>NC_092139.1:28635879-29880879 GCF_043159975.1 Macaca nemestrina
CCATGGGTAGCACTGATCCAATAAAATGCTCTGCTAATTAGATCATGGGTGCATCACCAATTTCCAAAGCATTAGAAGGCAGCACACATACAATTGACTCTCTACCTGGTCTTTATGGGATTTGGTCTTGCTCCTAGGCAGCTGTGATTTAATAGCAAATACAATAGCCTGGGTCACAAGAAAATTGGGTTCTGGCTCCTCTTCCATCAGCTATGACACTGAATAAGTCCTTCCTCTTTCTGGGTCTCAGTGCCCCTATCTGTAAAATGAAGGTTCTGATCAGGTTCCCAGGGCCCTTTCAACTTTTATTTTATTTAGGAAAGGGGAATTTTATTTGTTAAAGAAAAGTCATCTGTGAATGCCTCTAGTTAAATTAGTATGCTTGACTTTAACACTTTGGATTGAAACATACTTTATTTATCCTGATTTGAAGTTAACCTCCTCTGTGGAAAAGTCTGGAACTCTCAAATGAAACAATAACTCACACTGCACATCGAGGTACTCTGCTAGTCCCCCTACGTGTGTTATCTTGTTTAATCCTTACAACATCCCCATGAAGTAGGTGCTTTTATTATCTCTACCCAACAAGTCTCAGAGAGGTTAAGTAACAAGCCCAAAGTCATCCAGCTAGCAGGCAGCGGAGCCGGAATTCAAACCCAGGCAGTGTAAGTATACACCACAATTGGATTTCAGACCAGTAAGCAATAGCTTCAGGGAGAAAACACCTAAGTATAAACTGGGGTAAATATCGCGAAGATTTAGCAAGGGCTAAAAATATGGACTTGAGAGTCTAAATGCAGGGCTTCCCCAAATCCTAACTTCATCTCTTCTTCAATCGAGAAAACACCCCACGCTTTCCACTCAGAAAGGCAGGTCATGTGAGATCCTTTTCTGAAGCTTCAGAAGCAGGTCTGATTTCTGTGACGGGCCCATTCCCCTCCAGTGGGCTCCGAAGCCCCTTTCAGGAGGGACCACTCCCCAATCCGTGTTTTCACAATAGGCACAACAGGGTCTAGTTCTGGATAGAGCTATTGAGATTCTCAAAATGTAGTGCACATGAAAAGCCTCTGCAGCACTTGTCCAAATGCCGATGCCAGCACTGAGTTCAAATATCTGATTCAGTAGGTCTGGGCTGGGGCCCTGAAACCTGCATTTCTAACCAGCACCCCTTCCCCATTATACTCGGGCTGATGGAAGGGAAGTACACCAAGCTTCCAGGAGTCTTGAGTTTTTCATGTTTTAAGTTGGTCTCCAGGACCCAGGATTCCAAGATTTAGTGAATTCATCTCCCTCAGCCTAACCTACCACCCTCTCCATCCCCACGAGCCCCTAAGCAGCAATGGGGGAAGCATACTGGTGTGGAGGATGAGTGTAAGTCAGGACGTAGCAACCCAATGCCTCTTTACCCAAGGTCCCTGTCGAGGGGTTCAGGGTGACACCTACCTCATTGGCTTTCTCAGGGGTGCCCTTGGGGGAGGGGGAGGCAGGGGAGGAGGGCAGCCTGCGCTCCCGTTCCCAGTCTCGATCCCGGTGGATGAGTTTGCTGTTGGGCTCCTTCAGGGTCCTCTTGAGCTCATTGATGCTGGCCTGGTGCTTCAGCAAGACGTCCTCTGGCTTGTCTAAGAACTAGGGATAGATGGAGAGGGTGGTGGTGTTAGGGGAACAGCTCCAAGTGGGGGATGCAGGGTGCAGGGATGATGGCAGCAGTCACCATCACCACCCTCCACCAGCAACGTGATTCCCACTCTGACCTGTGTCGCCCTCATGGCAGCCCCAGAGGCCAACCAGGGCAAGGAGAACCACCCCAACAGGTGCACATCCCAAGGCACAGAGCACTGAAGATGAAAAAGAGGAGACGTCTAGTCAAGCCACTTTTGCTTCTCCCTTGCCTGGCTCTACAGCCTTCAAACAGCCAAACTCTACCCAAAGCCCACAGGTCTGGGTGAGTTCCTTTTGGTGCTACAAGCCCAGTCTTAGTCACAGAGGTGACTTCCCTCTGGTTACAACCACGGCATAGCAGGCAGCAACTGCCAGAGAGCTATAATAACTCACTAATCCTGTTCACTGGGCTGCTCTGGCTCATTGAGGGGCCTCCTACATCCCTCCCGGATCCCAGTGTCCACTTTCTGGCCAAGACTTGGGCCACTATACTTAGCAGGATGTCCAGTCTGGGCCCCTCCTAGCCCAACATGCACAACTGCTCAGGCCCTGGGGAGGCCCACAGTAGAGATCCTCCTCAAGCCAGGGACATCCAGAAGAATGGCCAAGCTCCCACACTAGAGACCGGGGCAGTCTAGTCTCCTCTGTGATGGGCCACTACCTTCTCCAACCACCCTGGACCTTCCAGATAACTTTCAGGTACTGACTCACCAATAGCAGACAGGGTGAGATATAGCCAGATAGAGAAACTAGAATGCTTTGGAGTGTTCGGGAAGATTAGGAGAATTAGAGACCAGGAAGAAGAATGGTAAGTCCCATGGCTAGACACAAGAATTGAGCCAGGTATAGCTGGAGTTGTAGGATTCTAACTATACAGGTAGTGTTCCCCATTAAACTACCAAGTCTGTGCTCAAGTTAGTGCAGCATGACAGAGTCATCTCCTTAGGTCAAGGGAGGACGAGCTTTGCGCAGGAGCTGGCAGGGACCTGCCAAAGCTGTTTATCTGGCTACTTCTGGGGCAAAGCGGTGGCTGGCAGCCCAAGGACCCTTATCTGTAAGACTGTTTAAAAATTCATGTTAACTCAATTCAGGACAAGAAATGGACAATCTCAGCTTATTAAAGTCAGATCAGGTAATTCTGGAAGAACCGCTGGAAGGTAAGCTTACCCTTGGACAAAGCTAGAATCTTCCCCTGGGCTCATCTCTGGTACCCAAGGATCCACTACGGCTGACTCCTAAGCTACCTCAGGAAGGAAATCAATCCCAGTGAGGCTCTGCTTTCCCTCCAGACATCTGTCTGTTCCTCAGGCATCCCTTCCCAAGCTGAGCTGCCCTCGGGACAATGGCTGTCTGAGAAGTCAAACCTGATGGCGTTTGCACAGGGAGGGGGTTTGGGCTGCAATGGGTAGTGAGTCCCAACCTGAGATGTGGCTTGTCATCTTCCATTCCAAACCTGCCCCACTGCCTCCATGAGTGTGTCATGTCCTTGAAGGCTACAGGAAGCAGTGGGATCCTGGGATCCTGGGATCCTTAAAGGTTAAGGGCATTGGAGAAACCTAGTCTGAATGCTTTGCTGTGCAGACAGGGGACTGGGGCCTGAGGGGAATTTCCCAAGACCTTCAAAGAGTTGGTGGCAGAAGTGGGGTTGAAACCCAGATCTCAGGACTCCAAGGTAAGGCTCTTCTTATGTCCCAGTCTCTGGCCCTTTCCCTAGGCAGCCCAAGAATAAACCCACTTCTCTTGCAGTTAAAGTTCAGATGAAGAGTTAGTGACTGTGTGAGAGGCAAGAAGTGGTTAACATGGGAGGAATAATTTGGGGGAAGCAACAAATGGGAAGAAGACGAGGAAAGGAAGAGAAGAGGAGGGGGTTTTTGCCAGAGTTGAGCAGTAGTCAACCCTGCCTAGGGGAGGTGTCGGACTGGAGTTGGGGCAGATGCAGATGTGCTCTGAGGTGCCTCCCTCCCCCCCCAAATCCCCACACCCACAACTGGCTGCCAATAGATACAAAAAGAAGCTTGGGGTGAGGACACAGGGGACACAGATGAGATGGAGGTGAGACCAAACAGTGCTGTCGAGGAGGAGATGAATCTAGGGAAGGGGTGGGTGGGGACAGATGAGCTATATGAAAGCACAGAATGGCCCGGAAGAGCTGGTGGTGCAGGTGGGATGGTCAGCAGGTGAGCTGCAAGTATGGAGGACCGGGTGAGCTAGGGAGAGGGTGGGAGGGCTGAGGAAGGAGGGAGAGATGGCCAATTGGCTAGGAGAGTCTAAGAAGGGAGCTAGAGAGATAAGCTTAGTGGGTGGTGGAGTGGCGAGCAAGGGCGGCTGCAGAGGGCGATGGCTGGGGACCAGAGACGAAGTTGAAGCTGAGATGGTGCCAGGGAAGTGAGCCTGGGATGGACTGTGGGATGGTGACAAATGAGCTGGGGATAGGAAAGGCTGGGTAGGGAGGGACAGGTCCCATGCAGTACCTCCTGCTTGTGTCTCGGCGTGGTTTCCTGCTCCGGCTAGTGGGATGTGGTAGGAGGGAAAGAGAGCAGCAGGGTCAGTAGAGCAGATGGATTAGAGATATCACGATGGGCTTGGTCCAGCAAGGAGCCCAGAGCACTCACACTCGACCAAGTGGAGGCCAGGGCAGCTGGGTGGGCCACCAGCAGGGCAGTGAGATAATCAGAAGAAGGTGCAGGCGTGAAGCAGGGCGCTGTCCCAGGAAGGCAGAGAAGGTAACTAGAGGCCAAGTGGGCAGAGCCATACTGGGCAGGTGGGATATAAGAAAGGGGTTTCCTGTCTCTTGCTGTCAGTGGGAGCATGTTCAAGGCCCTGTGCTCACAAGGGAGATGGAAAGAAACCTGCTGAACAATTACACCGAGAGGAAGCTCTCCCTGGCCTGTGTGTGCACACACCTGTGTGTGTGCGTGTTGTTTACACATCAGTGTGCATGGATCTAAGGGTGACGAGTGCATACATATGTTATTAAATGCGTGTGAGGCTAAGGTCATGCACTCCTGCATGAGCATGTACACACAGATACTGGAAGTGTGTGTGTGCACCTGATTGGGGCATGGGGAAGTAGGAAGGGGACACACTTGAACTTCACACTCCTGAGAGCTGTTGGTGACACCCAGTCATGCTCTGAGGAGGAAGAGAGCAGTGCAGATCCAGATCCCAGTCAAAGGGGCAAATTAAGAGTGTGCAAAAGGAGGCCTGAGTCCTCTAAGGGACAGAGTGGCCCTCTGGAAAAGTAGGGCAAAGCTGGGGAGAGTACAGGGCAGGCAGCATGCCCACCCCCATGCCCACCCCATCCCAGCAAGGGCCAGGTATTGAGAGATGACCCAAAGGCAAGGCCCTGTCCATGGTGGACTCCATAGCAAGGGTGCTTGGCAACAGCTGGGGGCATATGAAGGCCAAGGTCAAGGGTAGACCTCAGGTCAGCCTCCTGATCCCCAGGGCAGAGGGTACGAGAAAGCCAGGCTCCTACCTTTAGCTCCTTGATCTTGGTCGGAGTCCTGACCTCTCCCTCCTCGGCCTCTGACCGTCGCCCCCCAGACTCGCCATCCTCCTCCCGCTTGTCACCGTCGGGCCCTGCATCGTGGTTCTCGCTGACAGAGGCTGGGCGGGAGAACTCTGCTGAAGTGGATGGAGATAGCCGGGCAACCATGTGAGACCCTCCCGGAGAACAGAGAACCAGCCCGGCCCTGCCCAACCGCGCCTGGAGTGAAGCCAACTCTTCCACACCCCTCACCCGTTGCCCAGAGGGGTGAAGTAGACTTCTGGTCACATGGCCGGTAAGTGGCAGACCTGCCTCCCAGCCCAGGACTCCTTCCTGGTTTCTATAGCACTAGAACCTGGGTTCAAATCTCAAATCCATCTCTTCTTGACTGCATGACCTTGGGTAAATTACACAATATTTCTGGGTCTTGGTTTCCTCGTCTAGAAGCAGTGCCTGCTTTAGAAAGAGGAGGTGAGGAATGAAAAAGCTAATGTATATAAGTATTTATGGAAGAGTGGCTGGCACAGAGTGAGCCTTCCATCAATGGCAGCCCATAAATGTTGCTGTTTTGGTTGTGGTGGTTGTGGTTGAATACTCACCTGATCATCATTTAGCAACATACAAATATGGTGAGATTAGCTTTACTAGTGAAAGCTAAAGTCTTAAGTTTGCAACTAATTTACCTTCTTTATAAATTAGGGAGAATTCAGGGAGATCCCTGCAATAACACCTTTCTCACTCACTGGTATTCCAAAATGCTTTTCTGAATAGGAAAGGAAGGGGTGGAACTAGACTTCGCATCAGGCATTGGGCATAATCCGACTATGCCCATAGATTGTGTCTTGGTGGAAAATAGGCTGAAAAACATGGGTTTAAAATAACCAGAGCTCAGATTATCCTTGGGGTTGGCCTAGATTTTAAAAAGAGGATAATTATCCTTTCTATTCATATACACTCACTTTGCAAAGTACGCATTTATGCATATATTTCATTTGATTTACACAATACCCTATGTTGATGGCTGGAATGGGACTGACTTATCCCCATTTTACAGAGGATGACTGGAGACGTCAAGGGGGGAAATATCCCACTGGTGACCTTTTGGTGAGTTGGGATAGGGACCGAGGCCTCCTGGCTTAGACTCCATGCTTCTGTTCCTCTCTGATGAGCTTCACCAGCTCCAGGCTAACCTCTGCTGCCTGCCAGAATCTGGGCTTCGTTTGGCCCCTGACATAGTAATGGAAGCTACAGGGGAGGGACCTTTCCCTTTGCATAAACCCGAGTTTTCTGTCCTCTGTCTACCCAAGGAGAAGAAGGAGCTTCTTCAGCCTCAGACAAACCCTAGCATAACTACACATCTTTCAAACATGCACAGGAGTCCTGAGACAGGTCTCACGTTCGTATACCAGAAAAAGTATCAGACTTTCTTGATCACCTGGCAAACTCCTAGGATCCTTCAAAACCCTGCCCAGTTAGCACCCTTTCTGCAGAGCCCTTTCTGCCCCTTCTAAACTTAATTCCTCCCTCCTCACAGCTGCTCTACATTCTACACATGCTTCTCCCATTGCTTGAACCACAACAAATGCTTACAAACCTGCTATTCTACGAGCTCCTCAAAGGGAAGGGCCAAACCTATTCACTCTAAATACTATACCCAGGACCCAACACAAGGCCTGACACACATATAATACTCAGAAAATATAAGTAGAACTAACGTGCCTGGAGGCCTGCCCCAAGGTGTTCTGGGAGCATCTACGGCTTCCCCACCCAAGTCCCTACTTCCCTTTTTTTTTTTTTTTTTTTTTTTTTTTTGGAGATGGAGTCTCACTCTATCGCCAGGCTAGAGTGCAGTGGTACAATCTTGGCTCACTGCAACTTCTGCCTCCCAGGTTCAAGTGATTCTCCTGCCTCAGCCTCCCGAGTAGCTGAGACTACAAGCGCCTGCCACCATACCCAGCTAATCTTTGTATTTTTAGTACAGATGGGGTTTCACCATGTTGGCCTGGATGGTCTTGATCTCTTGACCTTATGATCCACCCTCCCTTGGCCTCCCGAAGTGTTGGGATTACAGGAGTGAGCCACTGTGCCTGGCCTTTTTTTTTTTTTGAGATGGAGTCTCGTTTTGTTGCCCAGGCTGGAGTGCAATAGTGTGATCTCAGCTCACTGCAACCTTCTCCTCTGGGGTCCAAGCAATTCTCCTATTTCAGCCTCCTGAGTAGCTGAGATTACAGGCGCATGCCACCACGCCCGGCTAATTTTTGTATTTTTAGTAGAGACGGGGTTTCGTCATATTGGTTAGGCTGGTCTCAAACTCCTGACCTCAGGTGATCTGCCCACCTTGGCCTCCCAAAGTGCTGGGATTACAGGCATGAGTCACCATGCTCAGCTCCCACTTCCCACCTTTAAGCCGCTCTCTACAAACCTAAAAACAATAAAAACGGGTACAATTTCTTAAGGTGCTACTACATGCCACAGAATATTTTCTAGGCATGATCTCATTTAGTTTTCCCTAGAACACAGCAAAATAGGTACTATTTATTTTGTAGAAGAGGAAACAGGCTCAGGGAGTTACATAAGTTGCTTAAGGTCACCCATCCATTCATTCAGATATTTATGAACCACTTCTGGTGTTCAGAGAATAGCCCACAGTGACTGTCAAGGCCAAGATTTGAACTTAGATCTACATAATTCTGAATTTCCCCAGTGTCCCATGTGACTTCTGAACATCACCTACAAACTCGAGTGTGTACATCCTGGGGAGAGACTTGGGCCCTGAAGGATGCTGATTTAGTAGGTCTGGGGCAGAACCTGGGAATTTTTGTGTTTAACAATCTCACAGGCGACTCTGATGAGACATGGTTTGTGCACCACATTTTAAGCCCTGTCTGCTTGCTACAGGACTATATAGGGCCAGTTTTCATTGATGTTAAGGGCACCCATCAGCCCAACAGAAATGGAGACAGTGGAGAGTGCCACGTGGTTAGATTGTCAATCAGCCCAGAGCCCAGTAAAACCAAAAGAATGACCAAGAACGATGCCCTGGCCTCCCAGCAGATAAGGCATCATCAGCTCCACACTGCAGTCACAAGACACCATTCCCCTAGTATGATGATGACCGGTGGATTGCTAAGCTTCTTGGGTAGGTGGCCCAAACCATATGGGGGAACCTGGGACCCCAAAAGACCACAACTCAGGGAAGTTGTGTGAAATCCAGAGAGTGGTAGTGTCACATCTCAAGTGGAAGTGAGCTCTAGGTTGGGACTAAGCCACCAAGAGCTGCCCAGGGACAGCACTGGTCTTGAGGGGCCCAACCTGGTGCAGATGAACTTGGGATGCGTCTACCATTTTCCTGTTCATTCTGCAGAACCCGGGATACCCACTCCCCCACTTCCCTCTAAAGACCATTCCCCCCAGCCCTCCAGTTTGGGCCATACCTCCATCAAGGCTGCGGGACATGGTGTACCGTTTGCTGGAAGAACGCTCAAAGAAGGGTGCAGGCCGGTCAATGAGGGCGCTGGCCTGGCGGGTCTGTGCCTGGGTCCTCCCACTGTACCGGAACTTGGAGCCCATCACCAGGAAGCCCTTGGGTGGGGGCTCAGGGGACACCAGCCTGCAGCAGAGGGATGCAGGGGAGGGGGAATCAAACCTGTACTGCCAGGCCCAAGGTTAGACCACAGCTGGCCTTTCATCCCACTAACCCACCAACTACGACAATTCAAAGTGGCCCAGGAAGGGAGGGACTTGGGGAAAGGGAGGAGGACATTCCTAGCGTTCTCACTAACTCCTTCCCCGCTTCCCTCCATACACATGGTCTCTGCCCCATCCCCATTACCCCATCCAAGGTCAGGCTCACCGGAAGAATGTGTGATGCTCGATGCAGACCTTCCATAGTCTCTTGGCTGACCGGTGGTTTGGGAGTTTAAAGCCAATTGTGCTCTCAAATTGCTCATACTGAAAACCAAGAAGGGCAGGTTAGAGGCAGGGCCTGAGCTCACTCTTGCAACTAGACCATTCTTTGTGTTTTTTATTTTATCTGTTTAATGTTTTCTTGAGACACGGGGTCTCGATCATTTGCCCAGGGTGGAGTGCGGTGGCGCAATCATAGCTCACTATAACCTTGAACTCAAGAGATCCTCCTGCTCAGCCTCCCAAGTAGCTGGGACTACAGTCAGACACCACCACACCGGCTAATTTTTTGTAGAGAATGGGTCTCACTATGTTGCCTAGGCTGGTCTCCAACTCCTGGGCTCAAGCAATCCTCCCACCTCAGCCTCCCAAAATGCTGGGATTATAGATGTGAGTCATCCTTTCTGAACTCTTCTCAGGCATCTGCGACTTTGGCCTGTTCATTCACTGAATCAATAAGGATGACAGAGCCCTTACTCTGTGATGGGTCCAGTGCTAAACACTAGAGATACAAGGAGATCAAGGCAGAAGATTCTAGTGGGGGTAGGGGGGCCTCTAATAATAAATAAGCAAACAAGATAATTGCAGACACTGATCAGGGCTACAAGGGGAATGAAGGGAGGTATGTGGTATGGCAGAACTGGGAAGGCATGGGGGCTCCTGCCGTCTAAGGAAGAGCAGGGGATCCCCTCTAGACCTAGATTTAGGTGATCTTGAGCTGACATTTGAAGAATGGGAAGGAACCAGCTATATGAGAAGCGAGACGGGGAGACACTTTCAGGTAGAGGAAACATCAAATGCGAAGCACCCAGTCAGGAAAGAGCTTGACTTATTCAAAGATCTCAAGGCCAAAGAGGCTAAAGCACCTTGGGCGTGGGGCAGTGTGGCAAGGGATAAGTGGGAGAGATAGGTGGCCATGGAAGGAGTTTGGAGTTTAGCTCAAGAGTTAAAGAGAGTTCCTGAAAGGTGTAAGCAAGGGTGTGGGTGGGAAGGGAGAGTGGGCTTGCCATGATCTGATTTAAGGGACTTTTTAGGATCTCTCTGGCAGTTATGAGGAAAATGGCCTGATGAGCACCAGAGGCGAGGGAGGGCAGAGGGCAGTGAGAAGGCCCTCATAGGCATAGGCGAAAGATGGGGGCTGCTGGAGGCAGGTGTGACAGAGAGGAAGAGAAGCAGATGTTACGACCAAATGGGCTTTTTGATGGGTGAGATGTGGGGAATTGAAGGAAAAGAGTTGCAGACATATACATGTTTGCATTTGTGTGTGTTGTGTGTATAGTCCAGTCTGTGTATCTTAGAATGTGTATAAACTTCCATACTTTCAACATGTAAGTAAATACATGAACTTTACACAGACATGTATTCATTTATCTGTGTGACCTGAATGTATGTGGTTATACTTCTTCTTCTGTTTTTATTTTTCCCTCCCTTTTTTTTTTTTGAGACAGAGTCTTGCTCGCCCAGGCTGGAGTACAGTGCCAGCTAATTGTGTATTTTTAGTACAGATGGGGTTTCACCATGTTGGCCAGGCTGGTCTCGAACTTCTGACCTCATGTGATCCACCCACCTCGACCTTCTAAAGTGCTGGGATTACAGGCGTGAGCCACTGCACCTGGCCGTATGTGGTGATAGTTTTATTTTTTATTTTTATTTATTTATTTATTTTTTGAGACAGAGTCTCACTCTGTCACCCAGGCTGGAGTGCAGTGGCGCGATCTCAGCCCACTGCAAGCTCTGCCTCCCGGGTTCACGCCATTCTCCTGCCTCAGCCTCCTGAGCAGCTGGGACTACAGGCGCCCGCCAGCACGCCCAGCTAATTTTTTTTTTTATTTTTTAGTAGAGATGGGGTTTCACCATGTTAACCAGGGTGGTCTTGATCTCCTGACCTTGTGATCCACCCATCTCGGCCTCCCAAAGTGTTGGGATTACAGGCGTGAGCCACCACGCCCGGCCAGTTATAATTTTATTTAGGCTCTTCTCTCTCTCTCACTCTCTCTCTCTCTCCGTGTGTGTGTGTGTGTGTGTGTGTGTGTGTGTGTGTGTGTGTGTGTGTGTTGGCAGCCTAGGCTCGGCTGCCGGGGTTCACTCCTTTCTAGTTGATTCTGGTGAGGAGGAGGGTTTCCCAAGGCAGGCTCACCTCCCCAGGCCGGATCTTGATATAGAAGTTACTCCTTTTGTAGGAGATCTTGAGGATCTTGGGCCAGGCAAAACGGTTGATTCTCAGCCGGTCCCGGTAGATAAGCAGGCCATTAGCACAGACACCTAACATAATGTCGATGCCCTCAGAGTCCTGCATGAGAAGAGACCATGGAATGGAAGGCCCGGGGTCCATGCCTGGGGACAGCCTGCCACCCACCCCGAACACACCGCCCTGTGAGCTGCTTGTAATGAGCTCTCAGGAGCAGGGTTAGAGCCTCCACGCTGGAGTCCCACTGACCAATCCCTCCCATTGTCATTCAGTCATTCACTCTTCCATTTAGGTATTTATTCACCCACTCACTTGTCTGATCATTTGCTCTGTCAATCACTCAATCATACATTCACCCAGCAAATTTTAGTGGCACACACTTGGTGCCAGGCTATGTGCCAGGTGCTAGGAATACAGAAATAAACTAAGGCCTACATCTTTCCCTCACAATGCTCCCAGTCTAGCGGGGGCTCAAACAGGTTCATAAATAAAATACATGGAGAAAAGGATACAGATCATGAGAAAATAAAAGGTTATGGAACTTCGAGGAATGAGAATGAGAACAGAAAAGGTTTCAAGTTGGAGGTAACACAGTGTCTGGCACACCAAGCCCTAGGGAAAAGCCTGATAGTTCTTTGGGGGCACCACCCAGACACTAGGGGAACCCAGGAAGCCGGTGGTACCTTGGCATGGTGCAGGTCTACTCCATACATGGAAAGCTTCTTGGCGTTCTCTAAGAAGTGGATTTCTGCTTCTCCTGGGGTCATCCCCCTTAGGGAAAGAAAGTGATCACAGGTGACCAAGGGAAAGGCCCAGGCTTGAGTCCTGCTGGCCAAAGGTGGCCACCATCAGAACCCATGATTCTATGAAGTCAAATATGCTGAGCCTCACCCTAATCCTTTCCCTCTGTCCTCAGAGCAGGAGGGTATACCCCAACTCCCACTTCAGCCCACCCAACCCCCATCTTCTGCCAAAGCTCAAGTCCAGTCTTGTTAGTCCAGGGAGCACACAAGGGCTGAGCTGGGAGTCAGGATTTTTGCCTCATTCTGCCACTGAATTGACTGTGAGCTATAAATTCTACTTTTCCATGACCGTAAAACCATTGTTAAGGACACTGTTCATTATAACCACCCAGGGGCTCCTAAATTATTACCCACATGGGATATTTCTTGCAGAATTCAGTATCAGAAGCCACTTAATCTCTCCTAAGGAACAGGTGCACATTCTCCTTTCCAAAAAGAAGAGTTATGTAATTAATCAAGTTCCTTCTTTGCTTTCGCTGCCAGGAAACTTGGACTACATTTTATACTTAGTCAGAGCAAACATTTATTGAGTACTATGTGCTGGTTACTGTTCTAAGTACTTTACACGTATTAACTCACTGAATCCTCATAACAACTCTGTAAGATAGGTATTATTCTTCTTCTCATTTTACAGATGAGAAAACCGGCACAGAGACGTTAAGTAACTTGTCCAAGGCCACACTGCTATGAAGGAGAAGAGTCAGGATTTGTGTGACTTCAGAGTTTATGCTCCTAATCACTTCATTACAGGGCTTGTATATCCTCCAGGCCTCAGTTTCCTGTGACCTGTCTACTTCTGGGCTGCTGTGTGGGATACCTGGACATGAGATGTCAGTGTGCTTTAGGTCCAAAGAGCTGTAGGCACAGCCGTTAGTATTTCTCCAGCCCACATTGATCTGAACATCGTTCTTTGTATTATTATGACTCTTGCAAATCCTAAGATGTCTTACTATCTAGGACAGGGATGACAAATAGATGGCAGGCAGCCCACTACTCCCTGTTCCTATGCCCAGGTGGACACTGCTTACCTGGGCATTGTAAGGAATCAGTATCCTACTCAACACAACATCACAGCAGTCACTATTAACCAAGCAGAGTTAATGTGCGATTCTCAGAGACAGCATTTGCCACCCTTGACCTAGCATTCATCACATCCCAGCAGGCTCTTCCCCACGTACACGATCACTCCACATCTGGCCCTGGCCCTCCTCTCCAGATGAAGCCCACAGAACAAGAGCCTCCTAATTCCCTCCATCCTCAATAGTAATGAGACAATATCACCATACTCCTTTCGCTGGGTGCAGCACTTTAAAGTTTATAATGCACCTTCACATTATTAATTATACTGAGTCCCCATAACAATCCTGGACTTACAGTCCTGAATAGTTCCAGCTTAAAAGGACCCTACAAATCATTTCGTTCTGAGGGTTCCTCTCTAGGGGAACCTGTACAGAAGCAATGGCGAAGTGGAGTATCTGGGTTGTTACAATGACTGAGAAGGTGTTATGGGCATTTACTGGGTCCCAGGGATGCTGAACATTCTGCACAATGAATTCTCCTGCCCCAAATGCCAATAGTTGAGAGACACTGATAATCTAACTTCGTGCATATGCAGGTGAAAAATTGGGCTTAGAGAGGTTAAATAACCAGCCTATAGTCACACTAGTTAATTATCATCCAACTGCTGGAACAAGGTACTTTCCCCTGCATGATCAACTATTCAACTCCTTGATCCACAGACAGCAACACTAACAGCCAACATGCAGTGTGCCTTTAATATGTGCTATTTAGGCCTCCCAACAATCCTACAAGGTGGGGTTTAACAGCATCCACCTTGAACAGATGAGGAAACCAAAGCACAGGAAGTGAAATGACCTTCCTGAGATCTCCTGGTTAGAAAGTGGCAGAGCCAGTATAGGAACCCTAGCAGGCTGGCTTTTGGGTCCAAACTTTTGAACTCTACACCAAGATCTAGACACCAGGACACTTACTTAGAGACACAGTAGCGATTATTATCTCTAGCTGGCAGATAAACTGATTTTCAGAGGCCAAGGACAGGGAACTATCATACCTATAGAGGAGTTTAAGAAACTTGGGGTCCCAAAAGGTCATCAAGGCCACACAGCCAGTCACTACCATTCCTATTTACAGAGATGATTTGCTCTCAGATATACCTCAAGTTAGGGGCAGAGCCAGGTGGGGTACAAACAGCACAGTATGCGGCGGCCTAGGACATTCAGGCCTGCAAGGAAGGCTCCCACTGGCCAAGGAGCCACAGAAGGCCCTGGCTGGCACCCTCTTACCTGTATGTCTTATGCAGCTCCATGATCCTCTCCTCCAGCTCCCGGGTCTGGTTAGGGGCGAAGCGGAGCTCGCTGACATAGTTGCCCACATGCTCCTCAGCATCATAGTCGCCCAGCTCAGCTTGCACGGCATAGGAGCCCAGTAGGGCATGCGTGACAAAGGAGCAGGGCAGCCGGCCCGTGATGATGTCTGCCCGCAGCTGCAGGCACAGGTAGTATCTGGAGATAGGGGAGAGCCAGCATGGGCACAGGGCCCTACTCCTCCCTAGATACCCCAAACACAGCTGTCCATCGGAGCCAAACAGAACACAGCTCAGCAGAAAAGGATGTTTGTAGACACTGGCGCTTCATATGTTGACAATCTGGGTATGTCTCGTGAGATGGTTTTGCAACATTTCACATGACTTTAAGCATTTTTGTGCATTTCTAAATTTGAGGGATTTGTTTTCTATTATGAGAGCATTTTCAATTTCTAACTCAATTTCAAGCTAAATAGGACTACTTTGCTGGTTTGGCCATTACAAAATGTCATGTAGTTTTAATTATACAAGTAATATACTGTATTCATATTGAGGAAAAAATGCACACTTTAGAGGTGACTCTAAATTTCCTCTTGATGACCAGAAATGCATGTGGTTTTGATTTATGGGTGTTTCTTACCTGTAAATGGCATCAAATGCTGCCTCTGATTCTAACAGCTCACTTTTTCATACCCAGGCCTTAGAGCCCTCCCATGTCAGCACATGTGACTCTGCCCCATTCATTTTAACTTCCACACTGTATTCCATTGCCTGGATGAACTTGCTTGCCAATGCTTTCCCAAAACTTTCTTATTTTGCTTCCAGCTCTAAGTAAATTGTCTGAAAACAAATTGGTTTAAAGGAACATTTCCAACTACCAGGCCATGATTTTTTATAACTTTTATGCACACTTGGACGATTTTACAATTTTAGAACCATTTAAAACCATTTTTATTGCTTTTTTGGTTACTATGTATTAAAAAAAAAATGTTTCATTTTTAGCCAATGATGCCTCCCTGTCCATTTTTGTTATGTTTCACCATTATTTTTCAATTGCTATTTCTTTTTTCTTTTTTTTTTGAGATGGAGTCTCACTCTGTCACCCAGGCTGGAGTGCGGTGCCGCGATCTCAGCTCACTGCAACCTCCGCCTCCCAGGTTCAAGCGATTCTCCTGCCTCAGCCTCCTGAGTAGCTGGGATTACAGCCACGTGCCCCACGCCCAGCTAATTTTTGTATTTTTGGTGGAGACAGGGTTTTGCCATGTTGCCCAGACTGGTCTCAAACTCCTGGTCTCAAGCAATCTTCCTGCCATTGTCTCCCAAAGTGCTGGGATTACAGGTGTGATCACCCACCACATCTGGCCTTTTTTCTTTTAAGTGCCTTTTACTTAATATAATTCTTACTACTCTGTGACATTATTTCACAGTCAGAACTGAAGTCCTGGCAAAAAGTATGTGCAACCTCAGTGTGCGCCCAGGGCCAAGGCATAGACTCAGAATCAGTAGCAGCTCAAACATCACTGGCACCAAGTACAGGCTTATGGGCATTCTATTCAAAAGTCTCAAAATTCAGAAATCACTGCCAAATATTCTGACCAATCTTTCATTTCAATCAATTTGTCATTTTGACCAGTTTATTTCGGGCCTAACTATTTTTGGCGAAATCAGCTGCTATAGCACCCATCTCCTAGGGCCATCTGTGCTAGGCAGGCCTAACTTCCTTCCTGGTGTCCCTGGAAGCACAGTGCCCAGGGTCTGGCACAAACAGGAGAAGTATCAGTAGGTAAGACCAGGGGGATGGAAGCTGTGCTGGCCTAACCCACACAGTCCACTTGGGAATGGAGTTTCAGATCTTGATGCTGCCACATTAGCCCGCACCTGACCTCAGGGCTCAGAACTAAGACTAATGACGCCAAAGCCCAGGCCTGATCTGTTCCAGGAACATCTGTCTTATCTCCCAAGGCCAGAGTCAGCATCTTGACCTTGGTCGATGGCCTGGCAAACAGGCAATCGACATGAAAGTGAAGGAGGGACCCAATGGGAGAGAGGGGCCAGCTTAGGAGCCCCTTCCCTGCTATAGGGGAACTCCAAGCCCATATCTTCTGTTGGGAGTAAAGGGCCCATCACCTGAATGACACAGCCCCAGGATATCATGAAGTAAGACTACCTCTTTGGAAAGGGCTTAAGAGAAGGGTTTCCCCGTTCTGGTTTCCAGAAATGGGTAACCCCACGGAAGCTCCCATTCCGAAGGATGCTTTGCACTCATTTCTCTGTGGGGAGTCCCAAGCCCAACTTGACTTCCATGTGCCTGACGTGTGCACAGAGTGGCATGCAGACCAAAGTCCCACGTTCAAAGGCATCCTATTCTACTCCCTCCGTATTCCCAATGCTGCAAACTGGTAGCTCACCCAGCACAGCAGCCTTCACATGGGTTTGGTATGGCCCATGCATAGATGGCCCATGCTATGTTGTTTTAAAGTTTGCATTTGTTACCAACATTTAGGAACTGTGGTTTTTATTCTTTAATCTCTAGGTTCATTCCAACAATCAGGCCCAATTCCTACATGACAGTGATGGCCTGGAGGGGAACAGCAACTGTTTTAGGTGGCTTCTGTCCTCTCTACAAGGGGCCCCACAGCTCCCTGTGATACCTCTTCCTCTGACGTCAAGGGTCAGCTGCCACTGACCACTGTGCTTGCATCACTGTGTTTCTTACAATGAGTCGGCTTCCTGTGTTGATGCTGTCTGCCTGACCTTGGTAGGAGACTGCATTTGCAGCTGCTATCATACACTGCCTGTGTCCCCAGGGCCAGAGGCCCTCATCCGTAGTCCCACACAGCCAGCACACCTGCCTCTCCCTCCACAGCCCTCACCTTGTGATGTCTTCTGTCAGCTGGGCAGGATCAGGTGGGTAGAACTTGACTGTGAAGGCAAAATTCCAGGGGCTACCTGAGAGGAGATGGGAGAAAGATCAGCGAGGCCCTATCACCCCATTGGGTGGTCCAGATGCACCATCCTATGGGCAGTTTTTCAAAGTCTTCTCCTATCTGTAATCTCAGGACAATCCAATCAGGAAGTCTGGAACATTACTCCCATTTGACAGATTAGCAAACTGAGGCCCAGGTTAAGAGACTTGCGAGCTAGCAGTAGGAAGGAAGGTAGAAAGAAAGAAAGAAAACTGACGCTGCATGCCAGACACACTGTTAATTACTTTACAAACATCACTTCAGTAAACCTCACCACAACCCCATAAGTAAGTCCTATGATTAGCTCCATTTTATAGATGAAGACACTGAGGCCCAGGCAGTAAAGCAGTCAGCCCAAGGTCACCCTACTTGGAAGCGGCAATGCTGGGGTTCAAACCCAGGCCATCTGGCTCCTTGGTCTATACCCTAGTCTGGGTCATCGTATGTCAATGATAAGAAAAAAGGCTAAATAATACCACATTAAACAGGTTTCTTAAATTTGGACTTGTCAGAGCCCTCACCCTGCTACTGTGCATTGCAGCTCTCTGAAGGGAACATGCATTCAAGAATTTCCAAAAATGGTTTGATCTGTTGTATCCATTTTTTACAGAGCATCCTGCAAGATTAATGTTTCTCAGAACACACACTGGAAAACTCTGCCCTGTATCATGTTGACTCCATCTCAGATGACAGGATTGAATTATAAATAAGATCCAAAAGGCAAATATAATGAGCTAAATGTAACAAAGGGATATTTTAGGGGGATAAATGCTAACCTCCACGCTTAGATGTGAAAAACCAATGGTACACATCTAAGAAGATACACAGGAGAATAAAGTCTGAGGTTATAGCTGGAAGCAAGCTCTGCAAGCCCAGAGAAGGGGTAGCCACTTGAGAGGGGATGAAGGCAGGTAGGTATGAGGTACTGGACAAAATTAGCAAAAGTCTACATATCCACAACAATGGTCAGACCACCCCTGGGAATTTCAGGTTTCAGGCCCAAAATGGCCCCTGACAAAGTGAGAAAGTAAGGCCCATCCAGGGCAGGGCTGTGGTCATGGACCGCTGGAGGTCACATCGCCACTACCATCCTTGTCTCTGCGGTAACCGCTATCTGCACCATACAGATGTCACATCTCAAACTTTTACTAGATGCCAGTCACTGCGCTTGCTAAGAACTTTATGCACATGTATGGGGTTCGATCTTCATAATCATCCTGAAGTTGACTTTCTTTTTTATAGATGAATTCTGAGAGGTTAAGTCACTCTCTCAGGGTCACTCAGCTAGTCAGTGGTAGAAAATGGGGATCCTAACTCTGGCCATCTGGCCCCAGAGCCCAGGCACCTGACCACACCGACTCCTTGGAAAAATCAGCTTCAAGGAATAATAATAGTCTCAGGAATTCCTACCTCAGGAATAATAATGGTAATAATCAATAATAATAATAAATAATAATAGCTAATGCATACTGGGTGCTACTGTGTGCAGGCACCATTCTACATGTAATACTCATTTAATCCTCACAACGTAAATATAAGTACTAGCATTACCCTGCTTTACAGAGGAGGAAACCGAGGCACAGTCAACACCAGAAGCAGATGGAGTTAACATTCAAATCCAGGCAGTCTGGCCTCAGTGTCTATCTGCTTAACTATCACACCAGATTGCCTCAGGGAAGCAAGAAGAAAACAGCTACTGAGCACCTACTATGTGCTTGGTGCTGTCCATACATATGTCATTGAACTGTCATCCCTACTTCATGAGGCAGGAACTACTAATCCACTGGCCAAGGAGAAGCAGGGACCCAGAGAGGTGGAGAGCTTGCCCCAGGTGCCCTACTTTGCCCTACCTTGCCCCAGGTGCACTGAGGTTTGGGAGGAGATACACCCAACTCTGAAGCCCAGGCCACAAGGACCAATGGTGCCACTTTCAGAAGGCTGAGGTGCTGACACAGAGGGCAAAAAATTGCTCTACTGGGGCACCAGAAGGTAGGATGAGGATGAATGGCTGGAAGTTACAGGGGTAGAGGCAGAGACTGTGGCTCTCCTGGATAAGGTGCTTGCTAGGGATCAAGACTATTACTCGATGACTTGGGATGGCTACAAGGAGTGACATCCACCAGGCCTGGGCTGTGCTGGCAGGGGCTGCAGGCCACCTCTGGGAGTGATGCTGAGACCTGACCATTTGGTCCAGCCGCGTGTCTTTCCCAAGCTCCTGGTCCTGACCAAACACCACACACTCGGCTGCCTGTATCTATCTGTTCCAATCTCTTTAGTCATGAGACATAGGCCTCCCAGCCAGGCTGGGGCTCCTGGGGGACAGCCTGAAGCCCAGGCGGAGGATCTGTCAGCCCCCCGAGGACTGCGCTCTGTCTGTGTGCCTGCCTCTTTGTCTCCAACTGACAGAACCTACAGGAAGAATTCCTCGAGCCCCCTCCTGCAGAGTCAGCTGGCATCCCAGGGCCCAGCTGCCCGCTGTCATGGCAACAGGCTCAGCTACAGCTTTCCAGCCAGGGGACCAGGGAGTTCAGGAGAGACCAACCACAGTCAAGGGGGAGGGGCCCTGGGTGGAGGCATCTCCACCTCGAGGCCCCAGGTCTCCAACTGCTCAGGCTGCCTTGCTGGGGCCCCCTACCTCCCACTTCTGCCATTTGGGAGCCGCCCCATCCCTCCCAACATGCTTTCTCTAGACCAGAAAGGACAGGTTGTTGGCCTGCTCATCTGCCTTCACCCCAGGCCTTGAAAATAGCACAGGACGGTGTTGGAAGACCAGGACTCAAGACCTGGCTCAGCCAACATTTGGCTCTGTGACCTTAGGTAATAACTGCCTCTCTCTGGGCCTCTGAGAAAAGGGTCGTTGCTTACTGAAGTCTGCACCATTCCTGGACAGAAGGGTGGCTGTTTCCAGCCCATCTGCTTGTCCTTTGTCCTAGACGGCTCTGCAGGTCCCTTCTAGAGCTGACGTCCCGAATGTATTTATGATTCCTCTGCTAACTTGCTGTGTGACTCTGCACAGTCGTTTCTCTTCTCTGGGCCTTAGACTTGTCCTTCCCGCTCTGGCTTCTCCCAAGATCTGCCATGTGGAGTACATGGACTCATGGATCTGAATGCACTTTCTTTTTTTGTTGTTGTTGTTTTCTTTTTTTGAGATGAAGTTTTGCTCTGTTGCCCAGGCTGGAGTGCAGTGGT
This sequence comes from Macaca nemestrina, assembly GCF_043159975.1. Classification (NCBI taxonomy): domain Eukaryota; kingdom Metazoa; phylum Chordata; class Mammalia; order Primates; family Cercopithecidae; genus Macaca; species Macaca nemestrina. The sequence goes on from NC_092139.1 coordinate 28,656,404, forward strand.
GTGATCTCAGCTCACTGCAACCTCTGCCTCCTGGGTTCAAGAGAATCGCTTGAGGCAGTCCCAGTGCCTCAGTCTCCCAAGTAGCTGGGATTACAAGCACTTGCCACCAAGCCCAGCTAATTTTTGTATTTTTTTTAGTAGAGACAGGCTTTTCCCATGTTGGCCAGGATGGTCTCAAACTCCTCACCTCAAGTGATCTGCCCGCCTCAGCCTCCCAAAGCACTGGGATTACAGGCGTGAACCACAGCGCCCAGCCTGAATGCACTTTCCAAAGGAGGAGAGAGCAGTACAAGGGAGGTTCTCATGGCCTGGAATCCCCTCACCCATTCACCTCCCCAACCACAGCAAGCCACTCACTCCGGATCTGCTTCTTGATCTCCTTGGAGGGGTCCAGCCAGTTCTGAAAGAAAAGACAGAGATCTTCAGAGGGAAGATGCAAGAAAGAACCTGACTGGGCTGGGAGAAATATCTTGAAATGGCGGGTCAGCAGCCCCTTGTGGGCAACGCCCTTCCTTGGCTAAGCCTCCTGGTCCCTTTTTCCTGGGTCTAAGGGGTGAGGGGAATGGGGCCAGGATTCACTACCAGGCTTGGACCCAGTGTCCCGGAGCTGCCACTGCCCTGAGGCAGTTCCAGTGAGCAGGTGATGCAGCTGCAATGGGACTGGCAGGAAGGAGGAAATTCAGAGTCTCCCAAGGATGGGGGAGAGGCTCTGGCAGGGAGCTCCTAAGCTCCCCCAGCAACTCTAGCAGCCAGATCAGGGCTCTTCAAATTCCCACCTGGGGGTGACCTGTATGTCACCAAGAAATGGCTGAGACAGGGAACTGCGGGTAGATAGGGCTGGTTGAACCTTGGGGACATGCAAACAGAAGACGCTTAGTGATCTGAGCACTAATGGAAGCCATGGGGGGTGGCCAGGATTACAGGGGCCTAACGGAAGTGCAGGTCCCACCCTGCTCCCTAGTCCAAGTACCTTCTGACTGTCGGCATCACAGAAGGTCAGGCCGAAGTAGTCCTTCTCTAGGAGGTTGAGGTGTTCACAGACCAGGTCAAACAGCACCTGACCCCGGCCATGTTTCTGAGGAGGGAAGCAGAGCAGCTGTGAGGCTGAAGTATACCCCGGGGTGAGGCTGGGAGATACCCTAGGCTCCACCAGGACAACTCAAAAACCCCAAGGGCCTTTTGGCATCTGGACAGGAATGCAGCACTCCTGCCACCCACCTGGCTCTGCCCTCTGAGTACTAAGGGGGTGACAACAATGGCTAGCTCCTTGATGGCCTTCTTCCAAGTTCTGGTGGGGGTTTCTGGACCTTGAGCTTGCTTGGGGAGAAGCTGAAGTGGAAGGCTTAGGAAGTGACGGCTTTCTCCTTCCTTTTTAGTGATTAAGAGAAGGAGGCTAACTTAGACTGAAGGAGCAGAAAACCAAGTCCTAAGCTTTAGGTGTGACAGGAAGAGAAGAAGCCCCTGGAATATAACAGAAGCGGGCAGGGGGAGAAGGGGAGGGCTTGGGACTCAGGGTCATAGTGTGACCCTCCCTTCCCTGAGTGAAATCCAGGGCAGCCCAGGCTAGCTCACCACTCCCTTCCCCACAGCCAGTGAGGTTTCACAGAGGCTCATGGGGCCTCCATCAGCTTCTGCTGGAAGAACCATTGTTAGGGCCGGACAGGTTCCTCCCACTCCTGTAGAGCTAGGCTTGGGCCTCTCTGAAACACCATTCAAAATGACAAAGCCAAGAACCTGACTGGGTGCACTCCAAACCCACAGGGGTAAAGATGAGCACCAATAAGGGGATCACAGGGCAGGGGAACAGAGGCAGTCACCACCCAAAGAAGCAGGGACTCTAGAGAGGAAGTGAGGCCCCTGTAAGGTCTGGTTGGGCCCTCAGGACCAAGCCTGATGAGGAATTCCTGAATCTGGAGATCATCAGAGAGAAGGACCTGGCCTCAGTCAAACGCTTTATGCACTTCTAGGACAGGCAGAAATGGCATCTTGGGGACCATCACGGTAGGAGAGAGGACATAGAAGATAGCCCTTTCCTTTGTCCCAGGAACAGGGAAGGTGAAATCTTTCTATAGACAAAATACATACACAGTCAGGTGCAGTGGCTCTTGCCTGTAATCCCAGCACTTTGGGAGGCCAAGGCAGGCAGACCACTTGAGGCCAGGAGTTTGAGACCAGCCTGGGCAACATGGTGAAACCCTGTCTCTATTAAAAATACAAAAATTAGCTGGGTGTGGTGGTGGGCACCTGTAATCCCAGCTATTCAGGAGGCTGAAGCAGGAGAACTGCTTGAATCTGGGAGGTGGAGGTCGCAGTGAGCCGAGATTGCATCACTGCACTCCAGCCTGGGCAACAAGCAAGACTCTGTCTCAACAAAAAAAGAAAAAAAAGAAAAAAAAAAAAAGAAAAAAGAAAAAATACATACACATAAAAACAAAACAAAACCCTGTAGAGAAGAGGGACTCAGCCTCCCAGGACTCAGGAGTAAGTCACATCCCTAAAACCAGGGCATTGGGGAGAAAAGGGGGCAGCTCCTATAAATCTTAGTAGCAAGGACACACTCTGAGCTCTTTGACACATGCGGAGAAGGGCCAGGAATGCTGCCTAGGCAGGGGTAGAACCTCTAAGGGCTCACAGAGGGGGCAAGCGAGAGCTCAGAATTAGGGCAAGAGTCAGAACCTATACAGGAAAAGGAGACCTAAATGTGAGGCCAGGAGGGCCAACCCCAGAAGGAGGCATCTGCTGTGTCACCACCATGGGGCAAGGTTTCTACATGGCCTGGGTGACATCCTCCCATGAGCCGCCTCCCTGTGATGGGGTGATGGGCTTGCTATAGAACCCTCAGGTGACTAGTTTGTCCTGGAGACTTGAGATGGTACCCTGGACAGGGATATTCACTAGGAAAGGAGGAGCCCTCTCTCCACCCAGTATATAAAAATGATTTAATTTAAATGTCAGTCTCTCCTGGGTGAATAGGGGAGCCCAGTTCCCAGGTCTACTGTTTGTAGATCAGCCCTTACATGGTGGCATCCTTGCCAAGGTATAGTCACCCTGTAAAATCTTCCCGTGGTGCCAGCCCTGTACCTCGTCTAATTCTATTTGCAACCATAACCACTCTCTCCAGGCTTTGGTGCCACCATCTGTACAAAGGAGCTCCGAGCCAGGTCATCTCTCTGGATGCTGTGGCCGGTCCAGGACTCCTCTGGTTTGGCCCAGGCTGGGTACACACAGGAGCCTGCCCTGGACCTGAGGCTGGCCAACCAGGGACAGGACATATGGCACGCAGTGCTCCCCTACCTCCACCTCACACTCATACTCCGAGGCATCAAGCAGAGTGACCCGGCAGATGGCACTCTTGTATTTCTTGGCAATCTTCTGGGGTGATTTCTGGGCCTTGCTGGGCGTGGTCCTCTCCGACAGGCCATCGGCCTCACTGTAGTCCTTCTCCTCCATGTCTAGGCTCTGCAAGACCAAGCAAGGGAACAGTTTGCTCAGTGAGTTTTAAGCCATGGCCTTTCATAAAAGGAAGAAGCAATATGGAGGCATCTGGGGCCAAGACAAACCCCTGAATGAGAGTCGCTGCCGTCTGAGACTCACAGGGCAACTAGGGTCTACGGCTGGTGTGTGCAGAAGGAGAGCCAGGGCTTCCATGCACAATGGGTGGCCTCGTGTGAGGGGTCCCCATCTTCCCTGCAGGCTACTGCTGCCATAGGCATCCTCTGAGGCAGGAGCATCCCATGAAACCAAAGCCAGTGGCCAGAGCTGCCCTGTCTCCCTAGAGCAGCGCGTGACTCAGCATAGCATCCATCTGGTCTCCTTCTTTTTGTCTGTCACTGGATCTAGCAGGAGTCTGGGAGCTGTGGACTGAGTTAAAGGAGAGGAGAAAGGCCAGAGACCCGCCCCCGCCCCGCCCCCTGCCCCAGGCCCTAACTCCACTGCTGATGCCCTCAGTGATCTTGGCCAAGTCCCTGCCACCTCCAGGCCTGTCGTGAATTAAGGAAGGTGTTAATTAGATGATGAGGTGAATCTGTTGTAGCTTTAGGGGCTAGCCAAGCTAGAACATGGGGCTAGCCAAGCTAGAACAGACAGGTTCAGGGGTAGGAAAATAAATGGAAAGAACTCAGGCTTCAAAATCAGATCTAGATTTGACTTCACCTCTGTTACTTTATGGCAGTGTGACTTTGGATAACTCACTTTATCCTGCTGGTGCTCAGTTTCCCCAAGTGTAAAATGGGGGAGTTAGTAGCTACCCTCTTTAGTTTGAGAGAATAAAATTTAAAAATGACCACAATGGGCCAAGCATGGTGGCTCACACCTGTAATCCCAGCACTTTGGGAGGCCAAGGTGGGAGGATCACTTGAGCCCAGAAGTTCGAGACCAGCCTAGGCAGCATAGCAAGACCTCATCTCTACTGAAAGTTAAAAAGAAAACATATATATGGCCAGGCACAGTGGATCACATCTGTAATCCCAGCACTTTGGGAGGCCGAGGCAGGTGGATTACCTGAGCTCAGGAGTTTGAGACCAGCCTGGCCAATATGGTGAGACCCTGTCTCTACTAAAAATACAAAAATTAGCCAGGCATGGTGGTGCATGTCTGTAATCCCAGTTACTAAGGAGGCTGAGGCAGGAGAATTGCTTGAACCTGGGCAGCAGAGGTCGCAGTGAACCAAGAGTGCAGTGGCACCACTGCATTCCAGCCTGGGTGACAGGGCGAGACTCCAACTCAAAAAAAAAAAGAAAGTGAAAACAATTAGCTAGGTGTGGTGGTGCACACCTGTTGTCCCTGCTACTCAGGAGGCTGAGGCGGGAGGACTGCTTGAGCCCGGGAAATTGAGGCTGCACTCCAGCCTAGGCAACAGAGTGAGACCTGCCTCAAAAAGAAAAGAAAATAACTACAATGCTCCCAGCACAGTGCTTGGCATGTAACGGGTCACTAATAAATCTTAGTTTCCTCCTTTCCTCCCTCCTGAAAAAATACTGGGGCCCTAAGAACTGGACCTGGAGGACGGTCTGGGCAGGAAAGGGACGCCCATGCTCTCGTGCACACACCTGTTCAGCAGGCCGCGTGTCCTGCTGGGGTGGATGCTTCTCATTGGAGTTGGCCTCTGGGTGGCCGTGGCCTGCAGGGGTCACAGGAGTGGTCACAGCGGCGGCGGCCTCGGGCTGCTGCGGGGCCTCCTCCTGAGCTTTCTTCACCTCAGAGTCGGGGCCTGTCTCTGTTGTCATGGTGACCAGCACGCCTGCATTGGCATGAAGGAGATCATGTGACAGGGAGGGACAGCAATGGTGTGACAGCGAGAGGGGCAGGAACCACACGCGGAGAGAGACAGATGGAGGCAAATGGACAAAGAGTCACAGGGCAAAGGGAGGAGGGAGGGAGAGACAGAGGAAGTGGGGAGGAGGGAGGGTCATGGGAGGTGAGGGGTTAGTGGCCGAGGTCACAGGCACCCCTCCCACCCTGCGTCTGCAGCTCTTCAGGGACTCTAATCTCTGGGCCTTTCGTAGGGATGATGATTCCTTCCAGGGAGCCCCGCTCTGCCAGGAGCACATGGGGCCGCTGGTGACCGCCTCTAGGCAGGGCCCAAACTAGGCTGTCTCTCCAGCCACCTCACCTGGCACTTGGTAGCCCCTCAGCAAAGCTGGATTCACAGAATTTAACCAAAAGAGCCCTGGGTTCCAGACACTTCCAGTGCTGAAGCTGGACACACCTCATCATGCCCCAAGCTTCAAAAATTCCTGCCCTGCTAACTTCACAGAATAGATCCAAAAAGAGAATGACAGGAAGAAACTTACGGGAAAAAAAAAAAAAAAACCGTGCAGCCTTGACGATGTAAAAGTCAAAAGAATAGGCTCAGTCCCCAAGTCGGCCACAAATGTGGCAGTCACTTCACCTCTCTGGGACTCATCCAAAACATGAGCAACGTAGAGAAATGCTCTCTGGGATGAACGATTCTTGTCATTTTCCCCTTTCAGCAGTAAATGAGGAGATTTCAGAGAGCTAAGGACCCATTGCCCAGCTATTCTGCTGGAATAAGCAAGTTACAGAGAGAGAAAGAGAGAGAATGGCATGGTCTCATTTTTATATTTGAAAAACAAAACAGGCCAGGTGCAGTGGCTCATGTCTGTAATCCCAGCACTTTGGGAGGCCGGGGAGGGTGGATCACCTGAGGTCAGCAGTTCAAAACAACCTGGCCAACATGGTGAAACCTCGTCTCTACTAAAAATGCAAAAAGTAGCCTGGTATGGTGGTGCACGTCTATAATCCCAGCTACTCAGGAGGCTGAAGCAGGAGAATCACTTGAACCTGGGAGGCAGAGGTTGCAGTGAGCTGAGATTGTACCACTGCACTCCAGCCTGGGCAACAGAGCGAGACCCCTTCTCCAACAAAAAAAAAAAGAAAAACAAAAACAAAACAGTAACCTCAACAACATATGTTTGTGTTTGCACGCATTTAGTAAAAGCTCTAAAAGGATACTCACCAAATTGTTAAGAGAGGTTGGTAAGGCAGAAGTGGGTAGAGGAAAATGAAAGAGATCCCTGGGAACAGGGTGACATAAGAGAGAAAACTTCACTTTTCACTTTATATGCTTTGGAACTACTTTTATCTTTTAAAATATACATACGTAGGCTGGGAGCAGTGGCTCATGCCTGTAATCCCAGCACTTTGGGAAGCCGAGGCTGGCGAATCACCTGAGGTCAGGAGTTCGAGACCAGCCTGGCCAACATGGTGAAACCTCATCTCTACTAAAAATACAAAAATTAGCTGGGTGTGGTGATGCATGCCTGTAATCCCAGCTACTTGGGAGGCTGAAGCAGGAGAATCGCTTGAACCCAGGGGGCAGAGGTTTCAGTGAGCCACTGCACTCCAGCCTGGGTGACAGAGCAAGACTCCATCGCAAAAATAATAAATAAATAAATAAAATATACGGATGTACTTTTTTAAACGTACGAGTTGGCTTTTTTAAAATGTAGGGGAGGGGAGGGGCATCAGATGCAACCATTCCTGCCCCCAATCAACAGATCCTCAAAAAAAAGCTTTGAAGCTAAAATCAGGGAAATAGAGAAATGAGCAGGAACCCTCACCCCTGAGTCCAGGCCCTTCTTCTAAATCTATCATATTACATGAGAGTGATTCAAGCTAGACCCGGCAGGCCTTCTCCCCTGCACCATCCATCATGGGACGCCTCTGATAGACAGACAGACAGACAGACACAGCATCCACCCTGGGCTAGCCACGTGCTCCAGGTCCCCTGCCCCACACTTCCTTTTCATTTTTCAGTTTTTCTCCCTGCATCTCAGTGAGCATCAGCCCAGCCCAAAGCCAAGAGCACTGGACAGAAAGCCAGGGACCCTGAGCACCCCACTTAGGCACAGGAGAGCTCTGGGACCGTGAACATCCTCAGTCCCCCACAGAGTGGATAACGGGGGAAAGGCTTTGTATGTGGAGGCGTGTAGTACAAATGAGAGGGTTTGTTGTTACTGATGCTACTATTAAGAAGGAAGATGAGGAGGAAGGGAAGGCCTGGGTCCCATCACCTCCTCCCCACACAGAAATGCTTTCCACTCAAGCACACTACTCTGTGCTTTATGGGTATAACTTAAAGCCACAGTTAAATAAAGGCTCTCTGTCACTTACAGGACAATGAGTGCTGACTCCAGGCCAGGATACAAAGCAATGAGAGCTGCTTTAGGGGAGCCCACAGCCTTGGAAGGGTCCACATGATACCTGTGCGCCAGGCTCAGGATCTTTTCTGAGCCTGCACTTAAGGATACTGGTCATAATGCCAGATAAGGCCTATAGGCAAGAACTCTTAAAATAACTGCCTGCTTAATTTTGCTTAAAAAGAAAAAAAAAAAAAAAAAAAAAAGCATCCACAGACTCATCTGTGTGTTTTCTGCTGTGAGATGCAGAATCCATACGACCCCTCGTGGGCCCAGGCAGTGGAAGAGACATTTCCACTCTTCCCTCTCCAATGGCCTCAATCTGATTTCAGTTCATACTCCCGGAACTTTTCCTGGGTCTGAGGTTTCTTGAAATAGCCAGGAAAGCAACCTTAAATAAATATCCCAGTCTTCCTCTGGCTGAGTCTCCAGCAGAGCCCGCTGGCAGCAAATGCCCGGCGCTCCCAGAACCACGGAGGAGAGGAGCTGGATGCCTTTTGAGAGAATTTTTGAGATAATTCAATCTACTCCTCTTCCTTTACAGGTGAGACCCAGTGAGCAAAAAGGACGACTGACAGTCATTTCCTCAGAAACCAGATTTCCCTGGTTCCTCCCCCCACTCTCCTCCCTCCCCAGCCTCCAGACTCCCCAGATCCTAACTCTAGGTCTGCCTTCTCTCCACTGTACTTGGCTGCCTCAAGCAAACCTCAACAGAACCCCGCAAAGGAGAAAGCACTCAGGCTCAGGCTGAACACCAAGGACGTGGCAGGAGCCACCTCTGCATTCCATGGCCAGGAGCTGCTGAGAGAAATGATGGCTCATTCACTCTAGAGAGTTAAAGAAAAAAATGTAAAAAATCATGGAAAAGATTTGAGTATAAAAGCATGATACACAACGGTTTGTACAGATTAACTCTGTGTTAATGAACACACATGCACAGATATGGAAAATTCAGCAAAGTATTAACTATAATTATTTCTGGGTGGCAGGAAGACAGATTATTTTTTCTTCTGTTTAACTGTAGTTTTTGGTTTTGCTACTATACTTGGAGATTCCTTGAATGAGTTTAAGTTAGAGGTCAAAAAAGAATTTTTGGCCGGGCGCGGTGGCTCAAGCCTGTAATCCCAGCACTTTGGGAGGCCGAGACGGGCGGATCACGAGGTCAGGAGATCGAGACCATCCTGGCTAACATGGTGAAACCCCGTCTCTACTAAAAATACAAAAAACTAGCCGGGCGAGGTGGCGGACGCCTGTAGTCCCAGCTACTCGGGAGGCTGAGGCAGAAGAATGGCGTAAACCCGGGAGGCGGAGCTTGCAGTGAGCTGAGATCCGGCCACTGCACTCCAGCCTGGGCGACAGAGCGAGACTCCGTCTCAAAAAAAAAAAAAAAAGAATTTTTTCTGATGCACATGGCTTGGTATGGCAGTATGAGAAGGAGATAAAATCTGTTTAAATCTTTTAAAAATTTATAAATCAAAAATAACATCTTTTAAAAAAAATATGATGAAATCTTTATTTCACATATCCAAGGATAAGAGCATGGTTCTCTCACTAGGCCACAGAAAGGGAGCCGAGGGCCTGGCCCTGGCTTCTGACATAGCCTGCCACGTAGGCATGGTTCCGCCCAGGCCCAGGTGAGCACAGACTGATGGAGCTTGCTGTGCGGCTAGGCTGGGCCAGGCACCGCAGTGGCCCCTGGAGGGAAGCACGTGCTGGTTCCCGAAGAGCTGGCTGCAACGTGGGAGGAGGATGCTCACCCAGGAAATTGCTAAACACTTAGGCAGGAGGTGATTTAGATTTGCCATTTATGTTTCAGCCTCTCAGCAGAGTCTGGGGACCTGGTGATCTGGACTGTAGCCTGGAGTTCCCAAAGGAAGCTTCTAGGGTGGGTGGGGGGTGAAGGTGGAATTAGGTGTTGAAAAAAGGGAGCCATTTATTTATTTATTTATTTATTTTTATTTTATTTTATTTTTTGAGACGGAGTCTGGCTCTGTTACCCAGGCTGGAGTGCAGTGGCCGGATCTCAGCTCACTGCAAGCTCTGCCTCCCGGGTTTACGCCATTCTCCTGCCTCAGCCTCCCGAGTAGCTGGGACTTCAGGCGCCCGCCACCTCGCCCGGCTAGTTTTTTGTATTTTTTAGTAGAGACGGGGTTTCACCATGTTAGCCAGGATGGTCTCGATCTCCTGACCTCGTGATCCACCCGTCTCGGCCTCCCAAAGTGCTGGGATTACAGGCTTGAGCCACCTTAGACAGAAGATGCAGAGAGAGCATTTGAGCTGAGTCACCATGTGGGAAAATGTCCAGAGATGGGAAGAAGGGGGATGGCAGGGGATGGAGAGGAGACCTTGACGTTCTGGCACTTCAGAGTGAGAAGCCTATAAAGGTGAGCACCAAACAGCCTGGAGGGAGGGACTGGTTGGAGCTTGGGAGGAGTGATGGGGCTGGGAGGGTGCAGGCAGCCTTGCAAGAGTCAGAAGCATCTCCATGCAGAAGGACAGGGCTCCCATCACTAAGCGCTGCTGCCAGCCAGGCCCAGGGCTAGAGACTTCATACGGTCATTCACGGACCTCTTGAAGGGAGGTAGAGCAGGTGGCCCTGTGGCTCAGTGGTTCACAGCACAGGCTTTGGAGTCAGGCACACCCAGATCCAAAGCCTAGTGCCAATGCCTGCTCACTCTGTGACCTCGGACAAGTGACTTCACTTTTCTGAGCCTGAGTTGCCACTGTTTTTTTTGTTTTGTTTTTTTGAGACAGAGTCTTGCTCTGTCACCCAGGTTAGAGTGTAGCGATCTCAGCTCACTGCAACCTGCGTCTCCCTGGGTTCAAGTGATTTCGCCTGCCTCAGCCTCCCTAGTAACTGGGATTACAGGTGCCCACAGCCGGCTAATTTTTGTATTTTTAGTAGAGATGGGGTTTCACCATCTTGGCCAGGTTGGTCTCAAACTCCTGACCTTGTGATCCACCCGCCTCGGCCTCCCAAAGTGCTGGGATTACAGGCGTGAGCCACTGTGCCTGGCCCTGAGTTGCCTGTTTTATAAAACAGAGACACTCCTCCCTCCCTCTCAGGATGGTGAAGGAGATTTAGGAAAATAACACAGAGAAAGCTCTTAGAGGCCGGGCGTGGTGGCTCACGCCTGTAATCCCAGCACTTTGGGAGGCCGAGGCGGGCAGATCACAAGGTCAGGAGATGGAGACCATCCTGGCCAACATGGTGAAACCCTGTCTCTACCAAAAATACAAAAATTAGCTGGGCGTGGTGGCACGTGTCTGTAGTCCCAGCTACTCGGGAGGCTGAGGCAGGAGAATGGCTTGAACCAGGGAGTCGGAGGTTGCAGTGACCCGAGATCGCACCACTGCTCCAGCCTGGCAACAGAGCAAGACTCCATCTAAAAAAAAAAAAAAAAAAAAAGAAAAGAAAAAAGCACTTAGCATGGTATACACCCAATAAAACAAGCCTGAGATGTATGGTCTATAATTACCAGCAGTAATGGGAAGCTGCAGTGAGGAGGGCCTGAGAATGGGAGTTCAGAAGTGTCCACCCACAACAAATGGAGAAATGGAGAAAGAGATGTTTCTAAGAGACAGCCAGCAGGACCAGACTGATGACACTAACATATGAAAGGCCTAATGCACAGGATTAGAAAAGAGAAAGGTCAGCCAGAGAAATAAATGCTGACAGCGCCTGTACTTGCTCTGGGGGAAAGGAACCCAGTGAGACCAGGGATGCTTGCCTGGGCTGGGGCTGGCGCAGCAGACTGTCAGCATCTGATGCTCTTCAACATCCTAACCACCCTCTGGCTCCTCTAGCTCACCTTCCAGGGGCACTCAGCAGCCTTCTTAGCTGTGGATCTTTATCCGGGTGGCCTGCAGGGAGAGGGTGTCCTAGCCCAGATGAGGCAATATCCACTCAGCCTGGCAGTGAAACCACTCCTTAAAAATGAATCAACTGGTATCTGGTTTATACATCAGGCCCTCTAACCAGGGTTAGCATGAGTCAGCATCTCTGAGTCCAGTAACTTGGATTTGCTCTTTTTCTCCATCACCATTGCAACTGCCTAAATCTAAGCCACTATCAGCTTGTTCCAGGAGAGCTGCCCCAGCCTGCTCCATGGTCTCCCTGTGACCACTCGGGCCCTCCTAGAGTTTATTATCCACAAAGCAGCCATAAGAATTTTTCCAAAACTCTCAGTGGACACCCTCTTTATTTTTTATTTATTATTATTGTTATTATTATTATTTTTGGAGATGGAGTCTCGCTCTGTGGCCCAGGCTGGAATGCAGTGGTGTGATTTTGGCTCACTGTAACCTCCACCTCCTGGATTCAAGCAAATCTCCTGCCTCAGCCTCCCGTGCAGCTGGGACTATAGGCACCTGCCACCACGCCCAGCTAATTTTTGTATTTTTAGTAGAGATGGGGTTTCACCATGTTGCCCAGGGTGGTCTTGAACTCCTGAGCTCAGGTAATCAATCTGCCCACCTCGGCCTCCCAAAATGCTGGGATTACAGGCGTGATCCACTGCGCCCGTCAGATGCCCTCTTTAAAACCCCCAAGGGCCTCCCATTAAAATAAAACACAAACTCCTTATCAAAGCTATAGACCTCTGTATATGACTGTTGCCCATCTTTTCAGCATCAGCTCCCACCACTACTGGTCCCCTACTGCCTCCCCACACCGCCACCATCACCATGAGCCTGTCACATTGGCTTTCCGTCTGTTCTTCAACTGTGCCAGGCTTTGGGGCTTTGTCCTTAATGATTGTAATGTTCCCTCTGCATGGACAGCTTGGCAGCTCGCACCTTCAGATTGTGAATCTGTGTGCCCCCTGACCACCCTGTCTAATTTATTTAGGTCCTTTCCCCTATTTTTTTGGTTACAGCATGCTAGATTGTTTTGTTTTTGTTTCATTTTGCCATTTTAACCATTGTTAAGGGTAACAATTCAGAGGCATTAATTACATTCACAATGTTGTGCAAAAATCACCACTATCTATTTCCAAAAATTCTTATCACCCCAAACAGAAACTTCAAATTCATTAAGCAAGCATGCTGGGTTGGGTGGTTGGTTTTCTTTCTCTTTTTCTTTTTTTTTTGGAGACAGTCTCGTTCTCTTGTCCAGACTGGAGTGCAGTGGCGTGATCTCGGCTTACTGCAACCTCTGCCTCCCAGGTTCAAGCAATTCTCCTGCCTCAGCCTCCCCAGTAGCTAGGATTACAGGCACACACAGCCTCGTCCAGCTAATTATTTTGTATTTTAGTAGAGATTGGGTTTCACAGTGTTGACCAGGATGGTCTCGAATTCCTGAGCTCAGCCAATCCACTTGCCTTGGCCTCCCAAAGTGCTAGGATTACAGGCATGAGCCACCACGCCCAGCTGGGTGGTTGGTTTTCATAGTAATTATCACAAACGGATCTTCTATCATTGATTGATTTACTTATTTGTTTTTATCCCTTCTTCTAAAATAAACTCCATAAAGATAAGAATTTTGTCTCATTAGCCATTATTCCCAGGGCTCAGCGCAGTTCCTGATAAATAACAACAAAGTTATCATTTGTAGTCTGCTATTTGCTAGGCACTAATCTGAGTACTTTACATCAATGAACTCACTTCATCTTCACAATAACCTATAATGGGTAATAGGTACTCTTATTATCCCTGTTTTACAAAAGAAGAAACTGAAGCAGAGAAGTTAAGGAACTTGCCCCAAGTCACACAGCTAGTAAACGGCAGTGCCAGAATTCATATTCAGCAGATCTGGCATCAGATGGAGGGGTAGATGGATAAATGGTTGAATACATGGATGACTGATGGATAGAACACAAAGAGACAACTTCTAGTCTACCCAACTGAGGATAGAGACCCGGGCTGCATTCACCTTGCGAGCCTTTGTGGCTACCAGCCAGCCCTCCTCTCCTGATGATTTAGTTTATCTCAACACCTGATGTTTCCATCCAAAGTCCTGATATTATTCTCCTTATTTTACTAATGAGGATGCACACGCTCAAAGAGGCAAATGGATTTGTCCAAGGTCATAAGGCTGTGCCAGGTATCTCTGATTCCAGAGTTCTTCCCATTATATGGCATTCCGGCAACCTCAGGGGGCTCAAGCTATACTGACTTCTCCCAGGGTTGGGGCTGGCTAAAGAAAGACTTCCCAAGATTGAAAATGAAACATACTGGGAAGAGCTGAACTCAGAATCAGGACCATTGCTGCTTCAGTGCTTCCACTTCCAATCTGATCAGCTTTGGGCAGGTCACTTCCTCTTTCTTTTTTCTTTTTTGAGATGGAGTCTCACTCTGTCGCCGAGGCTAGAGTGCAGTGGCACAGTCTTGGCTCACTGCAACCTCTGCCTCCCTGGTTCAAGCGATTCTCCTGCCTCAGCCTCCCAAGTAGCTAAGATTACAGGTGCATGCCACCACACACCCAGCTAATTTTTTTATTTTTAGTAGAGACAGGGTTTCACCATGTTGGCCAGGCTGGTCTTGAACTCCTGACCTCAGGTGATCCACCCGCCTTGGCCTCCCAAAGTGCTGGGATTACAGGCGTGAGCCACCACACCTGGCCACTTCCTCTTTCTGAGCATCAGTTTCCTCATGTGTCAAACGGGGATGAGAGACCCTGTCCTCCACATCAGAGGAAGGCCATGGAGATCAAGGCTATTACAGAGAATGGAAAGACTTTGAGATACAAAAGTTAATGTCCTGGGCCAGGCATGGTGGCATGCATAAGCACAGCAGTGAAACAACATGAGAACACACACAGCCACATGTATGGCGCAAGCAAAGCTGTCTCTTCTAAACCCTGCACACTGATGATACCAAAGACTGTTGCTTAGTTGTTCTTGGGAATTCTGAACCAGGTGAGAGAGGAGATGGGGAGGCAGGGGAGGGAGGAGACACCAAAACACCAAGAGACTGCCAGGCAGAAAAAAGTCTTTTGTTTTGAATGATGTTTTTAATAATCAGTTACTAAGACGACTCTTTCTTTCTGGGAAGTCAGGGGACACGTCTCTCCCATCTCCCTACAACCATGCCGCCTCGGTTGTTAGTCTCCATTTGCACCCCCAGATCCATGGCCTGCTTGAAGAAGCAGGAGGCTGGCCCATTGGACTGTCCCTTGAGCTCCCTTGTCTCCTGGCTTCTGGTTCCATTTGGCCAATAGAAGGCACTGGCAGGGGCCGGGCACAGTGGCTCATGCCTGTAATCCCAGCACTTTGGGAGGCCAAGGTGGGCAATGACTTAGGGTCAGGAGTTTGAGACCAGCCTGGCCAACAAGGTGAAACCCTGTCTCTACTAAAAACACAAAAATTAACTGGGTGTTGTGGCAGGTGCCTGTAGTTCCAGCTACCAGGGAGGCTGAGGCAGACCTGGGAGGTGGAGGTTGCAGTGAGCAGAGATGATGCTACTGCACTCCAGCCTGGACGACAGAGAGAGACTCTGTCTTAAAGAAAAAATAAAGAAGAAGGCATTGGCAGGAAGTCAGAAGGTGGAAGGAGAAAAATCCTGGGTGTATCTTCCCCAATTTCTCTCTCTGTGGTCCCAGTAGTGGCTGAGCCCCTCTGCGACAGCTCCCTGCCCACCTCTACTGGTCACCAAACTCAGGTAACACCGCTCCCTCCTGCTTATTCAGGCCGAGAGCTGGTAACGCCTTCTGTCCCTGTTAGTTTGTGGGTGCCTCAGCATCCCGTGTGGGTTCCCCTCACCCTGCTCACACCTTTATTAACATCTCCTCAGGGGAAGCATCTGAGTGGAATTTTGTTTCCGGTCAGAATCAGACTGATCCACCACCTGATGCTCATTTAGGATGAGGTGAGCCTGAGAAGAGGCAGAATAGGCTAAGAAGTCAAGGAAGGCAATGGAACCGTAAGCAAGCCCCTTAACCTCTTTGTGCCTCAGTCTGTTCATCTGTAAAGTCATGATTATAATCTTGCATACCTCACAGGCTTACTATGAAAATGGAATCAGATCATGCCTATAAAACACTAGACACGTACCAGAATATTAGAAATATTTGCTCCCGCCGGGCGCGGTGGCTCAAGCCTGTAATCCCAGCACTTTGGGAGGCCGAGATGGGCGGATCACGAGGTCAGGAGATCGAGACCATCCTGGTTAACACGGTGAAACCCCGTCTCTACTAAAAAATACAAAAAATTAGCCGGGCGCGGTGGTGGGCGCCTGTAGTCCCAGCTACTCGGGAGGCTGAGGCAGGAGAATGGCGTGAACCCGGGAGGCGGAGCTTGCAGTGAGCTGAGATCCGGCCACTGCACTCCAGCCCGGGCGACAGAGCGAGACTCTGTCTCAAAAAAAAAAAAAAAAAGAAATATTTGCTCCAGAAATATTAGATACTCTCCAATTAAGTCCAAAGACTAAAATGTTAATAATAGCCTTCCCTTGGAGAAGGAAATATGGGCCTTTTCTTCTGTATTTTTCAATTTTCTACTATAAGCATGTATTACTTTTGGAGTCAGAAAAGAAAAAAGAAGAATTACAAGAAAAAAAAAAAAAAAGAAAGAAAGAGTGCCTAAGGCCGGGCACGGTGGCTCACGCTTGTAATCCCAGCACTTTGGGAGGCCGAGGTGGGCGGATCACGAGGTCAGGAGATCGAGACCACAGTGAAACCCCGTCTCTACTAAAAATACAAAAAATTAGCCGAGTGTGGTGGCGGGCGCCTGTAGCTCCAGCTACTTAGGAGGCTGAGGCAGGAGAATGGCCTGAACCCAGGAGGCGGAGCTTGCAGTGAGCCGAGATGGCGCCACTGCACTCCAGACTGGGCTACAGAGGGAGACTCTGTCTCAAAAAAAAAAAAAAAAAAAAAAAGAGTGCCTATTAGGGCTTATTATTTCTCTCACTTGCTGGAGATGATGTGACTTCCCAAGGGGATTTCCCCAGTATGGAACACTCACTTTCTTGAGTGATAATGTCTACATGGACATGAATGAAAGGATGGAGGGTACAGGTTGAGAGAGCTGCCTCTGAGACGTCAGGCCACCTTCACAGCCAGGCCAGAAGGATCAAAAACGGAGCTGGGTCTGTAGTCATGCTGTCTGGTGCTCGGGTTTGTACATGGCAGTGGGGAGATGGCAATTTGTCAGAGGCTTGCAGTACCCACAGACACCACTTTAAACCAAACAATGTGAAGAGGCCACCACCCATCAGCCTTGGCTTCTTGCCCAAAAGCTTCACGGGCCACCGGGGAGCCTCAGGCTGATGTGTAGTGGTGGGCTGGGGACCACGTGACAGCACAGAACTGCAGAGTAACAGCATCAAAATGGAGAAATGCATCCCACCTGGCCCATCCTGATGATGATGCAGAAGGCAGAGCGAGACCTCCCACTAGCAGGGTATCCTCTGAGAGCCGGGCAACGTGCTGGCTGTCTTCTGGGCTTTATCTCATTTGAGCTGCATAAGGGCCACACGGAGTAGGTGAGCTTATTTCCCAGGCAGCTTAGCGGCCAAGGCCACATGGCTAGTCATTTCCAAGGAGAGCCAGGACTAGGACTCAAGTTTGCTGGCTCACAGTCCAGTGCTCTCCCCACTCAATGCTGCTACATCCCACGACCTCCAACTTGCTGTAGACCATATAACCAAAGCTACCGTTGCTCTGGATGTAGAAATAATAACAGCAGTATCAATCCCTCCCACATGCAGGGCACTTTACAATTTAAAGGATCTTTTTATAACCATTTCACTTGGACCTCACCAATTAGTCATTGTTGAGAGTGGGCAGGAAACAGCAGTTACGGACATGGGCTTAGGAGCCAGAGCTGGAATCCTGATGCCACAGGCTTGGTGACCTCGGGCAGGTTACTTAACCTCTATTGAGAAGACTATCCCCTGAACCTCCAAGGTATATAGTGAGAATTAAACGAGATAGGCAGGGTGTGGTGGCCTGTAATCTCAGCACTTTGGAAGGCCAAGGTGGGAGGATTGCTTGGGCCCAGGAGTTTGAGAGCAACTGGGCAACACAGCGAGACACTGTCTTTACCCTGCGCCCCCCTAAATTAGCCAGGTGGGGTGCACCTGTAGTCCCAGCTACTCAAGAGGCTGAGGCAGGAGGATCACTAGAACCTGGGAGTTTGAGGTCACAGTGAGCTGTGACTATGCCACTGCACTCCAGCCTGAGTGACAGAGTGAGACGCTGTCACGCTTTAAAAAAACAAGAATAATGGCCGGGTGTGGTGGTTCACGCCTGTGATCCCAGCACTTTGGGAGTCTGAGGCAGGCAGATCACCTGAGGTCAGGAGTTCGAGACCAGCCTGGCCAACACAGTGAAACCCTGTCTCTACTAAAAATACAAAAATTAGCCAGGCAGGTGGCACGTGTCTGTAATCCCAGCTACTTGGGAGGCCAAGGCAGGAGAATTGCTTGAACCAGGGAAGTGGAGGTTGCAGTGAGCTGAGATCCTGCCATTGCACTCCAGCCTGGGCAACAGAGTGAGATTCCATCTAAAAAATAAATAAATAAATAAATAAATAAATAAATAATAATAGTGAAAGAAAGAAAAGAAAAAAACAGATAAAACACATGAAGCTTGCTCTAGCACAGTATTTGACATATAGTAGATACTCAGTGGCAGCAATGGCTCAGATCACCACCAGACAGATGGACAAACTGAGGTACAGAGAAGGTAAAAAGCTTGTCCAAGGACAGTCTGGGTATGGGCAGCAGCATAGTCCAAGCAGCAGCTTATAGCATCCTAAGAGAATGTGAACATTTCCTAGGAGAGCTCCATACTGGGTGGGTGAAAGAAGGGGTCTCCCTGGGACATCACCACCTTTTAAGGGTGACAGAGAGATGGCCTCCTCCAAGACCAGTCCCCTCAGGTTCCAGTGAAGAGAGGAGGGAACAGGAGAAGGGAGAAGCAGCAGACCTTTGAGAGCAACTATCACGGTCTCATGGTTTCTGACTCTTTCTCTCACTTGATTTTCATTGTCTAAACACTGTTAGAGTTCAGTTAGTGTAACTTAGAATACCGTAAAATTGGAAACAACTTCAAATGTCAATCAACAGGGGGACTGGCCAAATTAGCTAGGGTTTATCCATTAAAATTTAATTATGAAAGTATAACATACCTATTGCAAAAATTTTTGAGATAGATTTTATATCTACTGACATGAAAAGATGTCAATGCAAGTTGTAAAACAATAACGCAATGTATGATCCCATTCTGGTTTGTATGTTTATGTTGGTATAGAAAATATCCTGGAAGGATACACAACATGCTGTTATTAGCTATGACTGGAGAGTAGGATTTGTTTGGGAATCTAAGGGGATAATACATCTTTTTTTTTTTTTTTGTGATGGAGTCTCGCTCTGTCACCCAAGCTGAAGTGCAATGGCGCAATCTCAGCTCACTGCACCACAACCTCCACCTTCTGGGTTCAAGAGATTCTCTTGCCTCAGCCTCCTGAGTAGCTGGGATTACAGGTGCCAGCCACCATGCCTGGCTAATTTTTTGTATTTTTAGTAGAAACGGGGTTTCACTGTTGGCCAGGGTGGTCTCGAACTCCTGACCTCAGGTGATCCACCCGCCTCAGCCTCCCAGAGTACTGGGATTATAGGTGTGAACCTATAATCGTGCCCGGTCTACACTTCTGAATTATTAGATTTTTCACAAATTGTTTTTGTAATTAAAACTAAAGAAAAATAAATAGTAAAGAAAGATTTGTTTTTCTGTTTTATTTACTTCCCATATGCTTGCTGGAACTCCATTTTCTGCCTGTTTTCTTCCAATCTGTATCTACGTTCACACCTAATTTTATACCACTGTAATATGAATACTGATCATCTTAGGAGTCTTCTTTCCCATTTAACATTAATTGTATCAGACCATGAATGACATCACATCATGACATCATCATCATCTCCACTAACGTTCATGGATACTTCACTATGTGCTAGTTACCATGCCAAGATTTTTACATGCCTTAACTTATTTCATCTTGATAACAACCCTAAAACCAGGTACTTGAACTATCCACATTACAGCTGGGTAAATTGGGGCTTTGAAAGATTAATTAATTTGCCAATGCCTCACAGCTAGTAAAAACAGAAAGAAGACTGAAGCCCTGTTCTATGCAAGTGCCAAGTCCTCACTGGGAACCTCTCTGTCCTACTCCCCTCGAAGACAGTGAGTGGTGAGTGAGAAGAATGTGGCAAGCAGGGAATAGCAAGAATATGGCAGGCACTATGTCTTTCAACTTGAGTGACCTTGATCAAGTCACTTCCCCTCTTGATTAGTTTACTCATTCTTTCATCGGACAAGTATTTGCAAACCACTGAGCGACA
This sequence comes from Macaca nemestrina, assembly GCF_043159975.1. Lineage (NCBI taxonomy): Eukaryota > Metazoa > Chordata > Mammalia > Primates > Cercopithecidae > Macaca > Macaca nemestrina. The sequence goes on from NC_092139.1 coordinate 28,676,350, forward strand.
CGCTGTGACGAAACAATGAATAAAATGTGATCTCTGCCTTCAAGGAGACTGGAGTCTAGCATCATTCTCTTCAAACACAGAAAGGATCTAGCCCCGGCCCCACCTCTGTCGCAGGGCAATCATAAGCACAAAATAATCAAGGATGCAAAAGAGCTTTGCAATTGCACAGCTTCATCCACTGCAAGCAGTTTTTCTGTGGGTGTTCACCACTGCATATTATTTTATCCAGTGGATGTTCCAAAGCTTACCCAATCATCTTCCTATTGTTGGACACTTAGTCCCAATTTACTGCCATTATAGAGGAAGCTCTGATGGTGATTTATTCAAAAGAAATAATTCAAAGGAAAAACAGGCCAGAGGCACAAAAAGATGCTGCCCAATCTTCCAAATAACTAAAGGGAGATTAGCCCTTCTCAAACTTACCAGGCCTCCAACGGAATTCCTGACCCTGTGGCCTTACCCACTCCAAGCTCCTCCTCCTCCAACCTGGCGAGCCACCCACTACCGGAGGGACACCTTAGTGAGTGTCAATCTTGCTCCCTCCCCAGCCCTCCAAGTCCCCACAGTTAAGTTTTCTCCTATGAAGTCACGTCCACCCTCTCCTGTGGATCATACGGTTGCCAAAGGGACCTTCCCAAAACACAGTTCTGTCATGCTCTTCAGCAGACTAAAATCCTGCAAAGGTTCCTAGAGCATCCCGGCTCATGTCAAGTCAAAACACCTTGGCCTGACATTTAAGAGAGACAGAAGGGGGAGAGAAGTAATGTTTACTGAGTTCCTGCAATGTGTTAGCATTACACTAGGTGCTTTATGTAACAACCACAACATGGTCCCTGTGAGACAAGCATGTTTATCTACATTTTACAAATGAGGAAACTGAGGTTCGGGCCAGCTGAGTGATGTGCCCAAGGTCACATGGCTAATACAATGCAGTGCTGTGACTAGAGCCTACGTCTGGAGGATTCCAGAGCTCCATCAAAAACCCAAACACAAGCTGACTTTCTGAGTCACCTTCCAGCTCACACTCCGCCACACACACTATCTGTTCCACGCACACCAGACCACCCACTCTTCTTCAAAGGCATTACTATTTCCTTCCCCTCTGACCTGGGGAAGTGGGTGCCCTTCCCCCTTCAACCACCGAAATCCGACTCGGCCTTCAGTGCCCAGCTCTAAGGTCCCCGTCTTCCTGAAGCCTTCGCTGAGCACCAAAATAGGAATCCATGCTGAGCCTATGCAATAGTACACTCTTTACTTTTAGTGTGTCATGTCTGCATCTCTCCCAGCTAGACTGGGAGGTCTTTGAGGAGAGGGATGCATCTGACTGAGTGACTATTTCACCTTGAACAAAACGGAGTACGGCCTCTGAGAAACTACAGGCTGCCTTGCATGGCCTTCAGGAACATGGCTCTGACCCATATTGCCTAGGTTTGAATTCTGACTCCCCCATAACCTAATTGTTTGACCTTGAACAACTGTCTAAGCCACAGCTCCCTCAATCTGTAAAATGGGAAGAATAATAACTCCATACCTCATCTACACCTCACAGGGCTTTGTGAAGAACATATGAGTTGTACATGGAAGCCCTTAAAACTGGGCCTGGCACGTAATAAATGCTCAATAAATGTTAGCTGTTATTATTCTTATCCATAAGCCTCCAGCCCACAAAGGAAGCAGTGCCAGCCTGCTCCACCCCCACCCATCCACCCAGGCTCAGCTCCCTGCCCACAGGGCCTCCTCAGCCCAGTCCCCACTGGGGCCTCGGGATGTGTCCAGGGCCAGCCCATCTTCCCTAAAAGCCAATGGGAGCAGGGAGTCTGGTGTTTCCCCACTTCTGGGGGATGCTGGCCAGAAAGCAGAAGGCCAAGGCTGATCCTTCTCTGAGAGCTCTTAGTCAGTACCTATCTACCCCTACCCCTTAGGACCATAGTAATATTCAGTCCACAAAGCCACCCTTGCCTCGCCAGACATACATAAACACACCTCACACGCTTCTCCACCTGGACCAGCCCTGGCCTATCAATGAATTGCCAGGCTCCGCTGGACACCAACCTGGTACTTCCAGACAATGCTCCCAGTAAATGTCATGGTAGAAAGAAGGGCTCTAGACTCAGACCACCCCACACTTTCCAGCTGTGTAACTTTAGGCCAGTGACATAACCTCTCTGAGCCTCAGTTTCTCCTCTGTAAAACGTGGATAATTAATCGCACCTATCTTATAGGGTTACTGTGAAATGACTCAAAGCACTTCTTGCAGTACATGGTATACAGTAAGTGTTCAATAAATACCATCACTTTGATTGTGTAATCATTGGTATTTATCTCCAGGCCGAGATGGTCATCCCCCCCTTTTTCTGCTTTGAGATGGAGTCTCGCTTTGTCTCCAGGCTGGAGTGCAATGGCACGTTCTCGGCTCACTGCAACCTCCACCTCCTGCATTCAAGCGATTCTCCTGCCTCGGCCTACCGATTAGCTGGGACTACAGGCGCATGCCACCATGCCCAGCTAATTTTTGTATTTTTAGTAGAGACAGGGTTTCATCATGTTGGCCAGGATGGTCTTGATCTCTTGAACTTGTGATCCACCCGCCTCAGCCTCCCAAAGTGCTGGGATTACAGGCGTGCGCCATCGCGCCCAGCCAAGATGATCATCCCCTTTTAACAAATGGAACAGAGAAGCCTAGAAAGGGGCCCTTAGGGAAGTCCCTGCAGGGGCTAAAAAGCACTTCCCACCACAGCCTGAAGTCAGAAAACTCTCTCTGTTGCCCCCTGGAGGCTCAGGCCAGAACATCCCTAGGCACCTGGCATCCTCTCAGCTCTATGCACTTCCAAGAGGGTCCAGGGCCACTGGCGGCCCTTTCTCTCAGCCCTGGCCTCTCCTGCTCACCTACTGAGGGCAAGGGCTGGGAGGCCAACATAATGCCCCTCCTAAGGGATCAGGTAGCCTCAGGCTCCAGGCTAAAATGCCTAGCCCCTGGCAGAGGCCTGTCTATGGCACAGCCACCGCAGCAGGGAAGCCGGCATCTGAGCTGCAAGAGCCCCAGAACAAGAGGTGGAAGACCTGGGCATATTAGTGCTGACTCCCCCGCTCAGCTGTTTTGTGACCTTGGCTAAGTCACTCTTACTCTCTAGGCCCCATTTAACCTTTCAATATTGACTGAGTGAGGACTACCTGACCAAGCATTGTTTTCATGCAGGGTTCTATGGAAGAAGCTCTTCAAGAAGCTCACAGGGCTGAGCCCAGAGGGACTGTCACATAGCCCAGGAAGGACTTTAATAGGAACAATGCCCTCTGCACTGATCTCCAGGATTGCCTTGAGGTGCCCCTGAAATCCCAGGGACTGTGCTCTGCATGCCACAAATACTGTGCCTGGGTTGCCAGGCAGGCATGACCTCAGGCTGGCCAGGAGAAGCCAGCTCCATCCCTGCACAGAGCTGGCAGAGCCTCCCTGGGCCACGGTGGCTCACAGAGGAGGCTGGCACAGGCTGCCTCTGCCGCAGGCTCCATCTGGAGGAATGGGTGGGCAGACAGGCACACAGCTGCCTCTATTCTCCACACCCTTGCCCGGGACAGGAGGCACTGAGTCTTCCAGGAGCTGCGGAGGGCACCATCCAGGCCCCAGATCTCGACCTGGCCCAACTGTCACTGATTCTGGAAGGCTCCTAATGCTGGGGGTTGGGGGACGGGGTGGGAATGGAGCCAAGTCACTGGACCCCACACAGCCTTGGTGAGGTCCTAAATCTGGCCGTCTCACATTCCCACCTTTGGGTGCAGAGGAGGTGCTATGCGGATCCAGAAGTGAATGTGGGAACACGTGGTGCTCTCTCCCCCACCAATGCATCCTCAGAGCTCCGAGGGAAAAGCAACGACCATGGCTGGCAGCTGAGGGAGAGATCAGCATCCCCAGAACTCCCTCTTGGTCCCTGTCCAGCCTTCAAGGTCTCCATGGACCACTTTGAGCCATATAGGTCTGCCAATCAGTGGCCTCTGCGCCCAGTAAGTACCCCAGTGGCTGTAGACATTGGCCCCCCATGCCTATCCCTGAGACCCCAGCCTCTCAGGCCCTTGGACCTCCCCAAGTGTGAAGGTGCCAGACACAAGTGGGACACACAAGCCCTCTCCCTCTGATTAGGGGACAGTCACTGGCCAGGGCAATGCCAGGCCGGAGCCGCAGAAGTCCTAGGGCTAAGATCCCTGCTAGCAGCTCTGAGGTACTTGTAAGGGAGACGGGAGGGGAGGCAAGCCCAGAGCGGGGAAGGGTCGGTGCCCAGAGCGGGGAAGGGTCTGTAACCAGAGTGAGGAGAGATGAGGGCAAGAGCTCGCCAGCATCCCAGGCTCCAGCCAACAGCTCCTCCTGCAGCGTCCGAAGCAGGAGAAATCCAGAGAGCCCTTGGCCTCCGGAGGCGGCAGCAGAAGTGCTCTCGAAAAAGAGAGTGGGCCAGCCGGTGGGAGCCCAGCGCCCACCCACCGCTCATCCTACAGCAGGACCAACCCCCCCACCCCCCAGCCTCCGGATCCTCTCTCCAGGCCTTGGAGGAGGCTGCAGACCGGTCGGTGGGGAGGAACAGCGAGACCCTCCCCCACACTGGCCAGGGGACCAACAGCCTGAAAACTCAGTTCTTGGCCTCGCCCCCGTTCCTCCCCAGGGCTGGAGGCTGGGCCTCGATGTTGCAAGCCCCCGGCCCCGAGAGCCACCTGATCCCCCGTGTGCCTACCTGGGCCCGGGGGTCCCCATGTCGGGCAGGTTGGGCGAGGGGCGGCCCCCTCGGCTCCTCTGGCAGGCAGGCCGCGGGGCGGGGCGGCGCGGGGTCGCGGCGGGCTCTGCGGAGCAGCCTGTTCGGCGACACCCCCGCCCGCTGATGGATGCCGACTGCAGCAGCGACGGCGGCGGCGGCGGCTCGGCGTGCGCCGGGGGCTGGGCACGGTGCCCACAGCCCCGGGCCTGGCGCCCGACGCGCGGCCAGCCCCCGCCCCCGCCCCGGCCTCGGAGCCCAGCCCAGGGGCGGCCGCCGCTCGCGCCTGCCTCCCAGCTCGCGGCGGCCCTGCCCCTGCCTCCGCCTCCTCTCTGCCTCTCTCCTCTACCACCACCACCCCCCCGCCCCGCCCTCTCTCTCAGGCTCCCAGGCCACCTCTTCCCCGTCCCTGCCACACGGGCAGTTCCCAGACCACTGCGGGACTGTGCAGCAGCGGGCCCTCTCGAGCGCCCCGGCTGCCCCCACCCTGGTCCTAGCCAGCCCCGGGCCTTCTCGCTCTCGCCAAGCCCTCTTGGGGACTCAGCAGCGAGAGAAGGAGGGGGAGGAGAGAAGAGGGGGATGGATCCCTGACTCAGAAGGGGTGACTCAGCCTCAGTGGGCCTCCCATCCCACCGGAGCCGGATCCCCTCACCACCCCTGCAGCACAGCAACAGGGCAGAACCCGCCTAGGACTCGGCGTCCTCCCCCACCGAGAGGAGGTATTGCAACTGTCTCCTGGGAATCCTCTGTGCCTCTGAGTGTGTCTAGAGGGTGTCCACATTTGTCCACATGTGCCTTGGTGACGATGACAGTAAGCGTAACAGTGAACCCAGGGACCTATTGGGGATGAGGCCTGTGTACAGGCGCACTTGCTGTACGTGTGTGAGCATAGGCTGAGTGTGCACCTGAGCTCCAGGAAGGGGCAGGGGCTGGCCAAGTGGCTCGTGGCAGAGACCATGGCTCAAAACCAAGCTAAGCCCTGCTCCTCCCCTCCAGGAGCAGTGTTACCCACTCAAAAAACCAGTCCAACCACTGCAGCACCTCCATCTCATACAATCCAAAGGTGGGGACCTTAAGCCACAGAGGGCTCTGGAAGGCAGAGGGCCTGGGTTCCAGTCCAGCTCTGCCACTGGCTCAGCAAGTACCCTTGGGCAAGTTGCCCCATGCTCTGGGCCTCATTTGCAAATTATGAAAGGGCTGGACGTTCCTATCTCTAGGGCCCCTAGTTCATGGGGAAGCCATAGAGAGAATGGTGGGTAACCGCAGCATGATCTCCAAAGATTTCTGTCCATGGGTCTACTGCAACCCATATGACTGCGACCCACCCCAGTCACCAACCCCACCCCCAGGCATACACAACTATTCATTCATTCTTCGCATCATTCCTGAGTACCTACCATGTGCTGGCCATGGTTCTTATCACAGAATCCACTGCTCTGGGAAGCACAGAGGCCCCACGCTGGGAAACAGCCTCGATGTGAACTGAGCCCTCCATCCTTCCCTGCTGCGATTCCCTCAGTATCAGCCTCACCAGTGGGCTCTCCATCTCTGCTTGTCACACACTATAGAGCCAGGCACCTCCCTCCCCCAATTCCTCCCTCCCAGTGTGCTGCTCCATCATGGTGACCTTCTACCCTGGGTCCTCATATGCACTCTAGCGACTCCAGAGAATGAGGCTATGCCCTCTCCTCAGCACCCTTTAGAGAACTCAGGATACAACTGTGTCCCTTTGTACCATGTCCAAAGCAAGCCTTCTCTTCTCCAACTTAAACCTCCTTCATCAGGTGTCTTTAGATACAGCTTCTGGTGCCTTCACTCCCCCTGCTCACCAGGTTCAGGAGTGGATGAAGAGCAGAGAGCAGAATGAAGCCAGCTCCTCCCAGTCCTACAGAACAGGCCCGCCTTCCAGACAGAAGGTGGAAAGACAGACAAATCTGCCCAGGCCGACTGACAGAAGGACCAGTGTCCTGCTTGGCAGTCTTCTGTAGAAATCCTGTCCTTTGCCTTTGGACTTCTCATCCCCAGGCCTTTCAAATTCACTTCTTCCTAGGAGCTCCCAAGGGAGTGTCACACATGCCCCTGAGGCCGTGGCCTTGGGCAAGTCACTTTGCCACACAGGTGCTCTGTTTGAGTTTAGCTCACCACACATTTATTTAAATGAATGAGTGAAAGGACCAATAAAACTCAGGAGTTATACCAGATGAATTTATTGTTTCAGATGCACAGCTGCTAATAGATTCTTGACTGCCTGCCTTCAAGTATTTTTATTCCAAATAGGCTTGGTCTCCATTGCTGGCTGAGCCTTCCCAATCATGGGCTCCTGTGGGCAGGAGGCTCTGGGCTGCACGGCCAAGGCTTCTCTGTTCCTCTTAGTTCAACTCTCCTTCCCTGGCCCTCTCCCTTTCCTTCCTTCCCCCAGGCTGAAGCCCTCCCCACTCCTCCCCTGGGGCAGGGCCACTTTCCCACCCTCCTCAACCAGATGGAGCCTCTCACTTTCCCAGGAGAATCCAGGCTACACTCCAAAGACTGAGGCAGGATGTTCCCAGACATCATTCTGCATTTATACCCAAAGGGCTCAATTCACTTCAGGTCACTGAGACCACACAGAAAATGAGGCTTCGGCTATTTTCATTATGTTGATTATTATTATTATTCACTAACATTTCTATTAGCACTTTCCAGTTTGCAAAATACTTTTGTGTGTCATCTGCACAGTATCTTGTGAAATAATATCATCCCTCATCTTATAAATAGGCAGGCTGAGGCTAAGAGTGGGAGTGACTTGTCCAAGTTACGCTTGCACAGTTACACTGGCTCCCTGGACTAGATACTTTCCACTTTACCCAACAATAACCCTTTCCAGAAAAATCAGGCTGGAGGAAGCAGGAGAGACACTTAAGAATATATGGCCCCTATAGGCATCAGTTGCAATTACTACCCGAGTTACCTGACTGTTTTCATTCCCCAGGCAAGGAAACTGAGGCACAGGGACAGGACTCAACCGAGGACCAAGTCTCATGGAGAAAGAAAGGAAGAGGAGCCCATCCAACAAAGGGGCTCCTCAGTTCCCTTAGCTGCAAATTTTGCTTCCAGCCCTAGCTCTACCATTTCTTTTTGTATTACTTAGGCAGGTTATCTGACATCTCTGAGCCTCAATTTTCTCACCTATAAAATGGGAGAATCCCTGTCCCATGTCTGTCATTGGGCTGCTGTGACGGGAGGTCAGCAGATGCTGGCAGAAGAGAAGGGACAGGACCCTTCATCCCCTCTCTGCTCTGTCTAGGAGACAGGAGAAATTCTTTCCTCTTAAATTTTAACTGGAGGGAACTTAATGGTGCACAAGTCCAGGATACAGGAAAGCTAGAGGAGAACGGAAGTGATTTGCTCCACTGGCTGGGAAAGCAAGGGGCACAGAGTCAGCCACAGCCCCCCAAGGTCACTGCGGGGCAGAGATTCAACCAAACACTTCAGGCAGGGCCCCTCCTATCTCCCTTTTATCTTTCAAAGGAGGCAACCAAGGTCCTCAGCAAAGCAGTGACTTGCCAAGGTCACCCACAGGTAGTGGTCTCCTGACTCCCAGCCACCAGGGCCCTTGACTCCTGGGCAAGCAGGGTGGGGTGGGGAGCACTCCCAGCCGAAGGACTTAATCTTTCATTCAGCAAGCAGTAATGCTCACACCAAGCCAGGCCCTGGACACTAGGGAAGGCAGGAAGAATTGAATACAGTCTCTGCCCTTGAATTCACAATCAATCTAGTGGAGGCACGTACCTGAGCACATCAGAGGGTACTAGAAGATGAATCAGCACCATTTTCTGAGCACCTCCTCTGTGCCTGGCACTGGACACACATTCATTTGTTTAACCCTTAAAGCAATTCTCTGACACTGAAATTATTAATCCCTTTCACAGCTGAAGTAACTGAGGCTCAGAAGGGTTAGCAACTTCCCAAAGTTCATGCAGCTAATAAATGGCAGGGCCAGAATATGCCTGTCAGGTATGTCTGGTGCCAAACTCTGAGCTTCAACCCTTATAAACTCCCTGTTTTTAGGTCTGTGCTAACCAATATGGTAGCTACTAGCCACATGTGGCTATGGAGCACCTGAAATGTGGCTTGTGCAAATCAAAATGTGCTGTAAATATAAAAATCAGATTTTGAAGATTTCATACCAAAAAGAATGTAATATGTCTCATTAATAATTTTTATACTGAAATACATTATGGCCGGGCATGGCTCACACCTATAATCCCAGCACTTTGGGAGGCTGAGGTTGGCAGATTACCTGAGGTCAGGAGTTCAAGGCCAACCTGGCCAACATGGTAAAACCCCATCTCTACTAAAAATACAAAAATTAGACAGGCATGGTGGCATGTGCCTATAATCCCAGCTACTCCAGAGACTAAGGCAGGAGAATAACTGCTTGAACCCAAGAGGCGGAGGTTGTAGTAAGCTGAGATTGCGCTATTGCACTCCAGCCTGGAGGACAAGAGGGAAACTCCGTCTCAAAAAAAAACAAGACAACAAACAAACAAACAAAAACCTTATGAATGTATTGGGTTAAATAAAACAAATCATTTGAATAATTACATATGTTTCTTTTGACCTTTTAAAAAAATGTGGCTACTAGAAAATTTAAAATTGCATGTGGCTTGCACGTGTGGCTAACATTATATTTCTTTTGGTCAGTACAGGTTTAGATACTCTGGGGTCCTAACTCAGCCCATAGGGATCAGAAAAGGCTTCCTGAAGGAGAAGACACCAAGCCAAGCTGGGTTAAAGGTGAGGTCATGGGGAGGAGGGTATTCCAGGACAAGAGCACTGCAGGGCATCTGGCTCCTGCCCCGGAGGGCAGCTGGGCCCAGTGACAGCCCCAGGCCACTGGGAGCTGGGCCAGAGGGAGGGAGCTACCGAAGCCAAACTTACCAGAGCAGCACGACCCACCAGCCTGGGAAGTGCTGCCCGGCAGGCTGTTTCACTGAGGTTGGCACTCTGCAGAGGGCAGCACAGGGCAGCAGTGTCTGGGTGGAGGAAGTAGGCAGGGTGTGGCAGTGCCCACCTTGCAGGGACCTCCCCGCTTCAGCTGCCCCCTACTTCCTCTTCTTCAACTCCTCTAAGAAGCCTGTCAAAGCACTGCAGTTCCCAGAGACCTTACCCTTCCTGTAACCTTCCATCCAGTCCAGACGGTGGGAACCACACCCTTCTGCGTTAAGCCTTATTCTAGCGTGGAATGATGAGGATGCCTGCAAACTGTATAGCAGGTCACAGTGTACAAAGCACTTTTCCATATGTATCTAGTGTAGTGTTGCTGAAGAGCCTAAGGGCAATGTTCACGTCTGGCAAGGGGGCTGGGGCAGGGATGGGGGACATTTATTAGCACAGGAGCTGCATGACCTTGAGCAAGGCCTTAGCCTCTCTGAGCCTCAGTTGCCCTATCTGTACAATGGGGATAATGTCAGCATCGCCTTCCAGAGCTATGAGAATGACATGTAAGAATGCCTACAAAGGCTCTGTATGGTGCTGGCATGCTCCAAGCTCCCTTCCGCACCTCAGATGGACCCCACTAGGGTGCCCCTGCAGTGCCTTCAGTGTCTCCAAAGCCTGCCCATTCTCAAGGTTGCCTCCCCTCCAGAAAGCCCGGCCCTGTCTCCTCCCGGCATGTTCCCTGAGCCAGTCTCTTCTTCTCTGCCTACTGCACACTCATCTCATCCTTACCTCTACTTCTGAATTTGGGGCTCAGTTGTCATGAGGCTCTCCAATGTATCCAGTAAGACTGGCATTTCTCCAAGCTGGGAACCTTAGTTCTGGTCCTTGCCCTTCCTCCTCTTCTATACCCACAGCCAAGCCCCCTGTACATGTCTGGGCATCCCAGAGGCTCTCACAGCCCACTCCAGAGGCTTGGACGACTGACTGCCATCTTTGGCTAAAGACAATGCTGGTCTCCACAGAGCACAGTAAGAGGATCTTGTCTTGTTTTGCTTCCTCAATGGAAGAAGCTTCAGTGGCTCCTCATTCTCTGATGAAGCAACTCAAACACCTCAGCCCAACTCTCAAGACCTTCCACAGCCTGGTCTCACCTGGCTCTTTAGCCTCATTCTCAGATTCCATGTGATGAGCTTTGTCAAACTGACTGGTTCCAGGTCCCCAGGGCACAGTGGCTCTGCCCTCTTCTCTGCCTGGGAGACCCTTTTCCCATTTCCCATAGTTATCCTTCTGGGCATTCTCCAGGAAGTCCTTCCTGAACCCTTCCTCTTTGCCCCAACTCCTCTGGCTAGAAATAACCTCTTGGCCCCTCTCTCTCCCTCCTGCCACCCTCAAGTTCAGGGTCATGTGACCTAAACTTCCACTGTACTATGAGCTGTAGGATAAGGGCCACTTTTCATCATACTCCCTTCCCCCTCACCCACACACCCCTGAAGGCCCACATCAGTGCCCAGTTCACAATATGTGCATAATATGTGTTGGCCATCTTCACACCGAGAGCCAGAGGCCAGGGAGCAAGTAGGAGTCAGCACCCAGGATGCTAGGACAATCCTGAGGCTGAGATCTGCCTTATCTCCACCTCGGCTGTTTCTTAATAGGTCCCCATGCTTCCAGCTGCTCCTTAGGAAATCAGACCCTCTAGGAGGTCTAGGAGCCACATTCCTGAGGCCAGAACATAAAAAATCTGGCCATGTTCCCACTAGATACAGATGTCCACCCAGCCTCCCATCGGGTGCCTGAAGTGTCAGCTGAGGTTTGCATCATCACAGCATCTCTAATTCCTTGCAGTCAGAAGAGAGCTGGAGAGTATCATACAGAGGCTGGGAGCAGTGAGAGGCAACAGGAGAAAAGCTGTGCGTGTGTCCCTGGTCCCGGGTGCCACAAGGTGCTGCAGCATCACCATCAATTAACATCGCCATTGCAGGGAGAATCTGAGTCCCCACTTACTTGCTGGCACTGTGCCTAGCAACTTGCCTATATTTTCAGTTTTAAATCTCCTACTTCCCTGTAAGGCAGAAATTATAGATCAACCTTGATTTAACAGGGGAAGAAACTGAAGTTAAATCGCTCACCCAAGGTCACATTGCTAGTAGGTGGAGGGGCCCAGGATTCAACCCCAGGCATGCCTGAATCCAGGGCCTGTGTTTGTTCTATCATTACTCCTACACACATTAGGCTTCACACAGGTTTACTCTGGAGATACTGACATATTCTGTTCATGTCTGGGGGGTAGTTACACAAGTACGTGTAAACTTATGATCTATGCACTTTTCTGTGTTTAAGTTATAACATCAATAAAGTTTCCTTTTTTTAATGTTTTTGTCCCAGAGGTGAATATGTGCTAGAGATTTTCAGGGTGTAAAATACTCTTAGGATTAGAGTCTAAAGCTAGAAAGCTGTTTCTATCTTTTTTTTCTCTGTTTTGTTGTTGTTGTTGTTGTTGTTGTTGTTGTTGTTGTTGTTGTTGAGACAGGGTCTCACTCTGTCGCCTATGCTGGAGTGCAGTGGTGTGATCATGGTACACTGCAGCCTCAACTTCCCCGGGCTCAGGTAATCCTCCTACCTCAGCCCCTTAAGTAGCTAGGACTACAGGTGTACGCCACCATGCGCTGCTAATTTTCATATTTTTGTAGAGATGGGGTTTTGCCATGTTGCCTAGGCTGGTCTCAAACTCCTGAGCTCAAGTGTTCTACACACGTTGGTCTCCCAAAGTGCTGGGATAACAGGAGTGAACCACCGCACCTGACCTCCTTTTTCTTTTTCTCTCTCTCTCTTCAGCAGTTTTTCCATTTCAAACAGGGACTGTTATGAAGACCTCATAAACCCCCAAGCCAGACCCAGCAGAATTTCACCTGCTGTCTGCTGTCAGATCACAAACATTTGCTTGCACTCACATTCCCAGTCCAGGTGCCCACTCCACCCAGCCAGCACTTCACTTCCAGAAGCTGGCACTGCTCTGCTGTCTTTTCAACCCTCTCTTCATCCATCCATCTGCAGGGACCAGACGGCTAGACCAGCCACTGCATCACTGGTTAATCCCCAACTTCACGAGGCAGCCAGGCAGCGACGCCTGAATGTTCCCATCTCCCTGCACCAGGCCAGGCTGGGCAGAGAAGTTGTCTGTGTGTGTAAACACAGCCTTCTGCTTAGGCAGCTCCTGCCGGACTCCCCTCGCCAACTGGGCCCTCTGTGGCTTTTATCTCCCTGCCCAAAATAACCATTGGCTTCAATGGTTCTCTGGGCATGAATCAGACTCTCGTAGAAGCCTGTGAGCAGCTTGAGGACAGGGAAGTTATGGTACCAATCTCTGTATCCTTGGTGTGCCAGTGCAAAGGTTTGTGGGATTTGTCAAACTCCTCTGTGTACCTGGAGGGACCTGCAGTAGGAAGCAAGAGCTCTCTACAGAAAACAGTCACATCCTCCAAAAGCTCACAGTTTAGTAAGAGAAAATACCCAACCAGCCAACTGCAATGTAAAACAGAAAGCACTAAAAGTTGTAAGAAGAGGACAGAGTGTTGGGGAGTTCAGAGGAAAGAAAGATTAGAGAGCAGCAGGTGTCAAAGAAGATTTCGAGGAAGAGGTCACATGTGGGTTGGGCATTAAAGGCAGGGCAGAAGGACAATGTAGACTGAGGAGAGAGCATAACATAAGCCACAGTGGTTGGAAATTACAAGGTAGAATCAGGAAACGCTGCATATGGCCTGGAGCCTGGGATACTGAGGGTTGAGGCTATCCCTGAGGAGATAGAAAGGAGCTGGTGCCAAGCAGACCCTTGAATGACAAACCAAGTACACTGCACTGTCTAGCAACTAGCCACATGTGACTATTTAAGTTTAAATTTAATGGGACAAAATGTAAAATTCATAGCCATGTGTGGTTAGTGGTTACCATACTGGATAGTGCAGATATAGAACATTTCATCACTGCAGACAGTTCTACTGGACAGCGATGGTGGACAGTGTCAGAGGATCCAGAGAGCTTTGAGCAGAGCCATAATCAGATCTGGGCTTTAGGAAAATTAATTTGCTCCTGATGAAGAGTCAGTGACCAGAGTGTAGGAGAAGCCTAGAACCACAGTGGGACATTGCAATAATCCAGGTGAGATCAGTCACCACTTCTTTTCCCTCTGTTCATCTCTTCCTATCAGGAAATAGGGATGATTCTCAAAGTGTGGTCCCTGGAACACCAGCAATATCTGGGAACTCCTTTTTTTTTGTTTTTTATGTTTTTTTTTTTTTTTTTTGAGACGGAGTCTCGCTCTGTTGCCCAGGCTAGAGTGCAGAGGCGGGATCACAATCTCAGCTCACTGCAACCTTTGCCTCCCAGGTTGAAGCAATTATCTGCTTCAGCCTCTCAAGTAGCTGGGATTACAGGCACCCACCACCAGAACCAGCTAATTTTTTTGTATTTTTAGTAGAGATGGGGGTTTCACCATCTTGTCCAGGCTGGTCTTGAACTCCTGAGCTCGTGATCCACCCGCCTCGGCCTCCCAAAGTGCTGCGATTACAAGTGTGAGCCACCGCGCCTGGCCATTATCTGGGAACTCTTAAGTACACAAATCCTCAGGCCCCACACAGACCTACTGAGTCAGAAACTAGGAGGTTTGGAACAGCAACAGTGCTTTCATCAGCCCTCCTGTTATTCTAACACACACTGGAGTTTCAGGTCTGCCGGCAGAGAGGCTAGGAGCCTACACTTTGGCTCCAGAATGATGTATACTCTGGAGTCAGAGGACCTGACTTCATATCCTGGCTCAGCTGTTTCCAAGCTGTGCTTAATTTATTTGTGCCTCAGTTTCCTTATAATAACCATATGGAGTTATTATAAGGATTAATGGAGGTGATACATGTACATATCTTAGAAGAGTGTCTAACTTATAGTAAGTATTCAATAAATGTTACTTATCAGTCCTATTATTCATTCCTATGGCAGTTTAATTCCTCCCATATACAGTGAGACAGCATCTGTCTCTTGCCACTAGCTATGACCTTTCCAACATATAATATTCCCAGGCCTACTCACCCATTCCATTTCCTGTCCTCCAGGACCCAACAGTCAGTTCCTTTCCCACAAGGCAGAGGCACTTCCTGTATCAGGGAGTGTCCCACCAGGATGAGAATGTCAACAGACAGATTTAACTGTCCTGGGCAAAGATGCCCTCTAAAGGAATGAGTCAGGAAATGCCCCATGGGTTTTCCCCTGGGAGTGGGAAGGTCTGGAGGTGAGTGCTCAGCTGCCCCCGTGATTGAAAGCCTCAAGCCTGTTCAGTTGGATCCATGCCAGCCAAGAGGTTATGGAAAATGGTACTGTGATCCTGCCTACTATAGGTAGCTAGACCCTGGCTCAAGGAACCAGGCAGGGGAGGATGGCGTCCTGTGTGGCAGAGGGTGCTAGGCTGGGCATCAAGAAACCTTGATTTGACCTTTGCTGTGAGATCTTGGGCAGTCATTTTCCTCTCTGGATTCAATTTCCTTACCTGTAATGTGAGGGTGTTGGACTAGCGTAGTTCTAAACTTTTTAGGGGTCTGGGTGCAGTGGTTCACACCTGTAATTCCTGCACTTTGGGAGGCCGAGGCGGGCAGATCACCTGAGGTCAGGAGTTTGAGACCAGCCTGGCCAACATGGTGAAAACCCATCTCTACTAAAAATACAAAAATTAGCCGGGGATGGTGGTGTGTGCCTGTATTCTCTGCTACTTGGGAGGCTAAGGCAGGAGAATCACTTGAACCTGCAAGCAGAGAAGCAGTGAGCCAATTGCGCAACTGCACTCCAGCCTAGGCGTCGGAGCAAGACACTGTCTCAAAAAACAAAAAACCAAAAAAAAAAAAAAAAAAAGAAAAAAGAAAAGAAAAACCTTTTATGGGTTGTGATTTCCTTTGAAAATGCAATGAAAACTGCAGAGCTTCTCCCAGAAAAATGTACATGGGTATGCACATGCACACACACACACACAAAGTCACACTCACACTCATGCACCACACACACACACACACACACACACACACACACACCCCCCACTACCTTTATTATCTTTCAGGCATCAAGAGACCTCATGAAGCCCATGTGTAGATCACCCCTTGAATCCATGGACACTTGGTTAAGACTTGGGCTAGACGATCTCTAATCAGCCACGATAAGAAATTACCTGTATTTCTGTGTATATTGTATTTTGTATCTGATTTAAAGGAACCCTACATTAAAGACTTCACTAAGAAGATGAGCTTTTACATGGGCTTTTGTGGGACATAAATGTTGATTGGCTAAATGCTGTGCCTCCCCAGAGCCTGTCTCACCCTTGTCATATTGCTTCTGAAGTCACCCTCTCCATTCCACTCTCTCCACCTTTTTCAGCGGGGAGTGAGCATGTGGTCCTGAAAGATACCCCTACCCCCACTAGCTGTCTCTGTCCCCAGCTATGAGAGGTAGAAAAGAGAGAATCTGGTGTGCCTCTCATACCCCCACCCCAAAGCCCTGGCTCAGAGGTCAACCAATCAAGAGGCCCCCAGATGGCACCTCTATCCCCAACACATACACACACATACACACACACACACCCTCCTTCACATAGCCACAACCACAGGACTGCACCTCCAGATACCTGGCAGTGCGGTCACTCGGAACAGGCAAGAGTTATTTTTAGAGGCCAAGTGACAGGATGGTGAGAGCAGTTCCACTCTGTCAGAGTTACTGCTGCCACCACCAGCTCTGATGAATCACTCTCCACTACGTTAATGGACAAGTCTGTCAGCATGGCCAGGGAGGCCACGCCACCTTCTAGAATGAATGTCTTGGATTGGTGACCACGCTGATCACACCAGGCTGAGCCCAGGATCACACCAGGGACAAGACTGCCAGGCCTGAGCCACTGCAGCCAACCCAGACCAAGCGCCCAGCACTGCCTCCCATAACCAATTACAGTCAGGCCAACACAACCCGGCACAGCACAGCCTGTGCAGGTAAGCCCCTTCAACACAGTCCAATCCAGCCCCACTGGGCCACCCAGGGGCCTCTCTCTGCGAAATCCCTTTAGAGTGGCTATTGATGCCTCTCTCCACCCAATCCATGCAAGTCAGCCTCCCACCCTCTAAGCTACCGCTGCCGGGTTATTAAGACAATGAGCCTCCAATAAATTGGGCAGATTCAGACAGTGTCAATGCAGCTATCAACTGGTTTCATCTTTCTGGAGGGCACTTTGAAAAAGCACATGATAAGCCTTAAAAGTGTGCATACCATTTAACGCAGAAATTCTTTTTTAGGAATTGATCCTTAGGGAACAATGAAAGACACAAAGATGTGGCTATAAGAACATTTGTCTAAGCACTGTATACAAAAGTGAAGTACAGTATTGGAGTTAATGTATATGTCCAACAATAGTGGCTACGTTATATAAATAGTGATACATACGTATGCTGAAATACTACGCAGCTACCACAAAATAATGTTGTGGATCTGTATGTGGCTATGTAATCACGTTCTTAACACAATACCAGTAAAAAAGCAGAGACGAAAGAGTATGTAACAAATGATCCAATTTCTATAAAATGTTTTTTGTTCTTTTGTTTTGTGTTGTTTTGTTTTTGAGATGGAGTTTTTGCTCTGTTGCCCAGACTAGAGTATAGTGGCACGATCTCAGCTCACTGCAACCTCCACCTCCTGGGTTCAAGCAATTCTTCCACCTCAGCCTCCCGAGTAACTGGGATTACAGGCGCCTGCAACCATGCCTGGTTAATTTTTGTATTTTTAGTAGAGACAGGGTTTTACCATGTTGGCCAGGCTGGTCTCGAACTCCTGACCTCAAGTGATCTGCTCACCTCAGCCTCCCAAAATGTTGGGATTACAGGCATGAGCCACCGTGCCGGGCCCCAATTTCTATAAAATATGTATGTATGTGTACATGCCTAGCAAAAAGCAAACTGGAAGGAAATATTTTAAAACATGTTACCAGAAGTTGTTTTATGATAGTGGAATTATTTCTTTTGTGGACGTTTGGGTTTTGTTTTGTTGCTTACTTTCTGGTATATATGTGTAAACATATTTATATAAGAAAGGTCTGTTACCTTCACCTCACTCAAAGCTTCTGGCCTGAACCATTGAAAGTGCTTCCTGGAATCTCACTAGAGCCCCCACCTTTCAGCAACCACAGCCCGCCTCAGGCTGCCTCTCTTGGCTTTGAACTTTGCTGCCCTCTTCAGTTGTTCCCTGGAATTTCACTAATGGAGCCCATCTAGCCAATTCCCACAGTCTCCTGACACAGGCCCTCACAGTGGAAGTACCCCCCAGGGCTCCCTATTCATGCATAGAAACCAAACAGAGTCCAATTCCCTCATCTGACAGTAAAAGAAAAAATAATTATAATAATAAACATGACAGTTGTAGTGAACCTTCACATTTCTACTTTGTCTTCCTTTTTACAGAGCACTTTATTATACATGTTTCACTTAGCCCTCCCATTGGTGAGAAAACTGAGGGCCAGCAAGTATAGCAGCACAACACTTGCCAAAGGTCATAGAGTGAGTCAGGATTCCAATGCAGGTCTGATATTGACATATAAGGAGGTAAACGGAAGAAATGAACAGATAATCGTGAGCCCACAGTCTATGAAAGGGGCCATATTCTACAAAGCCCCTCCTCCTGCCCCCAGTGCCTTCTCCCAGCTGCTGTCCCCTACCCAGAATCCCACAAAACCCCATCTGGGGCCACGTGCCATACATCTACACACCAGCCCGTCATTCCCTCCCAGCTCTGGAAACAGGCTCTTGCTGCCTCCTCAGAAATCCTAGCAACGAGACATCCTGCAGCGCCACCCTCTCCACCTCTGGGATCTTCCATCTTGGGCCTGTCTCATTAGGGGAGGGGGCGGCTGGTCGGGCTCTCTCATGGGGGTGGGGACTGTGACACTCATACATGGCAGGGGCAGAGGGGAGATGAAATCAGCCTGGATGGCCCTCACTCTGGGCCTGCTCTTGCACTATTCATTTTTTGGGCTTCTGATTATCTGCTGACTGGGACAAAAAAAGAAGCCAAATCCTAGGGCATGAATTCTAGTCCATTCCAATTTATTTTTGCACTTCTGAAATACATGGATTCTTCCAACCAGAATATTAATATTCAAAATAGCAATAATAAAAGTATTAGCAAGAAAACAGCTACTTTATTCAGTGCTTACAACCACCCTTGAGAAGTCGTATCCCCACTTTACAGATAAGAAAACTGAGACCCAGCTTGCCTGAAGATACCTAGCTAATAAATGGACAAACAATTGTGTCTGACATCCAAGTGTATACTTTGACTACCATGTCTCTTAGAAAGCACCTAATTCTGGTTGGGTGCAGTGGCTCATGCCTGTAATCCCAGCACTTTGGGAGGCCAAGGTGAATGGATCACTTGAGGCCAGGAGTTCAAGACCAGCGTGGCCAACATGGCAAAACCCCATCCCTACTAAAAAAAAAAAAAAAAAAAAAAAAAAGTTGCCAGGTGTGGTGGTGCATACCTGTAGTCCCTGCTACTCAGGAGGCTGAGGCACGAGAATCGCTTGAACCTGGGAGGCAGAGGTTCAGTGAGCAGAGATTGTGCTTCTGCACTCCAGCCTGGGTGACAGAGTGCGACTCTGTCTCAAAAACAAACAACAGTGGCCGGGCGCGGTGGCTCACGCCTGTAATCCCAGCACTTTGGGAGGCCGAGGCGGGTGGATCACAAGGTCAGGAGATCGAGACCACGGTGAAACCCCGTCTCTACTAAAAATACAAAAAATTAGCCGGGCGCGGTTGTGGGCGCCTGTAGTCCCAGCTACTCGGGAGGCTGAGGCAGGAGAATGGCGTGAACCCGGGAGGCGGAGCTTGCAGTGAGCCGAGATCGCGCCACTGCACTCCAGCCTGGGCTGGGCGACAGAGCGAGACTCCGTCTCAAAAAAAAAAAAAAAAAAAAAAAACAAAAAAAAAAAAAAACAACAACAACAGCAAAAACACCTAGGCCGGGCATGGTGGTTCATGCCTGCAATCCCAGCACTTTGGGAGGCCAAGGTGGGCAGATCACCTGAGGTCAGGCGTTCGAGACCAGCTGACCAACATGGAGAAACCCCATCTCTACTAAAAATACAAAATTAGCCGGGCATGTTGGCACATGCCTGTAATCCCAGCTACTCAGGAGGCTGAGGCAGGAGAATCGCTTGAACCCAGGAGGCGGAGATTGTGGTGAGCCGAGATCGCGCCATTGCACTCCAGCCTGGGCAACAAGAGCGAAACTCCATCTTAAAAAAAGAAAAAAAGAAGAAGAAGAAAGAATCTAATCCTATCCCTTTACTGCACAGATGGGAAAACCGAGACCCAGAGAGGGCAAGGGCTTTGTAATCAATCAACATCTATTTATTTACTGAGCAACAACTAGTGACTCTATATATTAATCATTGCTAAACCTAGGCAATGGGTTCACAGAAGTACATTCTACTATACTCTTTAGTTTTATGTATGTTCGAAATTTTGCATAACAAAAAAACATTTTTTAAAGGATGACAGAAAGATAACTGACTATCACGCAAATCTTAAGTCTGGCTTGAACTTATAAAACTCGAACCAAATTTAGGAATATTTTTGCTCTGATAGTTTTGAAAATCAGAAAAAGGCAATTGTACTAGAACTTACTTCATAGCCTTTCTTTTCCCATCTTTCTGTAAAATTTTCTGCCTCTATTGTTGCTAGGAAATCAGTGAGCCAAAAGAATCCTCATTGGCCTAGCCAGGCCCTCTCCCTTCCCACACTGCCTCTCTGAGAGTACAGCGTCCCTGTACCCAGGAAGCTGGCCCTCTTGGGCCGGCTTTCTATGGATCCACAAGCCAATCACCACAAGAGGCTGAATGAGAGTCTGTCAGTCACTGGGAGACAGGCAGCTATAAATCCAGAGGACTATGATTAGAAAGCAAATTACAGGCCTCCCACTCTAAGTTTCCAACTCACAAAAACTTCTTGGCAGTCAAAGGGCCTTTACTCAAGTTGCTCAAAGTTTCCAGAGAGAGTGAAAACACACAAGGCAAGAGAGAAAAAACAATGGGACACAACAGAGGCAGAAAATTCTATAGACAGGTGGAGAGAGAGGCCACTGGGAGGCAGCATGTCACAATAGTTAAAAGCAAGGCTTTGGCAGCAGGTCAAAGTTCCAGTGCTTGTTCCAAAGCTTCCTAGCTGTGACACTTTGAGCAAATAATTTAACCTCTCTGAGTCTTTATTTTCTCAGCTGCAAACTGGGGATAATTCTTCCTACTACTCAGAGTGAACGCAGGGATTGAGTGAGGCAATATACGTCAAATAATTAACCCAGTTCCTGGCACATATTAAGCATGCAATAAATAGTGGCTTTAAAAAATGTGCTGGCCTGGCATGGTGGCTCACATCTGTAATCCTAGCACTTTGGGAGGCTGAAGCGGGCAGATCACCTGAGGCTGGGAGTTGAGACCAGCCTGGCCAACATGGTGAAACCCTGTCTCTACTAAAAATGCAAAAATTAGCCGGGCGTGGTGGCACACACCTGTAATCCCAGCTACTCCAGAGGCTAAGGCAGGAGAATTGCTTGAACCTGGGAGGCAGAGGCTGCAGTGAGCCCGAGATCGTGCCACCGCACTCCAGCCTGGCCGACAGAGCGAGACTCTTGTCACACACACACACACACACACACACACACACACACACACACAAAAGTGCTAACCATACGACCCAGCAATTCCACTTCTGAGGTTATATCCAAAATAATTGAAAGCAAGGTGTCAAACAGATCTCTGTACAGCCAAGGCCATAGCAGCATTATTCACATAGCCAAGAGGTGGAAGCAACAAGTGTCCATCGACAGATGAGTGGATAACCAAAATGTTGTACATACATACAATGGAGTATTATTCAGCCTTAGAAAGGAAGGGAATTCTGACACACGTGACAACATGGGTGAACTTGAGGACATTATACTAAGTGACATAAGCCAGTCACAAAAAGACAAACACTGTATGATTCCACTTATCTGAGGTATCTAGTCCAATTTACAGTTACAGAAAGGAGAATGGCAGCTGCCACAGGTTGGGGGAGGAGGAAATGGGAGTTATTGTTCAATGGATATAGAGTTTCACTTTTTTAATATTAAAAAATTTGGCTGCGCGTGGTGGCTCATGCCTGTAATCCCAGCGCTTTGGGAGGCCGAGGTGGGCAGATCACCTGAGGTAAGGAGTTTGTGACCAGCCTGACCAACATGGCGAAACCCCGTCTCTACTAAAAATACAAAATTAGACGGGCATGGTGGTGCATACCTGTAATCCCAGCTACTTGGGAGGCTAAGGCAGGAGAATCGCTTGAAGACCAGCCAGGGCAACATGATGAAACCCTGTCTCTAAAAAAAATAAAAAATTAGCCAGGTGTGATGGTGCATGCCTGTAGTCCCAGCTACTTGGGAGGCTGAGGGGAGAATATCCCTTGAGCTCAGGAGGCAGAGGTTGCAGTGAACCAAGATTGAGCCACTGCACTCTAGCCTGGGCAACAGAGCGAGACTCTGTCTCAAAAAAAAAAAAAAAAAAAAAAAAGAAAAGAAAAAGAAAAAAAAAGGAAAGAAAAGAAAAGAAAAAAAGATAAAATGAGCCAGGCATGGTGGCATGCATGTGTAGTCCCAGCTATTTGGGAGGCTGAGATGGGAGGATCATCTGAGCCTGGGAGGTTGGGGCAGCAGTGATCGTGCCAGTGCACTTCTGCCTAGGCAACAGAACAAGACTCTGCCTTGGAAAAATAAATTTAAAAATTTAAAAATTCAGGCTTACACCTGTAATCCAGTTACTTTGGGAGGCCAGGGCAGGAGGATTACTTGAAGCCAAGAGTTCAAGACCAGCCTGGGCAACAAAGGAAGAACCCCATTTTTACAAAAAAAAAAAAAAAAAAAAAACCACAGTATGCACCTGCAGCCCCAGCTACTCGGGAGGCTGAGGGAGGAGGACTGCTTAAGTTCAGGAGTTCAAGGATGGAGTGAGCTATGATTGCACCTGTGCACACAGGCCTAGGCAACACAGTGAGACACTGTCTCTAAAAAAAAAAAAGAAATAAAAAAGATTTAAAAGTTCTGAAAATGGATGGTAGTGATGGTGTTGCACAATATGAACCTACCCAACACTACTGAACTGTACACGTACCTAAAAATGGTTAAGATGGACCAGGAATGGTGGCTTACACCTATAATCTCAGCACTGTGGAAGGCTGAGGTGGTTGGATCACTTGAGGCCAGGAGTTCCAAATCAGCCTGGGCAACACGGTCAAACCCTGTCTCTCCAAAAAAAAAAAAAAAAAAAAAAAATTAGCCGGACACAGTTGCATGTGCCTGTAGTCCCAGCTACTCAGGAGGCTGAGGCAGGAGGATCACTTGAGCTTGGGAGGCAGAGGTTGCAGTGAGCCAAGATCACACCACTGCACTCCAGCCTGGGCAACAGAGTGAGACCCTCCCTCAAAAAACAAGTGGTCAAGATGGTAAATTTTAGGTTCTGTATATTTTACCACAAATTTGAAAAATTTTTTGTCAGTTCTAGCAAGAAAACCAAACAAGCAAGTAAAAGGTCATGAGATGATGACAGAGAAATAGGGGGAACTGAAAAAGTGAGACCACAGTAATAGGAAGGTGATCCAAAGAGGAAACACTCACCTCACATGCACGCCCTTCCTAAGCTGTCAAGTATAAAGGGAGGAAATTTTCTGGAGGGATTTATATTTCCAGGGTGTTCAGGACACTACCCGCTACCCTCAATTCTGCCCCTACCGAGGGGTTGTTCTGATAATCACTGAACAGGCCTGTGGGAGAACCTACCTCATCCACTTCCCCTTTCCAGAATCCTCAAGGAAACAGTAAAGGATCAAAGTCTAGATGTAAAGGAAGTCTATCTTTACAACAGGCTGAGATAGCAACTTCCAGGCAGAAGAGCAGCTTATGCAAAGGTCTGAGCTATGAGCTATGCGTGGGAGACCTCCAGGGTGGCAGGAGCCTCAGATATGCAGAGGGAAGCAGGAAGGAGGCAGGGGCAAGAGGCGAAAGGCCACAGGCTAGACACTGCACTTCCCCTCATCTCAGTGACCGTTAAATCAATCCCAACCAGCAGGTATTAATATACCCATTTTATGCAGAGAGAAATGGAAATCCAGACAGATAAAGCAACAGATAAAGGAAACACAGATGGTGAGTGGAGAGGGGATTCCAAATCAGCTGACTCCTGACCTAATGCTTATTGCTTCAACCCATGTAGTATCAGTCCCTAAGGCCAAGACCGTGGGCTCCGGAGGCAGAATCCCAAATCCCACTGTATCCCTCATTGGTTGTGTGATCTGAAAGAAATTACTTAACCTTTTGAGTCTCAGTTTCTTCAACTGTAAAATGGGAATGACCATACGCCTACCTCGTATGGTTTTAAGAGAATTAAACGTAGTATTTCAAGGAAAGTGGATTGCAGGCCATGATAATAGACAATACAAAGTAGGCTGGGCATGGTGGCTCATGCCTGTAATCCCAGCACTTTGGGAGATGGAGGCAGGCGGATCACTTGAGGCCAGGAGTTCAAGACCATCCTGATCAACATGCAAAACCCTGTCTCTACTAAAAATACAAAAATTAGCCAGATGTGGTGGCGTGCACCTGTACTCCCAGCTACTCGGGAGGCTGAGGCAGGAGAATCACTTGATCCCAGAATGTAGAGGTTGCATGCAGTGAGCCGTGATCAAGCCACTGCACTCCAGCCTGGGCAACAGAGTGGGACCCTGGCTCAAAAAAAAAAAAAAAAGAGAAAACACAAAATAGTGTTCTTATTTATTATGCTTAGGCACCCCTCATGGACTCCCGCAGACAGACGTGCAGCCATTGCTTCTGCCTACGTGAGGCCAATGCAGCCTTTGGAGCAAAGTAGATGCCAGATCTGGACCCCTGAGGAGCTAATGGCCCAGGCTGGGCAGTAACCTTGCAGGGACAGCCTGGAAACTACCTCCTCCACTCTTTGTTCTCAACTCCATGGCCTGGGTAAGTTGTTCTGCAAATGTTCAGTGGGACACAGTCCAAGCAATCTCTGTTCTCATGGGAATAAATGTAACAGAAACAACTAGGGCTGCCAACTCACCCACCCTTTGGTCTCCACCATGGGCTGGTTTCCTGCCCCCACAGTATCTTCTGGGACCAGATGGCCTAGAATGTCAAACCATCAATACCAGGAAGGCCTTTGGATACCATCGAATCCCACCCCTCATGCACATGGGAACACTGAGGCCTAGGAATTAGTGGGGATCTGCTTAAGTTCACAGCGTGAGCCAGTGGCAAAGCTAGAACACAACCTTGGGCTACCAACTCTCTGGTCTACTGGAGTTTCCAATTTATTTCACCATCGCTGTTTCTTGTGTCAAGCTTAAGTTTACATATTTGAAGTTCAAGAGTACAATCACCCCTGCAAGCCTAATTCTGGGAGGTGGCAAGAACTTTGGAGACAGACAGACCTGGGTTCAAATCCCAGCCCCACCACTTCCTAGCTGAGTGGCCCATCATTTATTTACACAGTAGAAAAAGCCAATGGGGGCAGAGGTTAAGAGCATAGGCTACAGTCCTAGCTCTACCATATCATGACGGGTGAGTCACTTTATCAACTGCTGGTTCAGCTTCCTCTTCCGTAAAACCTGCCTCACCTAGTCATCCAAGTATAGAATGAGAAAAATGTAAATGAAGAATCAGGTACAAGGTTTGCTATGAAGTAATGATGGATATTACTGTTATTTATTTATTTTTATTTATTTATTTTTTTGACAGGGTCTCACTCTGTTGCTCAGGCTGGAATGCAGTGGCATGATCTCGGCTCACCGCAAGCCTCAACCTCCGAGGCTCAAGCGATCCTCCCACCTCAGCCTCCTGAGTAGTTGGGACCACAGGCACGTGCCACCACGCCCAGGTAATTTTTGTATTTTTTGTAGAGACAGGGTTTGCATATTGCCCAGGCTGGTCTCAAACTCCTGAGCTCAAGCTATATGCCTGCATCAGCCTCCCAAAGTGCTGGGATTATAGCACCCAGCTGCTATTAATATTATCTTTAATACTATGATTGGGGTGTGCTTTCAGCAGGTAGCAAGAAGGTACTTCCATCTCAAAGCTCTAGTTCTCCTATTTCTCGTCATGGAATCATGGAGTGTTAAGCTGGCCAGGGCCATGTATCACAGACAACAGAACTGAGATCCAGAGGGAAATGGCATGCTCAAGGTCAGGGAGGAAGTTAATGAGAGGGGTGAACTAGAACCCAGATCCTCTTGAATCTACTGATTTAATTCCCTAAACACAAGCTCTTTACTTTGTGCATGGGCTTGCTGGGAAGAAATGGTGGTCTTTCAGACCCCAAATACCAAAGGGTAGCAGGATCTCAGCCAGAATGGAACTCATCTTGCCCTCATGGCAGTCCCAGGCCAGAAGCAAGGCGGGGCTCCACGCTGGTGGACCAGGCCAAATGGGCTAGCAGCCAGAGTGGCGCCAAAGACACAGCTCAGGTCCTCTCACCAGCTACATAATAAAGTAATTATGGGATTAGCGATAAAATTAGTCACTTGTGTAATTATTTTTCTTAGAACAAGAGCAGAAAGGACCTTTTTCAAGAGTTGTTCCTTTGCCCTCCCAAGAGTATTCATGCAGAGACACAGATGAGTGCACACACACACAAGCACAAGTACACACACAGCAGTGATGGCGGTGTGTGGAGCGGGTGCTTAGCTTTCTGTGGCAGTGCCTCACAGCGGGTCCCACACCTACCAGGCCTACCTCTGAAGGCCAGGGGTGATATTTCCCATTGTCTGCCTCACTGAACACGTTTACCACACTATCACAGGTGCACTGCCTTCCTTCCAGGCCCCATCATGGAGAATCTCTCATACCCCTCCCTGGCCACAGCATATCAGGCCTGGACCCCCAAGCCCTCCCTCTCTGTTGGAGGCTAGTGGTACAATTCCAGCAGGACCTGGGGGTCCAGTAATCCAGAGAGATCTTTGGTACTGGCTGCCATGGTAGGCATAATAATGCCCCCCACCCACAAAGATGTTCATGTCTTCATCCCCAGAATCAGGTGAATATGTTACCTCACATGGCAAAAGGGACCTTGCACAGGCGATGAGGTAAAGAGTTTTGAGATGGAGAATGGTCCTAGATTATCTGAATGGGCTCAATGTAACCACAGGGCTTCTTGTAAGTCAAAAGGGGATTTGGGGGAGTCAGAGTCAGAGGAGATGTGATGACGGAGGCAGAGGTGGGAGGGACGCAGCTACTAGAAGGGGCCATGAACCAAGGCGTGTGGGCGGCCTGGAGAGCTGGAAAAGGTCAGGTAAGGATGCTCCCCTAGCAGCTCTTCCAACGCCCTGACTTCAGCCCCATATGGTCCATTTTCAGATTTCGACCTCTAGAAGTCTAGGGTCACCCATTTGTGTTGTTTTAAGTATGTGGTCATTTGTTAGGGCAGCATTAGGAAACTGACACAGTCACCTAGGGAGGGGTCCTCAGAACTCACCTTTACCTCCAGACCGAAACGCCCTCCTCAAGGGCTAGCCAGGGAGACTCCTTGGGGCCAGATGTCCCCTGGATATACCTCTGGGGAACAGGCCTGAGCTGGGGCCCCAAGCTCTAACCTAGAGAGATAACTTTGTCGGGGAAAGCACCCCAGAAAGAAGGTGATGGCTCTGGGAAGAAAGGGAGAGACTCCACTTTATAGCTCCATCCAGGGACTCCACCCTTCCCACATATTCTCAAACAGAGGGCCACCTACCCCATAAACCACACCATCCACAGCAGTAGCCTGGCATCAGGGAAAGAGAGCACTGGAGGCGGGAAGCCTGATTCTGGCCTCAGCTCTGCCCCTGCGTCACCAGGTGGTGAGAGACCAGCCCCTTCCTCTCTCTAGGCCTGACCATTGTCATCATGGCTTACTGTATATCAAGTATCTTCCATGCTTTCATGCATAGAAAGCCTCACAGGGACCCTGTGAGGTGGCTCCCTGTCATGATGCTCACTTTACAGCTAAAGAAGTAGACTCAAGGTGGTTAAGAGGGGAGGCTGGCTTGAACCCAGGCAGCCTAACTCCACAGCCCTATTCTGCCTCCCGCCTTAGGATGAATGAATGCATAGACAGAGGATAGTTGGGAGCAGTCCCTACACACAAGGAACAGGCTCTTCAGACCTAAGAGAAATTTAAAAACAGGCTGGGTGTGGTGGCTCACGCCTGTAATCCCAGCACTTTGGGAGGCCGAGGTGGGCAGATCACCTGAGGCCAGGAGTTCAAGACCAGCCTGACCAACACGGAGAAACCCCATCTCTACTAAAACTGCAAAATTAGCTGGGCGTGGTGGCGCATGCCTGTAACCCCAGCTACTCGGGAGGCTGAGGCAGAAGAATCACTTGAACCCAGGAGACAGAGGTTGCAGTGAGCTAAGATTGCACCATTGCACTCCAGCCTGGGCAACAAGAGCAAAACTCTGTCTCAAAAAAAAAAAAAAAAAAAAAAAAAAAAAAAAAAAAAAAAAAAAATTAGCCAGGTGTGGTGGCGGGCTCCTGTAATCCCAGCTACTCAGGAGGCCGAAACAGGAGAATCCCTTGAACCCAGAGGCAGAGGTTACAGTGAGCCGAGATCATGCCATTGCACTCCAGCCTGGGCAGCAAGAGCAAAACTCCATCTTGGGGGGTGGGCGGGGCGGGAAGAGAGAGAAATTTTAAAAAATAAAATAAAAAGAGAGAGAAATAAAAAAGAGTTCCTGCCATTCACCCTGGATGCTGGGGGTTAAAGGTTGGCATAGCAGTTTGGCAAGTTTACCGAGAGCCTATAAGGCAGCCACAGCCTTTTACCCAGAATTCCCTTCCTGGGTGTTCACCCCAAGATACATCATCATATGAAATACAGGAAGAACATTTTATGCAATGTTCATTGCACTGTTATTCATAATAAAAAAACTGGAAACAGCTTGAATATCCATCAGCAGGAAAAGGGATGAGTCGATCATGTATTTAATAGAATCCTCAGTAACGACACAGAAGGCAGCTTCCGATACACCGTTAAGAGAAAAATGCAGGGTAGTACTGATGATGCAGTAGAAATTATGACTATGCAAGAAAGAGCAAAGGAAAACTGGTGAAAGGAAACACTCCAGGCTCCCAATCACATTTAGGAGTAATTTTATTCTGCTTCCTATTTTCCCAAATCTTGGTACTATGTTATTATGGTTTTAATTAAAAAAAAAAAAAAAACTGCCGGGCAAGGTGGCAAGGTGGCTCATGCCTGTAATCCCAGCACTTTGGGAGGCCAAGGCGGGCAGATCACTTGAGGTCAGGAGGTCGAAATCAGCCTGGCCAATATGGAGAAATCCCGTCTCTACTAAAAACAGAAAAATTAACTGGGCATGGTGGCAGGTGCCTGTAATCCCAGCTACTCGGGAGGCTGAGGCATGAGAATCACCTGAACCTGGGGGGCGGAGGTTGCAGTGAGCCGAGATCGCGCCATTGCACTCCAGCCTGAGTGACAGAGCAAGACTCCATCTCAAAGACAAAAAACAAACAAACAAAAAAAACTGCTGGGTGCAGTGGCACACTCCTGTAATCCCAGCTACTCTGGAGGCTGAAGTGGGAGGACCCTTGAGTCCCAGAGTTTGAGGCTGTGACTGCACCTGTGAGTTGCCACTGCACTCCAGCCTGGCCAACATAGTGAGCTCTCCTTTGTATTTTTTACAATAAATGAATAAATTGAATTTTTTAAATTAAAAAACGATATTATTTTAAAGACAATAACTGCAATGCAGCCCTGAGGAACCCACACACTGAACGGTTAAGGAGAGGAGCAGGAACAGGCAAATGAAGGCAGGCCAGAGAGGGGGTGAGAAAGCCAGAAAGTGGGGTGTGCTGGCCCAGGAGATCAAGGAGAGGGAGCGCTTCAGGAGCAGTGAGCCTGGGGTCAGGGTGGCCTGGGACCCACTAGTGACCTGACGCTTGCCCTTATGCCCCCCAATTGCATTCATAACGCAAACCAGGTGCCAAGAATGATCTAATAATCAGCCTTCACACACTCCCCAGGAAGGCGTCTGAAAAAGTGCCCCCACCATGACCAGTGGCTCCAGGAGCAGTATTTACAATGCAAACCAGGCTCCCAGGAGAAGCGGTAACACACACACCCGCGGCCATTCACCCCGCAGTCCAGCCCAAGCAAAACAGGAGAGGCCTCACGTATAAGAGCCTGGTCAGAATTTTCTGGTGTCTTCAGAATAGGACTCTCTTGGTCCATACCAGTTCTACCACCTGTGTTTCCACAGGGACTCGCAAACCACCCCCAGGACCCACCCCTTACCCCTGCCCATGCTGGCTTCTTAGGCCCATCCCTCAGCCTCTTTGAGACACGTCCCTTACATTCCGTGCCTCCTCCATGTAAGCTACACAAAAACAAGCTTGCCCAGACAGTCACATCTCACTGGGACAAATTCACCCACCCACACACCCACCAGTCTTTTTTCTTCTGAGAATGCCCCTTCCTCCCTCTCTCCACCCACCTCATCCAGGACCCCAGGCAAACCTCAGCAAAGGAGGGAAGGTCCCCCAGCAACTCATGCCTGACTTCAACATCCCATCCCTGCCTCCCACCACAACTCTGACAGATAGTGGTCAGGTCTGGGCTGCTGCCTCTAGACCCTAGAGGTGGAGAGAGGCTAGGTCACAAAGCTAAAAACTAAACCAGGCTCTGAAGGTCTAAGAAGACCCCTCTAACCCTCAACCTGGTGAGTCGACAAGAAGCAGGGCTGAGTCACTACCAGATGCAACCCCATCACACCCCATGCTAAGAAATTGACATTGCTTACAGCCCAAATGCACGGGTCATCCTCCTGGGCAGCCTGTGGTAATGAGTGTCGCTGGGCCAAGGCAGGGCCAGTACCAATTAAGGTTGCTCCCTTTCCTGCCAGTGAGCTCAGTCTCATTACTTTGCTCCATTTTCAGCTCATCTGAAAAATCCTCATTTGAGGTCCCTGGAGGATCTTAAAAGTGTTATTCAAACATTAGCTCTGACACACAGCCTCCCCCATCCGCCCAAGGCAATACTTTTTTCTCCCTGCTTTTTGGCACTGCCAGGAATGAGCAGCATCTAAGGCCCTGCCTGGGGCACCTCAGGTCCTGCAGCCTAGGGCCCCTCCTCGATCTGAACTTTCCCTATCTCCCTGCCTTGTTTAGAAGAGAGAGCAGGGAAGGGAACTTGGTGTCTCCTGTATGGCAGACACATCATCTTGGCAACAAGCCCTGTGAGGTGGCATTATTATTCCTGTGTGATAGATGGGGAGACTGCAACTAAGCCACCCTCCCAAGGTCACCTAGCCAGCAGGTAGACAAGTTAGGCCTGGAACCCAGGACTGCTGAGCTCCAGGGCTCTTCCAGCTGCCCCCGGCAACCCCCGCATGCTCCTGTCTGCACACTGCCTAGCCCCACCCTGCAACAGACATGAGCACCCATCATTTGTTCCTCCTGGCTTCTGACCTTGGGGCTCGGTCCAGGTGAGACAGATGAGAACAAGGGGGATTGCAGGATGTGGGGCTTTTAGGACAGGCTTCAGGGAGCACAATTTTTCCTAGAGAAAACCAAAACAATTCTCAAGGCTGGTTGCAACCCCCTATTCTGACCTGCATCTTACAAGGGAACATACGAGAGAGAATGCGGTCAGAGGCATGTGAAGGGCCACGAAGGTCAGAGAGGAGGGGATGTGGGCTGTGTGGTCAGGGAAGTCAGAGCTGGAAGGACCAGAGTTTAGCCCAATGCCTTCATTTTTCCATGTAGGGAAACCGAGGCCCAGGGAGAAGAGACCTGCCCAAGGCCAAGAGTGAGTCTGGCTATGTCAGGATTGGTGTATAGGTTTCCTGATTCTTAGGCTAGTTTTCCTGGACCTAGAAGGATGAAAGGCCTGGAGCAGATGCTGCCTGGGATTAGTGAAAGACGAATAAGCAAGGGTATCCAGCACCCCCAGCTAAGGAGGTAGGACAGAGACACCAACACAGTGCATCCATGGGGACTCCAGCCTTGCTTGTCTCTCACCTCAGGGAAGGTGTAGGCAGAAGAGAGGCCCTTCCATTCACCAAAGCTTAAGCTCCAGCAGGAGCCAATCAGGGCCTCAGAAGAAGGCAGAAACTTCGGTTCCCCTGGCAACTCAGACAAAGGCATCTCCTCATCACTGCAATCAGCTTGGGTGGGGATGCAGACTGTATTCCTCCAGACCCAGACAGGGCTCTCCTCTGCTTTTCTCATAAGGAGGGGGTACCAACCCAATCCCTTTGGTTTTAGCGCTGAAACTTCAGTCATATCTCTGAGCTCATCTCAGATGGGAGGCGGGGTATGGATGAGCCTCACTGTCGGAGGCTTAGGACAATAGCTGAGTCCTCTCCAGTCTGCGGGGGCCCTCCCGCTGCCACTAGGTGTGTGCCTCTGAGATGGGCCGGGGGCTGTGCTGATGTTCATGAGTTCATCACCCCTATCCTCCTCTCCAGAGACAGTGCCAGCTGCATGCCATGGGAAAACCTGTAGCTGGCAGTGAGGTGCCTGAGCCAAGCCCAGCTGTGGCATTATTCACAATCATGAGCAATTTGCATGCACCTTCTCTTGTTCCTATCCGTAAGGAAAATCAGACAGATAATCTAAGACCTAAGTTTCTCTGGAATGTGAGCTTCCAGTCCACACCCATCAAGAAAATAATAGGGAGAGGGAGCACGCAGGAGCTTACCTTTCACCACTCTTGAAAAGTTGCCTAGTCTTGGCCCAGAGGAGTGGAATAAATACACAAAACATTCCACTGGCCGGGCATGGTGGCTCACACCTGTAATCCCAGCACTTTGGGAGGCTGAGCCAGGTGGATCACCTGAGGTCGGGAGTTTGAGACCAGTCGGACCAACATGGAGAAAACCCGTCTCTACTAAAAATACAAAATTAGCCGGGCATGGTGGCGCATGCCACCTGTAATCCCAGCTATTCGGGAGGCTGAGGCAGAAGAATCAGTTGAACCCAGGAGGCAGAGGTTGCAGTGAGCCAAGATGGCACCATTGCACTCCAGCCTGGGCCACAAGAGAGAAACTCCATCTCAAAAAAAAAAAAAAAAAAAAAAAAAAAATATATATATATATATATATATATATTCCACTAACTGGAACTGCCTCTTTGTACATGCTTTGAAGAAAATCACAAGAAAACTGATAGACTCTGAAATACAGCTTCCAAATAAAATTCCCAGCTTTGTTACCACCAAAGGAGGCCAAGCTGCCACTCCTCCTTAGGAGGTATGTACAGTGTCCCCACAGGAGGCCTTCCTCATCCCTAATGGAGGAGTCATCATTCAGAGATTTTAGAAAGATTTCCTACACAGAGAGTCAGATGAAAGAGAGGTTTCTCAGGGAGCTACTGAATTCCCAGAAAAGTCAAACTACAGGCATCAAAACCCACATGCACTGTCCATACTTTCAGCTTTATAATCTCGTCAGCCACCCCATTGAGAAAGCCTGCAGCCATCCAAAACAAGTTCCTTTCTCCCCCCTCCCTTCCCAGAGACCCATCAGGCCCGACACTCTGTCCATTCTCTGTCTCAACTCACTCTGGGATCTATTCCCTCTTCTATACTTCCACGAGCCTGAGATGAAGCCCATCACTTCTCACCAGGCCACACCAACAGCCTACCATCCGTCTCCTGGTCTCCAGGCTTACCCTTCCAATTCATCCCCCCACTGCTAGAAATCGGATCACATCATTCTCAGCCTAATACCCTGCAGTGTCTTCATCGCTTTCCAGATAAAGTGTCAGCTCCTGGCCAGTACACACGGGCTGCAGGAGCTGGACCCACCTGCCACTCCACTTGCCTCCTTGCCATCCACAACACACACAGGAAACTCCTGCCATTCCAAAGCACCCTCCTGTTTCATGCCTCTGTGCACTTGTGGTTGAATCTACCTTTCTGAATCCCCCACTGTTGAATGGAAGATAATAGCTCACCTTTACTGAGCGCTCAGTAGGTGCTAGGCTCTCTGCTAAGCCCTTTGCAGGTTCTACCTCATTGATCCTCCCCAAGAAAACTATGAGACAGGTACGAACAGCAGCCTGTTTACAGATGAAGAAACAGAATCAGAGATTCAAATGAGCCTAGCAGAAGTCACACGGTTGATAAGGGTTGATAAGGGGCTCAAATAGAAATTCAAGCATCTGACTCTTAGGTCACCCCTAACCTCCACTCCCCAGAAACAGTGTAATGGCCACGTGGAATCAGAAAACACAGCATGCTCCTAACTGTGTCCCCTCCTTCTGGGCCTGTGGGAATAGCCTGTCTCAGAGAATGACGCCAGAAAGGTTCCCAGCCTGTCTCTCTCTGGGTTTGTCCGCCACCCTGCACCCCCCCTACCATACAGCACAGCCCCTTGAGAACACAAAGTGGCTGAGCCCACATCTCAGAAGTCGGGCTTTATAGTTACATTAATGGCCCAGCAATGACTTCCAGCTACTGTCTTTCAGGAAGTCTAAACTCTTTGGCCAAGCATCAGGGACCCCCAAGATCTGGCACGAGCGCATCACTTTCCAACCTTAATTGCCCGCTGCATCCCCTACCCACCATGTATGCAATCTATCGGTGGGTATTTACTATCTCTGCCATGTCAGTTTTCACTAAAAGCTGCCATTTATGAGCACCTCCTAAGAGCCATACCCTATGCCAGGCACTCAACCAGCACTCTCTCATTTCCTTACAACTCATTCATTCATTAATTCATTCATCCAACAAATACTTATTGAACACCTACTGTGTACCATGCCATGTGGAATCCAGAGTGAACATGACATTAAAAGAAAAAGACAAATAGCTACAAATTGTGATAAGCATTATGAAGGAATCAAGAGGTGGTGAAAAAAGCAGTGCAGGGGGTGGGAGGACTAAATTAAACTGAGATGTAAAGAGTAAGAAAGAGCCAAGGTGGCAAAGAGCCAGGAAAAGAATTCTAAGCAGAGGGAACCTAAGCATGTGTAAAGGTCTTGAGGCTGGAATGAATTTGCTAAATGAATAAAGAGAAGACTCCTGTGGCTGATGGAAATTACCAATAGAATCATTTCCAATGACCAATAGAGACCAGTAGAGATAGATATCTGGAAGGGGAAGCAGGGACCAGCTCACTCAGGGTTCTGTACACCATGGTAAGGAGTTTAGATTTTATTCTAAGGGCAGAGGAAAGGCACTGAGTGACATGGTCAGATTTGTGTTTTTGTTTTTGTTTGTTTGTTTTGAGACGGAGTCTTGCTCTGTTGCCTAGGCTGGAGTGCAGTGGCGTGATCTCGGCTCACTGCATGCTCCACATCCCGGGTTCCATTCTCCTGCCACAGCCTCCCAAAGTGTTGGGATTACAGGCGTGAGCCACCGCAGCCAGTCAAATTTGTATTTTGCAAAGTTCACTCTGGCTGCCACTTGGAAAGGAGACTTGGGAATGTAGACGGTGTATGTATTGTATGCAAAGTAATTGGCATAGCACTGGCACATAGGTGCTCAATGAATGTTAATTCCCTTTTTCTTCTCTCTCTATACCCCATCTCAGACTGGGAATGTCCTCTTCATCTAACTCCCATTCCTTCTTCTGATCTATACATTGTCAGAACTTAAATTTTCTGCCCAGGCGCAGTGGTTCACTCCTGTAATTCCAGCACTTTGGGAGGCCAAGGTGGTGGATCACCTGAGGTCTTTGATCACCTGAGGCCAGGCGTTTGAGAACAGCCTGGCCAACATGGCGAAACCCTGTCTCTACTAAAAATACAAAAATTAGCCAGGCATGGTGGTGGATGCCTGTAATACCAGCTACTTGGGAAGCTGAGGCAGGAGAATCGCTTGAACCCGGGAGGAGGAGGTTGCAGCGAGCCGAGACTGCGCCACTGCAATCTAGCCTGGGCAACGGAGTGAGATTCTGTCTCAAAAACAAACAAACAAACAAAGCAACAGAACTTAAATTTTCTGAGGACATGTGATCTGGAAGACATGTGTCTTCCTGATTAGATAGGGAAACTGAGGTCCAGCGAGAGTACACAATTTTCCCAGTGTCACAGAGGAGCCCTGTAGCAGCGGTGGAACTTTCCTGCCTTCCCCTCTTCCCCCGAACCCTGGGCTGATCTGAAGGTCGGGAGGAACGAGAGGCAGCAAGTGCGAGGGCCTTTCCTCTGTGTTCTTGTTCTCTACCTCTGCCCCTCCCCCCAATCACAGAGCCGTCCAGAAAGCCTGGTTCTCAGTCAATTAAGGTCTCAGGGTAAGTGGAGTGTGGGAGGGGGCCTAGAGAAAGCCCCATCTCTAGGTATCATCTCTCCTTCTGCTTGAACCAGATAAGGGCAGGCCAAACTATAGAAAGAAAACTTTCCCATGGAGACTGGATGCTTGCTAGGATGTTGCTGATCCTATCGACATCCCCAGGAAGCGAGCAAGGGTCGAGGCACTCATTTTACCAAGGCAGAACCTGCGGCAGTCAGTGCTCTATCGTTTGTTCAGGGATGGAGAGAAAATGGCAGAGTCCCAACTAGAATCATACAACGTGGCTGTCTGAGGATCACTGAGCCCAAAGCCCCATTGTACAGGTGCTGACACTGAGGTCCAAGAAGGGAAAGGGGCTGGCCAAGGGCCACATACCGAGTAAGTAGTGGAACCAGGACTAGAAGTCTGCGTGGCTTCTGCCTTCCAGCTTGCCAGGAAGCCTTCCTTGAGAAAGGTAGAAAAGGCAGCAGAAGTGAGGCTGGGATTTGGGGGTATGGGGGGAAGCACAGGGCAGCACTGCCTCCTCAGCCGTGCCCCACCCCAGCTCCCAGCCCTCACACTGCTCACGGGTGTGGCTAAACCTGCCAAACCAGTCTCTGTGCCAGAGCTGAGCAGCAGAGCCCAGAGCTTCAGGGTTATGGGTGAGGCTGTAGACACCAAGAACCAGGAAGGACACAGAGAGGCTCTTCCAGGGCCTGCTAGCCTAGGCCACATGGCCACGGCCAGGAGAAAGGATGGGCACTCACAGCTGAGCGGCTCTACCACCAGGAACGGTGCACAGCAGGACTCACCAGGCCTCCTGTCCCCATTTGGCACAAAGGCTCGCCCTCTGCATCGCCCCCTCCTCTGGACACTCAACCTATAGGCTGTTTGAATCAATTGGGCAAGAGACCCAGGAACTTATCCGAGAAACATGACAGGAGGCAGGGAAACATGACAAATGACATGGAGACACTTCTCCCCCACCAACCATAAGCATCAGGATAAAATGTGGCCACTATCCACCTGGCCAGGTGCACACAGGCTCTATCCTTTGCCCTCCCCCACTCCGTGAGCAAGGCCCAGTAACAGCTGAGCACACGACTCACTTGTGCAGGGAGGGGTCAGTAGATCTGGGTTCCAGCATAGTTTGGTGACACTTGGCAAAGTCTTGGGGAAAGCTACTCTTCTAGGGCTTTGGTTTCACCACCCTTCCTGAGGCAGGACTAGGTTAACTGCATAGTTTCAGGGGGCCTTGAAGGTCTGCTCTCACTCCATCCCCACTCCAGCTTTCCCCACTTCCTGCCCAAAGGTAAGAATAAGAGGTTACACCCACCAGTGCATGGGGTCCCTGCTGGACAGGTCTGGCTTCTGTGTCAGGGGCTGTGTTGCTGGAACCTGTTCCGTCAGCTCTGAGAAGCCAGCAGGAGACCCCACAGGCTAGAGTGTGGGGAAGCTGATGAGCTACCCAGCCCAGAGGTCACTTCCAGGGCCTGTGAGACCCAGGAGCCAACTGCCAGGCAGGAAGGGACCTTGGAATCAGCCTGGGCTCCTGTGAGCACATGACACATAGACCAGGTAAATGCCCCACAAACGCCAGGGACTGTTCTCATATTCCAGCCAATCCCCTCCTTTGGTAGATGGGGAGGAAGAGGACCAGAGAGAGGCAAGGACCAGCCTAAGGTCACCCAGCACGGCAACAGACGAGGCAGCATCACAGCCCAAGCCTGACCCCTAACACAAGGGCTCCCAGCACATGCTACCTCCCCCAACAGAGGTATTTTTCCAAATTTGAAATCATGCATCCCATGGAGGAACCAAGAGACATCTTTGTCACGACCTCTTGGGAAATGCCAGAGAATGGTATGAAGTTCTGCTTTCGGGCTGCTATAACAAAACACCATCAACTGGGTGGCTCATAAACAACAAAAATTTGTTTCTCACATTTTTGTGAGAAGTCAAAGATCAGGGTGCCAGCAGATTCTGTGTCTACAGAGGGCGGCTTTCTGGTTCAGAGATGGCTCCTTCTAGCTTGTCATCATATGGTAGAAGGGAAATCTAGCTCTCTGAGATCACTCTTTTTTTTTTCCATGTCAGACAGGTAATGCGTTGATGTTGTAACAAGGTTTGAAGGTGGCACATCTCACACACGTACGTGAATACCCAATCATCATGCTCATGAACTACCAAAGGCTCTGGGATCTTTTATAGGGACATTAATCCCATCCATGAAAGTGGAGCCCTCATGACCTCATCACCTCCCAAAGGCCCCACCTCCTAATACCATTATCTTGGTGGTTAGGATCTCAACAAATAAATTATAGGGGGACACAAACATCCAGACCACAGCATGTGTTTACCTGCCATGTTGGCCTCTGTATCCCAGTACACAGGACAAATTGGAGTTTTTAATAACAATGTGCTGACTAAATCAGGACTCAATGGAGGAGCAGCTGGAGGCAGAATCCATTTCTAGGCCCAAGCACTGGGGTGGTGGGTAGGAGAAAGAGAAACAGATGAGAGAGAAAATATGTATCTGGCTGTCCAGGGCTCAGGCTCCAGCCAGGCTACATCAAACAGACAGGGACACAGTCAGCCTAGACCTTCAGAAATCCTAGATTCAAAGGCAAAAGGCAGATTGCCCATCACACTGAATGTATGGACTTCAAGGCCTATGTGTGCTTCTGGGGCTTTCCAAGTTCACCGGACCAGTCCTTCTTTGCTCACTCAGTCTTCAGCTGGACTGACTGTCCTTTTCCTCCTGTGTGCTCTACAGTCCAGTGGATAAGACTCAGTACAGCCTCTGGTTTTGAATCCCACCTTCACCAACACTTAGGCAAATTGTGACACCTTTCTGTGCCTCAGTTTCCTGATCTGCCAACTAGGGACTATACTATAACCTATTTCTTTTTTATTTATTTTTTTTTTTTTTGAGACGGAGTCTCGCTGTGTCTCCCAGGCTGGAGTGCAGTGGCGTGATCTCGGCTCACTGCAAGCTCCGCCTCCCGGGTTCACACCATTCTCCTGCCTCAGCCTCCCAAGTAGCTGGGACTACAGGCGCCCGCCACCGTGCCCGGCTAATTTTTTGTATTTTTAGTAGAGACGGGGTTTCATCATGTTAGCCAGGATAGTCTCGATCTTCTCACCTCGTGATCCACCCGCCTCGGCCTCCCAAAGTGCTGGGATTACAGTCTTGAGCCACCGCGCCCGGCCATAACCTATTTCTTAGGATAAGGATTAAATGATTTTAAGTGACACAGAAATGAATCACTTATAACCATGCCTGGCTTAGAGTAAGGGCTTGATAAATGGGCATCTGTTTTAATGGTTATTAGCGCTTAGTGATAATGTTACCGACAGTTTCTAGCTATGATCAGTTGAAGGCCAGAACAGCAATGTCAGGGGCGGACTCAAACTGAGGA
Source organism: Macaca nemestrina (assembly GCF_043159975.1). Classification (NCBI taxonomy): domain Eukaryota; kingdom Metazoa; phylum Chordata; class Mammalia; order Primates; family Cercopithecidae; genus Macaca; species Macaca nemestrina. The sequence goes on from NC_092139.1 coordinate 28,715,736, forward strand.
GGGCTACTTGGAGTGATGAAGCAAGGACTAGCTTGGTCTGAGAGAGAGGGCTCCTGGGCTCAAGTTCACCTCTATCAGGCTCACCGTGTGACCAGTGCAGAGGGTACAGAGGAGGAGGGTGGGCAGGGAGAGTGGTATTGAAGAATGGGCTGAAATGGGCTTGCCCTGGATGGAGGGCAGAGGGAAATCTAGCATTGTTCCTCGCCTGCTTAAAATTCATCAGTGACTCCTGGTCTTCTGAATCAAAGCCAGCCCTAATCTCATCACAGGATTCAAGGGCACCCTGGACTGACATGAAGACACCCTACCCTGCCCACCCTTCCCTTCCCTTCCCTGCCCACCTTTCCCTCCCCTTCCCTCCCCTCCCCTCTCCTCCCTTCCCCTTCCCTCCCCTTCCCTCCCCTTCCCTTCCTTCTTTCTTGCTTTCTTTCAAGATGGAGTCTCGCTCTGTCACCCAGGCTGGAGTGCAGTGGCTCAGTCTCGACTCTGCAACCCTCCCAGGTTCAAGCGATTCTCCCACCTCAGCCTCCCAAGTAGCTGGGATTACAAGCATGCACCACCATGCCTGGCTAATTTTTGTATTTTTAGTGGGGATAGGGTTTCACATCTTGGCCAGGCTGTTCTCCAACTACTGACCTCCAGCGATCTGCCCACCTCAGCCTCCCAAAGTGCTGGGATTACAGGCATAAGCCACCACACCCGGCCACACCTTGTCCTTTCTTTTGGCCATCTTTCTGATCCTTCCTGGTCCAGTCAGTTGTCAGACTCCAGGGCAATCACCCTGCTCTCCCCAGGTCTGGTCAGAGCCCCTTCAGGCATTGCAGCCCCTGAGCCCACCTCCCTTCAGTACTAATCACAACATATTGTCAGGGCTTGGTTCTTCATCTGAGTCTCCCTCTTGACTACTGAGAATGAGAGAGGTCTTGGCACATCGGTATCAGTATCTCACCATCCTCAGGGATAGCTCAATTATAGAAGTGCTTGGTTAAGGTTTGCTTAATGAATCAGGGGCTGGAGGAGATAGCATAAAAACTTATTTCAACTCTCTAAAACTTTAATTCAATTGCCCTGGGTAAGTCATTTAATCTTTCCAGGCCTCTGTTTCCTTATCTGGTAAATGGGGATCATTATTCTTGCCTTGCCTCCTCCTCACAGCTGCTGTGAGGATCAAACAAATGTACTTTATAAGATGTTCTTACATCAAAAAAAAATTTTTAAGTAAAATGAATAAATACATGTTACATTCATTAACGCATTCATTCAACAAATATCTATTAAGCACCTACATGTGCAGGGCATGCTCTAATATAATCCCAGGTATTCTTTTTTTAAAAAAATTGAGATATAATTCATATGCCATAAAATGTACCACTTTACAGCATACAATTCACTCCTCTTGAGTATATTTACGTATGGAGTTGTGCAGTCATCATCAGTAATTCCAGAATCCCAGTTGTTCTGGCAAGTGCTGAGCTATAACCTCCAATGCTCCTTAAGAACCTGGGTCTCTGGTTGTGGTTTGGCCTAAGTGCTACTTTTCTGATAAAGCTCAGGGTGCCCCTTGGAAGAATTTCTCTGGGATAGAAGTAGAGCAAAAGATAGGCACTCAGTACACTCTGTGTTTTGTTTGTTTGTTTGTTTTTGAGATGGAGTCTTGCTCTTGTAGTCCAGGCTGGAGTGCAGTGGCTCGATCTTGGCTCACTGCAACCTCCACCTCCTAGGTCCCAGTTCAAGCAATTCTCCTGCCTCCGCCTCTGAAGTAGCTGGGATTATAGGCACGCGCCATCTGTGTTTCATTTAATGAAACAAAGCAGTAGATTTTCCTGGGGAAAGGCCCATCATATTAGCCGAGTCCAAGTCTTTTCCTAGCCTTGCCTCTCTAAGCTGTCCTGAATGTAGCCATTGTGCTGACACTTGCCTCAGTTTCCCTATCTACTCCCTGAGCAGCAAGCAGGCTGAAACCCATTCCTCCAACATCCCACAGAGGGATGCCCCCTAACAAATGACTAATCTTGTCCATCTTGTCAGAAGGAAAAGACTAGCCTGTTATGTTAGCTGAGATTGGCAAGAGTCGTAGGTTGGGGCTGGATTTGGGGGACTCTCAGATACAGAACTGGTGAGTGAGGCTTTACTCTGGAGGCCTTAGGAAGCCTGGAAAGGTCCGAACAGGCATTGCAGCCCCTGAGCCCACCTCCCTTCAGTACTAATCACAACATATTGTCAGGGCTTGGTTCTTCATCTGAGTCTCCCTCTTGACTACTGAGAATGAGAGAGGTCTTGGCACATCGATATCAGTATCTCACCATCCTCAGGGATAGCTCAATTATAGAAGTGCTTGGTTAAGGTTTGCTTAACCAAGGGACATGACCCCTCCCCCACACTGGGCTGAACCAGAGAGGGAGTCCTGGATGGAGGTGGAGAGGGACTAAGAGGCCAGCCAGAGGCTGTCCCAGTAGCTGTCAGCACTGGGCACTGAGAAGAAAGGTCAGGATTCCTGGACACTGGCTTCTATCTTCTAGCCCTGCTCTGCCACTATCTTTTGTGCAAACTTGGAGAAGTCACTTACCTTCTCTGAGCCTCAGTTAACCCACCCACAAAATGGGGATAATTATACCCTTCCTGCCTTATTTCGTAGGATTACAAGGAAAATCAGATGAGATGAAAAATTGAAAAGCCCTAAAAAACAAACAAACAAACAAAGAAGCCTTTTGTAGAAAAAAATATAAAGGACTTTGATTCTAATTCTAGTGTGAGCCAGGTGATAAGGGCCATGGGGTTGAAGGACCCTAATGAAAGAATTCTTCTGTCCTTCTCTGCCTCTTTTCCCCTTACAGAAATGCTAGAATTCCTTCAAGAAGGATTGAAGAAATCCAGGGACTCCAGAGACCATAAGAGTCACAGAAGAAATAATGGACATCTGGACCTTACGTGGGCAACATTCCTGAGGCCTGGGTCCCCCAGAGACACCCCTCTAGCTCTCAGGCAGGCCAGGAGGAATGATCTGTTACCATGTAGAGGAGAGGATAGAGAGCAGCCAGGGTAGCCAGAGTCAGCATTTCAGAGCCACTGCCACAGGAGGAAGAATTGATGGGCAAGAGCAGGGGAGGGAAGGGGCAGTTTTCCATGTTGAGTCTCTAGGTTTACGTCCTTCCTTCAGGAGACAATGGCACAGTCATTCACATTTCATGTGACAACTGCATTTGCATCATTTTCCTCCTCTGAACCTCAACTTCCTTATCTGCAAAATGGGATGATAAAACCCCTGACTCACTGTGAGTCCAGCTCAGGAAAAATAACTGCTATTCTACCCTTTGAAACCAAGAGAGCTCCTAGCACTACATCATACTCTTCCCCCAATTTCCCACCTGTGTTGTTTGGAGAAAAATCCAAAGGCACTTTAGGAACAGAGCCCAGGCCTCTGGGGGGCATTATCCACCTTCTGACAAATGGATGAGATTAGCTAAGGGAGGGCACAGGAGAAAGGAGCCCCTCCATGGGTGAGAGGCACATGCTTCAGCCTGTTATCCAGGGAGGACATGGAGAACCCTCCTGAATGGCTAGTCCAGCCATTCTGGTGCCTGGAGCACTGTGCTGTCTGGAGAAAGTGCTGATCCCTGGGGAATGGACCATTCTTCCCTCCATTCACCACCAGGAAGAAGGGAATGAAGCACTGACAGCTGTTGGTGCCCAGGTACCTTGTCTACCCTCCAGATAGGGCCTGTCCACCTCACATCAGGAGGAAAGGAAGGAACTGAGCACCTGTGTTGAGCTCTCCTGGAGAAGATCAAACCTCTTCACATCTATGAAGAGAACAGTCTGGAAGAAGGAGGCACCTTCTGTGGGGCCTGAAAGCACAGCTGGCCACAACACCCCCCATCCTCACCCCCACCTCAGCTCTTTCATTCTCCCCAAGCTTCACTACCCCTGCTTCTCTCTTCCAACCCTTCCTGGAGATCCCTCCCTGAACTGAATGTCCAAATCCTAGTTCCCTTCAACTTAGATCAAATGTCCCCTTCTCCCCCTTTCCCTCACCTCTCTCCTCTGAACTTCAGTTGCATTTTTCCTTTCCCTCTCAGTGGCAATTTGCATGCTGACTGTGTCACAATCACATCTGCACACATGTATTCCCCCTCTAGGGGACACAGCTGACTGCAGTGGGTTCTAGTACAGGCTCTGGAGCTAGGCAGACCTGAACTCAAATACCAGCTTTGCAGTTTCTTAGTTACTTACTCCCTCTGAGCCTCAGTTTCCCCTGGAAAATGGGGACAATAACAGAACCCACTCTCTGGAGTTGTTGTTGCAATTATTATTATTATTATATTTTTGAGACAGTTTTGTTCTGTCGCCCAGGCTGGAATGCAGTCATACGATCGCAGCTCACTGCAACCTCCACCTCCTGAGTTCAAGTGATTCTCCTGTCTCAGCCTCCCAAATGGCTGGGATTACAGGTGTGCACCACCACGCCTGGCTAATTTTTGTATTTTTAGTAGAGATGGGGTTTCACCATGTTGGTCAGGCTGGTCTCGAACTCCCGACCTCAATTGATCCACCCGCTTCAGCCTCCCAAAGTGCTGGGATTACAGGTGTGAGCCACTGCACCTGGCCTGCTGTTGCAATTAAATGACATAATGCACATAAAGAGTTCAGCATGGAGCCTGGCACAATGTCAGTAATGTGACTTATTGTGATGGTGACCGTTCAGGCAGATTCATGGATGATTTTTCTTGATATCTCCTGAAACACCTAACACAGAGCCATATGCTGTCTGGATGGATTTGTATGGAGGTAGACATGTGCACTGCATAGGGAAGCCCTTTTCAACAGGCAGAGCAGTGCAACCTGGGCCTGGGCTGCCTCTGTAGGTCATGAGCTCCGTGCATACAAGCAAAAGCAAGATGGCTACTTGGCCTACCAAACAGAGGCTGGAGATGCAGTGGTCAGAGCATGGTCTCTGAAGCCAGACACCTTGGGCTTGAAACCCAGCTCCCTTACTTACTCAAAATGTGGCCTTAATTTAACAGGGCCTCAGTTTCCTCATCGATAATATGGGGAAATAATAGGAATAATAGGACCTACCCAAAGACTGTCATGAGAGTTAAATGAAAGAATACACATAAAGCAACAGAACATGCCTGGCACAGAGAGAGTAATTCAATGCACATTCGCTATTGTTATTATTGTTGGCATTTGCATTACTATAACTGAAGAGGGGAGTTACAGCCCCCTTGCAGGCCTATGAGCTGTTACAACCTAGGGTTCCACTAATATCCTAGCATGTTCTCGTGGTCTGCCAACAGTCTTCTACTCCCCCTGTGTCTGGTGCTAGCTGTGCCCCTACATTAGCTACATGGGTAGGCACCTGACCCACACCTGGCCACTCAGAATATTCCTATCCTCCCAGCAACAGTGACTGAACCACTCAGAGTCCTTCCCTTGGATTGACATACAGATTCTAGAAGAAAAAGAGTCTCCCTTTTCTGTTTGGATTGCTAAGCTGGGGCAGAGGACAGCTTAAAGGTGACAAACAGTGATGGCAGAGAGAGTGTCAACCTGATTCCTCATTCTTCAGACCCATGAACTGCCCCAGGATCCATTAAAGTCATTTTTTGGTTTAAAGCCACTTTGAGTTGAGTTTTTGTCACTGGTTTCTGGAAAAAAGCCATGCCCAATTGTATAGACCCTAACTAAGATAAGGTCAGTGCTGGCCATGGGCAGGGCCAAGCAGAAGCCAGTATTATAACGACTCTTGTGTACGTGGCACCACCCCTATCATCTGGGTTGCAGTTGGGCAGTTTTCAAAGCCTGTTCTCAAGAATACCCTGACCCAGTGTCTTTAGACCCTGCTTCCTAGAGCCCTGGGAATTTGCAGAGGTATCTCCAAAAGCACCCAGGAAACTAAGAGCCATGAGGAGGGCAAAATTCTGGGGAAACTGCCCCAGAACCAGACAAGTTCTGCTATAAATGCTTACAGTATTGGGTTTCTGCTGTCCAAAAAGATTTGAAAAACTCCATTCTAATTGACACTTAGAAAAGCATTGAGAAGTAGCTAGGGCTGATGTGTTCATCTGAGTTCTATGGAAGGAGAAACGAGGGCTCAGAAAGGGGAAGTCATGAGACCATTACTGTAGAGCAAGAATTTGAATGTGGGGCTCTAGACACACAGGCCAAATAGCTCCGACTGCACCCAGCTGCCTGTGAAAGTCTTATTATCTCTCACATTTCCTGTCTCCTTCAGTAAACTGATGGTGGTTAATACCTAGAGTCTCATCTTTCTTGGCTCTGACTCCTACAGAATTGTCTGCCTCTGAGCTTCGCTCCTTGAAAGGCGTCAGGAAGCTTGAGGAATGTGTGGAATAAATGCATGAGTTGATCTCAACCTCCCCTTAACGGCCCCACCTTCCCTATGCGCACATACCTTGAGCTCCGCATCTCCCCACAAGTTTGCCCAAATGTCAGGGAAAGGCTGGGTAGGCTCCCTCCCGGGAACTCCTAATCCACCTCCTCTGTCCTGGCTGTGCTGTGGCTGCGGACAGAGGATTCCTTGTTCCCAGTGCTTCCTGCCCAGAGATCTCCATGGGGCCCCTGTAGGAAGGAGCCAAATCGCTCCTTTTAACTGAGCTAAAGCCACCCCCTACCCCCACCACCCCCAGGAGCAACATGCTCCCAGCTCTGCCCACCATTCATTCTACCTGTCCCAGCCTGGCTTGGCCACACTTCATTCCCCATAGTTCCTGCTCCCTACAGGTGCACACACATGTGTACACACACACACACACACACAAATGGAAAATTTCCCTAGGGGTACAAAGATACTTCACATCGAACCAAAATTAAAAACCAGAGGACTCCAGAATGGCAACATCACAGCCCTGGCAGTTGTGCCTTACTAGTAACATCACAGTGACATTTGCATGTTACTTCGAAATTTCCCAATCAATGTAACTCCATTGGCTGAGTTCCCTCTCTACTCCCTCGCCCTGCCAGAGTCACAGCACCTCCAAGCTGGGAAGAAGCTTTGACACGCCCCAGGTCAGTGGTTTCCAAAGTGTCTTCCATAAAGCCAAGAAAAGGTCAGTTGCATTGTCTGGGGGCTTCTGGGGTTGAGGAATTGGCCAGCCCCATGCCAACTCCAACACACACTGCAACCCCTTTAGTTGTTTTGTACATTGAGATTCTTTGGGGTGCAATGGAAAAGGAGAGTTCCCTCTGTTTGAAAACAAATCATTTAGTCTGACCCTACTTTCCCCTATCCCCTGACCCAACAATGTTGACGCAACCCTGAGGCCAATAGAAAGGAAGGTCATATAGTAGTCAACGGGCAGGGCCAGGATGAAAACACTCTCTTCTGAATCTAGTCTATGACCTAGGAGTGGTGAAGCAAAGGCAGGCAAGGGCCGTGGGGCCAGCTTCCAGGCCCAGCACCGTCCTTCACCAGCCATGGTGGCATGGATGAGCAATAGAGGCAAAGCCTGTTGTTGAATACAGAGCTTGATGAATATGCATTTCAGCTCCTACCCCAAAACAAGCCAAAACCAGGGAGGGCCCCCAGTACTGCCCCTGTTTTCAATGCCACCAGAAACAAAGCCTCACACTTCCCCAGCAGTCAAATATGTCAAAATTGAGAGCCCAAGGGCCTAGAAGACCTCTTTGTCCAACCTCAGCAGGAGAATAATAAGGCTGTGCCTCTAGAACACTCACCCCTCCTCTGTCCACACCAGCTCCCCAGGGGCAAGAACTTCTGTCAGTCAGGCACCTAGAGAGAGGAAACAGCGTTAGCTCCTCAGAACAGGAGTTCATGAGCCCAGCATGTGCTGGAAATTGAGAGGCTGGCATTTGACTGTCTGAGGCACCTTAGGGAAGTTGCTGAACCTGTTAAACAAAAAGGCCTTGTGACAAGGCGGAAAGCAAAATAGAAAGTAACAAATATGCACCTGAAGCGGTGGCAGGGGCCAGGCAGTGAAGGACTTTGGAGGCCAAGGTGAAGATTCGCTCTTTATTGTAAGAGCAAAGAGAAACCACTGGCTTGCAGGGTAGAGGCTGGATGGAAGAGGGGCAGGGGAAGCTGTAGGAACACCAGTTAGGAGGTTGTTGTGATTATCCAGGGGAGATATAACAAGGGCCTAGGCTAGGGTGGTTGCAGAAGAGATAGAAAGAGGTGGACGGACTCAAGAGGTATTTAAGACGTGGTATCCCCAGAACTTGTTGGTGGACTAGACGTATGGGGAGGAAGGAAAGTGGGGGCCCCAATCTCCACGTTCCTCCTCAGGTGCCATGGTTATACCCCCTGCTGTCCACTTGGCCTTTCCTTGCCTTTGTCTCCCCGTCTGTGAAATAAATATGGTTGGAATCAGTGATCCCTCGGGGTCTTTCCTTTTCTTTTTTTTTTTTTTTTTTGAGACGGAGTCTCGCTCTGTCACCCAGGCTGGAGTGCAATGGCGCGATCTTGGCTCACTGCAACCTCCGTACACCAGGTTCAAACAACTCTCCTGTCTCAGCCTTCCAAGTAGCTGGGATTACAGGCATGCGCCACCATGCCCGGCTAATTTTTTGTATTTTTAGTAGAGACAAGGTTTCACCATGTTGGTCAAGCTGGTTTCAAACTCCTGACCTCAAGTGATCCACCCACCTTGGCCTCCCAAAGTGCTAGGATTACAGGCATGAGCTACCATGCCCGGCCTCCCTCGGGGTCTTTTTAGCATTCACACCCTGTTCTGGTGTAATTCACTCAGAGTATGTAAGTACATTTTCAGTCCTCTTTGAGCTCCAACCACAGGTCAGGCTTAGTATGCAATGGAGCAGGAGACTTGGAGGGAGAAGCTACAGGCACTCTGGACTCACACACTCAGAACAGTCAGTCTCCAGGTGGGATGAGGTGTTCCTACTTCATGTAGAATACGAAAATCAGGTGAACAGGAAGAACGTACAGTGGTTTATGAGCTTAGGCTCTGGAGTCACTCAGACCTGGTTTGAATTCTGGTTCTAACACTTAACTAGCTATGTGGCCCAGGGCAAGTCATTTTACTTCCTCATTTGGAAAATAGGAGTAATAGTGTCTGCTTCCAGGGCTAATGGGGGGACTAAATGAGATGACACCTGTGAACAGCTCAGCAAGGTACCTTATCACAACTGTCCAAGAGGTAGCAGCGCCATTCAAAGATGGGGAAACTGAGACCTAGAAGGATGAAATGACTCACTGAAGACGAGGCAGTGAATAAGTGGCAGAGCTGAGACCCCTACACTGGTGGCTGGGGTCTGGAACTCAGCTAAACCACTAGGTTGTACATATACCATTCCTGTTCCTGCTTTTCAGACGAGGAAGTTGAGGTCAAAAAAGAACAAGTGACTTGCCCAAGGTCACAGAGAGAATCAGAGATAGAAGAAGGATTTGAACTCAGGCCTCCTTGATGTAAAAGCTCATGGTCTTTCTGAGGATACCCAGAAAGTAGGTATGTGTGGATAGGCTTCAAATTTCAGGGCCCTTTAAACCTGGAATAGGGACAAATGCAAATTGAGGCCAAAGGGGGGTGTGTGTGTGTGTGTGTGTAACGCAAACTGAGGCCAATAGGATGAGAGAGTGTGTGTGTGTAACAAATGCAAACTGGGGCCAATGGGTGTGAGTGTGTGTGTGTGCATGCGTGTGCAGCTACCTTGAGAGGAAACCAGGAGGAGCTGATGAAACAAAAGCCTCTTTCTCAGAAGCCCTCTCTGGGGACTGGGCAGGAGAGAAGGGCGCTGACAAGCAGGGCGGTCCATCCTGCTGGGGCTGAGCTGAAGGTTGGATCTAAGCAAACAGAATCAGTTCCAGCTTGGCCACCAACTTGCTATGTGATCAGCAGTTCTCTCTCTCTCTCTCTCTCTCTCTCTCTCTCTCTCTCTCACTCTGTCTTTCTCATCTCTGTTTCTTCGACTTCAGAATGAGACTGTTGTACTAAACAATGTTAAGATCCTTTCCAGTTACAGAAGACTAATAATAACCATTCCTTACAAGCTCTGGATTTCTGGTCAGGCGCTGCTCCTACAACCTCGAATGGTGGCATCAGTTGACACCAATACCACCATGACAGGGGCAGGATGTCCTGCATTCAGGTTCCGGCTGTGTAGCCAGGTCACTTTCCCTTCACAGGCCTCAGTTTCCTCATCTGTAAAATGGGAATTTATCTTTGCCTGATCACTTGCAGAAAGGAATATCCAAGGAGCTACCCGAAAACCAAGCAATCTCTTGAGGTATCATACAAAGGTATGAGATGAGGTATCATACAAATCCCCATCCCAACTCCCACCCTCAAGCTATTTTAACTTCTTCCCCTCTGGCCAGTGTCCCTTGAGACACATGGAATAACTGAATATGAGCTGCTGGATGCAACAGTACTGTCGTGGCAACAGCCCCCACACTAACAGTAGTAGCAACCACCAAACAGCAAATATTTGATTGCTTGGGCATGCCAGGCACTGTGCTAAATACTCACTCAGATTATTTCTCAGGCCATCCCCTCAACCACCATTAGTCTCAGTTTGCAGATGAAAGGCTCAGGTTCAGCAAAGAGAAGTGCCCAAGGTCACACACACAGCAAGTGAAGGGCATGGACAGGATGAGGACCCAGACCAAGGTTTTTCATTTGCCATCAGAAGCCCTGATCTCATCCTCAAGGCTATGGGGCTGTCCAAGGTAACATTCCACCAAGGGGCAAGGCCCGGGCTGGGGTGAGGTGGGGAATATCCATCCTTCATTGACCTCCCAACCTTCCCCAAATAACTAGTCTTTATGTAGTCTTCTATTATTAATCGAACGTGTCCAGCTCAACTCCGTCTACAGTGGTGTTGTCAAATAGAAATATAATGCAAGTCATGTATGTAATTTAAAAGTTTATAGTAGCTACATTTTATTTTATTTTATTTTATTTTTTGAGTCAGAGTCTCGCTGTGTCACCCAGGCTGGAGTGCAGACGCACGATCTTGGCTCACTGCAGCCTCCGCCTCCCGCATTCAAGCAATTCTCATGCCTCAGCTTCCCAAATAGCTGGGGTTACAAGCACGCACCTCCATGCTTGGCTAATTTTTGTAATTTCAGTAGAGACAGGGTTTTTCCATGTTGCCCACGCTGGTCTCGAACTCCTGGTCTCAAGCAATCCACCTGCCTCGGCCTCCCAAAGTGCTAGGTTTACAGGTGTGAGCCATCGTGCCTGGCCTTAGTAGCTACATTTTAAAAAGTGCAAAGGAATGAGGGAAATTAATTTTCATAATATATTCATTTAACCCAATATATCTATCTCAACATGTAATCAATGTAAAAAATACTATAGGCCTGGCTCGGTGGTTCAAGCCTGTAATCCCCACACTTTGGGAGGCTGAGGCAGAAGGATCTCTTGAGACCAGGAGTTCAAGACCAGCCTGGCCAACACAGCAAGACCTTGTCTCTACAAAAAATAAAAAAATTTAGTTGGGTGAGGTGACACATGCCTATAGTCCCAGCTACTAGCTGAAGTGGGAGGATCCCTTAAGTCCAGGAGTTCAGGGATTGCAGTGAGCTACGATCGTGCCACTCACTTCAGCCTGTGCAACAGAGTGAGAATCTGTCTCTAAAAAAAAATTAAAACTAAAATGAAAAAGACTACAGAGATATTTTACTTTTTAATACATCCTCTTCTAAATCCAATGTGTATTTTATACTTACAATACATCTTGATTCAGGTGCTAAATATTCATAAGATATTTAGATTCTCCTTGCCTTTACAATTTTTTTTTTTTTTTTTGAGACGGAGTCTCGCTCTGTCACCCAGGCTGGAGTGCAGTGGCTGGATCTCAGCTCACTGCATGCTCCGCCTCCCGGGTTTACGCCATTCTCCTGCCTCAGCCTCCCGAGTAGCTGGTTCTACAGGCGCCCGCCACCTCGCCTGGCTAGTTTTTTGTATTTTTTAGTAGAGACTGGGTTTCACTGTGTTAGCCAGGATGGTCTCGATCTCCTGACCTCGTGATCCGCCCGTCTCGGCCTCCCAAAGGGCTGGGATTACAGGCTTAAGCCTTTACAATTTATTTTATTTTATTTTATTTTTTTTTTTTTTTTTGAGATGGAGTCTCACTCTGTCACCCAGGCTAGAGTATAGTGGTACCATCTCAGCTCACTGCAATCTTCGCCTCCCGGGTTCCAGCGATTCTCCTGCCTCAGCCTCCTGAGTAGCTGGAATTACAGGTGTGCACCACCACACCCGGCTAATTTTTGTATTTTTAGTAGAGATGAGGTTTCACCATGTTGGCCAGGCTGGTCTCGAACTCCTGACCTCAAGTGATCTGCCCACCTTGGCCTCCCAAAGGGCTGGGATTACAGGCGTGAGTGACCGTGCCCAGCCACCTTTATGATTTAAAAAAAAAAAAAAAGGCGTCAGGTGCAGTGGCTCATACCTGTAATCCCAGCACTTTGGGAGGCCAAGGTGGGTGGATCACGAGGTCAGGAGATCGAGACCATTCTGGCTAATATGGTGAAACTTCATCTCTACTAAAAATAAAAAAAAATTAGCCGGGCGTGGTGACGGGCGCCTGTAGTCCCAGCTACTCAGGAGGCTGAGGCAGGAGAATGGCATGAACCCATGAGGTGGAGCTTGCAGTAAGCTGAGATCGTGCCACTGCACTCCAGCCTAGGCAACTGAGCAAGACTCCGTCTCGGGGGGGAAAGAAAAAAAGGTATATTCACAAATCTAAGTTTCCAAACACGTATAGTTTGTCAATAAATAAATGGAGCATTCTTTTAAAATGTTAAATTAGCTAAAATCAAATAAAATTAAATATTAAATGAAATTTAAAATTCGGCTGGGCGTGGTGGCTCATGCCTGTAATCCTTTGGGATTACTTTGCCCTAGCTCAGGAGTTTGAGACCAGCCCAGAAAACATGGTGGAACCCCGTCTCTACTAAAAATACAAAAAATTAGCCAGGCATGGTGGGGCATGCCTGTAGTCCCAACTACTCTGGAGGCTGAGGCAGGAGAATCACTTCAGCCTGGGAGGTGGACGTTGCAATGAGCCAAGATTGTGCCACTGCACTCCAGCCTGGGCGATAGAGTTCAAAAAGTTCAGTTCCTCGGTGGTCCTAGCCACATTGTACATGTCCACTAGCCACATGTGACTAAGGCTGCTGTATGGGGCAGCTGCAGCTCTGCAGTCAAGTCCTTGAGGGCCTGGGCTGATGGCCTCCTTGGCCCTAGCCCAGAGCTAAGCCTCGGAGGTAAAGCTGACTTACCTCTGTGAGCTTACCTCTGAATAGAATGGCATCTACTCATTTAACAAAACCTTACTGAACCTAATATTAATATTTACCTCTGGTGCCTACACAGTGATGGTGACAATGGGATCTGAGTACCCAGTATCCTTCACTGACTCCTCAAACCCCCCCAAATAGGAACTCCTGTAGTGTTCAGAGGATGAGGCTGTGGCTCACAGAGGTAAGTCACCTGCGCAAAGTCACCCAGCTTTGACTAGGCCCGCTGACTCGGAAACCTGAGCTCTGTCCCTAAACTTTGGCAGGGGCCTACCCTGAGGCTCAGTCTACTAGAAGAAGGAATAAGCCTTTGCCACTATTCTCAGGGTGCCCATACCTCCCAGTCTGTTGGCAGAGAATGGCCCAGAATAAGAAACTCAGTGAAGAGGACAAAAGGGAAGGAGGGCAGGACAATGGCATAGCATGGGCTGCACGGGCAGTGGTCCTGTGTGTAGGGCTTAGGCCACTATGACACCATCCTTAGCTCCCCCACCCACACCCAGCAGGAGGCAAAGCCAGCAAGGTCCACTGGCTGCCTGGCCTCTGGGCAGGTCTCCAGGGCTAGACACCCTGCCCTCCCCCACACCTCCCCTAAGAGCACTCACCCAGAGGCCCTTGGACTAAGGCCAGAGCCAGTGCTCACCTCCCAGGGACACCTTAGCTGGAGGCAGGGGAAAGGGCCAGATGGCAGCCTGCCCCCTGGGGAAGAGGGGAGGAGAGGGCCCTGGAAGCAGATTCCAGAGTAGGGAAAAGGTGGCAGGTACCAGCCAGAAAAACCTGGGTGACTCCACCCCTCCCCTAGGGTGCAGTCCCACTCCCACCAGCCCAGCAGAGTGAAACTCTCACCAGCTATTAGGTTTAACAATTAACTCTGACTGGTTTTCATTTAGGCAGGAGGTAGTTCCAACAAGAACCATCTGGGGCTAGGGCATTTGCAAGGGGATAGAAGCTGAGAAGAGGGAGTGACTCATGTAAAGGGAGAGAGACGTGGCCAGTGGCCCCCTCCCCTCCTCCTTCCCATCCTTCCCTGGCAATGTGGGATAGCCCTCGGTGCCAAGGAGTGATGGCATAAGTTCCATGAAATCAAGGGCAGTGCCTGGCACATAGTGGTGCTCAATAAATATTTTTCATCAACAAATTAAGCGGGGTGGGTAAAGTAGAAGAAAACAGTCCTGCTCGATGGGCAGATTGATGGAGGGGAAGTGAAAGGAAGTGAAAGATGACTTGCCCTGGGCTGAGTACTTCCTTGACCCCTTTGACCCCAGGATCTCACAAAAACTGGAATGGTTGCCACCCAGGGCATGCCAGAGACATGGCTTTGAAGTCCCCCAGCCCTGGATGCCACTCCTGACTCCATTCTTCCTAGCTCTGACCTTGGGAGTCCTGGTTTCTTCCCTTGCAATGGAGGTGATACCTCTACAGTCCAGGGCTGTACAGAGCCAGGCCCACAGACGCTAGGGTGCCTCTTCTGTTCTCATCTAGTCATATCTCTTGCTGCTTGGCAACAGCCTCCTCTTCTCAAGCCACCCCCTGATTTCCCCCACATCCCAATATTCCCCTGGCTCCCACCTATGTGGCCCTTTCTCCTTTTCCGGAAGGAAAGCCTGGAATGATGACGGCTCTGGCCCACTCACATCCCACTCACCTGGGATCACGCACACACCCTAGCAACAGACTGCTCCCAGCTTGACGTTTGCTTGTCACGTACATCTTTCGTGGGTTCTCCGGCCCCCTCCTCACCCTAACACAGGCCTAGGTCCACAGTCCATCCAGAGTGCGCAGGGCCAGTTC
The DNA here is from genome assembly GCF_043159975.1 of Macaca nemestrina. Lineage (NCBI taxonomy): Eukaryota > Metazoa > Chordata > Mammalia > Primates > Cercopithecidae > Macaca > Macaca nemestrina. The sequence continues at coordinate 28,730,773 of NC_092139.1, forward strand.
ACTAGGTGTTCTTGGGTGCCATCTCCTCCTCCCAGGCCTCTGCTTCCCACCTGCATGGTGTGGCATGAGGGAGGTGGATTCAGAGATCACTTCTGCTAGTGGGCTCTGACATATAAAGATTCTGACATTTCTGGAGTCATTTTGTACTTTAACTTCAGACATCAATGTTCAAATCCCAATCTTGGCCAGATAAACAGGCAGCCCTGCAGAAGCCCGGAACTGAAGCCCACCTCACCATTCTTAGCACAAGCCTGGGCAGAGGGACAATGTCCCCCCACCTCCCTGGTCCCCACTTCCTCTGCCATAAAGCCTCACTCTTCTACGCTACCTTCCCGCAGTCTCTCTCTCACTCTCAATGGCGGCACCATGAGTCATCACTCCCCCAAATTCTTCTTGGCAAAACAAAGCTTGAAGCTCCTGCTCCATCCGGGGTGCCGACCCTATGCCCCTTCTGCAGGGAGATTCTAACTCTGCTTCTGCTCTGCTGTTTCCCATATCCTTCCTAAAACTCTCCAAATATGCACCCCACTTCCCCATTCTCCACAGGGAATATGGGCCTCCTCCCAGACTGTCATTGCCCTTCCTGCTTCATGCCCTTCTGGCTCAAATGTCACCTCTAGCCTGGCATCTACACTAATGACTCACCCCTCAACTCACTCAGCCACATCTCTGCCAGACACTGACTTCTTGTACTAGGGTCTTACTGCCTCATTTGACCTTAAGACCCTGGAGACCAAGGAACTCCTGTCATTATTATTATTTTTTTTTATCTCTCACCTTGGCCCCCACAGCACAATGCTCAGAACGTAGTAGATGTTTGTTGAAACAATGGTAATAACTATTAACCAAAAAATAATAAATCATAATCATTTATTAGCTATTTGTTCTTTGCCATGCTTTTATCAGCATTTTACACAAAGCACTTCAGTTAATTCTCCCAAGCCCCCAATAGACTTGTCATCCCTACCTCTTTGTTTTAAACTGAGAAAATTAAGGCTCAGAGAGGGGAAATGATCTGCTTAAGGTTACACAGCCCAGAAATGGCAGAATCAAGATTGGAATTTAAGTTCTTACTCATTGCCCTACTTGGCCTCCCTTCAATCCACAAATAGAGGGAGGGGCCATGTGAGAAACCATGGCCTGCCAGTGACATGGGCCATAGGGGCTGTAGAAAGGCCAGCTCAGCCCAGAGCTGGATGCAGATTCTGCAAACTTAGTAAGCCTCAATTAAGCACTTGTTCTGTGCACAGCCCCATGCTAGGTGCTGGGAAGCAAAGAATAAGACATAAGACATCCCAGTGCTCACAACCTGGTGGAAGAAAACAGTCACCTCCCTGGATAAAGCTAAGACCAAACAGAACTCATCCCCCAGAGGGGAACAGATAAGGTACTAAGGGAGTGCAGAGGAGTTAAAGACAAATTTCATCTTGGGGTGAGGGGGAGGGCTTACAAGGTTTTGTAGGACATAGGCTGGCATCTGAGCTGAGCCTTGAAAAGGCAGACAGGATTTCAACAGTGATTGGGGAATGATGGGGGTGGCATTCTTGGCAGAGAGGAACAGAGGGAGCTGGGGCAAAGACATAGGAAGCACTGGGCATGTCCCAGGAGCCTCAGAAAATTAGTTCTCGCAGCCCTCCCCTTGGCACTGACCCATATGTCCAGCTCTGAACAGAGGCCACCTTCAGCTTCCCCAGATTCATGGGCACCTTGCTCACTTATGGTGAGTGGGGATGGAAAAGGAGAAAGGGCTTGAGCATTTGGGCATGTGGTCCGACAGAAGGGATTCAAGGGGCCAGAATGCAGGCTATGTCCAGAATCTCTGAAGGTGGAAGATGCTTAAGAGGAAGGTCCCCCCAGTGGTGGGTGAAGCCAGGAAGGAGCAAGGAAAAGGACAGAGAACTTGGACTGGGCAGCAGGAGACCTGACTTCCAGAACCACAGATCAAAGCTGCATGAAACTTTGGGATTATCCTGTCCAACCCCCATTTTACAGCTGGGAAAACTGAGGCCCAGACAGAGGGACAGGTCTACAGTCTCTGACCACCTTCACAGCAAAGCCAACAATGTGCTGAGAGGCATGAGAGACCAGCCCTCTCCACCCAGCTCTGCCATTGGCTCCCTGGTGACCTTTCTCTAGACATTAGGCTCCAACTCCATAAAACAACCCTGAAGCCAGCAGTTCTAAAGTTTTATGGGTTGTGACTCCAAGACAGATGGTGCCTGTGGATCCTCTCCTGGGGACAATGCACACTCTTAACATTGTGCATGCCATTTCAGAAGTTCATGAACATCTGAGACCAGCCTTCTACAAGGGCAATCTGAGAACCATCTGTGTCCCAATCATCTCCATGGGGAGTCTGTTACAGCAGGCTGCTTCCGGGGCCCCACCTCAGATCTGACCACCCCACAACCCGCCAGCATATGGAGCAGCTGGGTTTGAATCTCTTGGGTGAGTCCTGGAAAAAGAGTGTTGGGGTTTTTTTGTTGTTGTTGTTTTTGTTTTGTTTTGTTTTGTTTTGAGACAGTCTCACTCTGTCACCCAGGCTGGAGTGTAATGGCATGATCTCAGTTTACTGCAACCTCCACCTCCCAGGTTCAAGCAATTCTCCTGCTTCATCCTCCCTAGTAGCTGGAATTATAGGTACATGCCGCCATGCCCAGCTAATTTTTGTATTTTTAGTAGAGATGGGGTTTCACCATGTCAGGCTGGTCTCAAATCCCTGACCTCAGGTGATCCACCTGCCTCAGCCTCCCAAAGTGCTGGGATTACAGGCATGAGCCATGGCGCCCGGGTTTTGTTTTGTTTTTTAGCATGCTCACCTTTGCTGCTCTTAGGGGGAACAAAGTTTGAGAAGCCCAGCCTTAGGGAACCCTAGAAGGGAGGCGGATGGGGTGGGGTGCTAAGCCACTCCACCTTTTAGCTGTTTCACAAATTGAACTTCTGCTTCCTTGCCTATGAAGAGTGGCTCTGCGGATAGAAGCTTCAAAGCCACCACTCCTTCACCAAGGTCCCTTCTGACTGAGCCACCTGCTCAGGCAGGCAGGTGGCTGGGCCGGGCCAGGCTGACCAACATAATGGTCTCAGTTGGGGTGGGTGGAGGCTGAGCAAGCTGACTGCAGCTGCCTAGATTCCTGAGTGACACTCTGAGATCAGCAGCCCTGCCTGGGAGGGAGTCTGGACTCCTGGGCTGCACTTGGGGTGAGAGCAGGTTTCCTATTCCTCCCTCTCTCCAGGCCGCCTCCCTCTGGCCCTCAGGCCAGCTACTTCTTTCTCTCTTCTGGTGGATGTACACCTCTGAACCTGGGTCTCCTGGTTCCAGTCTCTATCTCCCTCCCCACTTCTTCCAGAGTTCCACCCGTCACTGAGCCTGCAGCATATCCAAGCTCCCAAGCACCCTTCTGAGGAGACAAAAGTAATGCTCTTTGCAGATGATATGCTTCTTTAAGTGGAAGACTTGATTCAATGAAAAATTGAGGTGGCCAGTGACAAAACAATAACTAGGAAAAAAGGCGAGTACCTTCAGATGGGCCCTGTCACCACCCCTGGCACTGATGCAGTGTCTCTCCTACAGGTGGGCAGCTGCCTAGAACCAGATGGGCTCAGAGCCCTGGCGGGCCCCAAGGCTGATGCTATAGAAAGGCCAGTCCCGGAGGTGCTGGCAGAGTGCAGGCCTGGGAGGGAAGATTCCTGGATTAGAAGTCCTGCTCTGAGAGTCAAGAATTTGTTCTCCTAATTTGAGCAAATGCATGCCCCTCTGTGACCCCTAAATGCTCCTGCAGGCCCCATCACAGGCAGTATAGGAAAGACTCAAGAGTACCAGTGGGCTTCGGACAGATCTAGATTGAAATCCCAGCTGTGCCACTTGCTGGCTGAGGACTATGTAGGCCTTGGGCAAGTTATTTAGCCTCCTGTAATACGATGGGGATCATCATCTCTGCCTCGCTTGGTAGTTGTAAGGATTAAAAGACATAAGGCATGTAAAGTGCTTAGCACAGGGCCTGGCACACAGTAAGCCAATAAACATATAAGTCACCACAGTGAGCCTCTTATGAGGAAGACTCTAGACTTTCTAATTCTAGGTGGCCTCAAGCAAACCCAAAACCACCCACCTGAAGTGGGCCTGGAGACTATCTTTAGACCTCTAATCTGGAGACAAGGTGGGGAGAGGGAAGGGGAGAAAGCAGACAGAAGGAAGAGAGCAAACTGAGAAGAGGAGGGAGGAAAGGAAAGAAGAATCAAGGGGCCAAGGAGGGTCCTGGCTTCCCCAGTGTGGGGGGAAAGGAAGATGACTTGCCAGAAACTGCCAGGACAGTATAAGCCCTCTCTCTTTTCCAGAGCCTTCCCTAGACCCACTAAGGCAAGGCTTAGAGGGACAGGACCTGTGGAGAAATGCCACCCTGGCTGTCAATAGGGACACTGAAGCCTTGGGTTACATCTAGACTCCAGAGCCCCGCATGGTGGCCCTCCCACCAGAGTAGGCAGAGATAGCCATAGCCAGAATGATAACAGAACAACTCGCCCATTCAGCCTGCTCACTCAGAGCCCAGGGACCCCTTTCTTGGGGTTCTAATTCTGACTTAGCAGAACACTCTCCTGTTGCATCCTCACCTCCTGAACATGTGCAGAGCCCACTCCAGGCCTCTATCTGCCCTGAGCTCCTGCTTCTGGGCCTAAAGTTGCAACTAGGGAAAAAGCACTGTTCAGACTGAAGACAGGAGCCATAGATAAGGTGTTCCAATTGCCACTGACCAACTGTGTGACTTTGCGGGTGTCCCTTTTTCTCCCTGAGCATCAGTTTCCCTCCTCAGGCTAATGAGGGCAATGGCAAGGACCATCTCTAAGGTCCTCCCAACTCGGACAGAGGCGACACTTCATGGGACGCCTCTGAGCACAAACAGGCAAAGAGGACCTGTCTCAGGAGAAGAGCAGGCTGGGCTGGGCTCTGAGGAGAATGCAGTGGATATGGCAATGGCCAAGGGTTATTATGATGATGATTATTATAATTAAAAATCACAGCTACAAGCCCTTAAGCAATTTACAAAGAGCTTTCTCATTATCTCCTGGGATCGCAATTTGGTGAAGTAGGCAGGGCTAGATGATGATTATTCACATTTGATAGATGAGGAAAGTGAAGCAAGATTAGGTGACTTGTCTAAGCTCCTAAGTACAGAGAAGGGAGAGCTGGAAAGGAAGTAGTTATTGAGTGCCTACTGTGTACTACCTCATTAGGCATGCTCATATCTGTTATTTTGATCAAGTCTCACGACCATGACACTACTGTAGGTGCTACTGTCCTCATTTCTTTTTTTCTTTTTCTTTTTTTTTTTTTTTTTTTTTGAGACGGAGTCTCGCTCTGTCGCCCAGGATGGAGCGCAGTGACCGGATCTCGGCTCACTGCAAGCTCCGCCTCCCAGGTTTACGCCATTCTCCTGCCTCAGCCTCCTGAGTAGCTGGGACTACAGGTGCCCGCCACCTCGCCCGGCTAGTTTTTTTGTATTTTTTTTAGTAGAGACGGGGTTTCACCATGTTAGCCAGGATGGTCTCGATCTCCTGACCTCGTGATCCGCCCGTCTCGGCCTCCCAAAGTGCTGGGATTACAGGCTTGAGCCACCGCGCCCGGCCCTTTTTTTCTTTTTTTTGAGATGGAGTCTTGCTCTGTCGCCCAGGCTGGAGCGCAGTGGCATAATCTCGGCTCATTGCAGTGTCCACCTCCCAGGTTCAAGTGATTCTTCTGCCTCAGCCTCCTGAGTAGCTGGTATTACAGGTACCCGCCACCACGCCTGGCTAATTTTTGTATTTTTAGTAGAGACAGGGTTTCACCATGTTGGCCAGGTTGGTCTCGAACTCCTGACCTCAGGAATGATCCACCTCAGATCACTCAAATTTGAAATGCAAATCTGATTAGGTGATCCGCCCACCTTGGCCTCCCAAAGTGCTGGGATTACAGGCATGAGCCACCATGCCCAGCTTACTGTCCCTATTTCATAGAGGCTCCACTGCAAAGCCTAAATTTGGACATAGCCTTCTGGAACTAAAAGGTATGCACTCCTCCCCATCTTCCTGCATGTACCGGGTTGAACAGTGTCCCCTCCCCACCCAAATTTATGTCTACCTAAAACTTCATAATGTGACCATATTTGGAAATAGGGTCTTTGCAGATGCAATTACTCAAGTTCAAATGAAGTCATACTGGACTAGGGTGGGTTCTAAATCCCATATGACTGGTGTCCTTATAAGAGGAAATGAAACAGAGAGAAAGCCACGTGACGATAGAGGCAGATGCAGCTGCAAGCCAAGAAGTGCCAAAGATTGCTGGCAACCACCAGAAGCTACGAGAAAGGCAGGAAACAGATTGCCCCAGAGCCTCCAGAAGGAGCCAACCTTGCTGACACCTGGATTTCAGACTTCTAGCCTCCACAAGTGGGGGAGTAAATGTCTGTGCTTCAAAGGTATCTGGTTTGTGTGCCTCATGACAGCACCCCTAGGAAGTTAATATACTGTGCATCCTTTGAGTAGCAGACCTAGGATCCTCAAACTGTTTTTCAGATTCCCACTCATTAGGCAGCTTTAGAGGTTAAAGAGGACCCGGAGGCTCCTAATGAGAAGTCACTCTCACCTCTCCTGCACCTTCCAGGGCCAGGCTGTCCTGAAAACAGGCTGAAGACAGGCTTACAGAGGAAAAAGCTTCCTAGAACATCCTCTTCTAGATCTCTGTCCACCCCAGTGGGGCCTCTCATTGAGCTTGTTTAGCAGCCTCTGTGCCCAGGTCTCCAGGTCAACAGTCCTCCCCTTCCTCCCAGATCAACCATCCTCTGTCACCACCTGGAGAGCTGTGTTTTTGAAATGCAAATCTGATCCTTCTTGGTTGACTTACTCCTCTTCCCTAGCTCCCCGCCATCTGTAGGACTTGGTCAGGTTCTTTGGCCTAAGCTAGATCTGCCCCCAATCTTCCTCTCAGCTTTATCTCCAGCCATTCACTCCTCCACCCTCATCCCTGCCACTCACCACCTCCTATTCTAACTATGTGGAACTATTTGGGGTTCCCCTAAGAAGCCATTCTGCCTTTGCACATGCTATTCCAAACACCCAGATGGTAAAATCCAGCCCAAACACCATCTCTCTCCTCCAGGAAGCCTTTTCCTCCATAAGCAGCCACACCCTGGCAGCTTGTACACTGTCCTTGCAGTGGTATTGCATCTTTACATATCTGCTCCCACCCCCAGCCTGTGAATACTGCTGGATTCATTTCTGTTTTTGTAGGCCTAGGGCCCAATACAAAGGCCTTCAAGAATGTTGAGCTGAATTGTGGAGTAGCAATAATGGTCATAATAGTTGACATTTATCAAATGTTTCTTATGCAATCACATTATGCTAGGCATTCCAAGGATGTTATCTCATTTAATTCTCAAAACAATCCTATGAAACAGATACTAGTACTGGTCCTGTTTTACAAGTAAGGAAATGAGGAGATGGAATCACTTGCCTTAGTCCCCCCAGCTAGTACACGGCAAACCCCGAATGACTCCAGAGCCAGTGCTAGTAACCACTACCAAGTATGCCATCCATCCCAATACCTTCATTTCACAGAGGAGGACACGTGCCAAAAGGGGAAACTGATTGGCCCTCAGTCACATAACAAGGCATGGACCCAGATATTTGGATTCCTCTTCCAATATTTTTCCTCTTCTCATTCCAGTACAATCCTAATCCAGGAGGACACAGAACCCAACCTAGGCTGTGTCTCCTGAGGAGCTTCCACCTGCCTCCACTAGAGCAGAGCCCAGCATGGGCCTGGACCCACTGTGAGTGCTCAGATCTACGGCCACAAGATGGGAGATGCAGCAGTAAAAAAGACAGGTAAATCAACTTGAGAAAAGGCCTGCTTGGATTATAGATTGTCTGGGCTTGAAACGAAACTTTGGGTATCATATAGTGCTATCTGCCATTTTATAAATTAATTCAGTTTGATAAGCTTATTGAACACAAATCATAAGTCAGGCACTGTGTGGGACACTAAGAAGACTAGTAAGCAAGTTCCTGCCCACATGGCATTTACAGTCTAGTAAAGGGACACTCAAACAACAATTACAAATTCTCACAAGCCCTATGAGACACAGAGAGCTCTAACAATGTGTAACAGGGAAAACTCACTTGGCCTAGAGAGTGGGCAAAGGCCCCCTGAGAAAGTGACTACTGAGCTGAAATATGAAGAGTGGGAGTTAATCAAGATGAGAAGCAGGGGAAGAGTGTGCTAGACAAAGGGAATAGGATGTGCAAAATCCCAGAAGCAAAAGAGCTCATGGTGCCTAGATGAACTAAAAGGCCAAAGTAGCTGTTGTCCAAAGAAGTGGGCAGGAACTGGATGCTGAAGGGCCTCAGAGATCAAAGTAAGAACTGGAGAAACTGAGCAGATCAGGGAAACCCCTGGCTCAGAACCTGGTTCACAGCACACTGTCAAAGAGTCATTGGATTAGTCACTGAAGGAGACACTTGTCCAAGATCACAAGACCTGGGACTTGAAAGCAGAATTCCTACCTACCAGGTGGGGCCTGAGGGCTATTTCAGGCACCTATGTGAGGGTCAGGGGAGACTTTCCAAGTGTTTCAATTAATAGATGTTTCCAGCCAGGCGCAGTGGCTCATGCCTGTAATCCCAGCACTTTGGGAGGCCGAGCCGGGTGGATCACCTGAGGTCGGGAGTTCGACACCAACCCGACCAACATGGAGAAATCCCATCTCTACGAAAAATACAGAATTAGCCGGGTGTGGTGGCACATGCCTATAATCCCAGCCACTGCGGAGGCTGAGGCAGGAGAATTGCTTGAACCTGGGAGGCAGAGGTTCCGACGAGCCGAGATCGTGCCATTGCACTACAGCCTGGGCAACAAGAGTGAAACTCCGTCTCAAAAAAAAAAAAAATAGATGTTTCCTGGCTCCCTGTCTCCACCTCTCTTGAGCTTCAGAGTAAATAAGAATTACCTGTGTTTGTTAAAACATAGATTGCTGGGCCACACCTCCAGAATTATCAATTCCTAGGTCTGGCGTGAGAACCAAGAAATTGCATTTCTTTTTTTTTTTCTTTTTTTTTTTTTTTGAGATGGAGTCTTGCTCTGTCACCCAGGCTGGAGTGCAGTGACGCAATCTCGGCTCACTGCAACCTCTGCCTCCTGGGTTCAAGCGATTCTCCTGCCTCAGCCTCCCGAATAGCTGGGATTACAGGCATGCACCACCACGCCCGGCTAATTTTTCTATTTTTAGTAGAGATGGGGTTTCACCGTATTGGCCAGGCTGGTCTTGAACTCCTGACCTCAGGTGATCCATATGCCTCGCTTCCCAAAGTGCTGGGATTGCAGGTGTGAGCCACCATGCCCGGCCAAGAAATTGCATTTCTAACAAACTCCCAGGTGACCCTGCTGCTGTTGATGAGGTGAAAAAACCACAGCTCTAGACTAGAGTATACTGGTGGGGAGATGAGTAGTGAGGACGGTGGACAGGATCTCTGGGGACTAGAAGGGTAGATTCCTGAACCTGGGTAACAACGAGACAAACTCTAGCAATCTGAGAAAGGGAAGGGTCATCAAAGCCCCAAAATCTAGCCCACTAGCTGCCTAGCCAGGAAAACCAAGGCTTAGGGAGTTTAGTCTCTTTCACGTAAAGAAGCTTAATAAAAAGTGTTGGGTGAAGAGATAAACACATGAAGGGGTTGGCTACAGTCAAAAGAAGATCCCAGGCTGGGCGTAGCAGCTCATGCCTGTAATCCCAACACTTTGGGAGGCGGAGGCAGGCAGATCCCTTGAGGTCAGGAGTTTGAGACCAGCCTGACCAACATGGTGAAACCCTGTCTCTACTAAAAACACAAAAATTAGCCGGGCATGGTGGTGGGCGCCTATAATCCCAGCTACTCAGGAGGCTGAGGAAGAAGAATTGCTTGAACTCAGGAGAAGGAGGTTGAAGTGGGCCGAGATCATGCCATTGCACTTCAGCCTAGGCGACAAGAAAAAAAAATTAGCTGGGCATCGTGGCTCATGCCTGTAGTCTCAGCTATTAAGGAGACTGAGGCGGGAAAATCAGTTGAACCCAGGAGGCGGAGGCTGCAGTGTGCTAAGATTGTGACACTGCCTGCACTCCAGCCTGGGTGACAGAACAAGGCAAAAGATCTCTGGCCCAGACTCCAGGGCTCATGAACTCCAGGCCAGCTTTTCCCATGTCCTGGGATTCTGGGATTCAAGGAGGGGACAGCAAGCTCAGCTTTCCCCAGCCTCTGCTGCCTTTGGCAGGGAAACATTTTTAAGAATTGCAGAAATCGACTGCTGGCTTCCAGTCCTATCACCCATCCACCTTCCTCCCTTTTACACTCCCAGCTCCCTCCCTTTCCACTCTGAATCCTGTGTCCTGTATCCTGGCAAGCCAAGCAGCAAAGGGGGAGGTGACATTACCCGGAAGAACTGGAACTAATGGAAGAATTCTTGCATTTGGATATCCTTCTCTCTGAACAATTTCTTCCTCCTATAAGACTCTACTTTTCTCTACCCTTGTATCACAGTCAAAATCCGACCTACCTACATTTCACTACCTGTGTCTGAAACCCACAAAGCCGCAGACTAAATTCCCAAACTTCCTTTTCACACAGTTTTTCAAAAATAGCGTGGCCCTGGACAGAATGTTTCTGTCCTATTCCAGTTGGCAGCAAAATGCCACTTCTCTGCAAACCCACATGCACAGACTAATATACAAACAACTACACATACATAAAAACAAATATACCAGAACTTATAAAAACACACACACATATACATCATGAGATACACATTCACTGTTCACTATACACCCAAATGTACAAGAAGTACACAGGGAGGACACATGCACACAGACTATAGATCTAGAAATGCCTGCATGCACCAGTACTTGAAGAAAGGGGTACGGACATACCCAGAGACATCTCTTTCAAAGTAGAGAGGTCTCCTGAGGAGGGATTCCTTGGAGTGAGGAGCTAGCCCTTTAAGAGAGTGATTCTCCCTCCTAGTCCTTTCAGGGCACCTGAGCTTCTACCCACCTACCTTCCCACCCACCCAGAGCCCTGCACGGGTGAGACTGGGCGCACAAGCTAGGTCTGGTGGGGGACTAGGGGGAGGCCAGAGGGGACAGGTCCCCTGGCCACAACAGGAAATGAATCACTGAACCGGCTGGTCACCAGTCTGGAAACTGCTGTTGCTACCACCACCACCCCGCACCCGCACCCACACCCATATCCACACACGAGCGCGCGCCCACGCATACACATACACACACGCACACACGCACACGGGCTTCAAGCAGGACACGCCCTCCGCTCCAGCTCAGGTCAGAACGCGGGCTTCGCTGTTAGCCCAGTTACCCCGGCCCCCGGGGTGTGGCCGCCCACCTGCCAGCAGGGAGTCTCCGCCCGACGGGGAAGGGACACCCCCGCCGCCGCCACCCACCGCCCGGGCCAGGTGCCCAGCTCCCAGCGACGGCAGCGCCTGGACCGCCACCCCCACCCCTTCCTCCCGGCAGTGCGAAGACAAAGCCGCGCACACGCACACGGGGGCTACACGGGGCTACGCGGGCGCACACCCGCCCTCACACGCGCACACACGGGAGTCACACTGGCGCGCACACAGCGACACACACACACACACACACACCCGCCACAGGCTCCAGCCACAAGCGAAGCCACTGGCACACGCCCTCACCCAGAGGTGTACACACTGCTACACATTCGGACACACCCTCTCACAGACACATTCATCGACAGACACACGCAGACACACGCACCCTCACCCAGATACGCACGCACCACTCAGTCCAGACGCGCGAAGACACGCAAGACACACACCCTCACACACGCACACACAGATGCACACACGCACGCGCGCGCACACCCAGCAGCCGCTAGCACGGATCCACGGGCACACGCGCGCTCACACCTAACACACACCCAGAGACTGGAGCCCCGACACACAAACCCGCACCAGTCCCGACACGCACGAACCGAAGCCCGCGGCTCCCGGAGCCGGCCCGCCGGCCTGTCAGTGCCCGAAGATCGGGGATCGAGCCCGCCGCCCTTGGCGGCCACCCCACACGCACACGCGGGACCCGACGCGTCGGGGTCCCCGAGACGCGGAGGGGGACGGCGGGCACGGCTAACCTGGCGGCGGCGGCGCAGCTTCCGGGCGCTGTCTGGCTCGCGGTCCTGGAGTCCGGCGGGTGCCCCGGCGGGCTCCGAGGCGCGCTAGAGCTGCGCAGAAATGCCCCGCTCGCTCGCGCGCTCGCTCCTGCTCTCCCTCCCACGGCGCTCAGCCCCCTCCTCGCCCGCCCCCCACACCTCCTCTCCCTGCTCCGCCCCGCCCCGGCCGGCTCCCCCGAAGGAGGCGGCGGCGATCCCGGCCCCCGAAGCAGCAGCGGGCGGGCGAGCGAACGAGCAAGCAGCGGCGGCGAGCAGCCAACACCAGGGGAGCGCCGGAGCCGCCGGAGCTGTGGCCGCGCGCCGGTCCCGGGGAGGGCAGCAGAGGAAGGGGCTGAGCCTCGCGAACCCTCCCGGCGCTGGGGGCTCGCCGCCGGCTTCCCCACGTGGGCCCGGCGTGAACCTGAGCCGCGGCGGGGCTCAGAGGCCTGGCGAAGAAGAGAAGCAGACCCCACCCGGGGCCCCCACCTCCTCCCGGGTTCCCGCCAGCGCCGACCTCGGTTTTCACTGGCTTAGACTTCTCGGCTGTGTGCCCGGTGCCCCGGAGTAACCCCGCGGCCCCGCGCCCAGCTCGCCGACCTCGTCTACCTCCAACCGGGACCTGGCCCACGCCCACCCTCCTCCACGCCGCGCTCCCATTGTTCCCGCGGCCAGGGCTCGCGGAGGATCGCCCAGCGCGTTCTAGCCCCTCGCAGGTGGCAACCTCTGGACTCTCTGGGGGCTCTCCAAGGGCCGAGTCCCTGGCTCTGGGATCCCGATGCCCACTCTCCACAAGCCCAAACACCCCCAAAGTATGGGGCTTTTCTAAATTCGCGTTATAACCACCACAGCCCTTATAGGCACTCCTTTAGGTACTGCTTGGAGTACACACCGAGACTAGGAGAGAAGAGGAACTAACCCGTGTTCAGCGAGCCCAAGATAGCATCTGGAAGAAGATGAGGCAGGGATAAAGTGTCTGCCTTCTACAGATAAAGAGAGGAATTCCTGCCCTAAGGCTCCTGGGGCAGGGCCAGGCCCTCCAGAAGTGCCCGGAATAATGAGCCTGGGCCTTCTTTGTTAGATGCTAAAGGAAGAAACAGAAGGAAGAAGCAAATGTCACTCACTTGCCAGGGTTTTACTGGAAGTCAGGACATATGCAAAGGCCTCCTAAGTAGCTTTCACCTACTTGTCTCACTTACGTGGCAGCTGGGATTATCCCATTTTGCAGAACAGGAGCCTATCCTAGGTCTCCCCTCCAGGCAGCACAGAGCCAAGATGAAGCCCAACAATTCCGGTTCTTCACTGTGGTCCATGCCTCAAGTACAGGATACTAAGAGCAGGTGCAAAGTGAGCAACAGAGAACATAAGAAAGCAGGAAGGAAAGGCAGCGTTTGGGCCTCCAAGGACTTACACAAACTAAGGGAGGGCACCTAAGGGAACTGAGGCCCCAAAGCAGAACTGAACATGGCTTGTCCAGGAAGGAATATTATGATTAACAATAAGAACTGATAATAACTCACTTTTTAGGAACACTTACTGTATTTATTGTTCTAAGAGCTTTATTTGCATTAACTCATTTAATTCTCGCAATAACATTAGAGGTTATTCTTATTCCCACATTATGCATGCTGAAACAGAAACACAAAAGACATCCCATAGCTTCTAAAGTGTCAGAGCCAGGATCCAAACTTGGAAAGCTGACTCCCAAGCTTCCGGGTTTTTTGTTTGTTTGTTTGTTTGTTTTGTTTTTCTTTTTGAGACAGACTTTCACTCTGTCACCCAGACTGTAGTGCAGTGGTACAATCTTGGCTCACTACAAACTCCACCTCCTGGGTTCAAGTGATTCTCCTGCCTCAGCCTCCCGAGTAGCTGGGATTACAGGCGTATACCACCACATCCAGCTAATTTTTGTATTTTTAGTACAGACAGGGTTTCACCATGTTGGTCAGGCTGGTCTCAAACTCCTGGACTCAAGTGATCCGCCCACCTCGGCCTCCCAAAGTGCTGGGATTACAGGTGTGAGCCACTGTGCCCAGCCCCAAGCTTCCACTTTTAACAACCACAAAACAGAAGAAGCAGCCTTGAATGGGAGGCAAAGACATTTGAACTACTAGAGCACCCAACTCAGCAGGACTCTTCTTTTTTTTTTTTTTTTTTTTTTTTTTTGATGTCTTCTGTGTTCCTTGTAGGTACCTGGTACCCAGCACAATACCTAGGATATAGGTCTAATTTGTTAAATGACTGCACAACTGCCGTATGGGGCTGGAGAGCAGGGTGCCACATAGCGGACTCGGTTGCAAGCCTCTCTGTTCTGCTGGGGATTTTTATCAGTTAGTTTTAGATGAAGCAGAGGAAGGTATGAAACATTGATCAAATCTACTGTTGTCATGAGGTTGGGAGGGAAAGTGAACACTCCGGAAACCAGAATCAGTTTCTTAAAGCTCTCAGCAGCCTTGGAGGCCAAGCTGGAACTCTCAAGATGACATGCCTCAAAGTAAGTATAAACTCCTGCACTTAGGTCCAAACCAGAGCAGTCCCACAGAACTTTCCATGATGATGGAAATATCCTGAATCTTTGCTATCTGATATGGTGGCTACTAGCCCTCTGTGGCTATTGAGCACTTGAAGTGTGGTTAGTCCAACTGAGGAAATGCAAAATAATAATTTTATTTAAGTAATTTAAATTTGAAAGGCCACAATGGCTGCCATATTGGACAGTGCCCTTTCAAATGAGCAAGTGCCCCAAATACAGTGTAGAAAGAATCTAGATCAAGAGTAGTTACAGTGAAAGTGATTTAAAGGTTTTAGTTGACCTCAAGCTCAACGATGCAATGTGCTGCCAAAAAGAAAGAAAAGAAGGGAGAAAAGGAGTAAGGAAGAGAGAAAGGGAGGGAGGGAGGAGGGAACAAAGAGAAGAAAGAAAGAGAAAGGGAAGAAAGGAAGGAGAAGAAAGTGAATATGAATATTGTATCAACGGAAACCAGAGTTGAGGCCGGGCATAGTGGCTCATGCCCATAATCCCAGCACTTTGGAAGGCCGAGGTGGGCAGATCATGAGATCAGGAGCTCGAGACCAGCCTGGCCAACATGGTGAAACCCTGTCTCTACTAAAGATACAAAAAAAAAAAAAAAAAAATTAGCCGAGTGTGGTGGCACGTGCCTGTAATCACGGCTATTCAGGAGGCTGAGGCAGGAGAATTGCTTGAACCCGGGAGGTGGAGGTTGCAGTGAGCCAAGATCGCGCCATTGCCGTGCCATTGCATTCCAGCCTGGGCAACAGGGTGAGACTCCGTCTCAAAAAAAAAAAAAAAAAAAACAATATTAGCCAGGCATGGTGGCACACTCCTGTAATCCCAGCTACTTGGGAGGGAGGAGAATCCCTTGACTCTGGGAGGCGGAGGTTGCAGTGAGCCGAAATCACACCACTGCACTCCAGCATGAGTGACAACAGTGGGACCCCGTCTCAAAAAAACAAAAAAAAAAAAAGAAAAAAGAAAAAAAGAAACCAGAGTTGGGCGAGCTCTGTCCTAGATGGATCACAGCTGGACCACCGAGCTCATTTGTGAGCCCCATATTCTCAGGAGGACTGGAGCATGTCTACAGGAGACCGGAACATAGAGGACCTGGATGCCATGCTCTATGATGAATGATTTAAATAGCTTGGAGAAGGGAAAGCACAGGGGAGACGTGGTGACTATCTCCACACCTCTGAAGGGCTATCATATAGAAAGGGGATTTGATTTGTTTCCTTTCGTTTAGATCTAATAAACAAAACAAAAAATTATGCATTAGCAAACTCCTAGGCCACCCTCTCTGAGGGAAGGATCCATATCAAATTTACATGCTGCTCTCCTCAGCACCTAGTCCATCCAGGACCTGGTTCATATGAAACAGTGACTACAGATTTGCTGCTGGAATGGATATGAAAGAATTCCACTGGCCAGGTGCTGTGGCTCACGCCTGTAATCCCAACACTTTGGAAGGCCAAGCAGGTGGATCATCTGAGGTCAGGAGTTCAAGATCAGCCTTGCCAACGTGGTGAAACCCCATCTCTACTAAAATACAAAATTAGCTGGGTGTGGTGGCACATGCCTGTAATCCCAGCTATTTGGGAGGTTGAGTGTCTTGAACAACCACTGAGCTGAGATCACATCACTGCACTCCAGCCTGGGCAACAAGAATGAAACTCTGTCTTAAAAAAAAAAAAAAGGGCCGAGTGTGATGGCTCACACCTGTAATCCCAGCACTTTGGGAGGCCGAGGTGGGCAGATCACCTGAGGCCAGGAGTTTGAGACCAGCCTGGCCAACATGGTGAAACCATGTCTCTACTAAAAATATAAAAAAATTAGCCAGGCTTGGTGGCTTATGCCTATAGTCCCAGCTACTTGGGAGGCTGAGACATAAGAATGGCTTGAACCTGGGAGGTAGAGGTTGCAGTGAGCTGAGATTGCACTACTGCACTCTAGCCTGGGCAACAGAGTGATGAGACTCGGTCTCAAAAAAAGAGAGAGAGAGAGAATTCCATCAGCTCCAGTGTGGGGGATATCCAGGAAGACAATTTCAGCTCACTATAAAGAACTCCCTAACAGTTGGAGCTACCCAAGAATGGAATGGACCACCTTGGGAGTGATGAACTCCTTGTCAATACATATATTCAAGGAAAGATTAAGTCTTCATTGGGAAACTGAACTGGATCCTGGTGACCTCTCAAGTTGAAAAAATGGGCAAGTTCTATTAGGAAGGGAAAGACAAGATCAAAGCTGTGCTTCCAGACAATTATGTGACTGTATGTGTAGAAGAAATGGGTGGGGAGGGATCAGAGGCAGGCAGGACCAGTAGGAACCACTGTAGTGGCCCAGGAGATAAGATAATAGACTGGGAGGCCATGGGAATGGAAAGCCAACGCAAATGTGACTTGAAAGAGGCACTGGCACTAGGTTGGTAGTCAGGAGCTGCAGGTTCTAGTCCTGCCCCTGCTATTAACCTATTGTGTAGTCTGAGGGAAATCCCAGCCCTTGAGTAGATAGATCCCTTCCTTTATTCAAATTTCAGAGTTCCCATCTGTAAAATGCAGAATGATCTGCAATATCCTTCCTAACTCTGGATGCTGTGAATGGGAGAGAGATAATAAAGGATAACTGGGATAATGTATTAGAAAACCTTCGTACACTTCTAAGTAACGTATCATTAGTACAGGTACCATTGTTATTATTATGTCAAAGCAGCCTCACCAGGACGTGGTGACTGGACTTGTAGGAGGGGACGGGACAGAGTCAAGTGGCCTGCATCTGTGGGTGGACAAGAGATGAGGATCTCTGATCTTTTGGGAAGGTCAGCTAACCACTCTATCCCTCCCCGAAGATCTGTGAAGACAAACAGTATTCTGTGCCCTGTCACCTCATTAACTGCTTCCTCATTCCTTTGAGCCACACCTTATACTTGGCTAAAAGAAGCAACCAATTCTAAGAAAAGTTAGCCTCTGTACTCCCTCCTTTCAATGTTCATAGATGGTCCTTGTCTGGGCCTTTCCCTAAATAATAATAAGTATCATCATCTCATATAGGAATAGCCAACATTATTGAGTACTTAGTATATGCTATGAAAGTTACTTACATAATTTTCTCACCCTGGGAGGTAGCTGTAATGGCTCATGGGGATCTATAACTTTCTCATCACATAGCTTATGAGAAGGATTCCAGTACAAGTCTGTGTGATATCAGGCTGCATTCTTAAAGATTTTTTTTTTTTTGAGATGGAGTCTTGCTCCATTGCCCTGGCTGGAGTGCAGTAGCACTATCTTTGCTCACTGCAACCTCCACCTCCTGGGTTCAAGCGATTCTCATGTCTCAGCCTCCTGAATAGCTGCGATTACAGGTGCCTACCACCATGCCTGGCTAATTTTTGTATTTTTAGTAGAGATGAGGTTTCACCATGTTGGCCAGGTTGGTCTCGAACTCTTAATCTCAGGTGATCTGCTACAGGCATGAGCCACCCCGCCCAGCATCGTAAAGATTTTTACGATGTCTTTTTGCAGCAACTTAAGGAAGACAGCAAGATCAGTGTTGTTGCCACTTTATAGCTGGGGAAACTGAAGCTCAGAGAAGGTAAATTCAATCACTTGGACAAATTAGTAAAGTCTTCCATGGTGCAGTTTGGTGCTCTTTCTACTTCTCAGAGCTTCCTCCTCTGCACCTTCCAGGGCCTCCCCAGTCCTCCTAGAAGTGATGAGTAGAGACTTGCCCAGACTGTTTCAGGGAAGGACTTACACTTGTCCTTCTCCTGGGGAAGGGAAAGGTTCCTGAAAGGTGAAAGTTAATTTCCACCTCCCCCCCACCCACCAACTCACACACCCTAGCCCAGGACCTTGTGGTGACGGCGCTGAAGGCTTACAGAGTGAGTCATGTGGGGCTGACCTGTCAGAGTCACCCAAGCACAAGGTGCTAAGCTTAGTTTAGAGGGGTGGAAAAGTAGGCCAAGTGTTCTCCTCCTCAGGAGCGCAGTCCAGTTGCAGCTTGTGCTCCTCACTCCTTTCATCCCAAAATACTGCAAACATTTGGGAACATTGTGCAAGGGCCTTAGAGCAGAGGGAACACATGACAAGTAAGAGTGAATCCAAGGAGTTGAGATTAGAGTGGAGTCTTAAAGAGTGAATTCAGCACACAAATTACGTAGAAGGGCCCTCCAGGCTGCAGGAATGCCCTAAAGCTTAAATATATTTGGATTCCATCTAACAGGCAGTAGGGAGTCATGGAGTTCACTATGGCTTTGGAGACAGACTGTCTGAGTTTGAACCCTGCCTCTGTCCCTTCCCAGTGGTTTGATCTTGGGAAAGTTACTCAACCCTTGTGGTTGACATATTATTTTTCTCCATTATTTGCCCTTCCCTTGGCCAGTAAGAGAATTATCCATCCTAGCCAGTTGCCATGCAACTTGTGTACCTTCCAGAGGAAGGAGTGCACTTCCCCAGCCCATTGTCAAGCTTAACCACAAGACTTCCTTTGGCCAGTGAAATGTGAGCTAGAGAGATATATGCCAGTTCGAAGCAGAAACCTGGAGTGCCATTGCATGTTTGAGTCTACAATCTTACTTTTTTATCTCTGCCACTGGAAATGTTGTGTCTTGGATAGGGCCTGTGCCTTCAGTCTGGACCCTGAAATGAAAAGACACAGAGCAAAGCTGCAGTCAATCTACAGTTGTGATGTGTAATGTGATGAAGAAAGCAATTGGCTTTTTGTAAGTCACTGAGAGTTTGGGGTTGTTTGTTACCACGTCATACTTAGCAAATGCTGACTGACACACCCCTCAACAGTAGGTGATTTTAGCAGCAGCTACCTCATGGCACTGTTGTGAGGATTAAATAAGATTATCTCATGAAAAATGTATCACCATTTCATCAGAGATTTACATTATAAAATGACCACTCTGCCCACACATAAATGGACACTTGACAAACAACAGAAATAGAATTTACAAAAGAGTAGCAAAAGATGATGCTGGCTGGGCGCGGTGGCTGACGCCTGTAATCCCAGCACTTTGGGAGGCTGAGGCAGGCGGATCACGAGGTCAGGAGATCGAGACCATCCTGGCTAACACGGTGAAACCCCGTCTCTACTAAAAATACAAAAAATTAGCTGGGCATGGTGGCGGGCGCCTGTAGTCCCAGCTACTCGGGAGGCTGAGGCAGGGAATGGCGGGAACCCGGGAGGCAGAGCTTGCAGTGAACCGAGATCGCGCCACTGCACTCCAGCCTGGGCGGCAGAGCAAGACTCCGTCTCAAAAAAAAAAAACAAAAAAACAAAAGATGATGCTATATAGTGGGCTGAATAGTGTACCCCCCAAAATTCACGTCCCCTCAGAACCTCAGAATATTAACTTATTTGGAAATGGGATCTTTCCAGATGTAATTAGTTCAGGATTTCAATAATAACTCATCCTGGATTTAGGGTGGGCCCTAAATCCAATGACTGGTGTCCTTATAAGAAGAGGAGAAGACACAGGGAAACACAGAAAATAAGACAATGTGAAGATGGAGAGAAAGATTAGTGATGTGTCCACAAGCCAAGGAATGCTAAGGATTGCTGGCAACCACCAAGGCTAAGAGAGAGGCATGGGAGGTTTCCTCCCTCAGAATCTTCAGAAGGAACCAGTGCTGCTGACACCTTAATTTCAGACTTCTGGCCTTCTGAACTGTGAGAAAATAAATTGCTGTTGTTTTAAGCCACCCAGCTTGTGGTAATTTGTTATGACAGTCTTGGGAAACTAATACAGATGGATTGTTTAAAAATAACACTGAACAACTGGTTAATCATTTGGGGAAAAAAATAAAATGGCTTCCTACCTTGTAGCATACATGAAAATAGCCCCCAGTTAGATTAAAGACCTGAATTTGAAAAGCAAAACTTTACAATCTTTAGAAACTAAAGAAAATCATCTTCAGGACCTGAGGGTAAGGAAATAGTTCCTTAACAAGATGCAAAACATCACAAATTGTATTACTCTGAGTGCTCCAGAAAAACAGAAGTATTACTGGAAAGGGGTCTGGATCCAGACCCCAAGAGAGGGTTCTTGGATGTTATGCCAGAAAGAATTCAGGGCAAGTCCATAGGGTAAAGTGAAAGCAAGTTGTGTTTTTGTTTGTTTTCGGGGTGGGGGTGGGGGCATAGAGTCTCTGTCGCCCAGGCTGGAGTGCAGTGGCGGGATCTCAGCTCACTGCAATCTCCGCCTCCCAGGCTCAAGCAATTCTCCCGCCTTAGCCTCCCAAGTAGCTGGGATTACAGGCACCCACCACCATGCCTGGCTAATTTTTGAATTTTTAGTAGAGACAGGGTTTCACCATGTTGGCCAGGCTGGTCTTGAACTCCTGACCTCAGGTCACCCGCCTCGGCTTCCCAAAGTGTTGGGATTACAGGCATAAGCCACCATGCCCAGGAAAACAAGTTTATTAAGAAAGTAGAGGAATAAAAGAATAGCTACTCCTTAGACAGAGCAACCCCCAGGGCTGCTGGTTGCCCATTTTTATGGTTATTTCTTGATTATATGCTAAACAAGGGGTCGTTTATTCATGCCTCCCCTTTTAGATCATATAGGGTAACTTCCTGACATTACCATGGCATTTGTAAACTGTCATGGTGCTGGTGGGAGTGTAGCAGTGAGGACGACCAGAGGTCACTCTTGTTGCTGTCTTGGTTTTGGTGGGGTTTAGCTGGCTTCTTTACTGCAAACCTGTTTTATCAGCAAGGTCTTTATGACCTGCGTCTTGTGCCTACCTATCTCATCCTGTAACTTAGAATGCCTAACCAGCTAGGAATGCAGCCTAACCAGCTAGGAATGCAGCCTAGCAGGTCTTAGCCTTATTTTACCTAGCACCTACTCAAGATGGAGTTTCTCTGGTTCAAATGCCTCTGACAGAACCAACAGAATAGAGAGAGATTATTATAAAAAATTAGGTCATATGGTTATAGAAGCTAAGCCCAAAGATTTGGAGTCAGCAAGCTGGAGACACAGGAGAGCCAATGGTTTAGTTCTAGTCTGAGTCCAAAGGCCTGAGAACCGAGAGAGCCAATGGTCCAAATAAGAGTCCAAAGGCAGGTCGGGCACAGTGGTTCATGCCTATAATCCCAGCACTTTGGGAGGCCAAGGCAGGCAGATCACTTGAGGTCAGGAGTTCGGGACCAGCCTGGCCAACATAGTGAAATCCTATCTCTACTAAAAATACAAAAAATTAGCCGGGTGTGGTGGCTGGACTCTGTAATCCCAGCAACTCAGGAGGCTGAGGCAAGAGAATCGCTTTAACCCAGGAGGCAGAGGTTGCAGTGAGCCAGTATCCCGCCGCTGCACTCCAGCGTGGGTGACAGCGAGAGACTGTCTCAAAAAAAAAGTCCAAAGGCAGGAGACGACCAAAGTACCAGCATGAAGCAGTCAGGGAGAAAGAATTCTCTTACTCCACCTTTTTGCTCTATTCAGGCCTTCAATGGATTGAATGAGGCCCACCCACTTGGGAAGGGCAATCTGCTTTACTCAGTCTACAGATTCAAAAGTTAATCTCATCTACAAACACCTTCACAGACACACCCAGAATAATGTTTAACCAAATAAGTGGGCATGCCACGACCCAGTCAAATTGACACGTAAAATTAATCATCACACAAATCAAAAATGAAAAAACTTGGTATGGTCAACCAGATTAAATGTAGAAATTCTGTGCACCAAAAGATGTCATAAAGGGAAAAAAGATAAACTACTAAATGGGAGAAAATCTCTGCAATGTTTTGGCTGGCAAAGGATGAGAATTCAAAAATACATAAAGAATTCCTAAAAAATGTATATTAGGAGAATGGACAAAGGATGTGAACATAGAGCCACTGAAGAAATACAAACGGCCAATAAACATGAAAACGCTCCACCTAACTGGTCATGGACTTGTGGCAATAGCTAACCAAGTA
Organism: Macaca nemestrina; assembly: GCF_043159975.1. Taxonomy (NCBI): domain Eukaryota; kingdom Metazoa; phylum Chordata; class Mammalia; order Primates; family Cercopithecidae; genus Macaca; species Macaca nemestrina. The sequence goes on from NC_092139.1 coordinate 28,753,394, forward strand.
GAAGATGTGTAGGCCTTTGACTTGGCAATCCTACTCCTGAATAGAAAACCCAGGGAAATGAACATGCACAAAAGGAAACCTGTTGGAGATGTTCTCTGAAGCATTGTTTGAAATATTGAAAAATTAGAAACAATCTAAATGTCCACCAATAGGTAAATGTAGAAAATAAATTACAGTGTAGTCATATAGTAAAATACTACACAGCAGTGAGAGGTAGGAATATGGATACTTCACCGGGTGCGGTGGCTCACGCCTGTAATCCCAGAACTTTGGGAGGCCAAGGCAGGTAGATCACTTGAGGTTGGGAGACCAGCCTGAACAACATGGTGAAACTCTGTCTCTACAAAAAATACAAAAATTAGCTGGGTGTGGTGGTGGGCACCTGTAATTGCAGCTGCTCGGGAGGCTGAGGCAGGAGAATCACTTGATCCTGGGAGGCAGAGGTTGCAGTGAGCCAAGATCACACCCTGCACTCCAGCCTGGGTGACAGATCCAGACTGTCTCAAAAAAGAGAGAATATGGATAATTCTCAAAAACATAATGTTGGTAGGAAAAAAGAATATTGCAGAGGATGCAACTTATGTGATTTATATTAAGCTTAAAAACACACAAAGCAATGCTATATATTGTTTAGGGATATTCATATGTTTGTTAAAAGTTATAAAGACATGTATTACTGCTATGCTCTGAATGTTTGTATGTCCCCAAGAGTCATACATTGAAACGTAATCCCAAATGTGACAGTGTTAGAAGATGAGGCCTTTAGGAGATGATTGGATACCCTCATGAATGGGATTACCGCCCTTATAAAAGAGACTTAAGAGAGCTACCTGGCCCCTTCCACCATGTGAGGACACCGTACAAGGTGAAGTCTGTGAGAAAGTAAGCCCTCACCAGAAACCACCACCCCATTGATCTTGGCCTTCCCAACCTCCAGAACTGTGAGAAATAAGTTTCTGTTGCTTATAAGATACTCAGTCTAAAGTGTTTTGTGATAGCAGCCCAAATAAACGAAGACAATTGCCATGATAAACACCAACTTCAGGGTAGTGGCCACTTCTGGGTAGAGAGGGAGGGGAATGGGATGGAAGAACAATACATAGGATATTGCAATTGTATGTGTAACCGTTTTTTTCTTGAATTAGGTAGTATGTACATGGGTGCCTACTATTATATACTGTATTTTTTCTTGAGATATAATTAATATATAAAATTAATCATTTTAAAGTGTATAGTTGGTTTTTAGTATATCCACAAAGTTGTGAAACCATCACCACTCTCTAATTCCAGAACATTTCATCATCCCCAAAAAGAAATCCCATGCCTATTGAAACAGCCTTTGCAAAATTATGACTGAGACAGTGAAAGAAATCTAACTTAATCAACTCCATCTTGCTTCTAACCTCCAAGCTGTCCTTGCTCATTCCTAGGCATAGACTGAACTAACTTTGGGAGAAACTTATAGTTTATAGCTTTTGTTTTTGTTTTTGTTTTGATACAGAGTCTCACTCTGTCGCCCAGGCTGGAGTTCAATGGCATGACCTCGACTCACTGCAACCTCCACCTCCTGGGTGGGTTCAAGTGATTCTTCTGCCTCAGCCTCCCGAATAGTTGGGATTGCAGGTGCCCACCACCACACCCAGTTAATTTTTGTATTTTTGGTAGAGACAGGGTTTCACCTTGTTGGCCAGGCTGGTCTCGAACTCCTGACCTCAAGTGATCTGCCCAACTCTGCTTCCCAAAGTGCTGGGATTACAGGCATGAGCCACTGTGCCCAGCCTATGGACATACATTTTCATTTCTCTTGGATATATGCCTAGCAGTGGAATTGCTGAGTCATGTGGTAACTCTTTGTTTTCCTTTTTGAAGAACTTCAAAGCAGTGATACTATTTGATAGTTCCCTAGCAATATATGAGGGTTCAATTTCTCCACATTCTTATTAACATTTTTTTTTTGAAACGGAGTCTTGCTTTGTCACTCAAGCTGGAGTGCAGTGGCTTGATCTCTGCTCACTGTAACCTCTGCCTCCCCGGTTCAAGTGATTCTCCAGCCTCAGCCTCCTGAGAAGCTGGGATTACAGGCGCGCAACACCATGCCCAGCTAATTTTAAAAATATTTTCAGTAGAGACAGGGTTTCACCATGTTGGTGAACGTGATGAGAACATTTCCATGGGAAAACCATTTCCCTTCTGGCTCCCCAGCTCCCCCATCTGCTGAGAGCTACTTCTACTCAATAAAACCTTTCACTCATCCTCCAAGCCCACATGTGATCCGGTTCTTCCAGGTACACCAAGGCAAGAAACCCCAGGATACAGAAATCCCTCTGTCCTTGTGATAAGGAAGGGGGTTTAATTGAGCTGGTTAACACAAGCCACCTATAGACATCAACCTAAAAGAGCACCCTATAACACACGCCCATTGGGGCTTGAGCTGTAAACATTCACCCCCTAGACACTGATGTGGGGTGGGAGCCCCACAGCCTGCCCATCCGTATGCTCCCCTAGAAGTTTGAGCAGCAGAGCACTGAAGAAGCGAGCCACACCCCCATTGCACACCCTTCAAGCGTTCCTGTTTCACCGTCTCTACAAAAAATTTTTAAATATTAACCAAGTGTGGTGGTGTGTGCTTGTAGTCCTGGCTACTCAGGAGACTGAGGTGGGAGGATCACTTGAGCTTGGGAGGTTGAGGCTGCAGTGAGTTATGATCCCAACACTGTACTCTGTCTTGGGCGACAGAGCAAGACTCTGTCTCAAACAAACAAATAAAAATAAACACAAATGTTGTATGATTCCACTTATATGAAGTCTCTAGAATAGGTAAATTCGTAGAGACAGAAATTAAAATAAATAGAGGTTACCAGAGGCTGAGGGAAGGGGAAAATGGGGAATATTATTTAATGAGTACAGAGTTTCATTTGGGATGATGAAAAAGTTCTGGAAATAGAAAGTGGTGATGATTACACTACTTTGTGAATGTACTTAATGTCACTGAATTGTATACTTAAAAATAGCTAAAATGGGCTGGGTGTGGTGGCTCACGCCTGTAATCCCAGCACTTTGGGAGGCCAAGGCTGGCAGAAAATCTGAGGTCAGGAGTTCAAGACCAGCCTGGCCAACATGGCGATACCCTGTCTGTACTAAAAATACAAAAATTAGCTGGGCGTGGCGGTGCATGACTGTAATCCCAGCTACTAGGGAGGCTGAGGCAGGAAAATCACTTGAAACCGGGAGGCAGAGGTTGCAGTGAGCTGAGATTGCACCACTGCACTCCAGCCTGGTGACAGAGGGAGACTCTGTCTCAAAAAAAAAATTTTTTTTAAGTTAAAATGGGGCCGCCACTGCAGCGCCTGCAGAAACTTCGGGACACACCACCGTCTTCCGATGCCTCGCCTCCGAGGGCCCTCCCTCTCCTCCCCACACCCTTCACTCCCCTCCGCCTTCCCTCATACTAGGCGGCCGGGAAGGAAGAAGAAATTCAGTCAGGATGGCTAAAGGTGACCCCAAGAAACCAAAGGGAAAAATGTCTGCTTATGCCTTCTTTGTGCAGTTGTGCAGAGAAGAACATAAGAAGAAAAACCCAGAGGTCCTTGTCAATTTTGCAAAATTTTCCAAGAAGTACTCTGAGAGGTAGAAGACCATATCTGGGAAAGAGAAGTCTAAATTTGATGAAATGGCAAAGGTGGATAAAGTACACTATGATCGGGAAATGAAGCATTACGGACCAGCTAAGGAAGGCAAGAAGAAGAAGGATCCTAATGCCCCAAAAGGCTACCGTCTGGATTCTTCCTGTTCTGTTCAGAATTCCGCCCTGGAGATCAAATCCACAAACCCAGGCATCTCTATTGGAGATGTGGCAAAAGAAAAAAAAAAAAAAAAAAAAAAAAAAAAGCTGGGTGAAATGTGGAATAGCTTAAATGACAGTGAAAAGCAGCCTTACATCACTAAGGTGGCAAAGCTGAAGAAGTATGAAAAGGATGTTGCTGACTATAAGGCAAAGGAAAGTTTGATGGTGCAAAGGGTCCTGCTAAAGTTGCTGGGAAAAAGATGGAAGAGGAAGATGAAGAAGAGGAGGAGGAGGAGGAATAAAGAAACTGTTTATTTGTCAAAAAAATAGTTAAAATGATAAATTTTATGCTTGTATATTTTATCCAATAAAAAAGTAAAGCTAAAGAATTAAGGAGCCCCTGCCAACTGGTAAATAAAAATTAAGCAGAAGCTGGGCACAGTGGCTCACACCTGTAATCCCAGCACTTTGGAGGTCAAGGCAAGAGGACCATGTGAGCCCAGGAGTTAGAGACCTGCCTGGGCAGCATAGTGAGACCCCCCATCTCTATAATTATAGAAATAAATAAAAATGTTAAAAAATTAAGCAGAGTAAAAACAAAAACACAAACACAATAACTAACAGTTGTATTTATTTCTTAGCTTATCTAAGAATAATTGGGAGCAAATTCCTTCAGATATTCCAAGATTGCTGGATTTACTTAGGATTCACCTATAGTGTGTTGCTCATGATCTTCCCACATATTCATGATCACTTTGAGTATGGTACACTAATTGTCTTCACCTTTAGCAGAGCAAAGAGCAAATGATAGGCAAATGTTCTTGGGGAAAAAAAAATGGAGGAACCAAAATACCCTTTTTTGAACAGTATAGAACTCACATAGGATTTATGTAGCTAAGTATAGAAGGAAGAGCTCAGTTCTCTGCTTCCAGTTGAGGACAGAATCAGCAGATACTGTGACAGAAGAGAATTAGATTGGTTAAGAGGAAACCTTCCTGGAAGTCCTTTTACCACTGTAGAATGAGAGGATTAGACCAGGAATATCTAACATCTCTCTACCTCTAACAGCACATGACTCTGTTTCTTAAAAAATGAATAGGAATTCACACTTGCCGAGTGCCTGTGGCTTGTGTGGCACTGTGCCAAGTGCTTTTTTAGCTTTAGCTTAGTCTGCTCTCACAAGTCCAGGAAATTAGCATTACAACCCCCATTTTATATACAAGGAAATAGGCTCAGGTAACTTACATAACTTATTCAAAATACCAGAGCTAGGAAGAAGCACAGCTGAGGACCAAGGCCTGGGATGTCTGACTTCAAAGTTTTATGCTCCCTGCTGCTACAGAATCTTCCTTTGTGGAGATATTTGGGATGAGGAGAGAGTTGACTCTGGGCTATGGCCTGGGCCATCTCATGCTCAAAAGCAGGATGCTGGCCGGGCGCAGGGGCTCACGCCTGTAATCCCAGCACTTTGGGAGGCTAAGGAGGGAGGATCACGAGGTCAGGAGTTTGAGACCAGCCTGACAAACACAGTGAAACCCCATCTCTACTAAAAATACAAAAATTAGTCGGGTGCGGTGGCACGCACCTGTAATCACAGCTACTCAGGAGGCTGAGGCAGCAGAATCGCCTGAACCTGGGAGGCAGAGGTTGCTGTGAGCCGAGATTGTGCCACTGCACTCCAGCCTGGGCAACAGAACGAGACTCCATCTCAAAAAAAAAGCAGGATGCCTTGGAGCTGCTTCTGCCATCATTATGTCAGAGCCAGGGGCAGGGTGCTGCTGATACTGCTGCTCCCCAAAAATTGAGCTGGAAACTCTGCCCATCAATCTTCAAAGCCCTTGGCAGGTGCTTACCTGCCCTTGTAAATCACAGGACAATTCATTTCTCAGGTGAAGAGGTTGCAGCCCTAAGAGAATAAAAGAGACCTGGCCAGGAAAGGACAGCACCCTTTGACAGAGGTGTGACCTTTCATCCTTTTGAGTCCTCTGACCTAGAATGGGAAGAACAACAACAACAACAACAACAAAAAAACCAAACCAAGTTATAATGGAAAACACATTGATGTGGGTGAAGGATCTCGTGCTTAGGTTTTACCAGAGGGCATGCCAGAACAATTTCCCATCAGTCCTGGTCTTCTGGCCTCCAGTGCATTCCATACCTTGGTGCCTGCTTAGTACTCCCAAAGCACAACTTCAACAAGCGCCCTCTCAGTTCAAGAGACAAGTTCAAACTCCACAGCTTGGTATTTGAGGCCCTCCGTGGTGCACCTCTCTCTCTCTCTCTTTTTTTTTTTTTTTTGAGACAGAGTTTCACTCTTGTTGCCCAGGCTGGAGTGCAATGGCACAATCTCGGCTCACTGCAACCTCCGCCTCCCAGGTTCAAGCGATTCTCCTGCCTCAGCCTCCCAAGTAGCTGGGATTACAGGCATATGCCACCACGCATGGCTAATTTTTTGTTTTTAGTAGAGAGAGGGTTTCACCATGTTAATCAGGCTGGTCTCAAACTCCTGACCTCAGGTGATCCACCCACCTCGGCCTCCCAGAGTGCTGGGATTACAGGAGTGGGTCACTGCGCTCAGCCACCCTGGCTAATTTTTTATTTTGTGTAGAGACGGGTTTTCACTATGTTGCCCAGGCTGGTCTCAGACTCTTGAGCTCAAGCAATCCTCCCACCTGAGCCTCCCAAAGTGCTGGGATTATAGGCGTGAGCCACTGCACCTAGCCTGTAGCTCTATTTTTAACTGTTATCACTCTTGAACAGCTCCTAATCCTTCTCACTGTTCCCTGTACGTGCCTCACCTTGTTCTACTACAGCAGACTATGGCAGACATGCCAGTTCCAATTTCCCTTCTTCCAGTAATAATCCCTCCCTTTTCTTTGGAGAACTCTTTGCCCTTCACTTAGAAGATAGACAAAACCCTATATCCTCCAACAGACTGTATCTTTCAGGCCACAAGGATTAATTCAAGTGCCAAGACTGCCCGATTATAATCTTCTTTAGGACTTTTCTGCTAAAGGTAGCAGGGAAGGCTGTCTCTCCTCTGATCTCCCTTATCTGGGCCTCTCTCGGGGCGCCTAGCACTTTTTACCTTTTAATATGATTATTCTTATATTCTCTGTGTGACTGTCTCAACTACTGCCTTCTCCAAATGCTCAATTTTTTTTTTTTTTGGGGGGGGGACAGTCTCACTCTGTTGTCCAGGCTGGAGTACAGTGGCGCCATCTTGGTTCACTGCATCTCCGCCCCTTGGATTCTAGCAAGTCTCCTGCCTCAGCCTCCCTAGTAGCTGGGATTACAGGTGTGTACCACCATGCCCGGCTAATTTTTGTATTTTTAGTAGAGGCAGTTTTCACCATGTTGGCCAGGCTGGTCTCAAACTCCTGACCTCAGGTGATCCCCCAACCTCGGCCTCACAAAGTGCTGGGATTACACATGTGAGCCATCACAACCGGCCAAAATGCTCAATTTTCACAAGCACTTACTTTCTCTCTTACGTGCAGACGTTGTGTTATGCTCTAGGGATACAAGTTGGATAAGACATAGTCCCTTGTTGAATGAATGGATGAATAAAAATGCTCCTCTGGGCCTCATCCAGAAACCTGCCTGGTACCCACTCTAAACAAAATAAAACAACTTATCATAGGGGATTTGAGCAGAAAAAATAAGAAATATAAAATTCAGAATCATTAACCTGGCATCCCAGGACCTTTTACAATCTGATTCTAATTTTGTCTACCTACCACATTGTTGGCTCTAGCCAAACTAAACTGTTTGTTGTTGTAGAAAACACTGTCTCCACTTGCATGTTTGTTTGCCCAGGCTCTGGTCTTCTCCCACGGTTTCTTTTGCTGTTTTTCTCTCCCGTTTCTACCTTCCTTATTCTCCATTTCATTCAACTCTTTCTTTTCTTTTCTTTTCTTTTTTTGAGACAGGATCTTGCTTTGTCACCCTGGCTGGAGTGCAATGGCACCATCAGGGCTCACTGCAGCCTTGACCTCCCGGGCTTAAGTGATCCTTCCACCTCAGGCTCCCGAGTAGCTGGGACTACAGGCATGCACCACCATGTCCCGCTAATTTTTGTATTTTTTGTAGAGACGGGGTTTTGTCATGTTGCCCTGGCTGGTCTTGAACTCCTGGCCTCAAGTGATCCACTCGCCTCAGCCTCCCAAAGTACTGGGATTACAGGAATAACGACTGCACTCAACCTCTTTCCTTCACTTTTACCTCCTCTCCCTCCCCTTTTCCTTCCTTTTCACTCTCCCTGAGCTTTCTTTCAATACTTCCCTCCATCACATCCTTACCTCTTAATTTTCCTTCCTGACTTCCTTCCCTCTCCACCAGACTTGCCAGTGCCCTCCATGATTGTGCACAGGCTCCTCCCTTTGGGCGCAAAAGATAGGATAAGACAATTGTAAGTAAGACAGATTTTAGATCTCATCACAAGAAGCCCTCAGAGTGGGGTGGAAAGAAGAGGGGGAGAAACGGAAGGAGAAGAGATCTTGGTAGCAGAGAAGAAACTGCCTGGGGACTGCAGGTGAATCTATGGAAGGCACCCTGCCAGTTATTTACCTCCAACCCACCCCCAGCTTTCCTTTCCTCCTTCTGATCAAATAATTGGGAAAAATTAGAACTGCAAAAACCCTCAACATTTATTTACTCCACCTCCATGGTTTTGCAGCTGGGAAACTGAGGCATAGAAAAGGGAAGCAACTAGCTAATGTCACCCAGCAAGTCAGTAGCTCAGCAGAAACTGGAATCCTAGGCTCCCTGCCCCCCAGACCAGTAAGTGTCCTTTAACCTATACTACACTTTTTTTGAGATGGAGTCTCACTCTTGTTGCCCAGGCTGGAGTGAAATGGCGCCATCTTGGCTCACTGCAACCTCTGCCTTCCAGGTTCAAGCAATTATCTTGCCTCAGCCTCCTGAGGAGCTGGGATTACAAGCAGCCTGCCATCACGCCCGGCTAATTTTTGTATTTTTAGTAGATACAGGGTTTCACCATGTTGGCCAGGCTGGTCTCAAACTCCTGACCTCAAGTGATCTGCTCGCCTCAGCCTCTCAAAGTGCTGGGATTACAAGTGTGGGCTTCCGTGCCTAGCCTATATAACACTCTTAAACCTTATTTCTTCTTGTCCCCAGTTCCTCCCCACTTACTGAACTACTACTCCACCAGGTTTGGGATTACGTCTAAGGATTCCCAATCCCCGCCTAGTGAGTATAGGGGCCAGTGAAGTAGGGACAGAAGGGACAAACCACATCAGTTCTAGCCTCAATTTTAGGGGCTTATTTGGTGGTGGCAGGGGATGGTGAAATGTCAGTCTTGCCTGTAAGGGGCCAGTCTCCTCTTTGGAAAGCCCTATTATAAGCGGTCTGTATTGAGTTAAGGGATGCTGTGTTTCAGCTGGCCATCCTGCCAGGACCCCTCCTCACCCTTCCAGCCTAGCAGACTGCCTAGAGACCCTATCTTACCCCACCAGCCGCAGACTTAAAGCAGAGGCCACCCAGGCACAGGATGGTCCGTGGCTGCCGGAGGAGGTTGCTCGAGGCAGGGGGGAGGAAAGGGTTTCCAGAAGCTCCGCTTTCAGTCTGCTCCTCCACTCCACAAAGGGCCACTGTCTGAGCACACAGGGACCCTGGAGGGAGGCCTCCCAAGGTGCTCGGCAACAGGGCCGGGTTTCATCACACTGGGCCTCCAGGCCAAGTAAACATCAGAGTAGAAAGAGGCCCAGCAGTTTCTGCAGACCAGCTCCTGGCTCCAGGCGGGCTTAGTGGCATCCTCACCCAGGGCTTTCCTGAGACAATAGGAGGGCTAAGGTCATTGGCCCAATTTTATAGCTGCAGAAATAGAGAATGAGGAACAGGCTCTATCCAAGTTCATTTCCCATTGCCCAAGGAGCAGACAAACATCCTATGTCCCTCTTAAGGAGAGGAGTTTTTTATAATAACTTTTTTATTTGAGATGGAGTCTCATTCTGTCACTCAGGCTGGAGTGCAGTGGCATGATCTCAGCTCACTGAAAACTCTGCCTCCCAGGTTTAAGCAATTCTCCTGCCTCAGCCTCCCGAGTGGCTGGGACTACAGGCGCACACCACCACACCCAGCTAATTTTTGTATTTTTTTTTTAGTAGAGATGGCATTTTGCCATGTTTGCCAGGCTGGTGTCCAACTCCTGACCTCAAGTGATCCACCTGCCTTGACCTCTCAAACTGCTAGGATTACAGGTGTGAGCCACCACGCCCAGCCCCTCCCCACTCTCTCCCCGCCCCTGCTTTTTTAATTAGTTCAGAGGGAAACAGCTCTGTGAGCTGAAGTAATCAGGGAAGACTTCCTGGAGGAAGTATGATTTAAGCTTAGCTTCCATGTTTAGGTAGAATCTCCACAATAAATGGACAGGAAAGAGAAAGGCATTCCAGGCAGACAGCATAGCACTGAAAAGGTATGGCACTTGAAAAGCAGGAGCATTTGGAGTCAATAAAGAGATCTATCTGGCTAAGGTAGAGGATTCACATAGAAAAGGGTGGCAAATAAGGCTGGAAATTTGGTTGAGAGTTAAACCACAGCTAGCTTTTTTTTTTTTTTTTTTTTTTTGAGACAGTCTTGCTCTGTCACCCAGCTTGGAGTGCAGTGGCACCATCTGAGCTCACTGCAACCTCCGCCTCCCAGGTTCAAGTGATTTTCATGCCCCAGCCTTCTGAGTAGCTGGGATTATAGATGTGCACTACCACATGCAGCTAATTTTTGTATTTTTAGTAGAGACGGGATTTTACCATGTTGGTCAGGCTGGTCTCAAACTCCTGACCTCAAGTGATCTGCCCACCTTGGCCTCACAGAGTGTTGGGATTACAGGCGTGATCCACCGTGCTTGGCCTAGACCACAGCTAGTCTTAATAGCCAGGTTGAGGTGTCACCGACAGAGCAGTGATGGGATGAAAGTAGAATTTTAGAAAACTTAGGATGGTGTGAAAAAGGCCCTAGGTTGAACCCCCTTGATAACCTTGGACTGGTTATGGCATCTTTTGGAGGCTTAGTTTCTTCATCATTAAAACAGTTGCACTAGAAAATATGAAGCCCCCTTACATCTCTAAAATGCAAAGATTCTCCGATGGGGAAACATGGATCATACAGAATGAAGAAGGGAGACTGAGAGGCTAGGAGGACAGTCTGGAGGCTATGGCCAGCCTCTAGATATCTCCGGGCTGCATTTCTGCAGTGAATCATCTGCCCAGAGCTACAGAAAGGCTATCACTACCACCGCCACCACTGCTAGGCATTGTGCTAAGTACTGTGCCCTTTTTAAAAAAATTTCATTTTTTGTGAATAGAAAATGCATGCACATACTGCAAAATCTAAAAGTCATAAAAGGATATATATATATGGTAAAAATGTTTCCCTTCTCCTATTTCCAGCCATCCATTTCTTATTCCACTGTTACCAGTTCCTTGAGTATCCTTTCAGATGTACATGAGCTTATACCTGTATAAAGATTTTATAAAGATTCTTTTTTTTAACAGAAATGAGTGCATCGGTTGGGCACAGTGGCTCACGCCTGTAATCCCAACACTTTGAGAGGCCAAGGCAGGTGGATCATCTGAGGTCAGGAGTTTGAAAACAGCCTGGCCAACATGGCAAAACCCCGTCTCTACTAAAAATACAAAAATTAGCTGGGTGCCTTGGTGCACGCCTGTAAACCCAGTTACTTGGGAGGCTGAAGCAGAAGAATTGCTTGCACCCAGGAGGCAGAGGTTACAATGAGCCAAGATCTACCATTGCACTCCATCCTGGGCAACACAGCGAGACTCCATCTCAAAAATAAATAAATAAATAAATAGTGTGTTTCTTTTCTATTATAAACAACACATTAATGAATATCCCTTACATTTGTCTTTCAGCATATGCAGAAATGTGTCCATAGGGCTGGGCACAGTGGCTCATGCCTGTAATCCCAGCACTTTGGGAGGCCGAGGCAGGTGGATCACCCGAGGTCAGGAGTTCGAGACCAGCCTGGCCAACATGGTGAAACCCCCGTCTCTACTAAAAATACAAAATTAGCCGGGCGTGGTGAAGGGTGCTTGTAATCCCAGCTACTTGGGAAGCCGAAGCAGGAGAATCGCTTGAGCCCAGGAGGCAGAGGTTGCAGTGAGCCGAGACTGCAACATTGCACTCCAGCCTGGGTGAAAAGAGCAAAACTCTGTCCCCCCCCAAAAAAAAAGAAAAAAGAAAAGAAATATGCCCACAGGATATGTTCCTAGAATTGAAATTGTGCGCTAACCTTTTTGTATGATGTAATATGTACAACAATGGTTTAAGGTAATCATAATTGTACCAATTATGCAAATGAGAAAATTAAGGCACAAAAAGATTCAATAACTTGGTCAAAGTCACACAGCTCTTATGTAGTAGCATTGAGGTTCTGATATGGACAGTGTGATACTAGAGCCAACACAATTAATTATTCCACCAGTGGTTCTCAGACTTTAGCACACATCAGCATGACCTGGAAGCTTGTTAAAACATAGATCACTGTGCCCTACACTAAAATAGTTTCTAATTCAGTCCATCTATGGTGGGGCCTGAGAATTTGTATTTTACTAAGTTCCCAGGTGGTCCAGATACTGATTGTCTAAGGAACACACTTTGAGAACCACTGTACTCGACTAGCTCTCCCACTCTAGCTGTGTAGATAGCTCCGAAAGAAAGAAGTTGGTACCCAGCATGTGGCTTTGACAGTACCAGAGTTGAGAGGCACTGGAGAGGTTTCCTGGATCCCGTAAGGCTATCTTCCATGAGGACAGAATGAGAGTCTGGCACAGTGCCTGGCACATGGTACTCAAAATATATTTGTTGAATAAATGAATAAATAAATGAGGTACAAATGCTCCATGCAACTTGTTGCTGACTCTTTTTCCCAGCACCCCAGGAGTCCCCTGCCCCTGAGAAACCCCACTGCCCACACTGGCTGAGATCCAAATCCATGCTATGAAAGCCCTTGGGAGTGAAGCTGTTCATTTCCTCCCATTCCTCCCATGGCCTATAATGAAATCAATGAGGCAGCCAGGGCCCTGTTATTAATGGAGAGACAACATCTTAGCATGCTAGAGCTAGTTCGAGATAAACTAGTCTGATGCTTTCATTGTATTATTATTAATAGCAATAACTCATAGCACACCCATGCTTGCTTTAAGAAAAAAAACTCCCTCTGACCAGTATTTCCTTCCCCCTTATTCTGGTACAGAACAACTCCTTCCAGAGGGGAGGCCATTGCATGTGGTTTGTGTGACTGGCACATACACACACACACACAGGCTGGGAGAGATTTAAATTCAGGAAGAGGCTGGGTGCAGGGGCTTATGCCTGTAACCCCAGCACTTTGGGAGGCCAAGGTGGACAGATCACTTGAGGCCAGGAGTTCGAGACCAGCCTAGGCAATATGGCAAAACCCTATCTCTACAAACCCCCGGCTAAAATACAGAAATTAGCCAGGCAAGGTGGCACACACCTGTAATCCCAGCTACCTGGGAAACTGAGGCATGAGACTCACTTGAACCTGGGAGGTGGAGGTTGCAGTGAGCCAAGATTGGGCCACTGCACTCCAGGCTGGACAACGGAGCAAGACTCCATCTCAAAAAAATATTAATTAATTAATTAATTAATTCAGGAAGAGATCTGAAGTCTGCGGGATGACCCTTCTGCAGAGCAGCAAGGCACTGACAGAGATTCCCCCAAAACCCATAAAAAAAGGTTTTCAAAGTCAGGGATCGTGTCCTGAGGACACCATACATCAACCCAACTCCTCAAGGTGCTGCCTCCCTTACAGAATCGGATCCCTAAACTCGGGCACCTCAAGGTACCGCGCCTCCTCCCAGCCCTAGAGCTTCTTCCAGCTGTTCCTCGCCTGGCTCCAAGTCCCACCCCTGCTGCCTGCCTGTCCCTTGGCCTCTTTCCTAGGCTCCCTTCCCTGTGAATGCCCTTGCTTGGGATCCCCTAAGGCTCTGTGACTGGAGAGGTCCAGGCCCCAGAGTCCCAGAGGGCACCACCTCAGAAGCCCTCGCTGGATAGCTAGAGAGGAGGTGGCCGTCCCTCAGCCAGGTTCGGCCCCAGCTGCACTTCAGGGGGACAACCTGATGCCCACCTGCGGGGGGACAGATGCGGCCAGCGGCGGCCACCAACACGTCCCTCAGACACAGACGCTGCCGGGCAAGCCGAGCCAGCCAGGGGCGCCCAGGGAGGGACAGCCAGGCGACTGTCATTATGCACGCCCTGTCTGTGAGGGGCAGCTGGACTCAGCTGCGGCCACAGTCAGCGCCTCACAGAGCAGCGCCGAGCGGTGCAACCTCAGCAGGGGTCAGGAAGTCTCTGGAAGCCGGTCGCACCACTTGGGCCAGGCGTTGCCAGAGTCAATCCGTCGGTGTCAGCCGGCTCAGCAGAGATGGGGTCAAGCAGCTGATGAGCCGCAGGGACCTTGTGGTCCGTCAGACACAGACCGTCGCGGCCGGTCACACAGCTCGCCAAGCACAGATGGAGGCTGGTCAGGCAGAGGCAGTTAGGCTGCCCCGGTCAGACGCAGCCCGTCAGGCCCAGGTGTCGGTGGCCGGGCAAGAGCAGCCAACCAGCCAGCCAGTCAACCAGCCAGTCAACCAGCCAGTCAACCAGCCAGTCAGCTAGTCAGCTAGTCAGCCAGTCAACCAGCCAGTCAGCTAGTCAGCTAGTCAGCCAGTCAACCAGCCAGTCAACCAGCCAGTCAACTAGTCAGCTAGTCAGCCAGTCAACCAGCCAGTCAACCAGCCAGTCAGCTAGTCAGCTAGTCAGCCAGTCAACCAGCCAGTCAGCTAGTCAGCTAGTCAGCCAGTCAGCCAGTCAGCTAGTCAGCTAGTCAGCCAGTCAACCAGTCAGTCAACCAGCCAGTCAGCCAGTCAGCCAGTCAGCTAGTCAGCTAGTCAGCTAGTCAGCCAGTCAGCCAGTCGGCCATTCAGTCAGTCAGTCAGTCAGCCAGCCAGCCAGCTGCGGTCAGGCTGACAGATCCAGCAGTCTTGGGCTGTCAGGCACCCATGAAATCTGCGTTCAGTCAGACGGAACCAGACACACTCGTATTATCAGGCGGTGGCGGCACCTGTGGTCAGTCAGGAACAGTCACTGAGTCAGAGGCGGCACGTCGGGCACTGAGGGCCAGACAAGGGCCTCTCTCGTGGCAGAGGGTTGCTGGGGGCATGGCTTCGTCCGGGGCTCGTTCCGGGGGCGGGGCTTCGTTCTGGGTGGAGCGTTGGCTGGAGGCGGGGCCTCGTCCGCGCTGGGCCTGCCTCCCCTACCAGCAGCCTCCGGGCGTTGCCATGGCAGCCGCGGCCCAATTCCAGACTGCCGGCGGGTCCAAGGACTCGGGGCCCTTCCCGCGATGGCCCTCCCTCTGGGCGCCCCAGCGCCTGCCAAGCGGAGGTCCTGGCCCTGGGGCCGACTCTCTAGAAGCGGCCAGTGGGTTCGGCGAACTGCGCCCCGCACAGCAGCAGAGTCCCCCAGCTGCGGGGTCGGCACTTTCTCATCCTCTTGCTCAGGCGGGCATGATTAGGGGGCTGGGAAGGAGGACTCACGGAAGGCGACGCAGCAAGAAGTGACAGAGACCCAGACCCAGCAGGGTCAGGTGAGGAGAGAACAGCCATGCAGTGTTGTGATTAGGGGAATCTGGCGCAACAATGTCAAGGCGAGCACTCACCTTGTGCCCAGCCCTGTTATGAAAGGTTTATATACAGTATTTCACCCGAGCCTCATAATTTTACTTTGGGGTTCTATGATGATTCCCTTTTTACAGATGAGGAAACCAATCACAAAGGGTTTGGTGATTTGCCCAGGATCGGGGCAGTGAGGTGCGGGAGCCGGATTGGAACCCAAGCAGTCCAACTCCTGATATATTGGCATGTGGACCCTCAACCCATCCTCTGTTCTCTCCTTGTGACCTCCCGAAGGCTCAGCACGAGTCCCCTTCAGCAGACCTTCAGGACATCCAGCCCTGTGCTGGGTCCTGAGGCGGGAGGGTCCTGTAGGAGTCTCTTCCTGGAAGGCTCAGAATAAGGGGCTATCAGAACCAAGAACCTGGTCAAACCAGAGGACAAACAATGGGTTTGCCTTGCAGCATTTAGAAGAAGGGGAAGACTGTGAGATCAGAGAAGCCAGGGCCAAGAAGCCACTGGAAAACTGTGTGGGCTGTCACCGGGGAACCCCAGGAGTATTACAGCTTCAAGTCCAAAAGTCTATGATCAAGTTCTAGCAGTGTGAACCAGAGTTAGGAACATCATGGATCATAAACTCAAATGCCTACCAGGGACAGAAAGGAAATGAAAATCATGGAAAAAAAAAAAAAAAATCAGGCTGGGTGCAGTGGCTCATGCCTGTAATCTTAGTACTTTGGGAGGCCGAGGTGGGTGGATCATTTGAGGTCAGGAGTTCAAGACCAGCCTGGCCAACATGGTGAAAGCCCATCTCTACTAAAAACACAAAAACTAGCCAGGTATAGTGGTGGGTGCCTGAAATCCCAGCTACTCAGGAGGCCAAGGCAGGAGAATCACCTTGAGCCTGGGAGGCAGAGGTTGCAGTGGGTTGCAATTGCACCACTGCACTCCAGCCTGGGCAACAGAGTGAAACTCCCTCTCAAAAAAAAAAAATCAAATGCCAGGTCAGCAAACCTGCCCCATCTCTGGGGGGCATCTGCCTCTCTGCTTCTGCTGACTGTGCTCTCAGACACCCACTGCCTCTAGTCTTCTAGTTAGGCAAAGTTGGCTAAGTCAGTTGACATCAAGTCTCAGTTTCTCCATCTGAGAAGGAAACGTTTGGCTTTATATCACACATTTTATGGGGATCAAATGTTATTGTATGTAGAAAATATTTTGTGAAGTGTAACAAACTATAAAATGGAGGGGGAGGAGAATGTGACTGATCATTTGTTGTGCATCTGTTTCACAGTCTGCAGGAATTCTGACAGCATTCCTCTGAGTCAGAGCTAGTGTCCTCTTGTACAGATGAAGAGATAACCTTCAAGGAACATGTTGACTTAACCGAAGTCACAAGCTTGCCAGAGTTAGAATGTAGAACTCGCTGACCTCTAAGACCAGTCTCTTACACTGTTTGGCAAAGTGTGGCTTGGGTCCCACCAATGCAGGGCAGGTGATCCCAATTGGGGCTTAGCCCAGGAGGGTTCTTGACTTGAAAGAATTCAAGGGAAGCCAGTGGTCTCAGACAGTAACTTTTATTGAAGTGACAGTGTTCAGCAGCAGCAGATGTACTGCTCCTTGTGGAGCAGGGCTACCCCACAGGCAGTGTGCCCAGAGTAGCAGCTCAAACGCAGTTCTGCCGTCATACTTATACCCACTTTTATTTACATGCAAATTCAGGGACAGATTATGCAGAAATTTCTAGGAAAAAGGTGGTAACTTCTTGGTCTTGGGTCACTACCATGGAAAGGGCAGTAACCTCTGAGTGTTAACCATGGCAATGGTAAACTGACATGGCACAATGATGGGTGTGTCTTATGGAAAGCTTCTTCTACCCCATCCCTGCTTTAGCTAGTCCTCAATTTGGTCCAGTGTCTGAACCCCACCTTCAGAGTCGAGTCCTCCCTCCTACCTCACTAGTGGTCATACTAAGATGACTTCAGGTGGAACCCAGATGAACATTTTTTAAAAATAGGTTATAGTTTTTACTTTCAATTATAGAGCCGGCTTACTCATACTATGAAAGTCCTACATTTCACACAGCCAGGGTGTAGTAGGCTGAATAATGGCCACCCAAATATATCCTAATCTCTGGAAACTGTAAACATTACTTTACTTGAGAAAATAATTTTTGCAGATGTGATTAAGAATGTTGAGATGAGGATATCATTGAGGATTAGCCAAGTGGGCCCTAAATACCATCACACATATCCTTATAAGAGAGAGGGAAAGGAAGATTATACCAACACACACAGAAGAAGAGGAAGCAATGTGACCGTGGAGGCAGAGATTGATGTGGCCACAAGCCAAGGATTGTTGGCAGCCACCAAAAGTTGGAAGAGGCAGACGGATTCTTCCCTAGAGCATCTGGAGGGAATACAGCCCTGCCAACACATTGACTTCAGCCCAGTGAAACTCATGTTGAATTTATGGCCTCCAGAACTATGAGAGAATAAATTTCTGTTGTTTTAAGCTACCAGGCTTGTAGTAATTTGTTTTGGCACCCACAGGAAACAAATAAATGGATCTACATGACTTCAAAATTCATGCCTCTTTTTTTTTCCCTTTTTATTATTTATTTATTTATTTTGAGACAGAGTCTTGCTCTGTCACCCAGGCTGGAGTGCAGTGGTGCGATCTCGGCTCACTGCAACCTCTGCCTCATGGATTCAAGCAGTTCTCATGCCTCAGCCTTCCAAGTAGCTGGGATTACAGGCATGTGCCACCACACCTGGCTAATTTTTGTATTTTCAGTAGAGATGGAGTTTCACCATGTTGGCCTCGAACTCCCAACCTCAGGTGATCCACCCACCTTGCCTCCCGAAGTACTGGGATTACAGGCATGAGCCACCGTGCCCAGCCTGCTCTCTTTTTAAAATAAACTTATTATATTAAAATAATTTTACATTTACAGAAAAAAAATTATAGGTCTTTGATTTAGAGTACAGAAATTTCCCATTGTGTTAGGGCTCACCAGAGAAACAGAACCAATAGGGTGTGTGTGTGCGTGTGTGTGTGTGTGTGTGTATAAAAGATATTATAAAGAATTGGCTTACCTAATTATGATGGCCAGCAAGCCCGAATCCCACAGTGTGGGCCCGCAGGCTGATGACCCAGGAGAGCCAATGGTGCAGTTTGAAGGCAGCCTGCTGGAGAATTCCATCTTGCTCAGGGAGGCCAGTCTTTCTGTTTTATTCAGGCCTTCGACTGATCAAATGAGGCCCGCCCACACCCCGAAGGTGGCTTTACCCCAAGTTCAACCATTTAAATGCTAATCTCTCCCAAAACCACCCTCCATGGTGACACATGAACTTAACCATCATACTCAAAAGTACAGAGAGTTCCTGAATAGCCCTCACCCTGTTTCCCCTATTATTAACACCTTACATTACTAGGGCATTTGTCACAACCAAGAAACCAACACTGGTACATTTCTATGAACTAAATTCCACCGTTTTCTGCTCCGGAGTCCCTTCCAGGACACCACACTACATTTAGTCATCATGTCTCTTTAGTTTCCTGTAAGAATTACTCAGGTGTTTCTTGGTTTTTAAGACCTTGGCAGCTTTGAGGAGTACTGGACAGGTATTTTATAGAGTGCCCCTCAATTTGGGTTCATCTGATGCTTTTCTCATAGTTAGATTGGGGTTATGAGTTTGGGGAAACATATCATAGAGGTAAAGTGCTCTTCTCATCAAATCACAGGTACATGTTAGCGACATGACCTCATCAGGGTACATGTTAGCGATATGACCTCATCAGGGTACATGTTAGCGACATGACTTCATCAGGGTGCATGTTAGCGACATGATTTCATCAGGGTGCATGTTAGCGACATGACTTGATTACCTGGCCAAACGAGTGTCTGTCCAGTTTCCCCCTGTGAAGTTGCTTGTTTTTCCTCCCTTTCCGCAAGTCACTAAGTATAGCCCACACTCAATGGGAGAATTAAGCTCCACATGCTGAAGGGGGTGTATCTACCTACATTATCTAGAATTCTTCTTTAAGGATCATTTGTCTCTTCTCTCCTATTTATTTATTTATTTAGATGGAGTTTTGCTCTTGTTGCCCAGGCTGGAGTGCAATGGCGCAATACTGGGTCACCACAACCTCCGCCTCCTGGGTTCAAGAGATCCTCCTGCCTCAGCCTTCCCGAGTAGCTGAGATTACAGGCATGCGCCATCACGCCTGGCTAATTTTGTATTTTTAGTAGAGATGGGGTTTCTCCATGTTGTTCAGGCTGGTCTCGAACTCCCGACCTCAGGTGATCTGCCCGCCTCAGCCTCCCAAAGTTTTGGGATTACAGGTGTGAGCCACCACCCCCGGCCCTCCCCCGTTTATTTATTTAATCATTTATAACAGTATGGACTCATGGATATTTGGTTTATACTTTGAGATTTATCACAATACTACGTTATTTTGCTGCTCAAATTGTTCCAGCTTTGGCCATTGGGAGCTCTCTTTTTTTTTTTTTTTAGATGGAATCTTGCTCTGTTGCCGAGGCTGGAGTGCAGTGGCGCAATCTCGGCTCACTGCAACCTCCACCTCCAGGGTTCAAGCGATTCTCCTGCCTCAGCCTCCTGAGTAGCTGGGATTACAGGCACGCTCCACCATGCCTGGATACTTTCTGTATTTTTAGTACAGGTGGGGTTTCACCATGTTGGCCAGGCTGGTCTCGAACTGTTGACCTTAGGAGATCCACCTGCCTTAGCCTCCCAAAGTGCTGGGATTACAGGTGCAAACCACTGTGCCTGGCTGGGAGCTTTTTAGGCTGTTGCCTGTGTCCCTTTGACACTAATTGCTCCGCCAAGTGTGGTTTGGGTTCCACTGGTTGCACTGAGGTGATTTCAAGTGCAACCCAGAAGAACATTTTTTAAAGAGTTATATATTTACTTTAATGTATGTTAGAAAAACATATAACTAGCATGTCAACTTGATGATTTCACAAACACTGCTGAGGACAAGGTTAATGTAGCAACAGGTGGGCTAAATTAGTCAATTCATAGAGAGGTATTAAGTAGAAACTGGTACTAGTGTGCTATGGTCTGAATGTTTGTGACTCCTCACCTTCTAATTCCTATGTTGAAATCCTAACCCCCACGGTGACAGTATTAAGGGGTGGGGCCCTTAGGAGGTGATTAGATCAGGGAAGAAGAGCTTCCATGAATGGGATCAATGTTATAAAAGAGGCCAGGCCAGGCTCAGTGGCTCACACTTGTAATTCCAGCACTTTGGGAGGCCGAGGTGGTTGGATCACCTGAGGTTGGGAGTTCAGGACCAGCCTGGCCAACATGGTGAAATCCGGTCTCTACTAAAAATACAAAAATTAGCCGGACGTGGTGGCAGGCACCTGTAATCCCAGCTACTCGGGAAGCTGAGGCAGGAGAATCACTTGGACCCGGGAGGCAGAGGTTGCAGTGAGCCCAGATCGCGCCATTCCACTCCAATCTGGGCAAGAAGAGTGAAACTCTGTCTGGAAGGAAGGAAGGAAGGAAGGAAGGAAGGAAGGAAGGAAGGAAGGAAGGAAGGAAGGAAGGAAGGAAGGAAGGAAGGAAGGAAGGAAGGAAGGAAATCCTGTCTCTACTAAAAATACAAAAATTAGCTGGGCGTGGTGGCAGGCACCTGTGATTCCAGCTACTCAGGAGGCTGAGGCAGGAGAATTGCTTGAACCCGGGAGGCAGAGGTTGCAATGAGCTGAGATCGTGCCACTGCACTCCAGCCTGGGTGGCAGAGCGAGACTCCGTCTCAAAAAAAAAAAAAGGGCCTTCACCAGACACAGAATCTGCCATTTCCTTGATCTTAGACTTCCCAGCCTCCAGAACTGTAAGGAATAAATTTCTGTTGTTTATAAGCCACTCAATTGATGATATTTTGTTCTAATAGCCTGAATGGACTGAGACATTGTGGTACATAGATATGAAGGAAGTTGTTAAGCTGATTTAGAAACGATTCAAGTTTGAGAAACTCTGTAGTAGGGCAAAACCAGTCCTAAATTCAAGTAATGATAATAATGATGATCCTGGCTGGGCACGGTGGCTCACGCCTGTAATCCCAGCACTTTGGGAAGCTGAGGCGGGTGGATCACAAGGTCAGGAGATCGAGACCATCCTGGCTAACACAGTGAAACCCTGTCTCTACTAAAAATACAAAAAATTAGCCAGGCGAGGTGGCGGGTGCCTGTAGTCCCAGCTACTCGGGAGGCTGAGGCAGGAGAATGGTGTGAACCCAGGAGGAGGAGCTTGCAGTGAGCCGAGATCGCACCACTGAACTCCAGCCTGGGTGACAGAGCAAGACTCCTTCTCAAAATAAAAAAAAAATAAAAGTAAAAATTAAAAAAAAAAAAAGATGATCCTAAGTGGACTCTATGGAACATCCCCCCACACCACCTGTTTTCCAGAGCCCTGATGACAATTAGATCTGCCTCAGTGCAGACAAGTGCTAATAGCAATAATGGTGGGACTATATGCCCAGGCCTGGGAGGGTACACATGTTGCATTGCCTTTGCTTCCCAAACGAGCTGTGCTGTGGCTTGCAGCTTAGCACCCTTCCTGCTAACGAGCCTGGAGCCTTTGGCCTAATAAACACCATTCTGTCATAGGCCTGACATGTGATATTTCCCAAGGAGTACTAGGGAGGCTCATTTTTTTTTTTTTTTTTTTTTTTGTCTGTGTGTGTGTTTTTTTTTACTGTTTTTTTTTTTTTTTTTTTTTTTGGAGACGGAGTCTCGCTGTCTCCCAGGCTGGAGTGCAGTGGCGCGATTTCGGCTCACTGCAAGCTCTGCCTCCCAGGTTCACACCATTCTCCTGCCTCGGTCTCCCAGGTAGCTGGGACTACAGGCACCCACCACCACGCCCGGCTAATTTTTTGTATTTTTAGTAGAGACGGCGTTTCACCATGTTAGCCAGAATGGTCTCGATCTCCTGACCTCATGATCCACCCACCTCGGCCTCCCAAAGTGCTGGGATTACAGGCATGAGCCACCGCGCCCAGCGTTTTTTTTACTTTTGTATCCCTGTTTCATCCTTAATCTGAGACAAACAGAATACATGGTGGATTCAGCAATCAGACTAGGTGCACCCCTGGTTCCAGGTCTTGTCTGGGGTCTCTGGGCTCACACCCCCATCCTTGCTGAGGATGCTTAGAATTGAACTGGAGCATTTAGCTTTTTTTAAAAAACATTATTTTATTTTATTTATTTATTATTATTATTTAGTTAGTTAGTTTTTGAGACGGATCTCACTCTGTCGCCCAGGCTGGAGTGCAGTGGCACGATATCGGCTCACTGCAACCTCCGCCTTCCAGGTTCAAGTGGTTCTCCTGCTGTAGCCTCCCGAGTTGCTGGGATTACAGGCACACACTACCACGTCCCGCTAATTTTTGTATTTTTAGTAGAGATGGGGTTTCACCATGTTGGCCAGGCTGGTCTCAAACTCTTGACCTCAGGTGATCCGCCTGCCTCGGCCTCCCAAAATGCTGGGATTACAGGCATGAGCCACCGTGCCCAGCCATTATTATTACTATTTTGAGACAGAATCTCCCTCTGTTGACCACGCTGGAGTGCAGTGATGCGATCTCAGCTCACTGCAGCCTCCGCCTCCCTGCCTCAGACTCCCAAGTAGCTGGGATTACAGGTGTACGCCATCACACTGGCTCATTTTTGTTTTTGTTTTTGTTTTTTTTTTTTGAAACAGAGTCTTGCTCAGTGCCCAGGCTGGAATGCAGTGGCATGATCTTGGCTCACTGCAACCTCCGCTTCCCAGGCTCAAGCGATTCTCCTGCCTCAGCCTTCCCGAGTAGCTAGGATTACAGGCGCCAGCCACCACTCCAGGCTAATTTTTGTATTTTTAGTAGAGACGGGGTTTCACTATGTTGACCAGGCTGGTCTCAAACTGTTGACCTTAAGTGATCCGCCTGCGTTGGCCTCCCAAAGTGCTGGGATTACAGGCGTGAGCCACTGCGCCCAGCTTCATTTTTGTATTTTTAGTAGAGATGAGGTTTTGCCATGTTGGCCTGGCTGGTCTCAGACTCCTGGCCTCAAGCAATCTGCCCTCCTCGGCCTCCCAAAGTGCTGGGATTACAGGCTTGAGCCATGGCACCCAGCCATTTAGCTTTCTTAACTCTGTCCAAGCCTGAGCCCTGATCCAGGCCCTGAATCTGCCTCCTGACTGAGCAGTGACACACCAGAATCTGTGGCCTGATCTGAAATAGAAAGCCCTTCAAGAAAGGAATCCTTTAGTTTCCCCGATTCTAGTCTGAGCTGTGGGTGGTTTCAGGCTGTGTGTGCTCAGACTTCTAAATCCCCTATCGTGCCTTCCCAGGGAGCTTGGGAGTCAGATGAGTTGGATTAAAATCCTAGTTTTTTCTGAGAACTAGATAAGTTACATAGCTTCTGCTCTGTAAAAGGAGGAGAGTAGTAGTACTTACTTCACAGATTGCTGTGCTGGTTAAATGAGACAATATATGTACAGTGCTTAGCACAGTGACTGGCCCACAGTACGTGCTCAATTAATCAATTTCTTTACAATTATTGATGCCTACTGCATACCAGGCACTGTGCTGAGTGCCAGGGACATAGGGGAAAACCAGAACAGAAAATAAACTAGTAAATTAATAGACAGGCAGGGCATGGTGGCTCATGCTTGTAATCCCAGCACTTTGGGGGGCTGAGGTGGGAGGATTGCTTAGAGCCAGGTGTTTGAGACCAGCCTGGGCAACAAAGTGAAACTCTGTCTCAACAACAACAACAAAAAAAAAAACAAGTTTTTTTTGATGATGCACTCCTGTAGTCCCCAAGCTCGGGAATTTGAGGCTATAGAGAGTTACGATCGTTATCACTGCACTCCAGCCTGGGCTAAAGGGTGAAACCCTGTCTCAAAATTAAATTAATTAAATTAAAAATAGATAAAGCAGGTCATCCATGGTGGCTCACACCTGTAATCCCAGCACTTTGGGGGGCCAAGGCAAGAGGATCACTTGAGGCCAGGAGTTCAAGACCAGCGTGGCCAACATGGCAAAACCTCATCTCTACTAAAAATACAAAAATTAGCCAGGCGTGGTGGTGCACACCTGTAATCCCAGATACTAGGGAGGCTGAGGCAGGAGAATCGCTTGAACCCAGGAAGCAGAGCTTGCAGTGAGCTGAGATTATGCGACTGCACTCCAGCCTAGGTGACACAGTGGGACTCCACCTCAAAATAAATAAATAGAGCGAAGCATATAAAGCCAAGTCCTCAGTACAGTGCCTCACATATAAGAAATGAGCAGAAATGTTCATTACTATTAATAAAATAATGAGATTTTTGATAAATGAAGGAAGGAAATAAGCAGGGCAATGTGATGATAACTGGAAGAGACCTTCTGGAGAAAGGGAGGTCAGGAAAGGCTGTCCAAAGAAATAACATTGGAGCTGAGACCTATAGGATGAGAAGAAACTTAGCCTTGCCAAGAGCCAGTGAAGAGCCTTCCAGGTAGACAGCATGTGGAAAGGCCCTGAGGCAGAGAAGAGCTCAGAGAGTGGAAGGAACAGCAAGGAGACTAGCGTGGCTGGGATGTAATGAGACAGGGAGAAAGTGGCTCAAGATGGGGCATGAAGCTGGGGACAGTGGCTCATGCCTAAAGTCCCAGCACTTTGGGAGGCCGGGGCGGGCTGGGGAGGGAAGCCCAGTTCAAGACCAGCCTGGGCAAAATGGCAAAACCCTGTCTCTATAAGAAATACAAAAATTAGCTGGGCATGGTGGCGTGTGTCTGTAGTCCTAGCTACTTGGGAGGCTGAGGCAGGAGGATCACCTGAGCCCAGGAAGGTCGAGGCTATAGTGAGCCATAATCACACCACTGCACTGCAGCCTGGGTGACAGAGTGAGATTCTTCTCAAACAAAAACAAAAACAAAAAAACAAAGATGAGGCACGAGGGACACAAAGGGCAGGTCAAAGGGCAGGTCATGGAGGGCAGTGGTTCTAAGTGTGATGAAAGCCACTGAAGGCTTAAACAGGAGAGTTATAAGATCTGATTTTTGATTAAAAGTTCATTCTGGCTTCTGTAGGGAGAACAGATTAGAAAGGGGGAGCAGTAGAAACCAGAACAACAATTAAGGGGCTATTAGAGTCATCCAAATGAAAGACGTTGCTAGTTTGGACTTGGATACAGACTTCCTGGGATAGTGGGAACATTCTCCACCTGTGCTCATATGGTAGCCACTGGCTCCTAGTTCCCTGTGACTCTTGAGCATTTGGAACGAGGGTAGTGTGACTGAAGAATTGAATTTTTAATTTCATGTCAGTCTAATGAATTACAATTTAAATAGCCACATGTAGCTAGTGGCTACTGTAATGGACAGCACTGGGAATTGGCTGTATTTGAAATGTATTCAGGAGGCAGATAGGACTGGGGATGGTTGGGGTGTGGGAAATGAGAGAATGCAGAATCAAGGAAGATCGAGAATCACTTGGTGTATTAGTCCATTTTCACACTGCTGATAAAGACATACCCGAGACTGGGAAGAAAAAGAGGTTTAACTGGACTTACAATTCCATATGGCTGGGGAGGTCTCAGAATCATGGCAGGAGACAAAAGGCACTTCTTACATGGCAGAAGCAAGAGAAAATGAGGAAGATGCAAAAGCAGAAACCCCTGATAAAACCATCAGATCTCGTGAGACTTATTCACTACCATGAGAACAGTATGGGGAAAATTGCCCCCATTATTCAAATTATCTCCCACTGGGTCCCTCCCATAACACGTGGGAATTATGAGAGTACGATTCAAGATGAGATTTGGGTGGAGACACAGCCAAACCATGTCACTTGGGAAACAGGTGGATTATACTGCCATTTACTGATAAGGAAGAGCAGGCTTTGGGGAGATACCAAGAGCTTTGTTTTGCACAAGGGGAGTTTCAGACACTGTTGGAACATTCAAGTAGAGTAGTGGTGGCTCATGTTTGTAATCCCAGCACTTTGGGAGGCGGAGGCAAGTGGAACACCTGAGGTCAGGAGTTCAAGACCATCTATACTAAAAATACAAAAATTAGCTGGGCATGGTGGCACATGCCTGTAGTCCCAGCTACTTGAAAGGTTGCAGCAGGAGAATTCACTTGAATTTGGGAATTGGAGGTTGCAGTGAGCCAAGATGGATGCATTGCACTCCAGTCTGGATGACAGAGTGAAACCCTGTCTCAAAAATAATAATAATAATAATAAAAATACAGGCCAGGCACGGTGGCTCACACCTGTAATCACAGCACTTTGGGAGGCCGAGGCAGGTGGATCACCTGAGGTCATGAGTTTGAGACCAGCCTGACAAACATGGTAAAACCCTGTCTTCACTAAAAATACAAAAAATTAGCCCAGCCTGGTGGCAGGTGCCTGTAATCCCAGCAACTCGGGAGGCTGAGGCAGGAGAATCACTTGAACCCAGGAGGCAGAGGTTGCAGTGAGCCAAGATGGCGCCATTTCACTCCAGCCTGAGCAACAGAGCGAGACTTGGCCTCAAAAAAAATAAATACAAATACAAATACAAACAAAGGAACTCAGAGGCCGGGGGTGGTGGCTCACGCCTGCAATCCCAGCACTTTGGGAGGCCAAAGCAGGTGGATCACGAGGTCAGGAGTTCAAGACTAGCCTGGCCAACGTGGTGAAACCCCTATCTCTACTAAAAATTACAAAAATTCGCTGGGCGTGGTGGCGGGTGCCTGTAATCCCAGCTACTTGAGAGGCTGAGGCAGGAGAATCACTTGAACCTGGGAGGTGGAGGCTGTAGCGAGCGGAGATCACACCACTGTACTCTAGACTAGGTGACAGAGCAAGACTTCGTCTCAAAAAAACAAAACAAAACAAAAAAACCCAAAGGAACTCAGAAGTCTACACAAAACTTGAAAATTCACGAGAAAGTTCATCACAGCATTAATTCTAAAAGCTGCAAGTGGCCGGGCGCGGGGGCTCATGCCTGTAATCCCAGCCCTTTGGGAGGCCGAGTCAGGCGGATCACAGGGTCAGGAGATAGAGACCATCCTGGCTAACACGGTGAAACCCCGTCTCTACTAAAAAAATACAAAAAATCAGGCAGGCGTGGTGGCAGGAACCTGTAGTCCCAGCTACTCAGGAGGCTGAGGCAGGAGAGTGGCATGAATCCGGGAGGCGGAGCTTGCAGTGAGCCTAGATTGAGCCACTGCACTCCAGCCTGGGCGACAGAGCAAGACTCCCTCTCAAAAAAAAAAAAAAAAAAAAGCTGAAGTGTAATTTCCAACCTTATCTTAATTGACATAGCGGCAGCGTTGGATACCGTTGATAAATTCCCCTTGAAACACTTTCCTCATTTACTTATTTACTTCCAGGACACCACACTCCCTGGTTGTTCTACCACTCTGGTCACTTCTCAGCCTCCTTCGCTGGTTCCTTCTCATCCCCTGACCTGTAAACATTACCCAGGGATAAGACCTCAAACCTTGTCCCTCTCTTGGTTCCCTCATGCAGCCTCAAAGTTTTAAAGACATTTATATGCTGACGACTCCCAAGGGTTCATCTCCAGTTCAGACCTTCCCCTGAATGCCAGACTCATAAATCCAACTGTCTGCTTGACATTCCCACTTGAATGTCAAACAGACATCTCAAACTTAACACGCCTAAAACTCAGCTCCTGGTGTTCTCCCCAAAGCTTGCTCCTCTCATGGTTTCTTCCATCTCAGTGAAGGCAGCTGCCTTTTCATTTGCTCAGGCCAAAAAGTGTGGAGTCATCTTTCAGTTCTCGCTTTCACACTTCACATCTGGTCCATCAGCAAATCTTGTAGACTTGACCTTATGTCAACCCCTGAATTCAACCACTTTTTGCCCCCTTTGCTGTCATCACCCTGGCATAAGCCCCTATCATATCTCACCTGCTTGACTTCAACAGTCAATTATCAGGTCTCCCTGCTTCTGCCCCTGCCCCCCACTTCCGCTCTCTTCCGCACTGCAGTTCAACGCCCTCCCACGGTCCCATTTCTCTCTCCTCTCTTCCCTAGCCTCTTTGCTGTTCCTGGAACAAGCCTGGCCCACATGCTTCGGCCTTGTGGCCTGTGCATAAGCTGTCCCGCTACAGATATCTCCAAGCATGGCTCATCCCTTCGCCTCCTTCGGGTCTCTGCTCCAGAGTCACCTGGCCGTGCTATAAAACATTCCACACCCGCACTTCATATTCCTCTTTCCTTTTCATTTTTCCAAAGCACTTTCGCTATCTGCCCTTTTATGCATTTTAAGGATCTTGTTTATTGTTGTTTCCCTTACTAGAATGTAAATTTTAGGAGAGCAGAAATTTTCCTGTTTTTTTTTCTTTACTGCTGCACTCCCCTGTGCTTAGGGGGACATAGGTGCTAGGTAAACAGGTGGTAAATGAGTGAATAAATGAAAGATTGGAGCCTGGCCGGGCGCGGTGGCTCACACTTGTAATCCCAGGGAGGATTGGGAGGCCGAGGCGGGCGAATCATGAGGTCAGGAGATCGAGACCATCCTGGCTAACACGGTGAAACCTCGTCTCTACTAAAATACAAAAAATTAGCCGGGCGTGGTGGCAGGCGCCTATAGTCCCAGCTAGTCGGGAGGCTGAGGCAGGAGAATGGTGTGAACCTGGGAGACGGAGTTTGCAGTGAGCCGAGATCGCGCCACTGCACTCCAGCCTGGGCGAGAGCGAGACTCCGTCTCAAAAAAAAAAAAAAAAAAAAAATTGGAGTCTCCTTAACCAGCAGTGGAGGAGTAAGGAAATCGAGAAGTAACGTTTGCTGAGGGAATTCTGAGGCCAGTAGCAATTACCGTTGAGAAGAGCAAGCCAGGAGGGCGTCCTAACCCCACGTGACCACACCCTATCCCCACTCCCACGCCGGAACATTGCAGACCCGGAACCATGGCTCGCGGGCTCCCAACGCAAGGGCACTTCCGGTACTCCTCCTCTCTCTCTCGCCAGCTCAGAGAACTGCCAAGTCAGTTCCGGTCGGCAGAGAACGCGGAGAGACGCAGAACGCGGCCGGCTCCTTCAGGGCCCTCCAGGCCCTCCGGCCCTGGGCCGGCGGGTGAACTGGGGGGCCCCGGGACAGGCCGAGCCCTGTGCCATGCAGATACCGGAGGCCTCTGCTGCGGCTGCCCACTGGCTGTGCCCAGGCCTTGAAGCCGCAGCGAACCTCTCTTCCCCACTCCACCTCGGTGACTGATGGCGGCGGCGGCCTCTCCCAGCCCGGACCCGGCCGGCCGCCGGGTCTCCCGGCTCAAGCCTGCCGGGCCTCAACGAAACCCCCGCAGAGCCGCCGGGACGCAGCGCCTTTGGGCTGCGGCGGGCGTGGCGGGCC
The DNA here is from genome assembly GCF_043159975.1 of Macaca nemestrina. NCBI lineage: Eukaryota > Metazoa > Chordata > Mammalia > Primates > Cercopithecidae > Macaca > Macaca nemestrina. The sequence continues at coordinate 28,783,181 of NC_092139.1, forward strand.
GGGAAGCATGGCGGCCGCTCGAACGCCGCGCGGCGGAGGCCATTAGGGCGTGTAGGGCCCAGGAAGGCGGCCTAGGGACGCAGGCAGGCTCGGCTGCCTCTTTAGGCCACGGAGCCGCGCAGATCCGGTTCCCGGGTGACCACTCTGTCGCCATTGGGCGAAACCTACCTAGTCCTGACGACAACGGACAAAGGCCTTAACGGGCCTGGGAGGTGAGCGAAGCCCCGAACGACGACGGGTGGAACGATTAGCGGCCATCGGGCAGTTGGTCTTTGTTCTACCAGACTTTGCTGTCGGAAGAGAAATGGTACAATGACAGGCCACGTTTGGCCCGTTGGAAATGCCCGCCACCCTCTGGGAAGATTTACTGGCCAATTTTGGAAGGCCTGTGTATATAATATGAAAAAGCTGCTCTCAACTCCACCCCAACCTTTTAATAGAAAACATTTGTCACATCTAGCCCTTTTAGATGGAAAGAGGTTGCCGACGTATGATAAAGTAGAGTTAGAAAGTCACACATCTTGTAAATTCTCATTTGTTTAAAAGAAATCATAGAAAATACGTGTCTTCTGGAGATGACTTTTGGAAATGAAGTTGTTAGACGGCCTCTGGAAGCGATACGTCCACGTTAAGTGGGTTAGATGACATGGAGCTGGAAGACGTGAGAAGGAAGAGAAGGTTCTATGCTAGACTGGGTCATATTTAGAAGACATTTTCATATTCTATCCATTGTTTTGTGTGCATTTTATTCCTCACTACTGTGTATATAGTTGACAATGCTAAGCTTTTTTGAAATGTCTATTCTTTTTAGATGTTCTGAAGTGCCTGATATATGTTAAAATTAGAGGTAGCAAAATAACATTTTGTAAATATCTTTTTGTTACAATTCATAGGAAATTTTTTTGGGGGGAATGGCCAAATCACCTGTTGAGTAATACTCATTGCGTTTGTGCAGTGGTTCAGGGGAGGAGAGAGGAGGGGGAGGTGCAGAGAGCTCTATGCCATTCTGCATGCAGGGAAGCAAGATGAATCATTATCTCTGCATTTTGTTTTACTTATCTGTGTATATAGTGTACATAAAGGACAGACGAGTCCTAATTGACAACATCTAGTCTTTCTGGATGTTAAAGAGGTTGCCAGTGTATGACAAAAGTAGAGTTTAAACTAATATATTTTGTACATTTTGTTTTACAAGTCCTAGGAAAGATTGTCTTCTGAAAATTTGATGTCTTCTGGGTTGATGGAGATGGGAAGGGTTCTAGGCCAGAATGTTCACATTTGGAAGACTTAAATTATAAGTATTGTTACATGTTTGCAGTTTATTCAAGACTGCTATGTATATAGTGGACAAATTAACTCCTTACTTGAAACATCTAGTCTATCTAGATGTTTAGAAGTGCCCAATGTATGTTAAATGTAGAGGTAGTAAAATACCACTTTGTAAATATCTTTTTGCTAAAATTCATAGGAAATACTTTTGGAAATTGAATTGTGAAGCCACCTCTGTGAGCAGTATAGTAATGTCTGTACTTGTTCAATGGTTTAGAGGAGGTGGGAGGGAAGAAATTGCAAAAGGTAATATACTAGTGTGTTCATACTTGGACATTTTCAGACATTTTTCTGTATGTTTTGTGCATTTTGTTTTGCTCTGTATATAGTGTATATAATGGACAAATAGTCCTAATTTTTCAACATCTAGTCTCTAGATGTTAAAGAGGTTGCCAGTGTATGACAAAGTAGTAAAATTAGCATATTTTGTACGCTTTGTGTTGAAATTCATAGGAAAACTTGTCTTCTGTAAATGAGTTTTGCATAGGAATTTGTTCAACCATCTCTGAGCATTACACTTTCCTGTACTTGTCCACTGGATTGAAGACAGAGAAGGAAGGAAGAGAGGAGGGAATGATTCAAGGCCAAAATGGCCACATTTAGAAGATACCTCAGATGATAACCATTGTTATATGTGTGCAATTTTATTTAACAGTGCTGTGTACGTGGTGAACAAGTTACATGAAATATCTAGTCTTTCTAGATATTTGGAAGGAAGTGCTTGATGTATTTAAAAGTGGTAGTAGAATAACACTTTTTGTAAATAGCTTTTAAAAACTGATGGGAAATGTTGTTTGGAAGTGGAATTGTTGAACCACCTGGGAGGTGGGAGGGAAAAAACTGCAAAAGGTGTTTTGCCATTGTTTACTAGAAAATTTCAGCTTAATCCATTGCCTAGATGTTACATGCATTTCATTTAACTTTGCTATACTGTATATATTGTGTATATACTGGACAAATGAGTCCTGATTTTGTAATATCTAGTCTCTAGATATTGAAGAGGTTGCCAATGTATGACAGAAGTAGAGTTAGTAAACTAACACATTTTGTACACTTTGTTAAAATTTGTAGAAAGGCTGTCTTCTGAAAAGGACTTTTGGAAGTGAAATGATAACATCAGCTCTAAGTGACACGTGCCTATATTCACCAGGTTGGTGGTGGAGAGGAGTTGGAAGGAATGAAGGGTTCTAGACCAGAATGTTCCTATTTAGAAGACACTTTGAGATACAACCATTGTTACCTGTGTGTAGTTTATTCAACACTACTGTGTATATAGCGGACAAACTTAAGTCCTTATTTGAAACATCTAGTCTTTCTAGATGTTTAGAAGTGCACAAAGTATGTTAAAAGTAGAGGTAGTAAATAACACATTTTGTAGCTATCCTTTTGATATGAAATATTGTCTTGGAAACTGATCAGTTCTCTGAGCAGTACCCATTTTGAGATACTTGTGCTGGTTCAGGGGGAAGGAGGAGCACAAAGTGCAAAGGGCTTTCTACCAGTGTCCAGTGTGTTTAAGAGGAGGCACATTGACCATTGTCCCTTGTGTCTGCATTTTCATTTACTGTGCTGTGTATATAGTGTATATAAGTGGACACAGGAGTCCTAATTTACATCTAGTCGATGTTAAAGAGGTTGCCAGTGTATGACAAAAGTAGAATTAGTAAACTGATACATCGAGTACTTTGTGTTAAAATTCACAGGGAAGACTTCTTAAAAACAGAAGGGAAATTGTTAAAATCCCCCCCCTAAGCATTACAGATGGCTTATAGCTGTCCACCAGGTTGGTAGAGGTGGGAAAGGGAAGGGTTCTAGGCCAGAATGTTCCTATTTAGAAGACACTCAAATTATAGTCTGTGTTATGTATGTATACCATTTATTCAATGCTACTGTGTATATAATGGAAAACTTCAGTCCAGTTTGAAACATCTAGTCTTTCTAGGTGTTTAAAAGTGCACAACGAGGCCGGGCGCGGTGGCTCAAGCCTGTAATCCCAGCACTTTGGGAGGCCGAGACGGGCGGATCACGAGGTCAGGAGATCGAGACCATCCTGGCTAACACGGTGAAACCCAGTCTCTACTAAAAAATACAAAAAATTAGCCGGGCGCGGTGGTGGGCGCCTGTAGTCCCAGCTACTCGGGAGGCTGAGGCAGGAGAATGGCGTAAACCCGGGAGGCGGAGCTTGCAGTGAGCTGAGATCCGGCCACTGCACTCCAGCCTGGGCGACAGAACAAGACTCCGTCTCAAAAAAATAAATAAAAGTGCACAACGGCCGGGCACAGTGGCTCATGCCTGTAATCCCAGCACTTTGGGAGGCCGAGGCAGGCAGATCACGAGGTCGAGAGATCGAGACCATCTTGGCTAGCATGGTGAAACCACGTCTCTACTGAAAATACAAAAATTAGCTGGTCGTGGTGGTGTGCACCTGTAGTCCCAGCTACTCAGGAAGCTGAGGCAGGAGAATCGCTTGAACTTGGGAGGCAGAGCCGAGATCACACCACTGCATTCCAACCTGGCGACAGAGCAAGACTCCCTTTCAAAAAAAGGTGCACAATATAGGTTAAGAGTAGAGGGCTTAAGTAACACCCCTCTAAGCATTTGTTTTCAATACTTACTAGGAGTGGTTGCATTTGGGAATGGAATTGTTAAAACTTGATGTTTAGGAGCGAATGCAGACTTCATTGGATGGTTGGGGTGGGGGAGGGGGGAAGGAGGTATGCAGGGAGAAGGGTTCTGTGCTCCTGAGATTAGTTCAGATGGTCTAACCATTGTTCTATATGTGCATTTTAGTTAATATTGTGTATTAAAGGATAAGTCTTAATGCTCAAAGTATATTAAAAATAGATGTAGTAAACCAGTCCCTTTGTGAATGTCCTTTTGTTATATTTTAGGAAGGCCTGTGTTCTGGGAGTGACCTTCATGAGTTCACCTCTTGGAGCTAGACATCCTATACTTAGTCACTGGGATGGTGGAAGAGGGAGATGAGGAAGGGTGAAGGGAAGGGCTCTTTGCTAGTATCTTCATATCTAGACGATGGTTTTAGATGATAACCACAGGTCTATATGAGCATTTTTAGTAAAGTGCCTGTGTTCATTGTGGACAAAGTTCGTTATTTTGTAACATCTAAGCTTTATGAATGGGGTGACAACTTATGATAAAAACTAGAGCTAGTGAATTAGCCAATTTGTAAATACCTTTGTTATAATTGATAGAAAAGATGCATCTTGGACATGGAATTGTTAAGCCACCTCTGAGCAGTGTATGTCAGGACTGACTTGTTCATTAGGTTGGCAGCAGAGGGGCAGAAGGAAGTATACAGGAAGAGGTGTATGCAGATGTGTCCATGTATGTCCTTATTTACATTTTGATAGCCATTGATGTATGCATCTCTTTTAGCTGTACTATAGAAATACATTAAGTAACTCAATGGAAATATACTTTGCTAATATTTTAATGGTATAGATCTGCTAATGAATTCTCTTAAAAACGTTATACTTAGTATATTCTGTTGCTGTGTGTTTCATTTTAAATTGAGCATTAAGGGAATGCAGCATTTAAATCGGAACTCTGCCAATGCTTTTATCTAGAGGCGTGTTGCCATTTTTGTCTTCTATGAAATTTTTGTCCCAAGAAAGGCAGGATTACATTTTTTTTTTTTTTTAGCAGTTTGAGTTGGTGTAGTGTATTCTTGGTTATCAAAATACTCATATAGCTTTGGGATTTTGAATTGGTAAATATTCATGATGTGTGAAAAATCATGATACATACTGTACAATCTCAGTCCCATAAAATTGGATGTTGTGCCTACACACACACACGATCTAGAAGAACATGTCAAACTATAAACTGCTTGTGATTTTTAATGACTTTGTTCTTTGCTTCTTGTGTTTTTCAGTTTCCTGTAATGCACATATTAACTTTTAAAAAATAAAGGTTATTTTAAAAGCCTGTATTAAGCCCTCGTTGCTTGTAGAATAGAGTCACTACACTCTACAGAAGCACAGGTTCATGCACCTTCATGCTTGGACCCTGAGGTATCTGGAATTTCTCATTTTTGACTCCTCCCTCCATTGCCTGGGTGTTAGCTGCTGCCACCCAGGTGCTCTGCTGTTCAGGATAACCTTGCACTTTAAAGGTTCTGTAGTTTGCTGAAGCCATTCCTTCTGCCTATAATGCCCTTTCCACAATTTTCACTTGGCAAAATCATTCTTCAGAGCCCAGCTTAAATTTCAGTATCTCCACAAAGTCTTGCCTATAGGAACCTGACACTCGAGAGTGTCAGAAGCGAACGTCAGAAGATAGGGCCTTGTTTTTTTTTGAGACGGAGTCACACTGTGTCACAGGCTGGAGTGCAGTGGTGCCACCTTGGCTCACTGCAACCTCTGCCTCTCAAGTAGCTGGGATTACAAGCATGCGCCACCACGCCCAGCTAATTTTTTGTATTTTTTAGTAGAGACGGGGTTTCACCATGTTGGCCAGGCTAGTCTCAAACTCCTGACCTCAAGTGATCCGCCCATCTCAGCCTCCCAAAGTGCTGGGATTACAGGCGTGAGCCACCACGCCCGGCCGATACAACCTTTCTTTTGCTGCCCCTCCTTTTTCCTCTTGTATTTGGATGGATCCCACTTGCATCGTAATTGTTACCTGAAAGCCTACTTAGATTGAGCTAAGGTTTAAATAGTTTCTGCAACGTCAGGGTGCACCATAACACCTGACACACAGCACGTGCTTAGGAAATGTCTTGAATACAACAGACGAAAGCCTTTCAGACTGCTGCTTGGTGTGACATCGCTAGTAAGGGCACTGATTGAATAATCAAGGATTTCCAGGCTGGAAGTTTCTATCGTGGCTGACCAAACCAGAGGGTATCGGTCAGATGCAGCATAACCTATCCCCAAATCAGGCAGAGCAAACATTCTCTTTTTTTTTTTTTTGAGACGGAGTCTCGCTCTGTCGCCCAGGCTGGAGTGCAGTGGCCGGATCTCCGCTCACTGCAAGCTCCGCCTCCTGGGTTTACGCCATTCTCCTGCCTCAGCCTCCCGAGTAGCTGGGAGTACAGGCGCCCGCCACCTCGCCCGGCTAGTTTTTTGTACTTCTTTTTAGTAGAGACGGGGTTTCACCGTGTTAGCCAGGATGGTCTCGATCTCTTGACCTCGTGATCCACCCGTCTCGGCCTCCCAAAGTGCTGGGATTACAGGCGTGAGCCACCGCGCCCGGCCTAGCAAACATTCTCTAATGGCATATAGAGAACATGACTATAGAGGGGTTCTTATTCTCAACTTCGACGTGAGACTAATGAGACACTGGCCTCCAAATGTGGGAAGGTAGTATCTCTGTTTCCCTAGATGCGGATGGTGTAACCTGGGTGGGTTGGGAGCCTTAGCGCAGGTAGATGAGGCCTTTCCAATTGCCTTCCCAACCCATTATCAGGCCTGGACCCAATCTTTCCTGTTGATGCTCCTCTATGAGACAGGTCTTAGCTGACCAAGATGGGCTTCAGGGAGGCACATATTCCTTGAATCCCTGGCCTGGAGGGAACAAACCACGTGTCCCCCCAGGTCCCTGCACTTCCACAAGTCATTTCAGGCTGGGATTGGTTTGTAAGCTCCAAATCCACGAGAGCTGGAGACAAAGGCTGAAGCAGGACCTCTTCTGTAATGTAAGGTGGATTCAACCATAAAAGTCTCCAGGCAGGTAAGGCACATAAAGAGCCAGGAGCTAAGGTCAGCTCTCAGGCAGTCCTGGACCCCCAGGGCAAAGATAACCCTCAGTGGCCACAAGAGGAAAGTGAGGTCCAGAGAGGGCTAGGCCCTGCTGGGAGCAGACCTCTTGGCTAGCAATATGTATTGCCAGGCAGAGAGCACTGGACAGGAGGTCAGGGGCCTCAGCTCGTGTCTAAGCTCTGTCACTGGCTGGGGACTTTGGCCAATTGACCACATCTAGGCCTCAGGCTCCTCAGTAAAATGAATGGTTTGTTCTGCCTCTTCAGATCAGATGCTGGGCCTTTCAAAGCCATGAGTTTCATCAGGGGTAAAGCCAGGGCCAGAAGCTATGGTTCTTTACTAAAAGGAACCATGGGCCTTGGAGAAATGGCTAATTCCGGGGCTGCAGCAAAGAAAGTACAAGATCATCTTGAAATATCCTCTTACGGCAGGAATCAAGAAAGTGCTCCAAGAATGATGGGGACACATCAAAAGGACACAGAAGCCAGCCTGAAGTGGCTTCCATTGGCCAAATCTGTCACAATTTGAGCATCAAAATGTAGAATGACTTGTATAATCCAGATGATAGCACTACTGAATAAAACAGGAAGCCATGAGTCCAATTCTGATAGAAATAAAGAAATGACCTGTATTCCCAGCTATTCTGGAGGCTTTAGTGGGAGGATCACTTGAACCCAGGAGGTCAAAACTGTACTTCAACCTGGGCAATAGAGTGAGACTCTAGAAAACAAAAACCAGGTCAGGCACAGTGGCTCAGACCTATAATCCCAACACTTGGGAAGGCTGAAGTGGGTGAATCACTTGAGGTCAGGAGTCCAAGACCAGCCTGCCCAACATGGTGAAACCCCATCTCTACTAAAAATACAAAAATGAGCTGGGTCTGGTGGTGGGCGCCTGTAATCTCAGCTACTAGGGAGGGCTGAGGCACAAGAATTGTTTGAACCCAGGAGGCGGAGGTTGCAGTGAGCTGAGATCGCACCACTGCACTCCAGCCTGGGCGACAGAGCAAGACCCTGTCTCAATAAAAAGAAGAAAGAAAGAAAGAAAGAAAAGAAAGAAAGAAAGAAAGAAAGGAAGAAAGGAAGGAAGGAAGGAAGGAAGGAAGGAAGGAAGGAAGGAAGGAAGGAAGGAAGGAAGGAAGGAAGGAAGGAAGGAAGGAAGGAAGGAAGGAAGGAAGGAAAACAAAAATAAAAACAAGTGCTGGCAAGGATGTGAATAAACTGGGACCATTATGCACTGTTAGTGGGATTGTAAAATGGTGCAACTGCAGTGGAAAACAGTGTGACAGTTCCTCAAAACACTAAAAATAGAACTACTGTATGATCCAGCAATGCCACTTTCGAGTTATACCTTGATATACATGGGGGACTGGCTCCAGAACCCCTGGGTATACCCAAATCCATACATGCTCAAGTCCCGCTGCAGAACCTGTATATATGAAAAGTTGGCTCTCCCTGTCCGCAGTTTGGCATCCCACCACTGCATTTGATTGAAAAAAAGCCACGAATAAGTGGGGTCCACCCAGTTCAAACTCATGTTGTTCAAGGGTCAACTGCATATCCAAAAGGATTGAAAGCGGAGTCTCAAAGAGATACAGTACACAAGTTGCTTATCCCTTCAGACTTCAATCTTATTTTTAAAATGGAGATAAATGTCAACGTTACATGCATGTGTGTTATGAAGTACCAAATACTGTCCTAAGTTTTTTTCTTTTTGTTTTGTTTTGTTTTAGACAGAGTTTCACTCTGTTCTCTGTTGTCCAAGCTGGAGTGCAGTGGCGTGATCTCAGCTCACTGCAACCTCCACCTCCTGGGTTCAAGTGACTCTCCTGCCTCAGCCTCCTGAATAACTGGATTAAAGGTGCCCGCCACCAAGCCCAGCTAATTTTTGTATTTGTAGTAGAAACAGGGTTTTGCCATGTTGGCCAGGCCGGTCTCAAACTCCTGACCCCAAGTGATCCTCCTGCCTCAGCCTCCCAAAGTGCTGGGATTACAGGTGTGAGCCACTGTGCCTGGCCTGTCCTATGTTTTCTTTTTCTTTTTCTTTTTTTTTTTTTTTTTTGAGATAGAGTCCTAAAGTTTTTTTTGTTTTGTTTTGTTTTTGTTTTTTTTGAGACGGAGTCTCACCCTGTTGCCCAGGCTGGAGTGCAATGGTGCGATCTTGGCTCACTGCAACCTCTGCCTCCTGAGTTCAAAGGATTCTCCTGCTTCAACCTCCTGAGTAGTTGGATTATAGGCACCTGCCACCACGCTCAGCTAATTTTTGTATATTTAGTACAGACAGGGTTTCACTATCTTGGCCAGGTTGGTCTTGAACTCGTGACCTCATGATCCGCCCACTTCAGCCTCCCAAAGTGCTGGGATTACAGGCGTGAGCCACTGCGCCTGTCCTGTCCTAAGTTTTTAATGTATATTAAGTCACTTCATCTTTAAATCCTTTTGCTGTAAACTGTTTAAAACCACACTCCTGAAATCCACCCCCAACTGTGCTTCCCTCACAGCCTTCCTTACCTCAGGAAGCAGCTAGTCCTTCCACTTGCTCAAAAAACATTTCTGGAGTCATTCTTGATTCTCTGCCATTCCTCACATTGAGTCCAACAGCAAACCCTCTCAGTTCTGCTGTCAAGATATGGCCAGGATTGGTCCCATCTCAACATCTCCACCACAACCACTTGGATCCAAGCCTCCATCATCTCCTACTTGGATCACTGCAGTGCCTTCCTCCCCGACCCCTTCCATGCTGGTGCTTGCCCAAGTCTGTAGCCAGATTCTAGATCCTAGATCTCTGCTAAGAACCTTCCAAAAGCTCCCTTCACATGGTCATGATCTGGCCTCCAACCCCCTTCTTGCAATTTCTTTCTTCTTTGACTCCATTCTGGACACACTGTCCTCCTTGCTGTCACCTAGCCATGCCAAGCATGGAGCATTCCTCTGCCTGGAACATTCTTGGCCTCGATATCTGCAGGGCTCATTCCCTCACTGGTGTACTCACCAATGTCATATTCTTGATAAAGTGTTCTCTAATGACCCTTCACAAAGTAGTAGTCTCCAACCCACCTCCACCCCCTACCTACCCTGATTTTTCTTGTGCACTTGCTGTGCTCATCATCAGTCCAGGACATAAGCTCCTAGAGGCCAGGGACTTTGTTCCGTTTGGTTTGGTGCTGTCTTTCTAAACCTAGGCCAGCTCCTCTCCCCAGGGCACGTGTGCTGGTTGGATTTTTCTAGGTTTTAGATTCAGTGGTGCCAGCTCTCCTAGGCCTCCGTCTCATGGAGATGCCCAGGATCCTGAAGGCGAGGGGACTGAGATGGACAGAAGACAAGCGCTGGTTGGAGGGAGGGGAGCAGGTAGCAGCCAATGGGCTCCAGGATGCTTCTCTCAGAGGGGGCAAACCCCATGAGCTGGTGATCATCGAAGCTGATGAGGATGTGGATAATGGAGCAATCAATATGTGAGTGCAGAATGATCACTGGTGAGAAATTTTTTTTTTTTGAGACGGAGTCTCCCTCTGTCTGTTGCCCAGGCTGGAGTGCAGTGGCACAATCTCGGCTCACTGCATCCTCCACCTCCCAGGTTCAAGCGATTCTCCTGTCTCAGCCTCCTGAGTAGCTGGGATTACAGGCATCATGCCCGGCTAATTTTTGTATTTTAGTAGAGACAGGGTTTCACCATGTTAAGCCATCAGAGAGCTCAAAGCCAGTTGTTTTGTTTTGTTTTTTAACAGGCTCTATTTTCTTTTTTTTTTTTTGAGATGGAGTCTTGCTGTGTCGCCCAGGTTGGAGTGCAGTGTGATCTTGGCTCACTGCAAGCTTCGCCCCCTGGGTTCACACCATTCTCCCACCTCGGCCTCCCAAGTAGGTGGGACTACAGGTGCCTGCCACCACGCCTGGCTAATTTTTTGTATTTTTAGTAGAGATGGGGTTTCACCGTGTTAGCCAGGATGGTCTCGATCTCCTGACCTCATGATCCACCCGCCTCGGCCTCCCAAAGTGCTGGGATTACAGGCATGAGCCACCGCACCCGGCCAACAGGCTCTATTTTCTATTGCAGTTTTAGGTTCACAGCAAAACTGAGTGGAAAATACAAGGATTTCTCATATACTCCCTGTTCCCGACACATGCACGGCTCCCTGATTATCAATGTCCCCGACCAGAGTGGTACATTTGTTACAATTGAGGAACCAATACTGACACACTGTTATCACCCAGGGTCAGAGTTTACAACAGGGTTCACTCCGGGCAGTTTACATTCTATGGGTTTGGACCAATGTATGATGACATGGCTTTACCATTATTAGTAGTATTACTGGGTGTGGTTTCACTGCTGTAAGAATCATCGGTGCTATATCCATTCATCCTTCCCTCTCCTCAACCCTTGGCAATGACTAATTTTGAAGTAAACTCCATAGTTTTTGCCTTTCCATAGTGTCATATAACTGGACATACATACAGTTTGTAGCCTTTTCAGACTGGCTCCTTTCACTTAGTAATATGCATTCAAGGTTGCTCCATGTCTTTTCATGGGTTGATAGCCCATTTCTTTTTAGTGCTGAATAATATCCCATTGTCTCGACATACCACAGTTTGTTTATTCATTCACCTACTGAAAGACATGTTGGTTGCTTCCAAGTCTTAGCAACAAATAAAGTTGCCATAAACATTTATGTATGGGTTTTCATATGGATATGTTTTCAACTCCTTGTGTGGTAGGAGAATGTTTAATTTTATAAGAAACCATTGAACTGTCTTCCAAAGCAACTGTACCATTTGGTACTCCCACCAGCAATGGATGATGGTTCTTGGTCCACATCCTTGCCAGCATTTGGTGGTGTTAGTGTTCTGGATTTTGGCTATTCTGATAGGCATGTGAAAGCCAGGTTTTGTAATTATCATGGCTAATGCTTATACAAATCCAGAGTGACTTCCTCTTTTGGTCTTGGTCTTAATTGTCTTATTTCTTAATTTTCTTCTTGGTCTTAATTGTCTAATTTCTAATGAATAATATGTTTCTTTTTTTATCCTGAATATCACGGAGCTTATCAATGATTTTTGTTTTTCTTTGAGACGGTCTGGCTCTGTCACCCAGGCTCACTGCACTCTCAGTTCACTGCAACTTCCGCCTCCCAGGCTCAAGCGATCCTCCCTCCTCAGCCTCTTGAGTAGCTGGGACTATAGGTACACACCACCACATCTGGCTAATTTTTGAATTTCTTTGTAGAGACAGGGTTTCACCACGTTGCCCAGGTTGGTCTTGAACTTCTGAGCTCAAGCAGTCTGCTCGCCTCAGCCTCCGAAAATGCTGGGATTACAGGTGTGAGCCACCACGCCCTGCCTCAACAAATTTAAAAATCAATTTTTATCTAATTATTAAGTCAACTAAAGCCAATATTTATGCATCTCCATATTAGCTTCCTTTACTTTCTTTTTTCAGTTGTCATTTTTATTTTAAAATAATTTCATACTTAAAATTGCAAAAATGATAATGCCACTATGAAAAATATGGCAGTTCCTCAAAAAATTAAAAATGTAATTACCATAGGATCTAGCAATCCCACTTTTGGATGTATAACCAAAAGAATTGAAAGCAGTGGTCTTGAAGATGTATTTGCACCGATGTTCATAACAACATTATTCACAATAGCCAAAGAGCAGAAGCAACCCAGGTGCTCATCGGTGGATGAATGGGTAAACAAAATATGGTATATACACATAAAATGGAATACTGTTTAGCCTTAGAAAGGAATGAAATTCTGACACATGCTACAACATAGATGAACATTGAGGACAACATGCTAAGTAAATGAACCAGCCCCAGAAAGACAAATATTGTATGATTCCACTTATATAGGTACCTAGAGTAGTCAAATTCATAGAGACAGAAAGGAGAGGGGTAGTTGCCAGGGACCGGGGGGAAGGGGTAATGGGGAGTCATTGTTTAACGGGGACAGAGTTTCATTTTTCCAAGATGAGAAGAGTTCTGGAGATGGATGGTGGTGATGGTTACATAACAATGAGAGGCCGGGCGCGGTGGCTCAAGCCTGTAATCCCAGCACTTTGGGAGGCCGAGGCGGGCGGATCACAAGGTCAGGAGATCGAGACCACAGTGAAACCCCGTCTCTACTAAAAATACAAAAAATTAGCCGGGCGCGGTGGCGGGCGCCTGTAGTCCCAGCTACTCAGGAGGCTGAGGCAGGAGAATGGCGGGAACCCGGGAGGCGGAGCTTGCAGTGAGCCGAGATCGCGCCACTGCACTCCAGCCTGGGCAACAGCGTGAGACTCCGTCTCAAAAAAAAAACAAAACAAAAAACAAAACAAAACAATGAGAATACTTAATGCCACTCAACTGTACACTTAAAAAGGATTAAGTTGATACATTTTTATGCAATATTTTACCACATTTAAAAATATGTTTTTAATTACAAGGATGATTCAAAGAACTCCTAAGGCCAGGCAATGGCTTACAGCACTTTAAGAGGCTGAGACAGTGGCTGGGCACGGTGGCTCACACCTGTAATCCCAGCACTTTGGGAGGCCAAAGTGGTTGGATCACCTGAGGTCAGGAGTTTGAGACCAGCCTGACCAACATGGTGAAACCCCATCTCTACTAAAAATATAAAATTAGCCCGGCGTAGTGGCTCACGCCTGTAATCCCAGCTACTCGGGAGGCTGAGGCAGGAGAAGCTCTTGAACCCAGGAGGGAGAGGTTGCAGTGAGCCAAGATCCACTGCTGCACTCTAGTCTGGGCAACAAGAGTGAAACTCTGTCTCAAAAAAAAAAAAAAAAAAAGAAAAAAAAAGAGGCTGAGGTGGAAGGATCACTTGAGCCCGGGAGTTTAAGACAGGCCTAGGCAATACAGTGAGACCCCACCTCTGTTAAATTTTTTTTTTTTTTTTTGAGACGGAGTCTTGCTCTGTTGCCCAGGCTGGAGTGCAGTGGCTGGATCTCAGCTCACTGCAAGCTCCACCTCCTGGGTTTATGCCATTCTCCTGCCTCAGCCTCCCGAGTAGCTGGGACTACAGGCGCCTGCCACCTCGCCTGGCTAGATTTTTGTATTTTTTAGTAGAGACAGGATTTCACCGTGTTAGCCAGGATGGTCTCGATCTCCTGACCTCATGATCCGCCCGTCTTGGCCTCCCAAAGTGCTGGGATTACAGGCTTGAGCCACCGCACCCGGCCTAAAAAATTTCTTTTTTAAAAACAATTCCTAAGTACATTTCACCCAGATTTGCCAGTTGTCATCATTTGACTATATTTTCTTTGCCATTCTTTCTCTAAATGTACATATTATAATTTTCTAAATAATTTGGAAAGTAAATTGAAGAAATTCTCTCTCTTAACTGCCAAGTACTTCAGTGTATATTTCCTAACTACAAGGAGATTCTCTTACATAACAGTACAATTAGAGACATCAAGAAATACAATTACGGCCAGATACGGTGGCTCACACCTGTAATTCCAACATTTTGGTAGGCTGAGGCAGGCAGATCTCTTGAGCCCAGGAGTTCAAGACCAGCCTGGGCAACATGGTGAAACCCTGTCTCTACAAATAATAAAAAAAGAAATTAGCCAGGCATTGTGGCACACGCCTGTAGTCCCAGCTACTGAGGAGACTGAAGTGGAAGGATCCCTTAAGTCCAGGAGGTCAAGGCTGCAGTGAATCGTGATTACACCACTGCACTCCAGAGTAGGCAACAGAGTGAGATCCTGTCTTGGAATAAAATAAATAAATACTATCATCTCACCCACGGTTCATTTTCACATGTCACCATGGGGTTCAATAATCCATTTTCTTGATCCTGACTTTCTGTTGGGGGCGGGTGGTTTCGGAAGTACGAGATAGGTGAGGATGAAACAAAAGAGAGGGGGTGGGGCCCTGTTCAGCCCCTGGGGTGGAGGCTATGCGTGCAGAACAGCCACTGGACCCCTCGAATTGCACAGATGCTAGGCATGAAGCTCAGGAAAGGGATGGAGCCTGGCCGAGAGTCACACAGCACACATCTGAACTCTGCCACCTCTCACTGCCCCAGCCCTCGAGTGTCTGTCCCCACAGCCCACAGTTTGGCAGCAGCCATGAAAAACTTTTGTTTCTGCTTTGATCCTGCTTATCAGCCACCTAGAAACTGCTACTCATCCTCATTGTTTGCTCTAAACCAGTGATTACAAATTCGGCAACTCAGCACCCTTGCAGTTAAGTCCCCTAAATCCCCCAGCAGTAGAAAGGCATCACGGTAAAATGACCTGTACGTGTACTGCCCTGAAAGTATTTCACTATGATGTAGCCTTGCAGATGAGCAAAGTGACCCATTTCAACCCTTAACTGTAAGATTTTCCTAGGAGTTATATGAAATGAATAGATTTTTTTTTTTTTTTTTTTTAGACAGTCTTGCTTGTCGCTCAGGCTGGAGTGCAATGGCACAATCTTGGCTCACTGCAACCTCCGCCTCCTGGGTTCAAGCGATTCTCCTGCCTCAGCCCCCTCGAGTAGCTGGGATTACAGGTGCCCACCACCATACCCAGCTAATTTTTTTTTGTATTTTTAGTAGAGACGGGGTTTCACCATGTTGGCCAGGCTGGTCTCGCACTCCTGACCTCGTGATCCGTCTGCCCCAGCCTCCCAAAGTGCTGGGATTACAGGCGTGAGCCACCGCGCCCTACCAGAATAGAAAATTTGAACAATGCCTTTCTTCCAAACCCAGGATGGGACCTTAAACACTACCTGTAACAAATGCTGTAATGTGTCCTGTATTTATTTTTCAAGTGGATTTTTTTTATTTTTCCCCCAAACAGTGGAAGCTTTTAGCACTAGGGGCTATATTTTTGGCTCGAGCAGCCTGGGCGTGCCTCTCCAAGTATGACTATGCTTATTTACATATGGAAAATAATTCCAGAGGGCAATTATATTCTCCCCAGCACAGTTTCAGGGCTGTGTGTACAGACTTCCTTTTTTGAAAATAGGTGGCTCATTTGGGATAGATGAGTAATGGTGGTGTAACTGTCCACACACTTCAATGCTGATTCACTAGGAGGGTGCTGGGCTGTGATTTTCCTGGATTTTCTGGAACCACCACCTGGTAGCTGAGTGAGCTTTGCCTTCGGGGCCTCAGGCTCCTCATCTGTCAAATGGATGCTGCCATCCAGTTAGCTGCCAGGAAATAGTTTCAGAGTAAGTGATGGCTTCTGTAGAGTGCCTCACATAATGCCTGGCACACACCGGGTACTCCATACTTGAGCCCATGCCTTCTCCCTGGCTTCTTAGGCATGGCAGATCACCCTGGGCTTCCGGGACCCTTGGATCTGTGCCTAGGTGGCAGTGAGGACCTCTGGAGTACTGAAAATGTAATTTGTTCCAAACACTTGTGCCCGGGGGTATCGTATTTACTCCTTCTGAATGAACTCCTCTCCCAGGTAAATGCTCATGTCATGTCTTCTCCTGCCTGATTCTTCTTCTTTTTTCTTTCTTTCTTTTCTTTCTTTCTTTTTTTTTTTTTTTTTTTTTTGAGAGAGAGTTTCACTCTGTCACCCAGGCTGGAGTGCAGCAGTGGCACGATCATGGCTCACTGCAGCCTTGACCTCTTAGGCTCAAGTAATCCTCCTACCTCAGCCCCCTTAAGTAGCTTGGACTACAGGCATGTACCACCATGACTGGCTAATTTTTGTATTTTTTGTAGAGACAGGGTCTCACTATGTTTCCCAGGCTGGTCTTGAACTCCTGCCTCAGGCTCCCAAAGTGCTAGGATTATAGGCGTGAGCCACCACACCCAGTCTCCTGCCTGAATCTGATCCCATGTTGTTGCTTGTGTATGTATGTGTGTATGTATGTATATATGCATGTGTATGTGTGTATAGTATGTGTATATGTGTATTTATGTATATGTGTGTGTATGTGTATATGTGTATGTGTATGTATGTATGTGTATATGGTGTGTGTGCATGTGTATGTATGTATATGTGTATGTGTGTGTGTGTGTGTGTGTGTGTGTGTGTATTGGGGGAAGGGAGCCTTGAGAACCAGCACTCATTCTGCAGCTCACAGCCTGGAAGCTAGGCGGTGCTTACACACAAGTCCCACTCCCCCTGCCCTACCTTCCCCACACTGTCCCACTCATTCTTTTTCCAAACAGTACCCTCCCCACACAGTGCTTGGTATGGTTTGCTGCCCTGTCTCCACTCTCCCCTGAGAGGCTGTCCGTTCATGTTCCCGTGAGCTCCTTCACCTAGAGAAGAGTGTGGGGGTTGGGCTCCTCCTACCCCAATCCACTCAATGATGGCCTTTATCACTGATTATGAGGGCTCAGCCTTCCAAAGTCTTAGTTTCCTATTCCACTGAAGGGGAAGAGAGTTTCTAGATGATTAAATTGACCTTGGTCCAAAAGACGTGAATAACACTTAGCGAGTGCTGAGTACTTACTGTGCCGGGGACTTTACACCATACACTGAATATAACAAGCACCTCTTGCTGCCAACTCCCTGCTTGGTTACTGGATTCAAAGATAGAGCAGTACCACCTAATTCTATAATTCTATTCAAATGTTCACTTGGTTTCTCAAACAAATGCCAAAGAGGGACACATTCTCAATGCACCGAAAAGTACAGAGGACTCCTTGAAGTCCTCTTCAGACATTTCTCCTTCTCAAGTTCTTTTGTCAATAGTGGCTTCAGGAACTCTGCTCTTCCTCAGCTCCCAGAAAGACCTCCTGAAGCCCAGCCCAGAGTCTCTCTCCCTTCTCAGTACCCTCACCCTCAGTTGCTCTTCCAGGCTATTTTCTCACCCATTACTGCCCTAGAAAACATGTTCTGCCTGTTATTCTGGAAGCATTTTCTTATTTCCCAGGAAGCAGGACCCAGAGATCTTGGTGAAAAAAATCTTCCACCTTGTTATACACATACCACCTCTCTTAATCCTCAACAGCCATTAAGTGGCAGAGCCTGCAGGACTCAACAGGTCACTGAATTCCACAGTCAGATGCTCAGCAAGGTGACTGCCACGTAATAAGTGCTCAACATGTGACCCCTTACATAAAGTGTTTGGGCTGGGCATAGTGGTTCACACCTGTAATCCTGGCATTTTGGGAGGCTGAGGCAGGAGGATCACTTGAGGCCAGGAGTTTGATACCAGTCTGGACAGCACAGCGAGACCCTGTCTCTACAAAAAAAAAAAGAAAAAAAATTAGTCAGGCATGATAGTGCGTACCTGTAATCCCAGCTACTTGACAGGCTGAAGCAGGATGATTGTTTGAGCCCAGGAGTTTGAGACTGTAGTGAGCTATGATCATGCCATTACACTCTAGCCTGGGTGACAGAGAGCTACCCTGTCTCAAAAATAAATTTAAAAACATAAAATTTAAAAGGAATTTGGTGACCCCAGCCTAAAAAATAAAAGGCAACAGAAAATGCATCTTATCCTCCCTTTGACTCTCTGCAGTGCTCAATAAATAAATTTTAAGGCCGGGCATGGTGGCTCATGCCTGTAATCCTAGCACTTTGGAAGTACCAAGACAGGTGGATTGCCTGAGGTCAGGAGTTTGAGACCAGCCTGGGCAACACAGCAAAACCTCATATCTACTAAAAATACAAAAAATTAGCCAGGTGTGTAGCCAGGCATGGTGTCACACACCTGTAGTCCTACCTACTCGGGAGGCTGAGACACGAGAATCGCTTCAATCCGGAAGGTTGCAGTGAGCTGAGATTGCATCACTGCACTCCAGCCCGGGCGACAAAGCAAGAGTCTCTCCAAAAATAAATAAATAAATAAATTTCAAACGGATGAATAAGAAGCCCACACCAATCATCTTGGAGCCACAGCCCTAAATGCAAAAAGATACCTAAATATGATCAGACACCCCTACTTACTTTGTCCCAGAACAGCGACCCCTTGTTCTTGTAGGTCACAGTCGACCTTTCCAGGACTGCTGCAGACATCCCTGACTCCTTGCCTCTGGAGCTATCAGGGAAGTGAAGATCTGTAAGTACACTGCTTCTTTACCCTTTATGTCCACACTCCCTTCAGAGAGAAAAATTTCATGCTGCTTCTTTTCTGGTATGCAACATGAAAACAGTTTTCTTTTAAACTCAACAGAGTTCCAGTGTAGTGGCTCTGTATGAGCTTGTCCTCACATTGCTAATAAAGACATACCTGAGACTGGGTAGTTTATAAAGAAAAGAGGTTTAATTGACTCACAGTTTCGCATGGCTGGGGAGGCCTCAGGAAACTTAGAATCATGGCAGAAGGGGAAGCAAACACATCCTTCTTCACATGGCAGCAGGAGAGAGAATGAGAGCTGCGTGAAGGGGAAAGCCCCTTACAAAACCAGCAGATCTCACGAGAACTCATTCACTATCATGAGAACAGTATAGGGGAAACTGCCCCCATGATTCAATTATCTTCACCTGGTCCTGCCCTTCACACATGGGGATTATTACAATTCAAGATAAGACTTTGGGTGGGGACACAGCCAAACCGTATCAGGCTCATACTTGTAATCTCAGCACTTTGGGAGGCCAAGGTGAGAGGATCCCTTTAGGTCGGGAGTTTGAGACCAGCCTGAGCAATACAGTAAGACCCTGTCCCTACAAAAAAAAATTTTTAATTAGCCCGACGTGGTGGTGCACACCTGTACACCCAGCTACTTTGGAGGCTAAGGCAGGAGGATTGCTTGAGCCCAAGAGTTCGAGGCTGCAGTGAGCTATGATCGTGCCACTGTACTCCAGCCTGGGCAACAGAGCAAGATCCTGTTTCAAAATAAATTAAACAAACAAAACTGTAATGTTGAATATGCTTTTCAAACTAGACTCACCCCCATTCATGAAAGCCATTGATCTTGTCCAACTTGCTCATTTCACCACTGGGGAAACAGAGGTACAGATAAAGGAATCAAAGTGCTCAAGAGGGTCCAGTGAGACAGAAGCACACCTGGGACTGCCAGAGCTCCTGGTGCCCAGCTCGACGCCCAGGCATTCCTCAGAGTCTATGCCTTGCCAGGGACAGGGCGCGTGACTTGGAAGCGGGCAGGCTCCTATGCCGCCATGGCCTCTGACAGGCTCCTCAGTGCTCTCAAGCTAACCTATGGGGTTCTCAAAGGGAAACAGGTATCTGGAGCTTGGTCTGTGGTGCTGAGGCTGCTGGAGAGAGGAACCCTGAGTTCTAGGCCCAGATCAGTGATGGGTAGCTCCAGATTAAGGACCCAGCAGAGAGAGTGAGGAGCCCTCTTTAGTTTCAACTCTGCAGCCTCCTTGTCTCCACCTCCTCTATCACAGCTGCTCACTCCTCATCCTGGACCCGATGCCTGCTCCTGTCATGCTGTCCCATCAGCGTCTCTCTGGCTCCTGTACCCTCCTCCCATCTAGTCGCGGCCTCGCTTCTGTCTCTGACAGGGACCCAGCCCACCACCTGCGGGCCCATATGTGTTTTGTTTGACACTATTTGAAAACAATCTGAATTAGTTGCTTGTGTTTAAAAACTGGTAGGAATCATCTAAAATACTGAATTTCTTTTTTTTTTTTTTTTTTTTTTTTGAGACGGAGTCTCGCTCTGTCACCCAGGCTGGAGTGCAGTGGCCAGATCTCAGCTCACTGCAAGCTCCGCCTCCCGGGTTTACACCATTCTCCTGGCTCAGCCTCCCGAGTAGCTGGGACTACAGGCGCCTGCCACCTCGCCCGGCTAGTTTTTTGTATTTTTTTAGTAGAGACGGGGTTTCACCGTGTTAGCCAGGATGGTCTCGATCTCCTGACCTCGTGATCCGCCCGTCTCGGCCTCCCAAAGTGCTGGGATTACAGACTTGAGCCACCGCGTCTGGCCTGAATTTCTTGATTCTCTTGAAGAATCTACAGACTGACAATATGAGGCCTGAATTATTTTCTGGCAGGACAGCAACTGACTGGGCTAAGGGACAGCTGCCCCATCTGGATGGGGAATTCATACAGTGGGCCCCAGCATCTCCACCATTCCCTGTTGCCTTCCCAGCCCTGCTGCTGCGCTCCTTTAGATGACCTGTCTGACCTTGGAAGGCATTCGCAACCCTAGTCTTGACCACTTTGATTTGAGCCTTCCCCACATCCAGCTCATGAGATAAGACCGTCCTATCCTGAGACCATGCCCAGTGATTAACCCATCCACACACAGCCTCTGACCATCCATTCACTCAGCCCAGCCCTCGAGCATCAAGGGAGACTGCGCCCCCATTGCTGTCCCCCAAACACTTCTCTGGACCCACAGCTCAGCCCTCCAGGGCCCCCTCCTCCAAGTCCCACAACTCCCATGGTGGTCATTCAGAAAGCACGGCGGCCAATCCACCATCCTTTATTTGTCCTAAATAAGGACCCCTGCACTCTTATACTGAGGCAAGAGTTCTTGGATTTTGTACCGAGGTGCTTTGATGGCTTGGACAATCCTCAATGGGGGGAGGTATTTCTGGGGTGCCATAAAAATGGGATAACGAGGTTTAGTCGTCTTGTTGATGCTGCACAAATCCAGGACCACAGACTTAGGGTTGTAGATCTCTTTCTTCTTGGGCCGGATTGGAGGGAATGGTGGACTTTGGCGAGGCTCCACAAGCAGCCGCAACAGGTCCTTCCGAAAGATATTCCAGCTGTTCTCCTGGAGGAACTTCTGGCACATATCTTCATCACTAAAGGGCAAGCACAAAAGCCAAGGTTCTCATGCCAGTCCCGCCCCTCCAGCCTTGCCTCCTGCCACTCTCCCCTCCCTAAGCACGTGGTGCTTCATCCTGCTTCTCTGACCCTCCCAGACTCTCCCTCTGCACCCTTTCCCTTTCCACAGTTTTCTTCCCTTAGGCCTGTGCTGTCTCATGTAGTAGCAATGGGCCACATGTAGCTACTGAGTACCTGAAATCCAGCCAGTCTGAAATAGAGATGTGCTGTGAGTGTAAAATACACACCAGACTTAGAATAACAAAAGAATGTAAAATAGCTCATTAATCATTTTATATTGATAAATGGATAAAGTGTGGTATATACATATTGCATGATTCTGTTTATGTAAGATGTCCATAACAGGCAAGTCTGTAGAGACAGGAAATAGATTGGTGGCTGCCGTGGACTGGCCATGGTGCTGTGGCTCCACCCTGCCCCCTTCCGTCATAGCAAGTAATGCTGAGGAAGGTGGAAGAAGGACTGGAGCCTCCTGAGACCACATCAAGGCAAGGGGGTGTTAAACTTCAATTAACTCACCTGTACTCTCTTACCTAAGCAGACAAGCTGAATACTTCACTCACAAGTCAGAACATTCTTCCAGCCAGATTATATTGACAAAGATAAAGTCAACTTTGATCCATAGAGATTGGCTTAAGAAAAAACCCAGAGGTCAGCATGGCTACAAGCTAGTCCTGTAGCGTCAGCAATATGGCAAAGCCAGCTTCCCCCCACTCATGAAAGCTGGGCATGTGCACCTCTTCTCAGCTCCATGCTTGTGGCAGCAGGTTGGTAGTTTGAAACTGGCCATGGTGGGAGTATTTACGCCACAGAAATCAGCAAACACTGCAAGCTAGAGTCCTCTTCCTGCATCTTGGAGAGCTGGTTGTTAAACATCCACCGAGCACACTACTGGGTAGTCCTCACTTAAAAAGTTCCATTAACTCCCAATTTCTTACGTAATAAATAATAACAACATCTCACTCTGACTTAGGACTTACCGTGTGTCAAGCACTTTACATTTGTTAACTCACTTAATTTTCACAATCACCCCATTTCACAAACATAGAAATTGGGGTGAGGCTAAGGAATTCACCAAAACCTAGGAGGGGGCTAGCATGTGATGACTAATTCTTAAGGGATAATTTTTTTAAAAACCTAGATTCTAAGCTAAGACAGACAAGACTCTATGTCACTTCCTGATGTTGATGTTCACATTGATTTCTAGTCTACTTTTTCACTGAACAGGGTAGCGTCGGCTTCACACAGTGGTCTCAGTTCCAATCCCCTGTCTCACTTGAACTGAAAGCTGCATCTGTCCTTTCAGGCTTTGAAAAATCAACCATGGCCGGGCGCGGTGGCTCACGCCTGTAATCTCAGCACTTTGGGAAGCCAGGCGGGTGGATCACTTCAGATCAGGAGTTCGAGACCAGCCTGGCCAAGATGGTGAAACCCTGTCTCTACTAAAAATACAAAAATTAGCCAGGTGTGGTGGCACACGCCTGTAATCCCAGCTACTCAGGAGGCTGAGCCACAAGAATCACTTGAACCCAGTGGGCAGACATTGCAGTGAGCTGAGATCACGCCATTGCACTCCAGCTCGGGTGACAGAGTGAGACTCCGCCTCAAAAAAAAAAAAAAAAAAAAAAAAAAATCAGCCCATGACGCCCTTAAGCCCTCCTGGGCAATCCCCAGCATTAGTTCATACTATCAGTCTGTTTTGGGTGATTCTTTTCACTTTGGCCTTGGGGAATTTCCTGACTTTCTTGTGTACGCAGCCATGCATTCTACCCCGCATGGGCCCCGCTGTGCTCTGTAGGGGTGATTTTCAGGATATCCAGCCTGCACTATTCACAGGACAGGTACCTCTGCCACTGGCTCTATGATCTTCAGGACCTCAGAGTCTTTGGTTAAAACATGAGGGATCTGTGCTAGATAATGGACATGTTTTCTGCCTGTTTTAGCAGTCTAGAAAGGCATGAGTTCAACAATTAATGAATAAGACAGAATTCTGTAAGTCAGCATTCTAGATGAGGGCCGCAAATGCTGACTGAGCAGGGCGGGTGCTGAATGTTCCATCTGCTCCCCCACCACCCACAAGTCTATGTAAACCTTTTCTGAATTTCCATTCAACAGATATTAACCAATCCCCATCACATGCCAGGCATTATGCAATGAGCTAAGGCTGCTTAAACCCTTTTTTGAGTGGCAGGTCTAAATGGCTATTTCCTATATTGGTAGTATCCAGGAATCAGAGAAGTGTGGCATCCTTGAACCAGAAGGAACCACCAGTATTTCTCAGCTTGTTTTTCTCACAAGACTGCCCCAGTGTTGGCCTTATTTACATATCATCTGCTCTTTAAATTTACTAATGATTTTCCAGGCTGGGCACGGTGGCTCACACCTGTAATCCCAGGTGAGGCTGAGGCAGGCAGATCACCTCAAGTCGGGAGTTCGAGACCAGTGTGGCCAACATGGTGAAACCCTGTCTCTACTAAAATTAGCCAGGTGTAGTGGCAGCGCCTGTAATCCCAGCTACTTGGGAGACTGAGGCAGGAGAATCACTTGAACCCAGGAGGCGGAGGTTGCAGTGAGCCAAGATCATGCCACTGCACTCCAGCCTGGGCAACAAAGCAAGACTCTGTCTAAAAAAAAAAAAAAAATTACTAATGATTTTCCTTCAATCTGTTCAGTTTCTTTTACTTAAATATTTACTTTAACTTTGTCTTAAGCAACAAGATCTGTCAGATCACATGGTTAGTAAGCTAGTCATGTTGCTTTTTCTAATTCATACAAATAAATACATAACTGTTAAAACTAAAAATGTCAATCTGTGAGCCACCTAAAATCATCCTGTAACCCTCCTGTGGAATATGTTCCATACTTTAAAAACTACTGATCTACTCTAATTTTCTTGTTTTGCTGATTGGAGTCGGAAGACTAGAGAAGGTCACGAAGACCTCACATTGCTCAAGGTCATGAAGATCTCATGTCAGAGCCTTTTGTGTGCTTACTGGCCAGGGCTGGAATCACCTGCAGCTCTGTCTGCCTTCATACCCCCTTTCTCTACCGTTGGAATCACTCGCTTCCTACACCTGCTGCCAAAACCGTGTCTGATCACAATATCACCGCAAGTAAAGAAAAGAGAGAGGATGCAAAATTGTGTAAGAAGTATGAGCTCCGTTATGAAAATGGAGCACAACAATAAATGCGTATTTGGCACATATTCATGAAGTGAAAAAAACATTAAAAGGAAATACAGAAGATATGAACTGGGATTGCTGGAGGATTGCAAATGATTTGGGTTTTGTCTTTTTCATTGTTCAGTGTTTTTCAATTTTCTGCAATGAGTATGGCCCATTCACATTTAGTCAACATTTATTAAGCACCTTCTGCATTCTGGGCACTGTACAGGTGCTAGAGACCAAAAGTGGATATAGCACAGCCCTGCCTTCCTGAAACACTTGATCAGGTGGAAGGGAAAGAGCTGTGCAAACAGGTAACTATATGTCAACACAACATGGTCAATGACAGAGCTGTGCAGAGAATATTATGAGTGTGCAGAAAGGGGGTACTTATCCCAAACAGGTTAGTCTGAGGAGGTTTGCTGCAGAAGATGAATCTTACGGAATGAGCAGGAATTTATCACACAAAGGATGAAGGCAGGACTGGGGTCAGCATTTCAGGCAAAATGGCCAGCATTGGCAAAGGCCAGGTATGTGCAGCATATAGCAGGTAACCCGCCTGGGTGGCTGGAGTGAGTTGGAGGTGGCAGGAGATGCTGCAGGGGGCATGAGTAGGGGGTCAGACTGCAGTGGGTCACTGCGGTAGCACTGAGTTTGGACTTTATCCTATAGGCAGTGAGATACCATTGAGAGGTTTCAAGCAGGAGTTTAACACAACTAGATTAGGGTTTTAACAAGAACACAGTGGGCAGAAAGAATCCGGCAGGGAGGAGACTAAAGGGAGGAACCCGTGATAAGACTCTTGCAGGAATCTATCTTGGTGGTCCCGAAGTGGGGGTGGAGGCCAGGCACGGTGGCTCATGCAATTCCAGCACTTTGGGAGGCCAAGGTGGGTGGATCCTTTGAGCTCAGGAGTTTGAGACCAGCCTGGGCAACATGGCAAAACCCTGCCTCTACCAAAAAATACAAAAAAATTAGCCAGGCATGGTGGCGCCTGCCTGTTGTCCCAGCTAGTGGGAAGGCTGAGGTGGGAGGATCACTTGAGCCCGGGAGGTGGAGGCTGCAGTGAGTTGAGATTGAGCCACAGCATGCCAGCCTGGATGACAGAGTGAGACCCCATCTCTTTCACACACACAGGAAACAAAGTTGGGGTGGAGAGACATGTCACCCAGGGAGATGTACAAGATCCACTAGAGTATGTGAATAGTAAGATTTCATTTATATTTATCTTTCTCTTATTCTTTTAAAAGATCGATTTTCATATGTTTATAATATATATTGGTACAGTTATACTATATGTGGATATAATAAAAACAAATCAACAGATGTTATTTATATTACATATACATACCAGGGAGTACATGCTTGAACACTTTTTAGTAATACCAACGTGAGATGAAAACAGTTTTGAGACCACTGGTCTGGGCAATAAATTAATTTTTACATTTAAATAAAGCTATTTGTTCTCATTATAAAAGCATTAACATTCACTCTAGAAAAATTGGACACTATGAAAAAGTGAAGAAAAAATGTAACTAATCTTTCAAGATACATACTTATTTTTAATAATTATAAAAGTAAATCTTAGCACTTTGGAAGACCAAGCAGGAGGACTATTTAAGTCCAGGAGTTCAAGACCAGCTTGGGCAACATAGTGAGACTCGCATCTCTCCAAAAAGTTTTCAATTAGCTGAGCATTGTAGTGCATGTCTATAGTTCCAGCTACTCAGGAGACTGAGCTGGGAGGATCGTTTGAACCCAGGAGGTCAAGGCTACAGTGAGCCATGATTGTGCCACTGCACTCCAGCCTGGGGAACAGAGTGAGAACCTGTCTCAAAAAAAATAAGTAAATAAAAATAAAATAAAATAAAAGCAATGCATACGCATTGCAAGAACAAATATGAGAGGAATATATAACCAGAAAGTTCCTTTAGTCTCACCTCCCGGAGAAAACGACTCTTACCACAGGCATTGTTATTTTCGCTTATTTCCTTCTAGGTTTCTCTCAGGTAAGTGTTTGACAAAGGCATAGTCATAGCACCTGTACAATTCTGTACTGCCCTTTTCCAGTATCATTATATCACCCATTTTACCCTGCTGTTACAGAGCCATTAAGCTTACCATTTTTTAAATAAAACAATTATGTTCTATCAAGAGAAAATACCACAATTTTGTAAACTATCCCTTTAGTGTGGCACACATGAATGTTGTTGTCATTGTTTTTCTATTATGAATATGGCTGCTATGAACATCTTACTTTATTTATTTACTATTATTATTTTTGTTTGTTTGAGACAGAGTTTCGCCCTTGTTGCCCAGGCTGGAGTGCAATGGCGCAACCTTGGCTCACTGCAACCTTTGCCTCCCAGGTTCAAGTGATCCTCCTGCCTCAGCCTCCTGAATAGCTGGGATTAAAGATGGCCGCCACCACACCCGGCTAATTTTTTGTACGTTTAGTAGAGACGGGGTTTCACCATGTTGGCCAGCTGGTCTTAAACTCCTGACCTCAGGTGATCCACCTGCCTCGGCCTCCCAAAGTGCTGGGATTACAGGCGTGAGCCACCATGCCCAGCCTATTATTATTATTATTATTATTATTATTATTATTGAATGGAATCTCGCTCTGTCACCCAGGCTGGAGTGCAATGGCGTAATCTTGGCTCACTTCAACCTCTGCCTCCCGGGTTCAAGTGATTCTCCTGCCTCAGCCTCCTGAGTAGCTGGGATTACAGGGGCCCACTACCATGCCCGGCTAATTTTTGTATTTTTAGTACAGGCAGGGTTTCACCATGTTGGCCAGTCTGGTCTCAAACTCCTGACCTCAGGTGATCCGCCTGCCTCAGCCTCCCAAAGTGCTGGGATTACAGGCATGAGCCACTCCTCCCGGCCTTATTATTATTATTATTATTTTTATTTTTTGAGACAGAGTTTTGCTCTTATTGCCTGGGCTGGAGTGCAATGGTGCAATCTCGGCTCACTGCAACCTCTGCCTTCTGGGTTCGAGTGATTCTCCTGCCTCAGCCTTCCGAGTAGCTGGGATTACAGGTGCCTGCCACCACGCCCAGCTAATTTTTGCATTTTTAGTAGAGACAGGGTTTCACCATGTTTGCCAGGCTGGTCTCAAACTCCTGACCTCAGGTGATCCACCCACCTCGGCCTCCCAAAGTGCTGGGATTACAGGTGTGAGCCACCGCGCCCGGCCTTATTATTTTTTAACACAGAGTTTCACTCTGTCACCCAGGCTGAAGTGCAGTGGTGCCATCTCAGCTCACTGCAACCTCTGTCTCCCAGGTTCAAGCGATTCTCCTACCTCAGCCTCCTGAGTAGTTGGGATTACAGGCATGTGCCACTGCGCCTGGCTAATTTTGTGTTTTTAGTAGAGATGGGGTTTCACTACGTTGGCCAGGTTGGTCTCAAACTCCTGACCTCAAGTGATCTGCCTGCCTCGGCTTCCCAAACTGCTGGGATTATAGGCGTGAGCCACTGCGCCTGACCCTGCAATGAACATCTTAATGCAGGGGCTTTCTCCATATTTTGGCTCTATAAATTCACAGATGAATCTCTGTCTCAAAGTGTCAAGACAGTTTTATAACATTTGAAATGTAATGCTAAAATTATCATCAAACGGATTGAGCCTATCTAGAGTGTACCAACAACTCCCATTTCATTTCACCCTTGTCAGCAGTAGGTATTACATTTTTCCTTCTTTTACTAAAATAACAGGTGAAAAATTGTTCATTTCACCTAATGGGACTTACGCACATTTCCAGTACTGACCTGGGGAATGCAATATTGAGCTTTAACAACTTTTTTATCATCTCGTCATCATTGTCAATCAGTTCATAAAATATTTCCTTCCTTATCCGTATCAACTCATTTCCCAGGCTCATCAGGATCAAGGGTCGTGTGTCGCATTCACCCTCTGGAAGGAAGGCCTGGTGAAGACCCTCGGGAGAGAAGTCACAGAAAGTTAGACCTCAGAGACTGGCCAGGTCTGCCCGCAGATTTTCTTTTATTTTTATTTATTTTTTTTTTTGTGATGGAGTTTCGATCTTGTTGCCCAGGCTGGAGTGCAGTGGCCCAGTCTCAGCTCACTGCAACCTCTGCCTCCCAGGTTCAAACGATTCTCCTGCCTCAGCCTCCCTAGTAGCTGGGATTACAGGCACGCACTACCACACCCGGTTAATTTTGTATTTTGAGTAGAGATGGGATTTCTCCATGTTGCTCAGGCTGGTCTCGAACTCCTGACCTCAGGTGATCCACTGCCTTGGCCTTCCAAAGTGCTGGGATTACAGGCATGAGCCACCGTGCCTGGCCTACCCGCAGATTTTCTAGATGGGAAAAAGAAGGCCTCAAACAGGAGGTGAATTTATCTGGGATCACTGAGCAAATGACCAGCAGGAGAAATCCTGGGCCCTTTTTGCTACATGACATGGAGTTCCTCTGACCCTGGAATTAGAAGAGCACCTGAATCAGATTACCCACTGTCCTACTCCAGCAATCTCACTGCCACTATTGCTCTCAAATTTTCCCCAACGTCTAATTACAGCTCTCTCTTTTTTTTGTTGAGTAAATCTGTTTTCTCTTCCTTAGGACTTACGACAAAAACCAAACAGTTAGGTGCCAGGTGCAGTGGCTCACACCTGTAATCCCAGCACTTTGGGAGTCCCAAGGGGGTAGATCACTTGAGCCCAGGAATTTTAACCAGCCTGGGCAACATGGTGAAACCACACATCTACACAAATTACAAAAGTTAGCCAGGTGTGATAGTGCATGCCTATAGTCCCAGGCTGAGGTGGGAGGATTTCTTGAGCCCAAGAAGTGGAGGTTGCCGTGAGCCAAGATCACACCATTGCACTCCAGCCTGGGCGAGACAGGGAGACTCCGTCTCAAAAAAAAAAAAAAAAAAAGAAAAAGAAAAGAAAATTGCCCAACATCGCACATCAGGAAAGCAATAAACCTAGGCTTTGAACCAGGTGGTCTGTCTTCAGAGTCTGTGCTTTCAGCAACTACAATGAGGAAACTGAGGCACAAAGAGGTTAAGTAGCTTGCCCAAGGTAAGGAGACATAAAGTGGCAGAGCCCAACCTTGAACCAGGGATCCACTCAGGAGCACTGCTGTCCTGCTTGCTCTCTCAGCCACCTCCAACCCACATGCTGCAGGCACACAGCTGGAGTCAGTTGCTTCTCTGGCTAGATGCTTCAAATAACCTCCCAAAGCACCTGGGATCAAATAAATCTCCTCATGCCTCCTAAGGCCTGGGCTGTCTCACCCTTCCAGGCCCTCCATCTCAGCCTCGTGTCACTGCTGCCTTGCTTAGTCTGTTCCAGCCACCCTGCCCTCCCTTCCAATCCCCTCAACACGCCTCCTCCCTCCTGCCTTGAACCTTGAACTTGCCGCTTCTGTCTGGAACACTTTTCTGCCAGGTTGTTCCATCGCTTATTCTTTTTCTTTTTTTTTTTTTTTTTTTTTTTTTTTTGAGACAAAGTCTCACTCTGTCCCCAGCCTGGAGTGCAGTTGGATGATTTCAGCTCACTACAACCTCAACTTCCTGGGCTCAAGAGATCCTCCTGCCTCAGCCTCCTGAGTAGCTGGGACTACAGGTGTGCACCACCACACTCAGCTAATTTTTGTTTTTGGTAGAGACGGGGTTTCACCATGTTGCCCAGGCTGGTCTCGAACTCCTGGCCTCAGCGATCCTCCTTCCTTGGCCTCCCAAAGTGCTGGGATTACAGGTGTGAGCTACTGTGCCCAGCCCCATAGCTTATTCTTTTCATCATTCAGGTCTCAGCTTAAACATCACCTCCTCAGAGCAGCCTTCCCTTAGCCACCCCATTTAAGAATCTCTCCACCCACCCTGCTTTCCATTCCATTCCTAACAGCAATTTGTAATTTTCTATGTATTTACTAGCTACCTATTGTCTGTCCTGACTAGATCATAAGCCCCATGAGGGCAGGAATTATGTCAGTTTACTCAGCCACACTGGCACTTTGTGCCATGCTTGGAGCATGGTAGGTGCTCAAGGAATATCTGCTGAATGAGTGACCCAAATGAAGTCACACAACTTTAGAGGTGGCAGCTCACCCAGATGAATCTCCTCATTTTCTCATGACAGATTCAGAAAGGGAAAGTGATTTGCCCGTGGCCATACAGCTAACTATTAGAAGCAAAATGAGAATAAGAAGTGCTGCTTGCCACCTCTCTTCTGCGAAGCCCATGGCTCTGGCCCATCCAGTCTTGACCACTTCAGAGGCCTCAGCCTGCCTGTTCCATGGAGAAGTTGGACTTCCTATATCTCCTGGCTCAAAACCTGGGTCCCTCTACCCTAGGCCCCACCCTCTGCTGTTCCCAGGGCTGACCCAGCTCCACACTGCTACTCCCAAGGGTGAGGACAATGTGACCCACCTTCCAGGGGGCGGGTTCAGTCAAGCAGTTACCACTCTCATTCTCCTACAGCTGAAGTCGGGGCCTCAGCACAGAGAGCTCAGAGTCCTATCACAGGCACCTCACAGAGGCATCCGCAGACATTTTCTTCAAAGGGGTCATGTTAACAAATATTTGTTGAAGGCCTTCTATGTGCTGGCCCTATGTGGGAAGCAGCAGCCAGGTCCTTTTGCTAAGTCCCCACCCAAAGCCTTCCAGGACTTCTAGGAAATCAAGGCCTTACTCCCTGTTCCAGCATTGCAGGGCCTGGACAAAACAGACCCTGTTGTTCCTGTTCCTGACACAGCCTCTCCTCCTGTCACTGCCTACCAAACTGAGCAAGGCCTTCTCCGTCCTCATGCCTCCATCCTGCCCAGGCCTCAGTGTCCTGTGGTGCCCTGTGTTCAGCTCTGAGCACCTTACTCTGAAACATTAACAAATTGAAGCGAAGCAGACACCACCTTCATTAACTCTAACAAAGACGTATTAATGTAAGATGTTAATAACAGGGGACACTGGGAGAGGGACATATGGGGACTCTCTGTACTATCTTCTCAATTTTTCTGTAAATCTAAAACTGTTCTAAAAAATAAGACCACTAAAACAATGAATCCAGTAGTGGGGGCAGGGGGA
Organism: Macaca nemestrina; assembly: GCF_043159975.1. Lineage (NCBI taxonomy): Eukaryota > Metazoa > Chordata > Mammalia > Primates > Cercopithecidae > Macaca > Macaca nemestrina. The sequence goes on from NC_092139.1 coordinate 28,815,120, forward strand.
GTGTGGGTGACCACGCTTGGCTGTGAGCTGATCACTATGGAGGCTGGGAGGCGGGTGACAGAGCTGAGTGGCAGGAGGAGCGGTATGTGGGCACAGAGGTGGGGCAGGCAGAAGGACTTTCCAGGAGGAGCAATGAGCTGGAAGGCTGGAAACTAAGCTCCTTGAAGAATGACCAAAGGAATGGAGGCCACTCTGTGTGAATATGAAAATAATTAACGGAACACTGGCACTGTGCCTGGCTACATAAATGTTGAATGAAAAACAAAACAGCATTCTTTAAATACCTAAGGGCATCACATGCTAAGGAAGTAGATTCCTTCTGTTTTAAGGGATAGGGCAGGGAGAAGAGAGGAGCTAGTTCAAAGTTGTAGGAGGCAATGTTTTACTAAACAAAAGGAAGAAATTTCTAAGAGCTAAAAAATAATCAGCATTGACAAAGGGACTGGACCTTTGTCCACTGGACTGTGCTAGGGACTGGACCTCTCAGACAGTACTGGACTGACCTTCCCAGCCCTGAGGACATACAGGCTGGTGTGAGTGGAGAGAAGGAGCATGCCCAGTCCACCATAACACAGGGTAAGAATGGCGTAAGGACAACCTTGGAGATAGTGACAGAGGAACAGAGGAGAGGGCTTGGTGAGGGAACGGTTTCCCAGATGCCAAATGACCACATATGAGGCTTCAGGAGACAGCCGTCTGCAGGCACAGGCGGGCTGAGTCCCATTTCTCCTCCTGGAAAGCCCTTCTCCCGCCCCACCTCTGCACCCGCACACTGCTCCTCCTCCTCTCATTCAGCTCTGGCACCTGCCACCGAGCTTCCATAGTGATCAGCCCATAGCCAAGCATGGTCATCCATACTGCCCTTGCTACCACTACTGCATTTTTTTTTTTTTTGAGACAGGCTCTCATTCTGTTGTTCAGACTGAAGTACAGTAACACAATCATGGCTCACTGCAGCCTCGATTTCACAGGCTCAAGCAATCCTCCTACCTCACCCTCCCACGTAGCTGGGATCATAGGCAAATGTCACCATGCCCAGCTAACTTTTTAATTTTTTGTAGAGACAGGGTCTCACTTTGTTGCCCAAGCTGGTCTCAAACTCCTGGGCTTCAGCAAGTGTGAGTCACTGTGCCCAGCCTTGGATTCCTTTTATTTTTTTTGAGACAGAGTCTTACTCTGTTACCCAGGCTGGAGTGCAGTGGTGCAATCCTGGTTCACTGCAACCTCTGCCTCCTGGGTTCAAGTGATTCTCCTGCCTCAGCTTCCCGAGTAGCTGGGGTTACAGGTGTGTGCCACCATGCCTGACTAATTTTGTATTTTTAGTAGAAATGGGGTTTCACCATGTTGGCCAGGCTGGTCTCAAACTCCCAACCTCAGGTGATCCGCCCGCCTTGGCCTCCCAAAGCGTCTGGGATTACAGGTGTGAGCCACCGCGCCCGGCCTGGTGGTCTTATTTTTTAAAACAGTTTTAGATTTACAGAAAAATTGAGAAGATAGTGCAGAAAGTGCCCATATACTCCACGTCCAGTTTCCCACATCTTACATTGGTAAGTCTTTGTTACAATTAGTGAACCTCTGCTGCTACATTATTGTTAGCTAAAGTCAATGAGTTGCTTAGATTTCCTGTTTCACCTAATGCCCTTTTTCTAGTTCACTGTCTTATCCAGGATACAACATTATGTTTAATAATAGGGCTCTTTAGGCTCCTCTTGGCTGTGGCATTTTCTCAGGTCATTTTTGATTACCTTGGCAGTTTTGAGGGTACTCACTGAGTATTTTGTGGGATGCCATTGTTAGAATTTGTCTCATGTTTTCCCTCTAATCATGTCTCATGATTAGACTGGAGTTATAAGATACTGAGAGGATGGCCACAGAAGTTAAGTGATATTTTCATCACATCCTATCAAGGAACAATACTATCAACATGATGTTTTACTATTGATGTTGGCCTTGATGATCTGGCTGTGTTTTTCAGATTTTTTCCACTGTAAAGTTACTTCATTCCCCCCTTGCCATACTGTATTCTTTGGAAGGAAGTCCTATGCATGGCCCACATTTAAGGAGTAGAGAGTTAGGCTCTCTCTCCTTTAAGACAGTGTAGCTACATAAATTGCTTGAAATTTATTCTGCAGGGAGATTTGTCTCTTCTCCTCCATTTATTAATTCATTATTCATTTATATCAATATGTACTCACGAATGTTTATTTTGTACTTTTGGTTATAATCCAACACTGCTTTATTTTGTTTTTCAAATTGTTTCAGCTTTGGCCACTGGGAGATATTTTAGGTGGCCCCCGTGTCCTTGGACATGCTCCCATATTAAAGTAGTTCCTGCCCCTCCCCCAGCTCTTCCTTACTTTCTGGCATTACAATATGTTCTAGACTCATCCTGTGTATTTCCTGCCCTAGTCCTAGATTCAACCATTCTTCCAAAGAGCCCTTGTTCCTTTTATTGGGAAATTGTATTAGAAATCATGATCTGGTTTCTTGACATTGGCCTGGGCAATGGTTTTTTTTGGGTATGACCCCAAAACACAGGCAACAAAAGCAAAAATAGACAAATGAGATTGCATCAAACTAAAAAGCTTCTGCATAGCAAAGGAAACAACAACAAAGTAAAAAAACAACATAAAGAATGATAGAAAATATTTGCAAGCTGTACATCTGATAAGGGGATAATATCTAAAATGTATAACGAACTTAGACAACACAGTCTCAAGAAATCAAATAGCCCGGTTAAGAAGTGGGCAAAGGCCGGGCGCGGTGGCTCAAGCCTGTAATCCCAGCACTTTGGGAGGCCGAGACGGGCGGATCACGAGGTCAGAAGATAGAGACCATCCTGGCTAACACGGTAAAACCCCGTCTCTACTAAAAAATACAAAAAAAACCTAGCCAGGCGAGGTGGTGGGCGCCTGTAATCCCAGCTACTCGGGAGGCTGAGGCAGGAGAATGGTGTAAACCCGGGAGGTGGAACTTGCAGTGAGCTGAGATCCGGCCACTGCACTCCAGCCTGGGCGACAGAGCAAGACTCCGTCTCAAAAAAAAAAAAAAAAAAGAAGTGGGCAAAAACTCTGAATAGACATTTCTCAAAGGAAGACATACAAATGACCAATAGGTATATGAAAAAAATGCTCAACATCACTGATCATCATGGAAATGCAAAGTGAAAATCCAATGAGATATTGAGTTATACCTGTTAAAATGATTACTATCAAAAAGACAAAATATGACAAATGTTGGCAAAGATTTGGAAAAAAGGGAACCCTCAAACGTTATTGGTGGGAATATAAATTAGGACAGCCTTTATGAAAAACAGTATGGAGGCCAGGCACGATGGTTCACGCCTGTAATCCCAGCCCTTTGGGAGGCCAAAGTGGGAGTATTGCTTGAGGCCAGGAGTTCCAGACCAGCCTGGGCAATATAGTGAGACCCTGTCTCTAACAAAAAATAAAAAAATTAGTTGTGCATGGCAGCACACACCTGCAGTCTCAGCTATTCACAATACTCAGGTGAGAGCATTGGTTGGGCCCAGGAGTTCAAGGCTGCAGTGACCCATGATCACTCGCCACTGCACTCCAACCTGAGTGACAGAGCAAGACCTTGTCTCTTAAAAAGAATAAAAGAGGTCGGGCACAGTGGCTTACGCCTATATTCCCAGCACTTTGGTAGGCTGAGGTGGGTGGATCACGAGGTCAGGAGTTCGAGACCAATCCGGCCAACATGGCGAAACCCCACCTGTACTAAAAATACAAAAAATTAGCCAGACATGGTGGCGGGCACCTATAATCCCAGCTACTCGGGAGTCTGAGGCAGGAGAATCACTTGAACCCAGGAGGCAGAGGTTGCAGTGAGCCAAGATGGCACCACTGCATTCCAGCCTGGGTGACAGAGCAAGACTCTGTCTCAAAAAAACAAAAAAAAAGAAAGAAGGAAAGAAAGAAACCAACCAACCAACCAAGATCCAAGTGCTAAGTGTGCTCATTGCTGGAAGGGTATCATTTCTTTTAGGCCCTATTATCTGACAGAGCAAAACAGTTGTATGTTTCTAACCATACCCATACATATTTCTTTTTTTTTTTTTCCCGAGATGGAGTCTCGCTCTGTCACCCAGGCTGACGTGCAGTGGCGCGATCTCCGCTCACTGCAAGCTCTGCCTCCCGGGTTCCTGCCATTCTCCTGCCTCAGCCTCCCGAGTAGCTGGGACTACAGGCGCCCGCCATCATGCCCAGCTAATTTTTTTGTATTTTTAATAGAGATGGGGTTTCACAGTATTAGCCAGGATGGTCTCGATCTCCTGACCTTGTGATCCGCCCACCTCAGCCTCCCAAAGTGCTGGGATTACAGGCGTGAACCACCATGCCTGACCTACCTACACATATATTTCTATACATAATTATCTGTAAGTATATATTGAGCTAAATTTGAGTATCTACTGATGTTTTCAACTCTAATGCATTACTACATGGAGCATTCTAGGCTCCCCCTGCTTTCTATACATTCCTGCTTAAATTGTGAAAAACCTGGCTCCCACCCTCTGCCATCCATTTACTGAACTGATTTATTTCAGTGTTAACACTGTGTACATGTATAGTAGTAGAAGTATTGTTAATCCACAACTTCATGAGAAACAGCTTTATCACTAGGGCACAGTGCTCAGACACAGTTCCTTTCGCTTTAGTCTTACCAACTCCACTCATTTCCAAAGTTACTTAAGTCAGCATCTTTTCCCCCAACTGCTTCACAGAGATTGTTTCATACATTTGTAATGGTTAGATTATCTTGTCATAGTTTGTATTCCTTCCTAGGATCCACTGACCTCCTAGATGATTTTTTTCTTTTTTTCCAGATGGAGTCTTGCTCTGTCACCCAGGTTGGAATGCAGTGGCGCTATCTCTGCTCACTGCAAGCTCCACCTCCTGGGTTCACATCATTCTCCTGCCTCAGCCTCAAAAGTAGCTGGGACCACAGGCGACTGCCACCATGCCCGGCTAATTTTTTGTATTTTTAGTAGAGATGGGGTTTCACCGTGTTAGCCAGGATGATCTTGATGACCTCGTGATCCGCCTGCCTCAGCCTCCCAAAGTGCTGGGATTACAGGTGTGAACCACCACGCCCAGCTGATTTTTTTCTGTTTTAACAAATTGCATACATTAAGATTCACTTTTTGTGCTGTAAAATTAAATGGGTTTTGACAAATGCTTTTGTATCCACCGTTACAGTACCATAGAGAATAATTTTACTGCCCTAAAAGTCCCCTGTGCTTCACCTATTCATCCCATCTCCTGAACTCCAAACCTCTTGCAACCACTGATAATTTTACTATCTCTATAGTGTTTTTCTTTTCCAGAATGTCATAGAATTGGAATCACACAATATTTAGCCTTTTCATAATGAATTCCTTAGAAATTTTTTTTTTTTTTTTTTTTTTTTGAGACGGAGTTTCGCTATTGTTGCCCAGGCTGGAGTGCAATGGCGCCATCTTGGCTCATCGCAACCTCCACCTCCTGGGTTCAAGCAATTCTCCTGACTCAGCCTCCCAAATAGCCGGGATTACAGGTGTCCACCACGCCTAGCTAATTTTGCATTTTTAGTAGAGACGGGGTTTCTCCATGTTGGTCAGGCTGGTCTTGAACTCCCAACCTCAGGTGATCCACCTGCATTGGCCTCCCAAAGTGTTGGGATTACAGGCATGAGCCACCGTGCCTGGCCTAGAAATTGAATTCTTTAGAAATTAGATTCTGTAAAAATATTAGGTAATTTATGGATTTGTTATTAATTTTTTTTTTTTTTTTGAGATGGAGTTTTGCTCTTGTCACCCAAGCGGAGTGCAGTGGCACAATCTCGGCTCACTTCAACCTCCGCCTCCCGAGTTCAAGCAATTCTTGTGCTTCAGTCTCCCAAACAGGTGGGATTTCAGGTGCCCGCCACCACACCTGGTGTTTTGGTTTGGGTGTTTTTTTTTTTTGTGGAGATGGAGTTTCACTCTTGTCACCCAGGCTTTAGTGCAATGGCACGATCTCAGCTCACTGCAACCTCCGCCTCCCAGGTTCAAGTGATTCTCCTGCCTCAGCCTCCCGAGCAGCTGGGATTATAGGTGCACGCCACCATGCCTGGCTAATTTTTGTATTATTAGTAGAGATGGGGTTTCACCATGTTGGCCAGGCTGGTCTTGAACTCCTGACCTCAAGTGATCCAATCTGCCTCAGCCTCCCAAAGTGCTGGGATTACAGGTGTGAGCCACCATGCCTGGGCCCCAGCTAATTTTTGTATTTTTAGCAGAGACGAGATTTCACCATGTTGGCCAGGCTGGTCTTGACCTCAAGTGATCCACCCGCCTTCAGCCTCCCAAAGTGCTGGGGCTACTGTGCCTAGCTGGTATTGTGTTTTTTAATGTCAAATTCCAATTGTTCATCGCTGGTATAAGTAAAGCAATGGACTCTCGTATATTAATCTTGTATCCTGTGACTTTGCTATATAATCTCATTAGTTTCAGGAGGTTTTTCTTTTTTAAAAAATTGTTTGGAATTATCTACATAGACAATAATGTTATCTGCAAACAAAGATAGTTTTATTTCTTCCTTCCCAATCTGTATGCCTTTTATTTCCTTTTCTTGAATGGACTAGCTAGGGCTTTCAGTACAGTGCTGAATAGGAGTGGTAAGAGGGAACATCTTTGCCTTGTTCCTGGATTCAGTTGGGATCACAGGCGCACCACGCCCGGCTAATTTTTATATTTTTAGTAGACACAGGGTTTCACCATGTTGGCCAGGCTGGTCTCAAACTCCTGACCTTGTGATCTGCCCACCTCGGTCTCCTATAGTGCTGGGATTACAGGTGTGAGCCACTGTGCCAGGTCTACTCTTATCACATCTTTACAAATCAACACAATTCCTTGATATCATCAAATATGGAGGGAAGTGTTTTTAAACCTTTACTGTCATTACTTAACATTCCAGCCCATTTGTGTTACGTACTCCGTGGTGAACAAAGCTCTTGGCATACTCACCAAAATTTCTCCCTGCTCCACAGTGTGCACCTTCATGTAGGCCCCCACTGCAGCCTCCTTGGGGAGCTCACCAAACTTGGTATTGATCATGGCACATTTGATCGACTGAACAGGCCTGGATCTAAAATGTGACAGCTTGTTAGAGAGCTCATCTGTAACACAGTCTGCTCCTGAGGCCCTAGCTAATCAGCCCTCACTCTTCTGCACATGGAGGACTCCCCTCCCTGGGGAATTCACAACTCCCCAGAAGGTGAGAAAACTCAAAATCAAGCCCTGGAAGAGACTTGACTCCCATTGTCAGGAATTGGAGGGTGCAGAAGAGGAGACTAGGGGGAGGAAGGTGATACAGGCCCTCCCCTTAAACACCTGAGGGCTGTTCTCCTGGAGGCAGGGGCTGATGATCCCATGCAGCCATGCCAGGCCTACTGGGTGGGAAGTCCAGGCTGGCCCTCTCATGCCCAGCATGAGGAAAGAATTTCTTTCTTTTTTCTTTCTTTTTTTTTCTTTGAGACAGAGTCTCACTCTGTCACCAGGCTCGAGTGCACTGATGGGATCTCTGCCCACTGAAACCTCCACTTCTGGGGTTCAAGTGATACTGTTGCCTCAGCCTCCCAAGTAGCTGGGACTACAGGTGCCTACCACCATGCCCGGCTAACTTTTAGCAGAGACAGGGTTTCACCATGTTGCCCAGGCTGGTCTCAAACTCCTGGCCTCAAGTGATCTGGCCGCTTTGGCCTCCCAGAGTGCTGGGATTATAGGCATGAACTACTGCGCCCAGTCAAGAGGAAGAAATTTCTTTTCTTTTCTTTTTTTTTTTTTTGAGATGGAGTTTTGCTCTTGTTGCCCAGGCTGGAGTGCAGTGGCACAATCTTGGCTCACTGCAACCTAGATTCTTCGGAAGGATTATCCATCACAGCTCAGAAGTGACAGGGTGCTCGTTATGGAGGCCAGCAGCTTGGAAATGTTAACAGGCAAAGGACTCACATGAAGTGGCCCTTGCAGGAATGCAGGGATTTTGACACTGGTGCCATTGTTAGTCTCATTATGACACTTCAATTTCAAAAGTAGCAGGGATAGGGGGCTGTGCTCCTCTGGACCCAGCAGTGAGCTGCTTCTAGGGTGGTCCCCACTGAGTCTCATCTTCCGCTCTTCATCCTCACCAGAAAAAACAAAAGCACAACACCCAGTGTGCATCCGCCTCATACCAGTTGTGACAATCGCACTGATAACAACACTGAGCTGCTCAGGTTTGAGTCCTGGCTCTGCCACTTTCCACCTGTGCAAACTGGAACAAGCAACTTAACCTCTCTCCGTACCTTGGTTTTCTCACCTGAAAAATGGGAATGATTATAATAGTACTCGTAGAGTTGTTATGGAGATTAAATTAGATAATTCAGTACTAGGCACCGAAAAGGGGTTTTGTTTTGTTTTGAGATGAAGTCTGGCTCTGTTGCCCAGGCTGAAGTACAGTGGCATGATCGCAGCTCATTGCAACCTCCGCCTCCTGGGTTCAAGTGATTCTTGTGCCTCAGCCTCCCAAGTAGCTGGAACTACAGGCGCCTGCCATCACACCCAGCTAATTTTTGTATTTTTAGTGGAGATAGGGTTTTACCATGTTGGCCAGGCTGGTTGCGAACCCCTGACCTCAGGTGATCCGCCCGCCTCAGCCTCCCAAAGTGCTGGGATTACAGGCATGAGCCACCATGCCCAGCCTGTTTTCTTTCCTTTTTTTTTTTTTTTTTTTTAAAGAGACAGGGTCTTGCTGTGTTGCCCAGGCTGGGGTACAGTGACATGATCACAGCTCACTGCAGCCTCAACTTCCTAGGCTCAAGCGATCCTCCTGTGTCAGCCTCCTGAGTAGCTAGGATTACAGGTATGTGCCACTATGCCCAGCTACAAAAAGTATTCTGTAAGCGTTAACTATAATTATCAGTATCTCATTTAACTGCTGGCTTGCAACAACTCCAAGACTTAGATGCTATTATCTACCAAGAAATACAGCCTAGAGAGGTCAAGTCCCTTGCCTGGGGACACAGAGCTAAAATAAGTGGCCAAGCCAGGATTAATTCCAAACATAGGCTCTTATCTACTGTGCTATAACTGCCTTCCTTAGATGGACAGAATTTTCTGAAGCAGCTCAGAATCAAAACAGCCCGGAAACACACAGACCGACAGAATGTCAGAGCCGGAAGATCTGTCCAGTCCCTTCTTCCTTAAATGGGGTACTGAGGCCCTGAGAAAAGACGTGGCTGAATGCCTGAAGTAGCCTTGTGAGTTACAGGTGGAGAATGCAGGTCCTGGCTCTCAGACCCAGGACATCTCTAGGCTGCCTCATGCACAACCCTCTGGGATTGACCTGTGTCCTCCACCTTTGCCCCCTCTCCAGCATCCCCAACATTCTGCCATATAAGTACTATCTCTCTTTGCAACCACAGTCTGGACCCGTCTATCTGCCAAGGGCTGAGCTTACTGGATCTTCGGGCCCAGCATCTTGGGGAGAGTGTCTCCTGAGGTTCCGATCTTCCTGCTGAAGCTCGTCCCCTGTAACCCCCAGGCTTTTTTGAGATGCAGAAGTTTCAAGGAGCTAAAGTCTTGTAGAGGATATGACTTGATCTGGAATTCCTTAAATCTTTCCATAGGAGAGTATTCTGTTAGAGAAAGCACAGGAAAAGATACTTATGGATCTTTGCAATAATGACGGTTATGGTGGTAGTAGTTGAAGCTTATCACAGGAACCTGCCTGGATGGTCTAGCACATGGGGAAATTTTTTTTTAAAAAAAGAAAGATAAAACACTGTGGCCTCCATGCAATGTCCCTGGGTGGCAGGCCCTGCGCTAGAGGCTTTACATCCATTACATCTGGAGAAGGGTGATTAACGTACTTTAAGAGATAAGATGAACAGCAGAGAGCTCAAGTCACCCAGAAAAAGGTTAAAGCTTGGATTTGAACTCAGGTCTCTTAGATTCAAAGCTCCTATCATTCCATTAACAGACCATATTTATCCTGGCATTCAAACTGGGCTTTCAAATTGGGGCAGGGTCAGCAATAAAAGATAAATGGATGATTGGTCATGGAACCTCAGACAAGTCATGTAATCATTACAGCCCTCATAGAACTATTATAAGAATTACAGGCTGGGCATGGTAGTTCACGTTTGTAATCCCAGCACTTTGGGAGGCTGAAGTAGATGGTCACTTGATCCCAGGAGTTCAAGAGCAGCCTAGGCAACATGGCAAGACTTCATCCCTACAAAAACTTAAAGAATTAGCCAGGCATGCTGGTGCACACCTGTAGCCCTAGCTACTGGGGACACTGAGATGGAAGGATTGCGTGAGCCCAGGAAGTTGAGGCTGTAGTAAGCTGTGTTCACGACACTGTGTTCCAATCTGGGCAACAGTAAAACTTTGCCTCAAAAAAAAGAATTACAGATAAAGAATGTGATATGCCTAACACAGTGCCAGCATATAATAGGCCCTCCATGAGAGTTATTTTGAAAGATCACCAAGAGCCAGTTGCAGCGGTGCACACCTGAGTTCTAGCTACTCAGGAGGCTGAGGTAGGAGGATTGCTTGAGCCTAGGAGCTCAAGTTCAGCCTGGACAACATAGAAAGACCTCATCTCTTAAAATAAAATAAAATAAAACTCAAAGGAAATATAATTCAGAAATAAAAAGGAGTAAACTACTCAGCATGCTAAGTAAAAGAAGCCAGATACAAGAGTCCATACTGTATGATCTCATTTATATGAAACCATAGGACGACAAATCTAACCCATAATGACAGAAAACAAATCAGTGGTTGCCTAGGGCAGGGGTGAGGGGTAGAGACTGACTGGGAGGGGGCACAAGGGAACTTTTTAGGGTGATGGAAATGTTCTATAACTTGCCTGTAGAGGTATAAATTTGTCATGGAACTATGGCTGGGTGCAGTGGCTCACGCCACTGTAATCCCATGCTTTGGAAGGCCAAGGCAGGAGGATCGCTTGAGCTCAGGAGTTTGAGACCAGTCTGGGCAACATGGCAAAGCCCCGTCTCTACAAAACATACAAAAATTAGCAGGGTGTGGTGGCACATGCCTGAAGTCCCAGCTACTCAGGAGGCTGAGGTGGGAGGATTACTTGAGCCTGGGAGGTCAAGGTTGTATTGAGCCGTGTTCACGCCACAGAACTCCAGACTGGGTGACAAAGTGAAACCTTGTCTCAAAAAGAATTTTTTTTTCTAATTTGTCATTTAACTATACACGTAAAATATGTGTACTCTATTATATAAAAATTATACATCAATAACCTTGATTAATGGCCGGGTGCAGCAGCTCAAGCCTGTAATCCAGCACTTTGGGAGGCTGAGACGGGCAGATCACAAGGTCAGGAGATCGAGACCATCCTGGCTAACATGGTGAAACCCCGTCTCTACTAAAAATACAAAAAACTAGCCGGGCGAGGTGGCGGGTGCCTGTAGTCCCAGCTACTCAGGAGGCTGAGGCAGGAGAATGGTGTAAACCCGGGAGGCGGAGCTTGCAGTGAGCTAAGATCCGGCCACTGCACTCCAGCCTGGGCGACAGAGCAAGACTCCATCTTAAAAAAAAAAAAAAAAAATTGATTAAAAAAGAGGTCGCCAGCTGGGTGTGGTGGCACATGCCTATAATTGCAGCACTTCGGGAGGCCAAGGTGGGCAGATCACAAGGTCAGGAGTTTGAGACCAGCCTGGCCAACATGGTGAAATCCCATCTCTATTAAAGATACAAAAAATTAGCTGGGCATGGTGGTGCATGCCTGTAGTCCCAGCTACTTGAGAGGCTGAGGCAAGATAATTGCTTGAACCCAGGAGGCAGAGGTTGCAGTGAGCCAAGATTGTGCCATTGCACTCCAGCCTGGGTGACAGGGCAAGACTGTATCTCAAAAAAAAAAAAAAAAAAAAAAAAAATCTCCAGTATGAGAATCAACTCTTCAAATTAATGTTTTTTGTTTGTTTGTTTTGTTTTGTTTTTGTTTTTTTGTTTTTGAGATGGGGTCTTGCTCTGTTGCCCAGGCTGGAGTGCAGTGGCTTGATCTCGGCTCACTGCAAGCTCCACCTCCCAGGTTCACACCATTCTACAGGCACCCGCCACCACGCCTGGCTAATTTTTTTGTATTTTTAGTAAAGACAGGGTTTCATGGTGTTAGCCAGGATGATCTCAACCTCCTGACCTTGTGATCCGTCTACCTTGGCCTCCCAAAGTGCTGGGATTACAGGCGTGAGCCACCGTGCCTGGCCCCTCAAATTAATGTTAATGGGAATAAATTCAAATTCCACAAGGAGTAGATCTGGCTTAACAAAATACATATAAAAAGCCCTGAGAATGATCTTTCGGAAAGGCACTTCGACAATATCTATCAAGGACTGGTACAGGTCCATGGCCTGTTAGGAATGAGGCTGCACAGCAGGAGATGAGTGGCGGAGCATGAGCATTACCACCTGAGCTCCGCCTCCTGTCAGATCAGTGGCGGCATTAGAGTCTCACAGGAGCACAAACCCTATTGAGAACTGTGCATGAGAGGGATCTAGGTTGTGTGCTCCATCTAATGCCTGATGATCAGAGGTGGAACAGTTTCATCCCAAAACCGTCACCACCTGCCCCCATCTGTGAAAAAATTGTCTTCCACGAAACCAGTCTCTGGTGCCAAAAAGGTTGGGGACTGCTGATCTATTTGATCCAGTAATTCTCAGAATTTGTCTAATACGTTTCCTTGCACACAGATGCAAAGATAAGCACACCAGGAAATTTGCCACAGTAGGGTAAACATTTGAAAAAGAATTCAAAATATCTGTAAAAGGTAATTAAATTATGATATATGCATATAATACAATAAAACTCAACTATTAAAAACACAGATCTAGACTTCTGCTTTTGCTTCCAGCCAAGATGGAATAACAGGGACTAAATTTTCTCTTCTACTTGAAAATATTGGACAACATTTATGAAAAAAATTGTTTTAAAGACATTGAAAGATGGGTGTGGTGGCTCACACCTGTAATCTCAGCACTTTGGGAGGCTGACATAGGTGGATCCCTTGAGGCCAGGAGTTCAACACCAGCCTAAGCAACACGGTGAGACTCTATCTCTACAAAAAAAATGAAAAATTAGGTGGGCGTGGTGGCTCACACCTATAGTCCCAGCTACTCAGGAGAGGCAGGAGGACTGCCTGAGCCCAGGAGGTCAGGGCTGCAATTAGCTATGATTGGGTCACTGCACTCCAGCCTAGGTGACAGAGTGAGACCCTGTCTCAAAAAAAAAAAAAAAAAAAAAAAGATATTGAACATCAGGCAATAAAGGACAATCATCCACACAAGACAGAAAACAAATGAGGTGAGCCCTACTACTGCCTCAGCTTGCTGCCTAAAGATTTTCTGGGCCATGGGGCAGGGAGGGGGAATTCAGATGGAGCCGAGCAATCTCCTTGAATTGATGAGACAGAAGACATAGGGAGGACAAGGCAGCTACAGTCCACAGAGCAGGGAACCAGAGAGAAGAGAGCTGCATAAAGACAGAACTCCAAAGATCTGCAGAGAGTTTCCCTTGAAGTCCAGCTGAGTGTGTAATGGGAAACTACCAGTGGTAGGCAGCCTCTGAGATGGCCGCCAGTGACCCCCACCTCCTACCAGTCACACACTTGTGTAATACCCTCCCATTAAGTGTAGGTTGGTCTCACTTATAACAGGATACAGCAGAAGTGATGAGATTTTATTTCTGAGATTAGGTTATAAAAAGACGGTGGCTTCCATCTTGGGCATATTCTCTGTTGCTTTCTCTCATTCTTGGAGAAGCAAGCTACCATGTCATGAAACAGCCCTGTAGAGACACCCATGAAGCCAGACACTTGGCCAATAGCCATGTGAGTTAGCTTGGAAGTTGGTCCCTCCCAGAGGAGCCTTCAGATGAAACCACAACCCTGGCTGACAATGGCAACCTCAAGAGATGTGTTTTTTTTTTTCTTTTCTTGAGATGGAGTCTCACTCTGTCGCCCAGGCTGAAGTGCAGTGGCACAATCTCCACTCACTGCAAGCTCCGCCTCCTGGGTTCACATCATTCTCCTGCTTTCAGCCTCCTGAGTAGCTGGGACTACAGGCACCCGCCACCAGGCCCAGCTAATTGTTTTGTATTTTTAGTAGAGCCGGGGTTTCACCGTGTTAGCCAGGATGGTCTTGATCACCTGACCTTGTGATCCACCCACCTCGGCCTCCCAAAGTGCTGGGATTACAGGTGTGAGCCACCACACCTGGCTTTTTTTTTTTTTTTTTTTTTTAGATGGAGTCCTGCTATGTTTTCCAAGCTGGTCTTGAATTCCTGGACTCAAACGATCCTCCTGCCTCAGCCTCCCAAGTAGCTGGGTCATAAGAGATCTTGAGTCAGAAGCACCAAACTAAGCTATGCCCAAATTTCTGACTCACAGAAATTGGGAGAAGTAAATGTCTGTTATTTTAAGTTGCTAAGTTTTGGGGCAATTTATTACATAGTGTACTACTCGAGGCTGGGGAAAGAATCACCCCAAATGGGCCGGGCGCGGTGGTTCAAGCCTGTAATCCCAGCACTTTGGGAGGCCGAGACGGGCGGATCATGAGGTCAGGAGATCGAGACCATCCTGGCTAACACGGTGAAACCCCGTCTCTACTAAAAAATACAAAAAACTAGCTGGGCGTGGTGGCGGGCGCCTGTGGTCCCAGCTACTCGGAGGCTGAGGCGGGAGAATGGCGTCAACCCGGGAGGCGGAGCTTGCAGTGAGCTGAGATCCGGCCACTGCACTCCAGCCTGCGCGAAAGAGCAAGACTCCGTCTCAAAAAAAAAAAAAAAAGAATCACCCCAAATGATTAGAGGGATAAATCATCAGAGCTCAAACAGGACCAGAAATAGTCCTGTTCCCAATAACTAGAATAGAAAACCTCTCAAGTCATGGGGTATTCTGAAATACACAAAATGGTTTTACTTCATGAATGGGAGAAAATTAGCTCTAGATTAAACACTGTTCTGACCCCGCATAACAAATTTAAAAGCTAGTCTTGAAAAGATCAAAATACTTCCAAGTGACTACATCTCAAAGTTCAGAAATATTTACAGGAATAACAAATATGCAGTACCCAAAATTCACATTTTCTAGCATCTTATTAAAAAATCATGAAGGCTACAAAGAAATAGGAAAATATAAACCATATGAAGAGGAAAAAAATGAATTGAAACTGACTCAGAAGTGACACATATGATAGAATTAGTACATAAGGGCATTGGAACAGCTATTATAATTATATTCCAAGGAAAAAATATTGTGTATATTAAGTAGAGTTGTGGAAATTATAAAAAGACCCAAATCAAACTTTGAGATATAAAAACTAAAATGTCTAAAATGAAAAGTACACTAGGTGGGATTAACAGCAGATTAGACAATGCAGAAGGAGGATTAGAAAACTTGAAGACATAGCAATAGAAACTATCCAAAATGCCACAAAGAAAAAAAAAGAATTAAAAAAAAATGAACAGAACATCAGTGAGCTGTGAAACACAGCAATCCAATACACACGTAGCAATGCAATATACATGTAATTGGAGTTCTCAAAGTGGAGGAGAGGGAAAGACAAATAACTTTTTTGAAAAAATAATGGTCATAATATTCCAAATCTGATTTAAAAAATACAAACCCAGGAATCCAAGAAACTAAATGAACCTCAAGCACAGAAACATGACAAAAATTATACCAAGGCACAACATAATCAAATTGCTTAAAACTATTGATAAAAAAAAATTCAAAATCAGCCAAAGCAAAAAGGTACCCTGTGTACAGAAAATATACAAGGTTATACAAAGAGGTCATACAAAAATAAAAATGTTGGCCAGGTGCGGTGGCTCATGCCTGTAATCCCAGCACTTTGGGAAGCCAAGACAGGTGGATCAACTTGAGGTCAGGAGTTTGAGACCAGCCTGGCCAACATGGTGAAACCCCATCTCTACTAAAAATACAAAAATTAGCTAGGTGTGGTGGCGGGCACCTATAATCCCAGCTACTCGTGAGGCCGAGGCAGAAGAATTACTTGAACCTGGGAGGCGGAGGTTGCAGCTAGCCGAGGTCGTGCCATTGCACACCAGCCTGGGCGACAAGAGCAAGACTCCATCTCAGAAACAAACAAAAACAAATACAAAAATTAGCCAAGTATGGTAGCGCATGCCTCTAGTCCAGCTATTCAGGAGGCTGAGGCAGGATAATCGCTTGAACCGGGGAGGTAGAGGTTGCAGTGAGCCAGGATCACACTATTGCACTCCAGCCTGTGTAACAGAGTGAGACTCTGTCTCAGTAAATAAATAAATAAATAAATAAATAAACAAATAAAAATGTTAACAGACTTCTTGTTGAAAACAATGCAAGCCAGAAAATGTCTCAAATAAATAAAAATGTGAACGGACTTGTTGACAACAATGTAAGCCAAAAAACAGGCTTTAATGCAACATCTTTAAACTAGTGAAAGAAAAAAACCTGTCAACCTAGAATTTTATATTCAGCAAAAATTTCTTTCAAAAATGAAGATAAAATAGTTTTCAGACATAGAAAAGCTGAAATAATTCATCACTAACAGACGTGAAATACAAGAAATGTTAAAGGAAGTACTTCAGGCAGAAGGAAATGGTATGAGGTAGAAATCTGGATCTATACAAAGGAACAAAGAACATCAGAAATAGTAACTATGTAGGTTAATAGAAGAGTCTTTTCTTATTATTTTTAAAATATACTTAAAAGATACTTGTTTAAGCTGGGTGCAGTGGCTGACGCCTGTAATCCCAGCACTTAGGGAGGCTGAGGCGGGTGGATCGCCTGAGGTCAGGAGTTCAAGACCAGCCTGGCCAACGTACATAGTGAAACCCTGTCTCTACTAAAAATACAAAAAATTAGCTGGGCATGGTGGCGGGCACCTGTAATCCCAGCTACTAGGGAGGCTGAGGCAGGAGAATCACTTGAACCCAGGAGGTGGAGGTTGCAGTGAGCCGAGATCGTGCCATTACACTCCAGCCTGGGCAACAGGAGCAAAACTCCGTCTCAAAAAAAAAAGATACTTGTTTAAAGCAAAAGTAATAACCAAGGTTTTTAATATACAAGAAAGTAGAATATATCACAATAGCATAATATCTAGGAGGAGAAAATGGAAATATATTGTTGTAAGGTTCTGATTCTATACATGAAGTGGTATAATATCACTTAAAGGTAGACTGTGATAAGTTAAAAGTATATACAACGATCATAAAGCAACCATGAAAATAATACCACAAACAGCTAATAAGCCAACAAAGAAAATAAGATTGAATTATACAAAATACATAATCCAAAAGGCAAGGAAAAACAGAATAAAAAGGGAATAGGTGTGACAAATAGAAAAAAAAACAGCAAGATGGTAGAGTTAAATCCAAACATAATCAATATTAACATTAAATGTCAATGATTTAGATATCTCAATAAAAAGGCAGATTGTCAGATAGGATTTTTTTAAGCAAGACCCAACTATATGCTGCCTTTAAGAAATTCACTTTTACATATAGAGACAAAAATAGGTTAAACACAAAAGGATGGAAAAAGATATACCAAACTAATACTAACCAAAAGGAAGCTACATTAAATCAAAAGAAGTGGCTGAATTTATATCAGAAAAAGTAGGTTTTAGAGCAAAGAATATTACCAGGGACAAATAAATTCATTTCATAATGATTAAGAGTTCAAACCCAAACATCTATGCATATAATAAAAGAGCTTCAAAATATATGAGGCAAAACAGACAGAAATACAAGGAGAAAAATGTATCTATAATTATGGCTGGAGATTTTAACAACTCTATTAAGAATTTTGTGTGTGTGTGTGTGTGAGACCGAGTCTTGCTCTGTCACTCAGACTGGAGTGCAGTGGCATGATCTTGACTTACTGCAACTTCTGCCTCCCGGGTTCAAGCAATTCTCCTGCCTCAGCTTCCCAAGTAGCTGGGACTACAGGCATGCGCCACCATGCCCAGCTAATTTTTGTATTATTTTAGTAGAGACGGGGTTTCACTATATGTTGGCCAGGCTGGTCTTGAACTCCTGACCTCAGGTGATCTGCCCGCCTCAGCCTCCCAAAGTGCTGGGATTATAGGCGTGAGCCACCGTGCTGGCCTCTATTAACAATTAATAGAGCAAGTAGACAGAAAGTTATAAGCATACAGATGACTTGACCAATACTATCAACCAACTTCACCTACTTAACATTCATAGAACACTGCACCCAGAAACAGCAAGTTTTTTTCAAATGCAAATGAAACATTTACCAAGACAGACTATATTCTGAACCATAAAACAAGTTTTAACACATTTCGGAGGATTCAAATCATATAAAGTATGTTATCTTAGAATTCAATAACAGAGGCCAGGCACGGTGGCTCTTGCCTATAATCCCAGCACTTTGGGAGGCCGAGGCAGGCAGATCACCAGAGGTCAGGAGTTCAAGCCCAGCCTGGCCAACATGCTGAAACCCTGTCTCTACTAAAAATACAAAAATTAGCCGGGTTTGGTGGCACGTGCCTGTAATCCCAGGTACTCGGGAGGCTGAGACAGGAGAATTGCTTGAACCCGGGGGGTGGAGCATGAAGTGAGCCAAGATTGCACCACCGCACTCCAGCCTGGGTAACAGAGCAAGACTCCCTCTCAAAAAAAAGAAAAGAAAAAGAAAAAAGAAATCAATAACAGAAAGATAGCTGGATAATCCCCCAAATGTTTGGAAACTAAACACTCTTCTAAATAGTCCATGGGTCAAAGAAGAAATCAAAAGAGAAATTTAAAGGTATTTTGAACTGAATAACATTGAAAATACAACATATCAAAATTTGTGGGATGCAGCTTTTTCTCTGATGGATTGACAGTGGAAAAGTGACAAACAAGAATTGACGTGAGAAGAAACATTTACTGAGTACTTACAAGGCCTCATGCATACATCATCTCACTCGGCCTTCCCAGTAGCCTGTGTGGTAATGATAACAAACATCTGCCATCTGCCTATGCAGCCAGGTAGTGTTCTAAGAGTTTTTATATGTTAATTTGCTCAATGTCATTACAATCCTATGAGGTAGGGACCATTATTTACATTTAACAGACTCTGAGGGCACTGATGCACGTGGACATAGAGTCACTTGCCCAGTATCACATCACTAATAAGAGAAGGACCCTGTATTCAAGCACAAGCAGTGGACTCTGAGCCTATGCTCCCAACCATGACACTACCCAAGGTTGATATGAAGAAACCACGCCCAGAGACTTTTAGTACTCACCAAAGTCACCCAGCTAATAAGTGGGACTCAAACTGAGCTCTGTTCAGCTCCAACCTCTCCTTTTTCCACCCTTCTCCTCTGCCTTCCTGTGTTGGCCTCAGTTCTAATCTCAGGAGGACTGGCTGTATCTATAAGGCAGACCTTGGGGAGGAGGGCCCAGGATACATAGATTACAATCTCAAGGGATGTGGGGAGAAGCATGCGAGTACTGAGCATGAGGTAAGAGATAAGACACCTGAGCCACTGCAAATATCTGTTGAGGGCTGGGGTTCTTGACCCAAGTGGGTGACACAAAAAGATCTGCAGAGGATGGAAGGGGAAAAAAATAAAAATGCCATCACAGAGCTGTGAATGGAAACAATACTACCCTAGAATCAGGAAGCCTCGTTATCACCCTGGCCAGTTCTAGAGGCTGCTACTTGACAATGTCTATGTCCAACAACAGGAAATGGAGAATGAAGAAGGCTGGAGATGTTCATCAGGGCAAGAAAGTCTGGGCTCTGGAAACACTTGTGCCTGGGTTAGAATCCCAACTCTAGAGTCCTACATTGCTACTTATTTGCCCTATGAGCCAGTTTCCTCATGTGTCAAATGGTACAATCATACCTTCTTAAAGAGTTATTAGGCCAGGTGTGGTGGCTCATGCCTGTAATCCCAACACTTTGGGAGGCCGAGGCAGTCAGATCACTTAAGGTCAGGAGTTCGAGACCAGCCTGGCCAACATAGTGAAACTCCATCTGTACTAAAAATACAAAAATTGGCTGGGCATGGTGGTGTGTGCCTGTAATCCCAGCTGTTCAGGAAGCTGAGGCAGGAGAATTGCCTGAACCTGGGAGGAGAGGTTGCAGTGAGTTGAGACTGCACCACTGCACTCTAGCCTGGGCAACAGAGTGAGACTCTGTTTCCAAAAAAAAAACAAAAACAAAAACAAAAAAAACAGAAAGAGAGCTATTATGAGAGTTATGCAATATGTATAAACAGTCAAGCCCAATACAATATACATACAATTAGAATTCAATAAATGATCACTGTTATTCATACTAGTTACTAGATACATGAATTTGGATAAGGCTGTGGAGAGTGCACACACATTCACAGCCTGGGATGTATCCACACCACACACAGCAGCCGAAATATGTTCATCCATTCACCCTATAATTTGCTTCTGAGTACCTACTAGATGCCAGGAATGATACGAGGTCCTGGGAACACAAAGCCCTCATAGACCTTATATTCTAGCAAGGGAAACATGTTTAATAAGCATTTCAGACTCAGTTGTACGATTTCAGTGGGGTTATATAACATGGAAGAGTACTTGAATGGTACTTGAAGGGTACTTGAATGGTATTTGAAGGTTACTTGAATGGGATATAGCAGAGGATGGAAGATCTGGTCCAGCATGAGAAATCAGGAAGACTTCTTCAAGGAAGGATGTGTAGTCTGAGATCTCAAAGACAGAAGCGCTCCCTCTCCATGTGATGCCCTTTGCTGCCCCGGGTGTCTGAAGAGTCCCCACCAGCAAGAAGTCCTTCACCAGATGCAGCCCCTCGACCTCAGACTCCCTAGCCTCCAGCACTATAAGAAATACATTTCTTTTCTTTATAATAGTTACCCAGTCTCAGATATTCAGCTATAGAAATAGAAAATTGACTAAGATACCATATGACCCAGAAATTCCACTGCTAGGCATATAGGTAATACCCAAGAGAACTGAAAAACATGTTCACACAAAAACTTGTATACAAATGTTCATAGCAACATTATTCAAAACAGCCAAAAAGTGAAAACAATCCAAATGTTCACCAACTGATAAGTGGACCAAAAACAAATGTGGTATATGCATACATTAGAATATTATTCAGCCATAAAACAGAATGAAGAAATGATATCTGCTACGACATAAATGGACCTTGAAAACACGGTGCTCAGTGAAGGAAGTCAGACACAAAAAGCCACATAATGTATGATGCTATTTATATGAAAAGTCCATCATAGGCAAATCCAGAGACAGAATAAGTAAATTTTAAAAAGCAGAAGAGAGCTGGGTAAAAAAATAGGTGGCGGATATGTGAGGCAAGGAGTTGATGGTCACGTGGGAAAACCTGAAAAGCAAAAGGGAAAAGGCTCAAAAAAAAAAAAAAAAAAAAAAAAGGGCTGGAAAGGAGGGCAGGGCCTTGCAGACCAGGTTTCCACCACTGGTAGAAGAAGGGTGCAGATGAGATACGCTATCAGGCCGGCTGGCTCTAGATTTCTAAGGCTCTACGGGCTGGGAACTGGAAACAGGATGGACCCAGGCGCCCCCTGCTGTAAGGCGGGCCAGGCAGCTTACCCCTCAGGTGGGTCTTCAGAGGCCTGTCATCTATCAGCTCCAGGTGCTGCCAGACCCATCTGTGGTAGGAAGGGGAGGCACCAAGGTCCAACAGCCGCAGGACTTCACAGCTGCCCTGAATACAGCAAGAGATACAGCAAAAGGGTTAACCCCTAAGGCTCCAGGCAGGCCAGGCTTTGAAGAAAATCTCTCTGAATTGCATCTTATCCCATTTTATTTGCTTAATGCAAGTGGTTTCAGGATTTTTGTTTGTTTGTTTTTGTTTTTGTTTTAAGATGGAGTCTTACTTTGTTACCCAAGCTGGAATACAATGGGGCAATCTCGGCCCACTGCAACCTCTGCCTCCTGAGTTCAAGTGATTCTCCTGCCTCAGCCTCCTGAGTAACTGGGATTATAGACATGTGCCACCACGCCTGGCTAATTTTTGTATTTTTAGTAGATATGGGGTTTCACTATGTTGGCCAGGCTGGTCTCGAACTCCTGACCTCAAGGATCCACCTGCCTCGACCTCGCAAAGTGCTGGGATTACAGGTGTGAGCCAACCACGCCCAGCCTAGTTCGTTCGTTCGTTCGTTCCTTCCTTCCTTCCTTCCTTTTTTCTTTCTTTCTTTCTTTTTAATGAAAATATTATTTACTTACCATAAGAAGTTCAAGTAACTGAAGAAGCATGAGAATTAAATAAAAGCCAGGCACAGTGGCTCACGGCCTGTAATCCCAGCACTTTGGGAGGCTGAAGTGGGAATATCACTTGAGCCCAGGAGTCCAAGACCAGCCTGGCCAACATGGCAAAAACACAAAATTATTTTGTCTCTACTAAAAATACAAAAATTAATCTGGCGCGGTGGCTCACGCCTGTAATCCTAGCACTTTGGGAGGCTAAGGCAGGCGGATCACCTGAGGTCAGGAGGTCAAGACCAGCCTGACTAACACGGAGAAACCCTGTCTCTATTAAAACTACAAAATTGCTGGGCATGGTGGATCACGCCTGTAATCCCAGCACTTTGGGAGGCCGAGGCGGGCGGATCACCTGAGGTAGGGAGTTCGAGACCAGCCTGACCAACATGGAGAAAACCCCTCTCTACTAAAAATACAAAATTAGCTGGGTGCGGTGGCGCATGCCTGTAATCCCAGCTACTCAGGAGGCTGAGGCAGGAGAATCACTTGAACCCAGGAGGCGGAGGTTGCAGTGAGCCAAGATCGCGTCATTGCACTGCAGCCTGGGCAACAAGAGTGAAACTCCGTCTCAAAAAAAAAAAAAAAATGCAAAATACAAAATTAGCCAAGCATGGTGGCGCATGCCTGTAATCCCAGCTACTCAGGAGGCTGAGGCAGGAGAATCGAATCGCTTGAACCCAGGAGGCGGAGGTTGCTGTGAGCCAAGATCACGCCATTGCACTCCAGCCTGGGCAATAAGAGCGAAACTCTGTCTCAAAAAAAAAAAAAAAAAAAAATTAGCTGAATTAGCTGGGCATGGTGGTGCATGGCTGTAGTCCCAGCTACAGGAGTTCTTTGTACTATTCTTATAATTTTTCTATGAATTTAAAATTATTCCAAAATTAAAAGTTTAAAAATATTCAAACCAGGGCCGGACGCGGTGGCTCAAGCCTGTAATTCCAGCACTTTGGGAGGTCGAGACGGGTGGATCACGAGGTCAGGAGATTGAGACCATCCTGGCTAACACGGTGAAACCCCGTCTCTACTAAAAAATGCAAAAAAACTAGCGGGGCGAGGTGGCAGGCGCCTGTAGTCCCAGCTACTCGGGAGGCTGAGGCCGGAGAATGGCGTGAACCCGGGAGGCGGAGCTTGCAGTGAGCTGAGATCCGGCCACAGCGCTCCAGCCTGGGCGACAGAGCGAGACTCCGTCTCAAAAAAAAAAAAAAAAAAATTCAAACCAGACAGAAAAACATAGAGATAAAAACTACATTAATCCTGATACCCAGAAATAACTAGTAGTAACATATTAGTGAATATTATTTCAAACTTTTCTCTATGAACACATAAAATGTATATCTACAATTTTTCATCAATGAATTCATTTATGTAAAACTGACTCTTGTAACTTTTTTAGAAACTCAATAATATATCAAAGACCTCTTTCATGCCAAACAATATGGTTCTATAGTATCATGTTTAATGGTTACATATTATTCTATGCACACCATAATTTATAAAACTAAAAATAACAAATATTCAGTTGAGCAAAAGAAGTCAGACACAAAGAATACACACTGTATGATTCCATTTATATGTAGTTCAAAAACATGCAAAAGTAACCTGTGGTGACATAAGCCGTAACAGTGCTAAGCTTTGTGGGGGGATTTTGTCTAGGAAGGGGCACAAGAGAGCCTTGTGGAGTAGTGGAAATGTTTTTTATCTTGATTTGGGTAATGATCACACATGTGTATACTTATATAAAAATTTATGAAGCTGTAAAGTTTAGATTTGAAATCTTTACTGCATACTTTTTGTTTGTTTTTTAGATACAGGGGAACTGCAGGTGCCAGAGAAACAATATGAACCCGGTTTCCTTAAGTATTTAGTGGGTCTTTAATTGCATCTATGGAGAGAACAGTTTCACTATGTGTCCCCCAATGATAAACTGTTAGAAATGCATTGATAGTGGGCATTAAGTTTTCGATGCCATCAGGAAATCTTCTCTAGCTTTCTGAGGTCCCAAGGGTGTCCAACCACCCGCAGCTGATTTCGCCCTCTAGTGGCAACATGAGTAAACTACAGGAGTCGGGACAGCTTGGTCTCTCTCCCAGAGATGAACACTCAAAACGCTAGCCAGGCAGGAAAAAAAAGAGAGAGAAAAGAGGAGTCCTTTAGAGGGGGCTGGTGCTTTTCATTTCCAGCCAGGGTTGGGGGGCAGGGGAGGGGGTGCTGTACCAAAATATGGCTTGGTGTTGCCTGATCCTCTGAATTCTCAAAAGCCAGAAATCAGAATTTTTATGTAAAATCTTCACATTGATGATTAAATCAGATTTTAATAAAACACTGTAAGGAACAAACTAGACTCATCTTCTGGCCAAGAGCTCCCTACCTTGCTGTCTTTTAATGACTTTCACATTATTTTTTTCAGAATGAAGTCTCAGCACCTCTGCATTACAATCCCCTACAGCACTTACTCAAATGCAGATTCCAGAGTTAATGAATCAGTCTCTGGGGTGAGAGAGCAATCTGCTTTTTGAAAAGCACCCTATGTGTTTGTATGCTTACAAAAATTTGAGAATTCCTCCCTTAGGAAGCACCCTACATGTTCGTATGCTTACCAAAATTTAAAAATTCCTCCCTTAGGTCAGGGCTTCTCCTACATCAGTGTGCCTTGGAATCATCTCGAAGCCCTGTTAAAACACAGATCACTGAGCCCTTCCTCCTAAAGTTTTGGATTGAGTAGCTCTTGGGTGGGCCTGAGAATTTGCATTTTGAAATGAGTTCCCCGCCAGGTGCAGTGGCTCACGCCTGTAATCCCAGCACTTTGGGAGGCCGAGGCAGGCAGAATACCTGAGGTCAGGAGTTTGAGACCAGCCTGGCCAACATAGTGAAACCCCGTCTCTACTAAAAATGCAAAAAGTAGCCAGGCGTGGTGGCAGGCACCTGTAACCCCAGCTACTCAGGAGGCTGACACAGGAGAATCACTTGAACCCAGGAGGTGGAGGCTGCAGTGAGGCGGGATCGTGCCATTACACTCCAGCCTGGATCACAAGAGTGAAACCCTGTCTCAGAAAAAAAAAAAAAAAAAAGGAGAAGAAGAAGAAGAAGAAAGAAGAAGAAAGAATAAGGAGAAGGAGAAGGAGAGGGAGGAAGAGGAGGAAGAGGAGGAAGAAAGAAGAGGAAGAAAGAAGAGGAAGGAAGAAGGAGGAGGAGGAGGAGAAGGAGGAGGAGGAGAAGGAGGAGGAGGAGCAGAAGGAGGAGGAGCAGAAGGAGGAGGAGGAGCAGAAGGAGGAGGAGGAGCAGAAGGAGGAGGAGGAGAAAGAAGAAGAGAAGAAGAAAGAAGAAGAAGAAAAGGAGGAGAAGGAGGAGAAGGAGGAGGAGGAGGAGGAGGAGAAGGAGGAGGAGGAGAAGGAGGAGGAGGAGGAGGAGGAGAAAGAAGAAGAGAAGAAGAAAGAAGAAGAAGAGAAGGAGGAGAAGGAGGAGGAGGAGAAGGAGGAGAAGGAGGAGGAGGAGGAGGAGAGGGAGGAGGAGGAGGAGGAAGAAGAAGAGGAAGAAGAAGAAGAAGAAGAAGAAGAAGAAGAAGAAGAAGAAGAAGAAGAAGAAGAAGAAGAAGAAGAAGAAGGAAAAAGGAAGAAGAAGGAAGAAGAAGGAAGAAGAAGGAAGAAGAAGGAAGAAGGAAGAAGAAGAAGAAGGAGAAGGAGAAGGAGAAGGAGAAGAAGAAGAAGAAATTAGTTCCCAAGTGCTGCTCGGGAGGAATGCTCACTGAGTAAGCATGTGCTAAACTGAATCTCATCCTTACCAGACTTTACAGGGTGAGTGGTTCCATTTAACAGATGAAGCAATGGAGGCAAAACAGATGAAGAACCACCCCCCGCTTTCTGCCAGTCAGAATGTAATCATTATGCTGATTAAAGAAAATATTGTAAAGGATTTCTATCCCTCACCACACATCCCCTCATCTTTCCTGGCTATATAGTATCAAAGAGCTTAGAGCTAAATTTGGAGAGAGATGGCAGAGGTGATCACCTCAAAATTTTAGCACAGAGGAAGCAAATATTAAGGAGAAGGAACTGCCAATTGACATCTGGCAATAAATCTTTTGCTACTTATATTAACTAGACTTGATTCTGTTCTCTGGGACTGAGCCAAGAATAACAACACACACACCACTCCCCTAGTGGTGCTGGTAAGTTTAACAACCAGCTTTCCTGAAAAACATATGCACGTATATAAACCTTACTGTTATAAAGAATGTGTTATACACAATTTATAAACAATAAAATATACCATACAAGAAAATAATAAAATATACCACACAGGAAATTCCATACAGCCAATCAGCTCTCACAGAATTCTTTTGTGGGTTTTGGCTGAACTCTTGTATCCATGGCCAGTTTATAGTTGCAACTCAACCATGATTGGACAAATGAAGTTGCATCCCAATCCATTTTCTTCCCAATAAATTCAATGTTATTAAATCTGACTTGTGATATACTGTTCTATTTCTCACCCTCACATAAATTATATTTATTAAACTGAAAATTTTTTTTAGCTTTAGCACTATGTATGTCAGAATTTCACTTGTTCAATGGTATAACTTCTATGATGAATGAGATAATAGCTTTTTAAAAATTAATTAATTTTTTTTTTTGAGACACAGTTTCACTCTGTCACCCAGGCTGGAGTGCAGTGGTGTGATCTCAGCTCACTGCAACCTCCACCTCCCAGGTTCAAGCGATTCTCCTGCCTCAGCCTCCCGAGTAGCTGGGACTACAGGTGCACACCACCACACCTGGCTAATTTTTGTATTTTTAGTAGAGACAAGGTTTTACCATGTTGGCCAGGCTGGTCTCAAACCCCCAGCCTCAAGTGATCCACCCGCCTTGGCCTCCCAAAGTGCTGAGATTACAGGCGTGAGCCACCGCACCCAGCCAAATAATAGCTTTTATTTGTTTTTATTTATTTTATGTTTTTGAGATGGAGTCTCACTCTGTTGCCCAGGCTGGAGTGCAATGGTGAGATCTCAGCTCACTGCAACCTCAGCCTCCTAGGTTCAACCAATTCTCCTGCCTCAGCCTCCTAAGTAGCTGGGATTAGGCATACGCCCCCACGTCCAGCTAATTTTTATATTTTTAGTAGACATAAGGTTTCACCATGTTGGCCAGGCTAGACTCGAACTCCTGACCTCAAGTGATCCACCCTCCTCAGCCTCCCAAAGTGCTAGGATTACAGATGTGAGCCACCGCACCTGGAGAGATGATAGCTTTTAAATATTGTTAGGCGACTTCATTCTCTTCGCAGTGTAGCAGCTATAGACCCAGGCCACTTTTAAATTTAATCTGCATTATAAGCATTTTCTTTTATCACTTTCCTAAGACAATCAGCAAAGCCCTAAACCAAGATCTGACTTAGGGTGTTTGCTGATTCCATTATATAAATTATCCAACCATGGCTGATTGTAAGCTACCAACATGAGGGCACTGAATGTGGAGTTGGGAAGAGATGCTCACAACTGCATAGTATTTCTACCATAGAGACACAATAGACGTAACCTGAAGAGAAAAACTAGTAAAAATGCAGTAACATCAGTAGGAAATGATGAGTTTTCAGTATGTATTACTCTTGTTTTCCTTCTTTCCTTCTCTCTCTTGCTTGCTCGAGCCTTCTTTCCATCCCCCTCCCCTCTCCTCCCCTTCTCTCTTCTCTCTCGTCTGTCTTTTTCTTAGAGATAGGGTCTTGCTATGTTGCCCAGGCTGGATTCAAACTCCTGGGCTCAAATGATCTTCCTGCATGAGTCTCCTGAGTTGTTGAGACTATGGGCATCAGCCACCATGCCCAGCTCCTAATTTTCCATATAACTTATTTAATTGTAGGTTTATAGCATCTAATTTTTAATAATTATTAGGTTTAGCAAAATTCCTGAAAATTTAACAATGAGCTCTCACAGGCAGGTACAAGCCAGTGCCAGCACACAACCAATCTTGCTTCCTCCTTTTGTCTAATGGTTAAATATGTCAGGGCTCATCTCCCACCTCACCTCCTCCAGGAAGCCCTTCTTAAAGCCTCCAGCCTTTAGAGAGTTCCTTCTCCTGAATTCTTGTAACTTGCAGAGTTTGCACCAATCACTTGGTACTCAGCAGTGACACTTTTCTTTGTCTATGTGTGGAATCTGGTGGAGGAGATCTATAGAGAAAACCAGTTTTTTTCATCTTTGTATCCCTCCAGAGCCTGGACCAATGTGTCATGACCTTGGCAAAAACTCAACAAATGCCTGTGGTGTCAACCTGTAAGAAACAGACAGAAAGGTCAGCCCAAATTCTAAATCCAAGTTCTTGAAAAGAGCTTTGGAGTCAGAGAGACTTGGGTTGAACCCTGCCTGTGCACCTCATCAGCTGTGTGACCTTGGATAACCACTTCACCGTACTGTGCCTCAGTTTCCTCCTCTGTAAAATGGGAATAATAACAATACCAACCTCCTTCGGGCTATAGAGACTAAAATGAGATGAAGCATGTGAAACACAGAACCTAGCATACAGTAAGCACTTGAGAAATGGGAGATTTTCTTTTCATTATCAACCAGCAGAGAAGGTAGCAAAGGACATAAGGCAATTTGCAAAAGATAAAATGTAGATCATAAACAAACATGATAAATCTCACTAGTAGTCAGAAAAAATATCAAATCCTCAGTATGGCAGCAATTGCAACCTAATAAACCAGAAAACTTCTGAAAAAATGACATGCAAGGCTGGCAGAGCTGTGGTAGTACCAACAAAAATGTACATCCTGGACACTAGATAAGGTGGGTCTCTCCTTTTGGAGAGCCAATTCGTTGCAGGAGCCATAAAAATTATGATGCTGAGAGTTGAGTCCAATCTCTCTCTCTGGCTGCAAGACTCCACTGCAGTGGTCCCTATACCTATGGCTACGGCCCCTTTGAATAAAGTCTGCCTTGTAAAACAAAATTATGATACCAAGAAATTCCACTTTTGAAACTCTACTCTGAGATGATGGGCTTATGGATGATTTCTTCCCTTTTTCCAGAAAGTTTTCTAATGTGATCATATCACTTTTACAATTTAAAGATAATTTAAGGTGGGGTTTGGTGGCTAACGTCTGCAATCCCAGCACTTTGGGAGGCTGAGGCAGGTGGATCACTTGAGGCCATGAGCTTGAAACCAGACTGGCCAGTGTGACGAAATCCCATCTCTACTAAAAATACAAAAAAAATTAGCCAGGCATGGTGGCACATACCTGTAGTCCCAGCTAATCACGAGGTTGAGGCAGAAGAATCACTTGAACCCGGGAGGCAGAGGTTGCAGTGAGTCAAGATTGCGTCACTGCACTCCAGTTTGGGCCACAGAGTGAGCAAGACTCTGTCTCAAAAATAAATAAATAGGCTGGGCCTGGTGGCTCACGCCTGTAATCCCAACACTTTGGGAGGCCGAGGTGGACAGATCACCTGAGGTCAGGAGTTCAAGATCAACCTGGCCAACATAGTGAAACCCCATCTCTACGAAAAATACAAAAATTAGCTGGGCATGGTGGTGGACACCTGTAATCTCAGCTACTTTGGGAGGGTGAGGCAGAAGAATTGGTAAAACCCAGGAGGCAGAGGTTTCAGTGAGCCAAGATTGCGCCATTGCACTCCAGCCCAGGCTGACAACAGCAAGACTGTCTCTAAATAAACAAACAAACAAACAAATAATTTTAAAAGTGATCTGGCACCACTAAGATTCAACAGCCAAATGCATGATTTAAATATGCATCTATATGTAAATAAGCATGCTTAGGCGCTCAAGGCCGGAGAATCCCTGGGTCCTCTTTCTAACACAATAGCCATATATCTTAATGTCTCCAGCCACGCTCTGAGACAGGCAGGCCTCTTACAGCTGGGACATGGAAACTCTGAAAAGGAAGTAAATGGCACAGGTTTCTGAAAGGGGCTCAAACTGACCATCAGGCCACAGGACATGATCTTAGGCATGCTCCTCAGAGGTTCACCCTCATCCCAACCCCCAGACTTTTCACCTTGCTGATAAACATGATGAAGGATGACTCTCCAAAGTCTTTTGAGATCAGCTGCCCATACGAGAACCTCTCTATCTTCGACATGTTTACAAGCTGCCAGAGCTTCTCATCAGACCATGATGCAAACAGATCCATCTTCCTGTGGGAAGAACCTGTTAGAATTCATCACCCCCATCATACAAGGTGCCCAGACATTAGCAATCTGCAGAGGGCACATGCTCTTCTCCTGTGGAAGATGCCTGGGTGGAAGATTTCACTGGTACCTGCCCAATCACCTGGCCTTGCCTATAGTTACTCTCCTACCTGCTATCACCTTGGCTCCCTCCACCTTTTCCCAAGGTCCTCCCCTCCAGTCAAGCTCCCCTCTTTGCTGCTGCTCAGATGCCCCTGGGTGATCCAGCCTCTGTGCTTTTCTCACTTCTGCTCCTCCTTCCAAGAATGTTCGCCTCCAGCCCTGCCATCCCTCCCCACCGTGGCTCATGAAGCTAGTCCCTACTCCAGCTCACAGCTGTTCTGTCCCCCAGCTCAGCAGTTCTGGCCCTACCTTTGCTTTGGGCAGCTCATCCAACCCCCATGTCCCCCTGGCCTGTTGGCTTCAAATACTCAGCTCTGGGCCTGGGGAGTGGGACAAGTCTGGACTCCCCTCTTTCTGCCTGTTGCTCCCTGTGGGTGAACCCACCCTGCAGTGACTGCCCCTTCCCCTGACCTTGAACACTACCTTCACAGGCTTGCCCGCCTTCATATGCGGCTCCAAGGGCTGCCAACAATCATCTCAGAGTTTCTCGCCTCCAACAAGTTAAGGGCTCGGAACTTAACTGACTCAGGTGGACTGAGTTCGTTGAATCAGGTTAACTCAAGGTGACTCAGGCCTCAACGTGTGCACTGAGTTAAGGTCAGGGCACCAGAGGTGAACATGCTCAGTGCCATGTCAGGGGTGAAGGTCTGGAGACACCAGCAGAAAAGTAGGGCCACCATAGAAGAAGTACCGACCATGCGCCAAGCCCTGGGCCATACACTTCCCACGACCATCCCATTCCATCCTCACCATGACCTTGGGAGAAACGTATCCTTATCCCCATTTTACAGAGCAGGAGGACCTACCCAGGGTCACATCACTGACAACCTAAGAGCTGAGATTGGAGTCAGACCTATTTTTCCACAGTATGAAAAAAAAGAAAAGGAAAAAAAAGAATAGCTCCTCCCTTTAGGACTAAATCCCCCCTTTTCCAATGGAAGAAGCTACCTCTCTCAGCCCCAGCCACAGGAACCAGACCCCTCAGCCATCACACTTCTCTGTAGCTGTGCAGCCCTACAACCTGAATTTTCAGGGCCAGTGCAGATACTTCATTGGATTTTTACTCCTTTTACATAAAGGCAAATAACTGAAGAGCAATTAAATGAGATTTCACTTGTATATCCTTATGTGGCCTTTCATGTACGTAAGTATTCAAAAACCAAAAATCTTTTGCCATGTGTGAGTTCTGCTTTTACGTTAAATATGATACCCAGTTACGGTGCTTACTTTCTGACTCACATGTGGTTGTAATTATTTCTATCCTGTTATTCACCTTACTCAATATTTATTTGTTGAGCACCTGCATGTGTCTGGCAGTGTGACAACATAAGGATTATAGTAGTGACAAAGACATATCTGGTCCCCGTCACCATATTGCTTACTGTCTGAGGGGGCATATAAACTGTAAAGAAATTACTACGCAATCAAGAATTATAGCTTGGGCCAGGTGCGGTGGCTTACGCCTGTAATCCCAGCACTTTGGGAAGCCAAGGCAGGCAGATCATTTGAGGCCAGGAGTTCAACACCACCCTGGCCAACATAGTGAAACCCCATCTCTACTAAAAATACAAAAAAATTAGCTGGGAGTGATGGCGCATGCCTATAATTCCAGCTACGTGGGAAGCTGAGGCAGGAGAATTGCTTGAACCCAGGAGGCGGAGGTTGCAGTGAGATGAGATCATGCCACTGCACTCCAGCCTGGGCAACAGAGCAAGACCCTGTCTCAAAAAACAAAAAAAGAATTACAGTTTGGGCTGAGCACGGGGGCTCATGTCTGTAATTCCAGCACTTTAGGAGGCCAAAGTGGCAGGATCACGAGACCAGGAGTTCAAGACCAGCCTGGGCAACATAACAAGACTCCATCTCTACAAATAATAGAACAATTAGCTGGATGTGGCAGCACACCTATAGTCCTAGCTACTAGGACTGAGCTCTGTTATCCAAGCTGCAGTGCAGTGGTATGTGATCACAACTCACCACAGCCTCAAACTCCTGGGCCCAAGTGATCTTCCCACCTCAGCCTCCTAAGTAGCTGAAACTATAGGCATGTGCTACCACACCCAGCTAATTTTTTAAATTTTTTATTTTGTAGGGACAGGGTTTCACTATGTTGCCCAGGCTGGTCTTGAACTCCTGGGCTCAACGATCCTCCCACCTTGGCCTCCCAAAGTGCTTGGATTACAGGAGTGAGCCACTGTGTCTAGTCCCATGTTAGCTATTCTTACTATTACTATCAATAGGGAAGGGATATTTGAGCTAAGACCTGAAGGTATAGTAGGAGTTTGCAGAGAGAGAAGGTGGGTAGGAGGTGGGACTTCAGAGCATCCCAGATAGAGAGAACAGCAAACAGTATGTTTCCCACCAGGCCTAGGACAGACAAAGTCAGGCAGCTAATAAACACACAAGGGGAAAAAAACGTTGAATGAAGGCAGAGTCACCTAAAAAATTCAAACCGATATTGAGCATCCTTCTGAACTTCCTGGTCCAGTTTATTAGCAAAGAAGTCCTCCCTGTCAACAACCAGGAACTCTGTTTCTTCCATACAGACGATGGTGGACCTCCTCAATGAAGCATGCAGAATGTCCGTTTCCTGTTGGGTGGACAGCGCAAGGGCAAGTGTGAGGCCACCTCCACTTCCTGTCCTCAGCCTTACACACATCTTCCCTGCCTCCAGCTTCTCCCTGAATTCTCTCCTCACCAGACTGCATGTTCCCCAGCCCCCTCTATTCTCCTGCACATTCTCCCACTGTGGCCCACTCCTCTTCTTCTTAATCTGCTGCTTATGGAAAAAGAGGCAACAGGCCTGAATAGGCCAGAGGGGAAGAAGCTGGAGAGTCCTCGCTGTGGAGTCACTGCATCTTTAAAGGGCTGAATCAGGAACATACTTCTTAAACAGCACAGATGAAGAGGCTGATCTTGGTCCAACTCAATTAGCATTTGACAGGTAAGGGCACTGGGGCCCACACGGGACAGTGACTTGTACAGAGTACTAGGCAGGACTGGGCCTGGCTGAGAGGTTCTAGCAGAAGTCCTGTCACCTCCACGCACTCCACCCCAGGAAACTGGGTCCTTCCCCTAGGCTTACCCCAAAACAGCTACCCTTCTGCAGCAATTTCGGGTGGGGATCTAGGAAGGCACTGCTGCCATCCTCGTCGTTGGTTATTGCAACTGTGCCCAGGTAGATGAAATAAAAGCTGTTGCCCTTCTGCCCCTTCTTGATGATCACACGCCTGCGACCAAACCTGGGAAAAGACCATTGCTAATTGATTGGGTAGTGACACGGGGGCAGGTCCATGCTGGGAGGAGCTCTGGACTGGTTGTGCTCTTTGCTCTAGGATATAAGAGCACAGACTTGGACCAGAAGGGCCCTCAGGACAGCCCAGCCCTGCCAGTCAAGCTGGAGCCTTTCACTAACACCTATCCCATTGCCTGCCTTGGCTGGACTGAAGCTTCCTGAGAGCAGAGCCTTTGCCAGTCTGGGTCACTGCTGCGTGTGCTTGGGCACAGTGAATGCTTATTGAATGTAGTGGAATAAATGAGTGAACACATGCTGAAAGCAATGAATGGGTTAGTAGAGTCGCTTAATGATTAGGAGGACTGGCTTTAGCGTTAGCCTAGGATCCAAATCCTGGTTCTGCTCTTAGCTATGTGACACTGAGCAATGGATATCCCCTCTCTGATCCCTGGTTTCTCTTGTCTGTAAAATACAGATGAGTATGCCCAGAATGAGACACAGATAATGGTCTTATCATAATTACCAGCAGCCCACTACCCAACAGGGCACCCTTAGGGTAGAGGTGACCAGGCCCAGAGCAAACAAGGAGTTCTTAAACTCAGAAGGAACTTTCTGTATTTCGTATGCAAGTCCAAATCTCAATTCTTTCAATATTTATTCATTTCCTTCATTCATTCAATAAGTTAAATATCAGAGGTGTCTATTAGGCACCATGAGGCCAGGTGTGGTGGCACATGCCTGTAATCCCAGCACTTTGGGAGGCCAAGGTGGGAGGATTGTTTTTTTTTTTTTTTTTTTTTTTGAGATAGAGTCTCGCTCTGCCGCCCAGGCTGGAGTGCAGTGGCCGGATCTCAGCTCACTGCAAGCTCCGCCTCCCGGGTTCACGCCATTCTCCTGCCTCAGCCTCCTGAGTAGCTGGGACTACAGGCGCCCGCCACCGCGCCCGGCTAGTTTTTTGTATTTTTTAGTAGAGACGGGGTTTCACCGTGTTAGCCAGGATGGTCTCGATCTCCTGACCTCGTGATCCGCCCATCTCGGCCTCCCAAAGTGCTGGGATTACAGGCTTGAGCCACCGCGCCCGGCCTAGGGAGGATTGTTTGAGCCTAGGAGTTTGAGATAAGGATAGGGTCTCACTATGTTGCCTAGGCTGGTCTTTAACTTCTGGGCTCAAGGATCCTCCCACCTTGGCCTCCCAAAGTATTGGGATTACAGGAGTAAGCCACTGTGCCCAGTCCTGTGTTAGCTATTCTTACTATTACTATCAATAAGGAAGGGATATTTGAGCTGAGACCTGAAGTTGCCACATCCAGCTAATTGTTCTATTATTTGTAGAGACAGAGTCTTGTTATGTTGCCCAGGCTGGTCTTGAACTCCTGGCTGGGCAACAAGGTGAAACCCCATCTCTACAAAAAACACAAAGATTAGCCAAGCATGGGGGTGCACACCTATAGTCCCAGCTGCCTGGAAGGCTGAGGTGGGAAGATCACCTGAGCCTGGGAGTTTAAGGCTATGGTGAGCCATGATCACACCACTGCACTCTGGCCTGGGTGACTCTGTCTCAAAAAAAAAAAAAAAAAAAAAATAGGCACAATGAACAACATAGACTTTGTTTTCAAAATTATGGTCACATACAGGATGTAAACGAGGTTTACAAATGCTTTAAGAGATTTCAGTGCAGGCTAATTGAGGAGCATAGAGAAGGGGCCTTAGGAAGGTCAGACAAGGTTCTAGCATGGTGCTTGAAGTGAGTCATCCAGGTGGACAAAGAGATGGAAGAGGGTCCCAGGCACAGGGACCACCATGACCAAAGGTGCACAGGTGGCTGGAAGCACAGCACATTCAAGGGATAACATGTACTTCATAGATAATGTGCACCTCACGGGAAAGGAAAATGGGAGAAGGCAAGGTCAGGGGAGTGGTGGGAGAGAAATTCAACTGGTCCCACCATAAACGGCCTCCAAAGCTCAGCTAAGTTTGGATTTTACCCAGGAGACAATGGGTAAAAAAAAAAGTCTGCCCTTTAGTCTCTGTCAGGACTGATGAGCAGCCGTTGTGGAAGTGCCCCTGTGGCAGGGCCATTGCCCCCAGCTCTGAGCTCATGGCCCTGCCCTCAGCAGTTCTGCTCTTCCTCCTCCCACTCCACACTGCCACCTTCTGTTCCTTCCTGACTCGCTGGCTTGACCAGCAGCAGGGGAACCAACACCCTGCTCAGGGCAGATGATACCCACTTTGTTCCATCAGTTTGTCCATGTTGCTCCCCTGCCTGCAGTGGCCTTCCCTCTCTTCTACACTATCAGATCCTTTCAGGAACTCAGGTCCTACTTCCTCCAGGAAGCCTTCCCTGACCCAGCCCCCAGCAGCATCTCCTCTTCTGACCTCTCAGAGAGTACTCACTGGCCTCGTGATTCTATGGCAAACTCCTGAGGGCAGGAATCAGAGGACGGACAGAGGACCACACCAGGCTGGAGTCACTACTGCCCAGGCTCCATTGTGGCTGTGGGCTTCATGAGCTACAAACCAGTATCAGCCCGGAATCTTTATCAATGTAGGAAAGAGGCAGGCCAGGCACGGTGGTACACGTCTGTAATCCCAGCATTTTGGGAGGCTGATGTGGAAGAATCACTTGAGCTCAGGAGTTCAAGACCAGCCTGAGCAACATAGTGAGCCTTTGTCTCTACAAAAAAATACAAAGGCCGGGCACGGTGGCTCACGCCTGTAATCCCAGCACTTTGGGAGGCCGAGGCAGGCGGATCACGAGGTCAGGAGATCGAGACCATCCTGACGAACATGGTGAAATCCCGTCTCTACTAAAAAAAAAAAAAACAAAAACAAAAACAAAAAAATTAGCCGGGCATGGTGGCGGGCCCCTGTAGTCCCAGCTTCTCGGAAGGCTGAGGCAGGAGAATGGTGTGAACCCAGGAGGCGACGGAGCTTGCAGTGAGCGGAGATCACGCCACTACACTCCAGCCTGGGCGACAGAGCGAGAATCCGTCTCAAAAAAAATAAATAAATAAATAAAAAATAAAATTAGCCAGGAATGGTGACACCTACCTCTTGTCCCAGCTACAAAGGAGGCCGAGGTGGAAGGCTCACATGAGCCTAGGAGGTAGAGGCTTCAGTGAGCTGTGATCACGCCACTGCACTCCAGCCTGGTTGACAGGACGAGACCCATCTCCAAAAATAATGATAATAAAAAGAAGAAAGAAAGAGGAGATGGCCCAGGTGATAATGACTAGCTAGGAGACAGCAGGAATATTCAGCTAGGAAATGAGATTTTGAAGATGAGGGAGCACAGGCACTGTTCACTGAAGTAAAGATGACTACAACTACAGCCAGAAAGACCCTCAGAGACCATCAAGCTCAACCAACATTTTTGGGAGGGGGAAAGGGGGACCCAAGGAACCTACAGCTTGCTGAAGGTCACAGTAAGCCACAATCAAGTCAGAGTTAGAACCCGAATCTCCAAAAGCAGACATCTGTAGCTTTTGCTGTCAAGCATCTGATCATATTTTTCCACCAATCACACCCTGATTCTCCTTTGGGGAAACTACCCTTTCTCAACACTCAATCAGAGCATCACTGACCTCAGTGGTAATTCAAGCAAAGCCAAGCTGGTTCAGAAAGAATTCATCCCAAGCTCTGATGTGAGTGACTGAGAAGAGCTTTTCTTTCTTTCCATCAGATTAAAACTAAACAGATGAGTTTGGAGCTGAGACTGCAGCAGCCATCTCGCCAGTATGAGGGGAGAGTCTGGCGGAGGATGACGCTTATATGAACAACATCCCTGAATTCCTGCCAGCCTGAAGCTGGAGAACTATCCCAGGACTTACCAGATACATGAGCCATGAACACATTCCCTTGAGCTGGGCTTTCAGATACTGGCAACTAGAAGAATCCTGTCTAAGCTGCTAATTCCCAGTCCCAGAAATAAACCACAACTAGCAGAGGTCTTTCACAGTAACACCTCAATTGATCTTCCCCCAAATCTTATTATTATCCTTATTTCACTGATGAGGATACTGAAGCTCAGAAAGGTTAAGTGGCTTGCCTGAGGTCACATGGGGCACATGAGGCATTAAATTCCAGAGCTTCAGCTGGACACAGTGGCTCACAC
Source organism: Macaca nemestrina (assembly GCF_043159975.1). Taxonomy (NCBI): domain Eukaryota; kingdom Metazoa; phylum Chordata; class Mammalia; order Primates; family Cercopithecidae; genus Macaca; species Macaca nemestrina. Next base: position 28,853,083 of record NC_092139.1, read on the forward strand.
CTATAATCCCAGCACTTTGGGAGGCTGAGAGAGGAGGATAGCTTGAACTCAAGAGTTCGAGGCCAACCTGAGCAATATAGCAAGAACTCATCTCCACTAAAAACAAATTTAAGGCTGGGCACGGTGGCTCACGCCTGTAATCCCAGCATTTTGGAGGCCAAGGCGGGCGGATCACGAAGTCAGATCGAGGCCATCCTGGCTAACATTGTGAAACCCCATCTGTACTAAAAAATACAAAAATTAGCCAGGTGTGGTGGCGGGCGCCTATAGTCACAGCTACTCAGGAGACTGAGACAGGAGAATGGCGTGAACCCGGGGGGCGGAGCTTGCAGTGAGCCGAGATCGCACCACTGTACTCCAGCCTGGGCGACAGAGCAAGACTCTGTCTCAAAAACAAACAAACAAACAAACAAACAAAAACACACATTTAAAAGAAATAACTGGGTGTGGTGTGCCTGTAGTCCCAGCTACTCTGGAGGCTAAGGCAGGAGGCTTGAGCCTGGGAGGTCCAGGCTGCAGTGAGCTTTGATCACGCCCCTGCACTCCAGCCTGGGCAACAAAGCGAGACCCTCTGTCAACAACAAAAATTCCAGAGCTTCCAGTGCCACAGTTCTTTTCCTTTCCATGACACCACTCTGCCTGGCATAGAATCTTACTTTATAGACAGTGGTGACACACTCTTCTTGACTGGGTTAGAACAAAGCAAATGGTCCTCTCTGCCTCATCTACACTTCCACCTGTCAAAGCTACCTGTTCAAACACAACTTCTGGGAAACTCTTGACCAAGCCAGCTGAAGGGTAATAATCTCCCCCTGGGAGCATCTGCACTGATCACAAAGGGTCTCAATCTGTAGTTAGTTGTCACAGCAAGCCACAATCAAGTCAGAGCTTACTCCTTAGACTATGACTTCCATGGAGGAAAATATTAGGGTACAAACCTATGGTCAATTTAAATCCTAGATTTCCTTTTTTCTTTTCTTTTTCTTTTTGAGGCAGAGTCTTGCTCTGTTGCCCAGGCTGCAGTGCAGTGGCGCAATCATAGCTCGCTGCAGCCTCAATCTCCCAGGCTCAAGTAATCCAGCCTCAGCTTCCCAAGTAGCTGGGATTACAGATGCATGCCACCACCACCATGCCCACCTATTTTTTTTTTATTTTTTGTGTAGTGATGTGGTCTCACCATGTTGCCAAGGCTGGCCAAATTCCTGGGCTCAAGGGATCCTCCTGCTTCGGCCTCTTTAAGTGCTGGGATTACAGGAATGAGCCACTGTGCCCAGTCATATCTTGTATTTTCAAGACAAGCCTTGCCCAAATATTCTGCTAGGCTGACCCTCTTGAAGCCACTGAGATGGCCTGGAAATGGCAGTATTTCCACATGTACCTCTCAGACTTTTCTAGTACAGGGCACTTCTTGTATTATGGACCCTTAGACAATCTGGTAAAGTATTCACAGAATAATGTTTTCCTTTGTTTTGTTTTGTTTTTTGTTTTTTGGAGATGGGGTCTCACTCTGTCACCCAGGCTGGAGCGCAGTGGCACAATCTCGGCTCACTGCAACCTTTGCTCCTGGGTTCAAGCGATTATCCTGCCTCAGTCTCCTGAGTAGCTGGGACTACAGACGCCCACCACCACACCCAGCTAATCTGAATAATGTTTTAAGTGTATAAAATAAAATCCAACATAATTATAGTTAACAAATTTTTGTAAACCAAATTTTTGATAAAGCAATATATTTGTATCTTTATTAGGACATTGAATAACAAGATCTAGCAGCAGATCTAATAACTACCATCATTTTGAAGATGTGATGAACATAAATTTTTTGAGAAATCTGCAACAACTCGAATATGATGTGAAAATATCTGTGATTTCTTTTAGTGAAAAGTCACAGGGATGGCTAATATGATAGTGGTTTGTTGCTTATATTCATGATTGAAGGAAATAATAAATTTCATCTAGAGGTTAATGAAAATAGAGACATTTCTCATTCAAGTTCACAGACCCTGTGCTAGTGCCTATCTAGATATGGTACAATCAACTCTGATCCACTCTGACTTTTAGAGCCTAGATTCCAGTTTCAGCGCTGCTTCTTATGGTCTGGGTGACCTAGAAGGAGCCATTTTCCCCCACAGAGCCTCAGTTTCCTTATCTGAAAAATGAGGGAATTGGACCAGATCCTCTCTGAGGTTCCTACTAGATCCTCTCCAGATTTAATGGCCCTTTACTTCTCTAAGAGTCTCAATAAGTGAGTGAGATAAAGGGTGCTGCAACCATAGCAGTGGGTGCTAAAGTGAATGGACAGAAGACTTCATTCATGGCTAACACTATACAGAGGGGTGGGCAGGACCTGCCACACCTTCTCGGCCAGGCTCTTTTGCTCAGTTCAGCCTCAGCTTGGTGGCCAAGGGCTGTGCCCCTCACTGACCGTTCAAAGCGCATGACTTTGGCCAGGAGCAGCTGAAGGGGCTCTGCGTAGTTCCGATAGCTATCCAGAACCTGCAAGATGTTACAGACGGCCTGGATCTCATCCTCTGTTCTCCAGGAAGGCTTCTTCTGCATGATCTGAATGGCCTTTGGAGGAAAGTGACCCTGGGGAGAGAGGACCAGAGTGATACAGGGGACCCAGCAGTTTCGCCCATGGGCCAGCGGGCAACACCCCATAGTACTGCTCGTACTTTCCCGTTCCCTGTACCACAGTGGCTGATATGTGATGAGTGCTTACTGTGTGTCAGGCACTGGGATAAACATTTTACATGCCCATCTCACTGCATCCTTGCCAGCCCAATAACTGTTATTCCATTTGACAGATGAAGAAACTCAGGCAGGATTAGGAATAGATCTGACACATATCAATGCTGACATCCCCCGACCTGTACTATTCACTGACCTTCCCAGGCAATACAGGCTTCCCTGGGCTCCAGTGGTCCTGCAGAGTCTGCTCAGCACACACACAGAGCAATCAGGGGAGAACTTCGCCTGTGTCTCATCCCAGACCTCAGCGTGCTATAGGAGACTAATGAGCAAAGAGAACCTTCCAGAGACAGACTATTAGCTAAACCTTTTCTTCTCAAGTGAACCAGGCCTCATGGACCAGCACATTCACCTACCACTCCCACCTGCTGAGAAGTGGCACTGTGAGTTGTGAAAACCCCTCAATGGCTTCTCTCCAACCTCATCTCCTACCTCTTCCCTTTGTTCTCTACTCTGGAATTTTCTACTGGTTCCTGGCACATGCTAAGATTGGCTCTGTCTTGAGGTATCTGCCCGGGCTGTTTTTCTGCCTGGAATATTTGTTCCCTGGGTTTTCTCGTGGACGTGGCTGACTCATCATTCTGGTCTCAGCTCAGATGCTGCCACACCCTCAGTGAGTCCCCACTGGGTCATATTAGCTAAAAGAGTAGCCCCTTCTTCAGTAGGCTCTTGCTATAGAGTGAACGTCCCCTCCAAAACTTGTGTCGAAATATAATTGCCATTCTGACATTATTAAGAAGTGGATGCTGGGCACAGTGGCTCATGCCTATAATCCCAACACTTGGGAGGCCAAGGCAGGGGGATCACTTGAGCCTAGGAGTTCGAAACCAGCCTGGGCAACATGGCAAGACCCTCATCTCTACAAAAAATTTAAAAATTAGCTGGGCATTGGGCCGGGTGCAGTGGCTCACACCTGTAATCCCAGCACTTTGGGAGGCCGAGGCGGGCAGACCACGAGGTCAGGAGATCAAGACCACCCTGGCTAACATGGTGAAGCCCCATCTCTACTAAAAATACAAAACATTAGCCAGTCATGGTGGCGGGCACCTTTAGTCCCACCTACTCGGGAGGCTGAGGCAGGAGAATGGCGTGAACCCAGAAGACGGAGCTTGTAGTGAGCCCAGATCACTCCACTGTACTCCAGCCTGGGCGACAGAGCAAGATTCTGTCTCAAAAACAAACAAACAAAAAAAAAAGCCAGGCATAGTGGCACACACCTGTAGTCCTAGCTACTGAGGGGCACTAAAATGGGAGGACCGCTTGAGCCCAGGGAGGTTGAGGTTGCAGTGAGCTGTGATTGCATCACCGCACTTCAGCCTGGATGACAGAGCGAGACTCTGTCTCAAAAACTAAAAATAAAAAATTTACATAAATGTCAGACTGTAGACATCACTTGGGCAACTTGCTTTCTTCAGTGTTTTTCTAAACAATGTTTTAAAAATGTATCCATTGTTTCCACTGAGAGTTGCTGCAATAATTGAGTCTATGATTCTAAGCCTCTCTAATACTAAGGGTTCTCTATGAGAAGTTCAGCATTATTAGAGGCTCAATATGGACTATACTGAGGCTTAGCTTTCCATCAGAATCCAAATATTGTGCTGAGGGGCAGGTTATATAACTATGTATGTGTGTGTACTATATATTATATATAATTTTTACTTAGATATAATTCACATGCCTTGTAAGTCACCATTTAAAGTGTACAATTCAGTGTTAAATGTATTCACAGAGTTGTACAACAATCACCACACTATTTTGGAAGCTTTTCATCACCCCAAAGAAACCCCATACTCATTAGCATCACACAAAGGGCTGGGCTCATTGTTTTTTGGGGGTGGGGTGGGGGCAGGGGGACAGGGTCTCACTCTGTCACCCGGACTACAGTGCAGTGGCACAGTCATAGCTCACTGCAACCTCCATTTCCCAGGCTCAAGCAATCCTCCCACCTCAGCCTCCCAAAATTCTGGGATTACAGGTGTGAGCCACCATGCCCAGCTGATTATTTTTATTTTTTAATTTTTAGTAGAGACAGGGTCTCAGTATGTTGCTCAGATGGGTCTAAAACTCCAGGGCTCAGGTAATCTTCCTGCCTAGGCCTCCCAAAGTGCTGGGATTACAAGCGTGAGCCAGCACATCTGGCCAAAGGGCTGGTTTTTACATTGAGTCTCCAGCTGGGCTCAGGAGTGCACACCTGTAATGCCAGCTACTCAGAAGGGTGAGATGGGAGGATAAATTGGCTCTCTGCTCTTCTCTATGTTGGAACCAGAGTCAGGCATGATTTAATTGAGGGCCACCGATAGGCCTTGCCCATAAGAAAGAATTTTCCCTCTGTGCCTCTTCCCTCCCTCTACTGCGGTGCACAGACTTGCCCTCACATCTAGAGCGCTGTGGCTCTCACATAGGCCCCTAGTTTCTCCTGCCTGAAGGATAGAGCCTGATTAACCTTCAGTGCCCAGTGTCACACACCAGCCAGCCTGAAGAGCTGAAGAGACACAGGGCTTGGATGACTGAACTGAGTATGCTTCATACACAAGGGTGCACGAAAAAATAAGGCTGTGCCCAGGAGAGGCAGGCAACAGAAGCCATACCTGGGCTCCAAGAAGAGAAAGAGGTGGGGCAGGAGATGGGCACAGGTGGCCCTGACACCCATTATAAAGTTCTGTTCTTTCCCCGTTCCCTGAGAAAAAAAACAACATGGCTACTCCAAGCCAGGTCAAGTCAGGTCTGCACTGGTGAGAATTTCAGATCTTCCCTATAAATAGGTAGGCTCTTTTAAATTTTAAATTGGATTTTAATATTTAATACCCAGGATATCGTGGAGAGAAGCCAAGAAGATAACAATGATGAGACTGAAATTCAGGGAACAAGTCACACAGTCCAAAGCTCCCACAGATATAAAAGCATTCCCTCATCAAAATGAGAGGACTCTTTTTTAGAGAGGGGGCCTCGCTCTCTCACTTAGACTGGAATGCAGTGATATGACCATAGCTCACTGCAGTCTTGAACTCCTGGCCTCAAGTGATCCTCCCACGTCAGCCTTCCGAGTGTCAACAGGTGCGCTGCACCCGAATAAGACTCTTGAAGGGTATCTGACACCCAGGTGTGAGAGGTGTGCCCAGCATCTCTCAGAGAATTCAGGGCAGAACCAGAATTCACACAGGTCAGTCCTTTCCCACCACCCAAATTCTTCCTTTCTCTGGGACTCTCACATCCTCTGCTTTTTCTTTTCCTGCTGTTTTCCCATGGGTCCAAGCCCAGGGACTCTCTCCCATTGGTTCTGCTCAACTATGCAGTGACAGCTGGTTCCTAGATACGCAGTCTTGGAGCTCCAGGGATGGAAGGAATCACTGAGATCAGCCACTTTATTAATGAGGAAATGAAGTGGCCAACTCAGGGTAACAAGCTGAGTTTGTGGCAGAGACTAGACTGAAACCAGCTCTGCTGATGCCCAGCCAGGGTTTCTTCCAAGCCAGGGTGCAGAAAGAAAATTCCCCCACAGCAAGGTTCGATCTACGCATACCTCCTCTGCAATGAAGTCCATGGTATCAAATGTGACTCGGCTTTGCATCTTTTTCTGAAAGAAAGAGGGCAGGGAGAAGAGGGAGAATCAGCAAGACTGCCCCTAGAACTTTGCATCTAGAGCCCTCCTGTGTACCTGGACCACCATGGTGGGCAGGAAGCCATGGGAAACCTCCTTGCAGCTGGCCCTTTCAGGCCTGCCTCTGCTCAAAAGCCCCAACTCAGCACTAGGCTTGGGTCCAGCATTGACAATATATGGTGAAGGCAGAGAAATATGGGGGTGGGGAGAAGGAAAGGAGGATAAAGAGGAAATAGGAAAGGAGAGAGAAAAAGAAGGGGAAAAAGCAGCAAACAAACAAGTATAGAGGAGGAAGAAAAGGAAGGATAAAAAGAAAGGAACAGGCTGGGCATGGTGGCTCATGCCTGTAATCCCAGAACTTTGGGAGGCTGAGGCAGGCGGATCACGAGGTCAGGAGATTGAGACCATCCTGGCTAACATGGTGAAACCCACCTGATCCTGCACTCCAGCTGCCCAGTGCTCCATCTGACAACCCTATGACCCTTATAGGCTGCCCTTGAGAGGCTTCTGCTCTGCTCAAGCCACTCTGGCTGCCAATGAGGTTAGGCTTAGCCTCCCACTCCCCCAACAACAAGTGACTCTGCATCTTAGCTTCCATATGCCCCAAGCATCAGGCCACGTCTTCTGGTAACCAAAGTCCTCTGATCTCCAGGGCCCATTGCGTCACCACTGCATGCCACCCTGAGAGTCAGGAGGTCCTTCCTGAGAGCTAACCTACGTCTTTTGGTTACAGTTCTTCCACTCCATTCGTTTTTCATCTCAGCCCAACCACAGGGCTGCAGCCTTGTTTGGTTTGGCCGGCACAGGGTCTTAAAATACAGTCTTTGTATCTGAATGTCTTTAGATGAGGCATATCTTTCCTCTCCAGCTGGCCTGCTCTATCTTAAACTCAGCTACATACACACTAGTTACATTATCTGCTGGCCCCTTAGAAACCACTCTAAGGCTGCCTAACCTTCCCCCATCACCAGCCCCGTATCCCCCTTTCTTTGGCCACCATCTGTCAGAAGCCCTTTAGGGAAATTTCTTGGAGTGAATCACTAGATGCAAGAGGGGTGGGGACTGGCTCTAGTCATTCCTGAAACAACAGAAAAATGGGCAGGATCTGTCCAGGTGATTGCTGGGGAAACTCTGAAGCCCTGAGCAACACACCCAGTAGCAACGAAGACACCTCTGGGGAACCAGAACAAGTTAGCAGAAGGGTGACCAACTTTTCTGAGCTAAAGAAGGGCACATGATCTACCACTGGGATAAAATACTTTAAATTGGGACCTTTTAGAAAATCTAGAAACATGATCACCAGGCCAGGCGCGGTGGCTCACGCCTGTAATCCCAGCACTTTGGGAGGTCGAGGCGGGCGGATCACGAGGTCAGGAGATTGAGACCATCCTGGCAAACAAGGTGGAAACCCTGTCTCTACTAAAAATACAAAAAATTAGCCGGGTGCGGTGCTGGGCGCCTGTAGTCCCAGCTACTAGGGAGGCTGAGGCAGGAGCATGGCGTGAACCCGGGAGATGGATCTTGCAGTGAGCCAAGATGCACCACTGCACTCCAGCCTGGGTGACAGAGCAAGACTCTGTCTCAAAAAAAGAAAAGAAACACGGTCACCACAGTGAACAAGGCCCTGAAAATGCCCCCTGCGCCGAAGTAGGGGTGTAGGAAAGAAAGTAGACACACGAACAAAGTCAGCATGTGGGCGTTCAGAAAACCCTGGTTACTGTGACTCTTGGATTGTTTCTGGCTCTTTTGATCACTGTTGAAATGGAGACCACTTCTCCACTCCCAAGGTTTCTTTCCACACGGAGGGAGGTGTTATTAGTAGAACTCTACTGGCCTCTCTCCTTCTACACTGAGGAGTGACTTAAACTCTTTGATGAATCTGGAAAGAGAAAAACTAGGCATGATTGCTCCTTCCCTCTGAGCCCATATTTTGCTCCACCTTTCCCTGCCATGAGTTTCAGCAGCAGGCCTGCTGTTGCAGTGGAGACTGCCTTGGTCCAGCATTGCCTGTGGCTAGGCATGTAAGGCTGTCTAAATCTGGGGTTCGGTATTAGGTAAACCTCTTGGTTGATGATATAAGTCACCCTCTCCAACAGAAGTCTGGTCATTAATAAAAGTGACCATTGGGTCTCTCATCTGCTTTTCCTTTTGTCTTCTTTCTCAGTTCTGCGCTTGGGCCAGAAAGTAGGTTGCAATTTATTGCCCTCTTTAAGCCGTCATAATCCTGCTGAGCCCAGCTGCTTACATCCCAGAAGGAGAAGATAGGGTGCTTCCAGTGAGCACTCTCAATGATTTGATATTCCCGGAATCCCCTGAGGCCTTGGCGAAACATTTTACACACTCGGATCATTACGATGATATCCGTGGCAAACTGGTACAGTCCCTATGGAAACAAAGCAAACAAGATCAATAGAAACAATCTGTTCTCAACAGTCAACAGCAGGCTGGATGGCGCTGAACAAGGTAAAATTTACCAGGATTAAATGCAGTAGTGTACTGGAGTGATGGTTACATTTTCAGGAAGTTTGCAAGCCCCCTGAAATTAAGTTGGTAGCTTGAAACTGGCCACGGTAGGAGTACTTATGCCACAGAAATTGGCAGCTACTAGTCAGGGCATCTCCTCTCCCCAGAAGCCAGTCGTTATGTACCAGCAAACCAATTAAATGTCAAATCCTTCACTTCCATCCACAAAATAAGTGGCACAACTAATTGCAGGCAGTATAGGTACGATGTACAAAGCCTGAATTTTAGAATCAGATAGATCTGAGGAATAATGGTAAGAGGAATGCAACACTGTTGGCTGTCAAGATGAAGGGCCCACAAGCCAAGGAATGTGGGTAGATTTTAGAAGCAGAAAAGGCTGTGAGCCTTGAGAAAGGAATGCTCACACCTTGATTTTAGAACAAGAACATCTGTGTCAGACTTCTCGCCTACAGTACTGTAATATAATAAATCTGCTCTGTTTTATGCCATGAAATTGTGGTAATTTGTTATGGCAGCCGTAGAAAACTAATATAACACCTAATCCAAGATGGGCCACCCTATCTTTTCCCCAGGAATTTGGAATTGGGACTGAGAACAAGTGAATACAGAGGATAGGGAAAAATCCAGGATGTAGAACAATCTATAAATCAATGAACCCAGTTTCTTCAAAAAGTCAATTTCATGATGAAAAAAACAAGACATGGGGGCTGCTCTAGATTAAGAAAGATTCAAGAGATATACCAACGGTGTGCTTCTTGACTGGATACTGATTCATGATAACAAGCTATAAAAGGCACTCTAGGCCAGGTGCGGCGGCTCACGCCTGTAATCCCAGCACTTTGGGAGGCCAAGGTGGGTGAATCACTTGAGGTCAGGAGTTTGAGACCAGCATGACCAACATAGTGAAACCCTGTCTCTCCTAAAAATACAAAAATTAGCCTGGCATGGTGGTGCGTGCCTGTAGTCCCAGCTACTTGGGAGGCTGAGGCAGGAGAATCACTTGAACCTGGAAGGCGGAGGTTGCAGTGAGCTGAGGTCGCGCCGCTGCACTCCAGCCTGGGTGACAGAGCAAAGGCACTCTAGGGACAAATAAGGAAATTGAATATGACTGCACATTAGATAATATTAGGAAATCAGTGCTGATTTTCTTTGTATAATAGTGGTATTTGGTTATGTGGGTAATGTCATTATTTTTAAGAAAGATATGTCATAAAGTATGCAGCTTACTTTCAAACAATTCAGCAAACACATATACAAATACATAAAGCCAGGCCGGGCGCGGTGACTCATGCCTGTAATCCCAGCACTTTGGGAGGCTGAAGTGGGCGGATCACCTGAGGTTGGGAGTTTGAGACCAACCTGACCAACATGGAGAAACCCCGCCTCTACTAAAAATAAAAAATTAGCCAGGTGTGGTGGCGCATGCCTATAATCCCAGCTACCAGGGAGGCTGTGGCAGGAGAATCGCTTCAACCCAGGAGGCGGAGGTTGCAGGGAGCTGAGATCATGCCATTGCACTCCAGCCCGGGCAACAAGAGCCCCCCCCCACACAAAAAAAGAAAAAAAAATACATAAAGCCAATAGAACAAAATGGTGAATGATAGATCTAGAGGATGATACATATACATACATATGTAAAATATTTCAACTTCTATGTTTGAAAATTTTCCAATAAAAAAATGCAAAAACTTTAGTTTGGGGAGGGGTTAGAAAAAAATGCAAAAAATAAATAAAAGTCTCTGTTTACTAACTTCTGTTGAAAAGTATATCATTAACTAGGCACAGTGGCACTCGCCTATAGTCCCAGCTACTCAGGAGACTGAGGCAGGAGGATTGCTTGGGCACAGGAGTTCAAGGTTGCAATAAGCTATGATCGCACCACTGCACTCCAGCCTGGGTAACAGAGCAAGACCCTGCAACAACAACAACAACAACAACAAGAAACAAAAAACAAAAAAAACAGCTCTGGCACCATGGCTCATGCCTGTAATCCTAGCACTTTGGGAGGCCAAGGTGGGCTGATCGCTTGAGACCAGGAGTTTGAGACTAGCCTGGCCAACATGGTGAAATCCCATCTGTACTAAAAAAACAAAAATTAGCCAGGTGTGGTGGTGGGTGCCTGTAATCCCAGCTACTCGGGAGGCTGAGGCACCAGAATCGCTTGAACCTGGGAGGTGGAAGTTGCAGTGAGCTGAAATTGTGCCACTGCACTCCAGCCTGGGCAATAGAGTGAGACTCTGTCTCAAAAAAATAAATAAAATAAAAAATAAATAAAAACAAAAAAAGGAAAAAAGAGGGCCGGGCGCGGTGGCTCAAGCCTGTAATCCCAGCACTTTGGGAGGCCGAGACGGGCGGATCACGGGGTCAGGAGATCGAGACCATCCTGGCTAACATAGTGAAACCCCGTCTCTACTAAAAAATACAAAAAATTAGCCAGGCGAGGTGGCGGGCGCCTGTAGTCCCAGCTACTCGGGAGGCTGAGGCAGGAGAATGGCGTAAACCCGGGAGGCAGAGTTTGCAGTGAGCTGAGATCCGGCCACTGCACTCCAGCGTGGGCGACAGACTGAGACTCCGTCTCAAAAAAAAAAAAAACAAAAAAAAAAAAAAAAAAGGAAAAAAGAGAATATTCTTTTTAAAGTATATCATAAACAAAGTGAGATGACAAACTAAAGACTGGAAAAATATACTTGCTATGTACATAATCAACAAAGGATTACGATCCAAAATTTATTTTTTGTAATCCTACAAATCAAAAGAAAAATACAAATAACCCAATAGCAAAATGAGCAAAGGTAATTCAAAGGGAAAGTTCGAATTACCTATAAATTGTGAAAAGATTGTTTTTATTCATTTGTATTTATATTTATATTTTTTGTAAAAAGGGGATTTCACTTTGTTGCCCAGGCTGGTTTCCAACTCTGGCTTCAAGTGATCCTTCTGCCTCAGCCTCCCAAAGTGCTGGGATTACAGGCATGAGCCTCCATGCCCTAGCCAAATTGTGAAACCATTCTTAACACTGCTAGAAATAATGGAAATGGAAATTAAAGTAATAACAAGGTACTATTTTGCACTTATCACTGGGAACTGGGAAACATGGTACAACCATGTTGAAGAGCAATTTGGCAACATTATGTAAAGTTGAGGACGTGTGTACTTCACAATGGAGGAATTGTATGTACTTTATGTGTCCTCTTCAGAGAAACATACATGTACAAGGGGATAGCCATGACGGTAATCATGGCAACATTGTGTGTAACAATGAATGGCTAAAAACAAGTATCCATTAGTAGGGATTGAAGGGATCAATACATTATGGTACAGTCACAGGATTGAACATAGCACTAAGTCTGTGTGTGTCAATGTGGATAAAGCTGAAATGAATTTGAGTGGGGAAAAAAGAACTATGATGCTATTTATGGTATCATTTTTAAAAAGTGTGCCACATACTATATATTGCTTATGGATATATATACATGTGATAATATATAAAAATACAAATAGGGTGACACCAACTTCAGGAAAGTGGTTACTGGTAAAGAGAAATAAAGGGGCATGGGATGGTAAAGAGCTTTCCCTGCACCTGTAATGTTATATTTCTTAAAAATTAGGTATCTATGGAAATATGGGGAAAGGTACTTTATAAATAAAATTAATACTTATTGAGTACAATTTACTATTGTCAGGCATTATCCAAAACACTATTCTAATATGTAAATCATTTAATCAGTCAATGTACGCAGTAGGTACTAATATTATCATCTCACTTTACAGAGAAAATAAAGGCACAGCAAACCAAGCAACTTGCCTAGGGTCACATGACTAATAGGTGATGGGGATTTAAACCCAGGTAGTCCGGCTTCAGAGTTCACAAGCTTAACCTATGACTCTATGTTGCTACCCTGCCTTGTTCTCTCTGGATCTCATAATAGCAGGAAGAGTGGGCACAGAACAGGACTCAGTGGCTCTGTGTGGCCTATGGCTTGCCCAGTGTCGGGGGCTGGTAGGCTACAGGACAGGGGTCCGGTCCCTCCTTTGTGCCATGCTGTGACTCCAAAAGGTACAGGATAACCACCATTTATCCAAGACCCCCTCCTATACCTGCATCTACCTTCCTCAAAACACCTGTCTGTTCAAGTTTCTGCTCTTCCCTCCCAGGACCCTTGCCCCTCCTCACCAGTTCCTTCTTCAGGAGCTGCCAGGCATAAGTTACCATGTATCTCCTCATGGTTCCTGGGAGGGCAAATGGCACAACTAGCCCCTTTGCCTTTCAAGGGGAGGACTACAAAATCTTCCCCAAGAATCCAATAATACTAGAAACAAATAGATTTCCTTAGTCACAAAGCAAGAGCTGCACTCCACTCCTCCCACCATACCATCAGCTACTGGAAGCCCTGCTCTGAGAATATCATTCTCAGAATCTCCTAAGGTCACAATGAAAGATTCTGGAGGCAGGGGGCACAGGGATTGGAATGTGGGAGTCTAACATTTATTGGATACTCACAGGCATTATCTCAGCTAATCCTCACAACCACCCAAACTTTTACCCAACTCCATACATAGGAGACTGGGGCTCAAAGTAGCTAAATGGCAGCCAGAGTCCTGGTGAGATAGGAGAATGCAGGACTTGTTTTCTGGTCACAACCCTGCTGACCAAAACAGGATCTAGGACCCCCTAGCTGTCCCCATCCCTCATTAGCATAAGGCACTCCCACCAGTGCCATGACTGTTTACAAGTGTCTTGGCAATGACCAAGAAGTTGCCACCTCTTTCCTAGAAAGCTCTAAAAACTCACCCCTCAATTTGCATTAATCTGCCCCTTAATTTGCATGTGATTGAAAGTGGGTAGGAATGAGTACATTACACTTGATCTTAGCCAAAAGGCTGAGAAGGGATTAGAGGTGAGTATAAATACAGTTGCCAACATCCCATACAATGGATGCCGACTCTGGATTCACTGCTTATGAGTTAGCCCTGCTCCACAAGGAGAAGCACTATTCAATAAAAGATTGCTGTCTAACACCACCAGCTCACCCTTGAATTCCTTCCTTGGGCAAAGCCAAGAACTCTTCTGAGTTAAGTCTCAATTTGGGGGCTCACCTGTCCTGCAAAGATAGGGTTGTTTTTTTTTTTTTTTTGAGACACTGCCTCACTTTGTTCCCAGGATGGAGTGCAGTGGCCCGATCTCAGCTCACTGCAACCTCTGCCTCCCAGGTTCAAGTGATTCTCCTGCCTCAGCCGCCCAAGTAGCTGGGATTACAGGCGTGTGCCACCATGCCCCAGCTGATTTTTGTATTTTTAGTAGAGACAGGGTTTCACCATGTTGCCCAGGCTGGTCTCAAGCTTCTGACCTCAAGTGATCCACCTGCCTCAGCCTCCCAAAGTGCTGGGATTACAGGCGTAAATCACCACTACCGGCCAGGGCCTTTTTTAAAAAAAAAAAGAAAGAAAGAAAGAAAGAAAGGAAAGCACTGTAGCTAAATTTCAGGTACACTTCCTCTTCATTTATAGCATTCAATTAACAGAAGCAAGGTCTGGTCCAGCCTGGCCAACATGGTAAGACCCCATCTCTACTAAAAATACAAAAAAATTAGCTGGGTGAGGTGGTGGGTGCCTGTAATCCCAGCTACTCAGGAGGCTGAAGTGGGAGAATCACTTGAACCCGGGAGGTAGAGGTTGCAGTGAGCCGAGATTGTGCCACTGCACTCCAGCTTGGGTGACAGAGAGATATTTCACCTGAAAAAAAAAAAAAAAAAAAAGCAAGGTCTGGTATAAAGAAAGTGACTTTTGATTCCAAAGTTAGCTTAAGGGGAACAGTATAGGCTTCCTGCCTTAGAGTCTCTCTTTGCTTTTGGAGCAGAGAGTGGGGGCTTTTAAAGGGGACTTGGGGCCCGGGCTCGGTGGCTCACACTTGTAACACCAGCCCTTTAGGAGGCCGAGGCGGGCAGATCACAAGGTCAGGAGTTCGAGACCAGCCTGACCAACATGGTGAATCCCCCCGTCTTTACTAAAAATACAAAAATTAGCTGGGCATAGTAGCATGCACCTGTAATCCCAGCTACTCAGGAGGCTGAGGCAAGAGAACCGCTTGAACCCAGGAGGCAGAGGTGGCAGTAAGCACCACTGCACTCCAGCCTGGATGACAGAGCGAGACTCTGTCTCAAAAAAAAAAAAAAAAAAAAAAAGCGGGGCGGGGAGGGGATTTGGCATAACTGGCATGCAGACTGGGGAATGAGCAGGTGGGAGTCTGCATGACTCACTTTGACTTTGATGCCTTAGCTACCACCTGGTCAGCTGACACCATCTTGGGCAGAACTAAGTTGTCAAGTGGCCGTGTCTGGAGATACTCTCCAGGTGGGGTAGAGTTTCCTGGCAGGCATACTTTTGTTTGTAAATTGACTATTGTCTCTCAAGGCAATCTGGTGGGAGAGGTTTCTACTCTGGAGCTTTTAAGTAAGCACACAGATACACTTGCCCTGTAGGAGTGTCTGGTGAAAGGAAAGTAAAAGGTTATAACTGCATTTTTAATCAGCTAAGTAGGAAGTGGGGAACAGAAGAAAAAGATGAAAAGAAAGAAGAGGAAAAAGTTGATTTAAAAAGATACCTCATTCTCTTATCTCATAGAAAAATGGGTGTACTTGGTTACAGTGGGAGGCTTCTAGGCTGGGAGTAGGTTCATCCATCCAGCACCTTAGGCCAGGGACCACTCTGAGACTTACAACTTGGAGGCCGTGGAATGTGAGTGCAAAGTACTGCCCCATAAGTCTGGTTAAATCAGGACAATTTAAAAAACTCAGCAAAACAGAAGACCTCACCTAAATCAAGTATCAAATATTGAATGGAATTTGGTGACTAGAACTCAAATCTCTGGGGTCTTTCTAAAGGTACAGAAAAATATAGGCTCTAAAGCGGTTTTTTCTATTAAAGATGACAATTAAGTATCTCAGTTTGCTCTTTCACCAGGATCCTCAGTAGAAAACTGTGATTTCTTTTTTTTTTTTTTAATTAGTTTTTGAGATGGCGTCTCGCTCTGTTGCCCAGGCTGGAGTGCAGTGGCGCGATCTCAGCTTACTGCAAGCTCTGCCTCATGGGTTCACACCATCCTCCTGCCTCAGCCTCCCGAGTAGCTGGGACTACAGGCGCCTGCCACCACACCCAGCTAATTTTTTTTTGTATTTTTAGTAGAGACGGGGTTTCACCGTGTTAGCCAGGATGGTCTCGATCTCCCGACCTCGTGATCCACCTGCCTTGACCTCCCAAAGTGCTGGGATTACAGGCGTGAGCCACTGCGCCCGGCCTGAAAACTCTTGATTTCCAGCATCACCTGCTCTGCCATTCCTATCCCGTGGGGTGTATCTGTCAACCCGCCTCCAACTGATAGGTAGACAGAAAGGCACTGAGTGCAGCAAAGACAGCTGGTCAACTGAGAAGAAAGACAAAGGCCACTCTTGGGGTGGGGCAGTAATTACACACAGAGGTGAGAAGGGACAGAAAAGAGGTAAAGAATTTAGAGAGAGAAAGAAGAGAAAGTTTTAGAAAAAGAGAGAGACAGATGAGGTATGGAGTTTTTGCCTCCCCCACTGCAGACCTAGTTTTAAGGAAGGAAATATAAGAGGATCCCCTTCAAAAGTTTAGGGGGCTTCTGAAAGAAACAACTGGGCCTGGAGAAGGCAAGAGAGATGGTAGGAGATGGCTATAGGCAGGAGGGGTGTCCCATCAGTCCTCTGAACTGCCTGAGGATCCAAGAGTGACAAGGAAAGTATCCAGGCTCACAAGAGGCCTCAGATGATGCCAGTTAAGACCTGATGAGACTCTGAAAATGGTTACTGCCAACCTCACCTCTTGCCAGCTGTGGTTGTACAATTTCTCTAGGAATTAGATCAGCTTTGGGGAAGAAGAGGCAGGAAGTTTGGAGAGCTTTGAACGGGCCCAAGATGAATCAAAAAGCCTGAAATTATATCCACTCAAAATTACTGGATTGGATCTCAATTTACCTGAAGACATCCTAAATTAAATTATCTGCAAGGAGGCAGACTGGGGATTCAGAGTCAGGCATTAAAGTCAGTTCTAGAAAGTAAGAAAGTTTCATTTATATTACAGTTCCTGATTTTATAACGAACTATTACAGGGTAGAATGCCAAAAAGAGCACTGGTCCTATTCCTATGTGATCTTAGGGAAGTCACTTAACTACTTGGGGCCTTATTTTCATAATGTATAAAATGGAGTTCGATTCAATTCCACAAACAATTTCTTTTCTTTTCTTTTTTTTTTTTTTTGAGACTGAGTCTGGCTCTGTCACCCAGGCTGGAGTGCAGTGGCCAGATCTCAGCTCACTGCAAGCTCCGCCTCCTGGGTTTACACCATTCTCCTGCCTCAGCCTCCGGAGTAGCTGGGACCACAGGCGCCCACCACCTCACCCGGCTAGTTTTTTGTATTTTTTAGTAGAGACGGGGTTTCGCCGTGTTAGCCAGGATGGTCTCGATCTCCTGACCTAGTGATCCGCCCGTCTCAGCCTCCCAAAGTGCTGGGATTACAGGCTTGAGCCACCGCGCCTGGCAAACAATTTATTTTCAAGATGAGAAGATTCGGTCAAGCACGGTGGCTCACACCTGTAATTCCAACACTTTGAGAGGCTGATGCGGGTGGATCGCCTGAGGTCATGAGTTCAAGGCCAGCCGGGCCAACATGGTGAAACCCCGTCTCTACTAAAAATACAAAAACTAGCCCCGTGTGGGGGCATGCACCTATAATCCCAGCTACTCAGGAGGCTGAGGCGGGAGCATCATCTGAGCCTGGGAGGCGGAGGTTGCAGCGAGCCATTGCACTCAAGCCTAGGTGAGAGATTGCGCCATTGCACTCAAGCCTAGGTGACAGAGTGAGAACTCCATCTCAAAAAAAAAAAAAAAAAAAAAAAAAAAAAAAAAAAAAGGCCGGGCGCGGTGGCTCAAGCCTGTAATCCCAGCACTTTGGGAGGCCGAGGCGGGTGGATCACAAGGTCAGGAGATCGAGACTATCCTGGCTAACATGGTGAAACCCCGTCTCGACTAAAAATACAAAAAACTAGCTGGGCGTGGTGGCGGGCACCTGTAGTCCCAGCTACTTGGGAGGCTGAGGCGGGAGAATGGCGTGAACCCGGGAGGCGGAGCTTGCAGTGAGCCGAGATCACGCCACTGCACTCCAGCCTGGGAGACACAGCGAGACTCCGTCTCAAAAAAAAAAAAATTCTTATTGTTTTGCTGATTATAAAAGCTATACAACAAATGTTTATAAAGCATACGAAGGTGAATAAGACATGGTCCCTGCTTACCAGGAGTTCACAATATGGCGGGGAAGTAAAATCCTCAGAGAAAGTCTTGCTATAATAAAGCTATGAAAGATATATGAGGCCAGGAGCGGTGGCTCACGTCTGTAATCCCAGAACTTTGGGAGACCAAAGCGGGAAGATCACAAGGTCAAGAGATTGAGACCAGCCTGGCCAACATGATGAAACCCCGTCTCTACTAAAAATACAAAAATTAGCTGGGCTTGGTAGTGGGCACCTCTAGTCCTAGCTACTTGGGAGGCTGAGGCAGGAGAGTTTCTTGAACCTGGGAGGCAGAGGTTGCAGTGAGCCAAGACTGTAGCACTGCACTGCAGCCTGGAGACAGAGTGAATCTCCATCTTTAAAAAAAAGAAAAAAAAAAAAAGATATATCAAGAGGTGGTCAGGCACGATGCCTCACGCCTGTAATCCCAGCACTTTGGGAGGCTGAGGCGGGTGGATCACAAGGTCAGGAGATCGAGACCATCCTGGCCAACATGGTGAAACCCCGTCTCTACAAAAATACAAACAAAAAAATTAGCCAGGCGTGGTGGTGGGTGCCTGTAGTCCCAGCCACTTGGGAGGCTGAGGCAGGAGAATCGCTTGAACCTGGGAGGCAGAGGTTGCAGTGAGCCAAGATGGAGCCACTGCATTCCAGCCTGGGTGACAGAGATAGACTCCATGGTTGGGAGTTTGAGACCAACCTAACCAACATGGAGAACATCTCTACTAAAAATAAAAAATTAGCCGGGCATGGTGGTGCATGCCTATAGTCCCAGTTAGTCGGGAGGCTGAGGCAGGAGAATGGCTTGAACCCAGGAGGCGGAAGTTGCGGTGAGCCGAGATCACGCCATTGCACCCCAGCCTGGGCAACAAGAGCAAAACTCCATCTCAAAAAAAAAAAAAAAAAAAGATACACGAAGAAAGGGCAGGGTCTGTTTGGGGAGCCTGAGACATAGCTAAAATGTGAGATGTTCGGGAGGTGTGGTTATGAGGAAGGAGGCTGGGCTGGCAGAGGCCACAAACGAGCTATGGCACGTGATGTGCCAAGTGAACTTGCAGACAGTTTTATTTGACCTGCATAGTGTTTTGGTTTAAATATTGTTTAAAATTAACTTGCTTGTCTTTAGTTGAGGTATTGGCTCTCTAATTCACTAAAGTCTTCACCTCACACAAGTCAGTCGTCTGCCAGGCATGTTACCTGTTTGCAACCCCCAGTATAGGATCCACGGGGCCTCTTTCAGGTCGAAAATTCTCTATCTAGTGGTTGCAAAATGGCAGTTCACAGGCCATAGCTAGCCTACTGACATGTTTCAACTGAGGTTTTTTTTTTTAGGAATTTGAATTAGTCTTTTAAACTTAAATACTAGATTTTTATGAATAATCTTTTAGGAAAAAATAATTTACCAAAGTGACCCCAATAGAAACTATTTACATATTTATTTATTTATTTTTGAGACAGTCTCTCTCTCTGTTGCTCAGGCTGGAGTGCAGTGGCACGATCCTGGCTCACCACAACCTCTGCCTCCCGGGTTCAAGCGATTCTCCTGTGTCAGCCTCCTGAGTAGCTGGGATTATAGGCACCCACCATCGTGCCTGTCTAATTTTTGTATTTTTAGTAAAGACAGGGTTTCACCATGTTGGCCAGGATGGTCTCCAACTCCTGACCTCAAGTGATCCGCCCACCTTGGCCTCCCGAGGTCAAGGGACATGAGCCACTGTGACCTACCGAAACCATTTAAGTAGACTAATTTTCTGATTTTCTTTCCCTTTTTTTTTTTTTTTTATACTTTGGAGACAAGGTTTCACTCTATCCCCTAGGCCAGAGTGCAGTGGCATGATCACAGCTCACTGCAGCCTCTACCTCCCCAGACTCAGGTGATCCTCCCACCTCAGCCTCCCAAGTAGTTGGGACCACAGGTGTGCACCACCATGACTAACTAATTTTTTAATTTGTAGAGATCTGGTCTCACTATGTTGCCCAGGTTGGTCTTGAACTCCTGGGCTCAAGCAGTCCTTCCACTTCAGCCTCTCAAAGTGCTGGGATTATAGCTGTGAGCCACCATGTCCAGCCTAAATAGACTAATTGTTGTAGAAGTAGAGAAGCTGTAAAAGAGGTCTCTCACCACCACCACCACTAAAAAGAAAAAAGCACCAGGTCCTAAAGGTTTTATAGGCAACTCCAAATAATCTCAATGTTTCTTCAACTGTTCCAGAGCCTAAAAAGAAGGAAAACTACCAAATTATTGTAATGAAGTGAGAATACTGACACTGAAACCTAATAGAGGTTACACAAAAACAGAAAGCTACAGATTCATCTCATTTATAAATATTGTTTTTAAAATCTTAAAATATAAGCAAAGAGAATTCAGTAGTACCTGTAAAAATAACACATCATTCCGGGAGTGCAAAGATGGTTAATTATAGAAACATAATTCATTATGTTAACACAGCTAAGGAGAATAATCATAGGCTCTTCCATAAATTTTTATTTTTTGACAGAGGTGCAAGAACACGTCACCCCTGTGGGCCAGTGGGGCTCCAATGTCCTGGGGACCCTAGTAAGACTGCAGGAAGCATGCCTCAGAAGTGTCCACTTGAGAGCTGCTCCTGGAGGCATTAACTTCCCAGCCTTTCTGGGTTGAGCACTCCAGGGGCCAGAGGGTGACGGGTGACGGTGCTGAGAGTTGCAAGCTATCACATCAGCCTGTGTGGCAATGAGGGGTGCTGAGAAGATCCAGAAGGTTAATGCCAGTAGAGAACGCTATGGCTGCAGGCCTCAGGGAGAGCTGGCAAAACTCGAAGTTCTCCAAAAAAGGGGGCTGCACCTTGAGGGCACAACTTACCACACCTTCAGTAGAACATTGGGATGGTGATGGACCGGCTGGCTCTGGGAGCCTCTCTGGTCCCACTGGCACCAAGGAGAAGTAGGGGAGTGGGGTGACCAGGGAAACACACAGATGTTCCATTTTTATAGCCCCGCAGCTGCCAAGCTCCAACTGATCGGAAGAGGAAAGGGCTAAACCAATTCACATACTCACACAAAACCCTGTCAGAAGGAGCTTCACTATGAAGCCAAGAGAATTCCTGCCAGCCTGGAATTCTACTCTAGTCCTTTCTCCACACACAATCCCACAAGTAGCTGGTTCAGAAGAACTCACTTCATCTAAAGGGGAGTTATAGTAAAAAAGAAATAGCACCAGACTTATACAAATATGTTACTGAAAAAAGCAGGAGAGGGAGGCAGGAAACAGGAAAAACAAACAGCAGATGAAAGACAATCACCAAAAAAAAAAAAAGAAAAAGAAAAAGAAAAAAAAGCTAACACGAAACAGATGATAATCATGAACAAAGAAGTCAAAGGGCTTAATGAATTTTAAAACAAGAGATCAAAGCAAAGATGTAATTGTTCAAAGAAAAGACACTCAAGACAGCCAAAGAAGACACTGGCAGAACTCAGGAAAGAAGGGATTTTAAAAATAACCATCTCAGAAGGGAAGGTCATTCCAGAAACATCAAAAAGCTAGCCTTGCTGAGAACAGAAGATAGGACTGCAAAAAGCAAATGAAGGAGTTGGGAATGATTTAAAAAGAGCCAAGAGGCCGGGCATGGTGGCTCATGTCTGTAATCCCAGCATTTTGAGAGGCTGAGGCAGGTGGATCACCTGAGGTCAGGAGTTTGAGACAAGCCTGGCCAACATGGTGAAAATCCGTCTCTACTAAAAATACAAAAAATTAACCAGGTATGGTGGCAGGCGCCTGTAATCCCACCTACTCGAGAGGCTGAGGCAAGAGAATAGCTTGAACCTGGCAAGCAGAGGTTGCAGTGAACCAAGATCACGCCACCACACTCCAGCTGGGTGACAGAGCAAGAGGAAAGAAAAAGGGGGTGGTGGTGACAGAGCAAGATGAAAGAAAAAGGGGAGGGGAGGGGAGGGGGATGGAGAGGAGGGGAAGAGAGGGGAGGGGGGAAGGGGAAGGGAGGGGAGGTAAGAGGAGAGGAGAGGATAGGAGGGAAGAGGAGGGAAGAGGAGGGAAGAGAAGGGAAGAGAAGGGAGGAGAAGGGAGGAGAAGGGAAGAGAAGGGAAGAGAAGGGAAGGGAAAAGGCATATGGCAGTATAGAGACAGAGAAAGTGAGAGGTAGGGCCAGGCACAGTGGCTCACACCTGTAATCCCAGCACTTTGGGTGGCTAAGGCAGGAGGATTGTTTGGGCCCAGCAGTTTGAGGCCAGCCGGGGCAACATAGCGAGACCCTGTATCTACAAAACAAACACACAAAAAAAACAATTAGTGAGGCATGGTGGCACGTGCCTGTCATCCCAGCTACTCATGAAGCTGAGGCAGGACAGTTTGAACCCAGGAGTTTGAAGCTGCAGTGAGCTAGGATTGCAACACTGCACTGAATTTTCTGAATAACTAATGACATTGAGCCTGGGTGACAGACTCTGTCAAATGAAATACTAAGTGCTGGTGAGGATATAGAGCAACTACAACTCTCATTCTTTGCTGGGCCCTGGATTCTACCCTGGCTAGTACTTCTACTTTCTGAACTTTAGTTTGCCAATCTGTGAACTAAAGGGTTTGTCCTAAGGTTCTATGAATCAAACACATGTTTATAGAAACAAAGGTGGCAATATGTAGCAAAATATTTCAATCAGTCCTCTATTGGGATTATAGCTTAAGGAAGTACTGGTATCCCTTACCATCCAAACTCTTGCTATCAGAATGCTTCTTTTTCAACTCAGAAACCAAATAGATTTGATAGTAATAGACACTTATAATTCGAAATCAGAAAAAGCTTTAAGCACTATATGATTATCATTATTTTAATGAAAAATCAGAAATACTCTAAGTGTTCAGCAATAAAGCAATATTATTTACAGTGCATCCAGACTAAGTTTCCTAAAACACAAATCTGATCACATCCCTCCCCTGCTTTAAGTCCTTCCATGGTTCCTACTGTCTATGTTAAACGTGGGTTTGAATCCCAATCTTGCCATGGACTGGCTGAACCTAGGAAAGTTAATTAATCTCTCTAGACCTTAATTTCTCATCTGTAAATAAAGTATCACACATACACAGATGTTCAAGAATGACTAACTGACACAGTTTGGCTGTATCCGAACCCAAATCTCATCTTGAATTGTAGCTCTCATAATTCCCACGCGTTGTGGGAAGGACCCAGTGGAAGATAACTCAGTCATGGGGGCAGTTCCCCCATACTGTTCTCATGGTAGTGAATAAGTCTCACAAGATCTGACGGTTTTATAAGGGGAAACCTCTTTCACTTTGTTCTCGTTCTCTCTGCCTGCCGCCATCCATGTAAGATGTGACTTGCTCCTCCTTGTCTTCCGCCATGATTGTGAGGCCTCCCTAGCCATGTGGAGCTGTGAGTTCATTAAACCTCTTTCCTTTATAAATTACCCAGTCTTGGGTATGTCTTTATTAGCAGCGTGAGAACAGCTAATACAGGAATAATAATATCAACGCCTATGCCTTTTAAAAATACTACATACTAGAACTTACACATTCAAGGAAGTATTATCTCTTCATAACCATCGTTTTAAAAAAATTACTAAGTATATACTCTGTGCCAAACCCTGCACCAGTTCCCTTACATATATTTCTCCTCATTGACTATTCAGAGCCATCCTGTGTGGTAGTTACTATTTCCAGGCTTAGAAAGATGATTACCCAAGGCCACGTCATAAAATAACTCATAGCAGTTCTATTTGTAACAGCTCAAAGGTGGAAACAACCCAAATGTCCTTCAATGGATGGTTAAATATACCATGGTACATCTATACCATGGATTACTACTCAGCAATAAAAAGGACAAACTATTTTTTTTTTTTTGAGACGGAGTCTTGCTCTGTCGCCCAGGCTGGAGTGCAGTGGCCGCATCTCGGCTCACTGCAAGCTCCGCCTCCCAGGTTCACGCCATTCTCCTGGCTCAGCCTCCCGAGTAGCTGGGACTACAGGCGCCCGCCACCTCGCCCGGCTAGTTTTTTTTTTTTGTATTTTTTTTAGTAGAGACGGGGTTTCACCGGGTTAGCCAGGATGGTCTCGATCTCCTGACCTCGTCATCCGCCCGTCTCGGCCTCCCAAAGTGCTGGAATTACAGGCTTGAGCCACCGCGCCCGGCCAAAAGGACAAACTATTGACACAAGCAACCACTTGGGTGAATCTCCAGGGAACTGTGCCAAGTGGAAAGAGCCAAGCCCAAATGATTACACACTATATGATTCCAAGTATGTATTTTTGAAATAACAAGAGTTACAGGCATGGAGAATAGATCAGTGGTTGCCTGTGGTTAGGGACAGGGGAAGGGAAGATGAATGGATGCAATTCTAGAGAGACAGCACGAGGGATTTTTGTGGTGATCAGACAGTTCTAGCTATTGTGGTAGTAGTTGCATGAATCCACACAAGATAAAATTGCACAGACCTACACACACACATACACACACAAATGCATGTATGTAAAACTGGGAAAATGTGAATAAAGTCTGTGGATTGTACCAATGTCAATTTCCTGGTTTTGATATTGTACTATAGCTATGCAAGATGTTACCATTAGGGAAAACTGAGTGAAGGGTACATGAAACCTCTCTGAACTATTTTTGCAACCTTATATGAATCTATAATTATTTCCAAATAAAAAACTTATTATTTTTTTGAGATGGAGTCTCACACTGTCACCCGGGCTGGAGTGTAGTGGCATGATCTCAGCTCACTGCAACCTCTGCCTCCCGGGTTCAAGTGAGTCTCCTGCCTCAGCCTCCAAAGTAGCTAGGATTATAGGAACCCACCACCACACACAGCTAATTTTTTGTATTTTTAGTAGAGATGGGATTTCACTATTTTGGCCAGGCTGGTCTCAAACTCCTGACCTCGTGATCCACCTGCCTTGGCCTCCCAAAGTGCTGGGATTACAGGCGTGAACCACTGTGCTTGGCCAATAAAAAGCTTTTTTTTTTTTTTTTTTTGAGACGGAGTCTCACGCTGTTGCCCAGGCTGGAGTGCAGTAGCGCGATCTCGGCTCACTGCAAGCTCCGCCTCCCGGGTTCCCGCCATTCTCCTGCCTCAGCCTCCTGAGTAGCTGGGACTACAGGAGCCCGCCACCGCGCCCGGCTAATTTTTTGTATTTTTAGTAGAGACGGGGTTTCACTGTGGTCTTGATCTCCTGACCTTGTGATCCGCCCGCCTCGGCCTCCCAAAGTGCTGGGATTACAGGCTTGAGCCACCGCGCCCGGCCAATAAAAAGCTTTTTAAAAGACGTATTCTCCAGTATGACGGCTCTGATAAAGAAGAAAATAAGTATCCAAGCTTCTTTTCCACAACCCTCAACAACAAAGTGCCATCACAAGGCCTGAGGTCTCTGAAAGAGTCTGGGACTCATATGAGAGCTCTGCCTTCCCAGGGATAGTCTGCAATCCACATTTGTCCTCTTTCCTTTAACCAACACTGAGGCTGGCTAGGAGTCAGGCCTTGTATTGGAAGCTAAGTGATATGAGATGAATGAGTTATGATCCCTTCCCAAGTGAACACCCAATCTAGGGATAAAAAGGCGTAATAAGATAAGAATTTGGGCTAAAAGTCAAACGATTTCTGTCCTCATGGAATCACTTACTAGCTTTCTTATTTTGGACCAATCCATCTTCTGGCATCTTGGCCTCTCAATCTGCAAAATTCAAAAGAATGAAATATAAATGTATATTTTTAACTTAATCTGGGACCCCTGGGAGGGTTCAAGGATATATGTAACTCACATGAAAGTAGATAACTGCATCCCTTTTTGAAGAAGAAGCATTACATTTTTTTTTTTTTAGACTCTGGGAATCTGAATGTTTTAACTTTTATCATGGACATTTTCAAGCATATACAAAAGTAGAGTGTACATATTGCCAATCTTTCAAGTGATCCGCCCACCTCAGCCTTCCAAAGTGCTGAGATTACAGGCATGAGCCACCAAGCCTGGCTAATTTTTTGTATTTTTAGTAGAGACGGGGTTTCATCATGTTGCCCAGGCTGGTCTTGAACTCCTGAGCTCAGGTGATCCGCCTGCCTAGGCCTCCCAAAGTGCTGGGATTGCAGCCATGAGCCACTGCACCTGGCCAACTACTGAGCCAATCTTGTTTCATTTATTCCCTCCACATTATTTATTATTTACTGCTGAATCACTTTAAAGCAGGCTTACCGGCCCATAAAGGGCTGGATTTTAAAATTCAATTTCTAAGGCCCCTTCCAGTCTAACATTCAATGATTCTAATAGATCTCTCAGGTCCCTCCTTCTCTAATAATTCACGATTTTAATAGGGATGGAAGAAATAAACTAGAGATCTAACATAACATTTCATGATATTCCAGGTGCCACAAAAGTTCATTCCCTTTCATGAGAAGAACTAAATTTTAAACATGGAATTCTAGGACATTTATGATTTAACCTCCAGCAGTGTTCCAACCTCTCTCACCCCTTCTCCAGATCGCAACCACCTTCCCATGTAGCCTGCAGTTTCTACAGTTTTGCTCCTACTCACTATGTACCTTTGTACAGGCAGTACCTTCTACCTGGAATGTCCCTGAGCCCCACCCATTTTCTTCTTGCGTCTCAGCTTGAAGTCCCCTCCCCAGTGAAGACTTCTAGCACCTCTTGCCTCCACAGAAGGGTTTAGTGTGCTCCTTTAGCCCTGGAAGCTGAGTGCCTGTTGCCACACAGGGAATAGCACTGTTGGTCACTCTATGCAGCAAACCCAACTACCAAGGGGCCAGACAGAAGTCCAGGTTTGAAGCCAGTAGGCATAACAAACACTAGGGCCCTGCTTTCTCACCTCTGAATAGAAAATAGAGAAAAATATCAGCTCTAAATAAAGCAACAACCTGAGAGCAACAGTAAATGCAAACAACATTCTATTTCAGAGAACCATAGGGAATGGTGGAGATTGAGACCAAATGGGACAGAGTATCTTGTCTAAAGGAAGTCGTCTCTACTCAGTGTCAGTTGATTGTTGACTGGCAGGAATTTGGGTCCAGTGTGGCCAGCTCTTCCATTTTTTTCAGGAAAAACCAGAAATCCAGATTTGCATGTGAAATCTCCCAATTTTCACATGTCAGCAACTAAAAAGTATTAAAGGCCCATTGCAATGACTTTCAAGGTTTTCAGGCTATGGAAATGATTTCATGAGGGTCCACTTCTACCCATCCAAAGGAAACATCCTATGGTAGGGACAAGTTTTATATCAGGGCTAACGGCGTGTTAATGGTTGTTAAACATGCTCCTCCATCCTGCACAGAGCTCAAAAGGACTACAAGTGTCATACAAAACCTTTCATATGAGGCCCCTGTCCTTTCAGGGCCTCAGTTTCCCCTTCTGTAAAATGAGGATACAAACCCTATTTGTGGCCAGGCGCGGTGGCTCACGCCTGTAATCCCAGCACTTTGGGAGGCTGAGGCGGGTGAATCACCTGAGGTCAAGAGTTCGAGACCAGCCTGGCCAACATGGTGAACCCCCATCTCTACCAAAAATACAAAATATTAGCCGGGTGTGGTGGTGGGCGCCTGTAATCCCAGCTACTCGGGAGGCTGAGGCAGGAGAATCACTTGAACCCGGTAGGTGGAGGACTCAGTCTCAAAAAAAAAGAAAAAAGCAACAATAACTATTTGTGAGTCAGCTATCAGACAGAAAACCACCTGGCCGAGGGCTGTCAGGGCCACATGCTTTTTACCTGCATCATCTCACTGAATTCTCAATGACCTCTGAGAGGTAAGTTCTATTACATCCACATTTTACTGTTAAGAAAACGGTAGCTCAGAGATAGCAAGCAGTTTACCTAATAAAAACAAAAGCAAACTTCTTAAAAGCCCTTTCTCTCCAAGGGCTTAACTTATTTAATCCTCCCAGCGACTGTGAGGTGGGTACCATCAAAGGGGATTCCACCAAGGCAAAAGGCAGCCTCACTCCAATCCTCTAACCCAAGGCTGCTCAACAGAAATATAAAGTAAACCGCACATGCAATTTAAATGTTTTTTAGTAGCTGCGTTTAAAAAGTAAAAACACAGGTGAAATTAATAACATTTTATTTGACCCAGTATATGCAAAACATATTACAACATGTAATCAGTATTAAAAAGTATTGAGATATTTTACATTAGTTTTCTCGTATTAAGTCCTGTATTTTACAATATAGCACATCTCAATTCGCTATATTTCGAGGGTTATCAACTAGCTCCGTTGCAAGAGCTCAGTCAACTCAGGCGGCCAGCGGCCACCATAAAGGGCAATGCATTTACAATTCACTTATTAAATCCTGAAGTTAACAGAACCTACAGAGCCTCCCTTCCCTTGGTTTCGGAGGACACGCGAAAAATAACAATAGCAAAGAATTCTCGAGCATTTCCTTCGCGCCAGACGGTGTGTTGTAGTTTGTCATCCTCGCAGTAAGGCGGGTGCTATCGCCCTCCTAGTTTGACCAAGCGAGAGGACTTTCTCCAGCCGGGCCCTTCCCGAGAGAACGACCGCCGTCCCGCTCCCCTGTTCGGGTCACAGGCCGGGCGCCACCCGGACAAGCCCCGGCCTGCTGTCACCCTAATCATTCCTGAAGGAGGGG
Organism: Macaca nemestrina; assembly: GCF_043159975.1. Taxonomy (NCBI): domain Eukaryota; kingdom Metazoa; phylum Chordata; class Mammalia; order Primates; family Cercopithecidae; genus Macaca; species Macaca nemestrina. The sequence goes on from NC_092139.1 coordinate 28,881,816, forward strand.
CCGTCACAGTTACAGCCCATCAGGGTCAATCAGGAGGGGCGCCCGCACGGAAAGGTCACCTGCAAACCGAAGCGGCTCAAGAATAAGTTCCAGGACTTAAAAGTTCACCTCGAAACATTCAGGCTCCTCCTCCGACTCCTCCTCGAACTTGCGCTCAGAGGCGCCACCATTCGGAAGGAGCCCAAGCCACGCGCCGCTCGCCCTCCTGCACTCCGAGGGCAGCCGCCGCCTCATGCGACTCGAGAACGCTAGAGGGCGCCGCTTCCGAGAGCCCGCAAGCGGCTTCCGGGGGCTCGCGCGCCGACCTGGACGCAGAGAAGCCAGAGACTTTTCGTTTCCGGCTGCCGCAGCCGCTTCGCTGGTGCAGGTAAGCTCCGCGCACTCTCGGCCGGTCCCGAGTCCGCCTCCCTCAAGGGTGGCGCGAGCTCTGCCCTTTAACCGGAAACGTCTCCCTGCTCACCCCGCCCGCGCGCAGACGCAGTGCTGAACCCACAGCTACCGGACAAAGAGTGACGCCCGGAGCTGGAGTTATGGCGGCGACGGAGCCGATCTTGGGGGCCACTGGGAGTCCCGCGGCGGTGCCACCGGAGAAACCGGAAGGAGCAGGTTCGAGCTCAGACCCTGAGCTTAACTCTGTGGGCTCCTCGCTGCCGAAGGCCTCACCGCCTGCCCCGGAGCCCTCCAGCCCCAACGCCGCGGTCCCCGAAGCCATCCCTACGCCCCGGGCTGCGGCCTCCGCGGCCCGGGAGTTGCCCCTTGGGCCAGCACCCGTGAGCATCGCGCCTCAGGCCGAAGCCGAAACGCGCTCCCCACCAGGCCCCGCCGGTTCTAGACTCGGCCCCGAGACGTTCCGCCAGCGTTTCCGGCAGTTCCGCTACCAGGACGCGGCGGGTCCCCGGGAGGCTTTCCGGCAGCTGCGGGAGCTGTCCCGCCAGTGGCTGCGGCCTGACATCCGCACCAAGGAGCAGATCGTGGAGATGCTGGTGCAAGAGCAGCTGCTCGCCATCCTGCCCGAGGCGGCTCGGGCCCGGCGGGTCCGTCGCCGCACGGATGTGCGCATCACTGGTTGAGCGGTGGAACTGCGGGCGGCCAGGGCCGGGCGCTCTGTGTAGACTGGGGCCATGATCGGGTCCGGAGACCTGAGCCTAGGAGCCCACTCCATGTTAATGAAAAATGAGTTTTGCCAGCGCCTGTGGTCTGGTGTGTCTCTTTCATTCGTTCTTTATTGGGTTTATTTTACCAAGCCTATTTACCACCGCCTTTCTGGCTGGTGCCGAAACGAAGTTGGGAGTCCCTAACAATAAGGCCTTCGTTGGCTATTGTGGGATCTTTCGATGTTGTCTGAAACTGGGTTATCCCCTCTACCACATATGGGAAGTTTTTCACCTGAGCTCCCAAGGACCCACTTGGGTTTCTTACACGCAAAATAGCTGGCTTTATTAAATGCTTACTTGACTGGCTACCTCTATACCAATATGAGCACCAACTTGCACCTGCCCTTTGGGTACAGGCTTCCCAAAATTTCCAAGTTACTGAGCCATTTTAATGTGAAGTGTTTACTGCAAACCTTCACAGAGATAGGCTAGTTCCTGTGAGCTCTGGCTTATGCCGCCAGACTTGCTCAACTTCCTTGCCAAATTTTAGGCCTGTGGTAGGAATTAAGCAGAACTAGTTGAAATAATGGATTATTTACATTACGGAAGCTACTCATTTTAATGCAGGCTCCCTTTTGGTTAAACTAGCATAACTGTTTACAAAGGAAAGAGAGAATTTGGCAAATAATGAGGACCTGTTCTGAAATCTTAAACCTACTGTTTGCAGAGGCTTCTGCCCAACCAGGAAGGAGCTAGTTGGGGTCCATGGACAGCTTGGATTGGTCCCAGATGGGTCCTATTGCAGTGAGTGCCATTTGTTAATATAAGGAAGGCCAGACTTGTCTTCCTTGCACTGCTCTCAACAATCAAAATCAGCCCGCAGTTTACACCAGAAAGCATGAGTGAGACTGGGCTGGGAAGTTGGTGAGGGGCATTTTGCTTTTGAATATTAAAGACAAATTGAGAAGTATCTTTGCATTCTTGGGATTTCTTGGCAGAGTTTGCACCTGCCTCCCTGGAAAAAGATAGTTGTTTAGAAGGTAAGAACAGGCTTCTTTAAAAGGTAATGTTTAAAGAAGATTAAGGATAGGTGAAGGACAAGTGCAGTGGCTCACGCCTGTAATCCCAGCACTGTGGAAGGCAGAGGCGGTGGATCACTTGAGGTCAGGAGTTCGAGACCAGCTTGACCAACAGTGAAACCCCCATCTCTACTAAAAATACAAAATTATCTGGGTGTAGTGGCACATGCCTGTAATCCCAGCACTTTGGGAGGCCGAGGCGGGCAGATCACTTGAGGTCAGGAGCTTGAGACCAGCCTGACAACATGGTGAAACCCCCATCTCTACTAAAAATACAAAATTAGCTGAGCATGGTGGTGCACGCCTATAATCCCAGCTACTTGGGAGGCTGGGGCAGAATCGCTTGAAACCGGGAGGCGGAGGTTGCAGTGAGCGGTGATCGTGCCATTGCACTCCAGCCTGGGCAACAAGAGTGAAACTCCATCTCAAAAAAAAAAAAAAGGTGAAGAACTTTATACAGTCATGCGTCCCTTAATGGGGATACGTTCTGAAAGATGAGCCCTTAGGCAGTTTTACTGTGTGAGCCTCATAGAGTGCACTTATGTAAACTAGACGGTATAACATACACACCTAGGCATTGTGATAGAGCCTGCTGCTCCTAGGCTATAAGCCTGTACAGCATGTGACTGTACTGAATACTATAGGCAGTTGTAACAATGGTATTTGTGCATCTACATAGAAAAGTTTCAGTAAAAATATATAATAGGCTGGGCGTGGTGGCTCACACCTGTAATCCCAGCACTTTGGGAGACCGAGGTGAGCAGATCACAAGGTCAGGAGTTTGAGACCAGCGTGGCCATCATGGTGAAACCATGTCCCTACTAAAAATACAAGAATTAGCTGGGCATGGTTGTGGGCACCTGTAATTCTAGCTACTCGGGAGGCTGAGGCAGGAGAATTGTTTGAACCTGGGAGGCGAAGGTTGCAGTGAGCTGAGATCGCGCCATTGCACACCAGTCTAGGCAACAGGTGAGGCTCGGTCTCAAAAAAAAAAAAAAAAAAAAAAAAAATATATATATATATATATATATATATGTATGTAGAGATTGCGGGTCTGGACGTTGTTCTGGCTGGGTAAGTGATGAGTGAATGTGAAGATCTAGGACGTTACTGTACGCTACTCCAGAATTTATATAAACACCGAACACATTGACTAAATTTTTTTTTTTTTGAGACAGGATCTCACTTTGTTGCCCAGGCTGGAGTACAGAGGCACAATCTAGGTTCACTGTAACTTCTGGCTCCCAGGCCCAGGTGATCTTCCTGCCTCAGCCTCCCAAGTACCTAGGAATACAGGCACCTGCCACCATGCCCAGCTAATTTTTGTAGAGATGGGGTTTCACCATGTTGCCCAGGCTGGTTAAACTGATTTTTTTAAACTTACTTTCTTCAATAATAAATTAGCCTTAGTTCGTGATAACTTTTTGTTTTTGTTTTTCGTTTTGTTGAGACAAAGTTTCACTCTGTTGCCCAGGCTGGAGTGCAGTGGTAGGATCTTGGCTCACTGCAACCCCCTCCTCCCGGGTTCAAGCGATTCTCCTACCTCAGCCTCCCGAGTAGCTGGGACTACAGGCATGTGCCACCATGCTAATTTTTGTATTCTTAGTAGAGATGGGGTTTTGCCATGTTGGCCAGGCCAGTCTTGAACTCCTGACCACAGGCGATCTGGCCACCTTGGCCTCCCAAAGTGCTGGGGTTACAAGCATGAGTGACAGCACCCAGCCTTTTATTTAGAGACAGGGTCTCCAGCCTCAGCCTCCCTAAGTGGTAGGATTATAGATCTGAGGCACCCTGCCTGACCAACTTTTTTACTTTGTAAGCTTTTAAATTTTAACTTTGACTTCTGTAATAACACTTTGTGTTTACACACATGGTACAACTATACAAATATATGTTCTTTATATCCTTATTCTATGAGTTTTCTTCTAGTTTAATTTTTTAATATATATTTTACTTTTTAGATTTTTGTTAAACACTAAGACAAATCCACACATTAGCCGAGGCCTATGTAGTACGACCATCAGGACATCACTAAGTGATAGGAATTTTTCAGCTCCATTATAATCTTATGGGACCACCCTGTGTATGGGGTCCATGGTTGACAGAAATATTATGTGATGCATGACTGTAACTCAACAATATGTAACTGAAACAATATGTAACTGAAACATAGCAACAAGAACCTGTTTTATTTTTTCCAAATACAGATACAGAAGTTTGCGTGTTTTGCAAATATTGCTTCAAAGCAACATTTCTATATACAGCGCCTTCTGTTTTAATAGCGCGTAAACATAGGTATGTATCCACAGTGCAATGTTGGCTCATCAAGGATCCACCTTGCATATACTTACCACTTAAAGAAACAAAATGATTAGTCAAAGCGGAACTATTTTTGTCAAGGTAATTTTTTATAGGTGGATAGTTTTTCTCAAAAGACAAAACTTAGGTAGTGCACATACTTCTTTTTTTTCTTTTTCTTTTTTTTTTTTTTTTGAGACGGAGTCTTGTAGTTGTCACCCGGGCTGGAGTGCAAAGGCACGATCTCGGCGGCTCACTGCAACCTCTGCCTCCCAGGTTCCAGCAGTTCTCCTGCTTCAGCCTCCCGAGTAGCTGAGATTACAGGCGCCCGCCACCACGCCTGGCTAATTTTTGTATTTTTAGTAGAGAAGGGGTTTCACCCTGTTGGCCAGGCTGGTCTCAAACTCCTGACCTCAGGTGATCCACCCGCCTCAGCCTCCCAAAGTGCTGGGATTACAGGCGTGAGCCACCGCACCCGGCTGGTAGTGCACATATTTCTAAATGGTAACAGCAATGTTTGCAAATAACGGTTTCCAGTGCTCCAACTTAGGGTTAATTCACCTTGACCCAGGAATTGGGAATGGAGCCCCTCAACATGGCTTTAAATTAGGGAAGCACACTGAGGTTACAATAACTTGGGGAATCTTCTCTGCTTCCCTAAGAACAAAAGTCACAATGAATGAAATGGGATTACTTCCTTTAGCAAAAACTTAAACAATAAACCCAATAATGGCCAGTCGGCAAAATTAGGGCAATTCAGTTTCTGCTTCCATTGTTGAACAAGACATGAAATTGACTACCTTAAAAGTTACAGCTTCCACAGATGTGATTAAAACTCAAATGTATTTTCAGAAAAGAAATATCAGTAATCTAATAACACAACAATCATCATACCTCACAGTTGTGGCTACAGAAAGCCATCCTGCTTCTTCCCTTTTCAGACTGCATAACAGAACTCTTACAGTGCAGCTGTCTGAACATACATGCCATGCACGCCTGTGCATTTCTTCCCACGCCAGAAATACCAACGTTAGCAGTGAGAAACAGCCTCTTGTAGAGGAATCGTCAGTTATAGATGTTATAGCCACATGTATTCTCTCTGATGGATCAGCTATAGCAGATCAGTTTATACTTGTCCTATAATTCATTATATATCAAATGGTGAGCAAATCACTAGACAGAACATTCCCTGAAATAGATTTTAGTACAGAGGCCTGAATTCATGTCCACAATGACCTGTGCTTAACTATTCCAAAGGTCGCTAAAGATACTGTTACTACTATTGAGATATTACTGGCTACTTCACGTTTACATAGTAAATGTTTGCAGCATATAACATTACAGACTCATAAACCCATAATTAACTTATAAGAGTTAATGGACAACTGTGCTTTGATTTTTGCCTTTAGTGATAAGAAAACGAAGTAGTGAAATGGGTCACTCCTCAAAGCATGGAACATTTTAACTTTGCCTAGTAAGGAAAAACAAAACAAAATATAGCAATTACATGTGGAACCGTAACCTGCAAAAGTAACACAAATATTGTCTCAAAAGGTACAAATAGGTTGTACCTGGACCTTAAGCAGCATAATCACCTCGATCTCACAAAATAATACAAACAGGAAATTTAAAATGTTAAAGTATAGTAACAAAACAATTCTGAAAACGCTGACTACTGAACATACCCTTCAGGAAGGAGAAAAGCGGCACATGTATAATTTGAAGTTTGTTTACAACAATATAAAATAAGGTAATTCCCCAAACCACATTCTTTGTAACAAATCTTTACAGTGAAAGAGTTTGAAATTTTGGGAAACATTTTTGGACATTAAATAGAACGGGGAAGCTGTCAATATTAAGAAATGGGTAGAAAATGCTGTCCTTTGGGTTCCAGACCCTGCCTGCTTCAGTTTGGAATTCCTCCTAGATTTTTATTACTGTGAGATTCTAGTTCTTCCATAGGCTGTATGGGCTCTGCTACAAAAGCCATAACACAGCCAGCTCTGGGGTGAAAGCATACAAACTTGTCCCCAGTACCATGAAGTCATGCAAGAGATGTGGTGAGAAAAGTGAAGAGTCCTAAGGAGAAAGCAGGGCAGCCAAGACTCTGCTCCTTTCCAACCTCCACAGCGTGGTGAGCTCACAACATTCCCATGAAGCTAGAAAAGGAAAATGATGCCTGCTGCCCAAACACCATGCCAGGAAGAAACCAGGGAGGTGGCATGTGCCCAAACCTGACAGAAAAGTCAATTAAATAAACTGCAAATTGAATTTACAACTGTCTCCAACTAAACTTTTTTGGCTCTCATTCCATTTATCATCAGTGGCACGATTTCAAGTGAAGTTTGTGCAAAAAGACTCCCTTCATTCAATGATGTGCACAGAAGAAGGGAATCCCGAGTCTATTTGCTACCTTTATGGTAGGCTTCGAGATCAGAGTGTCCTCCCACAGCCAAAATGGCCTCTTTGTCCAATGTCCATCACACTCCTGGCCCAGATCCCTGAAGTCAGTCGGTGTCACGTGCATTCAGCATGCTAGGTTTATTTATTTAAATATGCGAAGCTCCTCCTGCAGGTGCCCCAGGATTGTGCTCCCATGAGTTTTGGGTGCCCAGTTTCATGTTGAGCAGCAGAGGGCGATCTGCTGCACCTTGCCCAGGTCCGTCAGCAGCTGCTTGATACAATGCTTGAGCTGCGGAAGCCTGGCCAGTGGCTCAGGGGGCTCCAGTTCCCCAGTGTAGTCCAGCCAGCTCTCCAACACTGTCGGCAGAAAAGAGAAATGAGACCCAGTGAGCTCCCAACACTTGATTTGCAAGAACATCAGCAAGCATTTCAGCACCTTATTCCATCAGACCATTCATGGGCAAGGGAGGAAGGGCCATTTCAGCCAACACTGTGTCAACACCTGCTCTGCAAAGTGGTACTCCCAGGACAAAACTCAAATGCTTTAGAGCAACACAGTCCAAAAGAACTTCCTGCGATGATGGAAATGGTGCGAGTTTGTGTCATCCAATATAGTAGCCACTAGCCATATGCAGCTATTGAGCGCTGGAAACATTGCTAGTGCAACTGAGGAACTGAATTTTAAATTTTATTCAATTTTGGTTAAACAGCCACACATTGCCAGAGGCTACTGTTACCAGAGTCTAGGAGTCTCGGAAGGAAGCACCTTTCTGAGTGTTACTACTCACTCTTTAAAAAGCTTTCCCAGTCGGGCGCAGTGGCACGTGCCTATAATCCCAGCACTTTGGGAGGTCAAGGCGGGCAGATCACAAGGTCAAGAGATCGAGAGTATCTTGGCCAATGTGGTGAAACCCCATCTCCACTAAAAATACAAAAATTAGCCAGGCATGGCAGCGCGCGCCTGTAATCCCAGTTACTCAGGAGACTGAGGCAGGAGAATCGCTTGAACCCAGGAGGTGGAGGTTATGGTGAGCTGAGATCATGCCACTACACTCTAGCCTGGGCAGCAGACTGAGACTCCGTCTCAAAAATTAATTAATTAATTAATTAATTAAGGGAGGAGACCACCCCTCATATTGTCTTATGCCCAATTTCTGCCTCCAAAGAAAGAAGAAGTAAAAACTAAAAGGCAGAAATGAAATCCACAGGCAGACAGCCTGGTGCTGCACCCTGGGCCTGGTAGTTAAAGATCGACCCCAACCTAATTGGTTCTGTTATCTATAGGCTACAGACATTGTAGAGAAATGCACTGTGAAAATCCCTATCCTGTTTTGTTCCGATCTAATTACCAGTGTATGTGACTTGCAGCCTCCAGTCACATACCCACTGCTTGCCCAATCAATCACGACCCTCTCACAGGCACCCCCTTAGAGTTGTGAGCCCTTAAAAGGGACAGGAATTGCTCACTCAGGGAGCTCAGCTCTTGAGACAGGAGTCTTGCCGATGCCCCCGGCCGAATAAACCCCTTCCTTCTTTAACTCGGTGTCTGGGGAGTTTTGTCTGCCACTTGTCCTGCTACATTTCTTGGTTCCCTGACTGGGAAGCGAGGTGAACGGTGGATGGTCAAAGTAGCTCTTTAGGTGGCTTAAGCCTGCCCTGTGGAATATCCCTGCGGGGAACTCCAACCAGCCTGAGCGACGCCCATCCTGAGCCTATCCTGAGAGCGCTCCCGGGTAGGCATTTGCCCCGGTGGGACGCCTCGCCAGAGCAGTGTGTGGCAGGCCCCCGTGGAGGATCAATGCAGTGGCTGAACACCAGGAAGGAATGGGCGCTTGGAGTCTGGACATCTAAAACTTGGTAAGACTAGTCTTTGAAACTTGCCAGCTCCATTTGAGTGGAAGCGTGCCCTGATCACCCATGTCGTGCCTTTATCGGTACTTTGGTTTTGGTTTTGACTTGGTTTGAATTGCTTGATAGGATTGGTCTTAGGAACTTGCCCACTCCATTTGAGTGGAAGCGTGGCCTGATCACCCACGGCGTGCCTTTATCGGCACTTTGGTTTTGGTTTTGACTTGGTTTGAATTGCTTGACAGGATTGGTCTTGGGAACTTGCCTACTCCATTTGCGTGGAAGCGTGGCCTGACCACCCACGGTGTGCCTGTACCGGCACTTTGGTTTTTGTTTTTGACTTGACTTGGATTGCTTGATATTTTGGTTTTGGTTTTGATCTGGCTTGGATTTCTGGATACTCTGATTTTGGTTTTGATTTTGGTTTGGTGTAAACTACAAAAGTGTGTGTGTCCCCTTTTTACCCGTTCTTTGTTTTGTGGTGGGCGTGATGTTTTGTCTAGAGGAAACATGGGAGAGGCACAAAGTAAGCCCACCCCACTAGGAACTATGTTGAAAATTTTCAAAAAAAGGATTTAAGGGAGACTATGGACTACTATGACACCAGGAAAATTTAAAACTTTGTGTAAGATAAGACTGGCCAGCATTAGAGGTAGGTTGGCCATTAGAAGGAAGCGTGGACAGGTCCCTTGTTTCAAAGGTATGGCACAAGGTAACCTGTAAGCCAGGAAACCCAGACCAGCTTGTTTTAGATCACCCGCCCCCAACACACGGTGGTTCAGAGAACAGCAGCATAAGCGGCTGGCAGAGGCAAAGAGAGAGAGAGGAAGAGACGGAGAGGAAGAGACAGACAGGGAGTCAACGAGAGAGAGAGAGAGAGAGAGAACGACAGAAGCAGAGAGAGAGAGGAAGAGACAGAGGCAAAAGGAAAATCAGAGAGAGAGACAAAGTCAAAGAGAGAAAGAAAGAGATATACAAGTAGTTAAGAAAAAAAAATAAGTGTACCCTATTCCTTTAAAAGCCATTATACCAATTCTAATTTGGACAAAACAAGGTCTTATTAATAGCAAAGGATAATTAAAATCCCAAACTTACAAGGTTTTCAACAAAAGTAAAGTTTGCTAAAAGTCAACAGTGTAACATGTATTACAGTAATTCTATTCTTGTGGCCTTAGACAGTCTAGTCCACAGACATAAAAAAAGGTTCGCGGCCGGGCGCGGTGGCTCAAGCCTGTAATCCCAGCACTTTGGGAGGCCGACACGGGCGGATCACAAGGTCAGGAGATGGAGACCATCCTGGTGAACACGGTGAAACCCCGTCTCTACTTAAAAAAATACAAAAAAGTAGCCGGGCGAGGAGGCGGGTGCCTGTAGTCCCAGCTACTCGGGAGGCTGAGGCAGGAGAATGGCGTAAATCCGGGAGGTGGAGCTTGCAGTGAGCTGAGATCCGGCCACAGCAGTCCAGCCCAGGCGACAGAGCGAGACTCTGTCTCATAAAAAAAAAAAGTTCGCTTTGGAAAAGAATGGTTATCATCTTCCAAAAAAAAAAAAGGGAAAAAAAGAGGGGGTGGAATTTATATAAAAAGAGTGTTATATGGTAAATTCTTGTCCTGAAATAAATTAACTGGTTGTTTAAAGAAAGAAATGTTTGTAATAAGTCAGAAAGTTAAGGCATGTCAAAAAAATTGCCTGTAAAAGTCGTGAAAGAAAAAAAAAAGGTTATAAAAAATCTGTGTTAAAAAAGAATTTATGCAAAAAATGTTGTATAATTTAAAAGTAACTAGGCCTCCTGAATGTAAAACTATTGAAAAAGAAAACAGTTTATGTGCAAGGTGTATAAGAAAAGCAAAATATACGTTTGGTAAAAGGATTATAAGGAGGCATAAGAATGTACATTTTTACCTACATTAAAAAGTTAAAAATTATTGTTTTGAAGGTTTAAGCAAGTTTTAAAATGTTAATTGTAAAGAACATTCTGTGTGTAAACATATTAGCTAAAGTTAAAGAAGTATCATCCAGTTTTTCTGTGAACTGGACATTAAAGCAAAAGCATAACAGGTTTTTCTTAAAGCACCAACCTGCTCTTTAGCAAAAATTATAAAAGGTTAAAAAGAGTCTATAAAATCTTACCTTATGGTCAAAACATTAAAAATTAAATAAATATATCTACAAGGTTTTATTAAAATTAGGTTTAACATTAATAACACACTAATATAAAGATAAAATTTAGCTTATATTATATAAAAATCATACAAGAAGCATTGTTAAATGTAAAATGGTATTTGGCTTTCTTTGGTTTAAAAACTAATAAAAATAGGTGTTAAAGGAAATTTTTCGGTAAAAAGGCACTAAGGACTATAAAGTCTACTGCCAAGGTCCCCACATTTAAAACAAAAGGTCAATTTCTTAAAAATTATATACTTGGTTTATCTTCCACTTTCCTTTCTCGCAAAAAAAAAACAAAAAACAAAAAACAAAAAACTAAAAGTCTTTTAGCACATGTACCACCCCTAGAATTTCCAGTAAACCAGCACCAGCCTAAAGATCACGTTCTCATCGAAAGGTGGAAAGAAGAAAACCTCGAGCCAGCCTGGGAAGGACCCTACCTTGTGCTGCTAACCACCAAGACTGCTGTTCCTACAGCAAAAAAAGGACAGACTCATCACACCCCAGTCAAGAAAGCGCCACCCCCTCCAGAGTCGTGGGCCATAGTCCCAGGGGAAAACCCTACCAAACTAAAGCTAAGAAAAATTTAACTCTTTTATTAATCTATTCTATTACTCTTCCTTCTTTCCTCGTTCTATTGCTAACTATCTAGTTATTAATATAACCAAGTCAATTTCGCTTCAAACTATTGCATTTAATGCTTGCTTTGTTATACCCTGTGAGGTATTGTTGCCCCCCGATGTACAGCTTTCATGCCATAGTTGGTCCAACGTTCTGTGGACCATAAAGAGCAAGGATGGACTGCCCCAACTGGTTTTTGTAATTTCCCTAAAACCATACATTCATTTTACTAGAGGATCATAGAAGTTAAAGACTTAAACTTTAGCAATTAAGATAGGATACCAAAATGCAAATGCCTGGTTAAAATGGATCAAATATTCCATCTGCACATTAAACAAAAGCAATTGTTATGCTTGGGCACATGGCAGGCCAGAGGCCCAGATTATCCCCCTTCCACTAAGGTGGTCCTCCAGTCAACCAGGCGTAGGCTGCATGATAGCTCTTTTCCAAGATTCTACAGCCTGGAGTAATAAGTTATGCTAAGCTCTCTCTGCTATATCCCAAAGTCCCTGCGGGTCAGCCCCCGAGGGCCATCCAGCTTCCGTCTCCCAACACTAAGTTCACTTCGTGTCTCTCACGACAGGGAGGAAAGTTAGCATTCTTTGGAGACCTGAAAGGATGCAGTGAGCTTAAGAATTTTCAAGAGTTTATCAATCAGTCAGCCCTTGTTCATCCCTGAGCGGATGTGTGGTGGTAATGTGGTGGACCTTTACTGGGCACTCTGCTGAATAACTAGAGTGGCTCTTGTGCTTTAGTCCAATTGGCTATCCCTTTCACCCTGGCATTTCATCAACCAGAAGGAAAAGTAATAATAAGACATCATAAAGTGAGATAAGCCCCTTATGGGTCTTTCGACTCTCATGTCTATTTAGACGCAATTGGAATCCCACGAGGAATACCAGATCAATTTAAAGCTTGAAATCAAATAGCTGCAGGATTTGAGTCAGTATTTTAGTAGGTGACAGTTAATAAAAATGTAGATTAGATAAACTACATCTATTACAACCAACAGCAACGAGCTTTTCATGAGTTAAAAGAAAAACTCATGTCGGCCCCAGCCCTGAGGATACCTGACCTGACAAAACTCTTTACACTCTATGTGTCAGAAAGAGAAAAAATGGCAGTTGGAGTTTTAATCCAGACTGTGGGACCCTGGCCAAGGCCAGTGGCCTATCTCTCAAAACAACTAGACAAGGTTTCCAAAGGCTGGCTCCCAGGTCTAAGGGCCCTAGCAGCAAAGGCCCTGTTAGCACAAGAAGCAGATAAACTAACCCTTAGGCAAAACCTGAATATAGAGGCCCCCCACACTGTGGTAACTTTAATAAATACCAAAGGACATCGCTGGTTACCAAGTGCTAGGTAAACCAAGTACCAAAGCTTGCTATATGAAAATCCCCACATAACCATTGAAGTTTGCAACACCCTAAACTCCACCACCTTGCTCCCGGTATCAGAGAGCCCAGTTGAACATAACTGTGTAGAGGTGTTGGACTCAGTTTATTCTAGCAGGCCCAGCCTCTGAGACCATCCTCGAATATGAGTAGACTGTGAGCGGTCCGTGCACGGGAGCAGCTTCGCCAACCCCTGCAAAGTGACTCTGAAGAAGACGACAAGCCCTGCTCCAGTCACACCCAGAAGCTGACTGGTCCACGCACGGCCAAAGCATGAGGAAACTCATTGCGGGACTCATTTTCCTTAAAATTTGGACGTGTACAGTAAAGACTTCAACTGACCTTCCTCAGACTGAGGGCTGTTCCCAGTATATACATCGAGTCACTGAGGTAGGACAAAAGGTTGCTATGGTCCTATTATTTTATGGGTTTTATAAGTGTACTGGAACTCTAAAAACAACTTGTTTGTATAATGTTATTCTATACAAGGTACGTAGCCCAGGAAATGACCAACCTGATGTGTGTTATGACCCATCTGAGCCTCCCATGACTACAGTTCTTAAAGTAAGATTAAGGACTGAGGACTGGTGGGAGCTCATAAACGATATGAGTAAAGTGTTAGCCAAAGTGTTAGAGAAAAAAAAAAAGGGGGGGGGTGCCCAAACAAGTCACCTTAAAATTTGATGCCTGTGCTGTCATTAATAGTAATAAGTTAGGAATAAGGTGTGGTTCTCTTAATTAGAAAAGAGGCTATATGGCAGAAAATAAGTACATCTGTCATAAATTAGGACTGTGGGGAAATAAATGTAAATACTGGTCTTGTGTCATTTAGGCCACTTGGATAAATGAAAAAAAAATGATGAAAAGGATCCAGTCCACCTTCGGAAAGGAAAAAATGGCCCTTCCTGTACTAAGGGACAATGTAACCCCTTAGAGCTAGTAATAACCAATACCCTTGATCCTTGCTGGAAAAAGAGGAGTGTGTGACCTTAGGAATTGACGGGGCCAAACTGGATCCTCGAGTAAGTATCTTGGTTCAAGGAGAAGTTTACAAACGCTCTCCTAAGCCAGTGTTTCGAACTTTCTATGATGAACTAAATGTGCCAGTACCAGAAATTCCAGGAAAAACAAGAAATTTGTTTTTGCAATTAGCCAAGCATGTAGCCGAGTCTCTCAGTGTCACTTCATGTTATGTATGTGGAGGAACTGTAATAAGAGATCAATGGCCATGGGAAGCCCGAGAATTAGTACCTACAAACCCAGATCCTGATGAATTCCCAGCTCAAAAGAATCACCCTGAATAGTTTCTGGGTCCTAAAAGCCTCAATTATTGGACAATATTGCATAGCTAGAGAAAGAAAAGAATTCGCTCACCCCGTAGGACAATTTAGTTGTCTGAGACAGAAACTGTACAACGGTACCACAAAAACAGTCATAATTCCCAAAATTGCAAACCATGTGGACCCACCCAGAGTCCCACGGGGACTAGACAGTCCCCATTGGATTACACTGGATATGTGGGCATAGAGCTTACGCCAAATTACCTGACCAGTGGGCAGGTAGTTGTGTTACTGGCACTATTAAACCATCTTTCTTCCTACTGCCCATAAAAACAGGCAAACTCCTGGGCTTCCCTGTCTATGCTTCCTGCGAAAAGAGAAGCATAGCTATAAGAAATTGGGAAAAAAAAAAAAAAAAAAAAGATAAATGGCCCCCTGAGAGAATCATACAATATTATAGGCCTGCTACTTAGGCACAAGATGGACTGTGGGGATACTGGACCCCCATTTACATGATCAACCAAATCATACGGTTACAAGCTGTCTTAAAAATAATCACTAATAAAACCAGCAGAGCCTTGACTATTCTGGCCTGGCAAGAAATTCAGATGAGAATTGCTATCTATCAAAATAGATTAGCTCTCGACTACTTGCTAGCAGCTGAAGGAGGGATCTGTAGGAAATTTAACCTTACTAATTGCTGCCTACACATAGATAATCAAGGGCAAGTAGTTCAAGACATGGTTAGAGATATGATAAAACAGGCACATGTGCCCGTGCAAGTGTGGCATAGATTTGATTCTAGGGCCATGTTTAGAAAATGACTCCCAGCACTAGGAGGATTTAAAACCCTTATAATAAGAGTTATAATAGTAATAGGAACCTACGTACCGCTCCCTTGTTTGCTACCTGTACTTCTTCGAATGATAAAAAGTTTCATCGCTACCTTAGTTCACCATAATGTATAAGTGTGTGATATGAATCACTATCGATCTGTCTTGCAAGAAGACATGGGTAGGGAAAATGAAAGTGAGAACTCCCACTAATAAAATGAGTGAGAGTCTCAAAAGGGGGGAATAAGGGAGGAGACCATTCCTCACATGGTCTTATGCCCAATTTCTGCCTCCAAAGAAAGAAGTAGTAAAAACTAAAAGGCAGAAATGAAATCCACAGGCAGACAGCCTGGCGCCGCACCCTGGGCCTAGTAGTTAAAGATCGACCCCGACCTAATTGGTTCTGTTATCTATAGGCTACAGACATTGTAGAGAAATGCACTGTGAAAATCCCTATCTTATTTTGTTCCGATCTAATTACCGATGCATGCAGCCCCCAGTCACGTACCCCCTGCTTGCTCAATCAATCATGACCCTCTCACATGGATCCCCTTAGAGTTGTGAGCCCTTAAAAGGGACAGGAATTGCTCACTCGGGGAGCTCGGCTCTTGAGACAAAAGTCTTGCCGATGCCCCCGGCCGAATAAACCCCTTCCTTCTTTAACTCGGTGTCTGAGGAGTTTTGTCTGCCACTCGTCCTGCTACAAAATAAAGTACTGTTCACATAACTACATAAATAATTAAATAATGGCCAATTGTAAAACAATGGCATATATATACACACACACACACACACACACACACACACACATACATTTCATTTAATAGCTTACTAGGCTTTTTTTTTTTTTTTTTAAAGAAATGGGGTCTTGCTCTGTCACCCACGCTGGAGTACAGTGACACGATCATAGCTCACTGTAACCTTGAACTCCTGGCCTCAAGTGATCCTCTTGCCTTGGCCTCCCAAAGCACTGGGATTACAAGGGTGAGCCACTACGCCAAGCCAGCTTTTAAATTTTTAAAAATTTTTTATTTTTTAGACTGAGTCTTGCTCTGTTGCCCAGTCTGGAGTTCAGTGATATGATCTCAGCTCACTGCAACCTCCGCCTCCTAGGTTCAAGTAATTCTCCTGCTTCAGCCTCCCGAGTAGCTAGGATTACAGTTGTGCACTACCACACCTGGCTAAGCAGGCCAGCTTTTTAAAAAAGGAATGTTACGTCCAAATTCCTATTTGAAAACTTAGTTATGAAAGCTTAGTTTATCTTGGTGTTTAAATAAAGAGTTGATTCCCTAAAAAGGGATTCTGATTACTCTTAAATACTATTCAAAAGTCTGTTTACCTAAATAAAATCTTTAAGCTTTATCATTTATTTTAATGCTTGGTATCTCTCTCAGGGCCTAGAGTCTTAGAAATGTACAGAATATGTGACTCTGAGTCGGCGAGACATACAAGAGGCCAAAGAAGGGCATTCAGGCCTACCATCTTTGCCACACTGCCCATTCGGCATGTCCAGGGCTAGAGAGGCTAAACCTGGCTGAAGAGAGGATTAAGGAGGTAAGATGTGAGTAGACTTTAACTTCTCCCCTCAGAGAAGGTCCCTGTGGCAACAACCGAACATTCACCCTGTTTCCATGGTGATAATCCTATTTTCAGGGGCTCGGAGGCACTCCTACTGCTATTCTCTCAAGAGCTACACTTTTTTGTCTAGCATTATATCCTCCTTCAGCTCTCTAAATATGTTTTTCAGACAGTGGCATCAGTTACAATTCCCTTTTTTAGTTTATTTTTTTAGAGACAGGGTCTGTGTTACACAGGCTGGAGTACAGTGGCATAATCACAGCTCACTACAGCCTCCAACTCCTGGACTCAAGCAGTCCTCCCACCTCAGCCTCCCAAGTAGCTGGGACTCCACCCCTACACTTGGCTAATTTTATTTTATTTTATTTATTTATTTATTTTTTATTATTATACTTTAAGTTCTAGGGTACATGTGCATAACGTGCAGGTTTGTTACATATGTATACTTGTGCCATGTTGGCATGCTGCACCCATCAACTCGTCAGCACCCATCAACTTGTCATTTACATCAGGTATAACTCCCAATGCAATCCCTCCCGCCTCTCCCCTCCCTATGATAGGCCCCAGTGTGTGATGTTCCCCTTCCCGAGTTCAAGTGATCTCATTGTTCAGTTCCCACCTATGAGTGAGAACATGCGGTTTTTGGTTTTCTGTTCTTGCAATAGTTTGCTGAGAATGATGGTTTTCATCCATGTCCCTACAAAGGACACAAACTCATCCTTTTTTATGGCTGCACAGTATTCCATGGTGTATATGTGCCACATTTTCTTAATCCAGTCTGTCACTGATGGACATTTGGGTTGATTCCAAGTCTTTGCTATTGTGAATAGTACCGCAATAAACATACGTGTGCATGTGTCTTTATAGCAGCATGATTTATAATCCTTTGGGTATATACCCAGTAATGGGATGGCTGGGTCATATGGTACTTCTAGTTCTAGATCCTTGAGGAATCGCCATACTGTTTTCCATAATGGTTGAACTAGTTTACAATCCCACCAACAGTGTAAAAGTGTTCCTATTTCTCCACATCCTCTCCAGCACCTGTTGTTTCCTGACTTTTTAATGATTGCCATTCTAACTGGTGTGAGATGGTATATCTCATTGTGGTTTTGATTTGCATTTCTCTGATGGCCAGTGATGATGAGCATTTTTTCATGTGTCTGTTGGCTGTATGAATGTCTTCTTTTGAGAACTGTCTGTTCATATCCTTTGCCCACTTTTTGATGGGGTTGTTTGTTTTTTTCTTGTAAATTTAATTTTATTTTTTATAGAGACTGTGATGCCCAGGCTGGCCTGAGGCAATCCTCCCACCTTGACCTCCCAAAGTACTGAGATTATAGGTGTGAGCCACCACACCCAGCCTAGGTCTTGCTGTCTCTCTCACTGTCCTCCAACAGGGCAACCCTTTTTCCAGTCGAGCCAGATCATCTACCCTGAGTCCTCTCCAGTAGGAAACACCATCACTCTCCTTAAAGCTCAACTTCAGTCTCAGCAGTTTTAGGAAGCCCTCCTGTTAGCACTCTCCTCCCCTAGCATGGCATCAGCCACATGTGTCCTGGCCACACCTCATGGCCCTCACTTGTATAACAGATGGCATTTTCTTCTGAGTTATTTCATGTATGTTTTATATTCCCAGTTACAGTAAAAAATCATAGCCGGACTGTACCCAGAATCCTCAAACATTTCTTTCTTAACTCGGCTCCATTTTTCACATGAAAACAAATAATTAGGGAATATTCCAACAACCCAAACTGTCAACTTCCTGGAGAGAGACTGAACTTGATCGTATTCATCATTACAGGTTTGACCCTCCAGGCCTGTCCGTGACCACCAATATCTGGGAGGAATACCTGGGGCTACACAAATGACTCAGGCAAATTCTCAAATCTCTATTGGCTTACGAGCAGAAAGCTTCATTTTAGATTTTATCAAAGATTGAAATAAGAGGTTTTTCAGATTAAATCCTCAGATACCCTAAAACTCAAGTCAAAATTTTAATTTCTCACAGAACTTGTTTGTAAAGATTCGCTTAGATCACACATTCCCTGCAAGCAGGACTGCCAGTTACCCTCTCTCTGCATACTCAACTTCACAGAAGGGGTCAGTCAGACAAGCGAGGCAGGACCCAACATCATGCAGATCTTGCACCTGATAAATACTAAAAGTAAGGCTCGTCCATCCTGAAGGGAGAATGGAGGTGGGGAGAGGCTGAAAAGAAGAGAAGCAAAGAGTACAGTGGTCCCTGTAAACTCAGATTGGGGGGTTCAGAAAGCCGCTCGTCTGGGGGTGCTCAGAGTGCATGCCAATGCACAGGTGGCCAAGGAGGGAGCCCTACCATCCAGCTCCTTCTCAATGGAGTCCATCCTGTGCGTCACTTCATCCTGAAGAGATTCCACGTGGGTCAGCAGGTTAAACTGCCACTGGTGCTGGGAGCTCAGCAGCCCCTCTCCGCCTCTGTCCAGCAGCTTCCGAGCAGGGGCTTCCTCTGGTAGGGCCTTTTTGGAGACATATTCCTTCACCTGGGGATGCAATGGCATGGAAATTACTGAATGGAGATAGCCCCTGGCCCATTTTTCAACCAACCAGCGTTTGCAGCCATCTGAAATACTAGCTGCAGTTTCAATACTCCAAATTCCTACCTCCCTTTCCTATTTCCTACTTCGGAACTGGGCAGAAGCTTGCCCACTGTACCAATTCCAACGACCTCAAGGTAGCACTCTAGCTCGGGGACCCACAGCTGCTTCCTACTGACTGGGCCAATGTCCTAGCCTCACAGAATGGCTTTCAGAGCCCTGAGAGCTGATTAGAGCAGGGCTAGTGCAGACGAGGGTTAGTACACGGGAGTCACACCAACGAGTTTCAAGTCTCAGCTCCATCTCCTGCTGAATGTGCGAGTCTGGATGGACTACTTCATGTCCCTGAGCCTCTGCTCCCTCAGTGGAAGGATAGGGGTAGTAAAACCTATTTGGAAGGTTCACAAGGATGATATAGGGTAAGGCACATAAAAGCAAGGTCAGCTTACAGTCAGCTTACCATCAATGGAAGAGACTGTTAACCCTGGTTGCTTTGCTGCGGCCCAGTATTTCTGACTTTGTTTTATGTGCCAGATACCGCTAGGAAACCTGCCTGATCCATAGGACCACAAACCTTTTCTAGGATTTGGTAACTCAACCTTTCATTCATCCATTTGAAATGAAATAGATTCTAGCCAATATTTATTTAGTACTTACTATGTGCAAAACAATGTGCTGAGGGATTTTCACAAATACGTTCCACAGTAACTGAGGGGGCTTCACTGGCCCCATTCTACAGGCAAGAAAACAGGTCTGGTCAGGAAGGTGAAGTAACCCGCTCAGAATCACAGTAAAGGGCTGAGCCCAGAACTGAAACTGCGTCTGTCTCAAGACTGTGTCCTTACCACCTTGCCCAACACTGTTTAGACACAGTCAAGGACACAAGGATGAATGAGGTACAATCCCCTCCCTTGAGGGGCCTGTAATCTAGGATCCCCTTGGCACCATGCAGCAATGTATTTAACGCTGGTGACACCAACCTGCAGGAGAAAGTCTGGGAAGTAAGGATGATGAGGCAGAGGAACTCTCAAATCATACAAAGCCTCACTGACAACTGAGGACAGGGCACAATGAGCCTAGTGAGCAGTTAGAGATGAAAACACTGGCAATGAGGTGACACAAGGGGGTTCTAGAAGAGAGTGACTTGAATAACAAAAAAACCAAAAGTGGTTCTTGGGAAAACTGATGAAACCAGCAATATTTTGACAAAGTGTACCATTTCTACCACAGGGCTTCAAAGTTAGAAGTCAAAATAAAGCTATCATACAACTGGATTGAAAAAATTCTGCCTAACAAAACATTTGACTCATTGTTTGCTCATGCTAAGAATTAACATCTAGGTGCAATTATAATGCAAACTGCCTTAAAGAAAAGATGAGTTTTCCTAACTCAATTCTCCTTGCTACTTCCCACCTCTCCCTTCCTCTGCACCCACGCCCCCACGACCCACCACTCTTGACTATGCCATTTTGTGGGTGCTTCCTGGAACCTAGGATCTTTGGCTTAAGTGGGCTCTCCTGACTTTGCACCCATTTGCTTACCAAAATATCTATGGTAAGCAAATTTAAATACAGTTTTATTAATAAATATCTTCCACAGAACATTCAGACCTAGGAGAAGAACTTACAAGCACTCACGCAATGAATGAAGAACAAGTACAAGCCAGCCACATACCTTTGGGGAGCTGGGTTTGGGGTCACTGTCCCCCCTGCTCCTGTCTTGGTCTAGAGGCCAGCCCAGGCGTGGGGAGAGGGAATCATCGCCGTTCTCGTGGAGGGGGTTGACCGCATCGTCGAGGGCAGAGCCCCTCGTCTCCACCACCAGCTTCTGCTCCACGGCAGGGTAGTAGGCACGGGGCTTCTGGTAGCAGTGCTCACTGGTGATATAGGACTCCTCCACAGAACGCGGCAGGGGCAGGGCCAGGGGCCTGGGCTTCTCCACTGCCCCGTTCAAAGTTCTATAGCTTGGGGCTTCCTCCTTGCTCCTGGTGTCAGTGACAGGGATGTTTTTGAATTGAGATCTCCCCTCCCCTGAGTGCTGTTTCCAAGGCTGGCACCACAGTGGCAGATCAGGATGCTCCCGGCTTCTGTTGAGAGGACAAAGAGGGCATGGGTTTTGGAGTAACTGGACCACTGCAGGGGTTCCCAATTCCTAAATACTCTCCCAGTAGGGAGAGCAGCTCCACCTAGGCCATCTGACCACACACTACCATTTGCTAAACAAGAGGGAATGTGAATCTGTGGTCTCCTAGGAGACCACTCCTTAGTGAGCTTCCACTGTGGTCACACACGGTGAGTGGGACTGGACTCTCACTCAGAAGACCTGAATGGATTTCAACTCTGGGACAACTCACTCAACCAGCCTCATTCCTACTTCCTCCTCTGTGAAACTGGGCTAATTATCTGTCTGATCTGTCTGCTATCGTAAACCAAAAATAAAATTCTAAGCCCCTCAACCAACTTGAATGGACCCCTCTTAGCCAAGAGCATTCCAACATTAACCTGAAAAACTAGTTCAGGCCACGATGGGAAGGGAGTCAGACAAGCCTTCTACCTTTGGAATTCATGCACAACTGACCAGCATTAACATTAAAACAGAGACCCTAAGACTGACAAAACAGACTGTTTGTAGCAATAAGATATCAACATAACAGATAGCAGGTACTGCAATAAATCAAAGTATTTTACCCCAAAATATATTTCTTTGACATATTTTGAACTAGCCCTGCAAAGCTGTCTCTTGTGGGGAAATCTACATTCTATAGAGAATCCCCTTTCCTTTCCAGGTCTTTTCCTGTTCCAGGAGAAAATTAAGTAAGAGTCTGGCACCTTTTTAGGTCTGATAAGAAACATTTACGATCTATTCTCTCTGAAGCCTGCTACCTGGAGGCTTTATCTACATAGTAAGAACTCTGGTCTCCACGACCCCTTATTTTAACCCAGACACTCCTTTCTTCCTTCCTTTCTTTCTTTCCTTCCTTCCTTTTCTTTCTTTCTCTTTCTTTCTTTCCTTCCTTCCTTTTCTCTTTCTTCTTCCTTTCCTTCCTTTTGTCTTCCTTCTTTCCTTTTCTCTTTCTTCCTTCCTTTCCTTCCTTTTGTCTTCCTTTCCTTCCTTTTCTCTTCCTTCCCTTTCTTTTCTCTTCCTTCCTTCCTTTCCTTTTCCTTTCTTTCCTTCCTTTTCTCTTCCTCCCTTCCCTTCCTTTTCTCTTCCTCCTTCCCTTCCTTTTCTCTTTCTCCCTTCCCTCCCCTTCCTTCACTTTCTCTTTCTTCCTTCCTTCTTCTTTCTTTCTTTCCTTCTTTCTTTCTTTCTTCTTTTTCCTTCCTTCCTTCCTTTTCTATCTCTCTCTCTTTCTTTCTTCTTTTTTTTTTGACAGAGTTTTGCTCTTGTTGCCTAGGCTGGAGTGCAATGGTGCAATCTCAGCTCACTGCAACCTCTGCCTCCAGGTTCAAGCAATTCTCCTGCCTCAGCCTCCCAAGTAGCTGGGATTACAGGCATGCACCACCATGCCCAACTAATTTTGTATTTTTAGTAGGGATGTGGTTTCTCCATGTTGGTCTTGAACTCCCGACCTCAGGTGATCCATCCACCTCAGTCTCCCAAAGTTCTGGGAGCCCAAAGGCATGAGCCACTGCGCCTGGCGACAGGCCTTTAGATAATAACTTAACTCTTTAGATAATAACTTAACTCTTTCAATCAATTGCCAATCAGAAAATCTTTGAATCTACCTATGACCTGGAAGCCCACCCACCCCTCAAGTTGTCCTGCTTTTCTGGACCCAACCAATGTACTTCTTATATGTATTGATGTCTTATGTCTCCCTAAAATGTATGTAGCCTGTATGTAGCCTGACCACCTTGGGCTCATGTTCTCAGGACCTCCTGAGGCTGTCTCACAAGTCAAGGTCCTCATATTTGGCTCAGAATAAATCTCTTCAAGTATTTTACAGAATTTGACTCTTTTTGCCAACACCATCAACCACTGAGTTTCAGAACAATTAAGTGAATTAATGGTGGCCTAAAGTGCTCTTCAAATGTGACTTACTAAAAATAAGCTTAACTTATTAATAAACAGTTACAATGATCCCAACATGTAATGGCATTCAATTACAAAAATACAATGATTACCCAGGGGTTACAAAAATAAAATCAACTGTCATTTATGTATAGGCCATTAATGATAAAGCTTCTAAAAATTATTCTGAAACTTTGTTTTCACCATTCCAAAGAAAAAACTTTGTTATTGAAGAAAAGAACAGGGATTCTTACCCTTTTTAGGGCCATAGACTCCTGTGAGCATCTATTGAAAGCTGTGCTTCCATGTATGTGCACATAAAATGTTGTGGATGCCTTCCTGTACCTTCCTGTGAAAGTGGAAGTGGCCATATACATGAAGGCACAGAGTGATGTTACAGAACTAAAATTCTGCTCCCAAGGGCCTACAACTATCCCGTCTCAGCTCTCCTACTCCAGCAATCCCATACCACTGCTAGCCACTGAGGAAGAGGGGGAAACAATTGGCATCAATTGTTTGGGACACCTCCAGACAGGTTATCAGCCTGTCCCAGGAACCTACTCAGGACCCAGACATACCACTGAAATCACAATTGCTCAGGGGAAATGGGAGTCATGGTTAACTTTCAGGTCCACTACCTGTTAACATGGAACACATGAGCCAGAGTACAGACCTGCTCTTTATTAAAAAATCCATTAAAGTCTTTGCTTCCTCCCACCTACAATTTTCACCATTCCAGCTGGGATCTGAAGGTGCTACTCCTCACAAGCATGACCCTGCCATTTCCTTGCAAGCCCTGTCAATCATGAAGAAGGTAAGCACAGCCATCCAGGCCATGTTTTTTATGGTGACAGATGCTCTGAAGTTAGTCCCAGTTTTATTGTTTGTCTTTGAAAATAAATTCACCGGGTCACTGGGGAACAATATTTCTGAGAATAAAAGCCCAGAGCCCGTGACAACGGAGACCATCCATGAATACAGAGACACACTGGGGCCACCTTCCCCTTTCCCAGGATCTTTTCTCCATTCATAATAAGTACCAAGATCTTCCTATGCCCTCTTCTGAATTGCTAGAAGACAGATTTAATTCTACTACAAACAAAGTCATTTCTATAAAGATAGAGGATCTAGATAAGGATTCAGAAGGGACAAGGGGCTGGGCGCAGTGGCTCACACATGTAATCCCAGCGCTTTAGGAGGCTGAGGCAGGCAAAGCACTTGAGCCCAGGAGTTCGAGACCAGCCTGGGCAACATGGCAAAACCCAGTCTCTACTAAAAATATGAAAACTAGCCAGGCGCAGTGGTACATGCCTATAATCCCAGCTACTGGAGAGGCTGAGGCATAAGAATCACTTGAACTAGGGAGGCAGAAGTTTCAGTGAGCCGAGATCGTACCACTGAACTCCAGCCTGGGTGACAGAGTGAGATCCTTGTCTCAAAAACAAAAAAAGAAGGGGCAAGCCTCCAGAATATGGGCCAAGGCCAGGAACACTGACATTTCAGTAAGGAAAAAAGAGAACAGCATCTGACAGAACCCTCAAATGAAAAGAAATGCAGGCGCCTGTAGGCCCAGCTACTCAGGAAGCTGAGGTGGGAGGATAACAACTATTATTTTTAAAAAGTTCGGCCCTATTAAGACTGTTGAAAAGAAAATAATAAAAATAAAAGAAATATGAGCCAGACACAGTGGCTCACACCTATAACCCCAGCACGTTGGGAGGGCAAGGCAGGTAGATCACTTGACCAGCCTGGGCAACACAGCAAGACCCCATCTCTTAAAAAAAAAAAAAAAAAAAAAAGGGCTGGGCGCGGTGGCTCAAGCCTGTAATCCCAGCACTTTGGGAGGCCGAGACAGGAGGATCACGAGGTCAGGAGATCAAGACCATCCTGGCTAACACGGTGAAACCCCGTCTCTACTAAAAAATACAAAAAACTAGCTGGGCGAGGTGGCGGGTGCCTGTAGTCCCAGCTACTCGGGAGGCTGAGGCAGGAGAATGGCATAAACCCGGGAGGCAGAGCTTGCAGTGAGCTGAGATCCGGCCACTGCACTCCAGCCTGGGCGACAGAGCGAGACTCCGTCTCAAGAAAAATAAATAAATAAATAAATTAATTAATTAATTAATTATTTTAAAAACCACATTTAAAAAAAGAAATATAGCAAAGTTTACAATCAGGAGTAGCCCAAGGTTTCCCAGGCACTCACGTGGACCACCATCCACCTACTTCATTTAATTGCTGCCATCTCATTAAAAACAAACTCATTTGGTTTATATGGGGTTAAGTTTTCCTATTTTATGAAATGTGAGGAAATAGCTAGTCTCTGACATCCTATCTAGGGCTGTCA
Source organism: Macaca nemestrina (assembly GCF_043159975.1). Lineage (NCBI taxonomy): Eukaryota > Metazoa > Chordata > Mammalia > Primates > Cercopithecidae > Macaca > Macaca nemestrina. The sequence continues at coordinate 28,907,338 of NC_092139.1, forward strand.
TTTGATTCAGTTCACCTCAACAGATTCTGTCACAGCAACTGCTAATTGCCCCAGCATCCAACTTCTCCTTCTCCTTTTATCCCCACCCCCACCCCTACTCCTAAGTATAAGCAGGCCTGTGGCCACCTGCCTAACCTGCCCTGCCATTAGGCCTGTCCAAGAAACTATTTGCCCTCCCTCTTCTTTTTCTCTTTTCCCCCTCCTGGGGACTGTGGCAGGCTGAGGTGCAGGTGAAACTGCTTCAACCATGCAAATGGGGGTAATCCCAAGAGAATACCAGAACAATAAGACAAAAGGAACCTAAGACCATGCAGATAAGGGGAACCCTAAGAGAATGCTGGAGCCGTAAGACAGAAGGAAACAAAGTTCCCAACCCCACAGATGGAATCCTGGAGAAAGGCCACTTACCTAGCCTAGATCCCTGCCTAGCCTTGAACCATTCATTTATATGAGAAAGAAACTTGTTTCGTTTGAGCCTCTATTTGGGGGGTCCTTGTTATAGCAGCTCAGCTTTTACCCAAACCAACGCAGACCCTTGTTGAACGTTCCCTCCTCTACCACCTTTGTCACTCAGATCTTGAAGCCAGGACTCTGTGTGCCAGAGAGCACAAGAGGAAGCAGATTCCCATCTCGCCATCTCAGGGCCCTGATGCTCCACTCTGCCTGACACCAGGCCTCCTCTAGGACTAACCAGCACAAAGGAAATCCTATCCAGGAGTGGCCTATCAAGTCTTAACTCACTCATGGCCCTAGTCTGTCACTGTTTACAACTTAAATAAAAGCAGTCCCTGACACAGACTATACTAAAACCAAAAGAAAGCTCACAAGGTCATGCAGTATCACATAGAGAGACAGTTAGAAAAGTACCTGACAGAGCCTGGATTTGAATTCTAGTCCAGGCTCTACCCATGGAAACCATGGAAGAGGCACTACCCCACTCAAGGCCCTGTTGCTGTATGGGGTAAAGTAGGGTAGGTTATAAAAGCCAAGAGACCGGCCAGACGCAGTGGCTCACGCCTGTAATCCCAGTACTTTGGGAGGCTGAGGTGGGCGGATCACTTGAGGCCAGGAGTTCAGGACCAGCCTGGCCAACATAGTGAAACCCCATCTCTACTAAAAATACAAAAATTAGCCAGGCGTGGTGGCATGTGCCTGTAATCCCAGCTACTTGGGAGTTTGAGGCAGAAGAATCGCTTGAACCCAGGAGGTGGAGGTAGTAGTGAGCCAAGATCATGCCACTGCATTCCAACCTGGGTGACTGAGTGAGACTCTGTCTCAACAACAACAACAACAAAAAGCCAACAGACCCCAATAAAAGCCACATGTGTTTATCACAGCTTACATGAAATTGGGTCATCTGACATATAGAATGCAACCACAGGAGGAAATTCACACTAAATTTCATTCTCTGGCCACTAAAAGCCAGAAGGCCAGCTTCAAAGGTTTAAAGCTTTTCTGTATCAGCAAACCACCAAGAGACATTTTTACTGAGCAACCATTGTGCTAGAGAACAGGCCTGCCAACAATATCTGTTCTAGCAGCTTTTTCAATTTTACCTTCTTTACCAATCAAGAACGTTTAGAATGAGCTGAGGCAAGCCTGGGCACGGTGGCTCATGCCTGTAATCTCAGCACTTAGAGAGGCCAAGATGGGCAGATCACTTGAGGTCACCTGGCCAACATGGTGAAACCCCGTCTCTACTTAAAATACAAAAATTAGCTGGGCATGGTGGCAGGCACTTGTAATCTCAGCTACCCAGGAGGCTGAGGTGGGAGAATCGCTTGAACCCGGGAGGTGGAGGTTGCAGTGAGCCAAGATCACGCCACTGCACTCCAGCCTGGGTGACAGAGCAAGGCTCTGTCTCAGAAAAAAAAGAAAAAAAAAAAAAGAATGAGCTGAGTTGCTTGAGCCCAGGAGTTTGAGGCTGCAGATGATCGCACCTGTGAGTAGCCACTGCACTCCAGTCTGGGAAATAAAGCAAGACCCCATGTCATTAAAAAAAGAAAAGGAATATTTAGCATGAAAGGGATAAACAAAATATGGCATACACATAAAATGAGTTATTAGGAAGAAATTCTTACATATGCTATAACATGGAAGAACTTTGAGGACATTATTCTAAGTGAAATAAGCTAGTCACAAAAAGACAAACACTATATGACTCCACTTACATGAGGTCTCTAGAGAAGTCAAATTCAGAGAGGCAGAAAGTAGGATAGTGGTTGCCAGGGGCTTTGGGGAAAGGGAAATGGACAGCTGTTGCTAAAGGGTATAGAACTTCAATTTCACAAGGGTTTTAGAGACTGGTTGTAAAGCAACGTGAATGACAACTGTGCAACTGTACACTGAAAAATGGTTAACATGGGGCTGGGTGCAGTGGCTCACACCTAGAATCCCAGAACTTTGGGAGACCGAGGTGGGCGGATCACCTGAGGTCAGGAGTTCAAGACCAGCCTGGCCGGCCGGGTGCGGTGGCTCACGCCTGTAATCCCAGCACTTTGGGAGGCCGAGGCGGGCGGATCACAAGGTCAGGAGATCGAGACCACGGTGAAACCCCGTCTCTACTAAAAATACAAAAAATTAGCCGGGCGCGGTGGCGGGCGCCTGTAGTCCCAGCTACTCAGGAGGCTGAGGCAGGAGAATGGCGTAAACCCAGGAGGCGGAGCTTGCAGTGAGCCGAGATCGCGCCACTGCACTCCAGCCTGGGCGACAGAGCGAGACTCCGTCTCAAAAAAAAAAAAAAAAAAAAAAAAAAAGACCAGCCTGGCCAACATGGTGAAACCCTGTCTCTACTAAAAATACAAAAATTAGCCGGGTGTGGTGGTGTGCACCTGTAGTTCCAGTTACTCAGGAGGCTGAGACAGGAGAATCACTTGAATCTGGGAGGCGGAAGTTGCAGTGAGCCGAGATCGCACCACTGCACTCCAGCCTGGGCAACAGAGCGAGACACTGTCTCAAAAAAAAGAAAAAGGTTAAGATGGTAAATTTTGGCCGGGCGCGGTGGCTCAAGCCTATAATCCCAGCACTTTGGGAGGCCGAGACGGGCAGATCACGACGTCAGGAGTTCGAGACCATCCTGGCTAACACGGTGAAACCCCGTCTCTACTAAAAAATACAAAAAACTAGCCGGGCGAGGTGGTGGGCGCCTGTAGTCCCAGCTACTCGGGAGGCTGAGGCAGGAGAATGGCGTAAAAACCCGGGAGGCGGAGGTTGCAATGAGCTGAGATCCGGCCACTGCACTCCAGCCTGGGCGACACAGCAAGACTCCGTCTCAAAAAAAAAAAAAAAAAAAAAAAAAAGATGGTAAATTTTATATTATGTATATCTTGCAGCAATTAAAAACAAAATAACTCAGCCAGGTGCAGTGGCTCATGCCTGTAATCCCAGCACTTTGGGAGCCCGAGGTGGGTGGATCACTTGAGGTCAGGAGTTCAAGACCAGCCTGGCCAACATGGTAAAACCCCATCTCTACAGAAAATACAAAAAACTAGCCAGGCGTGGTGGCAGGTGCCTGTAGTCTCAACTACTCAGGAGGCTGAAGTGGGAGAATCGCTTGAACCCAGGAGGTGGAGGCTGCAGTGAGCTGAGATTTTGCCACTGCATTCCAGTGTGGGTGACAGAGCAAGACTCCATTTAAAAAAACAAAAACAAAAACAAAAACTCAGAACTGTACACCAAAACAAAAAACAAATCAAAATACACACACCATGTCTTGATTCTGGTGGTGGCTTCATGGCTGCATACAATGTCAAAATTCAATGAATTCTTAAAATGGATGAACTTAATTATATGTAAGATATTACTCAATAAAGTTTTGTTTTTTAAGAATGTTTATCGCATAATTGGTAATTTTTAGTAAATGTCTCAAAGTCAGTTTTATGATTTGATTGCTTTGGTAGCTTTCCAATTTCACAGATTGACCCAGCCCCCAGACCATGCCAAACCAGACTGCTCCCAACACTGCAGGTGCCACACTTACTGCAAGATGCTCATCTTGAGCTGCAGGCCATGCAGAACCTCAATCACTCTCTGCACATCACCAAGAAGCTGGTGGGTAGCCACGATCTTCTTGGCATTCTGATGGGAGTAGTTCTCTTCTAGAAATGCCAGGCCATGCATATGTCCCCTGCTCAGCCACTCCTTGTCATACCAGTACTTGAAGCCAGGCCTCTGACCTACAGCAGTGACAACAAGAGGGTTAAAACATGGCCTGAAGGAAACCCAGGCCGTTTCATCACTATCATACAATTACCGTACAAACTACTGGAAGAATAGATTAGTATATTTATTTTGTTCATTGATTCATCCAGTGTACCTTTTCTTGGCACCTACAATATGCTGGGCTCTCTATTAGGTAGTGGGGACAAGGTAGTGAATAAGGCATGTACTTCCTGATTTCCTGGAACTGGCCAGAGGTGAGCTGGGCACCTGGATTATCTCTAAATTTAAATCATAATATTCTCTTAAAACCTTCCATTGCCTCCTACTCTTAAAACCTTCCATTGCCTCCTACTGCTCAAAGGAGAATACCCAAAGCCCTAACTCTCTAACTCTGGCTTACTGAGGCCCACAGGACCCAGTTCCTTCCTGCCTTCCCCTCCATACCCTTACACTGGCCTCGTTTCAGTTTCTGAAACACATCAAACTCTTTGCAGCCTCAAGACCTTCACTTGTGCATCCCTTCTGTCTGCAGCACTATTCCCCAAGCCTTTGCAGGGTTGGCTCCTTATCACCTCCTCAGGAAGGCTTTTTTTTTTTTCCTTTTTTGTTGACAGGGTCTCACTCTGTTGTCCAGGCTACAGTTAAGTTAGGCATGATCATGGCTCACTGCAGCTTCAACCTCCCTGGGCTCAGGTGATCTTCCCACCTCAGCCTCCCAAGTATTTGGGACTACAGGTGTGCACCACCATGCCTGGCTAATCTTTCTTTCTCTCTTTCTCTCTCTCTTTTTTTTTTTTTTCTTGATGGGGTGTTGCCATGTTGCCCAGGAGTGCGGCCTTCTGCTACTTCCCAAAATTGAGAGCATCCTCTGTGCCTCACAGTCATCTTATCAATTTTCCCATCATGGCATTCATCACTACCTTACACAGTCTTGTTTACTGAACTTGTTTTAACTTCTGTTTCTGGCTCCCAACCCGGCTAAGAGCCAAAAGAGTAGGAACGATCTTGTTCATGGTTGTATTCCCAGTGCCTGGCAAAAGGCATCTTGAATGGACTTATCAAATCAATGGAAAGATGCCTCGAGGCCCCTTGCAAATGTACCATCTACCACCTAACTCAACAGATGATCAGGCCCCTTCCCTTCTCTGCACCTGTTACCCATTCATTAGAACAACATAGGAACTGGATGGCTTTAGCCATCCTATTGTTACAGGACTCCTTAGGAAGGACTGAAAACATAAGCACATGTGACTTATCAACATGACCTGCTCCAAAGTCCCAGGGAAAAGCTTTCAACCAGACTGTTGTAAACTGTCAATATCTATACAAACCTGAAAAACCCAGGTGATTCCTATTAAGGTCTTTGAGCTACTTCTGGCTTTACTAATATACATGGTAGGGATACACCTTGATTCTGTTAAAAATATTTTTAAGTAGCCTTTAAAAATTGAATCTGTTAAATTTTTGGTCCAACCCACTGCAGAGTCAGTCTATACATGTAGACCCTGTGGCAGACATGCTGTGCTCAGTTCAAGGAAGAGTCTATTCACAGTCTTGGTGATTAAAGTCACAGAAGTTCAGTGAGTGCACAGGATTTGATGAAGAGGGTGTGTGTGACTTCTAAAGAAGGAAAAGTAGAGAAAGACACGGTAGGGAAAAAAAGATTTTTAAAAGGTATGCTAAGGAGCCTTCAGGATTATATGGGGGAAGCTCAGAGGCAGCTGCTGCAGGCGGTGCCTAGAGCAGCAGGATTCAGAGCTGCACTACCTGTTTTACAAGACAAAGATATGAGACAACTGGTTCTCATCGCCTGTCTGGCATTGGCTGGTGGTGTGATCTTGGGCCAGTCATGTCCCTTCTGGATTTGTGTTTGTTCACCTGTCAAATCTTCTGACTACATTATTTCCTTCGGATAAAGGGACAAGTGGAGGCAGATGCTTCTAGGTCTATGGACTTATTTAGTACAAAGAGACAGTGTCACAACAGAGGCCTTCAGGCCCAGAGGGGACCTGCTTGCTGTTAAATGAACTGGTGGCCAGTCCCTCCCTAGACAACCAACAAAATCAAGAGACCTGGCTCTGCAAACCAGTTCTAATTCCAATTTGCTTTATGAGGAAAGTCAACTGTATCCTCAAGGATCAATTTCTTCCTCCTAAGCAAAACTAGGTGTAGGAGAACCAGGCCCACCTCATCAGACAGAAAGGAGTAGCTGAAGCAGAGGCTCTCAAGCATTGTCTAGCTCTAAAGGAATCAGGGGACTAGAGCTGAGGGAGAACCTTACAGGTGGTAATGGGAGACAATGTCACTATCCCATGGAAACTAAGACAATGAACTGCATATTTACAATCCATTCCTTCTAGAAAGGAGCAACCAAGAGCCACAGGTGACCCCTATAGCCATGGAACTAACTGATCCTGCTAAGTAATTAAGTCACTGCTCAGGGTGGCAACAGGCTCTACCCAACCATGCCTTCCACCTTCCCCTTAAGGGCATTTCTCCCTTCAAGATGGCAGTGATGTGATGAAGGGCAGATGTTGCCACGGGGGGCAGAGGCAGGTTTCTAACCCTCCAACAGCCCCCAAAAGCCAAAGACAGAGCCCATATGCCCATCCTCATGAGTCCTCAAGAAAAGGAAAAGGTGCCACTTCAGCAGCACATACACTGAAACAGGAACAATAAAGAGAAGATTAGCATGGCCCCTACACAAGGATGACACTCAAACTTGGGAAGTTTCCACATTTTTTTACAGAGCTTCAATCACACAGGATGAAAGTTCTAGAGATCTGCTGTACAACATTGTACTTACAGTTATTAACAACAATACTGTATTGTACACTTAAAAATTTGTTGAGGGTAGATCTCATGTTTTTGTTTTTTTTTTGAGACAAAGTTTCATTCTTGTCACCCAGGCTGGAGTGCAATGGCACAATCTCAGCTCACTGCAACCTCCACCTCCTGGGTTCAAGCGATTCTCCTGCCTCAGCCTCCCAAGTAGCTGGGATTACAGGCACCTGTCACCATGTCCAGCTAATTTTTGTATTTTTAGTAGAGACGGAGTTTTACCACATTGGCCAGGCTGGTCTCGAACTCCTGATCTCAGTTGATCCACAAGCCTTAGCCTCCCAAAGTGCTGGGATTACAGGCATGAGCCACTGCGCCCGACCTCATGCATTTTTTCAAAACCATAATTAAAGAAAAGGAATAGTTCTAGCTCAAGGCCAGGCCTTCCACTAGGTGGGCCCCTTCACACATGTGCTCTTATTGCTACGTTCAGGACAGCTGGCCACCAGGCGGGATAGCAACAGAGGCGAGGAGGAGTTGGAGTCTAGCCGATGCTGAAGAAATGAGTCTCAAGACCACAGACATTTAAAATGTGTCATACACAGCCAGCTGTGCCAAGGAAAAGGCTACATACTGTTATATCCCTGACTCCAGAAATCTCTACCTGGAGGGTCTTGGCAAACATAACAGGTGTATTTCTCGGGCACATTTTCTTCCAGTAATCCCATGCAGACCCCATGCTGCCAGCACTGGCACTCTTCACACTGTTAGAATTAAAGAAGCAACAAAAATTAAACTCAGAAGGTGTTCTCCATCCAAAAGTAAGACCCACCTGCTGAGGGGAGGGGCGTGGGAGGATAGAAGGAGAGGGGAGGAAGGAGCACTCCCTCCTGACTAACGTGGAACTGAGCTGCTGCCACACATCTGGAACTGCACTGTCCAATATGGTAGCCACTAGCCACATGTGGCTCTACATTGAAATTAACATGGTAAGTTAAAAATTCAGTTCCTCAGTCCCATGAGTGACATCTTAAAGCTGAGTTGGAATTATGGCCCAGACACTCATTAGCTGTGTGACTTTGCATAGGTCAGTTCTCCTGGGCTTTATTTTCCCCATCTGCAAAATGGGATACATAATTCCTACCCTCCTCCTAGGGCTGTTTGTGAAGATTCAATGGGTCATTTATAAACGCTCCTATTCTAGAGCCCAGCACACAGGTTTATGTAATAAGCTACTATTAATACTATTAACCACTAATGAGCAAGCCAATTCCCCAAGACCCCTGCTGGAGTAATCATGGGTTGGTACTTTGCATTTATTCTCTCTAAACCTTACCAAAGATCACACAGCTATTGAAAGGCAAAGGTGGATGAGAACATAAACCTGGCTTGTGGCTAAGCCAATTCTTTCAACCCAAGGCTCCACTTCCTTCCTTGAGTATTGAGGGGATGGGGGAGAGGGCCAGAAGGCAGAGAGGGAAAGGAAGGAGTTCACAATGAGGGTGGCACTGGGAGACATATGGACAGCCTGAGGATAGGTCTGAGAGCTAAGGGTCCAGAGGAGGGAATGAAAAGGAAAGGCGAACTCCTGAGGAGATACCAGGGCACTTCAAGCAATTCCAAACCAGGACCCTAAACCTTTAACTACCCTACCAAACAAATTAGCCCTAGAAGGTGGACAGTGAGCTTCCTGACATGACCTTGATGGTGGCCCACCAGCCTGGCCACTAGAAATCCAGACTAGATTCTGGATTTCTGGACTAGAAATCCAGAGCTCAAGATGGTCCTCAACCACTGGCAGTCACCTAGGTCCTAGCATCAAGAGGGCTTCCCTGAGCAGATGTAAGGTCTCTAGGAAGTTAATCACATCAGAATCAACGTGGGCAGAGCGGGAAGACAGGCTTTAGATATCTGTTTTAGATTCTTCAATTTACAGAAGAGGAAACTAAGGCTCAGAGAAGAAATGTAAAGTGACAAAAAGGCGGTCAGTAGCAGAAAACAAACTAACAATTAAAAATGAAAGTCTATCTCACCAATGATTTTGTGTTTTGAAAACCAAGATTCACCAAAAATGAATCAAATACAGTTCAGTTTCAAAATGATAACTTTTTTTTTTTGAGATGGAGTCTCCCTCTGTCACCCAAGCTGGAGTGCAGTGGGACAATCTTGGCTCACTGCAACCTCTGCCTCCCAGGTTCAAGCCATTCTCCCACCTCAGCCTCCTGAGTGGCTAGGACTATAGGTGCATGCCACCACGCCCGGCTAATTTTTTGTATTTTTAGTAGACATGGGGTTTTACTGTGTTAGCCAGGATGTTCTCGATCTCACCTCATGATTCGCCTGCCTCAGCCTCCCAAATTGCTGGGATTATAGGTGTGAGCCACCGCACCTGGCCAATGATAACTTTTTTCATGTGCATATAACTAAAACACACTATTCCTTTAAATTAAGAAATGAATGAGAATAATAAACAAACTAAAAGATAAAATACCTAAGAATAACCATAAGCATGTAAGCCCTCTCTAAAAAACAAAAAAACATAAATACTATTTGAAGAACACAGAGACGTAAGTCAATGGTACAGTGCACCCTGTTCCTGGACAGCAAGAGTTAACATATGGATATCAATTATCCTTGGGTTAATTTATAAAAAGAATGTAGTCCTGGCCAGGCGCAGTGGCTCATGCCTGTAATCCCAGCACTTTGGGAGGCCGAGGCGGGTGGATCACTTGAGGTCAGAAGTTCAAGACCAGCCTGGCCAACATTTTTGAAACCCCGTCTCCACTAAAAATACAAAAATTAGGGAGGCATGGTGGCAGGCGCCTGTAATCCCAGCTACTTGGGAGGCTGAGACAGGTTCAGAATCTCTTGAATCTGGGAGGTGGAGGTTGCAGTGAGCTGAGATCACGCTACTACACTCCAGCCTGGGTGACAGAGCGAGGCTCCATCTCAAAAAAAAAAAAGTCTCAATAAAATAATAAATTAATAGTTTTGGAACTAGAAAAAAGAGCAATAAGGAGACACTAGCTATACCAGATATTTTAAAAATATTATAAAGGTACAATAGTTAAAATAGAATTGTATGAGCAAATATACAGACAGATTAATCGATGGAAGAGAGAACCAAAAAAAGATTCAAATACATTTAGAAAAGGAAGTAAATAAAGGTGGTATTTCAAACAGTGAGGTATGGTATTAGTACAATGGGGAGCCATAGTTCTCACTAATTACCTGGCAAAATTGCAGGTGGATCAAATATTTATATAACTTAAAAAAAAAAAAAGGGCCAGGTGCAGTGGCTCTTGCCTATAATCCCCGCACTTTGGGAGGCCAAAGCAGGAGGATCTCTTGAAGTCAGGAGTTGGTCACCTGAGGTTACCCTGGCCAACATGGTGAGACCTCATCTCTACTAAAAACACAAAAAATTAGCCAGGCGTGGTGGTACACACCTGTAGTCCCAGCTACTCAGGAGGCTGAGGCAGGAGGATCACTTGAACCCAGGAGAGGAAGGTTGCAGTGAGCCGAGATCATGCCACTGCACTCCAGCCTGGGTGACAGAGTGAGGCTCTGTCAAAAAAATAAAATAAAATAAAGTAGGCCGGGCGCGGTGGCTCAAGCCTGTAATCCCAGCACTTTGGGAGGCCGAGACGGGCGGATCACGAGGTCAGGAGATCGAGACCATCCTGGCTAACATGGTGAAACCCCGTCTCTACTAAAAAATACAAAAAAAACTAGCCAGGCGAGGTGGCGGGCGCCTGTAGTCCCAGCTACTCGGGAGGCTGAGGCAGGAGAATGGCGTGAACCCGGGAGGCGGAGCTTGCAGTGAGCTGAGATCTGGCCACTGCACTCCAGCCTGGGAGACAGAGCGAAACTCCGCCTCAAAAATAAATAAATAAATAAATAAATAAATAAAATAAATAAAGTATGATTCAACCATTATGCAGAAAATAAAATTGTTTTTAACTTACATATTGCTAAATGAAAAAAGATGTTAAAAATACTATACATGTGGCTCGGCACGGTGACTCACGCCTGTAATCCCAGAACTTTGGGAGGCCAAGGCGGGCGGATCACCTGAGGTTGGGAGTTCAAGACCAGCCTGACCAACATGGTGAAACCCCCCCCCGTCTCTACTAAAAATACAAAATTAGCCAAGCATGGTGGTGCACGCCTGTAACCCCAGCTACTCGCAAGGCTGAGGCAGGAGAATCACTTGAACCCAGGAGGTGGAGGTTGCGGTGAGCCGAGATCACGCCATTGCACACCAGCCTGGGCGACAAGAGCAAAACTCTGTCTCAAAAAGAAAAGAAAAGAAAAGAAAAGAAAAGAAAAGAAAAGAAAAGAAAAGAAAAGAAAAGAAAAGAAAAGAAAAGACTACACATAAAATGCGAACATTTGCATTTAAACAAAAAAGAGATGGTTGCAAAGCAATGTGAATGTACTTAATATCACTGACTTGTATGCTTAAAAATGGTTATAATGGTAACTTTTAGGCAGGGCAGGGTGGCTCACACCTGTAATCCTAGCACTTTGGGAGGCTCAGGAGGAAGGATCATTTGAGGCCAGGAGTTTGAGACCAGCCTGAGGAACATAGTGAGATTCCATCTCTACAAAAAAAATTAAAGAAATTAGAAGGTGTGATGGTGTGTGCATGTAGTCCCAGCTACTCAGGAGGCTGAGGTGGGACAATCACTTGAGCCCAGGAGCTGGAGGCTGCCATGAGCTGTGATTGTGCCTCTGCACTCCAGCCTGGGTGACAAAGTAAGACCCTGTCTCAAAAAAGGAAAATATAAAAATAAAAAGGGTAACTTTTAATGTTATGTGTATTTTACCGAAAAATTTTTAAAAGGAAAAAATACATTTGCTATTGTTTGTTTAGCCATAGAATGTTTCTGAAAGGATATACAAGAAACTGATAAGGGCTGACTCTAGGGAATGGGTGGTTGGTGACAAGGTATTTCTCTGGTGATAAGGTATTTCTCTGTGTGCTTTCTGGACTTTGAATTATGTCAGTGCATTAGGTACCAACAAATAATATGAATTTTAAAATAACCAAAACTTTCAAATGGGCTTCTTTGTTTAAATTTTTATTTACTTAATTTTTATTCAATTTCTTGTAGAAACAGGGTCTCTCTATGTTGCCCAGGCTGGTTTTGAACTCCTGGACTCAAACGATCCTTCCGCTTCAGCCTTCCAAAGTGCTAGGATTATGGGTGTGAGCCACAGTGCTAGGTCATTAAAATGGGCTTCTTTTTAAAACTGCTACATAATCTTTACTGGAGTTGGGCACTTAATACATATTAATACTTGTTGTTGTAGGGCAAAGGTCAGCAAACTACAGCCCATGTGCCAATGCCAACTTGACTTGTTTTGTAAATAAAGTATTACGTGAACACAACCATATTCATTTGTTTAGGGGTTTTTGTTTGTTTGTTTTGTGAGACAGGGTCTCACTCTATTCCCCAGGCTGTAGTGCAGTGGTACTATCTCGTCTCCCTGCAGCCTTGACTGCCCAGGCTCAAGTGGTCCACCCACCTCCTGAGAAGCTGGGACGACAAGTGTGTACCATCACAATTAACTAATTTTTGTATTTTTTGTAGAGACAGGGTTTGCCATGTTGCCCAGGCTGGTCTTGAACTCCTGGCCTAAAGTGATCTGCCCACCTCAGCCTCCCAAAGGGCTGGTATTACAGATGTGAGCCACTGCACCCAACCATACAGGTGAAAATTTGTTTTACATATTGCCTACAACTGCTCGAAGAAAAATCCAGTATGCGCAACAAGACCTAAAAATTTATTATCTAGCTGTTTAAGAAAAAGCTTAACAAAACCTGCTCTATGGCAATTAAAATAATTTAAATATCAAATGTATTTCCTGATGTTCATTTTTATGTGGTAGCCAGATTCCTCAAATACCATGATTATTAAGTAGGATTTTAACCTTCTAGTGATTTAAATTAGCACTGGTAAATAAGATCAAATAGCGATATATATGAACGATGTTGATACTACCCATATAATGAAAATGATCCAAAAAGTTATTTCTCTATAGTAATACATACGCTTCTAGAAAACACACTCTAAATGTATTCTAGGATTATTCAAAATATCAATTTAAGGTAAAGATTTAAGAAAAATTTATTCATGTCTTCCTAATTAGATGGTGAATACATTTTAAAAGTTTAAACTGTATTTGTTCTAGCTAGCTCCCTCTAAATTTATGCCTTTTGCTAAAGTTATTGAGTGGAAAAGGTACATTGCTCTCAGTGACAGGACAGTCAGAAACTCTCTCTTCTTAACACAAAGCCAGGTGGACATTCTTGGTTCAGGTGGACAGCACAGAAAAGTCCTCTGGAACAAAAGCCAAGAAGCTCTGAAGTGAGCTCGAGACACAAGGTCTTGTGGAGCCTGGGAAGTGGGAGATCAAGTTGGCTCCTGACTTCGCCATGCTCCTGGTGGCCCCGATTGCCCCGAAATTAGTTTCTTCATATAGCATATAACAGCACATTAACCTCTACCCTCAAACACCCCAAGATCCTTGCTACTTATAGAAAAGTCAATGGAGAAAGTACTAGAGTGGATCAGAAATGGGTTACATACTGTTAGGCAGAATAGCCTTGCCAGGAGGAACATTCATTCCTCACCCACTGAAGATTTTAACAGGCAGATAAAGGGCAAATCTGTCAGGCTAACAAGGCCTAGAACTGAGCATATGCTCAAGGATGACAGAGTAGAAACTAAAGATCTTTAACATCCTTTTAAAAACAAACTTAAAAAAAAAATCTACTAAAAAATAATAGTCTGAGTTATATAACCTTTCTTTTCTTTTCTTTTTTTTGGAGGGGGACAGGGTCTCATTCTGTCACCCAGGCTGGAGTGCAACAGAACGACCACGGCTTGCTGCAGCCTTGAACTCCCAGGCTCAAGTGATCATCCCACTTCAGCCTCCGGAGTAGCTGGGTCTGCAGGCATGCATCACCATATCCATCTAGTTTTTTTATTTTTTATTTTTTGTAGAGATAGGGTCTTGCTATGTTTCCAGGGCGGTCTCGAACTCCTGGGCTCAAGCAATCCTCCTGCCTCAGCCTCCCAAAATGCTGGGATTATACCATGCCCAGCCAACAATTATCTAATAGTAGTCCACAGGGCTTCAGAGAGTCTACAAAATGTGTGTGTTTTTAACATAGGACAATTAAAAAAAAAAAGATGCGCGCTCAAACATGTTCCAAGTCAAATGTTAAGACAGTGAAGCCCGCCACCACACACAATTTTGTATTGCTAAGATAGCTCAGTATTATGTTGACCTCTAAACGGAGCTTGTCCTCCCATCTCTGATTAATCAAAGTAACTACACAGCATGCTGTTCAGGAAAAATCACCCTGACAATGGCCATGTGCATCACGTGTGTCTCACTGTTGTGTAACCAAATAGAGAAAAACAAATGAGCCATTGAAGTGCTCCAAGTCAGCAACTGTCTGTCACTCAGAGCTCTGACAGCATATCAGAATCATGGGAATATGCCCACCATTCACATGTCCGACCTCACAAGTAAAGATCATCCATTTTGAACTTTCAAAACTATTGCTGTTACCTGTTACATATTTTGGGGTTCTATGAAACAGTCCATTAGGAAAAGGGGTTCTGAAAAGGGGTTCTGATATTCAAAAATGTTTGAAAACCACTGAACCAAAGTATACTAAAGGTCTTAAATATCAGGTACCCTTAAATCCCAGAGGTGACTATGAAGGCTATTCAAAAAGACAAGACTCTCCCTCAGCCTAAAGTGTGTGTATGTATGTGTGTATATGTATGTGTGTATGTATATGCGTGTGTGCACTGGTGGTGCTGGGGAAGGGTTGGTCAGCCAGTCTAGATGGTACTATTATGTTTCAAAAACGAATTTTTCTTGTTTCACTTCTCAACTGTACATGTAAATCCCCATAGCTAAGGCCCCTTAGGGAAAGAGCACTTGACTGGGTGCCCCTGGGTTCAAATCATAATCTGATGACTTATTTAATGGTTCTACAATGATGAACAAAATCATATCTTCGTAATTTTGTTTTCCCAAACAAGTGACTTGAGATAGCCTTGTCAGAGGTGAGATGGTATTTCTGAAAACACTCCAATAACTTTAAATCACTACTCAGCTGGACACAGTTACCTTAGCTCCATAGAGTTGCTTTAGTTCTGTTAACAAAAAGAGCACGACTGTGGTACATCCATAGCATGGAATACTACTGGACAATAGGAATAAATGACTACTGAAACACACAACAACATGGATCAATCTCAAGGATATTATACAGAGTAAAAAGGGCCTCTCTCAGAAAGATACATACCATGTGATTCCATTAACCAAGAATCATAAATTACATATAGACAGTTAAAACAGTTTAGTGTTTCCAGGGTTGGGGATAAGTATGCTATAAAGGGTACCAGGAGGGAATCTCATGGTCTTAGTAACCTGAGTACCTTGATTGTGGGAGTGATTACACAAGGCTATACTTGTAATGAAAGCACACAGAGCTATATGCACACACAAATGAGTACGTGTATATCATTGGGAAAATCTGAATAAGCTCTAGTGATTGTGCCAATGTCAACTGGTTTTGTAGTTTTGATATCCTACTGTGGGTTTATGGGCTGTTGGCATGGGAGGAAGACCAGCAGAGGAATTCATGGGACTTTCCTGTACATTTCTTTGCAACCTCCTGTGAATCTATGATTATTTCAAAATAAGTGTTTTCTAAAAGCCCTAGGAAAATAAAAGGCAAAAAAGCAAATACATCTACTCATCTCTAGTTGTTCTGAAAGTTTAAAGAGCTACGGCAAAGTCCCAATGTTTCAAGAAATAAAAGGAAAGGGGACTGTTGAATACAAAGACAACAAATTCAAAGAATGAGAGGAAAAAATGCAACTGTATATTAAGTCAAGGTCCAAAAGTGAATTTCAAAACTCCATGCCATGCAGATCACAAGGTCAGGAGTTCGAGACCAGCCTAGCCAATATGGTGAAACACTCTCTCTACTAAAAATACAAAAATCAGTCGAGCGTGGTGGCAGGCACCTGTAGTCCCAGCTACTCAGGGGGCTGAGGCAGGAGAATCGCTTGAACCCAGGAGGCGGAAGTTGCAGTGAGCCGAGATTGTGCCATTGCACTCCAGCCTGGGTGACAGAGCAAGACTCGTCTCAAAAAAAAAAAAAAAAAAAAAAAAAAATTATCATAACAAAAACATTTTGCCAGGCACAATGGCTCATGCCTGTAATCCCAGCACTTTGGGAGGCCAAGGCAGGTGGATCACCTGACGTTGGGAGTTCCAGACAAGCCTGACCAACATGGAGAAACCTCTTCTCTACTGAAAATACAAAAATTAGCTGGGCGTGGTGGCACATGCCTGTAATCCCAGCTACTTGGATGGCAGAGGCAGGAGAATCACTTGAACCTGGGAGGCAGAGGTTGTGGTGAGCCAAGATCGCGCCATTGCACTCCGGCCTGGGAAACAAGAGCGAAACTCCGTCTCAAAAAAAAAAAAAATCCATGCCATGCCAACCTACAGTACTGAAAGGGCAAGGAAATAATATTCTATCACAGAAAGCAAGCCAAAGGGGCTGGGCCTGTTTCTCATAATCTCAGTAGGCTATATAGATTCTTATTGGACGATGGGCAGCCACCCCCTTTACTGGGAATAACCCCTGAACCCCCATTCACGTTATAATATAACACAGAGGGGCCCCAGGCAGTCTTTTTGCCCCTGTCGATAATCTGTAAGCTCTACTACCACCAGACCAGATAACTAGACAAGGGGAGAGCATTTGACCCATAACAAACTGTTTCCCCTCTGGCCACAGGTGACTGTTCCAAAAACTAATATCTGATCTAAATTTGGCTGGAATTCCTTACTCAGAAATTTAGAATTGGGACTAAGATTCTGACCTTGGTCTACCTAGTCTCTTGAACACAAAAATGTAAAATTGGGGCAAGGCCAAAGGTGACCATTTTTCATTTTCCAAGAAAATAAGCAAGGAATAAAATCAAAAAGAACCAAAAGGACTCCAGAGTAGCAGGAAACAAGGCAGACAAAGGCCCTCAAGATGGAATTCCAGGTTCTGAGCCTGAAGGCAGCCCTGCCTCTGAGTCCTGGGACCCAGTCTATTTCCCAACAATATTTGTACTTGCCCCTAAAAAAAACCCTAACCAATATAATCATGACTTTTAAAATTTCAGGTTCCCAAGCCAGTTGGGCAGCTGTCAAGACACCCAGGGAACTTGTGACACCCTTAGGAGCCAGCCAGCCAGCGCCACCTCTCCCAGAACTGCGATTTACAGACAAGGGCCAGGGCAGGTAGGTGCTGGCCAGGCATGGTTTCCCCAAGCAGGTAAGGAGGTCCCGCCCACCACAGGCACA
Organism: Macaca nemestrina; assembly: GCF_043159975.1. Taxonomy (NCBI): domain Eukaryota; kingdom Metazoa; phylum Chordata; class Mammalia; order Primates; family Cercopithecidae; genus Macaca; species Macaca nemestrina. The sequence goes on from NC_092139.1 coordinate 28,924,684, forward strand.
TCTCAGAGATAGAGACGACAGACGCAAATGTCAGGAAAATAAAGAAAAAGAAACATAGAAGTTATAAAGCCAGCCTGCATGATCACAAAGACAATTTACCTCAAAGAGAAGATAAGAGTCCATGGGAAGATTAAACTGCCACTCCAAAGATTTCAGTCCCTGCTGCTCAACTCCTCACTTTGTGACCACAGGCAAGGCCCTTCCCATTTGCGGGTCCCAGTTGCTTCAAGCAGAGCATGAGAGGTTTAGACTCAGTGATCCCTAAAGTCCTCTCTTACTCCATCAGTGGACTATGTATGGCAGCCTGGAACTCTGAGGAAGCCAAACCAAAAAGCAAAGCTCAGTCTGCTGCTATTCATGCTGTCTATCTGGGGCTCTGGTATGACTTGCCATTGTTGCTGGCCTCAAAATTCCCTTCAAGGACCAGTTTGTGCTTCTCTAGACCTATTTCCTGGAAGTTCTCCCTACCTGAATCATGAAGTCATTTTCCTCCTGGACCTCACAGATGCAACGGACCACCTCAAAGTCATAGCGGTCATCCCCATCAAGTTCCTCATCTGGGTTGGTGGTCACATCCACATCTTGGCCGTACTCATCATCGCTCCAGAGAAAGCTTTCAGAAGAGGACTCACTCAAATTATCCTCCTCTACGAGGAAAGGGAAAACAATAGTTACTATTTTAGGTTATAAAATTAAAACCCCTTTGATTGTCAAGAATGAAAAATGACCTTATAGTCCCACTCCTCCAAGCAAGAACATTCATAGGGCAAGGAAACGAGGATGCCAATCTGTCCTTGGATCTGTCATTTAGTAACAGCTCAAACGAGGCATGCTGCCAGGCAGTGAACTCAACTCCACCTCTGCATTTCACTGAGAGAATGAAGCCCAAGGGCAGTGGCTACTCAAGATCATAGAACTCAGTGGCAGAGGAGCTACAACTCCCCATGAACTACAGAGACCACCATCCCTGACAACTCTAACATGTTCTTCAGCCTCACCCCATCCAGTCAGCAGCTGGCTTACAGTCTTGTCTGTATCCAGAGCTACCTTTAAAACTCTGTAAACAAAGGCTGAGCATGGTGGTTCATGCCTCTAATACCATCATTTTGGGAGGCCAAAGGAGGAGGATTGCTTGTGCTCAAGAGGTCAAGTTAAGCCTGGGCAACATGGTAAAACCTCATCTCCACTAAAAGAAAAAAAGAATTAGCTGGCCACGGCGATGCATGTCTATAGTCCCAGCTACTCAGGAGGCTGAGGCAGGACGATCCCTTGAGCCTACGAGTTTGAGGCTGCAGTGAGCTATGATCACATCACTGCACTCCATCCTGGGTGACAGCATGAGACTTTTTCTCAAAAGACAAACAGGCTGGGCACAGTGGCTCATGCCTGTAATCCCAGCACTTTAGGAGGCCAAGGTGAGTAGATCACTTGAGCCCAGGAGTTTGAGACCAGCCTGGTCAACATGGTGAAACCCTGTCTCTACTAAAAATACAAAAAATTAGCCAGGTGTGGTGGTTCGCCTGCAGTCCCAGCTACTGGGGAGGCTGAGGCAGGAGAATCACTTGAACCCAGGAAGCAGAGGTTGCAGTAAGCCAAGATCATGCCACTGCACTCTGGCGCGGGTGACAGAATGAGACCCTGTCTCAAAAATAAATAAATAAAATAAAAATAATAAAAAATAAAAAAATACTTTATTGCTTAAAAATGCTGACAGACACAGAGTGAGTATTTGCTTTTGGAATAATGGTGTCAATAGACTTTCAGGGTTGCTGCCACATACCTTCAGTTTGTAAAAAAAATACATTATCTGTAAAGTGCAATAAAATATTAATAGTTATGCCTGACTTACAATAGGGTCTGGTTCAGAACAAGCGCTTAGTAAAAGTTAGCTGTGATTATAACTAATCAGGCCTCAAATGATTCTACCTCTGATTATCCCTGGAATCTTCCCCTTCCTCATTCCTCACTGTCTACAGAGTTTTTGTTTTTGTTTTTGATTTTTGTTTTTGAGACAGAGTCTCACTCTGTCACCCAGGCCAGAGTGCAGTGGCATGCACTCACTGCAGCCTTGACCTCCTGGGCTCAGGTGTTCCTCCCACCAGCCTCCCAAGTAGCTGGGATTACAGGTGCATGCCACAATACCCGGCTAACTTTTTTTGTATTTTTTGTAGAGGCAAGGTTTGCCATGTTGCCCAGGCTGGTCTTGAACTCCTGGGGTCAAGCAATATACCTGCCTCAGCCTCCCAAAGTGTTGGGATTACAGGTGTGGGACACTGCACCCAGCTTTCATTTTTTACATTGTCAGTTAACACAATGAAATGTATTGCTAGTTCAAATTTTTAAACATTACATCAAAACAAGATTGACCTAATGAACACATATGTCACATTTTTCAGAACATATGGAAGAACTAAACTAATTTTATCTCAAAGGAAGGTTTAAGAAATGTAACAGGCCAGGCACAGTGGCTCATGCCTGTAATCCCAGCACTTTGGGAGGTCGAGGTGGGTGGATCACAAGGTCAGGAGTTCAAGATCAGCCTGACCAACATGGTGAAACTGTCTGTACTAAAAATACAAAAAAATTAGTCAGGCGTGATGGCGCACGCCTGTAATCCCAGCTACTTGGGAGGTTGAGGCAGGAGAATCGCTTGAATCTGGGAGGCAGAGGTTGCAATGTTATATATATATATATATATATGTAATATATAATATATATAAAGCCTTTCTCGAGAGGGCTCAAAGATATGTTTTCAGAGTTGTGTGTGTGAACAAATACCGTCATTCACGTGCACATCCGCTTACACTTCGATGCCTTCATCTGTACCATCCTGAAGCAGGGCACACTGGCCAATGCAGCAATTAAGAAGGTTTTTCAATGCCAGCGGGACTTTGTAACACCTGGGTGAGTGGGCGCCTCCCCTTCCAGGGCCCATATTAGGTTGAGCACATATGTATATGTGTGTGTGTGTGTGTGTGTGTGTGTATGTATATATATAACATTTTACTGATTTTTTTACATATATATTGTGTGTGTGTGTGTGTGTGTATATATAACATATTTTACTGTTTTGTTTTGTTTTTGTTTTTGAGACAGAGTCTGGCTTTGTCACCCAGGCTGGAGTGAAGTGGCATGATCTCAGCTCACTGCAACCTCAGCCTCCCGGGTTCAAGTGATTCTCCTGCCTCAACCTCCCAAGTAGCTGGGATTACAAGGCGGACACCACCATGCCTGGCTAATTTTTTGTATTTTTGTAGAGATGGGGTTTCACCATGTTGGCCAGGCTGGTCTCGAACTTCTGGGCTCAAGTGACCCACCTGCCTCACCTCACAAAGTGCTGGGATTACAGGCGTGAGCCACCACTCTGGCCACCAATTTTTCTATTGAATAATTTTTCTATTGAGCTGAGTTCTTATATATTCTGGTTATTAATCTCTTGTTAATGAATAGTTTACAAATATTTTCTTTCATTTAGTAGGTTTTCGGTTCACTTTATTAATCGTTTAGTTTACTGTGCATAAGCTTCTCAGCTTGATGCAATCCCACTTGTCCATTTCTGTATTTGTTGTGTATGCTTTTGAGGACTTACTCCAAAAAACTTGACATTTCTCAGCACAGCAATATTTTTCAATTAAGGTATATGCATTGTTTTAGACATATGCTACTGAATACTTAACAGACTACAATATAGTATAAACATAACTTTTATAAACACTGGGAAAATAAAAATTATGTGTGACTAGCTTTATTTGTTTTATTGTAGTGGCCTAGAACTAAACTGGTAATATCTCCCAGGTATGCTTGTATTTTCCAATAAATTATCAGCAAATGATCAGGCCAGAAGAGCCTCCTTACCCAGTGCTTTCCCTTTCCCTTTGTGGTGTCCAGATTCTGGGCCATGAAGCTGGGGGCTCATATGGACCCCTGGCTTGTGTGAGGACCCACACCTAGTAACAGCAAATGCCTTGGGTGGAGAAGGTTCCTGGGAGGTGTCACTGATCTCCTCACTGCAGGGGCATTCTGGAAGAACAGGATCAGGAAAGAATGAACAACCCTAGATAACAGTGGTGCATTCCAGAATCAATCTCATCCAACCAACAAGCCTCCTTTTCAAGCAGCACAAAGGCTCAGGGACAATTCAACCAAAAAGAGGTGTGGAGAGCAGATGCAGGGGCCCAAACGCCCCTCTTCAGCATCGCCCCTCTCCTCTTTTCCTGATACGATTGTTTTTCTAAGCTAGAAGATACACTTGAGAATAAAACGTGGCATCCTTTAAGTCCCAAAGTCAGAATACAGATTTTTCTAAACATTTTTGTGAGGGCTAGACACAGTTTTTAAGAAGGGAATCCTTTCTCGAGAGGGCTCAAAGATGTGTTTTCAGAGTCATGTGTGTGAACAAATACCGTCATTCACCTGCACATCCGCTTACACTTCGATGCCTTCATCTGTACCATCCTGAAGCAGGGCACACCGGCCAATGCAGCAAGTGAGAAGGTTTTTCAATGCCAGTGGGACTTTGTAACACCTGGGTGAGTGGGCGCCTCCCCTTCCAGGGCCCATACTAGATTGAGCCCACAGTCCTGGTAAGGGACTATTGGTCCTTCCTCTGCTCAGCACAGGCTCAGAGACCATAATGGGAGAAAGCAACCGCTCCCCACTCATAGTAAGGAAACCTAAGTGAAACCCTGAGGAAAAAAAAATTACCAGGTTTGGTTTTCTTTTTCTTTTTCTTTTTCTTCTTTGGCTTCACTCTCACAAACTCTTTGAATTTCTTCTCTTTATTCTTTTCCTTGTCCTTTGTAGCTAGAATTAAACACAAATGTTGGCATTTTAACATTTTGTTTTCAATGCTGGGGTGCTTATTATTTTCCTAAGTAAGCATGTCCAGTGGGCCTGGCTCTACCTGGGAAGTCTGGAGCAGACTGCCCGTGGCAGAGCCATGCCTCCATCACTTAGCCTTTCAGTCCAGCTCAGCACACTCTGGCCCACTGCCTGTCATTGTAAATGAATTTCAGTGAAACACACCATGCTCACTGGTTATGTGTCTTTCACACTTCAACAGCAGAGCTGAGTAGTGAGGACAGAGACCTTATGGTCCCCAAGGTTGAAAATATTTATTATCTGGCCCTTTACAGACAAGTTTGCAAAACTCTACTTGGATCACTGCTCCTCAACCCTGGCTACATACTGGAATCACCTGGGGATCTGATTTTTTTGTTGTTGTTTTCATTGCCATGTCACCCAGTGGCACGATCTCAGCTCACTGCAACCTCCGCCTCCTGGGTTCAAGCGATTCTCCTGCCTCAGCCTCCAGAGTAGCTGGGACTACAGACACATGCCACCACACCTGGCTAAATTTTGTATTTTTAGTAGAGACAGGGTTTCACTATGTTGGCCAGACTGGTCTTGAACTCCCGACCTCAGGTGATTCAGCCGCCTCAGCTTCCCAAAGTGCTGGGATTATAGGTGTGAGCCACCGCGTCCAGCCAGGGTTCTGTTGCTTGTTTCACTCTTTTTTAAAAAATTGAGGTGCCATTCATATAACATAAAGTTATTTTTAAACGAACAGTTCATGCCTTCCAAATACCAAAACTTCATCCTCTCTACTCTATAACAAAACTCCTTAAGATGTCAATCCTCCCTGTCCAAACTTCTCCCTTCAGGGTATTTCCTAATCACAATCTAAAAAGCTTCCCACCTACCACTCTACTGAGATCAGTTTTCAAAATTAATAGCCTCACCATTGAAAAATCCAGTTGTAGCCGGGCATGGTGGCTCATGCCTGTAATCCCAGCACTTTGCGAGGCCAACGCAGGTGAATCACCTGAGGTCAGGAGTTTGAGATCAGCCTGGCCAACATGGCAAAAACTCATCTCTACTAAAAATATAAAAATTAGTCAGGCGTGGTGGCAGACGCCTGTAATCCCAGCTACTTGGGAGGCTGAGGCAGCAGAATTGCTCGAACCCAGGAGGCAGAGGTTGCAGTGAGCCCAGATCACACCATTGCACTCCAGCCTGGGCGACAGAGTGAGACTCTGTCTCCAAAACAAACAAAAAAAATCCAGTCGTTTCTTCTTCTCTTACCAAATATACTTGTAGGATTTCAAGTAATTCACCATGCCTTACTTTTTACATATCAAGAGTTTACACGTACATGTATCCTATGACCTTGCCATCCACTACAACATCTCCATTCAAGAGAAAGCATCACTTATGTCCACACAGAGACTTATACATGAAGGCTCATAGCAGTTTTAGTTGTAATTGCCCCAAACTGAAAACTGCCCAAATGTCCATCAACAAGTGAATGTGCAAATAATTCATGATGTATCCATACAATGGAAAACTTATCAGCAATAAAGGTACAAACAGCAACATAAGTGAATCTCAAAGTATGCTGAGTGAAAGGAGCCAGACAAAACAAGTGCACACTGCAGGATTCCATTTCTATAATAGTCTACAAAATGAAAACAAACCGGCTGGGCATGGTGGCTTACACCTGTAATCCCAGCACTTTGGGAGGCCAAGGTAGGCAGATCAGCTGAGGTCAGGAGCTCAAGACTAGCATGGCCAACATGATAAAACCCCATCCCTACTAAAAATACAAAAATTAGCCAGGTGTGGTGGCTCACGCCTGTAACCCCAGTTACTTGGGAGGCTGAGGCAGGAGAATCGCTTGAGCCCAGGAGGTGGAGGTTGTAGTGAGCTGAGATCACGCCACTTCACTCCAGCCTAGGCAACACCGCAACTCAGTCTCGGAAAAAAAAAAAAAGACAGAAAACAAACCATAAGTAACAGTAAGCAGAATAGTGGTTGCCTGGAGCTCAGGTGGAGGGGAGAGGTGGGAAGGAGGAACTAAAAAGGGGCATGAGGAAAGTTTGGGAGGAAGTGGAATATGTTTACTATCTTGATTGTGGTGATAGTTGGGTATAAACATATGTTAAATCTCACCAATTATACCATTTAAATATGTGCAGTTCATTGTATAATTAAGTCTCAATAAAGCTATAAAGAAAACAATTCAGTTGCATTTAGTACATTCACAATGTTGTACAATCACTTTGATACAGTTCTAAGAACACTTCCATCACTCCAAAGTAAAACCCTTTACCATTAAGCAGTATTTCTCCTCCCCTAAACTCCTCCCCTCAGCCCCATCAACCTGCATCTGACTCCATGGGTTTATCTACTCTGGATATTTCATAAATATGGAACCATACAATACATGACCTTTTGCGTCTGGTTTCTTTCATTTAGCATAATTTTTTCAAGGATATCAGGATTTTAAAAACACTTTCCAAGTGATTCTGATACGGAATCAAGATCTCCACAAAGCAGGTGTGGGGCAGGGTAGGCAATCAGATTCCATTTTAACTAAGCACTTGTGTGCAAGGAAATCACAAATATCTCATTTAATTGGTGTGTATATCATTCCCTTTTTACAGGCAGGGAAACTGAAGCTCAGAGAGGTGAAATCACCCACCTGACATCACATAGGTATTTGAAAGCAAATTGGTCTGACTCTCCAGCACCATGTCTGCACTGCAACCAGGCCCCTCTCCCACCCAAATGAGCACTCGGGAACCATCAGAAAGGAACAGTGGGCTGTGCCTACTGACTGGCAAGCCTGGAAGCTATAGGCAGAGTTGATGTACTGGCTAGAGAACATAGGACTTAAGGGTATTTGAGCTCCTTAACTGTTAAAATACCCTGCAACTAGAGAAGAAAGTCAACAAACATGAAAGCTAGGAGAGAACTTAGACCAATTTGTAAAAGCACTCATTTTTGAAACCAAAGGCCAAAGAAAGTAGATGGGCAAAACATGGTCAGATGCCTCCTGAATTTCAAAAAAGCTATCAATAATTTTTACTTTTCATTGATCCTGGGAACAGGGTCTTCCCCAAACATAAAAACAAAACTCATTTTTACAATTTCTTGGCTACCACCGTATTATTAGCCATGGTTTCAATTCATTTCGTCAACAGATACCATGCATATACTATCTTCCAGGCACATGCTAGGGAGGAGGGATACAGCAATGAACAAAGACAGATAACACCCCCTGTCCCTCACAGAGCTATATTCTATTCAGTTGGTACAAAAGTAATTGCTGTTTTTGCCACTGAAAGTCACAGCAAAAACCACAATTACTTTTGCACCAACCTAAAAAGCTGATGGGGCAGCAAACTATGGATAGGAGGGAATTTCCTCAACTGGATAAAGAACTTCTTTGCAGCCAACTTCATACTTAATGGTAAGAAATTGGATGTTTTCCCCTTAAGATCAGGAACAAAGCAAGGTGCGTCTCTCACTACTCCTACTCAACATTTTACTGGAAATCTTAGCTAGTGGAGTAAGCCAGAAAAGGAAATAAAAGCTCTACAGATTGAAATGGAAGAAATAACACTACCTTTGTTTGAGGATGATCTGACTGTCTATGCAGAATATCCCAAAGAATTGATCAAAACAAAAATTGCCAAAACAGCACTTATAGCAAGGTTACAAGATACAAGGTTAATATACAACAACCTATTGCTTTTCTTTTTTTTTTTTTTTTTTTTTTGAGACGGAGTCTCACTCTGTCGCCGGGCTGGAGTGCAGTGGCTGGACCTCAGCTCACTGTAAGCTCCGCCTCCCGGGTTCCCGCCATTCTCCTGCCTCAGCCTCCCGAGTAGCTGGGACCACAGGCGCCCGCCACCTCGCCCGGCTAGTTTTTTGTATTTTTAGTAGAGACGGGGTTTCACCATATTAGCCAGGCTGGTCTCGATCTCCTGACCTCGTGATCCGCCCGTCTCGGCCTCCCAAAGTGCTGGGATTACAGGCTTGAGCCACCGCGCCCGGCCAACCTATTGCTTTTCTATATGCCAGCAATGAACAACTGGAATTTGAAATCAAGAAATAGCAAGGAGATCTGTATGGCTCCAAAGGAACTGAAATTAGAATTAGGTTGAGTGAGGGAAAGAAGCAGATGGAGGCTAGAAGCAGATCATGATGAAGGGCCCTGTGAGGAAGTTGGCTTTTACTATGAGTGATTTAGGAAGCCACTGGAGGATCTCAGCAAAGGAGGGATATTATCTGTTGTACCTTCACCCCCAACCCCCCACCACACACACACAAACTGCTCCCTGATCCAGTTTTTATTTGTAAATTCAGGTTTTAGTGACCTCCAACTAAAGTAATTATACCCATCAGCTTAGTGAAATGCTAACAGAATTTATCCTGTCAGTAGCAGAACTGCCTGAAGCAGCAACATAATCGAGGTCCTAAATCCTTGAGACAGAGAGGGCAAGATGTAGAAGAAAACTGCCCAATGCTAGGGCATGCCTGGTTATCTGGCTAAAGATGGTGGTCATTTGTAAACTCCAGTGGCACAACTTGCAGGCCCTAGAGAAGACACAGAGAATTGCCCAGCAAGGACTGAGCTAAGCCAGGTGAGTCCCTGAGGAACAGGGGTAGACAAGGTGACAACAGGCAGAAATCCCTAGATGGCCATGTGCACAGGAAGTCTCCTGCAGGGAGGCACTCCTATTTCCCACTCCAGGGCCTGGAATCATAAAAGACAGCAGAGCCTCAAGGTGAGAGTATGGGCTTCACAACAGATCCAAATCATAGCTCCACCACCTGTTAGAGCTGTAAATACTGGTTCAAATTAATCCATCTCATCTGCACTTTAGTTTCTAATCTATAAATTAGGCATTATAGATGCCTAATATGCCAACATTAGAGCATCCAAATTCTTAAAACAAGTACTTCTAGACCTAAAGAAAGACTTAGCCACCTAATTTTAGTGGGGGACTTCAACACCCCACTGACACAGCATTAGAAAGATCATCGAGGCAAAAAACAAAGAAATACTGGACTTAAATTTTACACATGACCAACTGAATCTAATAGACATCTACAGAGTACTCCATGCAGCAATGACAAACTATACATTCCACCCATCTGCAAATGGCAAATAACCTAAAATTGACCACGTGCTTGGCCATAAACCAAGTATCAATGAATTCAAGTCATTGAAATCATATCAACCATACTCTCAGACCACAGTGGAATAACAGCATAAATTAGGCATAACAGCACCCATCTCACAGGGGTTAGTGCTGATGACTAAATAAGACAATACAAGTAACGAACTTGGAACAGCGCCCAGCACGAGGTACTCAAATGTCAGTTGTTACTATCTTGCTTGCAATACTCTTTCCCTGGAAAGCAGTGCTGGTCACTGGTCTGCTGTCAGCTCTCTCTCTGGACAGCTTTACCAATTGTTCCATGACCCACAGAGCATGTACTGGCTGTACAGCTTCCTCCCGGCTGCCCTGACTGGGTTGGACAAAGAGTGACTTCCTGCCAGGGCGCTGGATCGGAGAGCAGCTTGTCGCCTAAGCAGGGCAAGGCTTTCCTCCAGGATGGCCACTTGTCCTCTCCCCAAGCTGCAGGTGTCCATCAGGAGAAATACCAGAGGCCTTCTTGCTCCTCCATACAGCTGACTCTTGAGTATTCCATCCAATCACTGACTTATGAGAGCAGATGGACAACGGTCATCAGACCGCTGCTTCCAGGAGGGAAAAGAATAACATCACCACCACCTATGGGGTAACTGCTTGTACACCACAGAGCAGAGCTCAGCCACGAGGCTGGGACAAGCAATGACCAGAGCATGTTCTGATCTGCATAAGGGGGTGGCAGCTCAAGGGCAGAACAGAAGCAGATATGGGCTTAGAGGGGTTCTCTCTGCCTGTCAGAGAAGCGGTACTCAGGGCCTGCCAGTGTCATTTCACCATGTCTACCTTCCCAACCTCATCTCCTATTAGTCTCCTACCATGGGTGCCACCCAGACACCAACCCAGGACGGCCCTCCAATAACCCCTCCCTCCTCAAGCCCTGCATTTTTCTTAGCTCATGTGGTAGACGTTGCAACGCCCTCCCCAACACCATTTCTCCACTTCTTCCATAGGAGGAGTTCATGTTCCAGGTTCCCTTGAGAGAGGGCTGGCAGATGTTCTGCCTATGGGATATAAGAAGTGATGTGTGGCACTTCTGGGTTGTGCCCTTAAAAGAAAGGAGCATACTTTCCCTTCCCAGCAGCTGAAAGATAAGCAAGCAGGGGGAGCCATTTTAGACCCCAAAGAAGAGCAGCACCTGGGGCCTGGTGGAACAATGGGGAGAAAGCAAGGCCCAGGAACCTTCAGAGCCTGGGCAGAGCCACCACAGGTAACTTGCAGTTCATCCTGAGAGGAAAATAAATTTCTCTGGTTTTAGCCAGCTATGTTGTTATCTCTGTTATGGCACCATAATCCATATTCTAATTAAGCTCACACTGCTCTCTTTGTTTAAGGGGAGGAGGACATGTTCCTGCGATAAGGCCAGTGTAGTCCCATGAGAAAAGCTGTGGATGGCAACAAAGAGGTACCCACTCCAGTGCCCCAAGGTTCACTTTGGCCTAAAACTGAGATTTACCCAGGGTGAGAACATGACCCAAACAGATGTAGCAATAAGTAATAATAAGCACAGGAGAGGCCCTCTTTGACACTAGAAAATTCTTTCTGAGTCTAACCTGTATTCAGGACTGAACTCACCTACACAGAAAGAAACCCAAGGGAGCCTGAGCTGGCTCCTGGAAGAGAATTTATTAAGTGATGCTGGTATACTAAGAAACCTCATTTGGAAAAGCAAATCTAAACTGACCTTCTAAATTCACTTTGCAACTAAAGGCTTGGCTGAGAGCAGAAGAACCATATGAGTAACAGGATTACAGAAGGCTGGCGTCAGAAGGGACACCTTAGGGACAGATGATTGGTTTATTCCCCTTGATGCCTCTGAATTCTTGCTATGCCTATTCCTGGCACAGGGATGCTTTTCCTCTTCCCCGGCTTCTAGTCCAACTCCTATCTAGCCTCACTCCTCAAGGCATGGGTTAGTCTGCTCAAGCTGTCATAACAAAACATTACAGACTGGGTGGCTTAAACAACAGATATTTCTTTCTCACAGTTCTGGAGGCTGGAAAGTACAAGATCAAGGTCCCAGCCTATTTGGTTCCCAGTGAGGCCCCTCTTCCCAGCTTGCAGAGAGCTGTCTTCTTGCTGCATCTTCATATGGGGGGCTAGGGGGAGCTTTCTATTCCCTTAATCCCATCATGAAGGCTCCACGCTCGTGACATCATTTAAACTTAATTATTGCCAAATACCATCACACTGAGGGTCAGGACTTCAACAGATGAATTTTAGGGAGGAAGGCAGGACACAATTCAATTCACAGCAAGGCCTAACTCAAATGTCTTTCTCCTCTCAACAGTCCAGCTCCTACCCTACAGGCAAAATCTGAATCTGTGTTCCCACAGCACTTTACATGTTCCTAACACAGAACTTAGCCTTCTCACGTTGTTTATGAGCTTTTCTCCCCACATGAAAGGGCCTGGTCTCATGCACACCTAATTCTACATCATCACTTTAGAAATGAGGAGATCAGCCAGGCACAGTGGCTCACGCCTGCAATCCCAGCACTTAGGGAGGCCAAGGCGGGCAGATCACCTGAGGTCGGGGTTCGAGACCAGCCTGACCAACATGGAGAAACCCCGTCTCTACTAAAAACACAAAATTAGCCAGGCATGGTGGTGCATGCCTGTAATCCTGGCTACTCGGGAGGCTGAGGCAGGAGAATCACTTGAACCCGGGAGGCGGAGGTTGCAGTGAGCCAAGATCGCACTATTGCACTCCAGCCTGGGCAACGAGAGCAAAAAAAAAAAAAGAAAGAAAGAAAGAAAAGAAATGAGGAGATCAGATCTGTGAAGAGACCTGCCTGAGATCACAAAGGGGACAGTGGCAGGTTGCTACTAAGATCAGTCTACGGGCTCTCAGACCAAAACTACTACTTCTGCTCAAACTTACTGGCCCAGAAATTGAGAAGTCCAAAACCAAGAAATTTCTGCAGGGTACTTTCGAGTCCCAATGGTTCTGCTAGAAACCCCAGGAATCTCCATCAGAGAAATCCATTAGAACCCAAGTTTGGGACCACTTGAGGCCCAGAGTTCAAGACCAGACTGTATAATATGGCAAAACCCCATCTGTACTAAAAATACAAAAATTAGCTGGGTGTGGTGGTGCATGCCTGTAATCCCAGCTACTTGGGAGGCTGAGGCAGGAGAATTGCATGAACCCCGAAGGCGGAGGTTGCAGTGAGCCAAGATCACGCCACTGCACTCCAGGTTGGGCAACACAGTGAGATTCTGTCTCAAAAAAAAAAAAAAAAATCAGAGCCTTCAGCATAAAGGGGGTACTTTTTTACAGTTACTATCAACACGCAGCACAAATCCTATAATATTCTGTTTTTCACTTAGGCAGAATGTCAAGTTCACACTGCCTGTAAACTAAAACATAGGTTGCCTGGTATCAGAGTCTCACTCTGAAACGTCTCCCCAACTAAACTCCCCACACTGTCTGAAATTCTACCCTAGAGATAAGGGCTTTCTCAGAAGCCTGAGGTGAAACAAGGATACTATTAAGTTGGTTCTGTTCTTTCAAATTTTTGGTTATCAGATTAGTCAAGTATCCAGTAAAACTCTGATAAACTGGGGCAAGGCTTTGATGGGAGAAAGGTAAGGGGTGATGCCTGGAAGAGGGGTACCTTCTGGAGAGCTGGGGCAGAATGAGGCAGCCACACTACAGAATCTTTAGCATACACTGCTATGTTCACTCTCACTGATAGCCAGCTACGTGATAAAGGCTGCACATGTCTACTGAGCCCCATCCACATATGATAATACCGAGGCTCTTGCTGGTTAGTGGCACAGTCAGGGCTGGTGGCTAGGCTTTAAATTTTCCATCTAGGTCACAGCAAGATGGATGGTCTAGTTCCTTCGGTCTGGTAACTGCTAAACGTATCAGCAATGAGGCAAGGGAGATACATTTGGGTAATCGCCATGTTGTCTAGGAGGCTGTGTCCACCTGACATGTGGGCGGGGGTACATTTCTTCCTGGCTGCACAAATCCTGCCCTCACTGAGAGGGTACAAAAATGATCAGGCTGTGCCCTCACTGAGAGGGTACAGAAATGATCAGACAGTGGGTGAGTGGTCTGTGCGGCACATTCTGCCACCAAATTGATCAATTTTACAAAGAAACACTTTAAACAAATTAAAACATAAAGATTTAAAAAACCTTTTGGCAACAAGTTAAAGCACAGGGATTTAAAAGACTCTCGTTTCCCTTAAAGCATTTTGTAATTGTCCACCCCTACTAGTTTAGTGAGTATACAGCAGGCCTTATTTTTATTTATTTATTTATTTATTTTTGAGACGGAGTCTCACTCTGTCACCGAGGCTGGAGTGCAGTGGCCGGATCTCAGCTCACTGCAAACTCCGCCTCCTGGGTTCACGCCATTCTCCTGCCTCAGCCTCCCGAGTAGCTGGGACTACAGGCGCCCGCCACCTCGCCCGGCTAGTTTTTTGTATTTTTTAGTAGAGACGGGGTTTCACCGTGTTAGCCAGGATGGTCTCGATCTCCTGACCTCGTGATCTGCCCGTCTCAGCCTCCCAAAGTGCTGGGATTATAGGCTTGAGCCACCGCGCCCAGCCAAGCAGGCCTTATTTTTTTAAACTGGTAAACAAAAATCTCCAGTTCACCAAGAAATTTCCAAATCTCATTGAAAAGGATCCTTCAGTATTAAGGAGATTAAAATCCCAGGTCAGTATAATGCATGATATCCAAGAGTGAGACATGAAAGTAGAAAATCAATTACTCAAAAAAAAAAAAAAAAAAAAAAAGAAAGACAAAATAAAAGAAAATCAATCACTCAGGCTTCTTAATTATACAAAAATGGCAATGTCTTGTCTATTGGTTTCGTAGCTCATCAGTAGTTGGCTGAGTTCAGAACTCAGATCTCTGACTACCTGGGTAAATGCTTTCACTGAGATAAAGAAAGACCATATATTCAGAGTTTACTACAGGCCAGACATTTTACAAAGCATTTCCCCTTGGGTCATTTACTATAACAAAGTTATGAGGTAGGTAGTACTATTATCTCTATTTCGCAGATGGGAAAATTGAAGTTTAGCAAGTTCTCTGCCCAAGGTCCTGGAGCAAGCAAGTGGTAGAGCCTGTATTCAAACTCAGGTGAGCTGACACATATTACTCAACATAAACCAAGTCATGCAAGTACAGTTAACCAAGAATCCCAAAGCCAGGTGGTGGATCAGCATCTGGCCAGGAATACCTGCCCCACACCGAGGTACATTATGCTGGGCAAACTCCCTCCTCAGACAATTACCATGAACAGGGAGAGGGAGGGGTACTATGTCCTAGCACAGACAGCACACATCATGATGGTCAGGCAAGCAGGACTTCCCTGGGTCCCTCAGTGGCCTCTTGCCTGTCAAGCCTTAGTCTTTGAATCAATCTGACTCTGGTAGCTTTGTGCTGTCTGGGGTAGGCTGCACCCTACTTCCAGTGTTGTACCCTCATCCTGCCCAGATGTCACTCCATTAAGATATCCAGTGCCTGCTATTTCTACTGGCTCCTGACACCTCAATGATCTCCATTTACTCAACATAATCTCCAGCCTTCAGTGCTGGTTGTTTCCACGTGCTGCAGAGCCCATGGGATACTACAGTGACTCAAGATGACTCAACATAATTCCTCCCCAACAGCACTCAGAATCCAGCTAGAGAGCTCACACAAATGCACCCACCTCAGCCACATATGGCTGGATGAGAAGGATGAAATTATGGAAAGCAAGGAGAAGGAAATCCACTTCCCCATACCAGGCCTTGAAATAGGCTCATGAAAAAGATTAGCTTATAAACTAATTACAAGAACTCAGGTTTACACTCAGAAAGAGAGAGTGAGGTCTGAAGACCTGAAGAGAGTCCTACAGTGACTGAGGGAACAGATGGGATTCACAACCCTTGTGTCCAGCTCCAAAACTTATGCTTTCAGAAGCATCATCCTGTCCTTACACATTATTTAGCAAGAGAGTGATATAATCAGGTTTCTACTTTCTTTCTTTTTTTTTGAGACGGAGTCTCGCTCTGTCCCCAGGCTGGAGTGCAGTGGCCGCATCTCAGCTCACTGCAAGCTCCGCCTCCCGGGTCTACGCCATTCTCCTGCCTCAGCCTCCCGAGTAGCTGGGACTACAGGCGCCCGCCACCTCACCCGGCTAGTTTTTTGTATTTTTTAGTAGAGACGGGGTTTCACCGTATTAGCCAGGCTGGTCTCAATCTCCTGACCTTGTGATCCGCCTGTCTCGGCCTCCCAAAGTGCTGGGATTACAGGCTTGAGCCACCGCGCCCGGCCAGGTTTCTACTTTCAAAGATCAATCTGACGGCAAAATGATGGATAACCACAGTGAGTAAAGAATGATGGGGGGAAACTGATTAAGAAATGACCACAACAACCAGGGCAAGAGGGGAAACCTGGATTAGTGCCATGGGACTGAAAAGAAGATTAATTTGGAGGTAAGTCAGATAAAAGGAAACAAACAGATAAAAGGAAACACCATGCCTGCCTAAGTATGCTTTTTATTGAAGCATAAAACATACACAGAAAAGTACACACAAATAAACATATAAATCAATACTTTTTCATAAATGAAATATGAAAGTCACCATATAGTCACCATGCGGATCAGGAAACAGAACATTTCCGGAGCCCTAGAAGTCTCCCTCCTGCCCAGTTTCCAGTCCTGTCTACCTCCTCCCAAAGGTAACGACTGTTCTGACCTCAAATACCATAAATTAGTTCTCACTCATTTTTGAACTTTATATAAGCAAAACCATATAATCTGTATCAGTTTATGCTAGCTTATTTGGTTGTTGTTTTGAGATGGAGTCTCACTCAGTCGCCCAGGCTGGAGTGCAGTGGCACAATGTCGGTTCACTGCAACCTTTCCCTCCCGGCTTCAAGCAATTCTGCTGCCTCAACCTCCAGAGTAGCTGGGATTACAGGCATGCACCACCAAGACCAGCTAATTTTTTTGTATTTTTAGTAGAGACAGGGTTTCACCATGTTAGTATGGCTGGTCTCGAACTCCTGACCTCAGGTGATCCCCTGCCTTGGCCTCTCAAAGTACTGGAATTACAGGCATGAGACACTGTGCTTGGCCTCGCATTGTATTTCTAATGGATAATACAGCACATTCAAAGTCTTGACAGCATAAATGAAGGCTGACCCCTCGGAGGGTCAGAGTTCACCTTAGTCTGCATGGCTCTGCCCATCCTGAAACCTGATTGTATACTCTACTGGGAACACTGTCAGATGTCCTAGGAGTTCCATACACCATTTAATACCTACATGTTTTAATAGAAAACCTTTAAGCCAAGAAGTAGGTAGCGATATTACAATAGCAAGTAAAAAGCTGGGAAGATTATAGAATTTGTTGGAAATCCATTAATTCTTCTGAAATTCCCCTGGAAACATGTAATTTTTCAATTTCTGTAAGCTTTAGAAGACATTTCCTAAAAGGTTCTCTGTAATAAGTTATAAAATGAGATTTTATGGTAACCTCTACTACTACTATTATGGTTTCTATGCAAAATAAACAGTGCTATTATAAATATCTTCAGTTGCACTTAAGATGAAACAGGATTCACATTTGGACCCGGCAGTAGAATCACATATCACCTTTTGGTTATCGTGCTCTTTTGTACTGCTGGCAAGGCAAACACACAGGTTTGGGAGAGTGGCACAATGGCACCCATGCTGCTCTGAGCACGAGTTCTCCTGCTGGCTTCTGAATGAGGTCCCTTTGCTTGACTGTCCCCACTTATACTGGAAGCAGCAAGGCCTTCAGAGGCTAAGCAACTGTGGCCTGCAGGAAGGCCACAGCTCCATGGTGCAGCCCGGAGGATCACTTAGTATGTTCAATCCTGTGGGATTCAACTGGAACAGACAAACCTAATGCCTGCATTGTGTGTCAGAAAACACAAGCACTGTGGCCAAGCAACCGAGCCATCCATGACACAATGAAGAATGAAGATACTTACTTGGGGAACTGGCAGAGACCCGCTTCCTGGTCAGGGTCTCCTGGCTGGGCTTGTCTGAAGCTGAAGGGCCCCTGGTTTGGACATGCCTCTTTCCCGGGCTCTCCTCTGGCTCCAGTGACTTCTCCATTCCATGGAAATACTTCATGTGATAGTGCAACAGTTTCGCTTTGCGGAAAAATTTTAAACAGTCCACAACCTTGCATCTAAACTTATGGTCTAGGTCGACAGCTGGTGCATTAGATGACACAAAATCATCTGTTTTCTTAAAAGTATTTGTTACTGAAAAAAATAAAAACAAAAGCAAAGGTTCCTTGTATTTATCCCAGTTATTACAAAACATGCACTAACACATGACAACTGAAGGTGAAAGACTAGCGTGCATATGTAGCCTGAGACATCAGACTGCCATTACCTCCTCAAATTACTGTTTAGAGAGAATGAAAACAACTTCAGGTCAAATAAGACTCAACTGTGATTCATCTTTAGGAAGAAGAAATCAACATGTTTATTTTCAACAGTCATACAAGTTTTCAGGGTTTCACATACTTCAAGGAAAAATCCTTAAAAAACAAAATAAAACAAAACAAAACAAAATATCAAGGATCTCAGGCCAGGCAGAGCGGCTCACACTTGTAATCCTAGCACTTTGAGAGGCCAAGGCAGGTGGATCACTCGAGATCAGGAGTTCATGACCAGCCTGACCAACATGGTGAAACCCCATCTTTATTAAAAATACAAAAAAATGGGCTGGGCATGGTGGCTCACACCTGTAATCCCAGCACTTTGGGAGGCCAAGGGAGGTGGATCACCTGAGGTCAGGAGTTCAAGACCAGCCTGGCCAATATGGTGAAACCCCGTCTCTACTAAAAATACAAAAATTAGCCAGGCATGGTGGCAGGTGCCTGTAATCCCAGCCACTTGGGAGGCTGAGGCAGGAGAATTGTTTGAATCTGGGAGGCGGAGGCTGCATTGAGTCAAGATCATGCCATTGCACTCCAGCCTGGGAGACAAGAGCAAGACTTTGACTCATACAAAAAACAAACGAACAAAAAAATTAGCCAGGCATCGTGGAGCACACCTGTAATTCCAGCTATTCGGGAGGCTGAGGCATGATAATCACTTGAACCCAAAGGCAGAAGTTGCAGCGAGCTGAGATCATGCCACCCTGGGCAACAGAGCCAGACTCTGTCTCTAATAATAATAATAATAATAATAATAAAATAAAATAAAATAAAAATTTTAAAAATCAAGGATCTCAAGCTGGTACTTACGAGTTGGACCAGACTTACATTCACTACCATCCTGGTACCCATCCTTGTGGACGGAAATAGGGAATATTCCTCAGTATCTCTCTGTGAAACCTAAGAGATTTTACGCCAGTTTTTGTGCAAGGGAAATGTAACAGTTACAAAGGTTTTAGTACTGAGTCTTTGAGATTTCAACACGTACTTTGTTTTATGACATACTTTGTCTGATCAAAAGGATCCAGAATTGGCCAGGTGCAGTGGTTCACACCTGTAATCCCAGCACTTTGGGAGGCCGAGGTGGGTGGATCACCTGAGGTCACGAGTTCGAGACCAGCCTGGACAACATGGTGAAACCCCATCTCTACTAAAAATACAAAAATTAGCTAGGCATGGTGGCACATGCCTGTAATCCCAGCTACTCGGGAGGCTGAGGCAGAAGAATTGCTTGAATCTGGGAGGCGGAGGTTGCAGTGAGCCAAGATCACACCACCGCACTACAGCTTGGGTGACAGAGCAAGACTCTGTTTCAAAAAAAAAAAAAAAAAAAAAGAAAGGCCGGGCGTGGTGGCTCATGCCTGTAATCCCAGCACTTTGGGAGGCCAAGGTGGGTGGATCACAAGGTCAGGAGATCAAGACCATCCTGGCTAACATGGTGAAACACCGTCTCTACTAAAAATACAAAAAAAATTAGCTGGGCATGGTGGTGGGCGCCTGTAGTCCCAGCTACCCGGGAGGCTGAGGCAGGAGAATGGCGTGAACCCGGGAGGCAGAGTTTGCAGTGAGCCGAAATCATACCACTGCACTCGAGTCTGGGCGACAGAGCAAGACTCTGCCTCAAAAAAAAAAAAAAAAAAGGATCCAGAATAGGACAAATAAGTTCTAGTATTCTACAGCACTATAGGGTGACTATAGTTAATAATAATTTATTATATATCTTCAAATAGCTAGAAAAGCAGATTTTGAATGTTCTGAACACAAAGAAATAAATGTTCAAGGTAATGGATTTGCTAATTATCCTGATTTAATCATTATACATTGTATACATGTAAGGAAATATCACTGTACCACATGAATATGTAAAATTATTACATATCAATTAAAAATAACAATAAATGAGGCCAAGGCAAGAGGATCACTTGAGGCCAGGATCCTCAAGATCAGTGTAGGCAACTCAGCAAGACCCCATCTCTACAAAAAAAATATTTTTTTTTATTAGCCAGGCATGATGCATGTGCCTATAGTCCCAGCTACCCAGGAGGCTCAGGTGGGAGGATCCCTTGAGCCCAGCAGGTTCAGGCTGCAGTGAGCCATGACTGCACCACTGCACTTCAGCCTAGGCAACAAAGCAAGACCCTGTGTCAAAAATGAATAAATAAAATAACAATAATAAATGCAAAAGAAACAACAACAAAAAGGACCCAGAGACTACAAGAAAAACCAGCTAACTAAATGGAGGTAGAAGGCATAAGGAGGACTCATAGGACTCAATGATCAATTTCAAAGCGACAATAAAAGCATGACCCTAAAAAACAAATAAGCAGAAGGCAATAGTCGGTCAGGCACCAATGACAAAACCTAAACCCATCACAAGGACTTTTTTTTTTTTTTTTTTTTTCCTTGAGACGGAATCTTGCTCTTGTCTCCCAGGCTGGAGTGCAATGGTGAGATCTCAGCTCACTGCAACCTCCACCTCCCCAGTTCAAGTGATTCTCCAGCCTTAGCCTCCCAAGTAGCTGGGATTACAGTCGCCCACCACCATGTCCATCTTTTTTTGTTTTGTTTTGTTTGTTGCTTTAGTAGAGACTGGTCCAGGCTGGTCTTGAACGCCTGACTTCAAGTGATCCACCCGCCTTGGCCTCCCAGAATGCTGGAATTACAGGTGTGAGTCACCACCCACGGGCCACAAGAACCTCTTGTGTGTTAGAAATGGAGTTTCTTGAGGACTCCCTTTAGAATGTCTTCCCACCAACGAAAACAGTCACCTTAAGTCACTCCTATGCTACAGATTTGGTCACCCAAGAATATATCAAGTGGACCTTTTTTTAAAAATTAGGAATTCAATGTGCAATGAATGGACCTTTCTCGAGTTAATCGAATTTTTCTTAAACACAGTCACACAATTTCCACTGGAAGCAGGTAGCCTGTTAAACCTTTGGTAAGTATTATGATTATTTTTTCAAGTGTCATCCCATAATCAGAAGTAATTTTAAAATTCTTAAATTTGATCTAAATTATACTCTACATTTCAAAATTAGGTTTGGTGGTCTGAAGGATGCTATTATAGAGCCAATTTAAACCAACAAAAACCTATACACATACATCCCAAAGCAGAATACCTTAAAATCACTTTGTACCTATAACAAGAGATATAAAAGACGCCAGATCAGTTAGTTGCAGGTAAGAGAAGAAAAAGTTGGCCAGGCACAGTGGCTCACGCCTATAATCCTAGAACATTGGGAGACCAAGGCAGGCGGATCATATGAGGTCAGGAGTTCCAGACCAGCCTGGCTAACATGGTGAAACCCCATTTCTACTAAAAATACAAAAAATTAGCTGGGCGTGGTGGTGTGTGTCTATAATCCCAGGAACTCGGGAGGCTGAGGCAGGAGAATCGCTTGAACCCGGAGGCAAAGGTTGCAGTAGCTGAGATCACGCCACTGCATTCTGGCTTGGGCAACAAGAGCGAAACTCTGTCTCAAAAAAATAAAATAAAAAGGAGAAGCAAAAGTGACACAATGTGAAATAGAATACACACTTCTCAGACAAATAATTGGACAGGAAAAGTATGTCAGTGGAGAAGCTCAAAACACAAACCTTTAATACATCCAATTCTTTCCTAAAACAAAAAATAGTTTGTTTGGAATATCCTTCTCTTGATCTATATTAGGTTAAATCATATAAACTTGCCATTTTGCATGTCACAAAAGACTAAGGCTGGAACCCTGTGCAGCGGCTCACAACTATAATTCCAGCACTTTGGGAGGCTGAGGCAGGCAGATCACTTGCGGTCGGGAGTTCAAGACCAGCCTGGCCAACATGGTAAAACCCCGTCTCTACTAAAATGATAAAAATTAGCCAGGCATGGTGGCACGTGCCTGTAGTCCCAGCTACTTGGGAGGCTGAGGTGGAAGAATTGCTTGAACCCAGGAGGCAGAGGTTGCAGTGGGTCAAGATCACGCCACTGTACCCCAGCCTGGGCAACAGAGTGAGACTTTGTCTCAAAAAAAAAAAAAAAGAAAAGAAAAATTAGCTGGGCATGGTGGTGCACCCCTGTAGACCCAGCTACTCAGGAGATCGAGGCAGGAGACTCACCTGAACCCGGAGGTGGAGACTGCAGTGAGCCGAGATCGTACCATTGCACTCCAGCCTGGGTGACAAGAGCGAGACTCCGTCTCAAAAACAAAAACAAAAACTTTGCACTCGTGTGTACACACAATGGTCATCTACATAAAGCAAACAGCACAGGGGCTAAGTGTGGGTTCTGCAGCTGGACAGCCTATTTCAAACCCAAGTTCTTCCACCTACACCCCTAGACTCAATTTCCTCATGTGCAGGATGGAGACGATAATGGTAACAACTTCGCTGAGTTGTGAGAATTAAATAATACATGCAAAGAGCCTAGAAAGGTGTACGGCACATAATAAGTGTTCAATTAATACTGTCTACTACGACTATTCAATGTCATTTTAAATTTCAGGAATTAACCTAATCATAAGCAGAAGAGGGGAAGTGCCCACCACCCACAACCTCACTGCATGCTCCTGCCAGAGTCAGTATGGTTACAAAAAGCACAACGTTAAATCCCAGGTCTACCTTTCATTAGCAGCATAAATTAGCTGTGCAAGCTAGTCTAATTATCCAGATTCTTCAGGGAAGAATACAACCTATTTCAAAGAGTTGGAGAAAAGGTTATGGATAATGTATGTACTTGGCACAAAGTAGGTGATCAACACATGGAAGCCATTATCATTTCAAATATAAAATATATCATAAGCAGGCTTATGTTATTTCTGGAACATGGCTGGAGACAGCTATTATAATTATCAACCAAGTGTGAAACATTTCTTCAACCAGTCTTCATATGCCCTGGCTGGAACACATATCACCCTGTAAGAATTTCATTTTGTCTACGTCCTCCTGAAAAGTGTGAAATTCAAAACCAACTATAAGGTTCCTAGTATGACTATTCACATATCAGTGGGATTATTATCTCCACCTTTTGGGACATCTTTTACTATGACACCTAAAGATTTTCATTTTTAATACTCACTTTATATAATGCAGGATAGTACCAAGCTTGTTCCACCAAAATACTGAACATTGTTTTATCTTTTTAAAACGTAAATAACAGTACATGTTGGTGGGGCACGGTGGCTCATGCCTGTAATCCCAGCATTTTGGGAGGCCAAGGCAGGCAGATCACCTGAGGTCAGGAGTTCAAGACCAGCCTGGCCAACATGGTGAAACCCCATCTCTACTAAAAATACAAAAAATTAGCCGGGCGTGGTGGCAGGTGCCTGTAATCCCAGCTACTCGGGGGGCTGAGGCAGGAGAATCGCTTGAACCTGCTAGGCGGAGGTTGCAATGAGCTGCGATGACACCATTGCACTGCAGCCTGGGCAACAAGAGCCAAACTCTGTCAGAAAACAAAAGGAAAAAAGAAAAAGACATGACTGGCCAGGAATGGTGGCTCACGCCTGTAATCCCCGCACTTTGGGAGACCAAGGTGGGTAAATCAATTGAGGTCAAGAGTTCAAGACAAACCTGGCCAATATGGCAAAACCCCGTCTCTACTAAAAATACAAAAATTAGCTAGGTGTGGTGGTGCATGCCTGTAATCCCAGCTACCTGGGAGGCTGAGGCAGGAGAATTGCTTGAACCCAGGAGGCGGAGGTTGCAGTGAGGCGAGATCACACCATTGATCTCCAGCTTGGGTGACAAGAGCGAAACTCCATCTCAAAAAAAAAAAAAAAAAAAAGACATGGCCAAACTATGTTGAAAGATAGATATGACTGGACTAATAATCTGCCAATCCAGTAAACCCTTCAAAGGAAGCAAGTTCAGTTTACAGGATAAAAACTCCTCCCCCAGCAAAAGCAAAATCCTTGATTCCTCACAGCTAAGCAAAAGTTAGTACAGCTGAAACTCCAAAGGAGCGCAAGCTTGGCACTCGGGTGGACCAGCTGCATCTGACAGGCAGTATTAGGATCAGAGAGGCTCAGGTGAGCAGGGATGCTCCTCAGGAGGGAAGACACTGCCAGGTGGCACCATCACAAAGACCCTGGCCAAACCAAAGGCTCTTTTCAATTTGGCAACACTAAGACAAAGTAGTTGCTGCTTTTTCTCTGATGGAATAAACATCAAAAGAAGATTTGAGCATTACAAATCTTTAACCATGGAAGCTCAGGAAGTAAGATTTCCCAGTGAAATCAGTGAAGTATAACTCACTGTGATACAAGCAAGCTCTTCTGATTATAAGCCAGTTGATAATCTACCCTGCACTGCTGGAAAAAACAATCAACACAAGCATTAGAGTGAGAAAAGCTGCAAATAGGGTATGACTCAGTTATGTATTATAGCCTGTGACAAAATCTGATAAATTACACAATTTGCTATAATTTCAGAACCACAAATCAAAAAGTAGATTCTTCCAGAAATAGAGCTCTAAAGAAAAAAGTAGATAAAAATATTATATATGAATAAAATGTTTATGCTAACTTTTTAATGATGAGAAAATGTTTAGGATATGTTAAAGTATAATACAACAAAAAAGGCCAGATGTGGTGACTCATGCCTGTAATCCCAACGCTTCGGGAGGCTGAGGCAGGTGGATCACCTGAGGTCAGGAGTTCGAGACCAGCCTGGCCAACATGGTAAAACCCCGTCTCTACTAAAAATACAAAATTGGCCGGGCCTGGTGGCTCACGCCTATAATCCCAGCACTTTGGGAGGCTGAGGTGGGCAGATCATTTGAGATCGGGAATTCGAGACCAGCCTGGCCAACATGGTGAAACCCCATCTCTACTAAAAATATTAAAAAAAAAAAAAAAAAATCAGCTGGGCATGGTGGTGCATGCCTGTAGTCCCAGCTACCTGGGAGGCCGAGGCAGGAGAATCGCTTGAACCTGGTAGGCGGAGGTTGCAGTGAGCTGAGATTGCACCATTGCACTCCAGTCTGGGCAACAAAGTGACAAACTCTGTCTCAAACAGTAAATAAATAAATATTAAAAAATAGAACAATAAAAAAGACACATAAACACCAAGACTTAAGCAATCATCCCTTTCTCATGAAGGTTTTGCAAAGTGGACTATTTTACTTTTGAACCCAAATTTTTAGAGATATGAAAAATTATATTTTCCAGACTTCACAACCTTATCCTAAGTTTTGCACACTACAGCCAAAAGGAGCCCTCTGTATGCACAATAAAGGCTGCCAGTTCAGCCAGTCTAGACCATGTGGTTCCCTCTATTTGGCATGTTGTTCCCACTTGCAAACCAAGTCTTGCTCATCCTTCAAATACCACCTCCTTGCACAATGCCTTCACCCCGGTCTCTCCGCAGAAAAGATTCTGTCCTGCCTTGAAGATTTCCTGTAAGTACTTTATGGATCCTGTAGTCCTTCCCTTTCTATTTGTATAACAGTTGGTTTTGTTCATTCCTTTTTCTAAAATATTGAAATACCCAATGTGCTGCTTTTTTTTTTTTTTTTTTTTTTTTGGACACGGAGTCTCTCTCTGTCGCCCAGGCTGGAGTGCAGTGGCATGATCTCAGCTCACTGCAACCTCCGCCTCCTGGGTTCAAGCGATTCTTCTGCCTCAGCCTCCCAAGTAGCTGGGATTACAGGTGTCCGCCATCACACCCGGCTAATTTTTGTATTTTTAGTACAGACCAGGTTTCATCATTTAGGACAGGCTGGTCTCAAATTCCTGACTGCAGGTGATCCACCCACCTTGGCCTCCCAAAGTGCTGGGATTACAAGCATGAGCCACTATGCCCGGCCTACAATGTGTTGCATTCTTTACTTCTCTTACTTATATTAGTGTACTGTCACATCAAACATGGGAGCTAGCCTCTCCAAGACTGTTTCCTCATTGTTAAATGGGAATAAGAATACTTATTTCACAAGTCTCCTATATGTTTCCATGAGGCAGTTAAAGACAAAACCCAGTTTTGTTTTGCTGTTGTTTGTTTGTTTTGTTTTTGAGACAGAGTCTCACTCTGTCAACCAGGCTGAAGTGCAGTGGAGCAATCTCGGGTCACTGCAACCTCCACCTCCAGGGTTCAAGCAATACTCCAACCTCAGCCTCCCGAGTAGCTACGATTAGAGGCGTGTGCCACCATGCCCAGCTAATTATTTTTTATTTTTATTTATTTATTTTTTTTGAGATGGAGTCTTGCTCTGTCGCCCAGGCTGGAGTGCAGTGGCCGGATCTCAGCTCACTGCAAGCTCCACCTCCCGGGTTCACGCCATGCTCCTGCCTCAGCCTCCCGAGTAGCTGGAACTACAGGCGCCCGCCACCTCGCCCGGCTAGTTTCTTGTATTTTTTAATAGAGACAGGGTTTCACCGTGTTAGGCAGGATGGTCTCAATCTCCTGACCTTGTGATCCACCCGACTCGGCCTCCCAAAGTGCTGGGATTACAGGCTTGAGCCACTGCGCCCAGCCTATTTTGTATTTTTAGTAGAGACAGGGTTTCACCCTTTTGGCCAGGCTGGTCTTGAACTCCTGACCTCAGGTGATCCGCCACTTCAGCTTCCCGAAGTGTTGGGATTACAAGGCGTGAGCCACCGTGCCTGGCCACAAAAGCCAGTATTAACAGCAAGAGGTTACTTGAATATTACTTGTCATTATTGTTGTCACTGACCTCACAGTTCTTTGCTCAAAACAATCATAAGTTATGCATAATCCTAGCCAAGGGGCCATGTGTCACTGGTATAATCTGCAAAATTCTAACATCTAATTGCCCTCCTTTATTAATCAAACAATGAAGGATTAGTGGTAATTAACAAAATCACAATAGGAACATTGAAATTATGCATTCAGCAAAAATATTCTACATTTTAAAATAGACCAGGCACAATGGCTCACACCTGTAATTCCAGCACTTTGGGAGGCCAAGGTGGGTGGATAACTTGAGCCCAGGAGTTCAAGACCAGCCTGAAAAACATAGTGAGACCCTCATCTCTACAAAAAAATACAAAAAGTAGTTGGGTGTGGTGGCACGTACCCATAGTCTCGGCTACTCAGGAGACTGAGGCAGGAGGATAGACTGAACCCAGAAGGTCAATGCTGCAGTAAGCCGTGATCCCACCACTGCACTCCAGCTTGGGCAACAGCATGAGACAGAACCTGTCTCAAAAAATAAATAAATAGTGCTGGGGGGGGTGGTTCATGCCTGTAATCCCAGCACTTTGGGAGGCCAAGGTGGGTGGATCACTTGAGGTCAGGAGTTCAAGACCAGCCTGGACAACATGAGGAAACCCTGTCTCTACCAAAAAATACAAAAATTAGCCAGGCATGGTGGTGCATGCTTGTAGTCCCAGCTACTCGGGAAGCTGAGGTGGGAGAATCACTTGAACCTGGGGATGGAGGTTGCAGTGAGCCAAGATTGCACCACTGAGACTATAGCCTAAGCAACAGAGTGAGACCCTGTCTCAAAAATAATTAAAAAATAATAATAAATTTTAAAAATTAAGAAACAGAATATGTGTGGTATAACTATGTGAATAAAACTCAAAATATGGCCAAGCACAGTGGCTCATGCGTGTAATTTCAGCAGTCTAGGAGGCTGAGGCGGGCAGATCACTTGAGGTCAGGAGTTGAAGACCAGCCTGGCCAACATGGTGAAACTCTGTCTCTACTAAAAATCCAAAAATTTATCTGGGCGTGGTGGTGCGTGTCTGTTGTCCCACCTACTCAGGAGGCTGAGGCACAAAAATTGCTTGAACCCAGGAGGTGGAGGTTGCCGTGAGCTGAGATGGTGCCACAGCACTCCAGCCTGGGTGACAGAATGAGATTCTCTCAAAATAAAAAATAAAACTCAAAATATTATCAGCAAAATAGAAAATTATGTATAGGGCCGGGCATGGTGGCTCACGCCTATAATCTCCGCACTTTGGAAGGACGAGATGGGCAGATCACGAGGTCAGGAGTTTGAGACTAGCCTGGCTAACATGGCGAAACCCCGTCTCTACTAAAAATACAAAAGTTAGCTGGGCATAGTGGTGTGCACCTATAATCCCAGCTACTCGGGAGGCTGAGGCAGGAGAATCGCTCGAGCCCAGAGGCAGAGGTTGTAGTGAGCCGAGATTGTGCCAGGGCACTCCAGCCCAGGTGACACAGTGAGACTCCATTTCAAAAAAACAAACAGAAAAAAGAAACTAAGACAGCCACTGGTTGTCAAATGGGCCTGCTGGGGCAGAGTCTACACACCCGGGTGTGTATTCCCCTATGGGAGGATAGTTCATTTAGAATATACATGGCAGGAGTTGGTGATGCCAGCTAAGTGACATCATCCACTCTTAGCATATTAATATGGTTCTTGTTAACATGGGAGCAGTTACTCAAAGACAGAGGGCAGAAGACATGTAAATTATTATTAAAAAAAAAAAAAAAAAGAGCAATGAGGGTCTCCCTATGTTGCCTAGGGCTGATCTCCAACTCCTTGGCTCAAGTAGTGATCCTCCTGCCTCAGCCTCCCAGAGTGCTGGGATTACAGGCATAAGTCACCATGCCCAGAAGAAAATATTGTAAATTAAATCCTCAAAGGTTCTGGTTCAAAAGTGAGGGAGAACTCAATTACTCTTGGGGTAAGGTCATCTACTGAAACCAATTTATTCCTCTTTTAAAAGCAGTATGAAAATCACTATTTCCAAGTAGTTACTGGCATCATCATTTACATGCTCTGTCCTCTCCCTCCTGTTTAACAAATTATTGTTTGGAGGAATCAAGAAAAAGCACAGAGCTCTCTCCTGGGCATCCAGGCTCAAAATCTCAAGAGTCATCCTTTGCTCTTGTTGCTCCTAAATTACTACTATACTTTGGTATGTGCAGAGAAAAATGGTCCACAAATTTTGCCTTTAATAATGGTAACCCTAGGCCAGGCGTGGTGGCTCATGCTTGTAATCCCAACACTTTGGGAGGTCAAGGTAGGTGGATCACCTGAGGTCGGGAGTTGGAGACCAGCCTGACCAACATGGAGAAACCCCATCTCTACTAAAAAATACAAAATTAGCCAGGCGTGGTGGTGCAAGCCTGTAATCCCAGCTACTCAGGAGATAGAGGCAGGAGATTTGCTTGAACCCGGGAGGCGGAGGTTGCACTCTAGCCTGGGCAACAAGAGCAAAACTCTGTCTCAAAAAAAAAAAAAAGGTAACCCTAAGCAGTGTTTTCGTTATCTATTTTCGAGGGAGGGTATGGAGTTAAACCCTAAAATGTTTCTTAATGATCCCTGCCTTCTGGTATTCATGCCCCGATATAATCTCTTCTTCTTGAGTGTGGGCCGAACCTATAACTTCTTTTTTTTTTAATTATTTTAATTCAGTCTCCATAGAGATGTCAAAAATTGCCATTGCCAACCTATGCTGCAAGTTGTCACTGCAGTGTATTGGGAAAAGTTTTCAATTATTTTAATAATCACACCTCGGATAAACCTCATTAGCTAGGATACTGCCACTGGGCAAAGCTGTAACCTGTCTCTAACAGAATATGGCAAAGGAGGCAGTATGTCACTTTTATGATTGTATTAGGTAAGACTACAGTGTCTGTCTTACTAGGAAACACTCTTCCTCGCTGTCTTAGTGAAACAAGCTGCTACGTTGTGAGCTACTCTACATGAGGCAAGGAACTGAGTGCACCAGCAAAAACCAAGGCCCTCAGTCTGACAGTCTACGAGGATTGAATGCCACCAACCATCAGGTAAGCCTGGAACCCTCCCCAGTAGAGTGCTCAGATAAGAATACAGCCCGAGCCAACCCTTGGATTATAAGTTTGCAGAGGACCTGGCTAAGCTATGCTTGAACTCCTCACCCACAGAAACTGTGAGAAAACAAATGTGTTGTTTCAGCTACTATATTTGTGGTAATACTGTCACACAGCAACAGATAATATAGAGTGGGATCTATATATACTTGAATAGTTATATACTTTTCCTTTTATAGTAAGCATACACTATGTTTATACTAAAAAAAGTTTATAAATTGTTTTGTGAAACTTGGCTTAGAAATAAATATCCTATTTAATATTTTGTATGCCCATTGCCAGTATCAGATGATCTCACAACTGGATGACTATGATTAGATTACGATGATGGTGATATTCAGTCTGGCAGGCAATGCTCAGTCTGGCACTCAAGGCCCAAGTCACCCCAAGCAGCATCTTGCTTCCAAACATACCTCCCACTCAACCACAAGGAGGCCTCAGCTCCTACTCCAACAACTGCTTCATGCTTTTGCAGTTCACACCCCTGTTTGGCCTGTGCCCTCTTCCTGCCATTCCTCCCTGGCTCAGCCAAGTTTTCACTTCCATCCAGACCCAGCTCACTCCACAAACAGGAAGACATCCAGATGGCCCTGGCTCTCAGGGACCACACGCCATCAACTCCTGCCACAAATGACTATCTGCTGTACCTCATCATCAGCACTTAACATCTGCTCCTGGATCCTGTTATTTGTCACTTCTCCAGCCAGGGGAAAAGAGTCAATCCTCATTGTCATGTGTTCCCTCAGGACCAAGGCCCAACACAGTTGGTATTCTTGTCAGCAATGACATCACGTGGCCCAGGAGTTTGATACCTTTTTGATATATAGTTAACATAACATAATGAATAAAATATTGTTCATGTCTGTGAAGGAATAACTTTTTCAGCTTGAAGCATCAAAAAGCAATCAAAGGATTATCTGAGGCCAGGCACAGTGGCTCACACCTGTAATCCCAACACTTTGGGAGGGTGAGGCGGGTGGATCACTTGAGGTCAACAGTTTGAGACCGGCCTGGATCAGTGTCTACTAACGCTACAAAAAAAAAAAAAAAAAAACAGCTGGGTGTGGTAGTGGGCACCCGTAATCCCAGCTACTCGGGAGGCTGAGGCAGGAGAATCTCTTGAACCCAGGAGGCAGAAGTTGCAGTGAGCAGAGATCTCATCACTGCACTCCAGCCTGGACAACAGAGTGAGACTCTGTCTCAAAAAAAAAAAAAAAAAAAAAAGTATTTACTGATATGATCTCAAGATTATAATTTTTTTGGCATTAAAATAATGATAGAAACAGAGTACAACCCATAGAACGACATAAGAATCCATGAGCCCATGCGGATAAACAAATAAGGAAAGGAAGGAAAGAAGGGAGATACAGCCCCCTAAGACAGAATATAAACTAATACCTGTTGAAGGAATGATGAAAGTTGGATATCGCCATTTGACAGCCATCACAGTAAAAACGGTTTCAGGAAAAAAATACCAGTAGATGCTAAAATAATGGGTGAAAGTTTGATGAAGAAATAAGATATTTACATAGTCTCAAAGTTTCTCTCACAAGAAATGTATTCATTATATAGGGGTAATAACAGCCTTATAGTAGAAAAAGCTGGTAGATACTACCTTAGGTAAGTGACAAAAGTTAATGTCACCAGTAAATGGGACAAAGAGGTTTTCATATGCTTCCTGATAGAATGCACCTGAAAAGGACACATCACTTATGTGGTATTTCTGTGAAAAGTGAATAACCCAAATCAAATTATGAGGATACATCAGAAAAACCCAAATTGAGGGACATCATATTCTTCAGAAATGTAATGTGAAGGTCATTAAAAAAAAAAAAAAAAAAAAAAAAAAAGCTTATTCCCCTGTCCCTCACTCCAGTAAAAAAAAAGTAGAAGACAGAAGGTCTGTTTCAGATTAAAGGAGACAAAAGAAATATGACAGCTGAATTCAACACGTGTTCCTGGATTGGATCTTGACCAGAAATAAAAAAAATTCACCCCATTTTTGCCACAAAGAACATTATTAGAACAAATGGCAAAGTTTTTAAAAGGTCTTGATTTTGATTATATTGTGTGAACGAAAGAGAACGTCCTTGTTTTCAGGAACTACACACTGAAATATTCAGAGCTAAAGGTCGGCAATTTATTTTCAAACAATTCAAAAAACTACATTAAAAAATCTGGGAGCGGGCTGGGCACAGTAGCTCACGCCTGTAATCCCAGCACTTTGGGAGGCCAAGGTGGGTAGATCACTTGAGGTCAGGAGTTCAAGACCAGCTTGACCAACATGGTGAAACTCCATCTCTACTAAAAATACAAAAAAAATTAGCCAGGCATGGTGGCGTGTGCCTGTAATTCCAGCTACTTGGGAGGCGGAGACAGGAGAATTGCTTGAACCCAGGAGGCGGAGGTTGCAGTGAGCCAAGATCTCGCCACTGTACTCTAGCTTGGGCAACTGAGTAAGACTCCATCTCAAAAAATAAAATAAAATAAAATCTGGGAGAGAATAATAAAGCTAACATGGTAAATTGCTAGCAATTGGGGAATCTATATTTTCCAACATAGGGAAAGGTATAAGGGAAATCTTTTTGCTATTTTTGCAACTTTTTTATAAATCTGAAATTATTTTTTGTCATTTTTTTAACCCACACTACATAGGTGTATAAATCTAAATTATTTCAAAATAAAAACTTCCTAAAATAAATATTCAGGAAAAAATATGCATCTATTACATAGGAAGAATACTTTGAAGCCATAAATACCTAAGTGGAAGGAAAGGAACCACGCCCACATATAGTCCTGGTGAACATTTCAAGGCTAGCCCCTGGAATGCAGATGTATGCACTCAGCCCCCACAAAAATCACTGAGCACTCATTCCACAAGGTGGCAGAGCTGCCCCAAATGCCAGAATTAGGTTGGAACAGTTAGCTCTGGACTAGATGTGTTGCCCTCCCAGCTCCTCCTCCTCCTGCTGCCCACGAGCCTCCTTCACACCAATTTATCAGATTGTGACTCCATCTCAGTTTAAAAACGCAAGACTGTGGCACCAGCTCAGGACAGCAATCACTAAAGAGTGACTAACGCAGCATCCCAGCTTCCAGGGGCCTGGCTGGATGCTTCTGAAGATGGTCATGGTCCCGCCCTATTTCCTACTTACTTACGTAATACATTCCTGGTGAATGAGTTCTCAACAACCTCCCGTTCCCCCAGCAATCTTTCTGGATCATTCTGTACTCACACCACTAAACCTATGTTCCAAAAGAAACACCAGAAACACCATCCAGTTTCCAGATCAAGACATTTTCCACAACTCAAAGAATTCAAAAGGCACCATCCAGTCCTGGAGTACTGACATCACTTGTACCACACACTACCCTCCAAACCTAGCCACCCTGCTAAGTCTCTTACTCTGAGTGTACACACTGCTTTAATGAGTGCCCCGAGAGCAGAAGTTTGCATCACATACTGTGCAATGCCCCTAAAGGCAGGGACTCTGTTCATTTCACTTGATTTATATAGCACCCAGCATCTTATCAGATGGAATTAGGCACTCAGCAGGAAAACAACAGTTACAGACTCTGGGCCAAGGTACACTGGCTCACACCTGTAATTTCAGCGCTTTGGGAAGCCGAGGCAAGTGGATTGCTTGAGCTCAGGAGTTCGAGACCAGCCTGGGCAAAATGGCAAAACCCTGTCTCTACAAAAAATACAAAAATTAGCCAGGAGTGATGGAAAGTGCCTGTGGTCAGAATGATTCAGGAGGCTGAACAGTGGGAGGATCACTGAAGTTCTGGAAGTCAAGACTGCAGTGAGCCGTGACAGTGCCACTGCATTCCAGCCTGGATGACAGAGTGAGATCCTGTCTCAAACAAAAATTTAATTTAATTTTACCAACCTCTACAATACCGACCATTAGGAAGTGTGCCAATCTAGCTAAGTCACTCCTTCATGCCAAATATTAGGCTCTTTGTCTGTAAAACAGGGAGAATTAATAGGGAAAAGTTAGAAAGAACTTAAATATATTTCAGCAGGGGCTAGGTAAATAAATTATGGAACATCCATACAATGAAATAAATTATACGTAATTGTTTTTGTTTTTGTTTTTCCAGGGACAGGGTCTCACTCTGTTGTCAAGGCTGGAGTGCAGTGGTAGGATCATAACTTACTGCAACACTGAATGCCTGGGCTTAGAGCGATCCTCCCGCATCAGCCTCCCGAGTAGCTGGGACTACAGCCGTGTGCCACAATGCCTAGCTAATTATATTCTTTTCATTTTTTTCTTTTCTTTTTTTTTGAGACAGAGTGTCGTTCTATCACCCAGGCTGGAGTGCAATAACGTGATCTCGGCTCACTGCAACCTCCGCCTCCCACGCTCAAGCAATTCTCCTCTCTCAGCCTCCAGAGTAGCTGGGACTACAGGCACACACCACCGCACCCGGCTAAATTTTTGTATTTTTAGTAGAAACAGGGTTTCGCCATGTTGTCCAGGCTGGTCTCTAACTCCTGACCTCAGGTGATCTGCCTGCCTTGGCCTCCCAAAGTGCTGGGATTACAGACTTGAGCCACTGTGCCCGGCCTAATTATATGTAATTGTGAAAGGAGACAGGGCTGGGCATAGTGACTCATGCCTCCAATCCCACCACTTTGGGAGGCCCAGGTGGGGGCCCAGAGTTCAAGACCAGCATGGGCAATATATCAAGACCCCATCTCCACAAAAAATTTAAAAATTAGCCAAGCTTGGTGCCACATGTCTGTAGTCCTAGCTACTCAGGAGGCTGAGGCGGAAAGATGGCTTAAGCCCAGGAGGTCGAGGCTGCAGTGAGCTATGATCATGCCACTACACTCCAGCCTGGGTGACAGAGCAAAACCCTTCTCAAACAAATAAATGAATGAATACATAAATAAATATTACCCATCACATTACTGATATGTTTCCCCATGGACCTACTTGCTCTGGCTGGGAATAAAAAGTATTCAATAAAAGTGTGCTTGAACAAGGCCCAGAGGTAGGAGTGTATCTGCTATACCTGCAGGATAGCAAGGAGGCCATGTGGCTGCAGCAGAATCAACAGGAAGGTGAGGCAACAGGTGGCCAGAAGAAGCTGGGCCCTGCAGGCCAGTGTATGGTCCTGAGGCCCTCATGACCAAATACTAACAGCAGTGGGCCATGGGACTATGGGAGACAAGAATGTTAGTTGAATTATCCTTGTATATTTCTGGAGTTCTTTTCAAATTTACGAATATTTTTTTCAATGCCCAGAAAAAGCATACAGAATAAAGACAAGATGACTGCCATAAATGGGGTGAAAGGCACAGACTGATAAAGTCTGAAGAAAGTCCTGATTTTGAAAATTATATTGTGGTAATGTAGAAGAATGTCCTTGTCTTTAGGAAATATGGATTTTTTTTTTCTTTTTCTTATTTTCTTTTTTTTGATAGAGTCTTGCTCTGTCACCCAGGCTGGAGTGCAGTGGTGCTATCTTGGCTCACTGCAACCTCCGCCTCCTGGGTTCAAGCAATTCTCCCACCTCAGCCTCCCGAGTAGCTGGGATTACAGGTGCACACCACCATGCCTGGCTAATTAAATAGGGGATTTTCTAAAAAGTACTTAGGGAGGCCAGGTGCGGTGGTGGCTCACACCTATAATCCCAGCACTTTGCAAGGCTGAGGCGGGTGGATCACCTGAGGTCAGGAGTTCAAGACCAGCCTGGCCAACATGGAAACCCAGTCTCTACTAAAAATACAAAAATTAGTCGGGCATGGTAGTGTGCGCCTGTAATCCAAGCTACTTGGGAAGCTGGGGCAGGAGAATCTCTTGAACCCCGGAGGCAGAGGTTGCAGTGAGTAGAAATCACACTACTATACTCCAGCCTGGGTGACAAAAGCGAGAAACTCTGTCTCAAAAAAAAAAAAAAAGTATTTAGGGATAAAGGTCTGGAACTTATTTTTAAACAATTCAGAAAAAGTACTTTCTAAAAAAAAAATTAAAATTTTTTATTTTCTTTGAGACAGAGTCTCACTCTGTCATCTAGGCCGGAGTACAGTGGCACGATCTTGGCTCACTGCAATCTACACCTCCCAAGTTCAAGAGATTCTCTTGCCTCAGCCTCTCAAGTAGCTAGGACTACAAGCATGTGCCATCATGCCCGACTAATTTTTTTATTTTTGTAGAGACAGGGTTTCAATATGTTGGCCAGGCTGGTCTCGAACTCCTGACCTCAAGTGATCCGCCCGCCTCAGGCTCCCAAAGTGCTGGAATTACAGGCGTGAGCCACTGCATCCCATCTAGAAAAAGTACTTTAAAAAACAGAATAATAAGCTGGGCGCGGTGGCTCACGCCTGTAATCCCAGCACTTTCGGAGGCCGAGGCGGGTAGATCATGATGTCAGGAGATCGAGACCATCCTGGCTAATATGGTGAAACCCCATTTCTACTAAAAATACAAAAAAAATTAGCCAGGCGTGTTGGTGGGCACCTGTATAGTCCCAGCTACTCGGGAGGCTGAGGCAGCAGAATGGCATGAACCCAGGAGGCGGAGTTTGCAGTGAACCAAGATTGCGCCACTGCACTCCAGCCTGGGTGACTGAGCAAGACTCCATCTCAGAGAAGAAAAAAAATAGAATAATAAAGCAAATATGGTAAACTGCTGGCAATCGGGGAATTTGGTTAAAGGTATATTCTTTGTACCATTTTTGACAACATTTTTAATAACAAATTATTTCAAGATAAAAACTTCTTTAAAATATATGCAGAAAAAAATGCCTTATGGCCACAAAATAGCTAAATGGAAGGAAAGCAACCCTGCCAACACAGGTTATCTCCCTATCCTGAAAATGAAGCATTTTTCAGTTTCTCAATAAATTCCTCAAAGCAACCAACCTCAGTTTGGCAGCAACTTACCCCACCTTAACCCACTTCAGGAAGTCTGCAATCAAGTCAGAACACATACCTGACAGTCTCAGAAATGGCCCTGTGGTCATGCCATGCTAGCTGCTTTGCCTACAGTTTCAAATGCCTAAGTGTTACCCATCCTTCAAGGTCCTGTGCAAGTACTACCTTCTTCCATCCCTGCCCCTAAAGCACCAACCTCTCCCCAAGAGGCAAATAGCAAATCCAAATAGCAGTTAATGAACGCTAAAACCAAGAGTGCCCAGTCATCTTTGCATACTCAACAGTTAGCAGTCCTAGGCATATGTTAAAGGCTCAGTAAGTGAGTTGAAGTCAATTAATTTCTCTCTCTCTCTCCTTTCTCTTTCTCTCTTTCTTTCCTTCTTTCACACGGTCTCACTCTGTCGCGGCTCTGGAGCACAGTGTTGCCATGACCATGGCTTATTATAGCTTTGACCTCCAGGGCTCAATCAATCCTCCCACCTCAGCCTCACAAGTAGCTGGGATTACAGGCTCATGCCACCACACCCGGCTAATTTGGTTTTTGGGGTTTTGTTTTGGGGTTTTTGTTTTTTTTTTTGGAGACATGGGGTTTCACCATGTTGCCCAGGCTGGTCTTGAAAGGTCAATTTCTTTCTTTTTTACATGGGTCCCTTTAATAACAATACATATACCATGTTACCACCATGGAATGTAAATTCAGTTAGATATGAGAATTTCACAAGCGTAATAACATTCTATGGTATATAAAAGTTTGGGTATACTGTCTGGCCTAACCAGATTGCTCTTAAGCCATTAATCAAAACCATTATAGGTAATTTGTTCAGTTTAATGTTTATAATTCTTATGGAAAAAATAAGCAATGCACACATTTAAAAAGTGTTCATTTACCTTTGCATGAGTGCTTAAAATACATATTTCTATTTCAAGATGACATTTAAAAATTATTCTAATATAACAGCAGCAAAAATATAATTTGCAATTACTAAAGAAATAAACTAGAATCCATAAGTTATTCTCATGTTTACAACTGTGATTCTTTAATAAATACTGTTATTATGCAGCTCTACTGTAAGTTTTCTAGATTTGGTTTAAACACACGCACATATACATATTGTCAGTTGTGGGAAGCTTTACAAGTTATATTCCAAGCACTTTTTGGACAGAGTTCTTAAAGAGCCAGCCAGCCCACAAAACAGGCAGAAAAATAGTTAAATTAACTGGGGCAAATAGGACTCTTCTATAACATCCAAAATACATGAGACTCTGCAGCAAACTGGGAATACTTTGGGGTTGGCCCGTTATCTTCTTTAGAACTAAGTTCATCTTAACAATTTAAGAAGGTGGACATCTCGACACCATCAACTGCATTTAGGTCACATGTTTCTTTTAAGTTAACTTGACTTCCTTGAATGACCTAGTTAGTAAACTAGTCACTAGTAATTCAGTCACCAGGCATATCAAGCCTGTAAAAAAGTAAGACAAGGGCCAGGCGCGGTGGCTCACGCCTGTAATCCCAGCACTTTAGGAGGCCGAGGCGGGCGGATCACAAGGTCAGGAGATCAAGACCACGGTGAAACCCCGTCTCTACTAAAAATACAAAAAATTAGCCGGGCGCGGTTGTGGGCGCCTGTAGTCCCAGCTACTCGGGAGGCTGAGGCAGGAGAATGGCGTGAACCCGGGAGGCGGAGCTTGCAGTGAGCCGAGATCGCGCCACTGCACTCCAGCCTGGGCTGGGCGACAGAGCGAGACTCCGACTCAAAAAAAAAAAAAAAAAAGTAAGACAATATTCAAAATGCCATGTTACCATCTAAACCCATACAAATTAGTTTATTTTCAACAATAATACATAACTTCAATAATGAGAAGTCTAACTAAAGCAAGCTCCTCCAACAAGACCAAGACAGCATCTCTTCTTCTAAGGCTTAGGTTTTGCCCAGAATTCGCGCCCAGCCAAATTTTTGTATCTTTAGTAGAGATGAGGTTTCACCATGTTGGCCAGGCTGGTCTCTAACTCCTAATGTCAGGTGATTTGCCCACCTTGGCCTCCCAAAGTGCTGGGATTACAGGAATGAGCCACCACACCCAGCCCGAGACCTCTAAACTTCTAGGGGAATTACTAACTTCTGTTTTACTGCATAAATGAATGCTTGCCCAATTACAACAGTCACAACTGCATTCTCCTCTGGCTTTTTTATTTTTCTATTTTTGAGATAGAGTCTCACTCTGTCGCCTAAGCTGGAGTACAGTGGCACGATCTCGGCTCACTGCAACCTCCACCTCCCAGGTTCAAGCAACTCTCCCACCTCAGCCTCCCGAGTAGCTAGGATTACAGGCGCCTGCCACCAGACCTGGGTAATTTTTGTATTTTTGATAGAGATGGGGTGTCACCATGTTGGCCAGGCTGGTCTCGAACTCCTGACCTCAAGTGATCTGTCCACCTCGACCCCCCAAAGTGCTGAGATTACAGGCATGAGCCACTAGACCCAGCCATCTACTCTGGCTTTTAAGTCACTAAAGCAAAAAGCAAATACCTCATTAAAAAAAAAAAAAAAAAAAATACAGCAATGGGTTCCATGCTATATTTATTCATCTTGGCTCAAGCTCAAAGTAATTTGACCTCCACCCTTACTATTAACCCTCTTGGAAAATAGATAAGTGCTTCAATCCGTTGCAATGGTTTCAAAATTATTCCCTTAGAAAGGCAAAATTATTCCCTTAGAAAGGACCTTTGTAAGGATGCAAAAGACAACGTGAAATCTCATCATCATCCTTTCCCCTAGACTCACCCGTCCCACCCTTACTATACTTGATTCTGTGCTCTCCACAATCCAGAAACATAGCTAAGTTAGCTAATGCAAGACAGAAATTACGTATGTGTATATCTTGGGAAAAAGTAGAGCCCAAGACCCCATAAAATACATAAACTTTACAAAAGGCACTGGAGTTAGCTTCCAATCTAGTCTCTTATATGCATGGCGTATTTCCTAGTGGTATAGGAACAATTAACTACAAATTTCAAGTGACATCTAACATAACACTACCCTTAAGACAACATAATTAAAAGCTTAGTCTGCTGAGTCACAAGGGATGTGGCTGATCATCTAGAGCTCTCCCTGCCACGACAGACAACTAAATTCCGAGATTAAATTTCCACCTCATTTATATATGAACTTTAATAATTTGCCCGATCTGTCAGAAGAGCAGGCTGGGAAGAGCACCGACACTGAGAGGAGGATGAGCAAAAAAAGGAAGATCCCTTGCCCCGACAAGCCCTCAAGGCTGAAGCACAACACTATGGACTCGGCTAGACACAGGACTAAGAGAACAGCAGCAGAGATGAGCCAGGAATGAATACTTCAGTACTCTTCTAATTTTTTTAATTT
Organism: Macaca nemestrina; assembly: GCF_043159975.1. Lineage (NCBI taxonomy): Eukaryota > Metazoa > Chordata > Mammalia > Primates > Cercopithecidae > Macaca > Macaca nemestrina. Next base: position 28,965,159 of record NC_092139.1, read on the forward strand.
TTTTTTTTTTTTTTTTTTTGAGACGGACTCTCACTCTGTCACCCAGGCTGGAATAGTACAGTGGTGCGATCTCAGCTCACTGCAACCTCTGCCTTCTGGGTTTAAGCAATTCTCCTGCCTCAATCTCCAGAGTAGCTGGGACTACAGGCACGCGCCACCACGCCCAGCGAATTTTTGTATTTTTAGTAGAGACGGGGTTTCACCATGTTGGCCAGTCTGGTCTCGAATTCCTGACCTCAAGTGATCTGCCTGCCTAGGCATCCGAGAGTGCTGGGATTATAGGCGTGAGCCACCACGCCCGGACAATTTTTTAAAAATTTTTAAGAGATAGGGTCTTGTTCTGTCACCCAGGCTGGCAGTGGTACAATCACAGCTCACGGCAGCCTCGACCTCCCCAGTTTAAGTGATCCTCCCACCTTAGCCTCCCAAGTAGCTGGGACTATAGGCATGAACCATCATGCCAGGCTAATTTTTTTATTTTTTGAAGAGAGAGGGTCTCACTATGTTGATGCAAGACCTTCAATATAGCGAGTTTTGAACTCCTAGCCTCAAGTGATCCTCCCGTCTCGACCTCCCAGAGTACTGAGATTCACTATTTTCAAACAGCTGCTCTACTACATTTATTTTAACTATATAGCATCTGGCCAAGGAAAAAAAAAAAAACTATTCAAAAAAAATTTTTAAGTTATACAAATAAAAAGTAGGCAATTCTAAAGACACATAGTCTTATTTGTTTTTTAACTAAAAGTTAAGAAAAAAAATTAGCTGGGCATAATGGCACATGCCTGTAGTCCCAGCTACTCAAGTGACTGAGGCAGGAGGATCACTTGAGTCCAGGAGGTCCTGGCTGCTCTGAGCTGTGATTGTGCCACTGCACTCCAGCCTGGAAAACAGTGAGACTCTATCTTTAAAAAAAAGTCAAGTTTAAACAAAAACCAGAAGAATTTGTCATCAGGAACCTATAAGAAAATCTGAAGGAAATTCTTCATGCTGAAAAGAAATCTTCGAAGAAATAAAGAACATTGGAAATAGGCATGTGTAAATACGACTGTTGCTTTTGCCTTATTGTCTTTAACATACATAATTGTGTAAAGCAAAAATTATAATACTACATTATGAAATTTATAATAGGCCAGGCATAGTGGCTAACGCCTATAATCACAGGACTTTGGGGAGGCCAGGGCGGGTAGATCACTTGAGGTCAGGAGTTCCAGACCAGCTTGACCAACATGGTGAAACCCCATCTCTACTAAAAATACAAAAAAAAAAAATTAGCCAGGCGTGGTGGCACATGCCTGTAATCCCAGCTACTTGGGAGGCTGAGGCAGGAGAATTGCTTGAATCCGGGAGGCGGAGGTTGCAGTGAGCCAAGATCACGCCATTGCACTCCACCTGGGCAACAAGAGTGAAACTCCATCTCAAAAAAATAAATAAAACTTTTTTTAAAAAGGAATTTATAGGATATGTAGATATAATTCATGTGACAACTACAACGTGGGGGAGGTTAATGGAACATTTTTACATAAAGTGGTTCAATATTAACTCTAAAGTGAACTGTGAAAAGTTAAGGATGCATACCATAATCCATAGAGTAACCTCTTTAAAAATGCTAGAAATACATCTAAAAGCTAACAGATGAATTAAAATGAAATTCTTAAAAAATTAACCTAAAAAACAAGAAACAAAACAAAACACAAATAAGATAAACAGACAACCAGCCTGGCCAACATGGTGAGACCCCGTCTCTACTAAAAAATACAAAAATTAGCCAACTGTGGTGGCAGGTGCCTGTAATCCCAGCTACTCAGGAGGCTGAGGCAGGTGAATCGCTTCAACCCGAGAGGCAGAGGTTGCAGTGAGCAGAAATTGCGCCACTGCACTCCAGCCTGGGCAATAGAGCAAGACTCTGTTGCACAGAGCAACACTCTGTCTTTAAAAAAAAAAAAGGCAAAACACAGTCAAATGTTAGACCAAAACCCAACCATATCAACAATTACATTTAGGCCAGGCACGGTGGCTCACATCTGTAATCCCAGCACTTTGGGAAGCCGAGGTGGGCAGATCATCTGTAGTCAGGAGTTCAAGGCCAACCTGGCCAATACGGAGAAACCCCATCTCTACTAAAAATACAAAAATTAGCTGGACGTGGTGGCACATGCCTGTAATCCTAGCTACTCGGGAGGCTGAGACATGAGAATTGCTTGAACCCAGGAGGCAGAGGTTGAAGTGAATGGAGACTGCACCACTGCACTCCAGCCTGGGTGACAAAGCAAGATTCTGTCTCCAAAAAAAAAATTATAAATGTGTATGCATTTAAAAGATCTTCAAAATACGCAAAGCAAAAATGACAAAATTAGGCCGGTTGTGGTGGCTCATGCCTGTAATCCCAGCACTTTGGGAGGCCAAGGCAGGCGGATCATGAGGTCAGATCAAGACCATCCTGGCTAACATGGTGAAACCCTGTCTCTACTAAAAATACAAAAAAAAATTAGCTGGGCGTGGTGGCGGGCACCTGTAGCCCCAGCTACTCAGGAGGCTGAGACAGGAGAATGGTGTGAACCCGGGAGGCGGAGCCTGAAGTGAGCCGAGATCACACCACTGCACTCTAGCCTGGGCAATAGAGCGAGACTCCGTCTCAAAAAAAAAAAAAAAAAAAAATGACAAAATTAAAGGGAGAAATTAACAAATCCACAATAACAGAGATTTTAACAACCCTCTCTTAGAAACTGACAGAACTAGACCAAAAGGAAAAAAAAAACACAAAAATCAATTTGTCAGAGAAACACCATCAACTACCTTGATCTAACTGACAGATATAGAACAAACACACAACAACGGTAAAATACATGTTCTTCTCAAGTGCATATGAAACATTCACCAGGACAGATCATATGCTGGACCATAAATTAAATCTCAACAAATGTAAAAAGATTGAAATCCTACACAGCATGTTCTCTGACCACAGTAAAACTATATTAGAAATCAACAGCAATAAGGTATCTACAAAAACATAAAATACTTCAAACTAAAACAGCATACTTCTAAGAAACGCATGGTCAACAAATAAATCACAAGATATATTAAATTGAACAAAAATAGAAACACAACATATCAAAATTTGTAAGATGCTGCAAAAGCAGTGCTCAGTAGGAAATGTATGACTTTATTATTTATTTGTTTGTTTATTTATTTATTTATTTATTTTTTAGACTGAGTCTCACTCTGTTGCCCAAGCTGGAGTGCAATGGCGGGATCTTAGCTCACCGCAACCTCCACCTCCTAGGTTCAAGCAATTCTCCTGCCTCAGCTTCCTGAGTAGCTGGGATTACAGGTGCCTGCCACCATGCCCAACTAATTTTTGTATTTTTGGTAGGGTTGGGGTTTCACCATGCTGGGCAGGCTGGTCTCGAACTCTCGACCTCAGGCAATCCACCCACCTCGGCCTCCCAAAGTGCTGGCATTACGAGCCACCACGCCCAGCCGGAAATTTATAACTTTAAATGCTCATATTAGGAAGAAAGATCTTTTCACCAGGCAATGAAAAAAAAAGGAAGAAAGATCTAAAATCAATTAGGTAAAGTTCTACAAAAAGCTGAAGGAAGAAAGCAAGATCAAAACAGAAATCAATGATATTTTAAAAAATAAACAATAGAGAAAATTGAAGTAAAAGCTCAGTTATTTGAAAACAAAATAGATAAAGCCCTAGCCATACTAAGAGAGGGAAAACAAATTATGAAAATCAGAAATGAAAGGAGCATAACATTAAAATGATAAGGGAATATTAATAAAAGGTGAAAAAGATCAACAGAAAATTTTTTTTTTTTTTTTTTTTTAGTTCACAAAGCATAAGCAAAAGTGTATATAAAAAGAGGATTAATTTAACTCTAGATATGAACCTTCCACAGTCGAAATCTCTTGTAATTCCACAAGGGGAGAAGTCGTTTCCGTTTTCATGGTGTTTTCTCCCATTGACGGGCAGTTCAACTCCAAGCCTGCAGCCCCGGATCCATCCCCAAAGGAGTGGCAAGTCAGTGCAGATGAGACCTGGCCAGCTTCCAAAGTAGACTTCAGCTGACCTAGAAGAAAAAAAGAAAGTTTGGGGGAAATATACATGTATGCAATTCTGAAACCGAAAGTCCTACAACAGTCTAAGAAAGCCAGGGACTTTTTAGAGGAAGGAATTAATCTAAAACAAAAAAGTATACATTCACAGGTTCCAGTACATACAGGCTGGCCTGTGAGCTTCTCAAAGAAAGAGGTTAAAGTGAAAGGAGAAATTGCTAGAAGTATAAACACAAAGGCACGAATGAGATGGCAGCAGAGAGAGAGAAGCAGGGCTCTTCAAACAGTGTACCTCCAGGCCAACATTGAGCGGTAAATAAGCAAAACCAACCACAAATGCATCCAGAAAGTATGTCTATTGAATAAATCATCAGTGAAGAGCAATACATTATAAACACACTACAGCCCATTCAATAGTTTGATTTCAAGACAATTTAATACTTGTGGAAGGCAGAACACAATGATTTAGATTGATTCTCACTAAAAAGGCACCAGGTTGGCAAGACAATTCCTGAACAGACTGACTCACCTTCTTCAGATTCCTTGGTACTAGACAACGTGTCTTGCAAAGGATCCGTATCAACCAAATCTGATACAACCAAGTCAGGATCTAGGATCTCATGGGTCCCATTAGTGGACAGCCTGGAGGAACGTCTCCTCGATAAGTCTCTGTCAGTGTTTTCCGAGTAGTTTTTTGACTTTTCCTGGGCTATTAAACCATTAAGAGAGTTGTAGTCAAGAGACCAACAAGAAGAAATAACTGTGCTACTACAGATTTCTGGGCTGGATGTCTCTAAAAGGACTTTACAGAGAGACTCCTGGAATATTAGAGTAGTGATAAAAGCAAATACCCTTTACTAGTTTACAGTTTTAAGTAAGGGCAAAGCATCCCTGCCAGGATAGAATTTCACTTCTTTAAGGATTCATGGTCTGAAAATGTGTACTAGGTCATGTCCCACTCTTGACAACTATGCTCTATTTTGGGGCTTCCCAAATGTACTAACTTCCAAAGTCAATAAGGTTTATAAGAGCCTTACTTAGAGCTATCACAAATCCTTTCTGGAGCCAACAGGGTACTTTTTATTTTAAATTTATTTAAATATTTGAGCCAACTCACTCCAGAGGGTATTTTTTTAAATAAATAAATAGTATTTTATTTTGTATTTTTATTTTTTGTAAGACAGAGTCTCACTCTATCACTCAGGCTGGAGGACAGTGGCACAGTCTTGGCTCACTGCAATCTCCGCCTCCTAGGTTCAAACAATTCTCCTGCCTCAGCCTCCCGAGTAGCTGGGATTACAGGTACCTGCCACCACACCCAGCTAATTTTTTTTTTTTTTTTTTTTTTGAGACGGAGTCTCACTGTCACCCAGGCTGGAGTGCGGTGGCGGGATCTTGGCTCGCTGCAAGCTCTGCCTCCTGGGTTCACACCATTCTCCTGCCTCAGCCTCCCAAGTAGCTGGGACTACAGGCACCTGCCAACAAGCCCGGCTTATTTTTTGTATTTTTTTAGTACAGACGCGGTTTGACCATGTTAGCCAAGACGATCTCGATCTCCTTACCTCATGATCTGCCCACCTCCACCTCCCAAAGTGCTGGGATTACAGGTGTGTGCCATTGTGCCCGGCCACACCCAGCTAATTTTTATATTTTTAGTAAAGACAGGGTTTCACCATGTTGGCCAGGCTGGTCTCAAACTCCTAACCTCAGATGATCCACCCACCTCAGCCTCCCAAACTACTGGGATTACAGGCATGAGCCACTGCGCCTGGCCAATAAGTAGTATTTTTAAAGTTTCACTCTACATAGAAACCCATCCCTTCCTAAGCCATTAAATTTCCAGTGGCATCCAAATCAAATGTGATTTATGGATATGAAGATGATACCACAGAACCCAGCATTAGCACAGTTTGTGCTTTGGGATTTATTTTTCTTCTAGCAAAAACTCCTTCTGATCCAACTGCATCCTACTCACATTACCTCATGTGACCAGAGACAAACATTAGAGCCTATAGGGAATGGGGGACAGGATGAATATAGAGGAGGCTGACCCAAACAATGTCAAATTCTAGCCACACATAAACAAACTGGAAACTCACATGAATTTTTGTCAAGCCGAGGACGTTTTAATGGGACTTCACATCCTTTTGATATTTTCCGTCTTCTCAATTCCAATGTTATTGGTTGCAAAGTTTGAGAGTTTGAATCCACAGCTACCATGTTTATAAAACCACACAAAAAAGATACATAATTTCTTAGTGTCTGTCATTTTTATATACAAATAAAACATATATATGCAAAAATCACTGCATTATAAATGGACCATCAAAATGTCATTCTTACTTAAGATAAAAGAAAAAAAGTAAAATGAGTGAGAAATTACTTCCTTATAGGAGATACCTTGCAGAATGACCTCCTGAATCTTTTCTATGATCCAGCTCCAGTTTTCAACCTCTACTTGCTACATTAATTACCTTAGCATTGAGCCTAGTTTTGAGGGTACAAGAAAAATGTCTAAGAGAATTTATTTTTTTTTTTCTTTTGAGACGGAGTCTTGCTCTGTCCCCCAAGCTGGAGTGCAGTGGCGTGCTCTCTGCTCACTGCAACCTCCGCCTCCCAGGTGCAAGCGATTCTCCTGCCTCAGCCTCCAGAATAGCTGGAATTACAGGCACCCAACACCACACCCGGCTAATTTTTGTAATTTTAGTAGAGTCACGGTTTCCCCATGTTGGTCAGGCTGGTCTCGAATTCTTGACCTCAAGTGATCCAGCCGCCTCGGCCTCCCAAAGTTCTGGGATTACAGGCATGAGCCATGAGATCTGGCCAAGAATTTGTATTTTCTTAAACACAATCCTAAAAAAATTATTGGGAGACTATGCTACTTAATAGTCAATGTTCCAGGCAAGCCTGCTGGTCCCCGGCAAACCCAGCTCTGACGTAATTTAGCAGTACAGACGGTAAGCCTTTGAAAAGTACTTACTATTTAGTTTTTTGTTTGTTTGTTTGTTTGCTTGCTTGCTTGCTTGTTTTTTTGAGATGAAGTCTTGGTCTGTTGCCCAGGCTACAGTGCAGTGGCACGATCTTGGCTCAATGCTACCTCTGCCTCCTGAGTTCAAGCGATTCTCCTGCCTCAGCCTTCCCTGTAGCTGGGATTACAGGTGCCTGCCACATCTGGCAAATTTTTTTTTTTGGTATTTTTAATAGAGATGGGGTTTCACCATGTTGGCCAGGCTGGTCTTGAACTCTTGACCTCAAGTGATCTGCCTCCCAAAGTGCTGAGATTACAGGCGTGAGCCACCTGCCCAGCATAGTACTTACTATTAATTTTTTTTTTTTTTTTGAGATGGAGTTTCGCTCTCATTGCCCAGGCTGGACTGCAATGGCGCGATCTCAGCTCACTGCAACCTCTGCCTCCCAGGTTCAAGTGATTCTCCTGTCTCAGCCTCCCAAGTAGCTGGGTTTACAGGCATGCACCACCACGCCTGGCTAATTTTGTATTTTTAGTAGAGACAGGGTTTCTCCATGTTGGTCAGGCTGGTCTCGAACTCCTGACCTCAGGTGATCTGCCCACCTCGGCCTCCCAAAGTGCTGGGATTACAGGTGTGAGCCACTGAGCCTGGCCCTTACTATTTAGTTTTAAACCTACCACCTAAGAAGCTCTCCCCAAATCAGAAAAGATGAGAATCAAAAAGGCAGGCAGAAGGAACTGGGAAGTTGGGCAGGAAGGCAAGGCTAAGGGGTCTCAGGAAGGGTAAAATGAGGAGAGAGAAGAGGAAGGAGGAAAGGAAGATGGAGGAAGAGAAGTAAATGGAAGGAAAAGAGGAAGGGAAGGGAGAAAGATGAGAAGGGGGAAGAGGGACAGAAAAGATTCATCTAAGACCTGTAGCTTCAGGTAGGTCAAATGGCTCAACAAGACACAGGCCTGAAGTGTGAGGAAGCAAACCAGAAGACCGTTGAACTCCAAGGTTCTTCCTGTGTTCAAGCTTCCCAATGTGCCAGTATTATTTTGTTCCAACTGGCAGAACTTGGAAATCCCACACATTCCATGTTAAACATAAATACAAACAGGCTGGCTGGGTGTGGTGGCTCACGCCTGTAATCCCAGCACTTTGGGAGGTAGAGGCAGGCAGATCACCTGAGCTCAGGAGTTCAAGACAAGCATAGCCAACATGATGAAACCTTGTCTCTACTAAACATACAAAAAATTAGCCAGACATGGTGGCACGCTCCTGTAGTCCCAGCTACTCGGGAGGCTGAGGCACAAGAATCACTTGAACCCAGGAGGCAGTGGTTACAGTTAGCCGGGATCGTGCCACTGTACTCCAGCCTGGGAGAGAGAGACTCCATCTCAAAAAAATAAAAATTAAAAAAAAAAAAAAAATACAAACAATCCTCTCTAAATAGCTCATATCCTGTTCCCAATCAAGTCTATACAATCTAGGGTGTTCAAGGAAGGCTCTAAAAATTAATGAACTTATTCCAAGTAATGTTTTAAGGGGATTTGAACAATATATAGGATATCTGGCAAGTCTTCTTCCCTTTGATACTGTATATAAACAGGGGCTGACTATACAGAACTTGAGTGTTTCCCAAACTCTTCTTACAGTATAAGTCATCTGGGAAGCTTGTTAACAACTCATATTCCCAGGTTCCCATCCAGACAGTGTGACTGGGAAAGAACTGAGACATGGCTGGAATCTGTTTTTACAAATGCCTTGGGCAAGGATTAACCATAAACTTGGAAAACATCCTTTCTATATTAAATTTATCCTACTCGTTATGAAATCCTACACTTATAAAAATATAAAAACCAAATGTCCTTTTTTCTTATCTCAATGGAGTCATGTGGCTTCAAAGGAGCAGTCTGCTTATTGGGGTACAACTACTCCTGTACATACTTTCTCGAGGGTATAAGCCAGGGCATGAATAGCTAAAGGAGAATCAGTTTCAAAACACTCAGTTCTCACAGATACTCTTTCCTAAACTAAGCTAAGGACATGTCAGATTTCTGCCAGTTTACATTTTCCACCCCTCCTTGTATAATAACTGCTTTTAACTGCCCTTCTCCCACTTTACATAAAAGGGCCTGCCTCTCACTCATCCCACATCTTAACATGGTGCTCTGCCTGGAGGTTTAAAATTTCCAGATTTTCTCAACTGGGTTTCCTCATCTGAACAGAGATACATTTTCTCTGTTTTCGTAAGGGTGGTATACAGCTATTACCATTCTCAATGCACTAAGGTCAATCCATCACAGATCAAGGATGGCTTGGGTATTGTGGCTTCTCTCCCAGAACTCAGTTGAGAAAGCCAGTGAACATAAAGCCAGTGCCGTCCAACAGAAATATGCTAAGAGTGCAAGCCACATGCAATTTTCTTTATTTTTTTTGAGATGGAGTCTCACTTCGTCACCCAGGCTGGAGTGCAGTGGTGTGATCTTGGCTCACTGCAACCTCTGCCTCCTGGGTTCAAGAGATTCTCCTGCCTCAGCCTCCCAAGTAGGTGGGATTACAGGCTCATCTAATTTTTGTGTTTTTAGTAGAGTTGGGGTTTCACCATGTTGGCCAGGCTGGTCTTGAACTCCTGACCTCAGGTGATCCGCCCATCTTGGTCTCCCAGAATGCTGGGATTATAGGCGTGAACCACTGTGCCCAGCCAATTTTTGTATTTTTAGTAGAGACAGGGTTTCACCATGTTGGCCAGCCTGGTCTCAAATTCCTGAGCCACCATGCCTAGCGAATTTTAAATTTTTTGCTCATCACATAAGAGGGTTTGGTTTTTAAGTGCCAGGCATGGTGGCTCATGTCTGTAATCTCAGCACTTTCAGAGGCCAAGGCAGGAGGATTGCTTGAGGGCCGGAGATTTAGACAAACCTGAGCAACATAGTGAAACCCTGACTCTACAAAAAATAAATTAGCCAGGCATTGTGGCATGTGCCTGTAGTCCCAGCTACTCGGGAGGCTGAGACAGGAGCATCACTTGAGCCCAGGAGGTGGAGAATGGAGTTAGCCACAATCACGCCACTGCACTCCAGCCTACGTAACAGAGTGAGACCCTGTCAAAAAAAACTTAAAAAGTTAATTTAAATACTATTTTATTTAATCCAATACCTTTCCTAAATTTGTTTTTTCTTTTTTTTTTTTTAAACTGGGCTCAGCAATCTTCCTGCCTCAGCCTCTGGAATAGCTGGGACTACAAGCACGTGCCACCAGTCTCAGACAATTTTTTCATTTTTTGTAGAGATGAGGTCTCACTATGTTGCCAAGGCTGGTCTCGAACTCCTGGGCTCAAGTGATCCTCTCTCATCAGCCTCTCAAAGTGCTGGCATGATTACAGGGATGAGGCACTGCACTCAGCTTCAGCTTCTAAAAACATTTCAACATGGAATCAATTTTTTTTGTTTGTTTTGTCGCCCAAGCTGGAGTGCAGTGGCCCAATCTCAGTCACTGCAACCTCCACTTCCTGAGTTTCAAGCAATTCTCTTGCCTCAGCCTCCTGAGTAGCTGGGATTATAGACACCCACCACCAAGCCTGGCTAATATTTCCTTATATTTTTTCAGTAGAGATGGGGTTTCACCATGTTGGCTAGGCTGGTCTCAAACTCCTGACCTCAAGTAATCCAGCCACCTCGACCTCCCAAACTGCTGGGATTACAGGCCCGGCTGTAATCAATATTTTAAAATTGAGGTGTGTTACATTCTTTTTTGTACTATTTGAAATCTAGCATTTACTTATACTTACAGCACATCTCAATTCAGACTAGTTACATTTCAAGTAGTCAATAGCCCCATGCGGCTAGTGGCTACCATACTAGACAGCAGAGGTATAGGCCCTAGCTAGGCCTAGGGACAGTTGTAGCACCCTCAGCTTTTGAGGGCAAAACCCAGTTACAAGCACTAGAGAGGAAGATCCCTTATTTCATATGGAGACAAAGCAACCTATTATATAATTTCCTATCTTACAATGAGTACTAATACACTTATGTGACGTAAGTTAAAATTTTTTCCACAGAAATTAAGTCTGATAGTCTGATTTGATAGAGAAGAGTGGCTTTGCATTCTCTACATCATTGGGGAATAATGAAAAGGCTTGCTCTGTAGTTCCACAGTTTTGATGAAAATACGTGTGTGTGTGTGTGTGTGTGTGTGTGTGTGTGTGTGTGTGTGTGTGTGTGTTTTGAAATGGGGTGTCACTACATTGCCCAGGCTGGTTTGAAAATCTCGGGCTCAAGCAATCCTCCCACTTCAGCCTCCTGAGTAGCTGGGACAACAAACATGCACCAACGCACTCAGCCTTCATGTTTTGTATTTTAAATATATCCACTGCAGCTATTTAAACTTGTGAGAAAAAGATAAATACTGCTTTAAAACGTGCTAGGGGATTCACAGTTTCAACTGAACACACAAAGAATACACAATCAAGAATGTCTGAAGATCACTGCACATATTTAATCAACAGCACACTCAGTCTAGAGACCCAGGGGACTCTTCATGCCACTGAATTGATTTGGAGAACGAGCATTTGACTTAGGAAGGAATCAGGGCTTGTTTCATTCTTGGTTATTCTAGAAGAAGTCCAAATTTTAAGTTTTTTAATAACTGCATTCTTCCCTAAATCTATACCCTCTAACCTTGACTCTTACAAATTAGCTATCTCGGCTTTTTATTTAGACTGTGAAAATTTCTAATCAATAATCACTCTCCAAAGAGCTCAATTTCAAAATGCACCCATGCTTTTCTAGCTCCAATGTTCCTTTGTCCTCATCTCCTTCAGAAGCCCATACCTTTTTACCACTTTTCTTTCACGTCTGTCTCATTAGAACTCTATTTCCTGATTCCAGGTTCTATTAAGCTGACTCAAACTGAGATCATTTGAAAAAGCACAAGCAAAAGGCCTTGGTTTATCAGGTTTATCATATAAGCTGAAGTATTCAGTCAACGGTTAACCACTACTTTAGGAAGCTCAGTTACGAACACACTTCCCAACTTAGATTCCCAACTTGGATATGTGCCTCACTTAAATTCAGCTTCATGAACACAACTTGTTTCCAGATCATAAGAAAACTCAAAATCAGTCACAAAAACAAAGGATTGAAGTATACAAGTTACAAAGAACCACAAAGGGCCACAGAAGAATACTCTGGCATTGCCCACTGCAGAGCCCACTTGAAAAACTCACCAGTAGGAGCTATGGAAGGGGGTCTGCCTCGTTTTCTTTTGGGTTCCCTCAAGTTTTCTTGTGGACTCTTCACAATGTCATTTTCAGGTTTCTTATCCACTTGGGCATCTCCAGAATACTCCCTGTCGTTTTCTGAAATGTTTTCCTTGTCTTCCTTCTCGTTCTTGGGAAGACTTTTCTCTGACACTTTCCCCTTTTCAGAACAGATTAACTTTCCTTCTTTATCAGGCTGCTTGGGTCGCTTTTCTGTCTTTAAGGGTTTATCTTCTTTGTCTTTCTTCACATTCACTGTGGCTTTTCTCTGTTCTTTAAACTTCTCTCGTTTATCAGGAGATGATGAAAGACTTTTGTGATCTGTTTCTTTAGGCCTAGCATTACCCACAATATTCTAAAATGAGCAAAATAGCGATGAAACACTTCGTGATTACTTGTAAATACAAAATTAGGAATTTCTTACAAACATATGAAGACAAACAAAGAAATAAAAACAGGACATATGCCAGGTCACATACACAAAGCACCACTGACAATATCCACCTGTACTAAGAGTTGAGAACCAATCCTTAAAACAATTCAATTATTCTGGAGACAGTGCAGTCTCCCTTATTATGACGAATAAGTCACTAGAAAATAAAATTCTGGGCTTTTGTTTGTTTTTGTTTCTGAGACAGAGTCTCTCTCTGTTGCCCACGCTGGAGTGCAGTGGCACAATCATGGCTCATGCAGCCTCGACCTCCCAGGCCCAAGCGATCCTCCCATCTCAGCCTTCTGAGTAGCTGGGACCACAGGCATGTTTCACCATGCCCAGCTAAGTTTTTTATTGTTATTTTTTGTAGCAATAGGATCTCCCTATGTTGCCCAGGCTGGTCTCAAACTCCGGGGCACAAGCAATCCTCCTGCCTCAGCCTCCTAAAGTATTGGGATTGTAGGCATGAGCCACCATGCCTGGCCTTAAAATTCTGGAAAGCAATCTTTCTGACAAAGGTGTTCGAAGAAAATGCCTTTATGCTCTGTCCTTATCCCCAGCATGACTATACTAACCCAGAGCTTTTCAGAGGCTGGTTCAGTTTGCCAGCATGTGCTGATGTCTTGTGTAGAGAAATAACAAAACTGATCAGTTTGCCAGCATGTGCTGATGTCTTGTTTAGAGAAAAAACAAAACTGATAACTGGAAGCTGAACAGGAAAACTATAAAGATTATCCAACCCAGAACCAGGGTCTCTGCTTCCTCTACCAGGTAAAGGCTGTGCTCAGTTCAACAAACCACCTACCAGGTTCCTGAGCTACTTGGAGTTTTTGCCTATTGGTAGGAAATACTGCTTCTTAGTTACGTTCTCCCTACATTACATTCTTTAAAATTCACACTAAAAATCGAAGGTCCTCTACTGTGACTGTTTCATAATAATGCCAGGTCTGAAAGCTCTAGAGATTCCAAAACTATAATTAAGTTTATTTGTGTGCATATCTCTCTTCCAGGACCTCAAAAGAGCAGAGACCACCATACTATGTTCATATGGGATCCCCAGCACCTAGCACACACTAGGCACATAGGTTTTCACTGGAAGCAGGAAGCAGTACCTAAATACTCAACAAACAAAAGTTTAATTTGTTCTACAGGGAAAAATAATAAACAAGGAAATATTTTTTCAAGTCCCCCAAATTATTCTGAAAGTAGCCAGGTTTGAGAACAGGCATTCCGGTAATGGCCAGCAGAAATATAAATTGAAATTGCCCTTCTTGTTGGGGGTTCGGGGAGGAGTTGGCAATTTGAGTCAAAACTAAAAACGTTATACCTCTGAACTAGAATAAACCCCTAGAAATAAAGTTAGCTAAAAGAATAATCCGACTTGTGTACCTGGATTGACAAATATCCTTAATGACCATTTGGGATTTGGTTACACAAAGTACAGTTCCATACATATTACAGAACACTACATAGCTGTGAAAAATCATATTCTCAGGATATTAAGGAACTTGAGGAAATGTTAGTTAAAAGAAAAGAACAGTACTATATTAATGTACCACAACTTCAGTTTTGAAAAGAAATAGATACACACACATATATATGTTTAATAAAAAACACAGAAAGATATACACACCAAATTGTTAAGCCAAGTTATACACCAAAGTGTTAAGAACAATTATATCTGTTTGATGGAATAATAGAGTTTTTATTTTCTTTGTGCTTTGTACTTTTCTAATTTTCTACAGTAAGCTAAAAACATAAGTGTTACTAATATAGAGACTATCAAAACATTTATAAGACAGTGCAGTTCTACAGAAAAAAAAAAAAATCTCCATGTATTCTAATAGTATATGAAAAAACCTTTGAAATTGCCCATGACAGATAACTGTAGCCAAACCACTGTACCCTCTTGGAAAAGAAGCCAAGTCCAGGAGCCATAGGCCTGTGCTTAAGGGCCTACTGGGCTAAGGTCAGATACTCAGAGGCCACTGGGAAATGAGAAATGAAGCATGGCACCCAAAAATCCTCACCGGGTAAGGCACTACCTCCAAGCCAAAGCACTGTGAATGCTATCCATCAATTTATTGAGAAACACAGAGTAAATAGATGAACAATTGTTATCTGGAGCCCTGGACTTCCACTTGGGAAGGTTCTGGATATAATCTGCCAATTCTGGACAAGTTTATAATTATATCCTCTGTATTAACTCATTCCACAAACCTAACACAAATATTGCCAAATTTAAGGCCAAAATAATGTTTTAGACTACTATATGGCTCCTTACGAGAGGCAAGTGATCAAAGAAAAAGCATCATCAGGGCCAAAGCTTTATGTAATAATAATGTTAATTTTCTGAAGAAGAAAATCAGCAAAAGGCCAATCAGCAAAAGGTAACCTTTGAGGTTACCTCAAAGGTATCATGTATCAAAATCCTTTGAAGCAGCTAGGCATGGTGGCTCATGCCCTGTAATCTCAGCACTTTGGGAGGCCAAGGTAGGCAGATCACCTGAGGTGAGGAGTTCAAGACCAGCCTGGCCAACATGGTGAAACCCCTGTCTCTATTAAAAATACAAAAATTAGCTGGGCATGGTGGCGCATGCCTGTAGTCCCAGCTACTCGAGAGGCTGAGGAAGGAGAATTGCTTGAACCCGGGAGGTGGAGGTTACAGTGAGCCTAGATTGCACCACTGCACTCCAGCCTGGGTGACAGAGCAAGACTGCATCTCAAAAAAAAAATCTTTAGAAACTTACGATTAGGCCGGGCATGGTGGCTCATGTCTGTAATCCCAGCACTTTGGGAATCCAAGGTGGGCAGCTCACTTGAGGTCAGGAGTTCAGGACCAGCCTGGCCAACACAGTGAAACCCCGTCTACTAAAAATACAAAAATTAGCCAAGTGTGGGGGCACACGCCTGTAATCCCAGCAAATTGGGAGGCTTAGACTGGAGAATCACTTTAACTTGGGAGGCAGAGTTTGCACTGAGTGGAGATCAGGCCACTGCACTCCAGCCTGGGTGACAGAGAGAGACTCAGTCTCAAAAAGAAAAAACTTACAAATATACATACAGAAGAATTCATTAAGAATCTGTGATAAGTAGAATCATTTCATCATCACAAAGACACAACAGAAGGCCAGGCACAGTGGCTCATGCCTGTAATCCTAGCCTTTTGGGAGGCCGAGGGGGGCAGATTGCCTGAGCTCAGGAGTTTGAGACCAGCCTGGACAACATGGTGAAATCCTGTCTCTACTAAAATACAAAAAATGAGCTGGGCATGGTAGCACGCACCTAGTCTCTGTTATTTGGGAGGCTGAGGCAGCAGAATCACTTGAACTGGGGAGGCAGGGAAGTTGCACTAGGCCAAGATTGCACCACTGCACTCCAGCCTGGGCGACAGAACAAGACTCTGTCTCAAAAAAACCCCAAAAACACAACAGGTTATAGCATCACCAAATATTGTCACATCAACTGCCATCCAAGCAGATGAGTAACCAGTTACGATGCCTCAGTGGTAAAACCTTTACTAAATTGCTAAATTAGCTGTCTCAACAGCTGAAATTAGTAATAATCAGGATTTTTAAAAACACCAGTATCCAAATTTTGATCTCTATTTTCCCCTCAACTATTAATACACAAACACAAAAAAGACAAAAAGGGGAAAAATCATGAAGAAAGTAGGCAACACTTCTAGATGGCCCATATTTATGCAAACCATATTTCCAGTATCAAAACTGAGGCCCCATGCTCAGGCAAATACATGCATGGTGACTGGAACGACAGGATACCAAATTCACAAACCAGGCACATCTAGCACAAGTGGCTGTCCAATCTGTGCCAAATGATAGCTCTGTAAACAACCAAGTAATGGTCCTAAGCTAAAAGACAGAGCTAGATGGAGAGAAAACATACTGGAGGTCTCAAGCAATTCAACGAGTTCCCTGTGATGGCTAACAGCTCTTGTGCGGGGCAGGGCACAGAGAGAAGACAAGAATAACTAGACATTGTTGAAAAAAGATGACGAAAACAGAACATAGGCAATGGTATCCAAGTATTTGGCACTTTTGAAAAAAAAATCTCTGTTAAAAGGAAACAGTGGCCGGACACAGTGGCTCACATCTGTAATCCCAGCGCTTTGGGAGGCTGAGGTGGGTGGATCACCTGAGGTCAAGAGTTCGAGACCAGCCTGACCAATATGGTGAAACCCCGTCTCTACTAAAAATACAAAAAAAATTAGCCAGGCATGGTGGCATGCGCCTATCATCCCAGCAACTCAGGAGGTTGAGACAGGAGAATTGCTTGAACCCAGGAGGTGGAGGTTGTAGTGAACTGAGATTGCACCATTGTACTCCAGCCTGGGTGACAGAACGGGACTCTGTTTCTAAATAAATAAATAGGAAACAGCAAAGAGACAAATATTTACAACTTCTGAAAACTTGTGTATTATTTTCTGGTGAAATTGTGTCAGATGGAGGAAATAAACACTTGCCATCATAAACAAATGTAATGTCTTTATTTGAGGAAACAAAACTACAGTGTTAGCATTATTCATAACACAAAGCACAAAACCACATTTCTCACCTGATCTTTGGAAAAAGCTTTGACATGAATATGTTTGACAGTCTGAACTACTCCATCATAAAATTTCACAGTGTAAGTACCTAAAATTCAAGAAGATATCATGATTTTAACTCACAATTTCATGAAAGTGGTAACTTTTCAAAGTATAAACATAAGGGATCTCCAACTACATTAATCTCATAGGCATTTAAAACTGTTTAAGTATCATATTCAGTCTTACTTATGTCCAAGATAACAGTATGCTTGTCTTCATTTCTTAGTTAAGATTACACAGTTTTCTACCTACATAAATTGAAATCCATCAAAAAAATAAACTCACTTTTAGATGCTTCATTAAAATAAAAAAAAAATTGCACTGAATTTAAGTGAAGAACAGAGAGCAGTAAAACAATTAAGAATGTGAGGAAAATGCAGACTTATTCCTTGGTGAATTTTTCACTTTTATAATTTAATCTTTATGTTCTGGGATCGGAGGCAGTAATAGCTCTTAAGTTTCAAAAGGAACATCATGGCTCACGCCTGTAATCCCAGCACTTTGGGAGGCTGAGGCAGGCGGATCACGAGGTCAGGAGTTCAAGACCAGCCTGGCCAACATAGTGAAACCTGTCTGTACTAAAAATACAAAAAATTAGCCGCGCTTGGTGGCAGGCGCCTGTAATCCCAGCTACTTGGGAGGCTAAGGCAGGAGATTCACTTGAACCTGGGAGGCAAAGGTTGCGGTGAGCCCAGATCCTGCCATTGTACTCCAGCCTGGGCAACAGAGCAAGACTCAGTCTCCAACAACAACAACAAAAAAAGCAACATCATATTCTGCTAAAGGTATTGGGTTTCTAGAGATGTGTTCTATTTCCACATCTCAAAATCCATTTGAATTATCTTCATGATACAATGTTTTAAAATAGAGACTTGGCCAAAACACAAAATGCTTGCTGCTACATTGTTAGTTTTATTTTGTTACACTGTTAGTTTTTTCCCAATAGAAAAAAAATTGTTCAAAAAAGATCCTTCCCTGCTAAAAACCTTAAGCTGGAAACCCAAATAATCTTATCTTCCCAAATAAGGTGTCCAACTACAGAAGTTCTCATTAGTCGCACCCAAACAACACTTTCAAATTTTGCATCTTAGAACCAATTCATGCCCCACCCATTTTTGCCCCAGGGATTTAAAATAATAATCACAGTTAATCTTGTCAAGATTCAGTAAACCATTGGTAATCACATAATGGTTTCCACTAGTAAACAGGTTTTTCTCTGTTTAGAACCAATTCCCCCAACCCCTGCAAAAAACCCTGAGGTCTGGGAGCGGAAGATTGCAACAACAAAGTTAAGACCTGGTTTTCACCTTCTGGTACATTCTCTTCCCACACCCCTCCACCGCCAGTCCTCAACAGGGCCTAGTCAATGGCTAATCACGGCTACCAAATGAAGTCCAAAAGTATTCAACGTCCAACGCGATCTGAGCCCAATAATTTTCCAAACCTTATTTCTCATTACCACCATCCAATACCCACCAACTCAAAGTGACAAGCTACCCACCGAAACTGCCAGTGACACTTCTATCTCCATATCTGTATTAAACTGTTTTCCTTCTGGGAATGTGCCATTCCGTGATCTTTAAGTGCCCGGCTCAAATACCCACAACAGTTCTGTAACAGCTTCCTGGCTTTTCAGCTACTAATAATTACCTCCTGATCTGAACTTCTTAGGCTCATTTGGCACCAGCCTACAGAGCTTCAAACTTAGGTCTACCTTCATATAAGTACAGATCGCAACTCAAAAGCAGGCTCTTCAAGGCCAGACACCACATCTTAGACCACTTTCTTCCACACACAGTACCTGCCTCAGAGTAGACCAGTGCTTCTCAAAGTGTAGTCCCATAGCAGAAGCATGAGCAACTCCTGGGAACTCATTAGAAATGCAAGTTACCAGTCCCATCTCAGATACACTGAATCAGCAACTGGGAACAGGGGACAGGAATATGCGTTTTTAACAAGTCCTCCAGGTGATTCTGATGTACACCAAAGTCTGAGAACCACTGCCATAGACAATTAGTAATTACCTACTGACCTTTATTCCTGGTATTTACAAAATAAAGGTGATTATTTGTCACAGGTGTCACCAATACATAAAGAAACTAGCTAGCAAGACAGACAAAATTCGATGTTCTCACTTATTTGTAGGAGCTAAAAATTAAAACAATTGAACTCATGGAGATAGAGAGTAGAAGGATGGTTACCAGAGGCTAGGAAGGGTAGTAGGTGGGGGGCGGAAATGTCGATGGTTAAGGGGTACAAAAATGTTAGAAAGAATGAATAAGACCTAGGTTGCTAGCACAACAAGGTGACTACAGTAAAAAATAATTGTACATTCTAAAATAACTTGGCCAGGCGTGGTGGCTCACACCTGTAATCCCAGCATTTTGGGAAGCCGAGGCAGGTGGATCACTTGAGGTCAGGAGTTCAAGACCACTCTGGCCAACATGGTGAAACCCTGTCTCTACTGAAAAAATGCAAAAAACATTAGCCAGGTGTGGTAGTGGGCACCTGTTATCCCAGTTACTCAGGAGGCTGAGGCAAGAGAATCACCTGAACCCAGGAAGTGGAGGTTGCAGTGAGCCAAGATCATACCACTGCACTCCAGCCTGGGTGACAGAGTGAAACTCTGTCTAAAAAAATAAATAATAAAAATAAAATAACTACATAATTGGATTGTTCGTAACAAAGGATAAATGCTTGGAGTGATATATACTCCCACTTACCCTGATGTGATTATTACACATTGCATACCTGTATCAAGATATCTCATGTAACTCATAAATACATACACCTACTTATGTACCCACAAAAATTAAAAATTTAAAAAAATTTAAAATATAAAAAAAAGAAACTGGCTAGCAAACAAGATATAAGGATATATAGTTATGCCTGGTTGGGTTAAAACATCAGCAATTAGATGACACCACCAATTAGATGAACAGGCTATGATAAAAGGATTAGAGCATAAAAGGATAAGAGCATAAACAATTATCTACACAGGCAGCTCAGCAATGACTTACAAGTACTTACAACAAAAGTCTGGGTTCCTGTTTTTCCCTGACTATACTGTGAGGGTGTTGGCAAGCAAAGGAGTTATGATAAACAATGGTATGGAATTCTAAACAGACCCTTCTCAAGCAACCATGGTGCAACTCTGGCAAGTCTGGGGACAGAGATGGGGGGATGGGAGTTTTAAGACTCCCGTTATCTTGAAATCTTAAATATTATGTGTGCCGACAAGTCACCCAAGACTATATTTTCAACTATTTTATTAACAAAGTTAGTTCAGCATCAGTTACATCAAAATGAAAACTGTTGTTTTTACAGGCATTTCCAACATCCAAAAGTCAATATTAAGTAACGTTACCTAACAGTCCAACATTTTCAGCTATTTGGAGTTAATTTTGAAGCTT
Source organism: Macaca nemestrina (assembly GCF_043159975.1). Classification (NCBI taxonomy): domain Eukaryota; kingdom Metazoa; phylum Chordata; class Mammalia; order Primates; family Cercopithecidae; genus Macaca; species Macaca nemestrina. Next base: position 28,985,887 of record NC_092139.1, read on the forward strand.
ACTCCTGATGGCAGATTCCAGAAGGAGGACTTACATAAAAGGAACCTGAGTTCCATGATTAAGTCTGAGACAGCTATCATTGGAATCCAAACCTGTCTACTGACCTCTGACCAATTTTTTCCCAGCACCCCACACTGCCTGTTGCTCAGGCTCCTCAACCTAATTCCAAACCACAGACCCAGAGTAGCACCAGCCACTCTGAAATGACCCAAACTACGGCCAAAGGTGCTAGGGACGACTATCCTTAGATATATCTAGGTCTTTGATCCTTTTAACTTCCAAAGGATTACCAAGGATCATCTTGAAACTTTCTCCTTTAATCATGCTAAACACTGCCCAACTTGGGCTTCAATAATTCAGAGACAATAATGGACAACAGAGAGGCCAAAATTTTGCTTTAATGGTTTCATGTATATTACTAAAAGATTGTCTTCCCATGGAATCCTCCCATAGGTGACTAGTAGTTCTCCTGTGGCCACAAACACTATCTAACAAACATGTAAATGAAGGAACTCAAAGTAAGTGTATCCTGTTCTATCTGCTCTAACTTGACTTAGAAGGGCTACCTGCCTCAGACTCCCTTGAGAAGCTTTTGCCCTTAGACTTTAAGATGAAACAAAGCTTCCTGGCCTTGCCCCTCTGAGGTTTAAGGACTCAGCATTGCAGACAATCCTATAGCAGTCAGTAATAGTAGAAGTTTCTAAGAACAAAACTAGAGATGCATAACAAGCTCATGTTCTCTAGGACCAAAGACATAGGGATACTACAAGGGTGATTTTGGATTGGACAGATTTATGTTGCTCATGAAATCTACCACAACTAATATTCCAGGGCCTCTTTTTTTCTTAGAAACAGGGTCTTCATCAGCTGGGCGTGGTGGCTCACGCCTGTAATCCCAGCACTTTGGGAGGCTGAAGCCGGTGGATCACCTGAGGTCAGGAGTTCAAGACCAGCCTGGCCAACGTGTTGAAACCCCGTCTCTACAAAAATACAAAAATTAGCCGGGCATGATGGTGGGTGCCTGTAATCCCAGCTACTCGAGAGGCTGAGGCAGGAGAATCACTTGAACCTGGGAGGCAAAGGTTGTAGCGAGCCAAGATTGTGCCACTGCACTCCAGCCTGGGCGACAGAGCAAGACTGTCTCAAAAACAAAAAAGGGTCTTCGTCACCCATCCTGAAGTGTAGTGGTCTGGTCCTAGCTCACTGCAGCCTCAAACTCCTGGGCTCAAGCAATCCTACTGTCTCTGCCTCACAAGTGGCTGGGACTATAGGCATGCACCAACATGTCCAGCCAATTTTTTATTTTTTAATTTTTAGTAGAGATAGCAGGGCATGGGGGTCTATGTTACCCAGGCTGGTCTCACACTCTTGGCCTCAAACAATCCTGCCACCTCGACTTCCAAAAGCACTGGAATTACAGATGTGAGCCATCATGCCCAGCGTCCAGGGCTTCTTTTCTATCTCATTCACTCTTCGGAAGTCAGATTATTCCAGAAAGCCACAGATGGAAAACAGAGGGTTTTCAAACATGTTTTCTCAGGCTGGTCTGAAAGTAGTGAGTTATCTCAATTGATTGTTCACAGTCAGTTACAGATCGAACTTCTTATTCTACTCTTTCCCTCCTCCTCACGACTGCTTTCGACTAGTCTTTTTTTTTTTTTTTTTTTTTTTTTTGGGGGGGGGATGAGTCTCACTCTGTCTCCCAGGCTGAAGTCCAGTGGCAGTGGCGTGATCTCCACTCACTGCAATCTCCACCTCCGGGGTTCAAGTGATTCTCCTGCCTCAGCCTCCTGAGTAGCTGGGATTACAGGTGCACACCACCATGCCCGGCTAATTTTTGTATTTTTAGTAAAGACGGGTTTCACCATGTTGGTCAGACTGGTCTTGAACTCCTGACCTCAGGTGATTCACCCGCCTTGACCTACCAAAGTGCTAGGATTACAGGCGTCAGCCACCATACCCAGATCAGCCCTTTAAAAAAAAAAAAAAAAAAAAAAAAAAAAAGACTAGTCAGGTCGGGTACGGTGGCTCATGCCTGTAATCCCAACACTTTGGGAGGCTGAGGTGGGCAGATCATGAGGTCAGGAGTTCAAGACCAGCCTGACCAACATGATGAAACCCCATCTCTACTAAAAATGTAAAAATTAGCCAGGCGTGATGGCATGCACCTGTAATCCCAGCTACTCGGGAGGCTGAGGCAGGAGAATCACTTGAACCCAGGAGGCGGAGGTTGCAGTGAGCTGAGATCAAGCCACTGTACTCCAGCCTGGGTGACAGAGCGAGACTCCATCTCAAAAAACAACAACAACAAAAGTTTTCTTGAAGTCCTTAGGCTTCCACAGATTGTTGAGGAGTGAGGATGTGCATATGTCTGCGGGCACGCCTTCCCTCCCTCTAATTATTTTCTTCCCAGCAATTTTACATATTGGGTTTAGGTTCTGTGGCCAATACAACACTCATCTATTTCCATTCCCTCTTTGACTTCTAACTGCTCAAAAGAGTCCAGAGCAAAGGCAGTGAACACCCATAATCACTGAGCAGGAACTGGGACCAGACCCTGTCTCCCAACCATGGTTCTCAAGACAACACCAGGCTCCAGAAAGTGCAGACCACTACATCCACTCTCGCATTCTATCAGTGAACACCTGGACCTAATTGACAACACCTGCCCTCTTAGGACAACCCTGCTCCAAAGAGGCAGCCTGGTACCGTGGGAACAACAGTTTAGGGACTCTGGAGAACCACAGACCTCCATGCAGATCTCAGCTCTACCATCCAAGCGTTTTATAACCTAAAGCAGTTTCCCCCTGTGAGCTTAGTTCCTCATCTGCAAAATAAGAATGGGGTTAATGGCAATAACCTTTCCATGTTTGTGTAAAGATTAAATATGATAAGATATGGAAATAACCTAGCACAGGGCCTGTCACAGACCAAGGGATCAATACCACCAAGTCACCCTAAAAGGGAAGCACAGCACATTGACAACCTTTTTTTTCTTTTTTTGTTTGGAGACGAGTCTCGCTCTGTTGCCCAGGCTAGAGTGCAGTATAGCACTATCTCGGCTCACTGCAACTTCCGCCTCCTGAGTTCAAGTGATTCTCCTGTTTCAGCCTCCTGAGTAGCTAGGACTACAGGTGTGTGTCACCACGCCTGGCTAATTTTTGTACTTTTAGTAGAGATTAGGTTTCACCATGTTGGCCAGGCTGGTCTCCAACTCCTGACCTCAGGTGATTCACTGCCCTGGCCCCACAAAGTGCTGGGATTACAGGCATGAGCCACTGCGCCTGGCCAGACATTGACATCTTTAAAGGCTATCTAGGCAAAAAAAAAAAAAAAAAAAAGGGGGGGGGGTGGCGGGAAGCACAATCCCTCTTCCCCCAGAAGAAGAAAACAGCAGCCAAGTTAGCACCTGCATGTGTGGGCCTAAATCTTCCTTTTCTCTTTCTACAAAGCTGTTCACATAGTATCAACCTCCCCACATTTCAAATGTAGAATCAGTTACAGCATGAAGAAAACAAAAAATAAGAGCTCCTTCAGCCAGAGACTCTAGAAACAAGATCATTTCCATAGCATCTCCTGTTATAAATGCAGACTTCAGTCACTGCCCTAGAGACTGAACTGGCAGGGTAGGTAGGGGACATGACCCAAAAATATGCATAGTTTTTAGGAAGAAGGAGCTGATTTACCTGCTTATTCAAATTAAAGAACCACAGATCAATAGAAAGGAACAATTCCCCATTTTGTCATAAATGCTAACCTACAAAGTAGTTTCCTTAAGGAAAATCACTTACAGAGCAGAGTTGTACACTACTGGGGGCAGAAAGCCCTGACAGACAATTGACTCTGCTATTCCCCATGTGAAAAAAAGAGGAGCTTCGGGAGGCTGAGGCAGGTGGATCATTTGAGGTCAGGAGTTCCAGACCAGCCTGGCCAATATGGTGAAACTTCGTCTCTACTAAAAATGCAAAAATTAAAGCAGCAGCTTCATTGCTGCAGTTCTATCTTCACCTTCAGGACGTTTCCCTTGGTCAAAAACAAACTAAGTCGTCTCCAAGGTCGAAGCATTCAGCAAACAATGATGGCAGAGCCACCAGAAACGTACACCTGATTTTCATGACAAATACGGTAATACTGTATTAGCTAGTGGAGCCACTTTCTGTATTGCTCTATGGACATATGTAACAACACAAATCAGAATAGAATGGAGCCTGTCCCCTGTTGGCAGAGTCACCCCCCAAAATGGAGAGAACAGTAATCATACCAGCTGGTGTAATAATGAATTGTTTAAAAAACAGCTCATAATTGATGCCAAGTTAAAGCACTGTGTACCCATTAAGATATGGCATTACTGAAGAAATAAAGTACATTTGAAACCTTAAATACATATAAATTAGCCAAGTGTGGTGTGGCATGTGCCTGTAGTCCCAGCTGCTCAGGAGGCTGAGGCAGGAGAATCGCTTGAACCCGGGAGGCAGAGGTTGCAGTGAGCAGAGATTGCACCATTGCACTCCAGCCTGGGCAACAGAGCAAGATTCTGTCACAAACAAAAAAAAAAGGGAGGGGGAAGCTAGGCAGCCCCAGCAAAGAGGTGGGGTCAGCTCACCAGAGATGGCTTCCAAACAAAGATTCCCTGAAAGTAGAAACCCATCTTTTACTGTCTTTTACAACAACATAGACTGAGAGTCTAACAAGACTACCAACTGCCACTGCCTTCACACTAAATAATGCTTAATCTCCACTGCTGAAGAACCATTCCAAGTGAAGAAAGCTAAATAATATGGCATTAAATGCCCTATTTTCCAAGTGCTAACAGACTCCCTTAAGAAACTAAAGTTGTTATTTAGTTCTGATTCAATCATGCCAGACTCCTCAGTGCCAGCAGCTGCCACTTCCACTCTGGCTAGAGTCCCCACCCACCAGCCAGATCAACAATCAGCCTTAGCAAAACATCCAAGGAGATTAAGAGTGGCAAGAAAATCACACCAAGCCTTCTAAACATAAATCTACAAGGCGTGACTTCACTATATCCCCTGCCTCCTCCTGGCAGCACCAACAAGACATAAGTGACATTTACAGGAAATAAACATGCTGTCTTGCCAGCAGAGCTGCTCCTCACAGGGCCATTAAGCTGGTGGTCACTGCTACGGATGAACCTAAGGCACAGCAGAAAAGACCAGGGAAAGAGAGAAAAGAGAGACTAGCATTGTCGCTCCCAATCCCACAAGTAATCCCACAGTGAATCGTGATGAAGCAGAAACTGATCATTAGCACTAATCCAAACCTAACATTTTTGAAATAATTATTTCAAAGAGTTTCTGACCCATCCCACACACAAACACAAAACCTTATAGAGACAGGTGCCTACCATGATTAACCCGCACCATCCTGCCCTGCCTCCTCCTGGTAGCTCTATTTCAGCACCTACTTCATTCTACCTTGAAGCAGGTCTTCTTTTATTTTACTCCATGATGCCAAGCTCTGGGCTTTGCAGGTATTAGATCTAAACAGTAGATTACTAAGCCTTCATTGCCTCCACCAACACATCTTCCCACCCCTCTTAGAGGCATTAATTATCTTCATCTCCAAATCAGACATAGATCTGAGCTCCTACAAAGGCTAGCCTGCCTTCACAATCTGGGTGGCCAATAGTACCACCCGGCCTGTCTCACTAACTTTCTGTTTCAGGATTGCCCCTCTCCCATATCCTCTCCTCCCTCTTCCAGTTAGTCCCAAAAACCAGTCAGTGTGTCAGCGTAATACAGGACTTCAGACCTGAGAACCTCAGGAAAACAGGTTTTGGCAGAAATTTCCATTCATTTTCACGTCCTTCAATTAACTAAATTTCACTGGACAGAATATGGAGCTTCAGAAACAATATATTAGCAATGCAAATGACCATTTTAGGAACTACCATAGCCTCGAGATTCTCCCTCCTATAATTTTAGCTTCTGGAGGAAGCACAACTGAAAATACTTTTTTTTTTTTTTTTTTAAAGAGACAGTCTCATTCTGCTGCCCAGGCTGGAGTACAATGACACTCTCATAGCCTGCTGCATCCTCAAACTCCTGGGCTCAAAGGATCTTCCCACCTCAGCCATGCGAGTAGCTAGGACTACAGAAACATGCCACCATCCTCATCTAATTTTTTCATAGTGAGATGAGGTCTCACTGTGTTGCCCAGGCTGGTCTCAAATTCCTGGCCTCAACTGATCCTCCCACCACAGCCTCCCAAACTGCTAGGATTATAGGCACGAACCATGGCGTTTGGCCTGAAAAATACTTCTCTAAAAAGTTGCGGCTGGATATGGTGGCTCACACCTATAATCCCAACACTTTGGGAGGCTGAGGTGGGTAGATCACATGAGACCAGCCTGGGCAACCTAGCAAAACCCCGTCTCTACTAAAGATACAAAATTTAGCTGACCATGGTGCACGTCGGTAATCCCAGCTACTCGGGAGGCTGAGGCAGGAGAACTGTTTGAACCCAGGAGATGGAAGCTGCAGTGAGCTGAGCTGGCACCACTGCACTCCAGCCTGGGCAACAGAGCAAGACTCTGTCTCAAAAAAGAACAAGAAAAAAAAAATCATTCTCAGACAAAACTTGGTCAGCCTGAGGCCCAGCAGTTAGCAGAATATTAATAAATACCTGAATAACTTCATCAAATGAAAATTCAGACTGGCCTAAGAGTCAACCCTACAGTGGCATCAAGAGGCCTGACTTCCCTAAACATTCACTTCAGAGATCATGGAGACCACACATACCCTGGTGGAACGTGCTTACAATGGTATCTCTGGGACCTAGATTCTATTCTCCAGGTGTCAGGATTCTGACCATACGTATTATCCTCAAAACTCTTTGCCTGCCCTTTTACTAGCAAAATGAGCCTCTATTAGTCAAGTTTCCCATTCTGTCTCTTCACACGTTCAGCTCTGGCAAAAGAAACCCAACTCAGTGCTCTAACTTCCAGCATCCCAGTTTCCACTAGCCAACTCCAATGTTACAGACCACCCTCAATCACCTTGCATCAAGAAAGCACATTTTTTAAAGTTTGTTAGTGTTCATTTAATTTCTAGGCTATTCACAAATATTCAGGGCTATCTCATCAATTTTATTAGGAACTCCTAGACAGCAAGTACCTGCATACCTCCAGGAAGAGTGACAGATGAACTGTGACTGTTTTAGAAAACAATGACTGAAAATTAGGGGGTAAAAAGTCAAACTACCTTTTTTGTCCAGTTTTCTTTACACTTATAATTTCTTCCCAACTCCTGACATAGTGATTAACTTGAATAAAGCAGATACCTAGGCAGTAAAGAAATACTGAAAATATACTATCAAGCTCTAACATTACAAACATCCCCCCCCCCAACCACCACCACCTAAGTCATGAGTAAAAACAACTACAACTCAAATGCCTTACCATCCTTGTTAACAGCAGTGACTTTGGCCGGGTAAAAACGACAATCAGACCAGCAAGCAAGGACCTGCTCATTTATTTGAAATTCCTAAAAAACATAAAAAAAAAAAAAAAAAAAAAAAGATCCTGTTACCAACCTAATTTCACAGGACATGCACTGTACCAGATCTCATAAAAGAGGCTGGGATTGATAAGAGAGTGAGAAAGGAAAGTAGCTATTGGGATGGAGGAAGATATTTCTGTTGTTCAACACCAGGAGTTGCTATAATTTCGGTGCCATTTGTCCTCGCCGAAAGTTAACGTTTTCAGGGCAACAGAGTTGGAGATGGGGCCTATGAGAGGTGTTTGGGTCATGGTGGCAAATCCCTCATGAACAGATTAATGCTGTCTCACAGGAGTGACTTCTCGCTCTCCTGGGAATGGATTCATTCCCAAGAAAGCAAGTTGTTATAAAGCAAGGCTCCTCCTCCTGTTTGGTCCCTCTCTTCACACTTGTCTCCCTCTTTGACCTTCCACCATGTATGACGCAGCATGAAAGCTGATGCCAGAAGACAGTACCATGCACTTGAACTTCCCGGCCTGCAGAATTGTGAGCTAAACAAACCTCTTTTCTTTATAAATTACCTAGTCTCAGATATTCTATCATAGCAACACAAAAAAGACTAAGACAAGAGTCAAAACAAAAGGGCTGGGACACAAGACCTCAATAAGCCCAAGAGGTCTGGGCAGGCACGGCACAGCACTGATGATAATTCCACCCTAATCAACATACATTCTGAAAATGAGTGTAAGAGGCCAGGACTACTAGGATACACATCCAGTATAGGAGTTAGAAGATTATTTGGCCGGGCGCGGTGGCTCAAGCCTGTAATCCCAGCACTTTGGGAGGCCGAGGCGGGCGGATCACAAGGTCAGGAGATCGAGACCACAGTGAAACCCCGTCTCTACTAAAAATACAAAAAATTAGCCGGGCGCGGTGGCGGGCGCCTGTAGTCCTAGCTACTCAGGAGGCTGAGGCAGGAGAATGGCGTGAACCCAGGAGGCGGAGCTTGCAGTGAGCCGAGATCGCGCCACTGCACTCCAGCCTGGGCAACAGCGTGAGACTCCGTCTCAAAAAAAAAAAAAAAAAAAAAAAAAGAAGATTATGAGGCTACTTCATACTCAGGGAAGCAGCATTTAATGCCACCTATACTTCTAAAGGGTCTTTAGCCAGGGAAAGCAACCATTCACCTTTAATATTTTATACACTTTTCCCAGCACACAGTTTGCACTGATAAATTTTGCACAATGGGCCAGGCACAGTGGCTCACACCTGTAATCCCAGCACTCTGGGAGGTCGAGGTGGGCGGATCACCTCAGATCAGGAGGTAGAGAACAGCCTGGCCAACATGGTGAAATCCCCTCTCTACTAAAAATACAAAAATTAGCCAGTGTGGTGGCAGCTGCCTGTAATCCCAGCTTCTCAGAAGGCTGAGGTAGAAGAATCACTTGAACCCAGGAGGTGGAGGTTGCAGTGAGCTGAGATCATGCCATTGCACTCCAGGCTGGATGACACAGTGAAATTCTGTCTCAAAAAAAAAAAAAAAAAAAAATTTGTAGAATGAACACTGAAAAGTCAAATGGAACAATACTGAATAATCCTTAATTGGGAAAAAGAAAAAAAAAAGGCCAGCAAGAGTTCAAGTTCCCTAATAGGGTTAAAATAGAAAATAAGCCAGACACAGTGGCTCGTGCCTGTAATCCCAGCACTTTGGGAGGCTGGGGCAGGTGAATCACCTGAGGTCAGGAGTCTGGCCAACATGATGAAATCCCACCTCTACTAAAAATACAAAAATTAGCCAGGTGTGGTTGGATGAGCCTGTAGTCCCAGCTACTCAGAAGGCTAAGACTCGAGAATCACTTGAACCTGGAAGACAGAGGTTGCAGTGAGCCAAGATCATGCCACTGCACTCCAGCCTTGGCAATAGAGTAAGACTGTCTCAAAAAAAAAAAAAAAAAAAAAAAAAAAGATAAGAAAAAGAAAATAGAAGGCAGGGCTGAGTCAGATCTAAAAGTGGCAGGACCATTATAGATGTCTCAATGCCTGTTTAAAAACCTTAAAACTGGCCAGGCACAAGGGCACGCGCCTAAAATCCCAGGACTTTGGGAGGTACAAAGGATCTTCCTTCTTTGGCAGAAAGATCCCTTAAGGCCAGGAGTTCAAGACCAGCCTGGGCAACATAATAAGACCTTGTCTCTACAAACAAAAATTTTTAATTAGCCAGGCACAGTGGTACATGCCTATAGTCCCAGGCACTCAGGAGGCTGAGGAAGGAGGATTGCTTGAGCCCAAGAGGTCAAAGCTACATTGAGCAAAGACTGTACCACTGCACTACAGACTAGGCGACAGAGCAAGAAAACGTCTCTTTAAAAAAACAAAAAAACGGCCGGGCGCGGTGGCTCAAGCCTGTAATCCCAGCACTTTGGGAGGCCGAGACGGGTGGATCACGAGGTCAGGAGATCGAGACCATCCTGGCTAACACGGTGAAACCCTGTCTCTACTAAAAAATACAAAAAAAAAAAAAAACTAGCCGGGCGAGGTGGCGGGCGCCTGTAGTCCCAGCTACTCGGGAGGCTGAGGCAGGAGAATGGCGTGGACCCGGGAGGCGGAGCTTGCAGTGAGCTGAGATCCGGCCACTGCACTTCAGCCTGGGAGACAGAGCGAGACTCCGTCTCAAAAAAAAAAAAAAAAAAAACCAGGCTGGGCGCAGTGGCTCACACCTGTAATCCCAGCACTTTGGGAGGCTGAGGCAGGCAGATCATGAGGTCAGGAGATCAAGACCATCGTAGCTAACAACGAAACCTGTCTCTACTAAAAATACAAAAAATTAGCCAGGTATGGTGGCACGCACCTGTAGTCCCAGCTACTCGGGAGGCTGAGGCAGGGGAATCACTTGAACCCAGGAGACGGAGGTTGCAGTGAGCTGAGATCGAGCCACTGCACTCCAGCCTGAGCGACAGAGCAAGACTCCGTCTCAAAAACAAACAAACAAAAACATGGCTCTTGAGCTACTTACTCGAGCCCGCTCCCACTCTATGGAGTGTAATTTCATTTCAGTAAATGTGTGCTTTCATTGCTTAAAACAAAACAAAACAAAACAAAACAAAAAAACCTTAAAACTAATACTTCATACTGCATTTTGAAGTCAGTAAAAGCTCCAGGCATAGAGATAAAATTGAGAAAAATGGAATACAGTCCAATCAATTCCAAGTTCTTTGAGGGCTTATAAAAGATTTCGCATGACAAGCTTACCCCTATAATCCTAGCACTTTGGGAGACCAAGGTGGGGGGATTGCTTGAGCCCAAGAGTTCAAGACCAGCCTGGGCAACAATGTGAGACACTGTCTGTATAAAAAAATTTAAAAATTAGCCGGGTGTGGTGGGCCCATGGTCCCAGCTACTCGGGAAGGTGAAGTGGAAAGATTGCTTCAGCCTGAGATTGAGGCTGCAGTGAGCCATGATCGCACCACTGCATTCCAGTCTGGGCAACAGAGCAAGACCCTGTCTCAAAAGAAAAACAAAGACCTTGCATATGAGATTAGTACAATGCTCTACATGGAATGATCACTTTCTTTTCTTTTTGAGATGGAATCTCACTCTGTCACCTGGGCTGGAGTGCAGTGGCGTGATCATCTTGGCTCACTGCAACCTCTGCCTGCTGGGTTCAAGCGATTCTCCTGCCTCAGCCTCCCGAGTAGCTGGGATTACAGGCACCCTCCACTACACCCAGCTAATTTTTCATGTTTTTAGTAGAAGCGGGGTTTCACCATGTTGGCCAGGCTGGTCTCAAACTCCTGATCTTGTGATTCACCCGCCTCCGCCTCCCAAAGTGCTGGAATTACAGGTGTAAGCCACCGCGCCTGGCCAGAATGATCACTTAACAAAAGATCAGACAGCTTAACAAAAGATCAGAAGATCTACTATGTGCCAGGCGGTGTTCTAGAAGTTAGGGATACAGTGCTGTAAAATTGGTCAGGAGTTTGAGACCAGCCTGGCCAATGTGGCAAAACCCCATATCTACTAAAAATACAAAAATTAGCCATGGTGGGCACCTGTAATCCCAGCTACTAGGGAGGCTGAGGCGTGAAAATCGCTTGAACCCGAGAGGTGGAGGTTGCAGTGAGCAGAGATTGCACCACTACACTCCAGCCTGAGCAACAGAGCAAGACTCTGTCTCAAAAAACAAACAGACAAACAAACAAAAAAATTGGGATTCTTCAAGAGCCCCAGGTGTCATTGAGATCTCAGGGTTACAACTATAGGCCTAAATAAGAACTGGTCCCCAGCTGCTACTGAACATCAAAGATTGAAACACAAACAGCCCAATAGCTGACCTTGCGTACTACAGAACTTCCCAGATTTCTTACTCACAGAAGATCCATCCTCTTCATGCAAGCCCTCTTTCCTCAGCTGTATTTTCTCTAAAGGGCGTAAATAAGGACTGTCCCAGCAGAACCACTCATCATAACGATGGTTCCAGCGCTTGAAATGGATGAGTACTTTTCCTTCCTCGTAGTCAATGTCTTCTATGTGAGCTGGATACCTGAGTCAGAAAAAAAAAAAAAAAAAAAAAAAATTGGCATTCCTTTAATACCTACCCCAAATATCCAAATATCCATAATGGTATATTTCCAAACCTCTTGCCAAAGGAGAAGGTTACCAGGCCTACCGTTTAGAGACTCTGTGTAATTGGGTCATATCACAAATTAGGGAAGGTAATAGACCTGAGATCCAAATCCCAACCTGCATATTCCTTATTTTATGAACTATTTTATTTTATTTTATTTTTGAGACAGAGTCTCGCTCTGTCACCCTGGCTGGAATGCAGTGGTGTGCTCTTGGCTCACTGCAACCTCCTGGGTTCAAGTGACTCTCCCTGCCTCAGCCTTCCGGGTAGCGGGGATCACAGGCACCTGCCACCATGCCCAGCTAATTTCTGTATTTTTAGTAGAGATGGGGTTTCGCCATGTTGACCAGGCTGGTCTCAAACTCCTGGCCTTAGGTGATCTGCCCGCCTCAGCCTCCCAAAATGCTGAGATGAACCACCATGCCCGGCCAGTTTATAAACTATTAAATTAAACTTTCAGAGCCTGAGTTCCCTCATGTAAAGTGGAAGAAGCACACTGGGTTGTAGTGTGGATTAAACAAGATGACATACACAAAAGACATGAGCATACAAGAGGCAAGAAGAAAACATTTAACAACTAGATTAGATTTTACGTGTGCCAATAAATCAGAATGACCATGCAACCCAGACTGTATCAGACAGTCTCAATTTTAAGCATTTTGTAAGCAATATAATGGAATACTATGCAGGGGTTTTTTTGTTTGTTTGAGACAGAGTCTCGCTCTGTCGCTAGGCTGGAGTACAGTGGCGCGATCTCTGCTCGCTGCAACCTCCACCTCCCTGGTTCAAGAGATTCTCCTGCCTCAGCTTCCCAAGTAGCTGGGATTACAGGCACCCACCACCACGCCCGGCTAATTTTTGTATTTTTAGTAGACAGGGTTTCACCATGTTGGCCAGGATGGTCTCGATCTCTTGACCTCATGATCTGCCTGCCTCAGCCTCCCAAAGCACTAGCATTACAGGCATGAGCCACCGTGCCTGGCCTTATACTACGTAGTTATTAAAAAGAACAAGATGATTTTTATCTGTCAAGATATGGAAAGCTCTTCTAAGATATACAGTTACATGATGCAGAACACTGTATATGTTAAGCTATTGCTTTGTTTTATTGATAGATTGATTGACTGATTGATTGAGACAGGGTCTCACTCTGTCACCCAGGCTGAAGTGCAGTGGCGTGATCTCGGCTCACTACAACCTCCCTCTCCCCAGCTCAAGTGTCCCTCCAGCCTTAGCCTCCCAAGTACTTGAAACTACAGGCGCACACCACCATACAAGGCTAATTTTTGTATTTATTGTAGAGACAGAGTTCTGTTATGTTGCCCAGGCTGGTCTCAAACTCCTGGGCTCAAGCTATCTGCCCACTTCAGCCTCCCCAAATGCTGGAATTACAGGTATGAGTCACCACACCTGACTTATTTTTTTAAAGAAGAGAAAGAAGGATATGTATTCACATATGCTTATATATGCAAAAAGTATTTGGAAGGATGCCCAAGAAACAACAAAGGTTACTTGTGGAAAAGTGTGGCCAGTTCAGTAGATGGTTTCTTTCAACCTCCATTTAACCTTCTTTCTAGACTGAGAGTTGGGAAAATCAACAACTACATTTCCCTGACTTCCTTACAATTGGTGGCCAAGGTCATAAAAACCCTTGGGTTAGTGGCCAGGTCCAGCACAAGGCCTGTCAAGCTTCCACATACATGTAAATCATCAGGGTATCCTGTTGAAATGAAAATTCTGATTCAGTATGCCAAGCTGGGGCCTAAGAGCTCTCACAAGCTCCCAGATGTTGCTGCTGCTGCTGCTGCTGCTCTGCAATAGTCAGAGCCTTATGTCTAATCATCAGCTTCATGCATGTCAGGCAGCAGTGGTGCAGATGGCAGTGCCAGTAGTGATTTCCTGACCTCCAGATCACAGCTACAATTGTGGGCCTTTCAAGATGATACCCTAAGGGCAGCCTCCTTGAGTCCCACTCTTCCAGTCTTTCCAGCAATGTAGTACCCAATTCCCTATGTTAAATCCTTTTGTGGTTAAAATACTCAGGCTGGTTTCTTTTTCCAGCATTTATTCCTGACACAAGAGAGATATCTGGATAAGAGGCGGGGAGGGGCAAAAATAGGAGGGAGACTTTTTGCAGTATACCTTATAATACTTTTTTATTTCAACTATATAAAGGTACTGCTCATTCCAAAAAATAAATGGTTAAAAATAAATAAAAATATTGTATGGAGTTTTTCTCTGAAAACACTTATATTAATCAAATAGCTATTTGAGACTGACAAAGTTTACATTCTATCTGTATTTTCTCCCTGCAACCTGGTTTGTACCATTTCCTTCCTTTCTTATATCCAGCACCTAGTACAGTGCTGTCCTAATAAACACATGCTACCTAAATGAACAGGCTTGCTTTCTTGTGTCTGTATACTGTGTACTTTTCAGCCCTACACTAGCACCCTCTAAGGCAGTTTGCTTGGCGTTATTAACGTATCGCAGTACTTTGCACATACTAGGTACTCAATAAATGTTTAGCAAATGAATTCCACTCTTCTTATTCTTCCCAAAGGTCATGTATTCTGTCAGTTTTTTAATTCCAACATTCTCAGACTTTAGCAACCTATTCCAATTTCACTCCTCAAGTTCAGGCCCCCATCACTTCATGTGTATATTCCTCACAGAGGACTGGAAGAGTATGTTTTCCATAATTCCTAATTCCTACTATGCATACCTTTAATGCTCAAAAATATGAACAAAAGACATAAACAGCCCTGAAACTAGTCTTCCTACTCCAATCCAACTGACAGCTGCTATAAACACAAGACATCTTGACAGCAGACTGGCTAATTGTCTGATCTGACAAATGAAATAGTACAACTGTAGGAGATGAGAGGATTCCCTAAATCCACTTCTCTCTGCAAAATGGGGAGAAGGATATCAATATGGCAATTATGTATCTCTTACCCTCTCATTCATTCAGCCTACCTGAAGCTAATAAACCTCTCTAGAACAACACAATCTGTCCTAACATATTCCTATTCAAACCACTTTTTTTTTTTTTTGAGATGGAGTCTCGCTCTGTCGCCCAGGCTGGAGTGCAGTGGCCAGATCTCAGCTCACTGCAAGCTCCGCCTCCTGGGTTCATGCCATTCTCCTGCCTCAGCCTCCCAAGTAGCTGGGACCACAGGCGCCCGACACCACGCCCTGCTAATTTTTTTGTATTTTTAGTAAAGACGGGGTTTCATCGTGTTAGCCAGGATGGTCTCAATCTCCTGATCTCGTGATCCGCCCGCCTCGGCCTCCCAAAGTGCTGGGATTACAGGCATAAGCCACTGCACCTGGCCTTAAACCACTTTCTTTAATGGTTTACTATCTCTAGCAACAGTTTTCTCACACAGGGTCCCTGGACTAAGGCAGGAAATTTTCTTTACACAGAAATCTTTTTTTTTTTTTTTTGAGACAGGGCCTTGCTCTGTTGCCCAGGCTGGAGTACAGTGGTGCCACCATGGCATACTACAGCTTTGAACTCCTTACCTCAAGTGATCCCCCAGCTCAGCCACCAGAGTTGCTGGGACTGCAGGCTCATACCACCACACCCAGCTAATTTTTTGTCATTTTTTTTGTAGAGGTAGAGTCTCACTATGTTGCCCAGGCTGGTCTTAAACACCTGGGCTCAAGTATCCTCCTGCCTCAGCCTCTCAAATTGCTGGGATTACAAGCATGAGCCACCACACCCCGCTTGAAATTGCATTCTTTCTTTTACTATTTAAATATACCTTTCAAGTTAAAAAGATAACAACTGTTTGTTTTTAATACCCTTCCTAATATTACACAGACTTCAAAAAGAATAAGGCAGCTCTATGTATTGATTTTAATTTTTTTAATGTATTGATTTTTAAAGATCTCTAAGAAATGTAGGGGTAAACTCAAGCTGTCAAACAGTATTTGAATGCACTACCATTTATGTGGGGGAAGGGAGAGAGCCAATACAGTCACACCTGTTTTTAAATGCGTGGGCTATCTCGGGAAGGAGGATCAAGTAACCCGGTTTGCCTCCTGGAAGGGGGACTGAATAGTTTTAAGCAACTAGAGAGGATGTATGAGACTCATTTCATTTGCTGTATATCCTTTTGGACATTTTAAATGCTGTACCATGAACATATATTAACTATTAAAAGTACATAATTACATACTTATTTTAAACGTACTTATTTGGCAAAATTAAAAGTTGGCAACCTCAGGGCAAATCTTAAATTATTTTGGATATGCACTGGTCGGAAGTCAGGATTCAAAGAATCAAGTGTGAACTCCTAGGCCACCAACTCCACTTGCTCTGAAGGGTCTTTGTGTCCTTGGCTAATATAAAGAAAGCTTCTCCGTCATTCAAAAAAACTTTACTGGGCACACGTATCCCACTCTCTGCAGACCTAAACAAACCCCTCCAAGAGGCTCAATAGTAGCCAAGGGGCAAAATTTTCCAAAGATTAAGTGGTCCTCCCCACTTCCCTAAAGTACGACAAAGATGCAAGTCATTTATGGTGGTGGGGACTCAATTACATTTCAGAGAAGAGGGAGGCTACAAAAACCATCTTAGAGATCAACCTGGTAAGACTTAGTAGATCACAACTCTGCCTGCCCTGGGGACAGCTTAGCTTCATCAGTCAACAGGAATTTACTAAGTGCTTTTGATCTGACCAGTCAATTCTAGGTCTTGGAAGGGATTATACAAACATGTGTTCTGGCCCCTGCCCTTGAGGAGAACTAGACACATAAATGGATTAGGCTTTAAAACTATTAGGTTGAACCACATTTAATTGCTGATAATCAACTGCTTTTTACCTACCAAAATAGCAATTTTATCTGGTTCAATCTAAATATTTGGACAACCATAAAGCAGGCTGAAGATGATGAGACAGGGTTAACAAAAGAGATATGAATGGAATTTGTACAGACAGAAAAAGGAAGAGAGAATTTCTAGCTTCCATGTGTAACTAAGAGCCATTGATGAGACTCTAGTTTCCAAACTAACATTGCAGCTGGGAGTTATATTTCCAATCAATGGGAATATTAGCCAGAAAGGGGCAGATAATCAAACTAATAACAAAAATTAGCTCTTAGGAGGGGACAGGGATTAGGAATAGCTAAGAGATTTTTGCTTTAGTGTGAATTTTTTTTTAATTTAGTTAAATATTACTTTATAAGCAAAAATTAAGTACTTTTTGGGGTTTTGGGTTTTGTTTTTTGTTTTTGTTTTTTGTTTTGTTTTTGATACAGGGTCTTACTCTGTCACCCAGGATGGAGTACAATGGTGCAATCTCCACTCACTGCAGCCTCGACCTACCAGGCTCAGGTGATTCACCTCAGCCTCCTTCGTAACTGGGACTACAGGCTCACGCCACCATGCTTGGCTAAGTTACTTTTTTGGTATTTTTTGTAGAGACGGGGTTTTTTGTAGAGACGGGGTTTTGCCATGTTGCTCAGGCTGGTCTCGAATTCTTGGCCTCAAGTGATCGCTGGCCTTGGCCTCTGAAAGTGCTAGGATTACAGGTGTGAGCCACTGCACCCAGCCAAAAATAAATACTTTTAAATTAAAAGTTTAAAAAACTTTTTTAAAGATATCAACCGATATCTTCATGAACATTATGTTTATGTACCGCTATGGCATACCCACAAAATGGCATATTATACAGCCATAAGAAAGAATGAAGACACACTCTATGAACTGATATGGAAAGATTTCTATGACACATTAAGTTTTTCAAAAACAAGTTACAGAATAGTGTGTATCTTATGACATCTTTTGTGTTATAGAAGAGGAAAATAAGAATATTGGCTGGACATGGTGGCTCATGTCTATAATCCCAGCATTTTGGGAGGCCAAGATGAGAGGATCACTTTGAAGCCAGGAGTTTGAGACCAGCCTAAGCAACACAGTAAGACCTCATCTCTAAAAAAAAAAAAAAAAGTTTAAAAAAAATTCGCTAGGAGTAGGGGTGTGCGCCAGCTACTCGGAAGGCTGAGGTGGGAGGATCACTTGAGCCCAAGAGTTCAAAGCTGCAGTGAGCTATAATTGTGCCACTGCACTCTACCCTGGGGACAGAGTGAGACCCCATCTAAAAAACAGATAATAATAATACATTTTTAGAATTTTCAGCCTTTGTCAAGAAGATTATAAAACTTTTCCCTTTTATTTTATCTTTTTTTTTGAGATGAAGTCTCATGCTGTCGCCCAGGCTGGAGTGCAGTGGTGTGATCTCGGCTCACTGCAACCTCTGCCTCCCAGGTTCCAGTGATTCTCCCACCTCAGCCTCCCGAGTAGCTGGGACTACAGGTGCATGCCACCAAACCTGGCTAATTTTTTGTATTTTTAGTAGAGATAGGTTTCATCATGTTAGCCAGGCTGGTCTCAAACTCCTGACCTCAAGTGATCTACCTGCCTTGGCTTCTCAAAGTGCTGGGATTATAGGTGTGAGCCACTGCACCCAGCCTCTTCTATTCTGTAAATATAATGAACTAATAGATTTCTTAAATTTAAGTTATCATTACTCTGCTAGAATAAATCATATTTGGTTTCATGCACATTCATTTAATAAGTCTCTACTTGGTGTTTCAGGATTTTATTGACAAGAATTATACCTCTTTTATAAATGAGATCTGTCCAAGTTTCCTTGTATTATGCCCTTCCTGCCCAGTTTATTAGGCTATGATAACCTCACAGACAAACTAGAATGCTTTATTTCATTTTCTATGAAACCACCTACTCTGAGGGCCTCCTTAGAAGGTAGTTCTTTATATACCTTTCCCAACCCTTCTATGGTCACTAGTCTGATTAAGTTTCCTACCTCTTCTTTTTTTTTTTGAGACAGCATCTCGCTCTGTCACCCAGGCTGGAGTGCAGTGGCATGATCTCGGTTCACTGCAACCTCCGCCTCCTGGGTTCAAGTGATTCTCCTGCCTCAGCCTCCCGAGTAGCTGGGATTACAGGCGCCCGCCACCATGCCCTGAAAATTTTTATATTTTTAATAGAGACGGGGTTTCAGCATGTTGGCCAGGATGATCTCAATCTCTTTACCTCGTGATCCACCCCCCTTAGCCTCCCAAAGTGCTGGGATTACAGGCATGAGCCATCACACCCAGCCTCCTACCTCTTCTTGAGTCAATTTCAGTCCATTTTTCCTACACTGATAAGAGAGTTTGAAATGATAATCAGGTACAACTTAAATGTTCAAAAATCAATAGTTTTCCTTGGAAGAAAGAGTTCAAGAGTCAACAAAAATGTTTCAAACTCAAGTCACAAACAAGATTTTTAAATGGCTAATACAAACACAAGGCTGCTAAGCACTTTACAGGGCAGGAACTATGCCCTATGAACTTCATTATTCAACAAACACTCCTGAGTTTGTATTATGAGACAAACAAACTGCTAGGTCCTGGAGACACAGAATAGATGACCAATCATCAGAGCCCCCAGGGTGGCAAGAGCCCAAAGAGAAATTTGTTAAGCCCATGGGATTTCCCATTCCTCTCCACAAGCAAAAAGATCAGGAACACTCTGGATCTCAGGAAGAAAGGAGAGAAAAAAAAGCATAGCTGGCCGGGCACAGTGGCTCATACCTGTAATCTCAGCACTTTGGGAGGCCGAGGAGGGCAGATCACCCAAGGTTGGAAGTTCGAGACCAGCCTGACCAACATGGAGAAACCCCCATCTCTACTAAAAATACAAAATTAGCTGGGTGTGGTGGCACATGCCTGCAATCCCAGCTACTTGAGAGGCTGAGGCAGGAAAATCACTTTACCCGAGAGGTTGGAGGTTGTGGTGAGCCGAGATCACACCATTGCACTCCAGCCTAGGCAACAAGAGCGAAACTCCATCTCAAAAAAGCAAAAAACAAAAAACAAACAAACAAAAAAAAGAAGCATAGCTCTAAAATGAACCAGCCTGCCTATATCCCATAACCAGGACTAGAGGAAAGAGAGGCATTATTTCTCCTCCATGTCCAGACCAGGCTGGACAGTCTGGGTTTCTGCTGCTCTTCACTGCCCCCTTCTAAAGCACTTGAATAAACCCTCCCCTCTTTTTATTTTTATTTTATGTTGTTTGTTTTTTTTTTTGAGACGGAGTCTCACTCTGTCACCCAGGCTGGAGTGCAGTGGTGCGATCTCAGCTCACTGCAACCTCTACCTCCCGGGTTCAAGCAAGTCTCCTGCCTCAGCCTCCTGAGTAGTTGGAATTACAGGTGTGTGCCACCACGCCTGGCCAATTTTTGTATTTTTAGTAGAGACGGGGTTTCACCATGTTGGCCAGGCTGGTCTTCAACTCCTGACTTCGTGATCTGCCCGCCTCAGCCTTGCAAGTGCTGGGATTACAGGCGTGAGTCACTGAACCGGGACTATTTTTTATTTTTTTTAACTCTTCATTCTAGAGCCCACGATAAACTTTTTCATCAGAGTCCCATTTTTTCTAACTAGAGGGTTGGGAAAGGTTTCAGAGAAGACTTAGCCTTTGGATCAAACCTTCAGAGATCGAGTCTGAATCTGCAGGGTATCCTGCATATATTAGACATTCAATAAAGGTTCACCAGATGTACTTTTTAAAAAGATTTGGAGCCACAAAACAGCAATAGGAATATATAAACAAACCAAGATGAATCATCAAAATAAACCAATGATATCCATGTTGTAGATGTCAGGAGGACAAACATACCCCAGCATGAGAACTGTTAATTTGGAGGGGATATATGCACATGGTGGTCACCATGACAAAATTAGTCACAAAACTGTTTTCCAAAGGCCAAAAAGTATCAAAACCTCTTATCTAAAATTCAACTTGGAAAGGACAGATAAGCAAAACTTCATAATAAACAAGGTTACCATAATGAGCTTAATTTAAGCAAGTCGTATAACTAGTCACTAAGCCAACCAAGAAGCCACAGAAGACCAGTATAGCCAATGTCAAATGGAAAAGGACAAAGAGAATGAACAGAAATCAGCAGAAGAAAAATTCATTAAACGATAATTCCACAAACATTTTCTGAGTACCTACTCTGGGCCAGGAAGTATACTAGGGTTTAGAAATACAGAACCAAATTTTTTTTTTCTTTTTTTTTTTTGAGACGGAGTCTCACTCTGTCACCCAGGCTGGAGTACAGTGGTGCAATCTCAGCTCACCACAACCTCCACCTCCCGGGTTCAAGTGTTTCTCCTGCCTCAGCCTCCCAAGTAGCTGGGACTACAGGTGCCCACCACCACGCCTAGCTAACATTTTTTGTATTTTTAGTAGAGACAGGGTTTCACTATATTGACCAGGCTGGTCTCGAACTCCTGACCTCGTGATCCACCCGCCTTGGCCTCCCAAAGTGCTGAGATTACAGGCATGAGCCACCACGTCTGGCCAGAACCAAATCTATTAAGATGTGTGATCACAGCAACTGGCAGAGGATGACAGGCCCTATGTTACAAGACATAGTAGACTTTCTTTTTTTTTTTTTGAGACGGAGTCTTGCTCTGTCGCCCGGGCTGGAGTGCAGTGGCCGGATCTCAGCTCACTGCAAGCTCCATCTCCCGGGTTTACGCCATTCTCCTGCCTCAGCCTCCCGAGTAGCTGGGACTACAGGCGCCCGCCACTTCGCCCGGCTAGTTTTTTTGTATTTTTTGTAGAGACGGGGTTTCACCGGGTTAGCCAGGATGGTCTCGATCTCCTGACCTCGTGATCCGCCCGTCTCGGCCTCCCAAAGTGCTGGGATTACGGGCTTGAGCCACCGCGCCCGGCCACAGTAGACTTTCAATTCCTCAGACACGCCACACACCTTCCCATACCAAGTATACTCCCTTTACCTGAAACAACAACCCATGCCCACTCTTCCCAGGAAACATCCTTATCCTCCTATAGCCTCAGAATCTCTGACTACACTACCTCAAGTAGCTCCCATTTCCTTCCAGTCTGTGTCAGTTTCCTACATGTTTCCTTCATAGCATTTACCCCAATCCGTTATTATTTCATTTGTTTGTGTTTATGGCCTGCTTCCCCAAGAGGCAACAGGCACTGCTAGAGGCATCTGTCTCTTAATCACTACAGTATTGTCTGGGGGAATAAAAGTATGTAAGTATGTCTATAGGTACAAATAATTGTAATAAAGTATACCAGGTGCAACAACAGACGACTCCTTAAGGTAGAGTAAGATACAGAGGAGCAAAAGGGGAGAGGGAGAGGAAGAGGATCAAGTGAGAGGAGGGCCCAAGACAACCCTGGGGAAAAGGAGACACTTGATCTCCATTCTGAAAGATGAGTAGGCATTTTCCAGCTGATCAAGGAGGCAGTGAAGCTGGGGAGAGTTTCTGGGAGAGGATGTAATAGGAGTAAACCAGCACAGTACAGAGGAAAGAAAGCACAAAAGAGGACAAGGAAATTCAAGGGGATGGAGGAAACAACAACTCCGTTTGAGGGGCCATGGAGGATCTTATGGATGGACTGCTAAGCCCTAAATGAATGTTTGCCAAGAGCAGTCCATGCGTGGCAACCAATACACCAACTGCGTGTTGGTGAACACAGAGCTGCTGGTCCACAAGGTCTCCATGAGGAATGAAGAATATTATATTGTGCTTTTCAGTAATCTGGACCCTCTTTATCAAAGCTTCCCAGCTGAGGTGCCACAAATGGGTTACCAGTGGGCAATGACATGAAGAACGTTGAGATGCCAGATAACCACCATATAATCAAGAACTACTAGAAAATTTTAGTGTGTGAGGCTGGATGCAGTGGCCCATTCTTGTAATCCCAGTGCTTTCCGAGACCAAGGCAGGAGGCCAGGAGTTCAAGACCAGCCTGGGCAATAGAGGAAGACCCTGTCTCTATAAAAATTTTTTTTTAAATTAGCCAGGCCTGTAGTCTTAGCTACTTAAGAGGCTGGAGTTGGGGAATCACTTGAGCCCAGGAGTGCGAAGCTGCAGTGAGCTATGATCACAATACCACTGCACTCCAGCCTGGGCAAGAGAGTGAGACCTTATTTTTTAAAAAAATTTAATCAGCCCAGTACAATAGCTTATGCCTATAATCCCAGCACTTTGGGTGGTTGAAGGAGGAGGATCCCCTGAGCCCAGGAGTTTGAGATCAGCATGGGAAACATAGGGAGACCCCATCTCTCTGGACAAAAAAAGAATTTTTACTTAGCCAGACGTGGTGATGCACGCCTGTAGTCCCAGCTACTCAAGAGGCTGAGGTGATGGCCGGGCGCGGTGGCTCAAGCCTGTAATCCCAGCACTTTGGGAGGCCGAGACGGGTGGATCACGAGGTCAGGAGATCGAGACCATCCTGGCTGACACTGTGAAACCCCGTCTCTACTAAAAACTACAAAAAAATAGCCGGGCGAGGTGGCGGGCGCCTGTAGTCCCAGCTACTCGGGAGGCTGAGGCAGGAGAATGGCGTGAACCCGGGAGGCGGAGCTTGCAGTGAGCTGAGATCCGGCCACTGCACTCCAGCCTGGGTGGCAGAGCGAGACTCCGTCTCAAAAAAAATAAATAAATAAATAAAATAATAAAATAAAAAAAAAAAAAGAGGCTGAGGTGAGAGGATCACCAGAGCCCAGAAGGTTGAGGCTGTGGTGAGCCATGATCACACTACTGAACTCCACCCTGGGTGATACAGTGAGACCCAAAATAAATAAATGGGAAGGAAGGAAGGGAGGGAGGGAGGGAATAACTTTAGTGTGTATATTTGTAACTAACCTGGCATTATAAAATCACTCCCAAATAGTAGCTGGAACAACTTTACATGTCTGCAAATTTGGCACTCATTCCTTCAAAAGGTAGGTTTTAATTGTTTTATCCTTGAATATGGCCTCATTTCTAACAAGCAGAATGTGGCAAAAGTGATAGTGTGGGACTTCCAAAGCTGGGTTATAAAAAGCACTGCAGCAGGACGGGGGAGAGAGAATATCAGGAAGAAGAGTTAATGGATGCTGGGCTTAATACCTAGGTGATGGGATGATCTGTGCAGCAAACTACCATGGCACACATTTACCTATGTAACAAACCTGCAAATCTCACACATGTACCCCAGAACTTAAAATAAAGTGGAAGGCAAAAAAAAACAAAAAAAGCAATCTTTTGAATTAATAAAGTGATGGATTATCTAACTACAAAGTTGATGTGAAAAAGAAAAAAAGCACTGCAGCCATTCCACTTCTGGGTATATATCCAAAAACACTGAACACAAGGACTCAAACAGATGTCTGTACTCCAGAATTCACACAGCATTATTCACAATAGTCAAAAGACATCCCAGTAGTCAAAAAGCCACTCAAGTGTCTAACATATGAATAGATAAAATGTGGTATATCCATACAATGGAATAGTATTCACCCTTAAAAAGGAATAAAACTCTAATACATGCTACAACACAGATGAACCTTGAGCACTTATGCTAAGTGAAATAAGCCATTTGAAGGACAAATGCTGCATGATTCCATTCATATGAGCTATCTAGAGTAGCCAGATTAATGAAAGCAGAATAGAGGTTACCAGGAGCTAAGGCGAAAAGGGAGGGGGCAGTTGTTGATTAATAGATACAGGGTTTCAGTGTGGAGAGATGAAAAAATTGGGCCAGGCACGGTGGCTCACACCTGTAATCCCAGCATTCTGGGAGGCTGAGGCAGGTGGACTGCCTGAATTCGGGAGTTCAAGACCAGCCTGGGCAACACAGTGAAACTCCGTCTTTATTAAAACACAAAAAGTAGGCCGGGTGTGGTGGCTCAAGCCTGTAATCCCAGCACTTTGGGAGGCCGAGATGGGCGGATCACGAGGTCAGGAGATCGAGACCATCCTGGCTAACACGGGGAAACCCCGTCTCTACTAAAAAATACAAAAAACTAGCCAGGCGAGGTGGGGGGCACCTGTAGTCCCAGCTACTCGGGAGGCTGAGGCAGAAGAATTGCTTGAACCCAGGAGGCGGAGGTTGCAGTGAGCTGAGATCACGCCACTGTACTCCAGCCTAGGAGACAGAGTGAGACTCCGTCTCAAAAAAAAAAAAAAAAAGAAAAAGAAAAAATCTTGGGCTGGGCATGGTGGCTCATACCTGTAATCCCAATACTTTGAGAGGCCAAGGGAGGAAGACTGCTTGAAGTCAGGAGAGACAGGGTTTCACCATGTTACCCAGGCTGGTCTCAAACTCCTGGGCTCACGCAATATGCCTGCCTCAGCCTCCCAAAGTGCTGGGATTACAGGCCTGAGCCATGGCGCATGGCTAAGGCCAGGAGTCTGAGACCAACATAACATAGTGAGACTCTCTCACTATGAAAAATTTTAGGTTGGGCTCAGTGGCTCATGCCTGTAATCCCAGCACTTTGGGAGGCTGAGGCCGGCAGATCACCTGAGGTCAGAAGTTTGAGACCAGCCATGGCCAACACGGTGAAACATCATCTCTACTAAAAATATAAAAATTAGCTTGGCGTGGTGGCAAAAGCCTATAATCCCAGCTACTCAGGAGGCTGAGGCAACTTTGCCGGGAGGCAGAAGTTGCAGTGAGCCGAGATCACACCACTGCACTCCAGTCTGGCAAGAGAGTGAGACCTGTCACCAAAAAAAGAAAGAAAAAAAGAAAGAAAGAAAGAAAATGTTTTGGAGAAGGATGGTGGTAATGGTTGCAGAACAGTGTGAATGTATTTAATGCTACAGAACTGTACTGTACACCTAAAAATTATTAAAATACTAAATCTTATGTTATATGTATTTTACCACAAGCATATATACACAAAGCACTGCTGCTTCTGCCTCACACTCTCTCAGATTCCCTGTTCTAGGGTAAGTCAAGTGCTACATCGTGAGAACATTCTAGATGTCTATGGAGAGGTTCACATGACAAGGAACTGAAGCCACCTGTCAGGAACCAGCATCAACTTGCCAGCCCCATGAGTGAGCCCCCTTGGCTGCAGCCTTTATGAGACCCTGGGCAAGAATCCCCCTGACCCCCCATTACACCGCTCCTGAATTTCTGGCCCACAGACACCTAGAGAATAATAAATGTTTATTGTTTTAGGCCACCAACTAAATGTTGAGAAAATGTGTTACACAGCACTAAGTAGCTAACAAAGTAGCATTTTGCTACACTGCTTTGGTGTCTAGAAATGGAGTCTATCAATAGTTTACAGGTTAGAGGTGCCAGTCCTCATGATTTCAGGTTTAAGAAACACTGCTCTAAGCTACAAGATAAGCCAATATGTCCTAGGGCTCCACCAAGGGAAGGAGAGGGCTGTAAGACAGTAAAGCACTGCCACTGGTGGCATGACCCCATGTGCATGGCCAGAAGCAGAGAACAGTGCAGGTCTAATTCAGGGAAACGGTGTTGACATGCCTGCACTATATGCCCTTAAGCCCCAGGAAGGCTTGCCGCTCAGAGTCTTGCTGAATCTATGTAAAATTAAGCTGCCTTATACTACACACCGTGCAGGTGTTTAAACTAGAGCAGCCAGACAGTGCTTGGCAGGAATCTGTTTTGTTCCCCGCTACATACCAGAAATACTAACTAAAGAAACATCATGGGGCAGGGGAGAAAAAAACAGAAAGGATGACAATTTCCTTCTGAATTCCCACTACAACTCATCAGCGTTCATCCACATAGCTATTAATAACTAATGAGGCTGGGTACAGTGGCTCACACCTGTAATCCCAGCACTTTGAGAGGCTGAGGCGGGCAGATCACCTGAAGCCTGGAGTTTGAGACCAGCCTGACAAACATGGAGAAACCCCGTCTCTACTAAAAATACAAAATTAGCCGGGCATGGTGGCACACGCCTGTAATCCCAGCTACTCAGGAAGCTGAGGCAGGAGAATTGCTTAAACCTAGGAGGTGGAGGTTGCAGTGGGCCGAGATCATGCCATTGCACTCCAGCCTGGGCAACAAGAGCGAAACTCTGTCTCAGAAATAAATAAAAAATAAATAAATAAATAAATAAATAAAATAAATAAAACTAATGAGTGCAGCTTACTCTAGGGTTTGTAAACTATCTTTATCTAAGGTATCTCACTTGATCATGCCATGAAGACTTAAGGAGTCATTATTATTACTGCCCCCTTTTTACGTTTGTGGAAATGGAGCCTCAAAGAGAGTGACTAGGAAGAGGCACAGTCAAGATCAATATCTACATCTAACTCTAAATCCAGTGAAGAACCTTCTGCTCTTTTTTCTGAGACGGAGTCTAGCTCTGTCGCCCAGGATGGAGTGCAGTGGCATGATCTCGGCTCACCACAAGCTCCACCTCCCAGGTTCACGTCATTCTCTTGCCTCAGCCTCCCAAGTAGCTGGACTACAGGTGCCCACCACCACGCCTGGCTAATTTTTTGTAATTTTAGTAGAGACAGGCTTTCACCGTGTTAGCCAGGATGGTCTCGATCTCCTGACCTCATGAACTGCCTGCCTCAGCCTCCCAAAGTGCTGGGATTACAGGCGCGAGCCACTGCGCCCGACTACGAGCCTTCTGCTCTTAACTGGACTCCACATGTAAACATTCCTGTAGTGACCACATCCACACGGGTGTCTTTTGTCTTAGCCACCTAATAGTCTCCCTAACTGGTGGCTAGCCCAGAATTTGACTAAACTTTCCCCCAGAGGTTGAGCATTCAGACTGCTTCCAGATTCTTTGCTATATAAACAGTGTGTCTGCAGACATAAAGCATCCATTTTACTTCAAGAATCAGAAAATTACCCAGACACGGTGGCACATGCCTGTAATCCCAGCTACTTGGGAGGCTGAGGCAGGAGAATCGCTTGAACCCAGGAGGCAGAGGTTGCGGTGAGCCAAAATCGTACCATTGCACTCCCGCCTGGGCGACAAGAGCGAAACTCTGTCTCAAAAAAAAAAGAATCAGAGCTTGCCTCTATTCCTGGCCCAGGGCACACACCAGAAGCAAAATACTTCTATGCACAAAAGTAACATTTTTAAGCCATCACCAGCCTTTGCTGGAGAGGAGATGGGGATGGAAGATATATTTAGTAAAAAACAAAAGGCTGACTATTAAACTGCAGAAAAACTGCTGGTTTGAATGCCTTAACTCTTTCCCTACCCCTTCACTACTTCCATTAATCAACATCTGATAAAAGAAAGGTCTTAAATGCATCTTTCCTCTGTATCTCAATCATTTCTCACCAGTAACAACTGAACAGTCAGTATATACAAATGACCCCTAAACCCCCTCTATCAGAACCCAGCAGAATGCCTGACACAGAGCCACTCAGCAAATATCTTATGACAGAATGAACACTGCCACTTTTCTGTTACTAAGAAGGATCAAAACACGTCTCTCCCCTGCTTAAATTCTCACTCATTAGTTCAATCTCCCACCACTCCTGTTATCTCTCTGGATTCTCAGAACACACCAAGTTCTTTCAAGCCCTAAATATTTTGCTGATGTTATTCCTTCTGCCTTCTTCCCCTGCCACTCTCTTCCTGGAAATCTTCTCATTCTTTAATTTCACTTCCTTGCATATGCCCTCAAATTACTGGCAACTCTCTTCCTCATCATAACTGCCACCCAACCCTGGTTATTTCAGACTCCACATTCTCCATTTCTGTACCCAGACAGCTAAATATGGCTAGAGAAAACACTCAACATGCTGATGGGTCTCACTTAAAATGCATGTCTAGGCCAGGTGCAGTGGCTCACGCCTGTAGTCCCAGCACTTTGGGAGGCTGAGGCAGGTGGATCATCTGCGGTCAAGAGTTCGAGACCAGCCTGGCCAACATGGCAAAACCCCGTCTCTACTAAAAATACAAAAATTAGTCAAGTGTGGTGGCGGGCACCTGTAATCCCAGCTACTCAGGAGGCTGAGACAGGAGAATCACTTGAACCCAGGAGGTGGAGGATGCAGTGAGCCGAGATCGCGCCACTATCATCCAGGCTGGGGGACAAGAGCAAAAGTTTGTCTCAAATATACATACATACATACATAAAATGCATATCTGCAAACAGGAATTAAATAGTAATTATCTTTGGGGGTAGGAGAGGGACAAAAAAGCTTCTTGAGCACCCATAATGGTCCATATTCTTGATTTGGGTAGTGGTTACAGAAGTGTATACATGTGTAAAAGTTCATCAAGCTACACACTTAAGATTTATACACTTGGTCGGGCGCGGTGGCTCACGCCTGTAATCCCAGCATTTTGGGAGTCCCAGGTGGGCGGATCACGAGGTCAGGAGATCAAGACCATCCTGGCTAACACAGTGAAATCCCGTCTCTACTAAAAATACAAAAACAAATTAGCCGGGCATGGTGGCGGGCGTCTGTGGTTCCAGCTACTTGGGAAGCTGAGGCAGGAGAATGGCGTTAACCCAGGAGGTGGAGCTTGCAGTGAGCCGAGATCGCGCCACTGCACTCCAGCCTGGGCGACAGAGCGAGACTCCATCTCAAAAAAAAAAAAAAAAAAAAGATTTATACACTCTACTATAAATTAAAACTCAACAAAAAATATTTTTAAAATAAAAGTATAAGAACTGGGTGCTATAGTGCATGCCTATAGTCCCAACTACATAGGAGGCTGAGGCAAGAGAGCTCCTTGAGCCAAAGAATTGAAGGCTATAGTGTGCTTTCATTGCACTCGTAAATAGCCACTGTTCTCCAGCCTGGGCAACAAAGCAAGATCCCCTCTCTAAAAATAATTAACCTAATTGTAGAGTAGCAATTTTGCACTCTTCTTAATTCAATGTTCTACACTTGTAAGAAGCTAGGAAAATTAATTTCAAAAAAGTTTTTAGCCAGGCATGGCAGCTTACATCTGTAACCCCAATGCTTTGGGAGGCCGAGGCAGGATAACTTGAGACCAGGAGTTTGAGGCCTATCATTAGCTACTGAGTACAGCGGAGCCTGAGGAGGGTGTGCAAACTCCTAAATATTTCATACCTTATCTTCTTTCCTCAAACCTAAGCCCTTCCCATCCTGATCTCAGTTTCAGCTTATAATTTTACTTCTTATTGAATGTAAAAAATAGCTGGGCACAGTGGTATGCACCTGCAGTCCCAACTACCCAGGAGGCCTGAAGCAGGACAATCACTTGAGCCCAGGAGTTTGAGTCCAGTCTGGGCAAATACCAAGACTCCCATCTCTTCAAAATACAAACAGGATTCCCATTACTGGTTGGAGTGTAAAATGGTGCAGGTACTATGAAAAACAATTTAGCAGTTCCTCAAAAGGTTAAACAGAATTACCATATGCTCCAACAATTCTATCTTAGGTATATACACATATGATGTAAAATCATATGTCCACAAAAAAGCTTATACACTAATGTGTACTCATAATACCCAAAAAAGAGGAAACATTGTAAATACCCATCAACTGATGAATGGAAAAACAAAATATGGTATATTCATATAATGGAATTATTCATCCACAAAAAGGAATAAAGTACTGATATGTTCTACAACATAGATGAATCTTGAAAATAGCATCCTAAGTGAAAGAAGCTAGTCACCTACTGTATGACTCTATATCTGTGAAATGTCCAGAACAGGCATATACAGAGAGGGAAAGTAAATTCGTGTTTGCCTAGGGCTGGGAAGGGTAGGGAGGAAATAGGGTCTGACTGCTAATGTATATGAGGTTTCTTTTTGGGATAATGAGAATTCTGGAATTAGATAGTGGTGACAATTGTACAACTTTGTAAATACACTGAAAACCATTGAATTATTGAATTGTATGCTTTGAAATGGTAATTTTTTTTTTTTTTTTTTTTTTTGAGACAGAGTCTCACTCTGTCACCAGGTTGGAGTGCAATGGCGCGATCTTGGCTCACTGCAACCTCTGCCTCCTAGGTTCAAGCGATTCTCCTGCCTCAGCCTCCCAAGTAGCTGGGACTACAGGCAAGTGCCACCATGCTCGGCTAATTGTTGTATTTTTAGTAGAGATGGGGTTTCACCATGTTGGCCAGGATGATCTTGATCTCTTGACCTCGTGATCTGACTGCCTCAGCCTCCCAAAGTGCTGCGATTACAGGCATGAGCCACCGCACCCATCCTAAAAGGGTGAATTTTATAATATGTAAACCATATTTCAATTTCAATTTTTTAAAACAATTAATTTTTTTTTTTTTTTTTTTGAGACGGAGTCTCGCTCTGTTGCCCAGGCTGGAGTGCAGTGGTCGGATCTCAGCTCACTGCAAGCTCCGCCTCCCGGGTTCACGCCATTCTCCTGCCTCAGCCTCCCGAGTAGCTGGGACTACAGGCGCCCGCCACCTCGCCCGGCAAGTTTTTTGTATTTTTTTAGTAGAGACGGGGTTTCACCGGGTTAGCCAGGATGGTCTCGATCTCCTGACCTCGTGATCCGCCCATCTCGGCCTCCCAAAGTGCTGGGATTACAGGCTTGAGCCACCGCGCCCGGCTTAAAACAATTAATTTTTAAAAAGGAGGCAAAAAAAAAGAATCCCACCAAGTGCTGGCAACAATGCAGAGCAACTGGAATTCTCATACATTGCTGGTGGAAATGCACAATGGTACAGCAACTCTGAAAAAGTTTGGCAGTTTTTCACGTGGTTAAACATACACTTATATGACCTAGCAATCCAACTCACTGGTATTTATCCAAGAGAAATGATAACTTATATTCTCACAAAAACCTATATACAAATGTTTATTCATATTAACCCAAAACTGGAAACAATCTTTGAACACGTAAACAGATAAGCTGTGGTATATCCATCCAATGGAATACTTACTACTTGGTTCTAAAAGCAACCTTGCATGAGCAAGTATTTTGCTCACGCAAACATACAGGTGAGTTTCAAATGCATTATGCTAAGTTTAAGCAGCCAAATCCAAAAGGCTATGTACTGAATAATTCCATTATAACACAGTATGGAAAAGGCAAAACTGTATAGACAAAGGACAGATCAGTGGGTGACAGGAGCTGGAGGTGCCAGGAGAGGCTAATTACAAAGGGACATGAGAAAATTCTGTGGGTAACAGAAGTGCTTTATATTGTTTCTTTTCTTTCTTCCCCCTTCTTTTTTTTTTTTTTTTTTTTTTTTTTGAGACAGGGTCTCGCTCTATCACACAAGCTGGAGTTGGAGTGCAGTGGTGCAATCACAGCTTGCTGCAGCCTTGACCTCCTGGACTCAAGCAATCTTCCTCCCACCCCAGTCTCCTGAGTACCTAAAACTATAGACACACACCACCACACCCAGCTATTATTATTTTTTATTATGTTTTTTTTTTTTTTTTTTTGAGAGACGAAGTCCCATTGTGTTGCCTAGGCTTGCCTTAAACTCCTGGGCTCAAGCAATCCTCCCACCTTGGCCTCCCAAGGTGCTGGGATTATAGGCATGAGCCACCATTCCTGGCCTATATCTGGATTGTGGTGGGGCTTGCGTGAACTGTTGAATTTGGCAAAACTCAACTGTATTCTGAAAACAGCGAATTTTACTATGGGTTGAGCATCTCAAATCCACACATCTAAAATCCAAAACTTTTTGAGCATCAAGTTGTCTTTTTATGAATTTTGTACTTTTCTTGTACTTTTGTACCTTTTATGGATTTTGACAAATGTATAACGTACACATACGGATTTTGACAAATGTATAACGTACACATATATGTTATACATTTGTCAAAATCCATAAACAATACAACACCAGCAGCAGACCCTAATGTAAACTATGGTCTTTGGATGGTACTGAGGTGTCAACATAGGTTCATCAACTGTAACAAACGGACCACTCTGGTGCAGGATGTTGAAAGTGGGGGAGGCTGGAGGGAGAACATAGGAATATGGGAACTCGGTCCATTCTTTTTTTTAGAAGCAGGGTCTTGCTCTGTCACCCACGTTGGAATGCAGTGGCATAATCATGGCTCATGGAAGCCTCAAACTCCTGGGCTCATGAAATCCTCCAACTCCTGGGCTCATGCAATCCTCCCACCTCAGCTTCGCAAGTAGCTAGGATTACAGGTGCAAGCCACCCCCCACCCCAGTTAATTTGTTTTATTTTTTGTAGAGACAGGGTCTTGCAATGTTGTCCAGGCTGGTCTCAAACTCCTGGGCTCAAGCAATCCTCCTACCTCAGCCTCCCAAAGTGCTGGGATTACAGGCATAAACCACTGTGCTCAGTAAGAACTCTGTACTTTCTGCTCAATTTTGCTGTGAACCTAAAAGTACTCTAAAATATAGTCTATTGTTTAAATTCCATTTACTTATTACCAACTCCCAAATTCTTTTACTTTTTATTTTTTGAAACAGGGTCTTGCTGTTGCCAAGGCTGGAGTATAGCAGCACAATCATAGCTCACTGCAGGCTTGACCTCCCTAGCTCAAGAGATCCTCAGCCTCCCCAGTAGCTGGGACCACAAGTTCACACCACCATGCCCAGCTAGGTTTCTTGGGTTTTTTGTGTGTATATGTGTTGTGAGACAGTCTTACTATGTTGCCCAGGCTAGTCTTGATCTCAGGATTCAAGCAATCCCCCGTTTTGGCCTCCCAAAGTCCTGGGATTACAGGCGTGAGCCACCGCACTCAGCCCAACTCCCAGATGTCTATCTCTAAGCTAGGGCTCACACTTGAATATTTGACTCAGTTATTCAACTATCCATTCAACATCTCCACTTAGTCATCTCAAAGGAATCTCATATATTTAACATGCCCAAAACCAAACTGCTTATCTTCTCCCTAGAACCTGGTTCTACTGAAGTCTACCCCATTTCAAAATGTGGTAATTCCATCTACTGGTACCGAGAGAAAAAGCCGTTGGAGTCATCCTTGACTCTTCTCTATCTCTTACAATGTCGTCAGCAAATCTGTCAGCTGTACCTTCAAAAATTATCCAGACTCTGATCACTTCTCATCAACTCCCCCACTGTTTTTTAGTTCAAACAACTATCATCTTTCACATGGACTAATACAAAAGATCCTTGCTCTTCTTGTTTCTGCTCATGGTTGCATATACTACACACAATAACCACAGCAACTTTTTTTTTTTTTTGAGACAGGGTCTGGCTCTGTCACCTGGGTTGGAGGGCAGTGGCACCATCCCAGCTCACTGCAAACTCTGCCCCCCAGGTTCAAGTGATTCTCCCACCTCAACCTCCCAAGTAGCTGGGATCACAGGTGCACACCACCATGCCTGGCTATTTTTTTGTATTTTTGGTAGAGACGGCATTTTGCTATGTTGCCCAGGCTCACAGCCACCTTTTTTTTTTTTTTTTTTTGAGATGGAGTTTCACTCTTGTTGCCTAGACTGGAATGCAGCGGCACAATCTCAGCTCACTGTATTCCCCGCCTCCACCTCCCGGGTTTAAGCAATTCTCCTGCCTCAGTCCCCCAAGTACCTGGGATTACAGGTGCCAACACGCCAGGCTAATGTTTTGTATTTTTAGTACATGTTGGCCAGGCTGGTCTCAAACTCCTGGCCTCAAGTGATCCACCCACCTTGGCCTCCCAAACTGCTGGGATTACAGGCGTGAGCCACTGCACCCGGCCCACAGCCACTTTTAATACCTGAAATCAGATAACATCGATTCCCTGTTTAAGACCTTTCAATGACTTACTATCACATTTAGAATAAAGTTCAAACTCCTTATTATGGCCAATCTGGCCCCTGCTGACATTTCTGGGCTCACCTCCTACCTCTGGCCTCTCACTCTCTACCCTCCCAGCCACATGTTCCTACCCATTATTGCTTAAATGCCCTGCTTGCTCCTACGCCAGGGCTTGTGCCTTGGCTGCCTCTGTCTGCAACCCTCTCTCCCCTGGATACTAACATGACTCACTTCCTCACTTACTTTAGGACTCTATTTAAATGTCTCACTGTCAGAGAGATCTCCTCTGTTCACGCTGTATATTAAAAAAGCAAAACACATACACACACAGAGGCACTCTCTACCACTTGAAAGTACTTATTCCGGCCGGGCGCAGTGGCTTACGCCTGTAATCCCAACACTCTGGGAGGCCAAGGCGGGTGGATCACAAGGTCAGGAGATGGAGACTATCCTGACTAACACAGTAAAACCCCGTCTCTACTAAAAAATACAAAAAATTAGCCGGGCGTGGTGGCAGGCACCTGTAGTCGCAGCTACTCGGGAGGCTGAGGCAGGAGAATGGCGTGAACCTGGGAGGCAGAGCTTGCAGTGAGCCAAGATCGCGCCACTGCACTCCAGCCTGAGGGACGGAACGAGACTCCGTCTCAAAACACACACACACACACACACACACACACAGATGGTGTAAGAAGTAAAGAGGTATGAACCAGAAACTCAGATGTGATCAGTATAAATAATCCTAATGAAAAAGAAACAAAAAACGATTTAAGGACATTATGAAACTCAAATTTTTAAATCCTCTGTACAAGACATGAAAGTAAACTACGATCAACTTAAATAGAAACACAGTAGTGGAAAGGTACCAGAGTGTCAGGAAAGCAACAGACAGAAGGAGCTTTTTCATTGTGTTTGGAGCAAGAACAGGGAAGGCCAGCCTACTGCTTGGAACAGATGGCACATGCCTGACAGATGACAGGAAGAAGGCGAAGGCAGCAGAGCAAGCAGATTCTATTCTATCCACCAAGCATCACTACTAGGAAACTGCAGCCTCTCAGATTTTAGTTCATCTATAAAACCCAGGAAGTAAACAGGGAAAGCAGGGCTGGGCGCAGTGGCTCACGCCTGTAACCCCAGCACATTGGAGGCCAAGGCGGGCAGATCACCTGAGGTCAGGAGTTCGAGACCAGTCTGTCCAACATGGTGAAACCAAGTCTCTACTAAAAATACAAAAATTAGCTGGGTGTAGTGGTGCATGCCTGTAATTCCAGCTACATGGGAGACTGAGGCAGGAGAATCGCTGGAACCCAGGAGATGGAGACTGCAGTGAACTGAGATACTGCCACTGCTCTCCAGCCTGGGCAACAGAGCAGGACTGCCTCAAAACAAAGCAAAACAAGAACAGGGAAGGCAGGATTACCCCTTCTACAGAGAAGAAAACGGACATGCTGAAAGTTCACCCCAAAGTGGTAGATTAAAAATTAGAATATAGGCCAGGTGCAGTGGCTTATGCCTGTAATCCCAACACTTTGGGAGCCCAAGGTGGGAATATCTCTTGAGCCCAGAGTTTGAGACTAGCGTGAGCAACACAGCGAGACTCAGTCTCTATAACAAATACGAAAATGAGCCAGGTGCAGTGGCATGCACCTGTAGTCCCGGCCTACTCAGGAGGCTGAGGTGGGAGGATCACTTGAGCCCAAGAGTTCAAGGCTGTAGTTATGATCACACCACTGTACTCCAGCCTAGGTGACAGAGCAAAACTCTGTCTCAAAAATGCTAGTCCACGCGCCTGTAATCCCAGCACTTTGGGAGGACGAGGCGGGTGCACTGCTTGAGCCCAGAAGTTTAAGACCAGCCTGGGCAACATGGCAAAACCTCATTTCTACAAAAAATACAAAACTTGGCCAGGGGTGGTAGCACATGCCTGTAGTCCCAGCTACTCAGGAGGATGAAGTAGGAGGATCACGGCTCGATGCAGCCTCAACCTCTAAGGCTCAAGCAATCCTCCCACCTTGGCTAATTTTTTGTTTGTTTTGTTTTTTGAGACAGAGTCTTGCTCTGTCACCCAGGCTAAAGTGCAGTGCCTTAATTTCGGCTCACTGCAACCTCCACCTCCTGGGTTCAAGCAAGCTTCCCACCTCAACCTCCTGAGTAGCTAGGATTACAGGTGTGTGCCACCATGCCTGGCTAATTTTTTTGTAATTTTAGTAGAGACGAAGTTTCACCATGTTGGCCAGGCTGGTCTCAAACTCCGGAACTCAAGTGATCTGCCCACCATGGCCTCCCAAAGTGCTGGGATTACAGGTGTGAGCCACCATGCCTGTGATTTAATTATAATTAAATGTACATTTTAATTATAAAAATATAATTTTTATATTTTTTGTAGAGATGGAGTTTTGTCATGTTGCCCAGGCTCATCTTGAACTCCTGGGCTCAAATGATCTGCCTACTTCAGCCTCTAAACATGCTAGGATTACAGGCATAAGCCACAACGCCTAGCCAAAAATAATTTTATTTTTTAAATTTTTTTGAGACAGGGTTTCACTCTGTCACCCAGGATGCAATGCAGTGGCACGATCTAGGCTCACTGCAACCTCTGCTTCCCGGGCTCAAAAGATTCTCCAGCCTGTCTCCTGAATAGCTGGGACTACAGCCAGGAGCTACCAACACCCAGCTAACTTTTGTATTTTTTGTAGAGACAGTGTTTTGCTATGTTGCCCCAGGTTGTTGTTGAACTCCTGAGCTCAAAGCAATATGCCCACCTTGCCCTTCCAAAGTGCTGGGATTATAGGTGTGGGCCACCATGCCTGGCCCCAAAAATAATTTACATGCAAAATAGGCCGGGTGCGGTGGCTCACTCCTGTAATCCCAGTACTTTGGGAAGACGAGGTGGGTGGATCACCTGAGGTCAGGAGTTCAAGACTAGCCTGGCCAACCTACTGAAACCCCATCTTTACTAAAAATACAAAAATTAGCTGGGCATAGTGGTGGGGGTCCATAATCCCTGCTATTTGGGAGGCTGAGGCAAGAGACTCTCTTGAACCCAGGAGGCAGAGGTTGCAGTGAGCCAAGATCCACCATTGCACTCCAGCCTGGGTGACAGAATGAGATTCCATCTTAAATAAATAAATAAATAAATAAATGCAGAAATAAAATTAGACTGCAGGAGTTTTTGTTGTTTTGTCGTTGTTGTTGTTTAAAGAACTGTTAGTTCATATAACAGATTAAAAAAAAAACAAAACACTCATGGCCAGGCACAGTGGCTCATGGCTGTAATCCCAGCACTTTGGGAGGCTGAGGAGGGCAGATCACTTTGGGAGGCTGAGGAGGGCAGGTCAGGAGTTCGAGACCAGCCTGAACAACATGGTGAAATCTCGTCTCTACTAAAAATACAAAAAATTAGCCGGGCATGGTGGCGCGCGCCTGTAATCCCAGCTACTCACGAGGTTGAGACAGGAGAATCGCTAGAACCCGGGAGGCAGAGGTTGCAGTGAGCCAAGATTGCACCACTGCACTCCAGCCTGGGCAGCAGAGCAAGACTCCACCTCAAAGAAAAAAAAAAAAAACAACTCATTTAATTTTGGATTAAGTTTATGACATAAATCGGCCGGGCGTAGTGGCTCACGCCTATAATTCCAGTACTTTGGGAGGCTGAGGAGGTCGGATCTTGAGGTCAGGAGTTCAAAACTAGCCTGGCCAACATAGTGAAATCCCATCTCTACTAAAAATACAAAATAAAATTAGCTGGGCATGGTGGCAGGCACCTGTAATCCCAGCTACATGGGAGGCTGAGTCTGGAGAATCACTTGAACCCTAGAGGCAGAGGTTGCAGTGACCAGAGATCGCATCATTGCACTCCAGCCTGGAGGACAAGAACGAAACTCCGTCTCAAAAAAAAAAACTTAAAAAAAAAAAAAAAAAGTATGTGACATAAATCAAATATAATTTATCCTGAGTAAGATGTACATTTTTCACCAGGCGCAGTGGCTCATGCCTGTAATCCCAGCACTTTGCGAGGCCAAGGCCGGGGGATCACAAGGTCAGGAGAACGAGATCATCCTGGCTAACATGGTGAAACCTCGTCTCTAATAAAAATAAAAAAAAAGGCCGGGCGCGGTGGCTCAAGCCTGTAATCCCAGCACTTTGGGAGGCCGAGACGGGCGGATCACAAGGTCAGGAGATCGAGACCATCCTGGCGAACACGGTGAAACCCCGTCTCTACTAAAAAATACAAAAAACTAGCCAGGCGAGGTGGCGGGCGCCTGTAGTTCCAGCTACCCGGGAGGCTGAGGCGGGAGAATGGCGTGAACCCGGAAGGCGGAGCTTGCAGTGAGCTGAGATCCGGCCACTGCACTCCAGACTGGGCGACAGAGTGAGACTCCGTCTCAAAAAAAAAAAAAAAACAAATTAGCCAGGCTTAAGGGCGGGCGCCTGTAGTCCCAGCTGCTCGGGAGGCTGAGGCGGAGCTTGCAGTGAGCCAAAATCGCACCACTGCACCCCAGCCTGGTCCACAGAGCAAGGCACCGCCTCAAAAAAACAAAAAAAAACAAAAAACACACACACATTTTTCAAAAGTCACAAAAACCTTAAACTTCACTCAGTGTACTTGTTAATAGTAATATTAATATTGTAACTTTAAAACTATTTCACCGTAACACAGAATAAGGCAAATAGATTAAAGTATGACTAGGAACAAAGATTTTTGGGCCAGGCGCGGTGGCTCACGCCTGTAATCCCAGCACTTTGGGAGGCCAAGGCGGGTGGAACACGAGGTCAAGAGATCAAGACCACCCTGGCTAACACAGTGAAACCCTGACTCTACTAAAAATACAAAAAATTAGCCAGGCATGGTGGCATGCGCCTGTAGTCCCAGCTACTCAGGAGGCTGAGGCAGGAGAATTGCTTGAACCAGGAAGGTGGAGGTTGCAGTGAGCTGAGATCGCTCACACTACACTCCAGCCTGGGTGACACAGCAAGACTCCGTCTCAAAAAAAGAAAAAGAAAACAAGAATTACAGGCACATGCCACCATGTCTAGCTAATTTTTTGTATTTTAAGTAGAGACATGGTTTCGCCATAACGGCCAGGCTGGTCTCCAACTCCTGACCTCAAGTGATCTACCCACCTCAGCCTCTCAAAGTGCCAGGATTATAGGCATGAGTCACCACGCCTGGCCATATTTTGAGTTTCATTTAGCATAGTTACACCATGCATATTCTATTTGTTAGTTATTTTTGTTTCCTCTATTTATTTACTATTTATTATTTTTCGGGGGACAAGGGTCGGAGTCTCCCTCTGTCGCCCAGGCTGGATCGGCTCACTGCAACTTCTGCCTCCTTTGATTCAAGCGATTTCCCTGCCTCAGCCTCCCAAGCAGCTGGGATTACAGGCACCTGCCACCACACCCGGCTAATTTTTGTATTTTTAGTGGAGACAGGGTTTCATCATGTCGGCCAGTTTAGTCTCAAACTCCTGACCTCAGGTGATCTGCCCTCCTTGGTCTCCCAAAGTGCTGGGATTACAGGCGTGAGCTACTATGCGTGGCCTATTTATTTATTTTTGAGACAGTGTCTCACTCTGTTACCCAGGCCTGATATTTCCAACTTAAATTTAACATTATAGGCCGGGCGCAGCAGTTCACGCCTGTAATCCCAGCACTTTGGGAGGCCAAGGCAGGCAGATCACTTGAGGTCAGGAGTTCGAGACCAGCCTGGCCAAGAGGGTGGAAACCCCATCTCTACTAAAAATACAAAATTGGCCAGGGATGGTGGCATGCGCCTGTAGTCCCAGCTACTTGGGAGGCTGAGGCAGGACAATCACTTGAACTCAGGAGGCGGAGGTTGCAGTGAGCCGAGATTGTACCACTGCACTCCAGCCTGGGCAACAGAGCAAGACTATCTCAAAAAAATAAATAAATAAATTGGAAATATCAAAGTGAACTCACAATTTTTCAAAAAATAGATCTCTTATCTCCATCTACTAAAAAGTCATTTTAAGACAATGACATCCTAGCAGCAGTAAACACACCCAGTGCCCAGAGCTAAATTCCTTTTTTTTAAAACCAATGTTTTATTTTATTTATTTATTTATTTTATTTATTTAGAGATAGAGTCTTGCTCTTATCACCCAAGCAGTGGTGTGATCATAGCTAACTGCAGCCTCAACTTCAGAGGTCAATTTCTTTTTTTTTTTTTTTTTTTTTTGAGACAGAGTCTCTGTTACCCAGGCTGGAGTGCAACGGCATGATCTTGGCTCACACACAGGCTGGAGTGCAATGGCACTATCTCGGCTCACTGCAACCTCCGCCTCCCAGGCTCAAGCAATTCTCCTGCCTCAGCCTCCTGAGTAGCTGAGACTACAAGTGCGTGACACCACACCTGGCTAATTTTTGTATTTTTCGTAGAGACAGGGTTTCACTATGTTGGTCAGGCTGGTCTGGAACTCCTAATCTTGTGATCCACCCACCTGGGCCTCCCAAAGTGCTGGGATTACAGGCATGAGCCACTATGCCCAGCTGAGAGGTCAATTTCTAAATACCCTTTCCTAATTAAAGAAACCAAGCCTTGGAGAACCGGCTGCATCCAGGGTCTGGAATAGGAAAAGTAGAAGGTAAGTTTGGGGTTTCTAATAGTGCCAGAAAACAAGAAAATGCTAAGGGATTAGCAGGAATGTGTCAAAAGAACAAAGGAGCTAGTTTAAACAGCCTCCACTGGCCAAATTTAGGATAATTTCAGCACAAAAAATAACACTAATAATGAATGGAAGTGACTACACCACCACACTGAATAATCTTATCCCTAAGTGCACTTTAAAAGAATAAAAATGAAAGTTCTTCTTACAGAAGAACATCAGCTAATATAACAGAATGACAAAACTAGAAAATTACCATTTTTCCATCTCCAGTGTAATAACGGATTCAGGCAGGGATCATCAATGGATGCTAAATCATTAGGTGAATGGTGTGGGGGGATAATAGGATACTGACACATACCATAGTATCCCCACAGATTATCTACTACTTGCACAAGGAAAAAATACACCTTTATAATGGTGAGAGATGGAAGTCATTACCTTATCCAAGTGATACACGGAACAGTGGGACGACCTAGCTTTATGTGTCCCCCGATGTGATGCAATATGAAACACACGGCATTACCACTGAAACACTCTGCAAAAAAAATGTTTAATCTGAAGTCTAGACCTCATTTCCAGTTTACAGGAAATAGAAGAGAATACAAGAAACAAGTTAAACTCACCATGATAAAACAATGTGACCAAACTAGAATGTGGGACATTCTAAGAAACAACTGTTCAGAACTCTTAAAAATTAAATAAACAATGTTGTGAAGGGGAAAAAAGTGGGAAGGGAGAAAGATTATCACAGAATCAAAGCAACTAAAGAGACATAAAAATAAAAAAGTAATGTGGATCCTGTCTGGAAAAACACTATAAGGGACATTTTTGGAACAACATCTGAATATCTCTGGATATTAGATATTATATAATTATTGCTAAATTAAATAAGTATATAAAGCAAATGGGTTAACAATTAGTGAATACAGGGGGAAGGTATAATGTTCTCTCAATTTTTCATTATGTTAGAAAATTTTTTTAATTAAAAAGCAGGGACCGGGCTGGGCACAGTGGCACGTGCCTGTAATCCCAGCACGTTGGGAGGCCGAGGCAGGTGGATCACCTGAGGTCAGGAGTTCGCAACTAACCTAACATGATGAAACCCTATCCCTACTAAACACAAAAAAATTAGGTGGGCGTGGTGGCGCATGCGTGTAATCCGAGCTACTTGGGAGGCTGAGACAGAAGAATTGCTTGTACCAGGGAGGTGGAGGTTGCAGTGAACCAAGATTGTGCCATTGCACTCCAACCTAGGCAACAAAAGCAAAACTCCATCTCAAAAAAAAAAAGCTGGGACTTAGTTACTTTAGGGCCCAAAAATAAGAACAAATAATTCAAAGATTCAGAGGCAAAAAGTCACATGGAAATAAGTAATTAAAAAGTGGGCCCTAGGCCAACGCGGTGGCTCACGCCTGTAATCCCAGCACTTTGAGAGGCCAAAGCGGGCAGATCATGAGGTCAAGAGATCGAGACCATCCTGGCCAACATGGTGAAACCCCACGTCTACTAAAAATACAAAAATTAGCTGGGAGTGGTGGCGTGCACCTGTAGTCCCAGCTACTAGGGAGGTTGAGGCAGGAGAATCACTTGAACCCTGGAGGCGGAGGTTGCAGTGAGCCAAGATCACGCCACTGCACTCCAGCCTGGCGACAGAGTAAGACTCTGTCTCAAAAAAAAAAGTGGACCCTAATTCCCACACATTTCATTTCGATGGACTGAAAATATACACATACACATACAGAGACACAGACACACACAAAAAAATATGGTTCTACCTTGCAGCAATACTACCTACTATAATGTAAACAAATCACTTATCAGGGTGAAAAGATAACCACTTTCAGTCTAGAGATAATAAAACAAACTCTCCATTATTTTTGGCAAAGCATTCAAAGTCAAAGATTTTACCAAACAATGTCCAGTACTCTAGATTAGGAAATCAGGTGAACATTATCAGAATGCGTTTTCCAGTGTTTTGTTTTGTTTTTTAATTTAGGAGTCAGGAACATTCAGACACTCAAGAAAAATTTGGTTATTATAAAAATGCTATGAACCCAGTCTACTATGATTCAAACCCTAGTCCTACCACTGTGTGACCTTGGGCAAATAACTTCACCTCTCTGAGTCTCCTTTTTCTTACTGCTAAAATGAGGCTCATAAGAACACCCACGTGAGGGTACTCACCCACCTGAAGATGGGTAGTCTCCCTCTCAGTGTGGCAGGGCTTTTATGGGCTCGGAGTGGGGAATGCATGCTGATTGGTTTGTGAGTATGCCAAAAAGGCTAAAACAAAGGCATCACTCAAAGGTGGAGATGACAGTG
Organism: Macaca nemestrina; assembly: GCF_043159975.1. NCBI lineage: Eukaryota > Metazoa > Chordata > Mammalia > Primates > Cercopithecidae > Macaca > Macaca nemestrina. The sequence goes on from NC_092139.1 coordinate 29,029,424, forward strand.
TAAAAAACCAATCAGGGAAGGGTAAATACATGTAAAATAGGTGAAGGGTGGGGATCAATCAGAGGAAACCTTGCCAAATGGGAAGACAGATTCTCAATCCAGTACATGGATTTACTCGGGACTTGTAGCTTGGCTTTCAGGCTTTAAACTATCCTTGGAGACCAGGCACAGCGGCTCATGCCTATAATCCCAGCACTTTGGGAGGCCGAGGTGGGCAGATCACCTGAGGTCACGAGTTTGAGACCAGCCTGGCCAACATGGTGAAACCCCGTCTCTACTAGAAATACAAAAATTAGCTGGGTGTGGTGGACCTGCCTGTAATCCCAGCTACTTGGGAGGCTGAGGCAGGAGAATCACTTGAACACAGGAGGCGGAAGTTGCAGTGAGCCGAGATCGCGCCACTGCATTCCAGCCTAGGCGACAAGAGCAAAACTCCATCTCAAAAAATAAATAAACAAACTGTCCTTGGTTTGACAGTCAGGTTTCACTAGGGAACTGTCCTTATCTGCCTAGGCATTTGACTGCCACCTGCAGCTATCAGCTCAATTGCAGCTCACTACAACCTCAAACTACTGAGCTCAAGCAGTCCTCCTGCCTCAGTCTCCCAAGTAGCTGGGACTACAGGCATGTGCCACTATGCCCAGAAATTTTTTTTTTTTTTTTTTTTGAGACAGGGTCTCATTATATTGTCCAGGCTGGTCTTGAAATCCTTGACTCAAGCAATCCTCCCACTTCAGCCTCCCTAAGTTCTGGGATTACAGGCATGAGTCACCATGCCCAGCTGGATTATCTTTTTTTATTTTTTTGAGACAAAGTTTTGCTCTGTCACCCAGGCTGGAGTGTAGTGGCACAATCTCAGCTCACTGCAACCTCCACCTCCCAGGTTCAAACGATTCTCCTGCCTCAGCCTCCCAAGTAGCTGGGACTATAGGCACACACCACCATGCCTGACTGATTTTTGTACTTTTAGTAGAGACAGGGGTTCACCATTTTGGCTAGGATGGTCTCGAACTCCTGACCTCAGGTGGTCCACCAGCCTTGGCCTCCCAAAATTCTGGGATTCCAGGTGTGAGCCACCACATCTGGCCAAATGTTAAGTTTAAAATTTGTTCCTAGAAATTTGTACAAGATGTCCATAATGTTTTCCTCTTTTCCAGTAAAGACATGGTTAAGAAAAAAAAAAAATTGGGCCAGGCGCACTGGCTCACACTGGTAATCCCAGCACTTTGGGAGGCCGAGGCAGGCGGATTACCTGAGGTCAGGAGTTCGAGACCAGCCTGGCCAATATGGTAAAACCTCGTCTCTACTAAAAATATAAAAATTAGCCAGGCATGGTAGCAGGCCCTTGTAGTCCCAGCAACTCGGGAGGCTGAGGCAGGAGAATCCCTTGAACCCGGGAGACAGAGATTACAGTGAGCCAAGATTGTGCCACTGCACTCCAGCCTGGGCGACGGAGCAAGACTCTGTATCAAAAAAAAAAAAAAAAAAGAAAAGAAAAAAAGAAAGTGTTCCAGAAAATAATGGAAAAAACTACCCTACTCATTTTCTAAGACTAGTATAATAATACTACACGAAAACTGAATACAGACTACACAAGAAGAGATCAAAAACCAAAAGTATAATGAACATGGATATCAAAATCCCAAATAAAAGATTAGTAAACTAAATCTAATAATTTATTATATAAATGACCTAAAAGGCTTATCCAGGAACACAAGCAAGAATTGTTCAACATTACAAAACCTGTTAATGTCATATACCATACTAATAAAGGGGAAGCAAAATTTTAAAAAATAAAGATTAGGCCGGGCACGGTAGCTCATGCCTATGGTCCCAGCACTTTGAGAGGCCGAGGCAGGTGGATGACGAGGTCAGGAGATCGAGACCATCCTGGCTAACATGGTGAAATCCCATCTCTACTAAAAATAGAAAAAATTAGCTGGGCCTGGTGGCAGGTGCCTGTAGTCCCAGCTACTCGGGAGGCTGAGGCAAGAGAATGGCAGGAGAACGGCGTGAACCCGGGAGGCGGAGCTTGCAGTGAGCTGAGATGTGCCACTGCATTCCAGCCTGGGCGACAGGGTGAGGCCCCACCTCAAAAAAAAAAAAGTAATAATAATAATAAAGATTAAAGGAGAAAATAGGCATGGTCAATTAATTAGATGCCCGAAAGCATTAAATTCAACATTACTCAGGCTGAAAAAAAAAAAAAAACACTTCCAGCAAACAAGGATTAGGCAGGAACTTCTTTAATCTGATTAAACACATCTACCATGATCCTATGATAAACATCATACTTAATGGTGAAATCTCAGATGTGTTCCCGTTAAAGTCAAACAACAAACTATGGAAAGCTGCTATCATCACGACCATTTAACATCTTGCTGCTATGATCCTGGTCAATGAACACAGAAGGGAAAATGGGAAGGAAAGAAAAAAAGTAAGGAAGGAAGGAAAAGAAATGAGAAGCAGAGGATTAGAAAGGAAGAGGCAAAATAGTTGTTTGCAGATACATGATGGTCTATGTAGAAAATCCAAAAGAACCATTAAGATGAACATGAAAATGGAGAAAGGTTTCTGTGTAAGACCAGATACAAGACTCAATAACGATAAAGACTCATGTACCCATTACACATGGCCGCTTGGCTGCTTTTGCGTCCTCTATCTTCCCACTCTTTTCCCCCTTCATATTATCTCCTTTTCCTTCCTACTGCCTATATAATCCAGAATCTTCATATTATCTTGAAGCAAATCACAACATATCATTTTATTCATAAATGTAGGTATATAATCTCTAAGAAACAAGAACTCTTAAAACACAAAATTACAATATCATTTCCAATTCTAAAATGTTAACAATGATTCTTTAATATCAAATAACCAATCAATGTTCAAACTTCCAACAATCTCATTAATGTCATAAATCTTTTTTAAGCACTCTGTTTTTGTTTTCGAACTGTATAAAATCCACACACTGAATTCAACACTGAATTAACAACAATATTCCTTCAGGCCAGCAATAACCAAAGAGAAAAAACATAATACAAAAAGATCCAGCCGGGTGCAGTGGCTCATGCCTGTTATCCCAGCACTTTGGGAGGCCGAGGTGAGCAGATCATCTGAGGTTGGGAGTTCACGACCAGCCTGGCCAAAATGGCGAAACCCCGTCTCTACTAAAACATACAAAAATTAGCCAGGCGTGGTGGCAGGTGTCTGTAATCCCAGCTACTCGGGAGGCTGAGGCAGGAAGAACTGCTTGAATTTGGGAGGCGGAGGTTGCAGTGAGCCCAAATCGCTTTACTGCACTTCAGCCTGGGCAACAGAGCAAGACTCCATCTCAAAAAAAAAAAAAAAAAAAAAGAAAGATCCATTCATAAAAGCAACAAAAACTAGACAATACTTAGGAATAAATCTAACAGATAATATGCAAAATCTTTATGGCAGTTACAAAACATCACTAAAGTTCATAAAGTAAAACATGAATAACTATAAAGATACATTTTCATGAATGAAACTTTTTATCAAGATACCACTTAAATACAATTTATTTCAAAACTCCAAAAACACTTTTCAAGAAACTCAACAATACTACAAAAATTCATATTAAAGAGTAAAGGTCTAAGAATACAACAAATAAAATAAAACCTGTCTTACCAGATATCAAGAGTGATGTTAAAGCAATATCAATTAAATAATGTGTTATTATAAGCACAGGAATAAACACAAATCAATGTAATAGACTAAAGAGCTGAGAACATGCCTATGTATATATGAAGCTTAATACATACAAATGATATTGCAGATCAGTGGGGAAAGGATGGACTATTCTAAACATGATATTGGGGCAACTGGTTATTCACTGAATTAAAAAATAATAATTAGATACAAGTTCATACCATACATAAAATGAATTCCAGGTGGATTAAAAACCTAAATATGCGCCAGGCATGGTGACTCACGCTTGTAATCCCAGCACTTTGGGAAGCCAAGGCAGGTGGAACACTTGAGGTCAGGAATTCAAGACCAGCTTGGCCAACATAGTGAAACCTCATCTCTACTAAAGATACAAAAAATTAGCCTAGCATGATGGTATGTGCTGGTAGTCCCATATGTTCAGAAGGCTAAGTGAGAGGATCACCTGAGCCTGGAAGTCAAGGCTGCAATGAGTTGTAACTGCACCACTAAACTCCAGCCTAGGCAACAGAGTGAGACACTATATCAAAAAAAAAAAGGCTAGGCATGGTGGCTCATGCTTGTAATCCCAGCACTTTGGGGGGCCAAGGGGGGGTAGATCACAAGGTCAGGAGTTCAAGACCAGCCTGGCCAACACAGTGAAACCCCATCTCTACTAAAAATACAAAAATTAGCTGGTATGGTGGCAGGTGTCTGTAATCCCAGTTACTGGGGAGGCTGAGGCAGGAGAATTGCTTGAACCCGGGAGGCAGAGGTTGCAGTGAGCTGAGATCGTGAGTGAGTGCAGTGAGCCACTGCACTCCAGACTGGGCAACAGAGCAAGACTCCGTCCCAAACAAAAAAAAAGAACAGAAAAAAATACCAGAGTATAATGCATGTATTAAGGTTAAATACTACTTCATAAAATTTGTATTTCAGTTAAATGTATATAGGTCAGGTATGGTGACTCATGCCTGTAACCCCAGTATTTTGGGAGGCCAAGGTAGGAGGATCACCGGAGCCCAGGAATTCAAGACTAGCCTTGGCAACATAGTGAGACCTCATCTCTACTAAAAATTTAAAAATTAATCAGGCATGGTGGCACGTGCCTGTGGTCCCAGTTGAAGCAGGAGGACTGCTTAAGCCAAGGGAGGTCAAAGCTGCAATGAGCTGTGTTCCCACCACCGCACTCCAACCTGAGCAACAGAGTGAGACCTTGTCTCAAAAAATAAAAATAGGCCAGGCGCAGTGGCTCTGGCCTGTGGTCCCAGCACTTTGGGAGGCCGAGTTGGGCGGATCGCCTGAGGTCAGGAGTTCAAGACCAGCCTTGGCCAACATGGTGAAACCCTGGCTCTACTAAAAATTAAAAAAAAAAATAGGCATGGTGGCGCACACCTGTAATCCCACATACTCAGGAGGCTGAGGCACAAGAATCACTTGAACCTGGGAAGCGGAGGTTGCAGTGAGCGAAGATCACACCTCTGCACTACAGCCTGGGCAACAAAGTGAGATGCTGTCTCAACACCGTTTCAAAAAAAAATAATAAAAACAAAATAAAAATAAATCTGTATGTACATATGGGTGAGTACCAAACTGGATTTAAAATACATTTCTTACTGTAGGTTGTGGTCCAAAGCCACTGCCCAAGTAAAAGTCTGTGTATGTGCACAAAGAGACATTCACAGCAGCACTGTGTCTCAGGTGAAAAACTAGAATTTAAGCATCCATTTAAAATAAAAAAAAATACAATAAAAATAAAAAATAAGTAAACGGTCCAGGAGCAGTGGCTCACTCCTGTAATCCCAGCACTTTGGGAAGCCAAGGTGGGTGGATCACCTGAGGTCACAAATTTGAGACCAGTCTGGCTAATATGGTGAAACCCCGTCTCTACTAAAAATACATAAATTAGCCAGGCAAGGTGGTGGGCACCTGTAATCTCAGCTACTCAGGAGGCTGAGGCAGGAGAATTGCTTGAACCCAGGAGGTGGATGTTGCAATGAGCCAAGACTGTGCCACCACACTCCAGCCTGGGTGACAGAGCTAGATTCCATCATAAATAAATAAATAAATAAATAAACAAACAAACAAACAAATAAACAAATGCCCATTAGTAAGGGACTAAACAAACCGTGGTATATTCATACAATAAAACTCTATACAGAAGTTAAGATGTAGTCCCAGCTACATGGAGGGCTAAGGCAGGAGGATCACTTGAGCCCAGGAGTTGGAGGCCACAGTGAACTATGATTGTGCCATTACACTCCAGCTTGAGCAATAGAGTAAGACCCTATCTCAGGGGTCGGGGGGTGGGTGCGGAGTTAAGTATGGGTAAATCACAAAAATATACTGAATATAAAAAACAAAGACACAGAAAAAAAGCAAGCTGTATGATACTACTTACATAATACATACATACACACAGTATATAATACATATACACACACACACATATATACACTAAAACCAAAAAAGGAACTAATTATAGATAATACAAACAGCCCAAAAACAGGCCAGGCTTGGTGGCTCACACCTGTAATCCCAGCACTTTGGGAGGCCAAGGTGGGCAAATCATCTGAGATCAGGAGTTGGAGACCAGCCTGGCCAACATGGTGAAACCCTGTCTTTACTAAAAATACAAAAAATTGGCCGGGCGTAGTGGTGCGCGCCTGTAATCTCAGCTACTCAGGAAGCAGAGGCAGGAGAATTGCTTGAACCCAGGAGGTGAAGGCTGCAGTGAGCCGAGATCACACCACTGCACTCCAGCCTGAATGAAAGAGCAAGACTCTTGTCTCGAACAAAAAAAAAATAGCCCAAAAACAACTGTGTTAAAAGTGTACCTAGCCGGGCGCGGTGGCTCACGCCTGTAATCCCAGCACTTTGGGAGGCCGAGGCGGGCGGATCACAAGGTCAGGAGATCGAGACCACGGTGAAACCCCGTCTCTACTAAAAATACAAAAAATTAGCCGGGCGCGGTTGTGGGCGCCTGTAGTCCTAGCTACTCGGGAGGCTGAGGCAGGAGAATGGCGTGAACCCGGGAGGCGGAGCTTGCAGTAAGCCGAGATCGCGCCACTGCACTCCAGCCTGGGTGACAGAGCGAGACTCCGTCTCAAAAAAAAAAAAAAAAAAAAAAAAAAAAAGTGTACCTAACTACACTTTCAATAATAAAAAAAAATAATTTTTCTTTTTTTCGAGATGGAGTCTCGCTCAGTCACCTAGGCTAGAGTGCAGTGGCGTGATCTTGGCGCACTGCAGCCTCCACCTCCCAGGTTCAAGTGATTCTCCTGCTTCAGCCTCCCAAGTAGCTAGGACTACATGCGTACGCCACCATGCCCGGCTAATTTTTATATTTTTAGTAAAGACAGGGTTTCCCTATGTTGGCCAGGCTGGTCTCGAACTCCTGATCTCATGATTCGCCCACCTCAGCCTCCCAAAGTGCTGAGATTACAGGCGTGAGCCACCATGCCCGGCCAAGTGTACCTAATTCTCATAGCAAAGACAGTTTTCTGCACCAACTGCTTCCATTCCTCTCTTCTCCTGTCTTATCTTCCTACACCTGAAGAGCTGGTCAATCTATTTTGAAAGAATCTCAAAAAGGGTTAAACTCTTCCTTCTTTAACTCAAAAAGGAACCAGCAAGGCATGATGGCACACATCTGCAATACCAACTACTCGGCAGGCATAAGCATGAGAAATGCTTGAACCTGAGAGGCAGAGGTTGCAGTGAGCCAAGATCTGCCTGGTGACAGAGTGAGACTCCGTCTCAAAAAAAAAAAAAAAACCCCTTAGAGAGGTGTAGGTTCTGAAAACACCCCTCACATTGAGCACCAACAAAAGACCAAATTCTAGGATGCCCTCAACCACAACAATCACTTCACAGTCTATAAGGTCTTTCCCTAAATATTCCATCATTTGATTCTCAGAATAACCCTATGAGGTCAATATTACCAATACCCACATTTATAGATAAGCCAATGCACAAAGCAGCTAATTACCAGCCAGAGGTCACAAGTCAATGACACAGTTGGGACTATAACGCCTCAGCTTCTGAACCTAATCACCCTGACAGTGTGCCCTTATGTGATGACTATTTCAACATACAGTCATCATGCCCAGAAACAGGATGGGGTGTTCACAACACATGAGCTGCTCCAATCAAACCCCTTTTTCTTCACTATTCCATCCCTGATCTTTCTCTCCTCTTTTTTCAGACAGGCAGCCAAGAGCAAGAGAGCTGCCACTATTAACCCTTCCCTTCCCTGTGGCCATTCATGCTTCTTTTTCCCAGAACTCTTTCAGATGAACAGGCAAAAGGGGGAAACAAATATGAACAGGAGATTACAGGACAGTCACCCTGACACCAGGATCCCTACACCAAAGAGAAAAGACTGAAGTTTCCTCCCATCTTCCAAGAGTCAGGGAGTAGAAAAACACCACAAAAAAAGCCTAAGCTACCACTCTATCAGTGCTGGCAAAAATCCTTTACTGAAGGGCTTTAATTAACAGAAAAATGTAAAAGTACCAGTTTTTTAAACGGTCCCGGGCTTCCAACTGGGCTCCCACTTCAAAGCTGATTCCTCGTCTGTTAGGTGGATGCTTTGTCATTTTCAGTCATCAACGGGGCTGCCTTTATTCTCCTGAAAAAGCCAATTAAATATTTATGAAACTTAGGCAAAGTCTGCCCAGAGTGTAGCATCATTCACTACACATAAAAAACAAACAGACATTATTCAAAACACAAAGCTCCATGAAACCCTGTTGGTGCCCTCATTCTAACACAGGTGTGCCTTCCACTGGTTCCTACTCCTCCATCGTGCAGCTTCCTGTAGTTTCGGGAACTGAGAAGACCCTCCCTCAACACTGCTTACCAAAGACTCACCTACAAGGGCCACCCCTTAGAACTACAAAAAAACAACTGCTTTCGCAGTTAAATTCAGTCATCTGCTGATGCATTATTCAACAAATATTTGCTCAGTGACTATTTAAGAAACAGTCAAGACCAAAAGAGACACAGTTCCTGCCCTCAAGAACCCTTCAGTCTACCAGGGAAACACAAAAATTTAGCCAGTAAGCTGATGAATAAAATAACTGCAAACTGTAATTGCAATGAAATTTAAGAGTTACAAAAGAAGCAAACAAACGCCAGTCACAGTAATGTATGCCTATAGTCCCAGCTACTTGCAAGGCAGAGCCAGGTTGTTTCTTTGAGCCCGGGAGTTCGAGACCAGCCTGGGAAACACAGCAAACCTTCGCCTCTTAAAAACAAAAAAATTAAAAACAAAGGAAGCAAACAAAAGCTGAGATACTAATACTTGGTCCTCCTTTTGGAAGGCTGTACAAGGTCTGTTTATATTTTCTTTTCTTTTTTTTTTTTTTTTGAGATGGAGTCATACTCTGTCACCCAGGCTGAATGTGGTGGCGCCATGTGGTGGCTCACTGCATCCTCTGCCTCCCAGGTTCAAGCAATTCTGGAGCCTTGGCTTCCTGAGTAGCTGGGACTACAGGTGCACGCCACCCCGCCCAGCTTATTTTTGTATTTTTAGCAGAGATGGGGTTTCACCATGTTGGCCAGGCTGGTCTCAAACACCTGACCTCAAGTGATCCGCCCACATAAGCCTCCCAAAGTGATGGTATTACAGGCATGAGCCACTGTGCCCGGAATTGTTTATACTTTCTTTGATCTATGTATATTTCCACTTCTTTTTTTGTTTGTTGGTTTGTTTTTTTGAGAAGGAGTCTCGCTCTTGTCGCCCAGGCTAGAGTGCAATGGCACGATTTCGGCTCACTGCAACCTCCACTTCTCGGGTTTAAGTGATTCTCCTGCCTCAGCCTCCTAAGTAGCTGGGATTACAGGCACCTGCCACCATGCCCAGCTATATTTCCTACTTCTTGAGTCCCTTCTGATCATTTGTATTTTTCTATAAGTTTTACCCAGATTTTATCATAAAACAATTAAACAGTACAAAATATTATCGTTTAATTCCTTTAATTGCCTTTGAATCTGAAGTCACAATTTGAATCTCTCCTTTCTCAATCCTGTCTTGTGTACTTGTGCTCTAAAGAATAAAATGTATATTTATGATCAGAGAACCAAACAGTAAAGCCAATTTCCTTTTGAGGGGAAAAACGGTGTACTGGATTAGGCTATTTACAAGAAAAGTGGCCCCCATAAAAGAACACTTCTGGCCAGGTGCGGTGGTTCAAGCCTGTAATTCCAACATTTTGGGAGCCCGAGGCGGGCGGATCACGGGGTCAGGAGTTCGAGACCAGCCTGGCCAACATAGTGAAACCCCATCTCCACTAAAAATACAAAATTAGCCGGGTGCGGTGGTGGGTGCCTGTAATTCCAGCTACTTGGGAGGCTGAGGCAGGAGAATAGCTTGAACCCGGGAGGCAGAGGTTGGAGTAAGCTGAGATCACACCACTGTACTCCAGCCTAGGTGACAGAGCAAGACTCCGTCTCGAAAAAGAAAAAAAAAAAAAAGAACACTTCTTGGCATCACTGAGGTAATTAATCTACTAATCTGCAGAGTCCTGAATGCTATCAGAGGAGCTAGTGGTGGTTCTGATGGACATGCAGCCACTCTGAGCTCTAAGGGCACTTGAACAGACCACCTCTCTACAGGACTAACTCCAGCCTAACTCCTTCCTCCCACTAAACTCTGGACTTTTTAAAAATTTTTTTAGACAGGGTCTAATTCTGTTGTCCAGGCTGGAATGCAGTGGCGCTATCATAGCTAGTGGTGGTTCTGATGGACATGCAGCCACTCTGAGCTCTAAGGGCACTTGAACAGACCACCTCTCTACAGGACTAACTCCAGCCTAACTCCTTCCTCCCACTAAACTCTGGACTTTTTAAAAATTTTTTTAGACAGGGTCTAATTCTGTTGTCCAGGCTGGAATGCAGTGGCGCTATCATAGTTCACTATAGCCTCAAACTCCTGGGCTCATGCGATACTCCTGCCTCAGCCTCTTGAGTAGCTGGAATCAAAAGCATGCATCAGCACACCCAGGTTTTTTTTTTTTGTTTATTTTTTTTTGCAGAGACAGCATCTACGTTACCCAGGCTAGTCTCAAACTCCTGGGTCAAGCAATCCTCCTGCCTGGGCCTCCCAAAGTACTGGGATTACAGGATTACAGGCACAAGCCACTGCATCCAGCCCGATACATTGGCTTTTGACAGCCCACACTGCCCAAGCAATGCCAGAGCACTGCCACAGCAATGCCTGCCTCCTACCAGGAACATTTTCTTTGCAATAAATGAATATGGAAAAAAATAACAGAAGTGATACTCATATCTAACGTGTAATAGCAGCATATTTTATGAAGATTTGCTTGCAATATATTACATAAAAAGGCAGGATGTAAAATTGTACCACATGGAGCTCACATTACAACTCATACACAGCCAGATGAGGTGGTTTAGGCTTATAATCCCAGCTACTGAAAAGGCTGAGGCAGGAGGATCGCTTGAGCCCAGAAGGTCAAGACTGCAGTGAGCTATGATTCTGCCATTGTACTCCAGCCTGAGTGACAGAGCAAGAACCTGTCTCTTTAAAAAAAAAAAAAAAAAAAAAAAGGCCAGGCGTGGTGGCTCATTCCTATAATCCCAGAACTTTGGGAGGCTGAGGCTGCTGGATCACCTGAGGTCAGGAGTTTGAGACCAGCCTAACCAACATGGAGAAATCCTGCCTCTACTAAAAATACAAAATTAGCCAGGTGTGGTGGTGCATGCCAGTAATTCCAGCTACTCGGGAGGCTGAGGCAGGAGAATCACTTGAACCCAGGAGGTGGAGGTTCCAGTGAGCCAAGATCGCGCCATTAAACTCCAGCCTGGGCAACAAGAGTGAAACTGTGTCTCAAAAAAAAAAGGAAAAAAAGGCCGGGCGCGGTGGCTCAAGCCTGTAATCCCAGCACTTTGGGAGGCCGAGACGGGCGGATCACAAGGTCAGGAGATCGAGACCATCCTGGCTAACACCGTGAAACCCCGTCTCTACTAAAAAATACAAAAAAAACTTAGCCGGGCGCGGTGGCGGGCGCCTGTAGTCCCAGCTACTCGGGAGGCTGAGGCAGGAGAATGGCGTGAACCCGGGAGGCGGAGCTTGCAGTGAGCTGAGATCCGGCCAGTGCACTCCAGCCTGGGCGACAGAGCGAGACTCCGTCTCAAAAAAAAAAAAAAAAAGGAAAAAAGAAAGTCATTAATTATTATTATTATTATTATTTTTTTTTTTTTTGGAGACAAGGTCTTGCTCACTCTGTCACTCAGGCTGGTCTACAGTGGCACAAACCTGGATCACTGTAGCCTCGACTTCCTCGGCTCATGTGATCCTGCCTACTCAGCCTCCCAAGCACCTGGGACTACAGGTGCAAGCCACCACACCCAGCTAATTTGTTCTTTGGTAGAGACATGGTCTTGTTATGTTTGTCTGGGCTGGTCTCAAACTCCCAGGTTCAAGTGATCCTCCTGACTCGGCCTCCCAAAGTGCTGGAATTAGAGACATGAGCCATGGTACCCAGCCACTGATTCTTTTTGTAAAGACCGGAAGAAAAAAATAAGTTATAGGTTATTGGTGATTGTTCCTTTTTTCTTAATTTCCTAAATTTTAGTTTTTCACAATGAAAATTTTTCATAAGTGCATAATGTGAGGGATTATACATGTGAAGGACAATAAGCTATCTATTAAACAACCCATTCCAGGCCGGGCACAGTGACTCATGCCTGTAATCCCAGAACTTTGGGAGGCCGAGGAGGGAGGATCACAAGGTCAAGAGATCGAGACAATCCTAGCTCACATGGTGAAACCCTGTCTCTACTAAAAATACAAAATTTAGCTGGGCGTGGTGGCACGTCCCTATAGTCCCAGCTACTCAGGAGGCTGAGGCAAGATAATCGCTTGAACCTGGGAGGCAGAGGTTGCAGTGAGCCGAGATCGTGCCACTGCATTCCAGCCTGGCAACAGAGTAAGACTCCGTCTAAAAAACAAAAACAAAAACAAAAACAAATTCCGAAGGGCTGATACTGGGAAACACATAAAGCAAAGCAAACCAAGGCAGAAATGATTGACAGCTGTAATTAAGGAAGTTGAAACTTAAGCTGAAAAGCTGTGTTGGCAAGAGGTTCTAACTATTTGGACCCTAGGAAAGAAGTGTCAGAGGTTTGACAGCCTTTACCAAACATTCCCTAAGAAAATGAGATATCAAATCTGACATACACATGGCCAGGCATGGTAGCACACGCCAGAACTTTGGGAGGCCGAGGCGGCTGATCACTTGAGGTCAGGGGTTCCAGATCAGCCAGACCAGCCTGGCCAACATGGTAAAATCCTGTCTCTATTAAAATTACAAAAATTAGCCAGGCGTGGTGGTGCATGCCTGTAATCCCAGGTACTCAGGAGGCTGAGGCATGAGAATTGCTTGAACCCAGGAGGTGGGGGTTTCAGTGAACCGAGATCATGTCACTGCACTCCTGCCTGGGTGACAGAGCAAGACTGTCTCAAAAAAAAAAAAAAAAAAAAAAAACTGACATACAGGTATAATCCAATCAGTAGAAAGGTCTTCATTTTGGCTTGCCTGAAATACCACGTCAAATTATCTTGTTCTCTGACTTAATTCATACCAAGCAATATTCTGATTATTAATTTCCCCTCCCAGATTACATAAAAAGGTGATGCCCAACAAGAAAGGCAGGATGAAACTTAATACTCACTGAGCTATTATTTGTCAGGCTCTGTGTAGGCTAACAGTCTTCTTTTACCAAAGTAACGGAATTTAATGTAATGGGGTTAAATGCTTGGCCTTGAATCCCCAGTTAATAAAATCATTCAGTTAATAAAATCATTAACTGAATGAATTTATATAAATTATTTAACCCCTTATTAGCTGAATGAATTTGTGTAAATTATTTTCCTCTCTGTAAAATAGGGATGGTGATAATATCTATCTCCAAGCAGTGGATGTGAGGATTAAAATATATAATCCATTTAAAGAGCTCAGGACCAGCACAAAGTAAGAACTACACAGTTAGTAGCTGTAAATAACTATGTTAGCACAAATGAGGAAATTCGGTTTAAAGTAACTTGGTTAAAGTTCAAGTGCTAAGTGACAGGCCCCAGAACAAAAGTCAAGGTTGGCCTGACTTCTGAATTAATTGTTTCTACCACATTACTGTCCCCCAGGCACCCCAGGAGGCCTTCCACTAAAATGTAGGAGGGAGGGAGGCAGTGAATGAATGAAGATGAGCAAATTATTCCCAAAATCTCAATAAAACCAATTCCTCTTCAGGCTGAATCCTCAGAATTCCTGCTATTTATGAACTAAAACCTGTTTCATTGTAACTCTGACCCATGTGTTTGAAGTTTCACTCTCTGGTATCACACAGAACAGAAAACTAATCTGGCTTTCCCATCCCATTACCAATTTCCCCTTCACCCATCTGAGGTGGCAGAGTTTGTTTTTAAATTCACATTAATTCACCCAACAAACCACCAACGAGTATTATCAGTAAGTCACTATGCTGGAAATGCTGAAAATTAGGAATCCAACTCAGTCCCAGCTCTAGTCCACCCAGCAAGACAAACTCAAACACTAAGAAGGCATGAATGAGTTCTAGCAAAGGGTGAAGGGAGGGGCAGAGGGGAAATCATCTGAAAGTATCTATTTAAATTGACAACATCTACTAAAGAATAAAAAAGAGTTCAATAGAGAAGCAGGAATTTCAAAAAAATTACATAAGTAGTACATTTTTACTTCCTTCATTTAGTTTCTAACACAATTTTTCTGAAGATGCAATAGGACTAAGATTCTGTAGCTTTTAACTTCTCTTCAGGGCCTTAGCTTTTTCTTCCAAAAATCACCAGCTTCCAGAAAAAGAGAAAAAGGGAACATGTTCAATATGGACATGGAGAGAATTTTAAAAACTCATGCAATCTGTATTCACATAGGATTCCATTTTAAAAGACCTTGGCAGGATTTCAAATTACTCCTTTACATTCAAATTTCCCTACAATGGGAACTCACTGCTACACAGGAGACACAGGGCCTAGTTTATTTCCTTAAATACAGTATTCGATCAGTGTCCCCTGCATCAACGATAATGAAAGCTTTAAATGCACACTGTGCAGCACAGTTTAAAGGGCACTTTCACAAATGACAAACTGGAAGAAAATAACTGCAACTCGTATGACAAAGAGCTAACTTCCATTATTAACAAAGAGTGCGTACAAACCAAGGACAAAAAAGTTCAAACAACTTACTCTTTTTTTTTTTTTTGAGACGGAGACTTGCTCTGTCGCCCACGCTGGAGTGCAATGGCATGATCTCGGCTCACTGCAACCTCCGCCTACTGGGTTCAAGCGATTCTCCTGCCTCAGCCTCCCAAGTAGCTGGGATTACAGGTGTGTGCCACCACGCCCAGCTAATTTTGCATTTTTAATAGAGACGGGGTTTCTCCATGTTGGTCAGGCTGGTCTTGAACTCCCGACCTTGGGTGATCCACCCGCCTCGGCCTCCCAAAGTGCTGGGATTACAGGCGTGAGCCACCGTGCCTGATCACAACTTACTTTAAAATGTGCAAAGTGGGCCAGGTGCGATGGCTCACACCTGTAATCCCAGCACTTTGGGAGGCCAAGGCGGGTGGATCACCTGAGGTCGGGAGTTCAAGACCAGCCTGACCAACATGGAGAAACCCCGTCTCTACTAAAAATATAAAATTAGCCAGGCGTGGTGGCACACACCTGTAATCCCAGCTACTAGGGAGGCTGAAGCAGGAGAATTGCTTGAACCCGGGAGGCGGAGGTTGCGGTGAGCAAAGATTGCACCATTGCCCTCCAGCCTGGGCAACAAGAGCGAGACTTCGTCTCAAAAAAACAAAACAAAACAAAATGCGCAAACTGTAAGAAATGGCATATTTGGAGGTCGAGTACAGATACAAAGGTCTAATGAACACGTGATAATATATACACATAACATCACCCTAAATTAAAGGAAATGCAAATTAAAATAAAATTTCACTTCTCAAATTGGCAAAAATTTAAAGGTAGTGTTAACAGGGATGAGGAGAAGAGACCATGCTCAAATGCTTCTATCCAAAGCATTAACTAGAAAAGCTTTCTAGAGGCAATTTGGCACCACTTACAAAAACATAATCTCTGCCCAACAATCCCATGGCCAGTAACTCATAATGAAGACATACCCTCAAAGCCTATCAGATTATCCATAACAATAATCAATAGAGCTTTGAAATTTCTGCAACCAAAACATACATCAAAAGAGGACTGTGTCTCAGCCACTCAGGAGGCTGAGGTGGGAGGATTGCTTGAGCCCAGGAGTTTGAGGCTGCAATAAGCTACATCATGCCACTACAGCTATTAAAAGGAAAAATGGGCCAGGCACACTGGCTCACGCCTGTAATCCCAGCACTTTGGGAGGATATGGTAGGTGGATTGCTTGAGCTCAGGAGTTCAAGATCAGCCTGGACAACATGGTGAAATCCCATCTCTACAAAAAATACAAAAAAATTAGCCAGGCATGGTAGTACGTGTCTGTAGTCCCAACTACTTGGGAGGCTAAGGTAGGAGGATGGTTTGATCCCAGGAGGAAGAGGTTGCAGTGAGCGGAGATTGTACCACAGCACTCTAGCCGGGGCAACAGAGCCAGACCTGTCTCAAAAAAAAAAAAAAAAAAAAAAGGCCAAGTGCAGTGGCTCACACCTGTAATCCCAGCACTTTGAGAGACCGAGGCAGGTGGATCACCTGAGGTCAGGTGTTCAAGACCAGCCAGGGCAACACGGTGAAACCCCATCTCTTCTAAAAATACAAAAATTAGCCTGGCGTGGTGGCACATGCCTGTAATCCCAGCTACTCAGGAGGCTGAGGCAGGAGAATCACTTGAACCCAGGAGGTGGAGGCTGCAGTGAGCTGACATCATGCCACTGCACTCCAGTCTGGGTGACAGAGCAAGATTCCATCTGAAAAAAAAAAAAAAAACTACCAAAGAAGTAATTGTCAGCAGGAATTACCTAGATGGTATGATTTTATTTTATTCTGGTGGTGGGGTTGCTTCTTTATGTTTCTTCATTTTTCTTTTTTTTTGAGATAGGGTCTCACTGTCACCCAGACTGGAATGCAGTGGCACGATCTCAGCTCACCGTAACCTTCGCCTCCTAGGCTCAAGCAATTCTCCTGCCTCAGCCTCCTGAGTAGCTACGATTACAGACATAAGCCACTACTGCCCAGCTACTTTTTGTATTTTTAGTAGAGATAGGGTTTCACCATGTTGGCCAGGCTGGTCTTGAACTCCTGACCTCAAATGATCCACCCACCTTGGCCTCCCAAAGTGCTGGGATTACAGGCATAAACCACCACGCCCAGCCCGTTTTTTAAATGTTATTTAAATATGCAAATTTTTCACCAGGTACACTGGCTCACACCTATAATCCCAGCACTTTGGGAGGCTGAGTACAGGCTCATGCCTGTAATCCCAGCATTTTGGGAGGCCAAGGGGCAGATAGCTTGAGTCTAGGAGTTCAAGACCAGCCTGGGCAACTTGGTGAAATCTCATCTCTACAAAAAATACAAAAAGAAAAAAAACTGCAAATTTTTTAAATGCAAGAACTTAATTCTTACACTATTTTACTATTTACTGGATCTTCACAACTGCCAGATGACATAATTGGGACTAATGTAATGTTACCATGGTATAGAAGTAAAATTAAGTTACAGGGAGGAAACTGACATGCAGAGGTGCTAGCAAATTTCAAGGTCCTCTGAGGCAGAATTTCCTCTTATCAAAAGTAACAGGATGTCTACAGAAGTAGAAAAACTGCTTCTCAAAGGTCCTTCCTCTTTCTCTGACCAAAGTCGTTGCGATGCTTATATTCATGTCTTTAGATATAAACATAACTTGAATACAGGAAGATAAAGCAACTGGGTGCTTTTCAAATGTTGTGTCAGAATTATCACACCATTATATAACAAGCAGAAATACTTAATTTTTTAGAAAAGACAAAACCTAACACTGGTCCAGATGCGGGGAAACAGGTACACTAGAACACCTCCTGGGGTCCTGACCATGGCCATCTTTTTATACCTCAATCTAGAAGCAAAGAACAAAGAACAAGCTGTGGAACTGCTTATACTCTTAGACTCATTCAGCCATTTCAAGCTAAAGAATACAGTCCAGGATAAAAATAAATCATTTGTGAAAATGAGAAAAACCAATAGCTCTTTACATAAGATTCTGGGGAAGCTGGATGTAGTTCATCCATTAAAAAACAAGAGAATATTTAATCAAAATTCAATACAGTAGTACTACATTATAAACTCAACAGATATCTAATAAATTAAATAAAGAATGCTATTAAGCTACTACTATGATAAAGACATAAACTAACCTTACAAAAAGAGAGTAGATATAAAATACCCTTATGCAAACTAACGAGACCCACATAAAAAAAAAATTTATAGTCCGGGCACGGTGGCTCACGCCTGCAATTCCAGCACTTTGGGAGGCCAAGGCGGGCAGATCATGAGGTCAAGAGATCGAGACCATCCAGGTAAACACAGTGAAACCCATCTCTACTAAAAAATACAAAAATTAGCTGGGCATGGTGGTGTGCGCCTGTAATCCCAGCTACTCAGGAGGCTGAGGCAGAACAATCGCTTGAACCCGAGAGGTGGAGGTTGCAGTGAGCTGAGATCGCACGACTACACTCCACCCGGGCAACACAGTGAGACTCTGTCTCAAAAAAAAAAAAAAAATTATAATAACTAACCTTACATATATTAACTAATTTAATCCTTACAAAAATCACAGAAGTACTATATTAATCCCCATTATAAAAATGAGGAAAAAGGGCCGGGCGCGGTGGCTCAAGCCTGTAATCCCAGCACTTTGGGAGGCCGAGACGGGCGGATCACGAGGTCAGGAGATCGAGACCATTCTGGCTAACACCGTGAAACCCCGTCTCTACTAAAAATACAAAAAACTAGCCGGGCGAGGTGGCGGGCGCCTGTAGTCCCAGCTACTCCGGAGGCTGAGGCAAGAGAATGGCCTAAACCCGGGAGGCGGAGCTTGCAGTGAGCTGAGATCCGGCCACTGCACTCCAGCCCGGGCTACAGAGCAAGACTCCGTCTCAAAAAAAAAAGAAAGAAAAAAAAAAAAAAATGAGGAAAAAGAAAGTTAAGGATACTAATATAGTAAGGAGCTAAGCTAGCATCCGAACCTCAGCCCAGTAGCTCCTGAATTCAGATTCTTACCCCAAGTTTATCTACAAGGTACATTGTTGAACTCTGTTTCTTCACTTATGATATGGGGATAGTGGCCCCTATCGTGGGTGCTACGAGAATTAAATGAGAAAGGTCTGCAAAACCCCTATTAAAATGTCTAACACAAACTAGGTAGTCAGCTGGGTGCAGTGGCTTACACCTGTAATCCCAGCACTTTGGAAGGGCAAAGTGGGCAGATCACTTGAGGTCAGGAATTCGAGACCAGCCTGGCCAATGTGGTGAAACCCTGTCTCTACTAAAAAAATACAAAAATTGCCAGACGTCATGGCACACACCTATAATCCCAGCTACTCGAGGGTGAGGCAGAAGAATTGCTTGAACCCAGAGATGAAGGTTGCAGTGAGCCAAGATGGTGCCACTGCACTCCAGCCCAGGCATCAGAGTGAGATTTGTCTCAAAAATAAATAAATAAATAAATAAATAAATAAATAAATAAATAAATAAAGTAGGTACTCAATAAATGGTAGTAGATTTTTCTTTTTTCTTTTTTTTTTTTTTTTTTGAGACGGAGTCTCGCTCTGTTGCCCAGGCTGGAGTGCAGTGGCCGGATCTCAGCTCACTGCAAGCTCCGCCTCCCGGGTTCACGCCATTCTCCTGCCTCAGCCTCCCGAGTAGCTGGGACTACAGGCGCCCGCCACCTCGCCCGGCTAGTTTTTTTGTATTTTTTAGTAGAGACGGGGTTTCACTGTGTCAGCCAGGATGGTCTCGATCTCCTGACCTCGTGATCCGCCCGTCTCGGCCTCCCAAAGTGCTGGGATTACAGGCTTGAGCCACCGCGCCCGGCCATTTTTCTTTTTTCTAAAACGGAGTCTCACTCTGTCCCCAGACTGGAGTACAATGGTGTGATCTCAGCTCACTGCAACCTCCTCCTCCTGGGTTCAAGCAATTCTCTTGCCTCAGCATTCCCAAGTAGCTGGGATTACAGGAGCGCACCACCACGTCCAGCTAATTTTTGTATTTTTAGTGGAGACGGGATATTGCCATGTTGGCCAGGCTGGTCTCAAACTCACGACCTCAGGTGATTCGCCCACCTCAGCCTCCCAAAGTGCTGAGATTACAGGCGTGAGCCACCACGCCCACATTTTCTGAATTCATATCACATTTACAGTTAATGTACTGACAAAGACTCTGGATTTTATTTTGGGAGAGGCAAAAGAGTACTGTCGCTATGGTAACTGGAAGTCTTGCCCTCAGCAATCCCTTTGTGCTCAAGGAAAAGAGGAACAACAAAGAATTAAAAGTGATAGATGGGTATGGAACAAGACCTTTCAGTGAATCAGCTCTGGGACATGGGTAGAGGGAAATAAACTCTGGGACTTTCGAGGAAAAAAATCTCTGGGACTCTCAAGGAATAAAATGCCAATCACCAGAAACTATAGAACAGGCTTTGGGATAATCTAATGGTGCTTATCACAAGGCTTGGATTCAACCTCCATTAAAGGGTGACAGTGCCTTTTAACTCAATACAACCACTTTAAATTGAGGGACACTTCAGATGAAAGACCAGCTTAAATCTTTATGGCCCCTTCATTCAAGAAATATTCATTGAGTGCCTGCTGTGTGCCAGGTACTGGAGATAGATAATGGGAGGACAAGGCACCCCAGACCCCGTTCTCTAGTGAGGAAGGCAGCTAAGAAACAAGATAAGCACATACATAATGGTCATTTTTTTTTTTTTCTTTTCTTAGGCAGAGTTTCACTCTTGCTGCCCAGGCTGGAGTGCAGTGGCACAATCTTGGCTCACTGCAACCTCCACTTCCCGGGTTCAAGCAATTCTCCTGCCTCAGCCTCCTGGTAGCTGGGATTACAGGCATGCACCACCACGCCCGGCTAATTTTTGTATTTTTAGAAGAGACAGAGTTTCTCCATGATGGTCAGGCTGGTCCCGAACTCCCGACCTCAGGTGATCCACCCACCTCAGCCTCTCAAAGTGCTGGGATTACACGTGTGAGCCACCATGCCTGGCCTTTTTTTTTTTTTTTTTTGAGACAGAGTCCAGCTCTTGTCGCCCAGCCTGGAGTGCAACGTGTGATCTCGGCTCTCTGCAACCTCCGCCTCCCAGGTTCAAGCAATCCTCCTGCCTCAGCCTCCCCAGTAGCTGGGATTACAGGCGTGCGCCACCATGCCCGGCTAATCTTTGTATTTTTAGTAGAGACAGGGTTTCACCATGTTACCCAAGCTGGTCTCGAACTCCTGATCTCTGGTGATCCGCCCACCTTGGCCTCCCAAAGTGCTGGGATTACAGGCATGAGCCACTGCGCCACGCGAGCATATAAAGATCATTTCTGACAGAGATAAGTAATTGCGGGAAAAACAACAAAATAATGTGAACCAGCAGCATGGAAAGGACTATTTTAGATACGGCTGTTAGAAAGGACTCTCCGAAGATGGGTGCAGTGGCTCACACCTGTAATGCCAGCACTTTGGGAGGCCGAGGTGGGCGGATCACCTGAGGTCAGGAGTTCGAGACCAGCCTAGCCAATATGGTGAAACCCCGTCTCTACTAAAACTACAAAAATTAGCCAGGCACGGTGGCAGGCGCCTGTAGTCCCAGATACTCAGGAGGCTGAGGCAGGAGAATTACTTGAACCCAGGAGGTGGGGGTTACAGTGAGCCAAGATCGTGCCACCACACTCCAGTCTGGGTGACAAACCAAGACTCTGTCTAAAAAAAAAAAAAAGAAAGAAAAGAAGTAAAGAAAAAGAAAGAAAAGTACTCTGCGAGGAACTGAGGTCTAAGCAGAGACCTAGGTGACAAGAAGGAGACAGCCATGTGATGATCTAAGGAAAGTGACTTCTAAGCAAAGGGAACTACTAGAGGCAAAGAGCCTCCGGCAGAAACGAGCTTTTCCCACACACAGCCTGAGTCTAGAAGGTTGAGACTTCCCGCAGCCCCTGCTGCTGTCCCAGGAAAACATAAACAATTTTAGCCGGTCCAGTGATACCTGGGTCTCCCAGGAAGAAGCCTTCAAGAGGACTTTCTGCCAAAGTTCTGCCTTGGAGGAAGGCCAGGGAGTGCCTAGGGATGGGTGCACAGACAGGTTTTAGACTCACATTTTGATCAATGGTGGCTCCAGTCATGGTTGGCTGAGAAACAACAAGAAAAATCACTGGGCGTGTTTGCCCAGATATCAAATGGGATCAACGGCCCCAATTTCCTAGCGTTGTGAAGAGTAAGTGAGCTAATGGATGTCAAGTGCTTAGCACAGCAAACTCTAAATGGTACTGGTGATGGCAATGGTGATATACTAGCAAAAAAGACATCAGACACAAAGAATTATAGTCAATATTATTAAAAATTAACACACAGTATCCAATATATTAAAGTGCATAAAGAGCACATCTTTAGTCCTAGGGAAGTGACAAATTGGTTCAAGTAGGACCTCTTCCCACGTCACACTAGAAGAAAGGAAATTAGTTCCTTTTACTTGACAAGGTAGGGAAGGAGGGAGGAAAGGCAGAAGAGGTAAGGAGGAAGAAAAATAAAGGAAGGAAGGAAGGAAGGGAAGGCAAGAATGAAAAGAGGGAAGACGCCAGGCACGATGGCTCACGCCTGTAATCCCAGCACTTTGGGAGGTCGAGGAGGGCAGATCACCAGAGTTCAGTAGTTTGAAACCAGTCTGGCCAACATGGTGAAACCCCATCTGTACTAAAAATACAAAAAATTAGCCGGGCATGGTGGCATGTGCCTGTAATCCCAGTTACTCAAGAGGCTGAGGCAGGAGAATTGCTTGAGCCCAGGAGATGGAGGTTGCAGTGAGCCAAGATCGAGCCACTGCACTCCAGCTCGGCGACAGAGCAAGACTCTGTCTCAAAATAAAAGAGTGAAGAAAGAAATAGGCCTCAAAACTTCCCCACTGTCTTCCCAGGTACTTGAAATGCTTTCTCCAAGAGTCAAGCATTTCCTTCCATAATTAAAATGCAAAGAGGGCCAGGCGCGGTGGCTCAAGCCTGTAATCCCAGCACTTTGGGAGGCCGAGACGGGCGGATCACGAGGTCAGGAGATCGAGACCATCCTGGCTAACACAATGAAACCCCGCCTCCACTAAAAATACAAAAAAATTAGCCGGGCGTGGTGGCGGCGCCTGTAGTCCCAGCTACTCGGGAGGCTGAGGCAGGAGAATGGCGGGAACCCGGGAGGCGGAGCTTGCAGTGAGCCGAGATCACGCCACTGCACTCCAGCCTGGGCGACAGAGCGAGACTCCGCCTCAAAAAAAATAAATAAATAAAATAAAATAAAATAAAATAAAATAAAATGCAAAGAGACAGCAAACATGAGTTGAGTTTACTCATTCCAAACTACTGAGAATGAGTTGATTAAATCAGTGGATTTTCCCAGTAGCAATGGAAAGGGCCTGGGCCAGGGTTGGACCTAAAATGTATCTGTTGTATGACCTTTGGCATATTACTCAATTTCACTGAGCTAATCATCTTACCCTTACAAGTTCCTTCTCCTTTTGTCCCCATCAAAGTTTAAGGCCTTAAGATTGGCAAGTGTGCCAAACTAGAAACATGGGCACTTCCCTTACCTCCTTCTCCCTCTCACACTTGGACACCATTTTGTTGGACCTGCTTCTAAGTCTCGCCCATTGCCAAGTGGATGCCCAGTATCAGCCCTGCATCAGTTCTTTTTTTTTTTTTTTTTTTTTTGAGACAGAGTCTCACGCTGTTGCCCAGGCTGGAGTGCAGTGGCGCGATCTCGGCTCACTGCAAGCTCCGCCTCCTGGGTTCACGCCATTCTCCTGCCTCAGCCTCCTGAGTAGCTAGGACTACAGGCGCCCGCCACCGCGCCCGGCTAATTTTTTGTATTTTTAGTAGAGACGGGGTTTCACTGTGGTCTCGATCTCCTGACCTTGTGATCCGCCCGCCTCGGCCTCCCAAAGTGCTGGGATTACAGGCTTGAGCCACCGCGCCCGGCCGCATCAGTTCTAATCTTGATTACTCCAACAGCTCTTGACAGAGCTCCAAGCCGCCAGCTACACCTTCCCCAGATCCAAATCAATACTGTCTCATGAGATGACATCTTCTCAGTGGTTATTTTATGACAAATACTATTCTAAGATATATATATATACACACACACACACACACACACACACACACATATACACATACTATTCTAAGATATATACTACTCTAAGATATGTATGTATATACTAAGATATATATACTATTCTGATATATATATATATATATATATATATATATATATATATATATATATAAAACTATATCAGCCCATTTAGTGTCTACCTCTTCGGTTTGTAATGAGCATTATTCCCATTTTACGGATGAGAAAACTCAGGTTCACAAAGTAAGTTTCCCAAATACCAAAGCTAGCCAGGTATTGGGACAAGGAATTGAACCGAGGTAAGGCTGACTCCAGTTAACTACACTGCTGCTAATCTTCATCACTGCTACTACAGTGATATTTCTAAAATCTAAGTCTGATCTTAAGACTTCTATTTTTCTTTTTTTTTTTTTTTTGAAACGGAGTCTTGCTCTGTCACCCAGGCTGGAGTGCAGTGGCCGGATCTCAGCCCACTGCAAGCTCCTCCTCTCGGGTTCACGCCATTCTCCTGCCTCAGCCTCCCCAGTAGCTGGGACTACAGGCACCCGCCACTTCGCCCGGCTAGTTTTTTGTATTTTTTAGTAGAGACGGGGTTTCACCGTGTTAGCCAGGATGGTCTCGATCTCCTGACCTCATGATCCGCCCGTCTCGGCCTCCCAAAGTGCTGGGATTACAGGCTTGAGCCACCGCGCCCGGCCAAGACTTCTATCTTAAAACAGTTCAGGCCGGGCACAGTGGCTCACGCCTGCAATCCCAGCACTTTGGGACGCCAAGGCAGGTGGATCTCAAGGTCAGGAGTTCAACACCAGCCTGGCCAACATGGTGAAACCTAACCTCTACTAAAAATACAAAAATTAGTTGGGCATGGTGGCTCAAGCCTGTAATCCCAGCACTTCGGGAGGCCAAGACGGGCGGATCATGAGGTCAGGAGATCGAGACCATCCTGGCTAACACGGTGAAACCCATCTCTACTAAAAAATACAAAAAAAAAAACTAGCCGGGCGAGGTGGCGGGCGCCTGTAGTCCCAGCTACTCGGGAAGCTGATGCAGGAGAATGACTTGAACCCAGGAGGCGGAGCTTGCAGTGAGCTGAGATCCGGCCACTGCACTCCAGCCTGGGCCACAGAACGAGACTCTGTCTCAAAAAAAAAAAAAAAACTAGCCAGGCGAGGTGGCGGGCGCCTGTAGTCCCAGCTACTCGGGAGGCTGAGGCAGGAGAATGGCGTAAACCAGGGAGGCTGAGCCTGCAGTGAGCTGAGATCCGGCCACTGCACTCCAGCCTGGGTGACAGAGTGAGACTCCGTCTCAAAAAAAAAAAAAAAAAAAAAAAATTACAAAAATTAGCCAGGCATGGTGGCCCACGCCTGTAATTCCAGCTACTCAGGAGACTGAGACAGGAGAATCGCTCAAACCCAGGAGGCAGAGTTGCAGTGAGCCGAGATCACGCCACTGCAGTCCAGCCTGGGTAACAGAGCAAGGCTTCATCTCAAAAAAAAAACAAAAACAAAAAACAAAAAAAACAGTTCAGTGGCTCCGCTACAGAACCATAATCAAGGTACTCAGTGCAGCATTCGGGCCGTTAGTGAGTTAGCCATTATAACCAAGCCAAAAGAAACTCTAAAGATGGGAGCTTAAAAGGACAGAAGCAGGCAAGCTTTAGCAGACGGGCTGTGGGACACACTGGTTATGAGCCAGAACTCTGAAGTAAGAGTGCCTGAGTTTGGACCCCAGCCCCACCACTTTCCAGATAAACTTGCACAAGTCATGTCCTCTCTGAGCTTCCCCATCTGTAAAATGAGGATATCACTAGCACCCACTTCAAACCATCATACAGGTGTTGTGAAGATAAAAGTTACTTAGTACAGGCCAGGCCTGGGGGCTCACACCTGTAATCCCAGCACTTTGGGAGGCCAAGGCAGGCTGATCACCTGAGGTCAAAAGTTTGAGATCAGCCTTGTCAACATGATGAAATCCCGCCTCTACTAAAAATACAAAAATTAGCCAGGCGTGGTGGCATGCACCTGTAATCCCACCTACAGGGGAGGCTGAGGAAGGAGGCTGAGGCAGAGGTTGCAGTGAGCCGGGATCACACCATTGCACTCCAGCCAGGATGACAGAGCGAGACTCCGTCAAAAAAAAAAAAAAAAAAAAAAA
Source organism: Macaca nemestrina (assembly GCF_043159975.1). Taxonomy (NCBI): domain Eukaryota; kingdom Metazoa; phylum Chordata; class Mammalia; order Primates; family Cercopithecidae; genus Macaca; species Macaca nemestrina. Next base: position 29,055,597 of record NC_092139.1, read on the forward strand.
GTTATTTAGCAGAGCCTGGCACACAATAAGCTTGCAAGGTTATTACTGTTCTTGCTGGGCATGGTGGCTTAAACCTGTAATTCTAGCATTTTGGGAGGCAGAGGCGGGCGGATCATCTGAGGTCAGGAATTTGAGACCAGCCTGGCCAATGTGATGAAAACCCATCTCTACTAAACACACAAAAAATTAGCTAAGCATGGTGGCAGATGCCTGTAATCCCAGCTACTCAGGAGGCTGAGGCAGGAGAATTGCCTGAACCCAGGAGGCAGAGTTTGCAGTGAGCTGAGATCGATCCACTGCACTCCAGACTGGGCAACAAGAGCAAAACTGTGCATATATTTCAAAAAAAAAAAAAAAAAGGGGGGGGATGCTGGGCGCCGTGGCTCATGCCTGTAATCTCACCACTTTGGGAGGCAGAGGTGGGTGGTTCATGAGGTCAGGAGTTCGAGACCAGCCTAGCCAACATGGTGAAACCCTGTCTCAACTAAAAACACAAAAAATTAGCCAGGCATGTTGGTGCACGCCTGTAGTTCTAGCTGCTCAGTTGGCTGCAGCAGAATTGCTTGAACCCGGCAGGTGGAGGTTGCAGTGAGCCGAGATCCCACCACCGCACTCCAGCCTGGGCGACAGAGTGAGACTGTGTCACCAAAAAAAAAAAAAAAAAAAAAAAAGGTTATTACTGTTCTTACTACCCATACTCCTGCCACATCCAAACTCCCTGCAGTTCCGACCTCCAGGGCCTTTGTATAAACAAGCTGCTTTTTTTTTTTTTTTTTTTTTGACAGTCTTACACTGTCACCCAGGCTGCAGTGCAATGGCACGATCTTGGCTCACTGCAACTTCTGTCTCCCAGGTTCAAGCGATTCTCCTGCCTCAGCCTCCTGAGTAGCTTGGATTACTGGAGCACACCACCATACCTGGCTAATTTTTATATTTTTACTAGTGACGGGGTTTCACCATGTTGGCCAGGGTGGTCTCGAACTCCTGACCTCAGGTGATCTACCTGCCTCCACCTCCCAAAGTGCTGGGATTACAGGCATGAGCCACTGCACCCAGCCAAATAAGCTGCTTTCTCTTCCTGGTCCTTCATGACCAGGCTTAGCCATTGGCACCTCCCTGAAGGACTTCCTTCACACCTGCATTCTCTCATGGCAACCTAACTACCCTATGGGTCACAGCATTCATCACTCTGCACTGAAACTGCCTATCTAAGTAGATTTCTCTCAGAAGGCAATGAACTCCTCATAGGCATCCCCAGCATCTAACAAGCAGTGCCCTTAATATGGTGGTCAAATGCTTATTAAATGATATAACCTGGCCAGGCGCGGCGGCTCACACTAGTAATCCCAGCACTTTGGGAGGCCGAGGTGGGTAGATCACCTGAGGTCAATTCAAGAACACCCTGGCCAAAATGGCAAAACCCCACCTCTAGTAAAAATACAAAAATTAGCCAGGCGTGGTGGTGTGCACTGGTAATCCCAGCTACTCAGGAGGCTGAGGCAGGAGAAAGGCTTTAACACGGGAGGTGGAGGTGGCAGTGAGCTGAGATTGTGCCATTGCACTCTAACCTGGGCAACAGAGAGAGACTACATCTCAAAAAAAAAAAAAAAAAAAGGCCGGGCGCGGTGGCTCAAGCCTGTAATCCCAGCACTTTGGGAGGCCGAGACGGGCGGATCACGAGGTCAGGAGATCGAGACCATCTTGGCTAACACGGTGAAACCCCGTCTCTACTAAAAAATACAAAAAACTAGCCGGGCGAGGTGGCGGGCGCCTGTAGTCCCAGCTACTCGGGAGGCTGAGGCAGGAGAATGGCGCAAACCCGGGAGGCGGAGCTTGCAGTGAGCTGAGATCCGGCCACTGCACTCCAGCCTGGGCGACAGAGCGAGACTCTGTCTCAAGAAAAAAAAAAAAAAAAAAGAGATAACCTCAGCCTTCTCACTGGCAAAATGGAAATAAAAACAGAAAAGAGGCCAGGTGCAATGGCTCACACCTGTAAACCCAGTACTTTGGAAGGCCAAGGTGAGAGGATCATTTGAGTGAGGCCAGGAGTTTGAAGCCAGCCTGGGCAACATAGTGAGATCTCATCTCTACAAAAAATAAAAATATGGAGCTGCGCTAGGTAGCTCACACCTGTAATCCCAGCACTTTGGGAGGCCAAGGCAGGTGGATCACTTAAGGCCAGGAGTTTGAGACCAGCCTGGCCAAAATGATGAAACCCTGTCTCTACTAAAAATACAAAAATTAGCTGGGTATGATGGCAAGCACCTGTAATCCCAGCTACTAGGGAGGCTGAGGCAGGAGAATCACTTGAACCCAGGCAGAGGTTGCAGTGAGCAGAGATTGCACCACTGCACTCCAGCCAGGGAGACAGAGCAGAACTCTCTCTCAAAAAGTAAAAATAAAAATACAAAAATAGGCTGGGTGCGGTGGCTCACAGCTGTAATCCTAGCATTTTGACAGGCTGAGGCAGGCAGATCACCTGAGATCGGGAGTTAGAGACCAGCCTGACCAACATGGTGAAACCTCATCTAGACTAAAAATACAAAATTAACTGGGCATGGTGGTACATCCCTATAATCCCAGCTGCTCCAGAGGCTGAGGCAAGAGAATCGCTTGAACCTGGGAGGCAGAAGTTGCAGTGAGCTGAGATCGCGTCATTGGACTCCAGCCTGGGCAACAAGAGTGAAACTCCGTCTCAAATAAATAAATAAATAAATACCCAGGCACGGTGATACACACCTGTGGTCCTAGCTACTCAGGACGCTGAGGCAGGAGAATCACTTGAGCCCAGGGGTTCAAGGCTGCAGTGAACTATGACTGCACCACTATACTCCAGCTTGGGCAACAGAGCAAGAGACCCTGTCTCAAAAAAAAAAAAAGAAACAGGAAAGACATCAATATCATCCATCTCAAAGGGTGTAGAGATTCAAGGAGATAATCATATGGAGGTTCTTTGAAGAGTGTTATCCACAGGTAAACACAGAAACTATTACTACTCCTTGCGTGCAGAGGTAGGCAAAGCACGTGGAATGAAGCAACTGAGGACAGACCACAATTTTATCCCTGGGGCTTAAGAAAAGCTGTATCCATTTCTTTAGGCACTGAGGGCTCCAATCTATCAATACTCTGTACTCTCTGAGTGATATAGTCTATAGCTCTGGAGTGAGTTTTGAGACGGAGTCTTGCTCTGTCGCCAAGCTAGAGGGCAGTGGCTCAATTTCGGCTCACTGCAACCTCCACCTCCCTGGTTCAAGCAATTCTCCTGCCTCAGCCTCCCAAGTAGCTGAAACTACAGGCGTGCGGCACCACACTGGGCTAATTTTTTGTATTTTAGTAGAGACGGGGTTTCACCATGTTGGTCAGCATAGTCTCGATCTCCTGGCCTTGTGATCCACCCACCTCAGCCTCCCAAAGTGCTGGGATTACAGGCGTGAGCCACTGCGCACAGCCGAGGGGAAGTCTTATTTATTTATTTATTGAGACGGAGTCCTGCGCTGTCACCAGGCTGGAATGCAGTGGCGCAATCTTGGCTCACTGGAACCTCTGACTCCCTAGTTCAAGCGATGATTCTCCTGCCTCAGCCTTCCGAGTAGCTGCAATTACAGGCATGCGCCACCATGCTCTGCTAATTTTTTTTGTATTTTTAGTAGAGACAGGGTTCTACCATGTTGGCCAGGATGATCTTGATCTCCTGACCTCATGATCCACCCACCTCAGCCTCCCAAAGTGCTGGGATTACAGGCGTGAGCCACTGTGACTGGCTGGGAAATCTTTCTTTAAACACACCTGAGTAGCTATCCTTACAAGATTTCTTTTTTTTTTTTTTTTTTTTTGAGATGGAGTCACACTGTGTCGCCCAGGCTGGAGTGCAGTGGTGCAATCTCAGCTCACTGCAACGTCTACCTCCTGGGTTCAAGTAATTCTCCTGCCTCAGCCTCCTAAGTAGCTGGGACGAAAGGCACCTGCCACCATGCCCAGCTAATTTAGTAGAGACGGGATTTCACTGTGTTGGCCAGGCTGGTGGTCTCAGTCTCCCAAAGTGCTGGGATTACAAGTGTGAGCCACCATGCCCGGCCTATTCTTACAGAGTTTCTTAATTGAAATATCACCATATTACGAAGGAAAACAACTTGGAGATGAAATCATTACTCAACAGGGCCTCGAGAGACATTTTCACGCCTATGGAGTTTTAAATACCTAACTTATTTATGAGACAATTCGTTAGTTCCCTTATCCTGGCAGGGCATGGTGGCTAACGCCTGTAATCCCAGCACATTGGGAGGCTGAGGTGGGAGGATCACCTGAGGTCAGGAGTTCAAGACCAGCCTGGCCAACATGGTGAAACCCCATCTCTACTGAAAATACAAAAATTAACCAGGCATGGTCACAGGAGTCCGTAGTACCAGCTACTCAGGAGGCTAAGGCAGGACAATCGCTTGAACCCAGGAGGCAAAAGTTGCAGTGAGCCAAGATCGCGCCACTGCACTCCAGCCTGGGTGACAAGAGCAAAACTCCGGCTCAAAAATAAATAAATAAATAAATAAATAAATAAATAAAATTCCCTTATCCTTTAAATATTAACTTTTATTCCTAGCCTTTAGTATTAATACCAGGAAATACTTAATATTTACTGATTTATTACCACATGCTAAATCCTTGACAAACATCTCACTCCCAACAATGTAGAGAAGTCAGCAGTATTATTCCATTTTACGAAGGAGGATTAAGAGGCTTAAAGCAATAAACAACTTGCCCAAAGTCACCTGACTAGAGAGAAGAGCTGGGACTTCAGAAGCAAGACTTCCTTCCTCCAAAACCCACTACCCTGTTTTTTGTTTTTTGTTTTTTTTAAGAGTGTCTGGCTCTGTGGCCCAGGTTGGAGTGCAGTGGCATGATCCTGGCTCACCGCAACCTCTGCCTCCCAGGCTCAAACCATCCTCCCCACCTCAGCTCCCCCAGTGCTGGAACTACAGGAACGTGCCACCACACCTTGCTCATTTTTGTACTTTTTATAGAGGCAGGGTTTGCCATGTTGCCGAGGCTAGTCTCGAACTCCTCAGCTCAAGTGATCTGCCCACCTAAGCTTCCCAAAGTGCTGGAATTACAGGTGTGAGCCACCGCGCCCGGCCCCCACTAACCTTTATTACTTTTAAAAACAAGGGGCTGAGTGCAGTGGCTCATGCCTGTAATCCCAATACTTTGGGATGCTGAGGTGGGCAGACCACCTGAGGTCAGGAGTTCAAGACCAGCCTGGCCAACATGGTGAAACCCCGTCTCTGTTAAAAACATAAAAATTAGCTGGGCATAGTGGCACGCATCTGTATTCCCAGCTACTCGGCAGGCTGACGCAGGACAATCTCTTGAGCCCGGAAGGCGGAGGTTGCAGTGAGCAGAGATCATGCCACTACACTCCAGCCTGGTAGACATAGTGAGACTCCATTTCAAAAAAAAAAACAAAAAACAAACAAACAAAAAAACCCCAAAGTCTTTGGGATATTTCAACATTAATAATATTAAGAGATTACTGTTAGTTTTGTGTGTGTGAAAATGAGGGGAAAAAAAATGTGGCCAGGCGCAGTGGCTCACGCCTGTAATCCCAACACTTTGGGAGGCTGAGGCAGGCGGATCACAAGGTCAGGAGTTCAAGACCAGCCTGGCCAATATGGTGAAACCCCGTCTCTACTAAAAATACAAAAATTAGCCAGGCGTGGTGGCAGGCACCTGTAGTCACAGCTACTCAGGAGGCTGAGGCAGAAGAATCAGGAGAATCGCTTGAACCCTGGAAGCAGAGATTGTAGTGAGCCGAGATCTTGCCACTGCACTCCAGCCTTGCAGACAGAGCGATACTTTGTCTCAAAAAAAAAGTAAGGGTGGGACAGTGGCTCATGCCTATAATCCCAGTACTTTGGTTTGGTTTTGTTTTGAGACGGAGTTTCACTCTTGTTGCCCAGGCTAGAGTGCAATGGCAGGATCTCAGCTCACTGCAACCTCCGCCTCCTGGGTTCAGGCGATTCTCCGGCCTCAGCCTCCCAAGAGTAGCTGAGATTACAGGCATGTGCCACCATGCCCAGCTAATTTTTTGTATTTTTAGTAGAGATGGGGTTTCTCCATGTTGGTCAGGCTGGTCTCGAAGTTCTGACCTCAAGTGATCCGCCTGCCTAGGCCTCACAAAATGCTGGGATTACAGGCATGAGCCACCATGACTGGCCAATCCCAGTACTTTGGAAGGCCGAGGCAGGAGAATCACTTGAGCCCAAGAGTTTAAGACCAGTCTGTCTCTACAAATAATAATAATTTTAAAAATTTAGCCAAGCATGGTGGCATACACCTGTAGTCCCAACTACTCAGGAGGATGAGGCAGGAGGATCCCTTGAACCCAGGAGGTTGAAGCTGCAAGAGAGCTGTGATTGTGCCACCGCACTCCAGCCTGGGCAACAGAGTGAGACTCCACAAAGAAAAAAAAAATGCAAGAGTCTTTTTCTTTGGCATACACTACTGATAAAGTTATAGGTGAAATACAAACTAACAAGGCCCACTGAAAGGCCCATGGAGGAATTTTACACACATTTTCTGAGAGGAATAAAACAAAAGTAATAATGGTAACACATACTCAACTCTTCATAGATCATCCAGCCAGGAAAACTCTATAAACTATGCTTTCTTTTTCTTTTCTTTTCTTTCTTTTTTTTTTTTTTAAACATAGGCTCTCGCTGTAACCCATGCTGGAGTACAGTGGCAGGGTCATAGCTCACTGCAGCCTTGCACTCCTGGGTTCAAGCAATCCTTCCACCTCAGCTTCCCAAGGAGCTGGGACTACAAGGCGTGCACCACCATGCCAGACTAATATTATTTTTAATCTTTTTTTTAGAGATGAGGTTTCACTCTGTGGCCAGGACTGGTCTCAAACTCCTGGCTTCAAGCAATCCTCCTGCCTTGGCCTCCCAAAGTGCTGGGATTACAGGCATGAACCACTGTGCCCAGTCAAACCAGGTTTCTTTAATTTCCTTTATAGATTAGGAAATGGAGGGAAAGGATAACATGTACTGATATTTCCCAATGACTGATGTCAGACAGTTATGATAACACTTAGGTGAGGAAACAGGCTCATATAGGTTAAGTAACTTGCTAGGCTGGAAAGTTCTGCCTCCAATGTGCATAACACAATGAAAGGTTCAAGAGGTTTAAGTCATATGCCCAAATTACATGTGGCCCCAAGAGAGTGGCAAATACAGGCACTCAAACTCAGACATTCCACCTCCAAATCCTGCAATCTCGCCACCACATACCATGCAGCCTGGACATGAAAATCAGCCTCTTGGTCAGGCGCAGTGGCCTATAATCCTAGCACTTTGGGAGGCCGAGGAGGGTGGATCACTTGAGATCAGGAGTTCAAGACCAGCTTGGCCAATACAGTGAAAATCCATCTCTTCCGGCCGGGCGCGGTGGCTCAAGCCTGTAATCCCAGCACTTTGGGAGGCCGAGGCGGGCGGATCACGAGGTCAGGAAATCGAGACCATCCTGGCTAACACGGTGAAACCCCGTCTCTACTAAAAATACAAAAAGAAATTAGCCGGGCGTGGTGGCGGGCGCCTGTAGTCCCAGCTACTCCGGAGGCTGAGGCAGGAGAATGGCGTGAACCCGGGAGGCGGAGCTTGCAGTGAGCCGAGATCGCACCACTGCACTCCAGTCTGGGCGACAGAGCGAGACTCCGTCTCAAAAAAAAAAAAAAAAAAGAAAATCCATCTCTTCCAAAAATACAAAAATTAGCCGGGCATGGTAGCACGTGCCTGTAATCCTAGCTACTCGGGAGACTGAGGCAGGAGAATCGCATGAACCCAGGAGGCAGAGGTTGCAGTCAGCCCTGAGATCATGTCACTGCATTCCAGCCTGGACAACAGAGTGAGAATGTCTCAAAAAGAAAAGAAAAAAAAAAAAAAAAAAAAAAAGAAAAAGAAAAGTGGCCTCTTTAATTACCTTGCCTTTAAAAATTGCAGATGTCTAATTATCATATAGGTCACAGCATGACCAATTTTCTACTCATCAAAACACATTAGAGCCGGGCGCGGTGGCTCAAGCCTGTAATCCCAGCACTTTGGGAGGCCGAGGCGGGTGGATCACGAGGTCAGGAGATCGAGACCATCCTGGCTAACATGGTGAAACCCCGTCTCTACTAAAAATACAAAAAACTAGCCGGGCGTGGTGGCGGGCGCCTGTAGTCCCAGCTACTCGGAGGCTGAGGCAGGAGAATGGCGTGAACCTGGGAGGCGGAGCTTGCAGTGAGCCGAGATCGCGCCACTGCACTCCAGCCTGGGTGACACAGCGCGAGACTCCGTCTCAAAAAAAAAAAAAAAAACAAAACACATTAGACAGAATTCAATACTCCATGGAACCAAGGGACAGTCAAGCAACCCAAACCAGTCATGCCCAGGAACCTCAAAAAAGGCAGAAAAGTATTCAAAAACATGGAGACAGAAAGTAGAATGGTGGCTGCCGGGGCTGGGAGGAGGTTCATGAAAGAGGGAGTCAGTGTTTAATGGGTACAGAATTACAATTTTTATTTATTTATTTATTTATTTATTTATTTGAGTTGGAGTCTTGCTCTGTCACCTAGGTTAGAGAGTAGTGCGCCAATCCTGACTCAGTGCAACCTCTACCTGCCCCCCGGGTTCAAACAATTCTCCTGCTTCAGGCTCCCTAGTGGCTGGGATTACAGGCATGTGCTACCATGCCCAGCTAATTTTTGTATTTTTAGTAGAGATGGTGTTTTGCCATGTTGGCCAGGCTGGCCTCGAACTCCTGACCTCAAGTGATCTACCCGTCTCAGCCTCCCAAAGTGCTGGGATTACAGGCATGAGCCATTGGACCTGGCCCAGAGTTTCAATTTTGAAGAGTTATGGAGATGGATAGTGGTGATGGTTGCACAACATTATATATATTACCAATAATCTATATATTTTAAAATGGTTAAGATGGCAAATTTTATATTATGTGTATCTGACCACAACAACAACAACAAAAATTGAAGAAGAAAGAAAAATGTAGAGAGGCAGCCTGAGCTGGGAGAACTGGGCTTCTACAATTAAAGGATGTTTTGCATTGTCAAGAATGAAGGCCAGGCATGGTGGCTCACGCCTGTAATCCCAGCACTTTGGGAGGCCAAAGCAGGCAGAGACCAACCTGGCCAATATGGTGAAACCTATCTTTATTAAAAACATGCAAATGAGCCAGACGTGGTGGTGCACACCTATAATCCCAGCTACTCAGGAGGCAGAGGCATGAGAATTGCTTGAACCCCAGAGGAGGAGGTTGCAGTGAGCCGAGATCGCACCACTGCACTCCGGCCTGGGCGACAGAGCAAGACGTCTCAAAAAAAAAAAAAAAGAAGAAGGAGGAGGAGGAAAAAAGGAGGAGAGAAGGAGGAGGGGGGGAGAAGGAGAAGGAGAGAAGAAGAAGGAGAAGGAGAGGAGGAGGAGGAGGAGGAGGAGGAGGAGGAAGAGTAGGAGGAGGATGAGGAGGAGGAGAAGAAGGAGGAGGAGAAGAAGGAGGAGGAGAAGAAGGAGGAGGAGAAGAAGAAGAAGGAGAAGAAGAAGAAGGAGAAGAAGAAGAAGAAAATCTTGCTCACACCTGTAATCCCAGCACTTTAGGAGGCCGAGGTGGGTGGAGGAGCTGGTCAGGAGATTGAGATCAGACTGACCAACATGGTAAAACACCATCTCTACTAACAACAGAAAATAAGACAGGCGTGTTGGCACATGCCTGTAATCCCAGCTACTTGGGAGGCTGAGGCAGGAGAATCACTTGAACTTGGGAGGGGGAGGTTGCAGTGAGCCAATATCGAGCCATTGCACTCCACACTGGGTTACAAAGCGAAACTCCATCTCAAAAAAAAAAAAAAAAAAAGGCCAGGCGCCAGTGACTCATGTCTGTAATCCCAGCACTTTGGGAGGCCGAGGCTGGTGGATCACCTGAGGTCAGGAGTTCAAGACCAGCCTGGGCAACATGGTAAAATCCCGTCTCTACTAAAAATATGAAAGATTAGCCTGGTGTGGTAGTGCTTGCCTGTAATCCCAGCTATTCACGAGGCTGAAGCAGGAGAATCACTTGGAGGCAGGAGAATCACTTGAACCCAGGAGGCGGAGGCTGCAGTGAGCCAAGATCATGTCACAGAATTCCAGCCTGGGAGACAGAGTTAGACTCTGTCTCAAAAAAAAAAAAAAGGGGGGCCGGGCATGGTGACTTATGCCTCTAATCCCAACACTTTGAGGGCAGAGGTGGGTGGACCACGAGGTCAGGAGATCAAGACCATCCTGGCTAACATGGTGAAATCCCATCTCTACTAAAACGACAAAAAATTAGCCAGGCGTCGTGGAGGGCACCTGTAGTCCCAGCTACTCGGGAGGCTGAGGCAGGAGAATGGTGTGAACCCGGGAGGAGGAGCTTGCAGTGAGCTGAGATTGCACCACTGCACTCCAGCCTGGGCGACAGTGCAAGACTCTGTCTCAAAAAAAAAAAAAAAAAAAAAAAAGAATGAAATCTCGGATGAGGGTGGCAAAGGGCAGACTGCCACCTGTTTGATTTGTAGTTAAAATGACTCATTCAAATTTCTAGGGGGAAAAGCACGATAGCTACAGAGAGAGGGATGTAAGAGCACCGGGACAGGAGGCAAAGAAACCCGGACTCCCGGCCGGGCGCGGTGGCTCACGCCTGTAATCCCAGCACTTTGGGAGGCTGAGGCAGGCGGATCATGAGGTCAGGAGATCGAGACCATCCTGGCGAACACGGTGAAACCCCATCGCTACTGAAAATATAAAAAAAACTAGCTGAGCGAGGTGGCGGGCGCCTGTAGTCCCAGCTACGCGGGAGGCTGAGGCAGGAGAATGGCGTTAACGCAGGAGGCAGAGCTTGCAGTGAGCCGAGATCGCGCCACTGCACTCTAGCCTGGGTGACAGAGCGAGACTCCATCTCAAAAAAAAAAAAAAGAAAGAAACCCGGACTCCAATCCAGGCCCTGCTTATCAGCCAAATGACCTTGGACAAATTACTCATCTCAGTTTCCTCCTCTGTTAGGAGAGGATGGCAGGTCAGATGTAAGGATTCAATGACATTTAAGAGAGTGTTCCAAAAATGCTAGCAATAGTTATCATTATTGTAAAATGCCCACATTTCCATACCAAGTTTCCACAACCTAGAAATCCCAACACCTGTGCACCTGTAGAAGCAAGAAAGGCATTGGCCAGGCATGGTGGCTTACGCCTGTAATCCCAGCACTTTGGGAGGCCGAGGCAAGTGCATCACTTGAGGTCAGGAGTTCAAGACTAGCCTGGTGAACGTGGTGAAACTCGATCTCTATTAAAAATACAAAAAATTAGCCAGGCATGGTGGTGGGCACCTGTAATCCCAGCTACTCAGGAGGCTGAGGCAGGAGAATTGCTTGAACCCAGGAGGCGGAGGTTGCAGTGAGCCGAGATTGCACCACTGCACTCCTGGGCAACAGAGCTAGACTTTGTCTCAACAACAAAAGAGAAGAAAGAAAGGAATGTCAATCCACCAGCCATGGACTTTTTTCATATGAGAAAGAGACCTCTTGAGAATCAGGTCTCTACTAGGACAGAGACCCCAAATACCCATCTAAGATTCCTGGAAGTCAGCCTTTAAAATCCTAGAATTATGCTCCTGACATGGAATAAACTGTCATTGAATAAAAAGCTTGGTTTAGGCCAGGCGCAGTGGCTCACACCTGTAATTCCAGCACTTTCGGAGTCCCTGGTGGGCATATTACGAGGTCGGGAGTTCGAGACCAGCCTGGCCAATATGGTGAAAGCCCGTCTCTACTAAAAATATAAAAAATTAGCCAGGTGAGGTGGACCTGTAGTCCCAGCTACTCGGAAGGCTGAGGCAGGAGAATGACTTGTACCTGGGAGGCAGAGGTTGCAGTGAGCCGAGATTGTGCCATTATTGCACTCCAGCCTGGGCAACAAAGTGAGACTCCACTTCAAAAAAAAAAAAAAAAACCCTTTGTTGAAATCCCAAGCCCCTCCTCTTGCTCCTTCCCCAAAGTGCACTGATTCAAGCTCCACCACTCTTTCCTAAAACCATCCTATTTACATTTAGTCACTCATATTAGGCTTCTAAAATTGTATAGGATTTCTGCCAGCTCATTAGTTCCATTATTTAGCAAAAGAGAGCAAGGTCCAGGGAGGACCTAGCCCAAGATCTAGCAAAATTGTCAAAGCATTATTACAAATTATTACATTATAATAATAAATAATTATTATAATAATTATACAATATTATATATAATATATAATACTATATAATTATTACATTATAATGATAAATAATTATTATAATAATAAATAATAAGGCATTATTACAAAGGTTTCAATTTTTTTTTTTTTTTTCTTTTTGAGACACAGTTTCACTCGTTACCCAGGCTGGAGTGCAGTGGCGCGATCTTGGCTCACTGCAACCACTGCCTCCCAGGTTCAAGTCATTCTCCTGCCTCAGCCTCCCGAGTAGCTGGGATGACAGGCACCTGCCACACGCCTGGCTAATTTTTTGTATTTTTAGTAGAGACAGAGTTTCATCATGTCTTGGCCAGGCTGGTCTTGAACTCCTGACCTCAGGTGATCCATCCAACTTAGCCTCCCAAAGTGCTGGGATTACAGGCGTGAGCCACAGCACCCGTCTCAATTTTCATTAGGTTACTCTACAGTCAATAGCCTGTAAGGAGCAGTCACTGACAAAGATGGATAAGACAAAGACATCACTCTCCTTTTCTCTAAGCTCATAATCCAATCAAGGAGCTTGACTAAGCATACATTTTGGTTTAAAGAATGTTTATCGGCCGGGCGCGGTGGCTCAAGCCTGTAATCCCAGCACTTTGGGAGGCCGAGACGGGCGGATCACGAGGTCAGGAGATCGAGACCATCCTGGTTAACACGGTGAAACCCCGTCTCTACTAAAAAATACAAAAAATTAGCCGGGCGCGGTGGTGGGCGCCTGTAGTCCCAGCTACTCGGGAGGCTGAGGCAGGAGAATGGCGTGAACCCGGGAGGCGGAGCTTGCAGTGAGCTGAGATCCGGCCACTGCACTCCAGCCCGGGCGACAGAGCGAGACTCTGTCTCAAAAAAAAAAAAAAAAGAATGTTTATCAAGAAAAATGTCGGCCGGGCGCGGTGGCTCAAGCCTGTAATCCCAGCACTTTGGGAGGCCGAGACGGGTGGATCACGAGGTCAGGAGATTGAGACCATCCTGGCTAACACGGTGAAACCCCGTCTCTACTAAAAAATACGAAAAACTAGCCGGGCGAGGCGGCGGGCGCCTGTAGTCCCAGCTACTCGGGAGGCTGAGGCAGGAGAATGGCGTAAACCCGGGAGGCGGAGCTTGCAGTGAGCCGAGATCGCGCCACTGCACTCCAGCCTGGGTGACAGAGCCAGACTCCGTCTCAAAAAAAAAAAAAAAAAAAGAAAAAAAGAAAAATGTCCCAGCTTGCCAGGCGCGGTGGCTCAAGCCTGTAATCCCAGCACTTTGGGAGGCCGAGACGGGCGGATCACGAGGTCAGGAGATCGAGACCATTCTGGCTAACCCGGTGAAACCCCGTCTCTACTAAAAAATACAAAAAACTAGCCAGGCGAGGTGGCGGGCGCCTGTAGTCCCAGCTACTCGGGAGGCTGAGGCAGGAGAATGGCGTAAACCCGGGAGGCGGAGCTTGCAGTGAGCTGAGATCTGGCCACTGCACTCCAGCCTGGAAGACAGAACGAGACTCTGTCTCAAAAAAAAAAAAAGAAAAAAAAAGAAAAATGTCCCAGCTTAACCAACATAGTGAAACCCTGTCTCTATTAAAACTACAAAAAATTAGTTGGGCATGGTGGTGCACGCCTATAATCCCAGCTACTCAGGAGGCTAAGGCACAAGAATCGCTTGAATTCAGGATGCAGAGGTTGCAGTGCGCTGAGACTGTGCCACTACACTCCAGCCTGGGCGACACAGCAAGACCCTGTCTCAAAATAAATAAATAAATAAAATTAATAAAAAGACTGTTTATCAAGAAAAATGTAAACATCCTCCCTATTATTTCTTAGGAAGATGATGAAGGAAGAAAATTCCAAAGGTTAAATATACCTTTAAATTCTGACTTCCAAGCCCCCTCAGCACCTGTCTTTGGCAATAATCAGGTGCACTCAAAGTACTGTTAGTTTTATTCATTTGTTAAGTTATTTGAAATACAGATTTCTTATCATTATCCTTAACAATTCTTTGTCTGGGTTTTGTGGCTGTGTGTTCCTAGAAGAGCACTTGGAAGCAACGGGGTCTCACGCTGTCACCCAACTGTAGTGCAGTGGTACAATCCTAGCTCACTGCAGCCTCTGAACTCCCAGGTCAGCCTCCCAAGGAGCTGGGACTACAAGCACGCACCACCATGCCTGACTACTTTTTTTTTTTTTTTTTTTTTGGTAGAGATAGGAACCTCACTTCGTTGCCCAGGCTGGTCTTGAACTCCTGGATTCAAGCAATCCTCCCACTTTGGCCTCCCAAAGTGTTGGGATTACAGGCGTAAGCCATTGCACCCACCCAACCACAAGTAATTGTCAAATGGTATTTGCACTTAGGATACACTTTCAAACTTCAGAAAGGGAGTTTAAGTACCTTTACAATCCAGGAAGATGTACCAGGCAACTGATTCCCACAGATACAGGAGATCTTGGGGACTAAAAACATTACATCTCACTTTCCCCAAATCCCAGCCAAAGGCAAACAACCTGGTTGCTTCCTCTTTAAATTTCATGCCACTTGCCCTGCTAATTCAAACCAAAAAACAAAGCTGTGGTATGGAGGAAATGAAGTCCCTTTTTAAGTATACATTAGATAAGAGAACTGACAAGTAAATACGGGGTATATAAGGTATAGACTCCATCTTGGTAAGGCAGGGAAGTCACTAACATTGAATGGAGAACTCAGGAAGATTTCTTTGAGGATTTCAGGTAATTCTGAATGAAATACAGCATGGAACTGGAAGAAGACATAGAGGCAAGAAGAATGCTGAAGTTGGGTTAAGAACAAGCTGGCTGCCTCAGCTAGAAAAAAGATAGTGGCAGAAGTGACTCGGACAAGGGACTAACTGGCAGGCTGCCAAAGGGAACACATGAAAGAAATCAGATCTGCTGCAACAAGCTTCCACAGGCAACTGGGTTTCTAAGCGAGGTAGCGACGAAGATTCAGCCAGGTGGACATTGCAGATCATCATCCCCTCATTTTACAAATGGGAGAAGCAGGCCCATAGCATTAAGTGACTTGCCTGAGGTCTCACAGTGAGTGGAAGAGCTGGGACTTGAGCCAAATCCAGATCAAATCCGTTACTGAATAGGATCTGACATTCATGTGAGGAATAGGGGTTGGGAGAGGACAGGGACACAAAACAGTCTAGTCATTCAGGTTTGCCCTGAT
This sequence comes from Macaca nemestrina, assembly GCF_043159975.1. NCBI lineage: Eukaryota > Metazoa > Chordata > Mammalia > Primates > Cercopithecidae > Macaca > Macaca nemestrina. The sequence goes on from NC_092139.1 coordinate 29,071,042, forward strand.
TAGGGCTGGCAACAGGATCATGTGGAAGAGGGCCAGACAGGTGACAGCCAGGGAAATAGGTACAGATGATCCAACACACTTAGAAACGAAAAACGCTTTCAGAGGTAGTCTTTGTCTCCAAAAAAATTTTTTTTGAAAAAAGGAAAAATCCACTTGAGACTTAGAATAGATTAGACATGTGGGTACAAAAGGAGAAAGATCATCATAAAGCATGATCACCATCAAAGAATATCATCTTCTCCCCAGCATTTGCCTTTCTAGAGCACCCATTTAGAGAAAGCCAGAAGCTTCCACTCAAGATTGGGGCACCTACCTTTATCCTGGCTTTTCCTGGCCCATTTCCAGAACCCAGAAAACCAAGAAGGACTCCTTGGAAATTCCAACACCTGTGACCCTGCTGATCTAGGGTGTCACAGACTCCCTACTCATCATAGGATGAAAGGTAAGGAACCAGAGAGACAAGCTGGCTATGCAGCATTTATTAGAATGATTCTATATCAATAATAACGTTCACGTTCAAGTAAGAAATACGTAACCATTTAAATCTGGCAATAGCCAGGAATGGCAGCTCACACCTATAATCCCAACACATTGGGAGGCTAAGGTGGAGGACTGCTTGATCCCACAAGTTCAAGACCAACCTGGGCAAAATGGCAAGATCTCGTCTCTACAAAACATTTAAAATTAGCCAGGTGTGGTGGCACATGCCTGTGGTCTCTGAAACTCAAGAGGCTGAGGGGAGGATCGCTTGAGCCCAGAAGGTTGAGGCTGCAGTAAGCTGTGATCACACCACTGCACTCCAGTTTGGGTGACAAAATGAGACCCTGTCCCCCCCCCACTTCCCCCCACCCAAAAAATATATATTTATATACAGAAACAAAACTCCCGGAGAAGTTTCAGCCTTTTTTTTTTTTTGAGACAGAATCTCGCTCTGTGGCCCAGGATAGAGTGCAGTGGTATGATCCTGGCTCACTGCAACCTCCACCTCCTGGGTTCAAGCTAGTCTCCTGCCTCAGCCTCCCATGTAGCTGGGATTACAGGCACCTGCCACCACGCCCAGCTAATTTTTGTATTTTTAGTAGAGACGGGGTTTCACTGTGTTGGCCAGACTGGTCTCAAACTCCTGACCTCATGATCTGCCCGCCTCAGCTCCCAAAGTGCTGGAATTACAGGCATGAGCCACTGTACCCAGGCAGTTTTGGCCATTAGTTAAAAAGCTATGTGCTAGAATAACTAATTGAGTATAACTAATAGAGGGGACTATGGCCTTGTACAAACTTTTAAGGGATGTGTATCTGGATAAAGATAAAATAAAAATATATATATAAGGCTAACCACCACCTTCCTATTTTCACAGAGAAATCTTTGTCTTTGTGTATGAAACCTCACTACTAAAAGTGTAGTTCAGTAACATCAGCATCACCTGCAAATCAGAAATGCATCCAGGTCCCATCCTAGATCTACCAAATCAGAATCAGCATTTCAACAAGACCCCTGGGTGACTTATGTGCACATTCAAGTTTGAGAAGCACTGGTGTAGAATACTTTAAGGGTGCACTGTACAGCAGTACACAGATAAAGTATCAAACAGCCAAAGAAAGAGACAAAGTACCTGTTCACTTTCAGTATACTATATTTTATTAGCTACTGCTCAGACAGACCTCCAGTGTTTTTTATAAATTTGGTACTTACTAATGGTCACATGATCTAACTGTGGGATCTATTTCATTTCTGGAAATAACACAACTTAGTTCTAGGGCTTTCATGCACATGAAATATAAAACAGTTTAGTTGTTCTGAAAACATGATAATGGTTAATTTTATTCAAGTCCCAACACTGAGTTCAGAGCACTTCTCCATAGGCCCCATTAATCTCTCCAGGTTTCTGGGAATATGATTAAATCCCTCGGCATCCTTAAAAAGCAGGTGCTGGCCGGGCGCGGTGGCTCAAGCCTGTAATCCCAGCACTTTGGGAGGCCGAGACGGGCGGATCACGAGGTCAGGAGATCGAGACCATCCTGGCTAACACGGTGAAACCCCGTCTCTACTAAAAAATACAAAAAACTAGCCGGGCAAGGTGGCGGGCGCCTGTAGTCCCAGCTACCGGGGAGGCTGAGGCAGGAGAAGGGCGTAAACCCGGGAGGCGGAGCTTGCAGTGAGCCGAGATCGTGCCACTGCACTCCAGCCTGGGTGACAGAGCCAGACTCCGTCTCAAAAAAAAAAAAAAAAAAAAAAAAAAGAAGCAGGTGCTTAGCAAACATCCAGTTTCCAAATGAGAGTCAGAGGGGCTTGATCCTGAAAGTGTAGTATTTTCCTGCCTTGTCCTACTGGTATAGCTTCTTGGACCTAAAAATCTCTCTCCTGCTGAGGCCTCATGCAGTTGCACACTCAAGTACTTCCCAAAAGGAAGAAAGGTCAGAGGTATCATTATCCCCAAGCACTTGGAATTCCAGCTGTGGAGAAATTAATCTGGTTGGGGGTTCAGGCTGAGAAGCCCTGAATAAGATCTGTAAAGGCAGAGGGAAACACAAAAGAAAGAACTATTGAGGCTCTTAAGAGACAGGAGGTCCCAGATATTTGCAGATTTTAAAGTCAGGATTGGGGGTGAAGACTGACAAGAGGATGACTGGGAGAGAAAAATATCCATTTCCCCACCGACACCCTAGGGACAAGAACAAAAAGAGTATCCAAGGAATTCCTCCAAATGACATATTTTCTTCATAAAAGATAGTAATAAAGCCAATGTAGGGAAGAAGCTTATAGGTTAGAAGCAGTGCTGGAGAAATCTGAGAGTTTTGTTTGTTTTTGTTTTCCAGCACAAGGAGATAAAAGCAAAGGAGAAAACAGTATGCACCCAAACAGAATCTTAGGTCTTCTATGAAGTAAACCACCAGGAGGATTCAGAGTCCTGTGATTAACCAAAGAAATGGTTTCCACTTTGAATCCAGCCCTGGGGGCTGAGGCACTCCTAGACTTGAGGCCACCTCCAGCACAAGGAAAATCTGTATAGCCACTACATAAACAGAACAGTTCCGGAGAAAGACAGAAACCAGAAAAATGTTTGGGGATTGGGCAAGCCAAAAGAGAAGAGATCCGGTTAGCGGAAAGATAAAAGACAGGCCTATGAAAAACAATGTGCAGGTAGCCCTTTAGGAGAGGAATCCTTCCCTGGAGGGAGAGGAGAATTCAGGAGGCGTGACTCTGGGAAGTGTGCTCTGAAAAAAAGGCCGCAGGAGCAGAGAGAAAAGTGCCGTGCTGAACAAAGATACGCACTCGCCAGAGGAGGGAAGAGGAAATGGGTACGCTGACCAGACTGGGAGAGCACCTCAAGGGGAATGTGGCTCCAAAAATGGAAGGAAACTGAGGAATGAAAATGTCTTGGATGACAGAAAAGCTAAAAAGGGTAGGAAGCCATGCTCAAAACCACAGACCATTCGCCACCTGGAAATGAGAGGACTCAGAAAAAGGTGTGCCCCCCAAATTTAAGAAGCATCTGGAAAGTGGCTGCACTCTGAGAGTTGTAGAACTAAAAGGGGTTCACCTCGTACATTTGAGGGGCACAAGAAATAAATATACTCCCAGATATGAAAATGAGTCTCCCTCAGGAAATAAGGTAGTTTGATTTGGGGAACACGTGAAAAGTGTGTAACCCCAAGAATACAGTCTCGGGAGAAGGCAGTGAATTCCCTTATTTGTGAAACTGGAAATAAGTACTCATAAACTTCAGAATTTGGACATCGTTTTCGGCCCAACCTCAGATTTGAAGGGCTGAGGAAAGGAAGTGGCCCCTAAATGTAAGAAATTCCTGAAGGCATGCTGTCAGATTTGGGACCTGGAAAAGGGGGATTCTTCTTTGGAGTGGTGGGGATACAAGAAAGTATCCCAAAACTTTGGCTAATGGACCCCAGATCTGAAGACCCGATAACAGGGTGAACCTCTAAATTGGAACGGAAACGCAGAATCAGATTGGAGGCCCGAAAAAAGGAGTGTGCTTCCACTTTGGGGGCTGAGGGAAGAGGGCACACCTTCAATTCGCGGGGGGCTTTAGAAATTTAGATAAAATTCCAGAGCTAGAGCTTAAGAAAGGGGGTGTGCCGCCCAGTTTTCAAAACTATAGAGAAAAGGGACACTCCCATATTTGGGGTCTTGAGAAAGGAATGTGCTCCCCGGAATAGCATAAAAAAGCCAATTTAAAAAAAACGTATCCCCAAAGCACAGGGCAACAGCAGAGGCTGCTGATGAGGCTCTAGGGGCCCACACAGCTCAGGCTCGGTCCCTAGCGCTCACCCGCACCCCCAACACGGCCCGCTCCGCGCCCCGGGCCCGCACCCCACGGCCCAGCCCCCTCGGGCGGCGCTGATTGGCGGCAGCCGCCGTCACTCTTGAGGATAGCCCCGGGGATTGGGCACCGCTCGCACGCCCGCCACGCTCTCAGCAGCAGTCCCAGGGCCTCCCTCCAGGCTGGGCGAGCGGGGCCAGGCGGGGAGCGGGGCCGGGCAGGGGACCGGAGCAGCCGTGGCGTCCGTCGCCGTCCCCGTCCGCACGGCGCGCGCGCAGCGCGGGCCCGGCCCGACCCGGCCCCTGCCAGCCGGCTTCGCCTCGCCGAGCCTCGCCGCGAGCTCACCTCACGGCCCCACTCCGGCTGCGCCGCTCCAGGACCAACCGACAGAAGGACTCTGCGTGCTCTACACCACGTGACCCCCGGGACGCGCCCAGCGTATCCCCCGCCCCCCACACAGACGCATCATCGCCACCACCGAGTGACGTAAGGTCCCAGCGGCCCCGCCCCCTGCCCTGTCCGCCCGATCACCGTGGCAACCGCCTGCGCAGGCCACGCCCACTGCCCTGACGCGCGGGAAACAGGTCCGCGCCCTATCAGAAACACGAAGCCCCTACTCACTCGTAATCACTGAGATCTCGGAAGCCGGGGAATGGACGCTATCCATCACCCGTTAATTTTGCCACCTAAATGTGTCTCAAAGCTTCCCACTTCTCCATCGAAGCGACCACCATCTCTCCAAGATGACAGTGGTCTCCACCCTATTACTCTTCGCCGTTCTAATCCATTCTTCGTACACAGGCAGAGAGGTCTTTTCAAAACGCCATCCCCTGCTCAAAGCCCGTTTCCCTCCCTACTCCTAATTAAGATCTAACTCTTCACCTAGAGTATCTACCAGGCTCTTCAAAGTCTGGACCTGACCTGCCGCTTTCTTGTCCTCACACATCCAGCTCCCCCACATTCTCAGCGTCCTTCAACTCCGCCAACAATCCAGGTTCTTCTCACCTCAGAGCCTTTGCACTCTTTTTCTCCCCCACTTTATCATTAACACCTAGAAAGGTTTCCAATTGCTGCTAAGGATAAGGAGCTATATTTTGCCTGGGGACGAAGGTCGGAGTTGAAGCCATCCCGAAAGAATATGAGGCCAGGAGCAGTGGCTCACGCCTGTAATTCCAACACTTTGAGAGGCTGAGATGGGTAGATCACTTGAGCTCACGAGTTCAAGTCCAGCCTGAGCAACATAGCCAGACCCCCCCCCCCCCACTTCTCTCCAAGAAATACAACAATTAGCCAGGCGTGAACGTGCGCACTTGTGGCCCCAGCTCAACCTTCTGAGTAGCTGGGACTGCCGGCCCATGCCACCATGCCTGGCGAATTTTTTTTTTTTTTTAGACACGGTCTCAGTGTGTCACCCAGGCTGGAGTGCAGTGGCTCAGTCTTGGCTCATCATAACCTCCACCTCCTAGGCCCAAGCAATTCTCCCACCTCAGTCTCCCTGATAGCTGGGACCACAGGTGTGCACCACCAAGCCTGGCTAATTTTTGCATTTTTTTGTAGAGATGCAGTATCACCATGTTGCCCAGGCTGGTCTTGAATTCCTGGGCTCAAGCAGTCCACCCACCTTAGCCTCCTAGAGTGCTGGAATTAACATCGTGCTCAGCCAATTTTTTTTTTTTTTTGAGACGGAGTCTCACTCTGTAGCCCAAGCTGTGCAATGGTGCAATCTTGGCTTACTGCAACCTCCGCCTCCCAGGTTCAAGCAATTCTCTGCCTCAGCCTCAGGAGTAGCTGGAATTACAGGTGCACGCCGCCACACCCAGCTAATTTTTTGTATTTTTTTTTTTTTTAGTAGAGACGGGGTTTCACCATCTTGATGAGGCTGGTCTTGAACTCCTGCCCTCATAATCTGCCCACCTCAGCCTCCTAAAGTGCTGGGATTACAGGCGTGAGCCACTGCGCCCGACTCAGTTTTTTGTTTTTGTTTTTGTTTTTGTTTTAGAGACAGGGTTTCACTTTGTTGCCCAGGCTGGTCTCAAACTCCTTGGCTCAAGTGATCCTCCTGCCTCAGCCTCCAGAAATGCTGGAATTACAGGCCTCAGCCAGCAAATCCAGCTTGAGAAGTGCTTTTTAAACCAGGGCTGGAGACTAAGGAGGGTATTGCCTCAGTGGAGGTAGTCAGGGCAAAGAGCAGCCGTTAGGTAGAGATACTGTGGAACCAGGGACAAAAGCTTCAGCTATACTTGCTTGGGCAGTACATGTCTTCTATTAAAATTGTAACATGGCTGGGCATGGTGGCTCACGCCTGTAATTCCAGCACTTTGGGAGGCCAAGATGGGCAGATTACCTGAGGTCAGGAGTTCGAGACCAGCCTGGCCAACATGGTGAAACCCTCTCTCTACTAAAAATACAAAAATTAGCCAGGCGTGGTGTTGCATGCCTGTAGTCCTGGCTACTTGAGAGGCTGAGGCAGGAGAATGACTTGAACCCTGGAGGCAGAGGTTGCAGTGAGCCGAGATAGCACCACTGCACTCTAGCCTGGGCAACAGAACAAGATTCCATCTCAAAAAATAATAATAAAATAAAATAAAATTGCAACAATACAGAAAAGATTCACATGACCCCTGCACAAGGATAAGCATGCAAATTCATGATACATTTCATACTTTTTTAAAAATCAGCAATTTGAGAATCAGTGCCACTCAGTCAAGTAAGTGCTCACATACAGGAAGGGCCTTCCCAAGATCCTCTGGGTTTATGTTTATTAATATGAAATTGCTCAGATGTCAGTGGCTATGGTAGCACACAAATAACTTTTTGCCCCACAACCACAATAATGCCAAGAACTCCAGACTCTGTAGCCCCGTATAAATATAGCATGTTTCTTTACTTATTCAACCAGCATTTACTTTAGAGTCAAATTCAAGATGGGCAGCAAACACTCAGAGCACAATAAGACTTAGGCCCTGCTCTCAAGGAGCTCACAGACTAGTGAAGTAATCATGGCAAGCAAAAGAGAAATACGTTACAAGGGCCCCTGAGCTACAACAGGAGTGCAGGCTTGGAAAACAGACAGGCACAAGGACAGCTCCACCAAGAAAGAGCGACAGCTGCTGCCCCCAGCAGCACTGCACACCACTGCTGTGATTCAATCTTAGTATCCCTTTGTGTTTGAGTCACTCACTCAAGAGGCAAAGTCTTGGCCAGCAGCCACTGTCGATTGGCCAATCTCAGGTCACATGGATGAGTCCAGCCTGCCAGGGAAAGAAGAGAGGAATGATCTGCTCCTAAGGGTACTCCCCAAGATGGGAAGTGGGGGTTGGAAGGAGACTGACACTGATCAGGGAAAAATAACTGAATACAGATATGAAAAAAGTACCTTGGGAGTTAAGCTCTTTCTGATGGAAAAACTTTCAGAAATTTGACTTACCAGCTTCTTCTGAACTGAATATTAATGGAATGCTAGCCAAAGAGCTCCAGTTTACAAGATTTTGGTCTAAAGTTCACTGACTCCTTAGTAGCATCTACCTTCTGCCTTAAGATCCTCCCCAGCATCTTACTAGTACTGTATTTCAAAACTGTAGTCCCAACCCATAAACTGAGAGCTCCACAATGAAACCCTGTGTGCATCCATACGAAGTATAGGGTAGCACCAAAAGCATCCATCTGTGTGGAAGAGTTGTCACTCTCCGTAGGCATCACTTTTCTTCAATATTCACTTTTTTCACTCAGTGGGATAATGTATATCTACCAACACAGAATTGTCACGTTTAAGTTCAATAATATGTGAGAAAATGTACTAAACTACAAAGTTCTATACAAATTCATTTCTACTTTCTTTCTTACTAGGTTCAGCATATTCAAAATGTTCCTAGAGAAAGAGAAGCAGAATTAAAGATCCAACATGAGATAAAATATTCAATTAGGAAACTGATCTTTCTCAACCTCTACCCAGCAAACCTCTATACTCTATCGTTATGCAACCCTCAAGCACTTACAGTGAGTCTGTTAAGGGAAAAGAGGGAAACTAAAACAGAAAAGTAAGCCCTCTAAATCTCACAGACCCCATGTACTGAGTTATCACCAAACTTGAGCATGTCAGTCCCCAAAAGCAGGAACTGGGGTGTCATCTCTGCAGCACCAAGCTGAGTGTGAGAACTCGGGAAGCCGGAAACCACAGTCACAGTAGCATTTGAAAGGTCCAAGACCTCAACAAGGCACCAGAGGCCCAAGGGAAGCAGGTTGTCTTGGCCCTGGCCTGAGGTCTCTCCAGTCTGGGCTCCATGGAAAGTTGCTGAACTCCCCAGGCCTTAACTGCTCTCCAGGTGAGGGGGAGGAGAATTAACTAGGAATTCCAAATTACTTCTGGCATTTTGCAAGATTACAAGGAGAGAGGGAGCAGTAGGAAGGAGAGGAAAGCATTTTGTATTCTTGTCCTAGTCACTAAAAAGGCCGATAAGGCCAGGCACAGAAGCTCACGCCTGTAATCCCAGCACTCTGAGAGGCCAAGGCAGGTGGATCACTTGAGGGCAGGAGTTCGAGACCAGCCTGGCCAAAACGGTGGAACCCCATCTCTACTTAAATACAAAAATTAGCTGGGCATGGTGGTACATGCCTGTAATCCCAGCTACTAGGGAGGCTGAGGCAGGAGAATTGCTTGAACCCGGGAGGAAGAGGTTGCAGTGAACTGAGATCATCATGCCACTGCACTCTAGCTTGGGCGACAGAGCCAGGCTCTGTCTCAAAAAAAAAAAAAAGGGTCAGGCTTGGTGGCTCACTCCTGTACTCTCAGCACTTTGGGAGGCCGAGGCCGGCAGATCACCTGAGGATAGGAGTTCGAGACCAGCCTGGGCAACATGGTGAAACCCTATCTCTACTAAAATACAAAAATTGCCAGGCGTGGTGGCACATCCTGTAATCCCAGCGACTCAGGAGGCTGAGGCAGGAGAATCGCTTGAACCCAGGAGGCAGAAGTTGCAATGAGCTGGGATCGCACCATTGCACTCCAGTCACTGTTACCTGTAACTTAAACATACCTAATAAATATTTCTTGTGGGTTAAAATTCTTACAAGCCTAGAGATAAAGGGAAAGGGGGAGGATTTTAGCCTCCGGGACTAAGGGAATGGAGGTTATAAAGAGGTAAATTAAACAAACAGTCTTGGAATATCCAGGTAATCCACTTCAGTCTCCAAACTTCTTGTAATTTAATTTTAAACAGTTAATGCTGTCACGTGGTTCAAATACCGGAAATTACATAAATGTTGTACAATACAAAGTCTCCCTGAAATTCTTGTCCCTCATTGGTCCAGTTCCAATTGGTAAACATGACACTTACTTTTTTAATGAATCCTTTGTGTCAGGATCTTGCTCTGTTGCCCGGGCTGGAGTGCAGTGGGGCAATCTCAGCTCACTGTAAAGCTCCACCTCCCAGGTTCATGCCATTCTCCTGCCTCAGCCTCCCAAGTAGCTGGGACTACAGCTGCACACCATCAGTATTTCTTTACATATATATAAACAAACTTCAATACAGTTCTTATATTGATCCTTTAACACAAAAGGAACATTTATTCATGTTGTTGTTCACCTTACTTTTTTCATTAAACAAAACTTTTCTTTTTTTTTAGAGACAAAGTCTCGCTCTGTCGCCCAGGCTGGAGTGCAGTGGGGTGATCCGCCTCCCGGGTTCATGCCATTCTTCTGGCTCAGCCTCCCAAGTAGCTGGGACTACAGGCGCCCACCACCACGCCCAGCTAATTTTTGTATTTTTAGTAGAGACGGGATTTCACTGTATTAGCTGGGATGGTCTTGATCTCCTGACCTCGTGATCTGCCTGCCTCAGCCTCCCAAAGTGCTGGGATTACAGGCGTGCACCACTGCGCCTGTCCTCATTGGACAAAACTTTTAAGGTACTCTAAGCTGGGCACGGTGGCTCACAGCTGTAATCCCAGTGCTTTGGGAGGCCAAGGCGGGCAGATCAACTGAGGTTGGGAGTTCAAGACTAGCCTGACCAACATGGAAAAACCTCATCTCTACTAAAAATACAAAATTAGCTGGGCATGGTGGTGCATACCTGTAATCCCAGCTACTCCACAGGCTGAGGCAGGAGAATCGCTGGAATCGGAGAGGTGGAGGTTGCTGTGAGCCGAGGTCACGCCATTGAACTCCAGCCTGGGCAACAGGAAAGAAACTCTGTCTCAAAAGAAAAAAGAAAAAAAAGATACTCTACATTTTCTTATATTTATTTAGTTACTTACTTAGTTATTTTGAGACAGTCTGGCTCTGTCACCCAGTGGAGTGCAGTGGCACAATCATGGCTCACTGCAGCCTCAAACTCCTGGACTCAAGCAATTCTCCCACCTCAGCTTCCCAAGTAGTTGGGACTACAGGCACTTGCCATCACACCTGGCTACTTCATAAATTTTTGTTCGTTTGTTTGTTTTTTGAGGCAGAGTCTTGCTCTCTTGCTGAAACCAAAGTGTACTGGCATGATCTCAGCTCACTGCAAACTCTGGATCCTGGGTTCAGGTGATTCTCCTGCTTTAGCCTCCTGAGTATCTGGGATTACAGGTGTGCGCCACCATGCCCAGCTAATATTTTTTTGTATTTTTTAAGTAGAGACGGGGTTTTACCATGTTGGCCAGGCTGGTCTCGAACCCCTGACCACCTGCCTCTGCCTCCCAAAGTGCTGGAATTACAGGCATGAGACACCATGCCCAGTGCAACAATATATTTTATACAATGGAATAAAGATAATGTCCTTTTTATTTTTATTTTTTATTTATTTTACTGCTGCATAGTATTCCTTGTGTGGACATACTATAATTTGCTTAATCCGTCCCCTATTGATGGCCATGTGGGTGATTTTCAATTTTCTGCCTATGAGCTCAGCAGTTTGGGAAGCCGAGGCTGGAGGATCACTTGAGCCCAGGAGTTCAAGACCAGCATGGGCAACATGTTGAGACCCTGTCTCTACAAAAAAAATTTAAAAGGCCAGGTGTGGTGGCTCATGCCTATAATCCCAGCACTTTGGGAGGCTGAGGCAGGCAGATCACTAGAGCCCAGCAGTTCAAGATCAGCCTGGGCAACATGGTGAAACTCCCTGTCCACAAAAAAAATACAAAAATTAGCCAGATGTGGTGGCTTACACCTGTAGTCCCAGCTACTTGGGAGGCTTAGATGGGAGGATCTCTTGAACCCAGGAGATGGAGGTTGCAGTGAGCCAAGATCACACCACAGCACTCCAGTCTGAGCAACAAAGCAAGACTCCACCTCAAAAAAATATGTAAATAGGCCGGGCGCGGTGGCTCAAGCCTGTAATCCCAGCACTGTGGGAGGCCGAGACGGGCGGATCACGAGGTCAGGAGATCGAGACCATCCTGGCTAACACGGTGAAACCCCGTCTCTACTAAAAAATACAAAAAACTAGCCGGGTGAAGTGGCGGGCGCCTGTAGTCCCAGCTACTGGGGAGGCTGAGGCAGGAGAATGGCGTGAACCCGGGAGGCGGAGCTTGCAGTGAGCTGAGATCCGGCCACTGCACTCCAGCCTGGGCGACAGAGCATGACTCCGTCTCAAAAAAAAAAAAAAAAAAAGTAAATAAATAAAAATTTTAAATAATAAAAATAATTTAAAAATTTAAAAATTAAAGTTAGCCAGGCATATTGGTGTGCATCTGTAGTTCCAGCCACTCGGGAGGCTGAGGTGGGAGGATCGCTTGGGCAGGAAAGGTCGAGGCTGCCGTGAGTTATGATCGTGCCGCTGCACTCCAGCCAGGGCTAAAAAGCCAGGTTTGTCTTTTAAATAAATACATAAAATAAAAAGAGAAGTCTTGGAAATTATCGTGATGATCTTGTGTGGAAAATATTCTGAACACATAAAAAGGACAAGACGTTAAAGAAAATATTATAGGCCGGGCGCGGTGGCTCACGCCTGTAATCCCAGCACTTTGGGAGGCCGAGGCGGGCGGATCACAAGGTCAGGAGATCGAGACCACGGTGAAACCCCGTCTCTACTAAAAATACAAAAAATTAGCCGGGCGCGGTTGTGGGCGCCTGTAGTCCCAGCTACTCGGGAGGCTGAGGCAGGAGAATGGCGTGAACCCGGGAGGTGGAGCTTGCAGTGAGCCGAGATCGCGCCACTGCACTCCAGCCTGGGCGACAGAGCGAGACTCCGTCTCAAAAAAAAAAAAAAAAAAAAAAAAAAAAAAGAAAATATTATAAATTCAAGTACATGAAATATTTATATTTATTCATGGATATACATATACACATAGGTAGTCTCAGAAGTGATAGGGAAATGAGACAGAATGGAAGCTAAAGAAGAGTAACAGGCTGGGCATGGTGACTCACGCCTGTAATCCCAGCACTTTGGGAGGCCGAGGCAGGAGGATCACAAGGTCAACAGATCTAGGCCATCCTGGCCAATATGGTGAAACCCTGTGTCTATACAAAAATTAGCTGCGCATGGTGGCACTCGCCTGTACTCCCAGCTACTCAGGAGGCTGAGATAGGAGGGAGGCGGATGTTGCAGTGAGCCAAGATTACGCCACTGCACTCCAGCCTGGTGAAACAGTGAGACTCCGTTTAAAAAAAAAAAAAAATTAGCCTGGCATGGTGAAATGTGCCTGTAGTCCCAGCTACTAGGGAGGCTGAGGCAGGATGCCACTGTACTCCAGCCTGGGCAACAGAGAGAGGCTCCCTCTTAAAAAAAAAAAAAAAAAAAAGAGTAACAAAGAAGAGCCACTCATTTACTTTGTTTCCAATGTTTATAAACAATGTTGCAATAAATAATTCCCCTACTGATGGTCAATCACAACCTTTTCATTGTTATAAACCATGCTTCAGTAAACATCTTTTTATATTCAAAAAACAAGACAAAAACCAAAAAGAAAGGAAAAAAGAAAAAGTGGGGCTGTTTCTGGCTTAGTGGGAATTGGGTGCCAAGAAACAAAAGCATGATTGAGTGTATCTGTGTAATTATGTGCATTTGAGGTTTTAAAAAGGGGACAGTAGAAATGTTGATAATCGCCGGGCGCAATGGCTCACGCCTGTAATCCCAGCACTTTGGGAAGCCAAGGCAGGTGGATCACCTAAGGTCGAAAGTTTGAGACCAGCCTGACCAACATGGAGAAGCCCTGTCTCTAGTAAAAATATAAAATTACCTGGGCGTGGTGGCGCATGCTTGTAATTCCAGCTACTTGGGAGGCTGAGGCAGGACAATCGCTTAAAACTGGGAGGTGGAGGTTGCGGTGAGCTGAGATAGTGCCATTGCACTCCAGCCTAAAAAAAAAAAAAAGAATGCTCTGCCACCTGGACTTCTGCGAATCCCTTCTTGTCTGCTTACTGACTCACCAAGACCCTAAGGCTCTCTCTCCCTTCACTGTCACCCTACAGGTTTGAAATCTTCTTCCTTCATTTCACCCTCCCCAGCCTAGCCCATACTTTCCTTGGGCCTAAAAATGTATCTGAAGTCCAATCTGAATTCCAAATTCCATACTCTAAATAGCACCACTAAAGAAAGTCATTGGAGGAACAATTATGGAAAAACAGGCACTGACAGGTACTGTCATGCCTTATTCAATTTTCCCTGCTTTCCTTGACTATGTCATTGTCCCGTCCCCTCACCCCAACCCACGACTACTTCACAAGCACCAAACACTTTTCAGCCTTCATTCTTTTTTTTTTTTTTTTTTGAGACAGAGTCTTGCACTGTCACCCAGGCTGGAGTGCAATGGCGACATCTCGGCTCACTGCAACCTCCGCCTCCTGGGTTCAAGCAGAGGCTCCTGACTCTGCCTTCCGAGTAGCTGGAATTACAGGCATGCACCACCACCACCACGCCCGGCTAATTTTTTGTATCTTTAGTAGAGATGGGGTTTCACCACGTTGGCCAAGCTGGTCTCAAACTCCTGACCTCGTGATCCATTTGCCTTGTCCTCCCAAAGTGCTGGGATTAGAACCATGAGCCACTGCGTTCAGCCTTCATCCTTTATTCTTTTCAGAGTTATTTATCCTACAAGCTACATCATTGTCCCTCCTCCTCCTCCCTATCTCCTTTCATATTCAGGGGAGCCTATTTATTAGAGGAAGTAAACCAGAGGCAGAAATCTTCAAATACCTGGCTAAAATAAAAATTAAAGGTACTGCCTGGTGCAGTGGCTCACACCTGTAATCCCAGCACTTTGGGACACCAAGGCAGGCAGATCACCTGAGATCAGGAGTCCAGACTAGCCTGGCCAACATGGTGAAACCCCACCTCTACTAAAAATACAAAAATTAGCCAGGTGTGGTAGTGCATGCTTGTAATCCCAGCTACTCCAGAGGCGGAGGCAGGAGAATCACATGAACCCGGGAGACGGAGGTTGCAGTGAGCCAAGACCCCACCACTGCACTCCAGCCTGGGCAACAGAGTGAGACTCCATCTCAAAAATAAATAAATAAATAAATAAATAAATACAATGTTATTTAAAAAACACCAAAACCCTACTTTTTTTTTTTTTTTTTTTTTTGACAGAGTCTCACTCTGTCACCAGGATGGAGTGCAGTGGCATGATCTCAGCTCACTGCAACATCCGCCTCCAAGGGTTCAAGTGATTCTCCTGCCTCAGCCTCCTGAGAGTAGCTGGGACTACAGGCGCACGCCACCACACCCAGCTAGTTTTTGTATTTTTAGTAGAGACGGGGTTTCACCATGTTGGTCAGGATGATCTCCATCTCTTGACTTTGTGATCCTCCCGCCTCGGCCTCCCAAAGTGCTGGGATTATAGGCATGAGCCACCGCGCCCAGCCAACATTTCTTTAAAAAAAAAAAACAAAACACACGGTCCGGGCGCAGTGGCTCACGCCTGTAATTCCAGCACTTTGGGAAGCTGAGGCAGGTGGATCACCTGAGGTGAGGAGTTCAAGACCAGCCTGACCAATGTGGAAAAACCACATCTCTACTAAAAATACAAAATTATCCAGGCGTGGTGGCACATGCCTGTAATCCCAGCTACTCCGGAGGCTGAGGCAGGGGAATTGCTTGAACCCAGGAGGCGGAGGTTGTGGTGAGCCAAGATCACACCATTGCACTCCAGCCTGGGCAACAAGAGAGAAACTGTGTCTCAAATAAAATAAAATAAAATAAAATAAAATAAAATAAAATAATTTAAAAATTAGCCAGGTGTTGTAGCAGGTGCCTATAATCCCAGCTACTTCAGAGGCTGAGTCAGGAGAATCACTTGAACCAGGCAGGCACAGGTTGCAGTGAGCCGAGGTCATGCCATTGCACTCCAGCTTGGGCAAAAAGAGTGAAACTTTGTGTCAAAAAAAAAAAAAAAAATCCTTTCATCATGTCCTTTCACAGATTAGCTCTTATCTGCCATTTTTGTTTTCCTTTTTTTTTCCTTTTTTTGAGACAGAGTCCCGCTCTGTCCCACAGGCTGGGATGCAGTGACACGATCTCGGCTTGCCACAACCTCTGCCTCCAGGGTTTAAGCCATTCTCCTGCCTCAGCCTCCTGAGTACCTGGGATTACAGGCATCCACCACCACACCAGGCTAATATTTGTACTTTTAGTAGACATGGGGTTTCACCATGTTAGCCAGGCTAATCTCAAACTCCTGACCTCGTGTTTTGTCCACGTCAGTCTCCCGAAGTGCTGGGATTACAGGCGTGAGCCACCATACCTGGCCACGCCCAACTAATTTTTGTATTTTAGTAAAGATGGGATTTCACCATGTTGGCCCGACTGGTCTCGAGCTCCTGACCTCAATGATCCACCCACCTCGGCCTCCCAAAGTGCTGGGATTACAGGTGTCAGTCACCGTGCCCGGCCTCTTATCTGCCATGCTAATGGAATCTGCTCAACTCTCTACGCCACCCATGCAACCCACTTTCATACAGAATTCCTGTGTGCATGAAAACATGCCCAGCCAGGCGCGGTGGCTCATAAGACTGAGGCCAACAGGTCGCTTGAAACCAGTCTGGCCAAAATGGTGAAACCCTGACTCTACTAAAACTATGAAAATTAGCCAGGTGTGGTGGTGCACACCGGTAATCCCAGCTACTCAGGAGGCTGAGGCAGGAGAATTGCTTGAACCTGGGAGGCAGAAGTTGCTGTGAACTGAGACCTCGCCACTGCGCTCCAGCCTGGGCAATAGAGTGAGACTCCGTCTCAAAAATAAAATAAAATAAAAATAAACAAACAAAATGCCCTTGGTTGGGTATGGTGGTTCACACCTATAATCCCAGCACTTTGGGAGGCCGAGGCAGGAGAACTGCTTGAGCCCAGGAGTTTGAGATCAGTCTGGGCCACATAGCGAGACCCCGTCTCTATGTTAAAAAAAAAAAAAATAGGAAAATAGAAAAAAAAAGCATGCTCCTGTCTATATTTTATTTTCACCAAGTAACATGCTCTATTTCTGGAAATACTTTCATCCTTCCTTCCTCTGGCTCTCCACTGATGCATCTCCAGAGCAACTCCAATCAATTCAACAAATAGTTGTTAAACAACCAGCACATTCTAGGCAAAATGCTAGGAGCTGGGGGGATCGAGATAAACAAGAAGCAGTTCATGTTCCCAGAGAAGTTCACAATCTGATGGTAATAGCAAATACAGTTGTCTAAGAAAATAAGTCAAATTAGGCAGTGGCTCACGCCTGTAATTGCAGCACTTTGGGAGGCCAAGGTGGGCACATCAAGAGGTCAGGAGCTCAAGACCATCCTGGCTAACATGGTGAAACCCCACCTCTACTAAAAATGCAAAAAGTTGGTTGGGCTTGGTGGCAGGCGCCTGTAGTCCCAGCTACTCGGGAGGTTGAGGCAGGAGAATGGCATGAACTCAGGAGGGGGAGCTTGCAGTGAGCTGAGATTGTGCCACTGCACTCCAGCCTGGATGACAGAGCAAGACTCCATCTCAAAAAAAAAAAAAAAAGAAAGAAGTCAAATTATAGTCTAGCAAGAGCAATAATGAGAGACTGATTGAGTATAACAAGGTGAGCAGGATCAAGGTTGACTTCCCAGAGGAAGTAAAACATAAACATCTTTAAGGATAATATTCTTTTTTTTTTTTTGAGACGGAGTCTCGCTCTGTCGCCCAGGCTGGAGTGCAGTGGTGCGATCTCGGCTCACTGCAAGCTCCGCCTCCCGGGTTCACGCCATTCTCCTGCCTCAGCCTCCCGAGTAGCTGGGACTACAGGCGCCCACAACCGCGCCCGGCTAATTTTTTTTTTGTATTTTTAGTAGAGACGGGGTTTCACTGTGGTCTCGATCTCCTGACCTTGTGATCCGCCCGCCTCGGCCTCCCAAAGTGCTGGGATTACAGGCGTGAGCCACCGCGCCCGGCGGGATAATATTCTTTAGACAGGAAGATCAGAGGCAGTTTGAGACGTCTGGAATGGAATAAGAAATTTGGGTGGGAAGCCTGGCGCAGTGACTCACACCTGTAATCCCAGCAACTTTTGCAGGGCTGAGGTGGTAGAATCATTTGAGGCCCGAAGTTTTCTTGAAGCCAGGAGTTTGAGAACAGCCTGGGGCAACACAGCAAGACTGTCTCTTAAAAAAAAAAAAAAACAAAACAAAAACTTAGGCATGTTTCTGTGTTCCCAGCTACTTGGGAGGCTGTGGCAGGAGGATCACTTGGGTCCAAGATTTTGAGGCTGCAGTTAGCTATGATTACACGACACCAGTGCACTCCAGCCTGGGTGACAAACTGAGACCTTGAGTGTAAAAAAAGAAATAGGAAGGAAGAGAGGGAGGGAGGGATGATAAAGCTTTCTGACTCCTGGAATGGAGATATTGTCTCCTCTGTGTTAGCAAAATCCACACTAGGAAACTCTATTGCATTCCATTATAGCAAAATCTTCAATGGGTAAGTGGTCAAATCTATGACTAGATAATGAACACGGTGGAAATACGTCAGTATCTTGAGAAATGTCTGGATAGGTACGGTGGCGGCTCACACCTGTAATTCTAGCACTTTGAGAAGATGTGGTTGGAAGATCACTTGAGCCCAGGAGTTTGAGCCCAGCCTTGGCAACATAGTGAGACCCCATTTCTATTAAAAATAAAAATATTAGCCAGGAATGGTGCTGTATACCTGTGGTCCTAGCTGCTTGGGAGGAGGAGGTAAAAGGATCACTTGAGCCCAGGAGGTTGAGGCTGCAGTGAGCTGTGAACACACCGCTGCACTTCAGCCTAAGTGACAAGACCAGACCCTGTCTCAAAAAGAGAAAAATGTTTGCCAAAATTTTATACCTCTTGATTATCAGAAAATCATGACCAACAAACTAAGTATTCTGTTGATTGATCAAACAATTCTGCAATGAACTTGATAGGCCTATTTCAATCAGTACAAACACTGGAATATGTAGCAAAAATAATTGGTAATAATATTTGTAGAATATGAAAAAAAGTACGAAGTATACACAATATATAAATACAATTAAAATACATATAATAAAACAATATCTGTCAGCCTTTGATTTATGTGCTTTTCTTGTATTAACTCGTTTGACTTCTGCCACAATTTTGTAAAATAGATTCTATTATTATTTATTTTCTTTATGGAGACAGAGTCTCACTCTGTCACCCAGATGGAGTGCAGTGGTACAAACATAGCTCACTGCAGCCTCAACCTCCCAGGCTCAAGCCATCCTCCCAAGTCAGCACCCCCACCAAGTAGCTGGGACTGAAAGGTGTGTGCTTCCACACCCAGCAATTTTTTTTTAAGTTTATTGTCGAGATGGGGCTCTCACTGTGTTACCCAAGCTGGTCTCGATCTCCTGTGCTCAAGTGATCTTGCTGCCTCTGCTTTCCAAAGTGTTGGGATTACAAACATGCGCCACTATCATGAATCATAAATGTTCTCAAAGGCATACAGAATGGTGAATTCTTTCCAGAAGGTTTTCAATTTACTTTGCCTAGATCCATCAGAGAAATCACTATCTAGGGCTTAGCGCAGCTAAAGCCTTTTGAAAACCCTCCCCTCCCCTCCCCTCCCTTCCCCTCTTCTCTTTTGAGACACAGTCTCTTATCACTGGGGCTGGAGTGCAGTGGAATGATCATGGCTCACTGCAGCATCTACCTCCAGGGCTCACGAGATCCTCCCACCACAGCTTCCTGAGTAGCCGGGACTACAGGTGCATTCCACCATACCTAAATAATAACAAAAATATATTTTGGCCAGGCATGGTGGCTCACGCATGTAATCCCAGCACTTTGGGAGGCCAAGGTGGGCAGATACCTCAGGTCAGGAGTTCAAGACCAGCCTGGCCAACATGGTGAAACCCCGTCTCTACTAAAAATACAAAAATTAGCCCGGCATAGTGGTGGACGCCTGTAATCCCAGCTACTTGGGAGGCTGCACAGGAGAATCGATAGAATCCAGGAGGCAGAGGTTACAGTGAGCCGAGATTGCTCCACTGCACTCCAGCCTGTACCACAAGAACAAAACTCCATCTCAAAAAAAAAATAAAAATAAAAAATCGGCCAGGCACGGTGGCTCATGCCTGTAATCCCAGCACTTTGGGAGGCCAAGGCAGGTGGATCACGAGGTCGGGAGTTCGGGACCAGCCTGGCCAACACGGTGAAACCTCTTCTCTACCAATAATACAAAAATTAACTGGGCGTGGCAGTGTGTGCCTGTAGTCCCAGCTACTTGGGAGACTGAGGCAGGAGAATTGCTTGAACCCAGGGGGCGGAGGTTGGAGTGAGCTGAGATTGCTCCCTTGCACTCCAGCCTGGGCAACACAGCCAGACCCCTTCTCAAATAAATAAATAAATAAATACTCCTTGCCTCAAATGATGCTCCCACTTTGGCCTCCTAAAGTGCTTGGATTACCAGTGTGAGCCTCTGGGCTCAGGCAAAAGATTCCTCTCCTCTCCTCTCCCCTCCCCTCCCCTCCCTTCCCCTCCCCTCTCCTCTCTCTTTTCTTTTCTGAGTCTTGGCCAGGCGCAGTGGCTCATGCTTGTAATTCCAGCACTTTGCGAGGCCAAGTTGGGCAGATCACGAGGTCAGGATATCGAGACCATCCTGGTTAACACGGTGAAACCCCGTCTCTACTAAAAATACAAAAAAATTTGCCCAGCGTGGTGGCAAGCACCTGTAGTCCCAGCTACTCGGGAGGCTGAGTCAGGAGAATGGCGTGAACCCGGGAGGCGGAGGTTGCAGTGAGCCGAAATTGCGCCACTGCACTCCAGCCTGGGCGACAGAATGAGATCTGTCTCAAAAAAATAAAATAAAATAAAATAAAAGAGTCAGAGTCTCGCTCTTGTTGCCCATGCCCATGCTGCATTGCTGCATACTGGAGTGCAATGGGGTGATCTCGGCTCACTGCATCCTCTGCCTCCCGCGTTCAAGCAATTTTCCTGCCTCAGCATCCCGAGCAGGTGGGATTAACAGGTGTGTGTGACGACTCCCACCTAATTTTTTTTTTTTTTGAGTTGGAGTCTTGCTCTGTGGCCCAGGCTGGAGTGCAGTGGCGTGATCTTGGCTCACTGCAAGCTCTGCCTCCTGGGTTCACACCTTTCTCCTGCCTCAGCCTCCCGAGTAGCTGGGACTACAGGCGCTCGCCACCAGGCCTGGCTAATTTTTTTTTATTCTTAGTAGACACAGGGTTTCACCATGTTGCACAGGCTGGTCTTGAACTCCTGACCTTGTGATCTGCCTGCCTCGGCCTCCCAAAGCACTGTGATTACAGGTGTGAGCCGCTGCGCCCAGCCCCTATTTTTCTGTTTTTAGTAGAGAGGAGGTTTCACCATATTGGCCAGGTTGATCTCAAACTCCTGACCTCAGGTGATCCACCCGCCTCAGCCTCTCAGAGTGCTGGGATTACAGGTGTGAGCCACCGCACCTGGCCAGATCTTTCTTTCTTTCGTCCTTCCTTTTTTTTTTTGGATGGAATTTTGCTCTTGTTGCCCAGGCTGGTGTGCAGTGGCATGATCTTGGCTCACTGCAACCTCCTTCTCCCAGGTTCAAACAATTCTTCTGCCTAGCCTACTGAGTAGCTGGGATTACAGGCACCTGCCACCACACCCAGCTAATTTTTGTATTTTTACTAGAGACGTTTTACCATGTTGGCCAGCCTCGTCTTGAACTCCTGATCTCAGGTGATTCACCTGCCTCTGCCTCCCAAAGTGCTGGGATTACAGGCGTGATCCACCAGGCCTAGCCCCGGCCAGGTATTTCTTAAATAATAAGATTTGAAAGTCAGGCTGAGCTGGGCGCGGTGGCTCACGCCTGTAATCCCAGCACTTTGGGAGGCTGAGGCGGGCGGATCACAAAGTCAGGAGATCGAGACCACGGTGAAACCCCGTCTCTACTAAAAATACAAAAAATTAGCCGGGCGCGGTTGTGGGCGCCTGTAGTCCCAGCTACTCGGGAGGCTGAGGCAGGAGAATGGCGTGAACCCGGGAGGCGGAGCTTGCAGTGAGCCGAGATCGCGCCACTGCACTCCAGCCTGGGCGACAGAGCGAGACTCCGTCTCAAAAAAAAAAAAAAAAAAAAAAAGAAAGTCAGGCTGGGCATGGTGGCTCACATTTTGGGAGGCTAAAGCAGGAAAATCGCTTGAGCCCAGGTGTTCCAGACAAGCCTAAACAACATAGTGGGACCCGATCTCTATATAAAAATCTCTAAGGAATAAAATCTAAAGGCCGAGTATAGTGACTCACGCCTGTAATCCCAGCACTTTATTGAGGCTGAGGTAGTCGGATCACTTGAGGTCAGGAGTTCGAGACCAGCCTGACCAACATGGTGAATTTCCATCTCTTCTAAAGAAATACAAAAATTAGCTGGGCATGGTGGTGAGCGCCTGTAATCCCATCTACTCAGGAGGCCAAGACAGGAGAATTGCTTGAACCCGGGAGGCGGAGATCAGTGAGCAAGATCGAGCCACTGCACTCTAGCCTGGGCAACAGAGTGAGATTATTTCTCAAAAATTAATAAATAAATAAGTAGAAATAAAAACAAAAAATTTAAAATTTAAAAAATAAAAATAAAGACATGGAAGTCAAAATTATTCCTTCATTCATGGGCTGCAGAATGAATGTTGTTTTGGCATGTATATCTTGTGTATCTCCCCGAGAGCTTTTGGGTGACCAGGTGGATTGTCAATGAGCCGTAATATTTTGAAAGGAATCTTTTTTTTTTTTTTTCTGAGCAGTAGGTCTCAACAGTGGGCTTGAAATATTCAGTAAACTATGTTGTAAACAGATGTGCTGTCATCCAGGCTTTGTTTTTCCATTTATAGAACATAGGCAGAGAAGACTCAGCATAATTCTTTTTTGTTTTGTTTTGTTTTGAGATGCAGTCTTGCTTTGTCGCCCAGGCTGGAGTTCTGTGGCAATTATCTTGGCTCACTGCAACTTCCTCCTCCCAAGTTCAAACAATTCTCCTGCCTCAGCCTCCCGAGTAGCTGAGATTACATGTGCCTGCTTCCATGCCTGGCTAATTTTTGTATTTTTAGTAGAGACGGGTTTCACCATGTTGGCCAGGCTGGTCTCGAACTCCTGACCTCAAATGATCCACCCACCTCGGCCTCCCAAAGTGTTGAGATTACTGCACTTTTATATTATGAAAATGGCTTATTTCCTTAAGCCTCATAAATCAACCTCTGCTAGCTTCAAACTTTTCTCCTCCATCTTCCTCTCCTCTCTCAGTCTTCATAGAATTACAGAGAGTTAGGGACATGCTCTGGTTTAGGCTTTGGTTTAGGAAATGCTCTGGCCGTTTCGATTTTCTATCTAGACCAGACTTTCTCCATATCAGCAATAAGTCTGTTTCACTTTCTTATAATTTGTGTGTTTACTGAAGTAGTACATTTAATTTCCTTCAGGAACTTCTCCTTTGTGTTCATAAGAAGAGGCCTACCTTTAGGCATATCTCGGCTTTCAACATGACTTCCTCACTAAGCTTAATCACTTACAGCTTTTGATTTAAAGTGAGAGAGATGTTAACACTTCCTTTCACTTGAACTCTTGGAGGCCATTGTAGGATTATTAATTGGCCTACTTTATTTTCTTTCTTTGTTTCTTTCTTTCGTTCGTTCTTTCTCTCTCTCTCTTTCTTTCTTTCTTTCTTTTCTTGCAGCAAGATTTATTATGAAGAGCGAAAGAACAAAGCTTCTACAGTGTGGAAGGGGGCCCGAGCGGGTTGCCCTATTTCTTTATTTTTTTGTTTGTTTGTTTTAAGAGATAGGGTCTTGGGCCAGGAGCGGTGGCTCTCGCTTGTAATCCCAGCACTTTGGGAGGCTGAGGCAGGTGGATCATGAGGTTAGGAGATCGAGACCATCCTGGCTAACATGGTGAAATCCCATCTCTACTAAAAATGCAAAAAATTAGCCAGTCATGGTGGCACGCACCTGTAATCCCAGCTATTCAGGAGGCTGAGTCAGGAGAATCGCTAAAACCCCTGAGGCAGAGGTTGCGGTAAGCGGAGATCACCCCACTGCACTCCAGCCTGGGCGATAGAGCCAGAGTCCATCTCAATAAATAAATAAATAAATAAAATAAAAATGCAAAAATGGGCCGGGCACGGTGGCTCAAGCCTGTAATCCCAGCACTTTGGGAGGCCGAGACGGGTGGATCACGAGGTCAGGAGATCAAGACTATCCTGGCTAACACGGTGAAACCCCATCTCTACTAAAAAATACAAAAAAAAACTAGCCGGGCGTGGTGGCGGGCGCCTCTAGTCCCAGCTACTCGGGGGGCTGAGGCGGGAGAATGGCGTAAACCTGGGAGGCGGAGCTTGCAATGAACTGAGATCCGGCGACAGCACTCCAGCCTGAGCGACAGAGCGAGATTCCGTCTCAAAAAAAAAAAAAAAGCAAAAATTAGCTGGGCATGGTGGCATGAGCCTGGAGTCTCAGCTACTCAGGAGGCTGAGGCAGGAGAATCACTTGAAACTGGGAGGTGGAGGTTGTGGTGAGCCAAGATCGTGCCACTGCACTCCAGCCTAGGCAACAGAGCAAGACTCCATCTCAATAAATAAGTAAATAAATAAATAAATAACTAAAGGTATCCCTGCAACTTTATTTTATTTTATTTTTAAAATTTTATTTCTCTTCCGGTCTCTCTGGTCTCGGCTGCAGAAGCGAGATGACGAAGGGAACGTCATCGTTTGGAAAGCGTCGCAATAAGACGCACACATTGTGCCGCCGCTGTGGCTCTAAGGCCTACCACCTTCAGAAGTCGACCTGTGGCAAATGTGGCTACCCTGCCAAGCGCAAGAGAAAGTATAACTGGAGTGCCAAAGCTAAAAGACGAAATACCACCGGAACTGCTCGAATGAGGCACCTAAAAATTGTATACAGCAGATTCAGGCATGGATTCCTTGAAGGAACAACACCTAAACCCAAGAGGGCAGCTGTTGCAGCATCTAGTTCATCTTAAGAATGTCAACGATTAGTCATGCAATAAATGTTCTGGTTTAAAAAAAAAATTTATTTATTTATTTATTTATTTATTTATTTATTTATTTTGAGACAGAGTCTCACTCTGTCGCCAGGCTGGAGTGCAGTGGCATGATGCTAAGATTATGGGCCTGAAATTTATTTTATTATTACTCTTGCTCTGTTGCCCAGGCTAGAGTGCAGTGGAGCCATCATAGCTCACTGTAATCTGAAACACCTGGGCTTATGTAATTCTTCTTCCTTAGTCACCAGAGTAGCTGTGACTACAGGTGTGAACCACTATGCCTGGGTAATTTTTACTTTTAATTTATTTTATTTTATTTTATTTTATTGAGATGGAGTCTCAGTCTGTTGCCCAGGCTGGAGTGCAGTGGCACAATCTCCACTCACTGCAACCTCTACCTCTGGTTTTAAGTGATTTCTCCTGCCTCAGCCTCCCGAGTAGATGGGATTACAGGGGTGTGCCACCACACCCGGCTAACTTTTGTATTTTTAGTAGAGATGGGGTTTCACTATGTTGTGCATAGTGGTCTCAAACTCCTGAGCTCAGGAAATTTGCCTGTCTCAGCCTCGCAAAGTGCTGGGATTACAGGCGTGAGCCACTGCACCCGGCCGGCACTTTCTTATTTTTAAAAAGTATGTTTGGCCGGGCGCGGTGGCTCACGCCTGTAATCCCAGCACTTTGGGAGGCCGAGACGGGCGGATCACGAGGTCAGGAGATCGAGACCAACCTGGCTAACGTTGAAACCTCGTCTCTACTAAAAAAATACAAAAAACTAGCTGGGCGAGGTGGTGGGCGCCTGGAGTCCCAGCTACTCGGGAGGCTGAGGCAGGAGAATGGCGTAGACCCGGGAGGCGGAGCTTGCAGTGAGCTGAGATCTGGCCACTGCACTCCAGTCTGGGCGACAGAGCGAGACTCCGTCTCAAAAAAAAAAAAAAAAAAAAAGTATGTTATTGGCCAGGTGTGGTGGTTCACGCCTGTAATCCCAACACTTCAGGAGGCCAAGGCAGGTGGATCACCTGAGGTCAGGAATTTGAGACCAGGCTGGCCAACACAGTGAAACCCTGTCTCTACTAAAAATACAAATATTAGCCTGCATGGTGGCACTCACCTGTAGTCCCAGCTACTCAGGAGGAGAGGCAAGAGAATCGCTTCAATCAAGGAGGAGGAGGTTGCAGTGAGCGGAGATCGTGCAACTGCACTCCAACCTGGGTGACGGAGTGAGACTCTGTCTCAAAAAAAAAAAAAAAAAGGCTTTAGCTGCCCTAAAAAAAAGAAAAAAAAATGCTTTCTTGGTACACATTACTGGATAAATTGTAAACTAATAGCAAAAATAATGGTTCGTTTATTTTTTATTTTATTTTATTTATTTTTTTTTTTTTTGAGACAGAGTCTCGCTCTGCCGCCCAGGCTGGAGTGCAGTGGCGTGATCTTGGCTCACTGCAAGCTCCGCCTCCCGGGTTCACGCCATTCTCCTGCCTCAGCCTCCCGAGTAGCTGGGACTACAGGCGCCCGCCACCTCGCCCGGCTAGTTTTTTTTGTATTTTTTAGTAGAGACGGGGTTTCACTGTGTCAGCCAGGATGGTCTCGATCTCCTGACCTCGTGATCCGCCCGTCTTGGCCTCCCAAAGTGCTGGGATTACAGGCTTGAGCCACCGCGCCCGGCCATCGTTTATTTATTTATTTATTTTTGAGACAGAGTCTCGCTCTGTCATCCAGGCTGAAGTGCAGTGGCATGATCTCAGCTCACTGCAACCTCCGCCTCCCGGGTTCAAGTGATTCTCCTGCATCAGCCTCCCTAGTAGCCGGGATTACAATGCCACCACGCTCAGCTAATTTTTGTATTTTTAGTAGGGAAGGGGTTTCACCGTGTTGGCCAGGCTGGTCTGGAATGCCTGACTTTGTGATCTACCCACCTCAGCCTCCCAAAGTGCTGGGATTACAGGCATGAGCCACCACGTCCGGCCAATAGTTTATATTTATTGAATACTTGGGGCATTAGACAGGCACTGTGGTAAATGCTTCACACATATTATCTTACTTAATCCTTTCAATATTTATTCTACTTAATCCTCAGAGCGGTCTGTGAGGCTAGAAAAACAAATTTAACTGAGAGTTTAAGTAAATTGTGCAGAATTACAATATGTAATTGAATGGATTAGAACCCATGTTTGTTCCTTCTTGCTCTATACCTACTCTTCTCTATTATAATTTGTAGGCAATTTTTTTGGATCAGAGTTAATTTGAGTAAAGAAGTTTCAGTATAACTGTAAGACAACAAAGAGATGTGAGTAGGCATATGATTGTGACTGGGCATGTAATTATAAAAACAAACCCCTATTGGCTTTTCAAGAAAGACATTATGAATTAACTGGATGGATAATTTTAACTGAGGATAATAGAAAAGACACATTACAAGGTAGCATTTGAACTGGACCTTGAAGGGTAAATAACAATCCTTATATATTAGTCAAGGTCCTGTAAGGAGGTAGAAATCACATGGCATTTGGACAGAGACAGTGTAACATAGTGGGTTGTTAACTGAGTAACTGAAGAAGTAAAAGGTGAAATCTAAAGTACCATGGTGGTAGTAACTGTAGGAACAGCTACCATCCTTGGGGCTGAGGTAACAAAAGGAAGAGGTTGGAGTTATTAAAACATAGAAATTTAGAAGGGGAAGGGTCAAACACAGCACACACCCAGACCTCCATTGACAGGTGCTCGTGTCTCTGAACTCAGAGGAAGAACCCCAAGGGGTAGAAACCAGACTTGTGAGTATGGGGCATTGGGCAGCCAGGTGCTGGTATCTCTGAAGAAGAGGCCATGAGACTAGTTCTGTAAGTGTTGAAAAAACTGCTGGGCATGGAGCTTTATATCTGTAATCTCAGCACTTTGGGAGGCCAAGGTGGGAGGATAGCTTGAGCCCAGGAGTCCAAGACCAGGCTGGGCAACAAAGTGAGGCCCCAGCTCTATAAAAATAAAAATTAGGCCAGGCGCGGTGGCTCATGCCTGTAATCCCAACACTATGGGAGGCTGAGGCGGGGGGATCGTGAGGTCAGGAGTTCAAGACCAGCCTGACCAATATAGGAAAACCCCGTTTCTACTAAAAATACAAAAATTAGCTCGGTGTGGTGGTGTGCCTGAAATCCCAGCTACTTGGGGGGCTGAGGCAGGAGAATCACTTGAACCCAGGGGGCAAATGTTGCAGTGAGCTGAGATCTAACCACTGCACTCCAACCAGGGTGACAGAGTGAGACTCCGTCTAAAAACAACAACAAACCAGACTCATCTTCCCTGGCTTAGAAGATATTACATGGTTGGGCTGTTCCTAAACATCTTTGCTATAGCCACGTGGTCTTCCTGCAGTCCTTAAAGACACCATGCTTCATTCTGCTACAAGGCCATTGCACAGTCTATTATTTGTCAGGAATATTCTTTACCTGTTATACACTGCTCCTCAAATCTTACTCTTTTTTGTTTGTTTGTTTGTTTGTTTTTTGAGATCAGCCCATCTAAGCCTCCCGAAGTGCTGGGATTACCGGTGTGAGCCACCCAGCTTGGCCCAAATCTTCCTCTTATTTGCTCTTATAGCACCATAAATCTTTCTTATAGCAATTGTCACAGTTGTGCATCTTCATTTATTTATATGGCCTTTATTTGTTTATTTTTTTTTTTTTTAGTATCGCTCTGTCTACAAGGCTGGAGTGCAGTGGTGTGATCTCGGCTCACTGCAACCTCCACCACGTGGATTCAAGGGATTCTCCTTCCTCAGCTTCCTGAGTAGCTGGGAATATAGGCATGTGGCACCATGCTCAGCTAATTTTTTTGTATTTTTAGTGGAGACAGGTTTTTGCCATGTTGGCCAGGCTGGTCTTGAACTCCTGACCTCAGGTGATCCACCCAGCTCATCCTTCCAAAGTGTTGGGATTATAGGCCTGAGCCACTGCGCTTGGCCCTATTTATATAGTCTTTCGATCAATGTCTGCCTCTTCCAACAAGGTTTGTAAGCTCCAGGAGGGCAGGGGCCGTGACTGTTTTTTGCACTCCATTGTTTGTTTTACCAGTGCCTAGTTTAGTGACTGCCACATAGTAGACTGCCACATATATAAATATAGAATACATGGCTGGGCACGGTGGCTCATGCCTGTGATCCCAGCACTTTGGGAGGCGGAGGCGGGTGGATCACGGGTCAGGCATTGAAGATCAGGCTGGCCAAGATGGTGAAACCCTGTTTCTACCAAAAATACAAAAAAATCAGCTGGGCGTGGTGGCGGTGGTTTGTAATCTCCGCTACTCAGGAGACTGAGGCAGAGAATTGCTTGAACCCAGGAGGTGGAGGCTGCAGTGAGCTGAGATCGCGCCACTGCACTTCAGCCTGGGCGACAGATTGAGACTCTGTCTCAATTAAAAAAATAAAAAAAATAAGGCTGGGCGTGGTGGCTCAAGCCTGTAATCCCAGCACTTTGGGAGGCCGAGACAGGCAGATCACGAGGTCAGGAGATCGAGACCATCCTGGCTAACCTGGTGAAACACCGTCTCTACTAAAAAATACAAAAAACTAGCTGGGCGAGGTGGCAGGCGCCTGTAGTGCCAGCTACTCGGGAGGCTGAGGCAGGAGAATGGCGCAAACCCGGGAGGCGGAGCTTGCAGTGAGCTGAGATCCGGCCACTGTACTCCAGCCTGGGCGACAGAGCGAGACTCCGTCTCAAAAAAAAAAAAAAAAATATATATATATATACACACACACACACACACACACACACTATATATGTAGTAAATATACATATATTCATTTTATGTATATACATATATATATATATATGGAATTACTTCAATAGTCTGCAAGTGCAGAATGTAGCCTTGACATGAGAAGAGGTGGGTATTTGAAAGCAGAGATTTGGCCGGGCACAGTGGCTCATGCCTGTAATCCCAGCACTTTGGGAGGTCGAGGTGGGTGGATCACTTGAGGTCAGGAGTTCGAGACCAGCCTGGCCAACATGGTGAAACCTGTCTCTACTAAAAATAGAAAACAGGCCAGGCGCTGTGGCTCACGCCTGTAATCCCAGCACTTTGGGAGGCCAAGGCGGGCGGATCACGAGGTCAGGAAATCAAGACCATCCTGGCTAACACGGTGAAACCCCGTCTCTACTAAAAATACAAAAAATTAGCTGGGCGAGGTGGTGGGCGCCTGTAATCCCAGCTACTCAGGAGGCTGAGGCGGGACAATGGCGTGAACCTGGGAGGCGGAGCTTGCAGTGAGCAGAGATCGCACCACTGCACTCCAGCCTGGGCGACACAGCAAGACTCTGTCTCAAAAAATAAATAAATAAATAAAAATAGAAAGCAATTAGCTGGGCGTGGTGATACGTGCCTATAATCCCAGCTACTCTGGATGCTAAGGCAGAAGAACAGCTTGAGCCCAGAATGCGGGGGTTGCAGTGAGCCGAGATCGCTCCACTGCACTCCAGCTTGGGTGACAAAGCAAGGCTCCATCTCAAAAAAAAAAAAAAAAAAAGGAAGAAAGCAAAGATTTGAGTGTTTGAGATGGAGTCTTGCTCTGTCACCTAGGCTGGAGTGCAGTGGCATGATCTCGGCTCACTGTGACCTCTGCCTCTAGGGTTCAAGGGATTTCTTGTCTCAGCCTCCCAAGTAGCTGGGACTACAAGTACGAGCCACCACGCCGGGCTAATTTTTATTTTTAGTAAAGATGGGGTTTCACCATACCGGCCAGGCTGGTCTCAAACTCCTGACCTCATGATCTGCCCACCTCTGCCTCCCCAAGTGTTTGGATGACAGGTGTGAGCTACCGCGCCTGGCCGAGAGTTTTCATTTCATTGATCATGCAGCATCTCGCTCTTGATTCTAGAGGTTCTGAGAAGGTCCCTTGTTTTTTTTCCTTTTTCTAAAATCTCTTTCTTTTTTTCATTAAGAGACAGGGTCTTAATCTGCTGCCCAGGATGGAGTGCAGCAGTGCCATCATAGCTCACTGATACCTCAAACTTTTGGGTTCAAGCAATCCTCCCACTTCACCCTCCTATGTAGCTGGGACTACAGGTGCATGCCCACCATGCCCTGCTAGTTTTTTTTTGTTTTTTTTTTTTTTGAGATGGAGTCTCACTCTGTCACCTAGGCTGGAGTGCAGTGGCCGGATCTCAGCTCACTGCAAGCTCCGCCTCCTGGGTTTACACCATTCTCCTGCCTCAGCTTCCCAAGTAGCTGGGACTACAGGCACGCGCTGCCTCACCCGGCTAGTTTTTTTTTTTTTTTTTTTTTTTTTAGTAGAGACGGGGTTTCACCGTGTTAGCCAGGATGGTCTCGATCTCCTGACTTCGTGATCCGCCCATCTCGGCCTCCCAAAGTGCTGGGATTACAGGCGTGAGCCACCGCGCCCGGCCTTCTTTTTTTTTTTTAAGATAGGGTCAAGGCCAGGTGAGGTGGCTTACTCCTGTAATCCTAGCACTTCAGGAGGCCAAGGTAGGCAGGCTGTTTGAGCCCAGGAGTTTGAGACCAGACTTGGCAACACAGAAAAACCCTATCTCTACCAAAAAAGATATGAAGATTAGCTGGGCATGGTGGCATACACCTGTCGTCCCAGCCACTCCTGGGAGGATCACTTGTACCCAGGAGGCAGAGTTGTAGTGAGATCAATCACACCACGCCACTACACTCTAGCCTGGGTGACAGAACAAGAAAACAACAACAACAACAACGGAAAGAAGATAGGGTTCCTCTCTGTTGCTCAGGCTGGTCTTGAGAACTCCTAATCTCAAGCAATATTCCCGCCTTGGCCTCCCAAAGTACCGGGATTACAGGCATGAACTACTGCACCCAGTTTATTCTCTTTTTATTGAGATAAGATTTACGTAAAATAAAATTAACCATTAATCATATTAAAGTGTTCAATTCTTGGCATTTACTTCCACAGTGTTGTGCAACCTTCTCCAATGTTTAGTTCTGGTAAATTCTTTTTTTTCCCCCATCATTTCTATTAAATTCTTTTTGACTTTTTCTCCTGGTCTTCTGTTATCCTTTCTGCAGGTCGCTTCTTCAACCCCTTCATTTTCCTGGTTTGTAGTTTGCTTAGGTCTTGCTTCTACGTATGAATCCTTCCACAAGTTGTACCAAAAGTATCATTGGAGATAGTTTTCTTCTTCTTTGGTTTGGGAGGTTTTGGCATTTTCGTAGATAATTTATAAAAGTCATCTGATGCCAGGTGTGTCCTCCTCAGAGCCAGATCTAATGAGGGTCCCATTTCTTCCAATTCAATCTGTGGTGTTCTGCAACCAGATTTCTTCAACAGCAATTTATAGCTTCGAAAGTAATCTTCCCATTCAGTGCAGTGAAGTGCAGAACATACTCTAATCCAGCCAGGCAGATATTTGATACCGTGGGGCCTCAAATCAACAAGAAGACTTTTTAGTCTTCTATAATCTTCTGTTACATTGAAATCATCACCAGTAAATATTAGCATGGGTTTTGTTCCCTCAGGACATTTACTGTTCTTAATGTATTTTAGAGAGACAAAATTCTCAATACCTAATTCAATCACATCCAGCACCTGGTAGTCATACATACGACCTATTACTAGATTATATGGCTGCTTCTCTTTTTTTTTGAGACAGAGTCTCGCTCTGTCACCCCGGCTGGAGTGCAGTGGTGCTATCTGAGCTCACTGCCAGCTCTGCCTCCCGGATTCATGCCATTATCCTGCCTCAGCCTCCTGAGTAACTGGGACTACAGGCACCTGCCATCACACCCGACTAATTTTTTTTATTTTTAGTAGAGATCGGGTTTCACCATGTTAGCCAGGAGGGTCTCTATCTCCTGACCTCGTGATCCGCCTGCCTTAGCCTCCCAAAGTGCTGGGATTACAGGCATGAGCCACCACGTCCGGCCTGGCTGCTTCTTATTACAGGAGCCAAACATGAAAAAATAACAATCTGACTTATTTGAAAAGAATTCCAGTGATGTCTGATCCTCAAAAGGTCTTGTAATATTTTTCTTTTTATACAGTACACCGTATGGTTTTTTCAGTGCACACACATCTTTAAGTACTTGTGTCACTGTTACATTTGCATTTCCCCTTTAATCAGCAAGGCATTTTTAATATTTTCATTGAGTTTTGGTTCTCTTTTCTCAAGGAATCTCTTGGCTGTTTTCATTTTGGGCTTTACAACTCGATCCAGAGCGTCCATCGCTACCACTACCTGCAACTCTTAACTAGGTGGATCTAGTTCTGGTAAATTCTTGTTATCCCAACAGGAAATCTTATAGCCATTAAGTAGTCACCCCACATTCCTCCTTCCTCCCAGCTCCTGGCAAATACCAAACTGGTTTCTTTCTTTCTTTCTTTCTTTCTTTCTTTCTTTCTTTCTTTCTTTCTTTCTTTCTTTCTTTCTTTCTTTCCTTCTTTCTTTTCTTTCTCTTTCTTTCTTTCTTTCTTTCTTTCTTTCTTTCTTTCTTTCTTTCTTTCTTTCTTTCTTTCTTTCTTTCTTTCTCTCTCTCTCTCTCTCTCTCTCTCTTTCTTTCTTTCTTTCTTTCTTTCAGACGGAGTCTCCCTCTGTCACTCAGACTGGAGTGCAGTTGCGCTACGTTGGCTCACTGTAACCTCCCCCTCCTGGGTTCAAGCGATTCTCCTGCCTCAGCCTCCTGAGTAGCTGGGATTACACGCACCTGCCACCACGCCCGACTAATTTTTTGTAATTTTAGAAGGGATGGGATTTCACCGTGTTAACCAGGATGGTCTCGATCTCCTGACCTCGTGATCTGCCCGCCTCAGCCCCCCAGAGTGCTGGGATTACAGGCATGAGCCACTGCACTCGGCCCACCAATCTGATTTCTGTCTCTATGGATTTATCTATTCTGGATGTTTCATATAAATGGTTTCATACGGTATGTGACCTTTTGTGTCTGGCTTCTTTCACTTAGCACAGCGTTTTCAAGGTTCATCTACATTATAGCATGTATCAGTATTTCGTTTTTATGGCAGAATAATATTCCATTGTCTGAATATACTACATTTTGTTTATCCATTCATCAGTTGATAGGCATTTGGGTTGTTTTCATTTTTTGGCTATGGTGAGCAATGCGGCTATGAACACTTGTGTATGAGTAATTATTTGACTGTCTGTTTTTTTGTTTTGAGATGGAGTCTTGCTCTGTCTCCCAGGCTGGAGTGCATCTTGGCTCACTGCAACCTCCACCTCCTAGGTTCAAGTGATCCTCCCACCTCAGCCTCCGAAGTAGCTAGGATTATAGGTGCCACCATGCCTGGCTAATGTTTGTATTTTTGGTACAGACAGGGTTTCACCATGTTGATCAGGCTGGTCTCGAACTCCTCTCAAGTGATCTGCCCGCCTCAGCCTCCCAAAGTGCTGGGATTACAGGTGTGAACCACTGCGCCCAGCCGAATGTCTGTTTTAAATTATTTTGTTATGCCTAGGAGTGTATTTGCTGGGTAATAGGGTAACTCTATGTTTAACTTTTTGAGTAACTGCCAAAACTGTTCTCTATAGCAGCTACATCATCCATCGATACCACTAAACTATAAGGGTTCCAATTTCTCCACATTCGTACCAAAATCCCAAGTTGGTTTTTGGTGTTTGTTTAGTCTAGAGTGGAGTGGCGCAATCTCCACCCACTGCAACCTCCACCTCTTGGGTTCAAGCAGTTCTCCTGCCTCAGCTTCCCGAGTAGCTGGGATTACGGGTGC
The DNA here is from genome assembly GCF_043159975.1 of Macaca nemestrina. Taxonomy (NCBI): domain Eukaryota; kingdom Metazoa; phylum Chordata; class Mammalia; order Primates; family Cercopithecidae; genus Macaca; species Macaca nemestrina. The sequence continues at coordinate 29,105,416 of NC_092139.1, forward strand.
GCAACACCTTGCCTGGCTAATTTTTGTATTTTTGGTAGAGACAGGGTTTCACCATGTTGGTCAGGCTGGTCTCGAACTCCTGACCTCATGATCCGCCCACCTCAGCCTCCCAAAGCCTGGCATCCCTTGCTTCTTTTACAACAATAGCATATAATTAATGTCTATGATGCATATATTCCAACTCTGATGTTTCATTTATATATTGAGACAAGAACTGGTTATTTATTTCACTTATTTTAGAGATGGAGTCTCACTGTGTTTCCCAGGCTGTACATGAATTCCGGGGCTCAAGAAGTCCTCCCACCTCAGCCTCCTGAGTAGCTGAGATTACAGGTTTTACTGCCACCTAGATAGGCTAGGGAGCTGGTTATTTAGAGATGTTTGGGCAAGATGTATGTCTGTAGACCTCTCACAGAAAATGACTGTTAAGAAACTAATTTTTTCAGACCCCAAAAGAATGAGTCTATTAGCTACATCCTTTCAGAGATGCTGTGTCTTTCTGGGCTATTTATTGTACAAGGTCATTCACTCATATCATGAAATCACATGCCTTTCATTCAAAACCGCTGTTGAGTTGATGCTTCTTTTGTTTGCCATCCTTCATTTTCAAGGTATATCTCCATCCTGTGATGCCTTGTCAGCAGAATCTTCCTCTCTATTGCTAGATTTGCTTAATTCCTAAATCTTTGGCAATGCTGTGCCCGATTGCATTATTTTTGCTTCTGTTAGCAGATGTTTTTAAACAATACTCTGCCTCCTCATTTGCAATGGTTTATCCATTTCTCAGGTTGTCAAATCAGAATATTTTGGGACAAAATATGCTGCTTTCTCTGACCCTCTGTGCCTGTGTCTGACATTTCTTTACTTAATAAAGTTAACAGAACATTACCCGATTTGTAAGCATTTGTCAGAACTAATCTATTGGTACATTTAAGATTTGTGCATGTTGCCATATGTAAATATTATGCCATTTGAAAACATTGTGAACACTATTAAACTGTAGTTAAGATTATGCAATGCTGAAGTGTTTAGAAATAAAGTATACTGATGTTGGCAATTTTATTTGAAAAGCATACAAAAATTAAGTTGGATGAATGGATGGACAAAGGGATAGATGAATATGTGATATAGCAGACATTGAAAAATGTTAAATGTAAAATAGATGGTGGGCATCTGTACTATTTTCTCAACCTCTGTTTGAGAATATTCATAATAAAATGTTGGAAAAAAAATCTCCCTAACTGCTCTAATAAAATACATAAATCAGCTACTTTCGGAAGCAGATTCCGTGATCACTTCCATTATAGTCTGATCATTTCAATGTATTTCATTCAAGGAAATAAACAAGACTGGGAGCAGTGGCTCATGCCTGTAATCCCAGCACTTTGAGAGGCCGAGACAGGCGGATCACCTGAGACCAGGAGTTTGAGACCAGCCTGACCAACATGGTGAAACCCAGTCTCTACTAAAAATACATAAATTAGCCAGGCGTGATGGCATGTGCCTGTAATCCCAACTATTTGGGAGGCTGAGGCAGAAGAATTGTTTGAACCCAGGAGGTTGCAGTGAGTGGAGATTGCACCACTGTACTCCAGCCTCGGGGGAAGAGCGAAACTCTGGCTCAAAAAAAAAAAAAAAAAAAAGGAAATAAACTGATTTAGAGGAATAAATGGGATTTTATATAGAAAAAACTTTATAATGTGTGAAGTGCTATGTAAATATTTTATTATTAATACTATTAGCCAGGTTAGGTGGCTCACACCTATAATCCTGGCATTTTAGGAGACTGAGGTGGGAGGATTGCTTCAGACCAGGAATTCAAAACCAGACTGGGCAACACAGAGAGATCCTGTCTCTATGACAAAAAAAAAAAAAGAAAAAAAGAAAAAAAAAATAGCCAGGTGTAGTGGCATATGCCTGTAGTCCTAGCTACTTGGTAGGTTAAGGCGGGATAATCTCTTGAGCCCAGGTGTTTGAGGTTGCAATGAGCTATGATCATGCCACTAAACAATGCCTGCTGGGAGACACTGCCAGACTCCATCTTTTTTCTCAGACAGAGTCTTGCTATGATGACCACGGTGGTCTCAAACTCCTGGGTTCGAGTGATCCTCTGCCTTGGCCTCCCAAAGTGGTGGCATTATAGGTGTGAGCCACCATGACTGGCTGAGATCCTGACTTTTGATGTTTAAAGCATTGAGCTTATGCAAAATCTTATTAGTACAATGCAAAACAGTATATCTTGAATATGGTTTTATGTTCCTTCAGGTGCTCTCAATAAACTGGAAACTCTTGAAGGAAAAAGGATTATCCTTTTGATTAGTTTTGTGCTCACAAATTGTCTTTTTTTTTTTTTTTGAGTTGGAGTCTCACACCATCGCCTGGGCTGGAGTGCAGTGATGCAATGTTAGCTCACTGCAACCTCTGCCTCCGAGGTTCAAGCGATTCAGCCTCCTAAGCAGCTGGGATTACAGGTGCCTGCCACCATGCCAAGCTAATTTTTTGTATTTTTAGTAGAAATGGGTTTTCACTATGTTGGCCAGGCTGGTCTTGAACGCCTGACCTCGTGATCCACCTGCCTCGGTCTCCCAAAGTGCTGGGATTACAGGCATGAGCCACTGCGCCCAGCTGCAAATTGTCTTAATGAGTATTTCGCCTACCAAATGTACTAAACACTTATTGAATGAATCAGTAAACAGTATATTTCATTGATACGCTCTAAATGAGTGTTGTAAATTACATTTTATGTTACCATGTATTGAATCTTTTTGCTTTTATTTTCAATCTAAGTAGCGTTTTGGGCAATCCTTTTGGCCATGGAATGGATACATCGGCTATTTTAAGTGCCCCTTAACTTTCTTCATTGCCATAACTATGGTGAGTTCAAAACATTTTACTTTTTTGACCAAAGATGAAACTCTGACAGAAAGCATCAGTTATTTCCCTATCTGGTTCACATAGGAGCTAATGAAATTATCTTGAGTTTGAGGACAGGATTCTTTGACAGTGATCCCAAGCAAAGTTAATGTGGTATCACCCTCAAGGAAGTAGCCAGGGATGTACCCTTGAAAGATTTCTTCTTGGCTGGGCGCGGGGGCTCAAGCCTGTAATCCCAGCACTTTGGGAGGCCGAGACAGGCGGATCATGAAGTCGGGAGATCGAGACCATCCTGGCTAACATGGTGAAACCCCGTCTCTACTAAAAAATACAAAAAATTAGCCGGGCGAGGTGGCGGGTGCCTGTAGTCCCAGCTACTCGGGAGGCTGAGGCAGGAGAATGGCGTGAACCCGGGAAGCAGAGCTTGCAGTGAGCTGAGATCCGGTGCACTCCAGCCTGGACGACAGAGCGAGACTCTGTCTCCCACTGTCGCCCAAGCTGGAGTGCAATGGCGTGATCTCGGCTCACTGCAGCCTCTGCCTCCCAGGTTCAAGCGATTCTCCTGCCTCAGCCTCCCGAGTAGCTGGGATTACAGTTGCCCGCCACCACACCTGGCTAATTTTTTATATTTTTGGTAGAGACAGGATTTCACTATGTTGGTTAGGCTGGTCTCAAACTCCCTACCTCAGGTGATCTGCCCACCTCGGCTTCCCAAAGTGCTGGGATTGCAGGCTTGAGCCACCGCGCCCAGCCTATATTTCTTCTTCAAAACTAATCACTCTGTGAGGCACGGCGACTCACACCTGTAATCCCAGCACTTTAGGAGGCCAAGGAGGGCCGATCACTTGAGGCCAGGAGTTTGAGACCAGCTGGGTCGACATGACGAAACCCCCCTATCTACTAACAATACAAAAATTAGCTGGGCCCACTTGGTTGAAATCCACTTGGTTGAAAGCTACTCAGGAGGCTGAGAAATGAGAATTGCTTGAACCCAGGAGGTGGAGGTTGCAGTGAGCTGAGATCTTGCCAATGCACTGCAGCCTGGGCGACAGAGTGAGACTGTCTCAAAGACACAAACAAAAACCCAGGCTGGGTGTAGTGGCTCACGCCTGTAATCCCAGCACTTTGGGAGGCCAACATGGGCCGATCACCTGCGGTCAGGAGTTCAAGATCAGCCTGGTCAACATGGTGAAATCCTGTCTCTACTAAAAATACAAATATTAGCCAGGCATGGTGGTGCATACCTATGGTCCCAGCTGCTTTGGGAGGCTGAGGCAGGAGAATCACTTGACCTGGGAGGAGGAGATTGAAATGAGCTGAGATCAAGCCACTGCACTCCAGCTTGGGTGACTCCATCTAAAAAAAAAACAAACGACAGGCTGGGCATGGTGGCTCATGCCCATAATCCCAGCACTTTGGGAGGCCAAGGCGGGCGGATCACCTGAGGTCAGGAGTTCGAAACCAGCCTGGCCAACATGGTGAAACCCCATCTCTACAAAAAAATCAGCCGGGCATGGTGGCAGGTGCCCATAATCCCAGCTTTTTAGGAGGCTGAGGCAGGAGACTCGCTTGAACCCAGGAGGTGGAGGTTGCAGTGAGCCACGGTTGCACTACAGCCTGGGCAACAGAGTAAGACTCTGTCTTAAAAAAAACAAAACAAACAAAAAAAGACCCTAATAATTCACTTTGGGAAGCTAAGCCCAAGAGTTTGAGCCTGCAGTAAACCATGTAAACCATAACTAAGTCTCTGCACTCCAAGCAGCCTGGGAGACAGTGCAAGACCGTTTCAAAAAACATGATCCACAAATTTAGGTTAAAACCTTGGCTATGTCACTAGAATACCCTTGACATTGTGGCCAATAGACAAGCATGTATTTAAAATAATTCATTTAGTCAGGAGATTGATTAGATAATCAAGTGCAGAAGGAACCTGGGTGGAGAGATACAATTTCATCTGCCTAAATCAGGCAAAGGTCACATGAGTGTTAAAATTAATTACATCTGGGCCGGGCGAGGTGGCTCACGCCTGTAATCCCTGCACTTTGGGAGGCCAAGGAGGGCGGATCATGAGGTCAGGAGATCGAGACCATCCTGGCCAACACAGTGAAACCCCGTCTCTACTAAAAATACAAAAAACTAGCCGGGCACGGTGGTGGGCACCTGTAGCCCCAGCTATTCGGGAGGCTGAGCCAGGAGAATGGCGTGAACCCGGGAGGCGAGGTGGAGCTTGCAGTGAGCCAAGATCGCGCCACTGCCCTCCAGCCTGGGCGACAGTGTGAGACTCCGCCTCAAAAAAAAAAATTAATTACATCTGTATGAAATGGGCTTAAGTTTCCCATTGTCCTAGTGATATGGGGGGAAAAAAAGGGCCAGGCACGCTGGCTCACGCCTGTAATCCCAGCACTTAGGGAGGCATACAGGAGAGGATCCCTTGAGTCAGGAGTTGGGGACCAGCCTGGACAACATGGCAAAAACCCAACTCTACAAAAAATACTAAAATTAGCTGGGCCTGGTGGCACGTGCCTGTAGTCCTAGCTACTCAGGAGGCTGAGATGGGAGGATCTCTTGAGCTCAGAAGGTCAAGGCTGCAGTGAGCTGTGATTGTGCCACTGCACTCTAGCATGGGTGACAAAGTGAGACTGTTTCAAGAAAGAAAAAGCCCGGGCAAGGTGGCTCATGCCTGTAATCCCAGCACTTTGGGAGGCCGAGGCAGGCAATTCACTTGCGGTCAGGAGTTCAAGACCAGCCTGGGCAACATGGTGAAATCCTATCTCTACCAAAAATATAAAAAATTAGCTGGGTGTGGTGGTGTGCTCCTGTAATCCCAGCTACTCGGGAGGCTGAGGCAGAAGAATTGCTTGAACCTGGGAGGCAGAGGTTGCAGCGAGCCTGATTGTGCCATTGCACTCCAACTTGGGCGACAGAGCGAGACTCCATCTCAAAAAAAAAAAAAATATATATATATATATACATACACACACACATGCACACACACATATATACATACATATATAGATAGAGAGAGAGTGCCGAGAACGCGCCATTGTACTCCAGCCTGGGCAACAAGAGTGAAACTCTGTCTCAAACAAACAAAAAAAAAATGGAAATGATAAATGCTTGAGGTGCTGGATTACCCCAATTACTCTGATTTGATTATTACACATAACATGCCTTTATCAAAACATCACATTTGAAGCCCCAATCTCTACAAAAAAAAAAAAATTTTTTTTTTTTTTGAGATGGAGTTTTGCTCTTGTTGGAGTGCAATGGCGTGATCTCGGCTCACCACAACCTCCACCTCCTGGGTTCAAGCGATTTTCCTGCCTCAGCCTCCCAAATAGATGGGATTACAGGCATGCGCCACCACGCCTAGCTAATTTTGTATTTTTAGTAGAGACGGGGTTTCTCTATGTTGGTCAGGCTGGTCACGAACTCCCAATCTCAGTTGATCCGTCCATCTTGGCCTCCCAAAGTGCTGGGATTATAGGTGTGAGTCACCACACCCAGCCCCCAATTTTTTTTTTTTAAATTTAGCTGGGCATGGTGATGTGCACCTGTATTTCTAGCTACTTGGGAGGCTGAGCTGGGAAGATTGCTTGAGCCCAGGACTGCAAGGTTACAGTAAGCTATGATGATGCCACTGCACTTCAGCCTGTGGGACAGCATGAGAGCCTGTCTCAATTAAAAAACCAAACAATTCTACTTGCTGTAGATTTTTGGGGACAAAAAACAAAACCAAACCACATGTATCTGATAAACATAGACATTTAAAATATATCCTTAATAATTAAAAATCCACATTGGTAAAATGCATTAAGTTTTCAGTTTAATTTTCTAAGTATATTCATTACCTTTTTGGCTCTATTTCAGGCTCTATTCCTCTATCCTTTGAGAGCAAAATGATGAAAGGGGAATTCATTTACATAGAAAGTTCATGAACCAGAGTTAGTGAAGTTTTGTAAAGTGAATGAAAAGCATATTATGTTCGTGATATTTTCTTTTGTGTTAAGAGATAGGGTCTTGCTCTGTTGCCCAGGCTCGGGTGAAGTGGCACATGATTCTAGCTGACTGCAGTCTTGAACTCCTGGGCTCAAGCTATCCTCTCATCTCAGCCTCCTGAGTAGTTGGAACTACAGACATGCATCACCACGTCTGGCTAATTTTTAAATTTTTTTTAGAGACAGGGTCTTGCTATATTGCCCAGGCTGGTCTCAAACTCCTGGACTCAAGCAATCCTCCTGCCTTGGCCTCCCAAAGTGCTGGGATTAGAGGTCATGAGCCACCATGCGTGGGGATATTTCCTTTTAAACATAAAAAATACTCATTTCAGGAACTTGATTTCTCCAAACGGTGTTTTTTGATGATCTGCTAAGTTGCCATATTGCCTCTGATGGTCCTTGAGCAGAAAACTATTTGAGGGATCTTAAATCATCAAGTGACTTAGAGCTTAAATCCTTTCTCTTTCCAAACAAGAAGTCTAGAGGTTAAGGTCAAATTCTGTCATGTCATGTTCCTAAACAAACGAGAAAATCCAAGTGTCACTTTCATGCTTTCATTTTGCACAACAAGAAGTCATAATACTGGAATTACCGGGGGGCAGGAAGAGACAGCAGAGGTTAGCTTGCTTTTTTTCTGACATATTATGCTTCAATTTTCTGTGATGATTTTTTCTTTTTTTGAGATGGAGTCTTGATCTGTCACCCAGGCTAGAGTGCAATGGCATGATTTCAGCTCACTACAATCTCCGCCTCCCGGGTTCAAGTGATTCTCCTGCCCCAGCCTCCCGAGTAGCTGGGATTGCAGGCGCCTGCCACCATGCCTGGCTAGTTTTTTAATTTTTAGTAGAGACAGGGTTTCGCCATGTTGGTTAGGCTGGTCTTGAACTCCTGACCTCAGGCAGTCCACTCCCGCCGGCCTCCCAAAGTGCTGGGATTAGAGGCATAAGCCACTCCGCCCGGCCTCCAGAGGGAGACTCCGTCTCAGAAATAAAATAAAATAAAAAGAGGATCTGAATTTTCAGGAAAAGGACTAACAGAGTATTCTAACTATGAAATAACTGTTATTAATAATCCTCTAAGATAAACCCTAACCCGTCTGTAAAGTTAACCTGAGAGGCAAAACCACTTAACATCTATATTTTCTCTAAATAATTTTGTTTAGCAAGAAGTTAGCTCTTTTGAAGATTAAATATTTGCCAGGCGTTTTACAGACGTTATATCGTTTAATCTTCACTATAGCCCTACTGAGCCTTCATTCATCAATTTACTTAGGGTCCACTTGGGCAGACATGCCCTGCTAACCTCTAAAAATTCAGTAGTGAGCATTATCTGCCTTCCTCAGGCTCAAGCCACTTAGACTAGCTACTAAGTATGTCCTCTTTTAAATCAGGAAATGAAAAATCTGCTGAGAGGTTAATTTGCTTGTTCAAGGTCACACAGTGTTGAAGCAGCTAGCTACACTAATCAAGGCGTCTCATTTCGAATCTTTTCTGCTCTTAATCATTAGACTTAAGATTAGACGGTAAGATTTTTTGCTTTGAAGAGTTCTTTCCAATTTTTTCCCACCATCTAGGAGAAAACCTCTCACAGTACTGACCAAAGAACAGTGACTAATTCATGCTCTAATTACCAGGCATCTGGAAGACTTCAGGGGAGAGGAGCCAGGTCCCTGGGGGAAGGGGGACTTTTTTTAGTGGGGTGTGTTTTTTTTCCCCCAAATTCTTCAGTAATATTCAGGAAGGGGAACTTTTTTGAAGGAACGGTAGCAACCCTGACACAAGAGGTGATTAAATTCGGGGCACAAAGCTGGTCCCATGCCAAGGGAAGCAGAGTTTATCTTCTCCACCTTTTCTTTGCTTTCCTCCACTATTTCCAAGGTTGTTTCAAAGATCGACAGTGCAGACCGCGCCATTGGCTCCAAATGACTAGGAAATCTATTTTTATTATCTTCCCCTCTCCCCTACCCCTAAAGGTCTCTTCTGGCCTTCTGATACTTTTCCACTTCGTCTCCACCCTTAGCGGATAATCTGAAGATCGCCGTTTTATCCTATCGCCATAACGACTAGGTTGCCTTATGGCGACCTTGACAGCCATCCGGGAGGCCGGAGGGGGCGGTCGGCTGTGCTGGGGGAATCTTCAGATGGCCGTGAAGAGGCGCCACGAGGGGGAGGCGACCGCGGAGCTCCACTCAGCGAGGAGTTCTCTGAAAGATTGACAGGTAGCCTACCAACTGTCTTTACCCTAGAGACCCACTCTGTCTCGCGAGATTTAGGTTCTTACGCGAAGTGGGAGTGAAAGGCGCCTCTCTGAATGGGGGATGGGACTGTCTATGGCGCAATCATTGCGCGAGATTGGGCTACAGTCGCTGGAGCTATACTTAGATCTCGCGATACCTCGGCCTCTCCGATTTGCTGCTTGGGGCAGCTTCTCGCGAGAGCCCGTGCTGAGGGCTCTGTGAGGCCCCGTGTGTTTGTGTGTGTGTATGTGTGCTGGTGAATGTGAGTACAGGGAAGCAGCGGCCGCCATTTCGGGGAGCTTGCCGTCACTGTCGCAGGGGTGGATCCTGAGCTGCCGAAGCCGCCGTCCTGCTCTCCCGCGTGGGCTTCTCTAATTCCATTGTTTTTTTTAGATTCGCTCGGGCCTAGCCGTCCTCGGAGCCCGATATTCGGGCTGGGCGGTTCCGCGGCCTGGGCCTAGGGGCTTAACAGTAGCAACAGAAGCGGCAGCGGCGGCGGCGGCGGCGGCAGCAGCAACAGCAGCAGAAGTCTCTTCCCGAAGACGAGCACCACAGGCGTCCGAAAGCCGGAGCAGGTACAGGGGCGTTGCGGACCCGCGTATTATCCCAGCTTTCTCGAGGTTTGGCTCCCTTTTGGGCTGAGGGACGCTCTTGGCGGTCTTTAGCGACCGGGGTGAGGGGTGGTTTTCGAGAAATCGGCCCTGTTTCAGTGACCGCGCCCTTATTTTCCGGTCGGGTAGAGTCTGGATTCTTGGGGTGGCAGGGACCTCTGAGAGGCCTCTGTAGATTGGTGACCTGTCTCCTTCGAGGCCTGGGCCGGCCGCGACCTCCCAACATGGCGCCAGTTGAACGCTGCCTTGGCTCATAACCCCTCCCAATGGAGGGAGTTTCCCTTTGCCCCTAAAATGGCAGCGCGGGTTTTTGCGCGGAAAGAGGCGCGCTCGTTCGGGTCTCCCAGTTTCTGTTTTTGGAGTTGATCGCAGGGTGTTAAATATTGGACATTGAAGTCTTCATTTTCGTGTCTTTGGTGTAAGAGGCGTTTTGGATTTACTTACATAAGCCAAACCTGGTTAAAGTGCGTGTCAGTTTAGTCATTCATTGTAGGGCTTTTGGAGGTTTTTCTTAAGTTTTCCAGTGTGTCGGCTGAGAAAATTCAGTCGATTTGAAAAGCGTTTACCAGGCCGGCCGCGGTGGCTCACGCCTGTAATCGCAGCACTTTGGGAGGTAGAGGCAGGCGGATCACTTGAGGTCAGGAGTTCGAGACCAACCTCATCAACATGGTGAAACCCCGTCTCTATTAAAAATACAAAAATTAGCCGGGTGTGGTGGCAGGCGCCTGTGATCCCAGCTATTCGGGAGGTGAGGTAGGAGGATCGCTTGAACCCGGGAGGCGGAGCTTGCAGTGAGCCGAGATCGCGCCACTGCACTTCAGCCTGGGCAACTAGAGCGAAACTCCGTATCAAAAAAAAAAAAGACAAATAAAAATGTTTACTCACCGAATCGTCTTGTTCTTTTCCTAGGCGTTTAGAGAAAATGGCAGACGATATTGATATTGAAGCAATGCTTGAGGCTCCTTACAAGAAGGTGAGAAAAAACATGTCGGTGAGGTTTATAATTTCTTAATTTAGCATTATTCACGAAACTACTGCTGAAATGTAAACTAACCTCCCCGGAGCCCTCTTGATTTATCTTATCAGAGATGCATTACGTGTAACTTACAAAAGTAAATATATGCTATTGATGTAATAATATTGTGCAGTAGTTTCACTTCAGCGTGATGAATAAATGCCCATCTATCTCTCTTTGTAGACTTGCCTAACGATATCTCACCTCTACTCCCATGAATTCACCTTTGATTCCAGTGTGAACTGTCAATCATAAGGTAGTAATTGAGTGACTTATCGCTGTACCGTGGTCCCCTAGGTAAAATGACTCAACTAAGAATTACCAGCTCCAGTTTGGTATAGCAAAAAGGTGAATGTAGTGGTTTGGGAAAAAGCAGGGGTCCAAGAATAAGAAAGCGTAACCAGTCTGTGGCAAGTTAAATCTTCTAATAGTCTTATAAGAAGAAATGGGTGAGATTTTAAAATTTATATATCTATGTAAGACTGGTGATAGTAAATCTTAAACAGTCCAGTGGCAATCTGCTACTCAGTTAATAATTACTAAAATTCTTGGATCCCTGAATAGAAATTAAAAAAAAAAAAAAAATACAAGAGGCAGTATCACAGCTTAGAGTCACTTGATAACTGTTTTACTGTTCTCCATATTGTTTTATTTTTAATTAGGCCCTGCCATATAGTATTTCACACTAAAAACAAAGGAATTATTTTGGCTAATATAGTCTTTGACTCATTTCGGTATCGCAGTAAAAGTAAACTGTCTTTTCATTGTTTCACCAGTTGGTGGTGAAAATAGCAGTATGCATGCATTATCACTGGTGTCACAAACTGTAAGCTTTGTAAGTTAGCACTTTACTCCTATAGCTGATGTAATCAAACTTTAAAATAAACATTTTGCTAAACCTTTTAAAAATAATACATTTGTTTTGGATTGTATAGCACGACCATGTGGTACCAATTTGGATGAATTCTTGATAGATTTAAATAGTGTATGTAATTTTGTAATGCTTAGACTCTTGAAGAGCTACTTTCTGTTTTAATGTTAAGATTCTTGTGTCTTAGTTTTTTAACATGGATGTAATTCCATGTAAACAGGTATGGAAGTAGGAAATGTTTAGGCTGGACTTGGTGGATTATTAATTGACTTTCTTGGGTTCTTGGGAGTCAACATTACTAAAGCAGTGTGAATCCCTGTTTGCTTCAGGGCGAGATGTGTGACAGAGGTGGCATCAAGCTCTTACAGTCCCAACCCTCCAACGGAAATGGGCGAAGATCTCAGGAATGGCATCGGTCACAGGAAATCGATAGTGGCTGGCTGCTAGCATGGCCACTTGGGGCTTAGGCAGAAATAGAGCCATGGTACTGACCAAAGGGACCATAGCACATGGAATAAAACTCAAAACAGGACTTCATGTTTTATGGAAATTATATTTAACCACTTCAACATTGTAAATCTGGATAACTTAATATCTAAACTATATAAGAAAGTAAATTTTAACATGTTAATATGGAAAGATTTTTTTATTTTTGTATCTTGATGACTTAAATGTAAGCAACAAAGTGGTTAAACACATACCCATCTAAATTTTTTTATAGCCTTCCATGTTAAACTTTAAATAAATAATTAGTTTTAAAATTGTTTTGTATTTTCTTATTCCTGTTCCCTTTACCCTTTGACAACTTGAAATGTTACCACTTCGTCCTCATGATGTTCTTCTATCAACCCTGCTTAGGATGAGAACAAGTTGAGCAGTGCCAACGGCCATGAAGAACGTAGCAAAAAGTAAGTTTTAAGAAGGGGCCTGGGGGAGGGTGGTGAACTTTTTTGTGGTTTTAGACCTTAAGTTGTGTTCCTGTGGCTGAAGTATACAAAGTTCTCTTCTGAAACTTTTTTTTCCTGCTTTTAGAGAATTGGTTCTTTGTCTTTTGGGATAAACTCTTGGAGGAACTGTGGATTTTTGCTTAGATTTCAGAATATAGTTTCAGATACCTTCCCCTCCAAGTCCATCATGACAATCTGGTGACAAGTTCTGTAGTAGAGGTTGTCTTGTTTTAAATTTGTTAACTTTGGTTTAATATTTGGTTATCTTACTGATAAAAGTATTATATCCATTGATCTTAAAAGGGAGAGTTAAATTAGGTGATAACTAGGCCATGGAAAGTATTGTTTGCCCTAAATTGCCAAAGGAGTCAAAGCTGTGAATTATTTCTGCACCTTGCTGCTCAAAGGCCCTTTTGGAAGTGATGCAACAGAATACTTAAGTACTTCTTAAGGTGGCTTTCATTATCTTAGGCCTTTCAAACTCCAGACTTAACAGGGTGGGGTTTTTGGAAATTATGAATATATCTGTATACTTTATTTGGATAAGATGAGTGACTGTAGAACTTACTATAGTACAGAAAACTGTACGAAAAGTCTTAAGTAACAGATATGACGAGATCCACTTTTTTTTTTTTCTTTTGAGACGGAGTCTTGCTCTGTAGCCCAGGCTGGAGTACAGTGGCACAATTTGGGCTCACTGCAACCTCCGCCTCTTGGGTTCAAGTGATTCTTTGAATTTTTTTTTTTTTCTTTTGAGATGGAGTCTCTCAGTGTCACCCATGCTGGAGTGCAGTGGTGTGATCTCTGCTCACTGCAGCCACTGCCCCCCCGGATTCAAGCGATTCTCCTGCCTCAGCCTCTCATTAGCTGGGACTACAGGTGCACGCCATCACGCCCGGCTAATTTTTTTTGTATTTTTAGTAGAGCTGGGGTTTCACCATGTTAGCCAGGGTGGTCTCCATCTCCTGACCTCATGATCCTCCCTCTGTAGCCTCCCAAAGTGTTGGGATTACACGCGTGAGCCACTGCGCTCGGCCTTTTTTTTTTTTTTTCCGCGATCTCAGCTCACTGCAAGCTTTGCCTCCCGGGTTCATGCCATTCTCCTACCTCAGCCTCCCGAGTAGCTGGGACTATAGGCGCCCACCACCACGCCTGGCTAATTTTTTTGTATTTTTAGTAGAGACCGAGTTTCACTATGTTAGCCAGGATGGTCTCGATCTCCTGATCTCTTGATCCGCCCACTTCGGCCTCCCAAAGTGCTGGAATTATAGACGTGAGCCTTTTTTTTTAAAAACAAAAAGACATAATCTCGCTCTATTGCCCGGGCTGGTGTGCAGATGACTCATCACAATCTCCGCCCCCACCTGGGTTTAAAAGGTTCTTCTGCCTCAGCTTCCCAAGTAGCTGGGACTATAGGCGTGTGCCACCATGCCTGGCTGAGTTTTGTATTTTTAGTAGAGACGGGGTTTCACTCTGTTGGCCAGGCTGGTCTCGAACTCTTGACCTCATGATCCGCCTGCTTCGACCTCCCAAAGTGCTGGGATTACAGGGGTGAGCCATCGAACCTGATGCAAGGGATTCTTCTGCCTCAGCCTCCCAAGTAGCTGGGAATACAGGCACGCGCCACCATGCCTGGCTAGTTTTTGTATTTTCAGTAAGAACGGGGTTTCACCATATTGCCCAGGCTGGTCTTGAACTCCTGACTTGGTTACCTGCCTGCCTCGGCTTCCCAGCGTGTTGGGGTTACAGGTGTGAGCCACCCGTGCCCGGCCAAGAGATCCACTTTATAAGGTTGGGTTTTATCAGTTTTTGAAGTTTCCTTTTAGCTCTGAGGTTAGTGATTCTAAATATGTGGTCATGTCGCAAACATTAAATTGTTTCATTAGTCTATGGTGCCATTTTAAAACATTTTATCCACCAAGCTGTGGTGGCTCATGGCTGTAATCCCAGCGTGTTGGGATGCCGAGGCAGGCAGATCACTTGAGGCCAGGAGTTTGAGACCAGCCTGGCCAACGTGGTGAGACCCTGTCTCTACTGAAAATACAAAAAGTAGCTAAATTGTGGAGGCTCGTGCCTGTAGTCCTGGCTCCCCAGGAGGCTGTGGCAGGATAATTGCTTGAACCCAAGAGGCAGAGGTTGCAATGAGCCAAGGTTGCACCACTGCACTCCAGCCTAGGCCACAGAGTGAGACTCTGTTTTTTTTTTTTTTTTTTTTGAGACAGAGTCTTGCTCTGTCTCCCAGGCTGGAGTGCAGTGGCGCAGTGTCAGCTCACTGCAAGCTCCGCCTCCCGGGTTCACGCCATTCTCCTGCCTCAGCCTCCCCAGTAACTGGGACTACGGGGGCCTGCTACCATGCCCGGCTAATTTTTTTTGTATTTTTTTAGTAGAGACGGGATTTCACCGTGTTAACCAGAATGGTCTTGATCTCCTGACCTCGTGATCCGCCCGCCTCAGCCTCCCGAGCCGCTGGGATTACAGGTGCCTGCCACCGTACCTGGCTAATTTTTGTAGTTTTAGTAGAGATGGGGTTTCACCATCCTGGCCAGGCTGGTCTTCAACTCCTGACCTCGTGATCCACCCTCCTCGGCCTGCCAAAGTGCTGGGATCACAGACATGAGCCACCATGCCCAGCCAAGTTTTGTATTTTTAGTAGAGACAGGGTTTCACCATGTTGGCTAGGCTGGTCTTGAACTCCTGACTTCAGTTGATCTACCCGCCTCGGCCTCCCAAAGTGCTGGAATTACAGTCGTGAGCCATGGATCCAGCTGAGACTCCGTCTTAAAAAAAAAAATCTGGGCTGGGCGCAATGGCTCACACATGTAATCCCAGCACTTTGGGAGGCCGAGGCGGGCGGATCACAACGTCAAGAGATCGAGACCATCCTGGCCAACATGGCAAAACCCCATCTTTACTAAAAGAGACTGCCTGTGGGATCGTACTTTGCTGTCCTCCATGTAGAAGAAGCTAGACCCAGCACTTTGGAATGCTGAGGCAAGATCACCTGAGGTCAGGAATTCGAGACCAGCCTGACCAAAATGGTGAAACCCTGTCTTACTAAAAATACAAAAATTAGCTGAGCATCGTGGTGCACACCTGTAGTCCCAGCTACTTGGGAGGCTGAGGCAGGAGAGTCACTTGAACCTGGGAGGCGGAGGTTGCAGTGAGCCGAGATCGTGCCATTGCACTCCAGCCTGGAGACAGAGCGAGACTCCGTCTCAAACATAAAAATCTGTCATACTTATGACCTTACATAAATGAAAAATGAGAGAAAAATAGCCACTTGATTTCTTTTTGGCTCTTTTCCTCCTAAAATCCCTAAATGCTTCATAGTAAATGCCTCATTCGTTCTCACTACATTGTGTTAGGTAGGTTGATAAAATTTCATAAAATAGATGAGAAAATTTTGTATAAGTTTATTCAGTGCTTGCTAAGCCAATATGTTTTTTTGTAGTTCCCCTAAAATAATGTGGTAATAGGTTAAAAATGATGTAATTTGTAGAAGATGTCCTCCTCTTTTCTGGTGTAAGCTTGGATGGGAGTCATTTATAGTTCTTCACCAAACACAAGAAATTGTGGGGATCAGATTGGGTTTAGTCTTGATGTGGTCTGAGGCAACCAACCAGAGGCATGGTTTATGTCGTCTGGTTTTAGACCTTCTGCCACAGTAATGGTTTCCTAATGTTTCTATTTTGCAATTCTCTAATCAAAAGAAAACCCAGGAAGATGTATCCATATAAATTGACATAAATTATCCGATCTAGGTGTCAGGCCTAGTGGCTGAAGATTTCACTTCAAATGCCAGAAGGATAAAAACATAGACTTTTGCGTACAGACCTTCCTTATTGTACCATTGTCTCGTGTCACCCTTTGCCACTAAGGTCACCTCTGGTTTCTACTTGTTTTTATTCTGTATATAAGTTGATTAAGGCTACAAGCTTTTATAAGGAAGCTGAGCATCAGGTTCTCCATGTGTGATATTCGGTGGCCTTTATCTAATGTGGAGTCCCACAGGACTAAGTAGAAGAATGGACAATTTCTTTAACCATGAGATTGTCTAAGGGAAGATCCTTTCAAAACACTTTGGTTATCTTAAAATACTTTCCAGTCAGACTTCTCGTCAGTTATAGTTGATAAGTAAATGGCTCCTTTGTTCAATCAGGACTCTTAATTTCTGAAGGAACTTTATGTTTCAAATTAATTTTAAAGTTACCTGGAAGAAAATTTTTGTATTTAGATATAGATATAAAACATTCTGTCTTTGCTTTAACCTTTAACTAAATTAAATTTCTTAACCAAAGGAAAGTGCCACGTTGCATTTTTCATTCTAAAACTTCATTGTCTTAAGCTACATTGAGGTATAGTTTGTTAGGTAGTAGAAAAATGGCGTGTACTGAGAAACAGTTGACTGAGTATAAATTTTTTTTTAATTGTGTAATTTTGATTGTCAACATACACTTCATTGTATCCTAGAATAGGAACAAAGTTTATTGTGACACAAACTGGTTGTCAACCTATTTTTTGAAGAGCTATAAACCTGAGTTTTTGCATACGTCAAGGTATGCATCTTAAGTGCTTGAGCTTGCTCTCATGGGAATATTATTTGTTAGAGTAACCAGTTTTGCAAACTCTAAATCAGTGTCCATTCCGTTAAGCTCTTTAGAGAATTACTCAATAAAATTTAACATTGAAGTGAACACAGTTGAAATATATTGGCTACTGTGGTGTGGATTATCTATAAATTTTGGAATAAATGACTTCTATTTTTTTTTTTTTCCAGAATACTTTGCATTTAAAATTTAGATCTTCTTACATGGAAGAGGTCAAATCCAGTTATAGCAAAACACCTTTACTGCAGAGGCCATATAACCAAAAAGTCCAAAGGCCCAGCCCAGTGGACCATTTACTTCAATGATGTTCAGTACAAAATTTCACTGCCATTAAAGACTTTGGAAAGTCCCTTTTAAGTTGTAACAGGATTTGACTATTAGTGTGGATTTCGATAACCCTTCTTTAGTTCATGTAATAAATGCCCTTTGAAACTGGAAGTATACTGGTTTCTTGCACCCATATAGCTTTCTCTGGGCTTTTATGCAAAAGATTGTATTTTCTGAATGTCTTAATATGTTGCTGTCTTTTTACCTGCCTGGGGTTGCCTTCAGATGTGGTTGAGGACTTGTTTATACAAAAAGTCCTAGAAGACCTTAAGTTAAAATTAGCTCTCCAATTTTCAAGTATTTTCTTTTGGCAGAATAAGTTTTGGGTCCTATGAGAGGTAAATAGGTTGGTTGCCTCTCTTGCTATAGCCCATCTATGAGCAGAACAAAAACTTTGTTTTTGAGGGGGATGGAGTTACTTTTTACCTTGTTCCCTAATGGATTATATTTAGGACTTCAGGTTTTAGAAATCTCACACAATTCTGTAGTTAGAATAGTGTCACAGAGATAGTGTTAGGTTTTTCAGGCAACAAAATTGGAGTGTTACCTGTTGCCCATCTGGGCGTGGCTTTGATGAGTTCTATATAAATAACGAGTGTAGCCTAATTTTCTGTCATGTGCTACCTAGCATATACATTTCTGACAGTCAGGTGGATTATCTTGAAATTTTAGACAAACTTTCTGCCTCCTTGGAAAGCTCTACATCTCCTTGTGATTGGAGTGTGGGTTTCAAGATTCCAGAAGGTGGGTGTCTTCATTTTCTATTTTCAATGCACTCTAAAGATGACCTGCTTACAGGTTCTCTGAGGCAGACCTCAGTTGCTCTTATGATACGTAACTTTGCTTTGAAAAGGAGTAAACAATTACATATCCAAATACAGAATTGTCAAAATGTTTAATCATTAAGCCACTACAAATTGACATTTTAGTGAAATAAATTGATTTTGAAATGTTTTTCAGTTTATATTGAAATATCTGAAGGCACCTCTAAAATTTGGGTGATGACACAGGTATAGATTAAAAGATTTAATTATGAATGGGTAGTATACTGTGAAGACTACAGAAGTGAACAGAAAGATATGACTGGTTGTTTTGGTTTTTAGTTTGAGATTTTAAAAAGATCTGTGAAGGTCACGTTGATCATTGGTTTTGATTGCATCCCACAGGCTTCTATAAACTGGCTTAAAAATGGCATACTCCATTTTCTGGTATATTCATTGTAACTTCAGGAAGTATTGAAATGGTCATATTCAAGTCTAGGAATGTCAAAATGTATTTTAATGCATTAGTTCTTTTTCTTTTTGTTTTTGGAGACAGTTTTGCTCTGTTGCCCAGGCTGGAGTACAGTGGTGTGATACCGGTTTGCTCCAACCTCTGCCTCCCAGGTTCAAGCAATTCTCCTGCCTCAGCCTACGCAGTAGCTGGGACTACAGGCCTATGCCACCACGACCCGCTACTTTGTGCATTTTTTTAGTAGAGATGGGGTTTCACCATGTTGACCAGGCTGGTCTTGAACTCCTGACCTCAGGTGATCTCTACCTCAACCTCCCAAAGTGCTGAGATTACAGGTGTGAGCCACTGCACTTGGGTTTTTTTTGTTTTTTTGTTTTTTCAAATGGAGTTTTGCTCTTTTTTGCCCAGGCTGGAGTGCAATGGCGTGGTCTCAGCTCACTGCAACTTCCATCTCCTGGGTTCAAGCGATTCTCCTGCCTCAGCCTCCCAAGTAGCTGCGATTACCAGCATGTACCACCAGGCCCGGCTAATTTTTATATTTTTGGTTGAGAGGGGATTTCACCATGTTGGCTGGGCTGGTCTCAAACTCCTGACCTCAAGTGATCTGTCTGCCTTGGCCTCCCAAAGGGTTGGGATTACAAGCGTGAGCCACTGCACCGGCCTGCATTAATTCTTACTGTCCTTTGTCATTACGGTTTTGCCTATGAAAACCAAAATGTTGCTGTCTATGTGTCCCTTTGAACGTATTAAATATTTCCATATGTAAATGGGGGCAAAATGGACTTAATGGTAAATTACTATATTTGATGAAAATTTTTATAAATGAACCAGTAGTAGTACTTAAATGTGAACATATTGTATTGTAAGTTTGTTTTATTAATGTATTTTGCGGATTACAGTAATGCTTTTGTTGGCCTTTTATATGACAAACTATATTTAAAGGTTCACATTTTGATTTGTATTGCCAACAAGCACTTTTCCTTGTTAAAGCTGTAGCTAACTCAGATCATTGCAGTTCCTAGTCGTAGAGGATGGTGTCTTTCAAGTAATGTCTTGTCTGCTGATTTTCAGTAATGTTAATATAAGGCAAAAGGGATATTGTTTACCATACGTGGCAATTTTTTTTTTTTTGGACAGAGTCTTACTCTGTCGCCCAGGCTGGAGTGCAGTGGCAGAATCTTGGCTCATTGCAACCTCCGCCTCCCGGGTTCGAGCAGTTCTCCTGCCTTAGCCTCCCAAGTAGCTGGGACTCAGGCGCACGGTACCATGCCCGGCTAATTTTTATATTTTTGTTAGGGACAGAGTTTCACCACATTGGCCAGGCTGGTCTTCAGCTCCTGACCTTGTGATCCACCTGCCTTGGCCTACCAGGGTGCTGGGATTACAGATTTTTTTTTTTTTTTTAAGTGTAATTATGTAGCATTGTATCATAGTAAAACTAGCCAAAAAAATTTATGAAAGGATAAAAATACGATTCTGACCATAAAAGGTAGTATATTATGGTGGATTCTTAAGCAAGCATGATAATGGCGAATTTGTTACTTCTCAGGAGGAAAAAAAGCAAGAGCAGAAGTCGTAGTCATGAACGAAAGAGAAGCAAAAGTAAGGAACGGAAGCGAAGTAGAGATAGAGAAAGGAAAAAGAGTAAAAGCCGTGAAAGAAAGCGAAGTAGAAGCAAAGAGAGGCGACGGAGCCGCTCAAGAAGTCGAGATCGAAGATTTAGAGGCCGCTACAGAAGTCCTTAGTATGTAACTATAGTTACGATTTTGGTTTGAGGGTTATTCTCTGGGTATTCATATAGCAATTAACTTCAGTGATTTGAATTGTGAAATTTTTTTAAATGATTGGTTAAAAAGTATTGAATTAAGGATATTGGCATTGAATGCTAGTAAAGTGAAAAATACAGTGCATAGACAAGTAAAAATTTGCTTTTACTAGTCATACCAATTATTTTCTGTTAAACTATCAAAGTTTCTAAATTGTATGCCAATCAGCGCAAACTGGATAAAAGCACTAGAGTGCTTGAAAAGGATGACATTGTAGTGCCCAAATACTTGAGAAAGCTTAACAGTGTCTGGGCTGTTACAGTATTTGCTAAATACATATTTACTTAAAATTATAGAGTTCTGATGAATACAAAGTTACACATGTATAGTTAACAGTAAGTAAAAAATCTTGTCACTGTGGCTGTTTTTAGCTGAAATGTCAGGCCAGTTGTGAATTTGTTGTGTATGCTCCTTGATAAAGATTCTTTTTTGGGCTCATCTGTATTTAAGGTTTGTTAATAGTAAAAGGTATTCTAAATTAAAAGTGTTTTGAAGATTAGGTCACTAGAAATTTGGATGTGGATATTTAAAGTTGGAAATAAATTTATTACGGTTATTAAATATATTAATCACCTACAATTCTAAGGATTGAATAGCAATCTTTAATGCTTTGTGAGGTTAATTCATCTTAATAAACACACTGCTGTAAACTCTGGGATATATTAAAAATAACCCTTCTAACTTTAAGATTTGAATGGTTAAGGATGGAATTCAAAGACAAACAGACTTGAATCACTTGGGCAAGGTACTTAACCCCCTAAGCTAAGCATTTGTTTTCTTTTTTTTTTTTTTTTTTTGAGACGGAGTCTTGCTCTGTAGCCCTGGCTGGAGTGCAGTGGCCAGATCTCAGCTCACTGCAAGCTCCGCCTCCCGGGTTTACGCCATTCTCCTGCCTCAGCCTCCGGAGTAGCTGGGACTACAGGCGCCCGCCACCTCGCCCGGCTAGTTTTTTGTATTTTTAGTAGAGACAGGGTTTCACGGTGTTAGCCAGGATGGTCTCGATCTCCTGACCTCGTGATCCACCCGTCTCGGCCTCCCAAAGTGCTGGGATTACAGGCTTGAGCCACCGCGCCCGGCCTAAGCATTTGTTTTCTAACGTTTTAAGGAGATAACAAGTTTCAGATAAGCTATTAATGAGTAGTGAATGAGAAGAAAATGAAAGTGCTCAGAGGACTTAATGGATTCATGAAATGTTTTGGCATTACATGAATTCTGATTCTGGCTCTTTTATCTTTAAAATAAAAAGAATTAAACTGCATGATGCTGGATTCCTCTAAGCTGCTTATTTCATTAACTTTTTAATAGCCGAAAATGGGACCACAATGCTATTTTAATTCTGAATGCTATGCAGCATTAGGAAATTCTCTGCTTTTGTCCCGTTTATCAAGATTCTGAGCATTCTTAAAATGGGATTATGTTAAATCTTTTTACCTGGATGAACTAAATGAGGGAAAAGGAATTAGCTTAATTCCTTTTGAGTGATGAATACTTTCTGTTTGCTGGGATCCTGGCCTAACTTTAATAGAAAATTACTTAGTTCTTACGTTGGGTTTGAGGCTGTAACTGAGAATATTTTATAATTAAAGGGGAAAGAAAATAGCTTATAACTAATTACTTGAGAACTTTAATACATCCAGTAAATGATTCTCAGTCATCACCATTAGTCTGAATTGCAGAGGACCAATTTAATATAAAGTGTTTTATTTGGAAATACTTGCATGTTGTAGGTAGGCATAGTGTTCATGAAAACTAATTCAAATGTGTGGATCACAGGCCACTACATATTTATTTATTTCGCTGTTCTTCTGGAATAAGATAGCAGGATGAGCACTAAGGGACAACTGGCTAGTCCCTTTAAGTTAGCCTGGTCTTTAAAGAGTCACAAAAACTGTTATTACAGAATAATTACCTTTGTGATCTTTTTGAAAACACTCTGTTAGTCATGACAAGTCCTCAAAATTTTTCAATAGAATTCGTAAATTACCTTCAGATCTTCATGATGGAATATTTTGCAACAAGCAACTGAAGTATAGTGTGTTAAATGGTGTCATGCTGTCTAAGAGTTACTGGTGAATGGGATAATACCTAAGTTGCATGACTAAAGAATTCACTTTAGTTTTTAAAAGCCTTTCAAAAAGACTTGTATGAAAATTGTGTATATACATGTACACACATACATTCCCAGGAGAGGATACACACCAAATTGTTAACCATAGTTACTGCTGGTGTGAGGAAAGTTCAGAGGGATTTATTTTTTATATGTGTGTGTTTTTTTTGTTTTTTTTAAATTCTCAAGACTGTATGTATATATATATATATATATAGAGCTTACAAAGATATCTATAGTCTGAAAATGGGTGTGTTCATTTTCAGAATCTAAAAATTTTGAGGCTGTAACCTTTGGTCTTGGCACCTCTCAGTGGTCCAGGATGGATAAATACAAGGGCAGCTTGCCTGGGATAAAGTTAAGAGACATCTAAGTATTTTTGTTTCCTCTTCATAACTGAGGTGGAAAAGCAGCAGCCTAAACAATGTTAGTCTTGCTGGAGAGCGCATGAATGCGATCTTAGCAAGACCCTAAACCTGTAACTAGTGTAATTTTGTGTTTCCTTTTTAGCTCCGGACCAAAATTTAACAGTGCCATCCGAGGAAAGATTGGGTTGCCTCATAGCATCAAATTAAGGTTTTTAAACATACTTCTGAATTGTTTAAATTGTTTTTCAAGGAACTAATGTGCTGTACTTGTTTGGATAACTTCTGAAACTTTTTAACTTTGCAGTAGACGACGTTCCCGAAGCAAAAGTCCATTCAGAAAAGACAAGAGCCCTGTGAGGTAGTTTTCTTCTTTAAAGCCTTTAGCTCTTAAAAAGCTTTTGCAGCTTATGGTACTGTTAACTTTGATGATATTTAGTAATTTGGACCATATTAAATCTTGATTTTGCTTCCTTTTACAGTTCTAGTACTTTAAAGTCAAGTGAATTTCTACTGAGTTTTCAGTAGTTTTCACTTTAATTTCATATAATTTAAAAAAAGCAAAAGTTATTTATTTATTTATTTATTTATTTATTTTGAGACAAGAGTCTCAGTCACCCAGACTGGAGTGCAGTAGTGCAATCTTGGTTTACGGCAACCTCTGCCTCCTGGGTTCAAGTGATTCTCCTGCCTCAGCCTACCAAGTGTACCTGGGATTATACAGGCATGTGCCACCATGCCCCGCAAATTTTTGTGTTTTTAGTAGAGACAGGGTTTCACCATGTTGGTCAGGCTAGTGTTGAACGCCTGACCTCATGATCTGCCTGCCTCAGCCTCCCAAAGTGCTGGGATTACAAGTAGGAGCCACCACGTCCAGCCTAAAGTTATTTTAATGTGATCTTATTTTCCTATTTTAATTAAAATAAGCTTTTTTTGCATTTCTTTTTTTTTTTTTTTTTTTTTTTTGAGACGGAGTCTCGCTCTGTCGCCCAGGCTGGAGTGCAGTGGCCGGATCTCAGCTCACTGCAAGCTCCGCCTCCCGGGTTCACGCCATTCTCCTGCCTCAGCCTCCCGAGTAGCTGGGACTACAGGCGCCCACAGCCGCGCCCGGCTAATTTTTTGTATTTTTAGTAGAGACGAGGTTTCACCGTGGTCTCGATCTCCTGACCTTGTGATCCGCCCGCCTCGGCCTCCCAAAGTGCTGGGATTACAGGCGTGAGCCACCGCGCCCGTGCATTTCTTATTTTTAATGGACATATGATTGTGTATATTTATGGGATACAGTTACGTTTTGATACATGTATGCAGTGTAATGATCAAATCTGGGTAATTAGCATATTCGTGTCATACATTTCCTTGTGTTGGCAACGTAGCAGTTACAGAAAACTTTACACTTATTTATCTTTGGTATTAATAAATAATAAGTTATTTGAAATACCTCATGTGGAGAAGTAGTTGTAACACTAAGTTTTACTGTTTGGCTGTCCTGAGGAAAACTGTTTCATCTCAAAAGTCTTAGTGATTTGAATTGTTATTCCTAGGTTCTTAAATGTTTACATGGATTATTTTACTCTTTAAAAATAAAAATTGTAGGCTGAGCGTGGTGGCTCACGCCTGTAATCCCAGCCCTTTGGGAGGCTGAGGTGGGTGGATCACACGGGGTCAGGAGATCGAGACCAGTCTGGCCAACATGGTGAAATCCTGTCTCTACTAAAAATACAAAATTTAGCTGGGCATGGTGGTGCACACCTGTAGTCCCAGCTACTTGGGATGCTGAAGCGAGAGAATCACTTGAACCTGGGAGGCGAAGGTGCAGTGAAACTGAGATCGCGCCACTGCACTCTAGCCTGGTGACAGAGCGAGACTTGTATTTGTTCAGTCTACCATTTTGGTTCAAGGAATATTTTGTCAGGTGGTAGCATTGTGGTTATTTGTTTGTTCTTTTTTGAGATGCCCGGCCAAAAAGCTTTTGCTTTTCTTTTTTTGAGGCGGGATTTCACTTTGTCACCCAGGCTAGAGTGCAGTGACGAAATCATGGCTCACTGCAGTTTCTAACGGCCGGTCATAAGCTTTCCCACCCAACTTAGCCCTCCGAGTAGCTGGGACTATACAGGTGCAGCCACCATGCCCTGCTAATTTTCCTGTTTTTTTTTTTTTTTTTTTTTTTTTTTGAAGAGACAAGGTTTTACCATGTTGTTCAGTTTGGTCTGAAATCCAGGGCCAAGCAATCTGCACACTACTCCCGGCCTTAAAAGCTTTGTGCCTGGCGTGGTGGCTCACACCTGTAGCAATAAGGTCAGGATATCGAAACCAGCCTGACGAACATGGTGAAACCCCATCTCTACTAAAAGTACAAAAATTAGCCAGACGTGGTGGTGCGTGCCTGTAATCCCAGTTACTCGGGAGGAGAGGCAGGATAATTGCTTGAATCCAGGAGCTGGAGGTTGCAATGAGCCAAGATCACTACACTCCAGCCTGGGTGACAGAGTGAGACTGCGTCTCAAAAATCTTTTGTGACAAATCTTACAGGTGAAGTGACCACCCCTCATCCTCCATACATCCTGAGAGTGTCCAAAAAATGGAAAAGAGCATGTTGAGGCTTACATCTTAAAGGATTGACTTAAAATATTAATTGATATTTTGCAACAGAGATGATGTTAATAGACACTGTATCTGAATTTGTAAAGTGGAATTCTTACAATCATTGAGGGTTTCACTTCGTTTGCCATTTGTGATTGTCAAACTTAATTTCACTTTACAGTTACATGGTTTTGTTGTAAATAATCATCCATTACACTGATTTTGGATCAGTCTGGCATTTGTGATTGGTCTGGTGATATGTTTTATGACTGTGGTTAAACTGTCAGGCTTCTGTTTGACCCTTGCTTTAGAAAAATTACCCCTTTTGGGCCAGGCGTGGTGGCTGCAGCCTGCAATCCCAGTACTTTGGGAGGCTGAGGTGGGCGGTCATCAAGGTCAGGAGATCGGGACCATCCTAGCTAACACATTGAAATCCTATCTCTACTAAAAATACAGAAGATTAGCCAGGCTTGGTGGCACATGCCTGTAGTGCCAGCTACTTGGGAGTCTGAGGCAGGAGAATTGCTCGAACCCTGGAGGTAGCGGTTGCAGTTAGCCGAGATTGCGCCACTGCATTCAGCCTGGGCGACAGTGAGACTCCATTTCAAAAAGTAAAAAAGAAAAGAAAAATTTTACCCTTTGTGAGATTGTAAGGCCAGTAGACTTCTGTACTAATTCCACGTAAGATGTGATTACAAGAAACAGTAAACCTTATTCTTTAGAAGGATTTGAGTTACATTGAGTAGCTTTATGGACGTTTTTGGTCAATAGATCTTACTGCAAATGGGCTTGGGCTGACTGGGTGCGGTGCCTCACGCCTATAATCCCAGTACTTTGGGAGGCTGAGGCGGGCAGATCACCTGAGGTCAGAAGTTTGAAACCAGCCTGGCCAACATGGTGTCTTCATCTGGAAAAAATAAAAGAAAGGAAAATGTTCTTGGGTATATGACAAACTAGTTTCATAGCCTATTCTGTTTTTTTTTTTTTTTTTTTGAGACGGAGTCTTGCACTGTCGCCCAGGCTGGGGTGCAGTGGTTGGATCTCAGCTCACTGCAAGCTCTGCCTCCCGGGTTTACGCCATTCTCCTGCCTCAGCCTCCCGAGTAGCTGGGACTCCAGGCGCCCGCCACCTCACCCGGCTAGTTTTTTGTATTTTTTTAGTAGAGACGGGGTTTCACCGTGTTCGCCAGGATGATCTCGATCTCCTGACCTCGTGATCCGCCCATCTCGGCCTCCCAAAGTGCTGGGATTACAGGCTTGAGCCGCTGCGCCCGGCCAGCTTATTCTGTTTGCTGAACATGTTTGAGAATTATTTTAGGCCAGGCGTGGTGGCTCACACCTGTTATCCCACCACTTTGGGAGGCCAAGGCAGGTGGATAATCTGAGGTCAGGAGTTCGAGATCAGCCTAGCTAATGTGGTGAAACCCTGTCTCTATGGGGGTGTTTAGGACAAAAGGATTGCTTGAGCTCAGTAGTTCAAGATCAACCTGTGCAACATAGCAAGACCTGATTTCTTTTTTTTTTTTTTTTTTTCTTTCTTTTTTTTTTTTGAGACGGAGTCTTGCTCTGTAGCCCGGGCTGGAGTGCAGTGGCCAGATCTCAGCTCACTGCAAGCTCTGCCTCCCGGGTTTACGCCATTCTCCTGCCTCAGCCTCCGGAGTAGCTGGGACTACAGGCGCCCACCACCTCGCCCGGCTAGTTTTTTGTATTTTTAGTAGAGACAGGGTTTCACGGTGTTAGCCAGGATGGTCTCGATCTCCTGACCTCGTGATCCACCCGTCTCGGCCTCCCAAAGTGCTGGGATTACAGGCTTGAGCCACCGCGCCCGGCCAAGACCTGATTTCTAAAGATGAAAATATTGGTGTGGGCCGGGCACGGTGGCTCACGCCTGTAATCCCAGCACTTTGGGAGGCCGAGGCGGGCGGATCACAAGGTCAGGAGATCGAGACCACGGTGAAACCCCGTCTCTACTAAAAATACAAAAAATTAGCCGGGCGAGGTGGCGGGCGCCTGTGGTCCCAGCTACCCGGGAGGCTGAGGCAGGAGAATGGCATGAACCCGGGAGGCGGAGCTTGCAGTGAGCCGAGATCGCGCCACTGCACTCCAGCCTGGGCGACAGAGCGAGACTCCGTCTCGAAAAAAAAAAAAAAAAGAAAAAAAAAAAAAGAAAATATTGGTGTGGAGTTGGGAAAGGAGTTGAGGGTACAGTGTATACTGCTCAGGTGACAGGTACACTCAGAATTTACCACTAAAGAACTCATCTATGTAACCAAAAACCACCTGAAAAACTGTTGAACTATATGAAGAAATAAAAAAGACAAATTATTTTAAAATCTTACGAAGTTAATTTTATATTTTTTACTTCTATTAGGGAACCTATTGATAATTTAACTCCTGAGGAAAGAGATGCAAGGACAGTCTTCTGTATGCAGCTGGCGGCAAGAATTCGACCAAGGGATTTGGAAGAGTTTTTCTCTACAGTAGGAAAGGTAATCTTAACCTGTTTAGGGAGGTCAAGTAGGTAGAAATTGCAAGAGAAAACATCTAAACATCAAATATTTCATTTGATTTAGTACCAGTATTTGTTTGTGGTAATGTTTCCACAAACAAATTTTGCATCTTATAGTATTGGAGTTGATAAATGTTACTACAAATTGGTTCAAAGATATAGATAGGATATAGGAATTGTCCAACAGATTTACTTTTTCAATTAAATTTTTTTTTTTTTTTTTTTTTGAGACGGAGTCTTGCTTAGTCGCCCAGGCTGGAGTGCAGTGGCACCATCTTGGCTCACTGCAAGCTCCGCCTCCTGGGTTCACACCATTCTCCTGCCTCAGCCTCCGAGTAGCTGGGACTACAGGCACGCACCACCACGCCCAGCTAATTTTTTGTATTTTTAGTAGAGACGGGGTTTCACTATGTTAGCCAGGATGGTCTTAATCTCCTGACCTCGTGATCTGCCCGCCTCGGCCTCCCAAAGTGCTGGGATTACAGGCGTGAGCCACCGCGCCTGGCCTCAATTAAATTTTTAAAAATGCCTTCATCCTTCAACATTAATGTCTCCTTGAAATATATCTACATGGCTTACAGTGGATGGTTGCACAAACAACTGTGTTTTCTTCGTAGGTTCGAGATGTGAGAATGATATCTGACAGAAATTCAAGACGTTCCAAAGGAATTGCTTATGTGGAGTTCGTTGATGTTAGCTCAGTGCCTCTAGCAATAGGATTAACTGGCCAACGAGTTTTAGGAGTGCCAATCATAGTACAGGCATCACAGGTAATTTTTTTCTTGGTTAAAAGTTTGATTATTGATGGTGTTTAAAGCCTCTTGTTGCATGGCATACTGCTGTTGTGTTCTGTGACTGCTACTCATTACGTTGAGTCAGATGTTCTCAGGACCTTTTTTTTAACTTTGCCTTCATTAACATTGATATAGTTTTCTCAAGACTGTCATCCTATCTTTTCTCCTTGTGCTTGAAATTTGATGATTTTGCCTTTTGTTTTGTTTTGTTTTTGAGATGGGAGTCTCTATCACCAGGCTGGAGTGCAATGGCATGATCTCGGCTCACTGCAGCCTCCACCTCTTAGGTTCAAGTGATTCTCCTGCCTCAGCCTCCTGAGTAGCTGGGATTACAGGAGCCTGCCACCACACTCAGCTACTTTTTATATTTTTGGTAGAGATGGGGTTTCATCATGTCGGCCAGGCTAGTCTTGAACTCCTGACCTCAGGTGATCCTCCTACCTCAGCCTTCCAAAGTGCTGAGATTACAGTCGTGAGCCACCACACCCGGCCTTGTTTTTGAGATAAGGTCTCACTCTGTTGCCAGGGCTGGAGTGCAGTGAGATAATCACAGCTCACTGTAGCCTTGACCTGCTGTGCTCAAGCAGTCCTTTCTCCCCAGTTTCCTGAGTAGCTAGGACTACAGGTGCATGCCACCGCTCCCAGCTAATTTTTAAATTTTTTGAAGAAACAGGGTCTTGCCATGTTGCTCAGGCTGGTTTCAAACTTTTGGGCTCAAGTGATCCTCTGGCCTGGGCCTCCTGAAGTGTTTGGATCATTTGAACCACACTGCACTTTGACAGCATTTCATATTTTACTTTTTTGGCCGGGCACGATGGCTCACGCCTGTAATCCCAGCACTTTGGGAGGTTGAGGTCAGCGGATCACCTGAGGTCAGGAGTTCGAGACCAGCCTGGCCAACATGGTGAAACCTTGTCTCTACTAAAATAAAAAAATTAGCTGGGCATGGTGGCAGGCGCCTATAATCCCAGCTTCTTGGAAGGCTGAGGCAGGAGAATTGCTTGAACCTAGGAGGCAGAGGTTGCAGTGAGCCGAGATCACGCCGTTGCACCGCAGCCTGGGCGACAAGAACAAGACTCTGTCTCAAAAAAAAGAAAAAAGAAAAAAAAAATTACTCAAATTATTTCCTATGTTGGAAGACAAACTTAGTAGCTGGGTGTGGATTGGCCGGACCCAGCGCTGAGAAGTAGCATATTAAATGAAGTTTTTAATACGCTCTATAACAGGTTGTTACCTGTTGTAGAGCAGTACTACCCAATGTACTCTAGTTTGTTACAAGAGAAGCCTGTGTGGCCGGGCGCGGTGGCTCAAGCCTGTAATCCCAGCACTTTGGGAGGCCGAGACGGGCGGATCACGAGGTCAGGAGATCGAGACCATCCTGGCTAACACAATGAAACCCCGTCTCCACTAAAAATACCAAAAAATTAGCCGGGCGTGGTGGCGGCGCCTGTAGTCCCAGCTACTCGGGAGGCTGAGGCAGGAGAATGGCGAGAACCCGGGAGGTGGAGCTTGCAGTGAGCCGAGATCGCGCCACTGCACTCCAGCCTGGGCGACGGAGCGAGACTCCGCCTCAAAAAAAAAAAAAAAAAAAAAAAGAGAAGCCTGTGTTAGAATGCAAATGGACAACTTTTTTTTTTTTTTTTTTTGAGATCTTGGTTATGGAGGGATGACAGCTGACTCAAAATCTTGGCTTGGTGATACAGTTTACGTTATGGCATATGCCCCTTATTTTATCACAAACAACTGTACGCTTGGTTATACCAGTCTCAAGAGTATTTTAACGAATATTGATTGTGTCTAACAATTCCAGGAAGCATTCTTCTCTGTATTTGGTATGTGTGATATCAGAATGCATCTTAAGATTGTTGTCAGAATGTAGGTTCATGATTCATTTTAGGTGTTAAATGAATCATGAACTGGCATATGCCCTGAAAACATTCTAAAATAAGCAGGGTGTGATGGGGTGTACTGTAGTCCCTGGCAGTCTCTAGTGGCTGAGAAGGAAGGATGATCACTTAAGTTTAGGAGTTCAAGACCAGCCTGGGAAACATAGTGTGAGACTCTTGTCTCAAAAAAAAAAAAAAACTCTAAATAAAATGATTTTCATTGTGGTTTTATACACACACATTTGGCGTTTCAACCATTTTTTTAACCATTTTTAAAGTGTACAGTTCAGTGCTATTAATTACATTTATAATGATGGAGTAATCATCCCCACTAATCATTTCCAGAAGTATTCTTTGTCTCATACAGAAACTGTACTCTGGGGGGAGGGATTGCATTGGGAGTTATACCTGATGTAAATGACGAGTTGATGGGTGCTGACGAGTTGATGGGTGCAGCACGCCAACATGGCACAAGAATACATATGTAACAAACCTGCACGTTAGGCACATGTACCCTAGAACTTAAAGTATAATAATAATTAAAAAAAAAGAAACTGTACTCTGAGATGGACTCTCGCTCAGTTGCCCAGGCTGGAGTGCAGTGGCGCAGTCTCGGCTCACTGCAAGCTCTGCCTCCTGGGTTCATGCCATTCTCCTGCCTCAGCCTACCAAGTAGCTGGGACTATAGGCGCCCGCTACCATGCCTGGCTAATTTTTTGTATGTTTAGTGGCGGGGTTTCACCATGTTAGCCAGGATGGTCTCAATCTCCTAACTTTGTGATCTGCCCACCTCGACCTCCCAAAGTGCTGGGATTACAGGCATGAGCCACTGCGCCCAGCCAGAAACTGTACTCTTGAAGGTGTAACCCCCTAATTTCCTGCAGGCCCTTGGTAAAATGTAATCTACTTCCTCTCTATGAATTTTGCGTATCCTAGATGCCTCCTATTAAGTTGATCCTTGTGTAGGGTGGTATTTTTATCACTCTAAACTTTGACATTAGTTATGCAAATGGAAGGCGTGTGTCTTTAAACTGCTGTGTATTAGCTCTGTGACATGCATTTTTGTCTTCTAGGCAGAGAAAAACAGAGCTGCAGCAATGGCAAACAATTTACAAAAGGGAAGTGCCGGACCTATGAGGCTTTATGTGGGCTCATTACACTTCAACATAACTGAAGATATGCTTCGTGGGATCTTTGAGCCTTTTGGAAGGGTAAGTCCACAGTCTTCAATGAATCTTCAGTAGGTTGTTGATCTGAGTATAACTACATAATTTCTGTATGTCCTTCTTGTGGCTGGCATTGTGGTCTTGAGCTCAGTTCAGAGCAGCTTGGATTTTGTTCTGGAGGACTTGTCTGTGCTATATACCTAAACCAAGAGTGTCTAACTAGTTTTGTGTTAAGGAGATACAGTTTCCAAGACTGTCCTGTCACTGTGAGCAATGAACCTTTTCCACTCAGTAATTTTAGCAAAAGGCATAAATTTAAAAGGAGCTAGATAGAACAAATAAAATTTAACTTTTAAAAATGGATTCACCGGCCAGGTGCAGTGGTTTACACCTGTAATCCCATCTATTTGGGAGGCCGAGGCAGGTGGATTGCTTGAGGTCAGGAGTTTGAGACCAGCTTGGCCAGTGTGGTGAAACCTTGTCTATACTAAAAATACAAAAAGAAAGAAAAGAAAAAGAATAATCATAGATATTTGAGAAATCTACGTACCATATAAAAATGAACATCAGGGCCTGGCGCGGTGGCTCACGTCTGTAATCCCAGCACTTTGGGAGACCGAGGCGGGTGGATCAAGAGGTCAGGAGATCGAGACCATCCTGGCGAACACAGTGAAACCCCATCTCTACTAAAAAAAATACAAAAAAATTAGCCAGGCGTGGTGGTGGGCGCCTGTAGTACCAGCTGCTCGGGAGGCTGAGGCAGGAGAATGGCGTGAGCCTGGGAGGCAGAGGTTGCAGTGAGCCGAGATCGCGCCACTGCACTCCAGCCTGGGTGACAGAGCGAGACTCCATCTCAAAAAAAAAAAAAAAAACATCAGGGAAAAGTTGATACTTAAATTAGTTACTTTAGAGTATGATTTGTCAAACTGTTGCTTAAATTTTGAGATGGGAGTTTCACTCCTTTCCCCTAGACTGGAGTGCAATGGCGCAATCTCGGCTCAATGCAACCTCTGCCTCCCGGGTTCAATTGATTCTCCTGCCTCAGCCTCCTGAGTAGCTGGGATTACAGGCTCTGACCACCACACCCAGCTAATTTTTGGTATTTTTAGTAGAGACTGGGTTTTTTCATGTTGGTCAGGTTGGTCTCGAACTGCTGACCTTAGGTGATCTACCCGCCTCGGTCTCCTGAAGTGTTGTGATTACAGGCGTGAGCCGCTGCGCCCAGACCCATTTTAGGTTGTCAGTGCCATATGGACTTGTTGCAAGTACTCAACTCTCCTCCAAACAGCTGTAAGCTGTTAAGAAAATGAGTATGGGCCGGGCGCGGTGGCTCAAGCCTGTAATCCCAGCACTTTGGGAGGCCGAGACGGGCGGATCACGAGGTCAGGAGATCGAGTCGAGACCATCCTGGCTAACACGGTGAAACCCCGTCTCTACTAAAATACAAAAAAAAAAAATTAGCCGGGCGAGGTGGCGGGCGCCTGTACTCCCAGCTACTCGGGAGGCTGAGGCAGGAGAATGGCATGAACCCGGGGGGTGGGGCTTGCAGTGAGCTGAGATCCGGCCACTGCACTCCAGCCTGGGCAACTGAGCCAGACTCCGTCTCAAAAAAAAAAAAAAAAGAAAAAAGAAAAGAAAATAAGTATAGGCAGGGCACAGTGACTCATGCCTGTGATCCCAGCACTTTGGGGGGCTGAGTTGGGTGGATCACTTGAGGTCAGGAATTCGAGACCAGCCTGGGCAACATGGTGAAACCTGGTCTCTGCTAAAAATGCAAAAATTAGCCGGGCTTGGTGGCATATGCCTGTAGTTCCATGTTACTGCTCTGGAGGCTCAGACAGGAGAAACATTTATAAAACAAGTCAAGCTGGAGTTGGTCCATAGGGTATATGTAGTTTGCTTACCTTTGCCCTAGAACAATTAGTCTGTTTTAAGTGCCCAACTCCATTAAACATTAAACATTATGTAGAAACTTTAATAAGAAGCCCTTTTTAAAGGTTTAATTTTTTGGAGTCTGAGTCTTCCGCTGTCGCCCAGGCTGAAGTGCAGTAGCACACTCTTGGTTCACT
Organism: Macaca nemestrina; assembly: GCF_043159975.1. Taxonomy (NCBI): domain Eukaryota; kingdom Metazoa; phylum Chordata; class Mammalia; order Primates; family Cercopithecidae; genus Macaca; species Macaca nemestrina. Next base: position 29,139,436 of record NC_092139.1, read on the forward strand.
GCAGCCTCTGCCTCCCAGGTTCTAGTGATTCTTCTACAGCTTCCCTAGCAGCTGGGATTATAGGTGCATGCCGCCACACCTGGGTTTTTTTTTTTTTTTTTTTTTTGAGACGGAGTATCACTTTTGTTTCCCAGGCTGGAGTGCAATGGCGTGACCTCAGCTCTCCGCAACTCCCGTCTCCCGGGTTCAAGCGATTCTCCTGCCTCAGCCTCCCAAGTAGCTGGGATTACAGACATTCGCCTCCACGCCCTGCTCATTTTGTATTTTTAATAGAGACAGGGTTTCTCCATGTTGGTCAGGCTGGTCTCGAACTCCTGGCCTCTGGTGATGTGCCCTCCTCAGCCTCCTGAAATGGTGGGATTACATGCGTGAGCCACCGAGCCCGACCTTATTTTTTGTGTTTTAGTAGAGACGGGGTTTCACTGTGGTGCCCAGGCTGGTCTCGAACTCCTGAGCTCAGGCAGTCTGCCTATATCAGCCTCCCAAAGTGCTGGGATTACAGGTGTGAGCCACCAAGCCCAGTCTAAATGTTTATATTGTTTATTTTTTGCTGACTAATGCTCCTAGTAGAATATCTTATCCGTATCATAGCTCCACTTCATATACGACTACCCCTTTTCTAGAGGCAACCCTTATCTGTTTTTTTTTTTTAAACATCCTTCCATAGACATTCTGTGGCTTAGCAAATACTAGCAAATAAACTTTGCTGCTTTTTTTTTTTATAATTTTGGTAAAATATACTTAACATTAAAAGGTCCTTCCTTATTTGAGACAGAGTCTCCGTCTGTGACTCTGACTGGAGTGCAACAGCATAATGCAAGCTCACTGTGTAGCGTCCACCTCCTCAACATGCGATCCTCCTGTCTCCCAAAGTGCTGGGATTATAGACCTGAGCCAACCCACCTGGCTGGATGCTCTGTTTTAATTTTTCACTCCTTTTTTTTTTAATGGACAGCTTAATCGGGAGATTGTGTTGCAATTCACTGATTGAAAGTAAACTTAATGGTTTTTAGTTAGTACCGTTCACAGAATTGTGCAGTTAACGCCCAATTCATTGTATATCGCCAAATTCATTGGAATAACTTTTAGTTACTCCATTTTTACAATTCTGCCTGATATAATTGGAAATTACTACTTGGTGTTATTAGCATAGTGGGAAGGAAACATCGATTTTGTTTCTGCCTTCTAATGGTAATTTACGATGGATTTCTGGTTTTCATGGTTTAGTATTGATGTAAAAGATAATCTTAGTTTAAAATCATGCCGGGCGCGGTGGCTCAAGCCTGTAATCCCAGCACTTTGGGAGGCCGAGATGGGCGGATCACGAGGTCAGGAGATCGAGACCATCCTGGCTAACACGGTGAAACCCCGTCTCTACTAAAAATACAAAAAACTAGCCGGGTGAGGTGGCGGGCGCCTATAGTCCCAGCTACTCGGGAGGCTGAGGCAGGAGAATGGCATAAACCCAGGAGGCAGAGCTTGCATTGAGCTGAGATCCGGCCACTGCACTCCAGCCTGGGCCACAAAGCAAGACTCTGTCTCAAAAAAATAAATAAATAAAATAAAATAAAATCATGGTTTTTTTTCCTACTCCCTCTGCTCCCCAATGCATAATTTCTTGCTTGGGAAGTTTCTAGAGTTTGTTTTTTTTGAGACCAAGTCTCACTCTGTTGCCCAATCTGGAGTACAGTGGCATGCTCTGGGCTTGTTGCAGCCTCTGCCTCTTGGGTTCAAGCGATTCTCCTGCTTCAGCATTCTGAGTAGCTGGGCGTACAGGCATGCGCCACTAAGCCCAGACAATTTTTGTATTTTTGTTGGAGACCTGATTTCGCCATGTTGGTGGAGACATGTTTCACCTGGTCCCAAACTCCTGACCTCAGGTGATTCGCCTCCTTCAGCCTCCCAAAATGCTGGGATTACAGGTGCCAGCCACCACGCCCAGCCTAATTTTTTTCATTTTATAAATATAAAATTATAGTTTCTAGACTTCAAAAAGACTTCTTGGTGATGAGGTTTTGTGATGAGGATGAGGAGACTGGTAGATTTTTAAAACCATGTCTCAGGGAATAAAGTAGTTTTGTACCCTGCTTTTGAGTTAAATAGTAATTATGCTTTTCAATTATAGATTGAAAGTATCCAGCTGATGATGGACAGTGAAACTGGTCGATCCAAGGGATATGGATTTATTACAGTAAGTATTTACCATAATTACATTACTTAGGTTTTTTTTTTCTTTTAACTGTATTTGCTGTGTTGCTCAGATCAGTCTCTAGTTCTTGGCCTTAAGTGATGTCCTACCTTAGCCTTCCAAATTGCTGGGATTTACAGGACTGAGCCTCTGTGTCTGATCAAAAAAATTTTTTTTCACAGCAAAGTTTAATATGCCCTTGTAACAAAAGGCAGGCACAGCTCACACATGAATGTGAAAACCAAATTATCACACTTAGGAACTCCTAAAATTTTTTGATCTAAGTTGCATAGTAAAAGTACAATAAAAGTACAATAATAGTTAATAATAGTGGGGAAGGCAGCATGTTTAATATTTTCAAGTGATTTAAATTAGTTGTGGCTGGGCGCGGTGGCTCACGCCTGTAATCCCAGCACTTTGGGAGGCCGAGGCGGGTGGATCACCTGAGGTTAGAAGTTCGAGACCAGCATGGCCAGCATGGCAAAACCCTATCTCTACTAAAAAGTACAAAAAGTAGCCAGACATGGTGATGGGTGCCTGTAATCCCAGCTACTTAGGAGGCTGAGGCAGGAGAGTCACTTGAATCTGGGAGGCGGAGGTTGCAGTGAGCCGAGATCGCACCACTGCACTCCAGCCTGGAGGACAAGAGTGAGACTCTGTCTCAAAAGAAATTTTCGCACAGTTGCTACTTTTTAGTAAGCAGCGGTTACCATTTATTATATAATGAAAGTTTTTTAAACGATGTGTTAGTCCATTGTGTGTTCCTATAAAGTAATACTCAAGACTGGATAATTTATAAAGAAAAATTATAAAGACGGGTCTCACTATGTTGGTTAGGTTGGTGTCAAAACTCCTGGGCTTAAGTGTTCTCCCACTTTAGCCTTTCAAAGTGCTGGGATTATATGCGTGAAGCTCTGCTTCTGGCTTTAATTTTTAATTAATTAACTTGTTTTTTCATGAGCTAGAGTCTCGCTTTGTTGCCCAGGCTGTAGTGCAGTTGAGACCAGCCTGGCCAACATGGCAAAACCCCATCTCTACTAAAAATACAAAAATTAGCTGGGCATGGTGGTGCTTGACTGTAATCCCAGCTACTCGTGAGGCAAGGCAGGAGGATTGCTTAAACTCAGGATGTGGAGATTGCAGTGAGCCAAGATTGTGCTATTGTGCTCCAGTGCTCCAGCCTGGGCAACAGAGTAAGACTATGCCTCGAGAGAAAATAAAACTAAAAATAAATAGATATAAAATAATTTAAGAAAATAGGTTTATTACGTCCTGCAGGCCATATAAACATGACACTAAGAGCTGCTCAGATTCTGTGGTGGCCTCAGGAAGCTGTTAATCGTGCTTCACAAAGCCTTTACTTGTGGTTATAGCTTGGAGGAGCAGGTGTGTCACTTGGAGAAAGGGAGAAGGAGAGAGGAAGACGTCCTGTGAAGTAACAGAGCAAGAACCCTTGCCCATTAGCAGGGGGAGTGCACCAAGCCATTCATGAGGGATCTGCCTTTTCATACTTTTTGTCAAGTCACACCTTCCACAGTGGGGATCCCATTTCAACATGAGATTTAGAGGGGACAAGGATCCAAACTATATTACTGTGTTCCTATTATCCTTTACTATATCCTATATATACATATATATAGGATGTATATATATGGTCAGCCAGATAGTCATGTAGTTGAATGTTTTATACTTTCATCTTTGACAACCTTTTGAGACATTGTTAACAGTTAAATAAACGAAGGTCTGTTAACAATTCTTTTTTACTTAAGATCCTTTTTTTAATGTACATACCTCACAACCAAGACTAGAATTGTCTTATCAAAAATGATTTTGGGCTGTGTGTGGTGGCTCGTGCCTGTGTAATCCCAGCACTTTGGGAGGCCAAGGGGGTGGATCACCTGAGGTCAGGAGATTGAGACCATCCTGGCCAACATGGTGCAACCCAGTCTCTACTAAAAATACAAAAAATTAGCGGGGCATGGTGGTGGGTGCCTGTAATCCTAGCAACTAGGGAGGGTGAGGAAGAATTGCCTAAATCCGGGAGGCAGAGGTTGCAGTGTGCTGAGATGGCGCCACTGCCCTCCAGCCTGGGTGACAGAGCAAGAATCTTGTCTCAAAAATTTTTTTTAAAAAAGTGTTTTTGGCTAGCCATGGCTGCCCTATCTTAGTAGTGTTATGAGGTGACAGTTGAAGTAATGGTAAGAAGATTTAAGAAGATATGCCTTTTACTTTTAAAAGCAAAATGTTTTTGTGTATTAACATCTCATTATGAAACTCATACATGATGGTACTTTTTTCAGATGTGTGAGCTCTGTAATCTTTTTTTTTTTTTTTTTTTTTTTGAGACGGAGTCTCGCTCTATTGCCCAGGCTGGAGTGCAGTGGCCGGATCTCAGCTCACTGCAAGCTCCGCCTCCCGGGTTCACGCCATTCTCCTGCCTCAGCCTCCCGAGTAGCTGGGACTACAGGCGCTCGCCACCTCGCCCGGCTAGTTTTTTGTATTTTTTTAGTAGAGACGGGGTTTCACCGTGTTAGCCAGGATGGTCTCGATCTCCTGACCTCGTGATCCGCCCATCTCGGCCTCCCAAAGTGCTGGGATTACAGGCTTGAGCCACCGCGCCCGGCCCCCGAGCTCTGTAATCTTTTAAGGTCCTGGAAGCAGTGTTTTTTTTTTTTTTTTTTTTTTTTGAGACGGAGTATCGCTCAGTTGCCCAGGCTGGAGTGCAGTGGCGTGATCTCGGCTCACTGCAAGCTCCGCCTCCTGGGTTCATGCCATTCTCCTGCCTCAGCCTCCCAAGGAGCTGGGACTACAGGCGCCCGCCGCCTTGCCTGGCTAATTTTTTGCATTTTTAGTAGAGACGGGGTTTCACCATGTTAGCCACGATGGTCTCGATCTCCTGACCTCGTGATCCGCCCGCCTTGGCCTCCCGAAGTGCTGGTATTACAGGCGTGAGCCACCGCATCCGGCCTGGAAACAGTATTTTTTAAAGTACATTATATATCTCTGTCAGGAAATTAAAAAGTGTTGACTTATATCTACATTTCAATAAAATGTAAGCCTGTTTCTGTGTTGATAGCGAATCTGTTTAATTTGTCATTGGGCTGTTACCTACCTCAGTGAACTGGTGAAAGGAGAAAATTATGAAACATAGCTCACCAATTTTATTTTTTTATTCTAGTAACTTTAGTGTGGATATTTTCCACCTTTTTTCCTCCAAATAAGCCATTGTGGGTATATGTGTAAATCAGAATTTTATATATATGTAATTTACATCAAGTTAAGCATTTAATTGCTTATATAAAAGTAGTGTTTTATATGTGAGGATTATATTGACTTTCGTCAGTGGGCACATTTTTATTAGAAAAGTACTAAATTCTATCTCAGATGTTCTGCCTGCCTCGGCCTCCCAAAGTGCTGAGATTACAGGTGGGAACCATTGCACCCAGCCAGTTCTCACATTTTCTAACCACGATCCCATGTTCTCAAATATAAAGCTGTCATTACTGGTAATATCTTCTATGTAAACTACCGCATCAACAAGCCTAATTTAATTTGCTTGTGTCGTCTTCATGTGTGTTATGTTTGCTACTTACCAGTTGAAAATTCTACCTTAGTATTCAGGAGTAATTATTGAATATACTAAAAATAAATTTGTATTTTAAAGTATAGTTTATATTTTAAAAACTAAAACACTGTCTCCTGTCCGCCTTCCCCATCGTATAGTTTTCTGATTCAGAATGTGCCAAAAAGGCTTTGGAACAACTTAATGGATTTGAACTAGCAGGAAGGCCAATGAAAGTTGGTCATGTTACTGAACGTACTGATGCTTCGAGTGCTAGTTCATTTTTGGACAGTGATGAACTGGAAAGGACTGGAATTGATTTGGGAACAACTGGTCGTCTTCAGTTAATGGCAAGACTTGCAGAGGGTAAGTGTTCCTTGCTACTACGAATGATTTACTGTAGGTATTGTAATGGAAAAGAAAGGTAGCCATGCAAACTAAGAAGTGGAAAAAGATTTTATCTTATTTTGTAGTTGGCGTTATCCTTGGGCACACTGCATGTTATTTTATAGATGATGTGCCTTGTATTAATGTGTGGAAATCTATATTAACGTGTTTTGAACGCCACAGCATAATTTGCAAGACTTCCTTTATGTAGTGTTTACATGTCATACTTAGGATATTACAAGTTTTTCTTTTTGTAATTTATTTTTTGATGCAAGGTCTAGCTCTGTTGCCCAATTTGGAGTGCAGTTGTGCGATTCTGGCTCACTGCAACCTCTACCTCTTTGGCTGAAGTCCTCCCACCCTAACCTCTAAATAGCTGGGACTAACAGTAGTAAACCACCACCACCGTGCCTGGCTAATTTCTGTTTTGTTGTTGTTGTTGTTGTTGTTGTGGCTAATTTCTGTTTTTTTTTTTTTTGTTGTTGTTGTTGTAGCTAATTTCTGTTTTTTGTTGTTGTTGTTGGTTGGTTGTTTTTTTGTTTTGTTTTTTTTTTTTTTTTTTTTTTTTTTGAGACAGAGTCTCACTGTGTCGCCCAGGCTGGAGTGCAGTGGTGCTATCTCGGCTCACTGCAAGCTCCGCCTCCTGGATTCATGCCATTCTCCTGCCTCAGCCTCCTGAGTAGCTGGGACTACGGGCACCCGCCACCGCGCCCGGCTAATTTTTTGTATTTTTAGTAGAGACGGGGTTTCACCGTGGTCTCGATCTCCTGACCTTGTGATCCGCCCGCCTCGGCCTCCCAAAGTGCTGGGATTACAGGCGTGAGCCACCACGCCCGGCCTCGTTGGTTATTTTTAAGACATGGGGTTACTGCCTGGTGCAGTGGCTCACAACTGTAATCCCAGCACTTTGGGAGGCCGTGGCAGGTGGATTGCCTGAGGTCAGGAGTTTGAGACCAGCCTGACCAGCATGGAGAAACCCTGTCTCCACTAAAAATACAAAATTAAGTGGGCATGGTGGCGCATGCCTGTAATCTCAGCTACTCAGGAGCCTGAGGCAGGAGAATCACTTGAACCTGGGAGGGGGAGGTTGCAGTGAGCTGGGACTGCGCCATTGCACTCCAGCCTGTGCAACAAGAGTGATAGTCCATCTCAAAAAATATATATATAGAGAGAGAGAGAGATGGAGTTTCACAGTTGTTGCCCAGGTTGATCCCTATCTCTGTTTAAGTGAACCACCTCCCTGAGTGCTAGCTAAGATAACAGGCATAAACCACCACACTCGGCCCTCCTTGCAGTTTGTTTTAGTGAAGTGATCATGATATTAACCACCCAGGAAACTTCGTTTCTCTGCTCTCAACATAGTAAGAACTTTAAGACTATTCTTTTACAGGTACAGGTTTGCAGATTCCACCAGCAGCACAGCAAGCTCTACAGATGAGTGGCTCTTTGGCATTTGGTGCTGTGGCAGGTAGGAATTGAATCTTTTCTAATTTTAAATCATTGTTTTTTCATCTAATTCGAAAATTTTCCAAATTTTTACATTCAAAAGGACTTACTGAGAATTCAATTCATCAAGTACTTATAACCTGTTAGTTTCTAGTCTTCTATTTAAGGAAGTGGAGATGTAGGCTAGAATTAACCATGCATCAAAATGAGCTGTCAGGACAATTTTAAACCCTGCACCCCAGTTTTTAGTTGAAACTCATTGACATAATATATTTTAAATTAAATTAAGTGATATATTTTAAAATATATCACTTTTGTTGAATACTACAAGGTCTATATTGTTTGATCGAAAAAATATTTGTTGTAATATTCGAATTCAGAAAATACCAGAGGCATTTAAAAAAGCTTTACTTAAAACTATTGTAGTAGTAAGAGTGTAAAGACAGTTATTTTTTTTAATAGTACATACAAATTTAAGATCATGAATTGGGAGATGGAGATTTTGGACACAACAGGAAAAGAAGGGTGAATTGACATTTTTATAATTGTGTAAAAAGGGATTTAGTTTATAAAACACTCATTCCCCCGCGCGCCTCTCCCCACCTTTTTAAATTTATTTTTTATTATTTTTTTTATGACAGTTGACTTGCTCTGTTGCCCAGGCTGGAGTGCAGTGGTGCAGTCTCGGCTCACTGCAACCTCCACCTCTTGGGTTCAAGCAATTCTTGTGCCTCAGCCTCCCGAGTAGCAGGGATATTTTTAGTAGAGATGGGGTTTCACCATGTTGGCCAGGCTGGTCTTGAACGCCTTACCTCAAGTGATCTGCCCGCCTTGGCCTCCCAAAGTGCTGGGATTACAGATGTGAGCCACTGCGTTGGGCCCTCATGCCTTAATTACCTGTAACTTCTACATTGACCCAAATCTAGGAGATAGGATAGGATTTAATTTTGAAATGTCAAAGACATGCCTTTAGAACATTATAAGAGGAACCTTGTAGTGTAGAGACCCGCCTGCCTCAGCCTCCAAAATCCTGGGCTACAGGCATGAGCAGCCTTACCTGGCTGGTCCTTTGACCTTATATACGAAGTGAGACTGTAACTCAGAAGATATATTTTAGACCCTGGTAGTACTGCATCTGAATGTATGGAGAGGTCCTGTGGTTGCTTCATGACTTTCTTCAAAATTGAAGGCTCAATATTCAATTAAAGTAGAAGATCATTTCTGGTTTTACATTTATTTTTTCACTGCTTTGCCTTCTTAGTGGATGTTCTTAAGTGTGTGAGTACCTTTAGAAAACCTGCCTTTGGTTTCATTTCCTTTCTATCAAATTGTATGACTTATCTTGAAATTTGACAAGCAGTTACTCCCTAGAATTTCTGACAACGATGCCAGTTTATACTTATAAGAAGAATCAACCAGTAAGGCATTTGTGTATTTAGCAGTCATTTGATCCCTCCTTAAGTTATTCCATTGGATTAATACATATTTTGAGTTTATAGTGTTAGCTATTTGATCCTTTATAGTGAATAATTGTCGATTGCTGCTTGCTCTAATTGATACTAAATTCATTACTTAGAGAATTATACCCTATTATTGCAGTTTAAAAGTTTGTTTTTTTTTTTTTAAACCAGAAAACTGTTTACCTATTTTGCTTCCCGTTGTTCATATTGTTCTTTGACAGTTCAGAAAATTTTTAGTTCCTGTTCTAGGTATTCCACTAAAGGGTGGTGAAAGATTTGTTCCAGCCTTCAGGGAATTGATACAGTGACAAAAAGGGGTCATTTATAGACAATTACTGTTACACCCTGGATGCTGTATCAGATACCTTCATTTGCTCTGAATATCTTCAGTTAACTGAAGATTATCCTCTGTTAAATACCAGTTCTATCGTCAGCCATTATTTCTTTTATTATGTATGACTGTGCCTCTCGGGTTCTTTCTTATCATGTAGTTTATATTAAGATTGTTTGAATGTAGGCAGCTAAAATCCTAAAACTCCATATGGATTCCTGATAATAGTCCCTACCCTTTGTCTATGTATCTTGTTATATTCTCTTTTTTAGTGCTGGTGGTAGAGATGATTTTAAAGATCATTCTGTTTTTTTAGACTTACTATAAATTTTTTCTGCATTAAATAACACTCAGGTTTTAGGTGAATATCTGTGTAACTGGATGTTTTTCTCCAGATGGTGGTCATTAAAATACTACATATAACCTGTTGAAATAAAATTGTTGAGTGTTCACTGTGTTTGAGGCCCTTGTCCCCTAAGTCTTTTAAAGCTATTGGGTGAAACCAGGGGTGGATCATCACTATATCCACATTATTTTATTCTGCCAGTTTGATAGGCCCTTTCTAAGATAGGTTAGAGTCTTTATCTTTATGAAACCCATGCTTTATTTTTTACTTTGTCCAAATGATATGACAAATCATTTTTGAAATTAAGATTGGGTTGATAGACAAAATAGCATGGATTTCTGATATCTATACATTTTTTCCCATTTTAGGAAAAAAAAGACAAATTGTGTTATTATTTAAAGTTTACTGACACTGTTCACATGGTCATGTCTTCAAGTTCCTTCAGTATACACCAGTTACATTTCTTCAGCTCCCTGAGATGCCAATTTTGAGCACCTGGGACCCAGGTATTTTATCCTGATACAACTTGGGCTGCACATCCCGGTACTTTTTTGCCCATGTTTTATGGTCGTTTTCTCTCCCCAGCAAGAAACCCGTATATGTGGTAATAAAGTGTTAAAATTGAATCAGATTTTATTGAAAATTAGGTTACTGAATCAAAATTTTGATGTTACATATTTCTATCAAAAGAACTTCAGGAGAGCATTATAGCACCGTGGCAGACTTAATCTTCAGACTTGCCACTGTTGCACTCTGTAGCAGCTTTAAGATGGCGTCCACTGTAGAAATCTTAACAATCTTAAAGATTATATGAGAAAATATATTGGTCACATCCCTCTTATTTTTAATACTGATTGATTTTCCTAAACTTCATAGCTTGTAAGAAAACTCCAGAAATTTTTATGCCTGCCTTGCTAAATTTTTACACTAGGCCAGGAAATCATTAATAAAGTTGACCCATTATGGGCTAGATTTGACAAGTTAAATCTTTGAAAAGTCCTTAAAAAATAATATATACATACTTTTGGAATGGTATGTTTCCCAATGGTGATGTTCTTCCTAAATTGGGAAATAATTGAAACTGTTACAGCTTTTTTATGTGCACTATTTACAATTTTACAATATCCTTTTAAAGTGTTGAGTACTATGGCCTCTAAAAATATAAATACTTGTATTTCCCAAGTACTTGGAATTGAATTCTCAAGATCAGGGTTTTTCAGTCATTTTCTGACCGGTGTGCTTCCCTTTCCCCATTTCCCATTATTCCCAGCTGTATAGTAGTGTAGTGGAATTCACTTGAGATATGGAAGAGTAGTTTAGTCTAGGAAGAGAGAGGGAAAAGTAAGTTTCCCAGGATAATAGGGGGAAAAAAAAGGCCCCAAAGCCTTGTCAATGAGGAATGGGGAAGGAGGTTTTGCTGCCAGGTTTTACTAAGTACATTTCAATAAACCCTGCTGTTGTAGTCCTCTTTTATTAATGCTTTCCTGACATTTACCCTGTTAGTTGAGGCTCTTCATTGTTCCTGCACTGAGCTGTAGAATTCTCTTTTGTTATAGATTTGCAAACAAGACTTTCCCAGCAGACTGAAGGTGAGTTGAAGTGTTTCTATTTTTTATTTTTGTCTTTGAAATAGAATTAAATGTAGTAAGACAGTTTTCTGTATTTATTGTCATATTTTTATACCAGTAATTTGGACTGAATTTTGACACAATGGCACATAGTGGTATATTCATAGTAATCTGTCTATATTTCAGAAGACCTAACCCAAATTAATGGACTTAAAAAAAAATCAAAATAACATTTTTTTTTTTTTGCTTTAGTTTGCTTAAAATTTTCAGCTTTGTTTTTGTTTTATGCCTGTGTGTTCTGAGTGTTGATAAGTTGCATATAGAAGTCAGGAAATAAAGTATTTTCTTGTTAACGAGTAGGCAAGTATTTTAGAACGTGGAATTTGGAAGTTGTCTCAGTATAAAATTACGAATCATGCTGTAAAACTCACCTTTTTTTGCTTAAGACATAGTACTCAGTGATTTATTTAAGCCAGTACCAAGCAATAAGAGGTTTATCCAAACTTCAATTGCAAGCATATTTCAGAGAAACCATTCATTAAATAGGCTATGATTTCTTGTTTTTAGTTATCACTAAATCTCTGTTGCTTGACATGAGCATTTTGCTGTTAATGTAAGTTCTGTATCTTTTGTAGGAGTATGCTTAATGTTTAGGGAAATGATTATGAGAAAGATATGTCATGTTCCATCATAGACAATAATTAAATTTTTTCACAAACAAGATGCTTCTACTCAGTGCTGTTTTGTTAAGAGATTTTAAAAAGATTTTCCCAGATTTACTGTGTTCTGCATTGATCTAGGTTGAACGTGAATATTTGTATAGTACATTTTCTTAATTTTTTTAGTATTCATGGTATATAATCATACTAAACTTGAGAAACTGGAAGAATCAAGCCTTCCTCGGTTGTGTTTAGACTTTCTAGTTTTTTCAAGGATACTTCCATATATTCTGTAAGCTATTCAGTGATTTTCATTTTTGCATAGTTTTAATACACTCTCGAATCTAACTTTTCCAGTAGAATTTGATGTTACATTAAAATTTTGTTTAAAATAAAACTTTATAAAAGAAAAAAATACTTGTATGTTACAGAGAAGCTAAAGTACTTGTAATGCTACCAGAAAGTCATCATTTTATGATATATTTTATGCACAGCCCTAATTTCTCGGTATAATAGTTCTGATACTTTAAGTGATCGTTTATTTTAATTACCGTAATTTCTAATGCACTGTTTTATCCTTAGCTTTGTTGTTATTATGTTTTGGAATGAAATTTGGTCAGATAATATGATTACGGTGAGTTCTGTAACAGCTACTGGTAATATTTTTGTAAATCACGTGAAAGCATTGGAGCAACTGTCTTGGAAAATGCTCTTTAAACTTCCAACCCCAGTATGTTTTGGTAGTAGTGGATATTACACATATATGCTGCTCTTTTCAGTGTTCTTTTATTGTGCTAAAGCATCATTTTTAAAACATTTATTAATAAGATTTATTTTTCTTAATAGGATTGTTATAATAGGATTTATTTTTCTAGGACATTGTCTTTAAACACTTGGATGATTTTTATATGTATTTTAATTCTTTTATAATTACAGTTTGTAGATTTAAAAAACTTCATGGGCAGAAAGCTGAGAGATAGGAAAGGATATAGATTTATTTGGCATTTCACAAGGATTTTGTTTTATCCCTTCTTATTCGGGTATTGAGATTTTGTCTAATCGAATTGATTTTGATAACACGTAAAGTTTAATTTCCCTGTTAAAAATAGGATTTTGAATGTCTGTTTCAAGTATTAGGTTACCTCAGTTTTCTGGCACCTAAAAGCTACTGATACATACTTTAGTAGCAGTATTAAATAAAGTAAAATACTCCAGTGACATCCTAGTTACATGCTTGGGGTGGGTTTTTGGTTTCCTTTAAGTATTTATGAGGGATACTTTCATGCATTTTCCATGAAACTAATTTTTCTCTCTCTTTTTTTAGCTTCAGCTTTAGCTGCAGCTGCCTCTGTTCAGCCACTTGCAACACAATGTTTTCAACTCTCTAACATGTTTAACCCTCAAACGTAAGTAATGGACTTTATTCTTGATATTTCCTATCAAAGTGTTAATAGAGTTGTTTTGAAAAGATATTTTCCATATATTTCTCTCTCTTTTTTTTTTTTTTTTTTAAGATGTAGTTTCGCTCTTGTTGCCCAGGCAGGAGTGCAATGGCACGATCTTGGCTTACTGCAACCTCCGCCTCCCGGGTTCAAGCAGTTCTCCTGCCTCAGCCTCCCGAGTGGCTGGGATTACAGGCATGCGCCACGACACCCGGCTAATTTTGTAGTTTTAGTAGAGACAGGGTTTCACCATGTTGGTCAGACCAGTCTCAAACTCCCAACCTGATGTGATCCGCCCACCTCTGTCTCCCAAAGTGCTGGGATTACAGGCGTGAGTCACTGCGCCCGGCCTGGTATTTCCATATTTCATTTGAAACTGCATAGTTTTGATCCTTTTAAAATAATTTTTCAGACAGGCGTGGAAACTATGCCTAGCTAGTGATTAGGATACTAATAACTGTTAGCATTAGAATGCTAGTAACTATGCCCAGCTAGTGATTAGAATGCTATTTTTTAACTCTTCTCATTGGTTTTAAATATCGTATTTATATTATAGTACATCCAATCAAAATGTAGATTTGTTTCGATTTCGATAAGTTACATTTCATATAATGACAGTTGTATGACTGTTTCATTCAAAGAGTCTTGAATTCTTTTGTTTTCCCAGTACCAAATTTATCTGTAAAATGGTGATAAACTTTTGTAGTAAGTATCGTTTAATAGATAGCATTGAAGTAATAACTTTTTTTGTTGGAGCCATAGTCTCACTCCAGGTTGGAGTGCAGTGGCGCCACTGGCTTTATCTCAGCTCAGTGCAACCTCCATCTCCCAGGTTCAAGCAATTCTCATGCCTTCCAAGTAGCTGGGATTACAGGTGCACACCACCACGCCCAACTACTTTTGTGTTTTCAGTAGAGACAGGGTTTTCCCATGTCGGCCAGGCTGGTCTCGAACTCCTGACCTTAAGTGATCTGCCCGCTTCAGCCTCCGAAAGTGCTGGGATTACAGGCATGTGTCATGATGCCTGGCTGATTTTTATATCTTTATAGTAGAGATAGGGTTTTGCCATGTTGGCCAGGCTGGTCTTGAACTCCTGACCTCAAGTGATGTGCCAGCCTCAGCCTCCCAAAGTGCTGGAATTACAGGCATGAGCTGCTGTGCCTGGCCCATTTAACTATTTAAAAGTCACTTGCAGGTTACGTGGAGTCATAAAATTAGGTTGGGATCAATGTTTTCTATCTTATTTGGCTTTGATTTTCCCCAGAGCCCTATACCTTTTAACTTTTTTTGTTTTTTGAGACGGAGTCACCTAGGCTGGAGTGCAGGGATTTGATATTGGCTCACTGCAACCTCTGCCTCCTGGGCTCAAGCGATTATCCTGCCTCAGCCTCCAGAATAGCAGGGATTACAGGCACCTGCTACCACTCCTGGCTAATTTTTGTATTTTCAGTAGAGACTGGATTTCTCCATGATGGCCAGGCTGGTCTCAAACTCCTGACCTCTGGTGATCTGCCCACCTTGGCCTCCCAAAGTGCTGGGATTACAGACATGAGTCACCATGCCCGGCCTCATTGAAAATTTTTCAATACCAGACTGCAGTATTCTTTGGGAAAGAGACATTCTGTCAGTGTGCTTTTTTTCCAAAGTATTTTTTTAATTCATAGAATATTTAATTTTTTTGATACATTTGTAAATATATACAGTTTGTTTCAATAGTATTTAAGAGTCCTTAATACTTTCTTACAGAGAAGAAGAAGTTGGATGGGATACAGAGATTAAGGATGATGTGATTGAAGAATGTAATAAACATGGAGGAGTTATTCATATTTATGTTGACAAAAATTCAGCTCAGGTATTTTCATCTTTATAAATGATGTTAGGTTGTTTGTCTCTACTTAATCTTCACACATGTGGTGCATGCTATGGTCACTGTCTTCCATTATACTTTTTGTGTGTGTGTACCTGAAAGTAGCTTTAATATAGTGGCTAAATAAACCCTCCAAAATAAAAGAAAATCAGTAACAGTTTGATCAGGGTATGAGAGGAGTTTCTAGTAATGCTCTCAAAGCTTGCTGTGAAATCTTGGCATCTTGATTCATTCTTAGGCTGCATATAAATCATAGAGAAAAGATAAAACAGGGCAAGTTTGGGAGCATAAGTCATTTTTCAATGAAATTCTGCGTATACTTACTAGCCAGTGGAACAATTATGGTAAACCATTTTGTGGTTATAGAGCACTAAGTTTCTACGGGCAACTTGAATAAACTTAACTTGGGTCTATTTTGTATACAGCAACATCTTTACCTTTTTTTCATTTTTTTCTGTGTTTTAGGGCAATGTGTATGTGAAGTGCCCATCAATTGCTGCAGCTATTGCTGCTGTCAATGCATTGCATGGCAGGTGGTTTGCTGGTGAGTTTGAATTTTTTTTTTTTATTCATTGTTTTTAGGACTCTAAAATGAAGACGTTAAACCCAACATGTCTGTTTCTTTCAATAGGTAAAATGATAACAGCAGCGTATGTACCTCTTCCAACTTACCACAACCTGTTTCCTGATTCTATGACAGCAACACAACTACTGGTTCCAAGTAGACGATGAAGGAAGATATAGTCCCTTATGTATATAGCTTTTTTTCTTTCTTGAGAATTCATCTTGAGTTATCTTTTATTTAGATAAAAATAAAGAGGCAAGGATCTACTGTCATTTGTATACAATTTCCTGTTACCTTGAAAAAATAAAAATGTTAACAGGAATGCAGTGTGCTCATTCTCCCTAAATAGTAAATCCCACTGTATACAAAACTGTTCTCTTGTTCTGCCTTTTAAAATGTTCATGTAGAAAATTAATGAACTATAGGAATAGCTCTAGGAGAACAAATGTGCTTTCTGTAAAAAGGCAGACCAGGGATGTAATGTTTTTACTGTTTCAGAAGCCTAACTTTTTACACAGCAGTTACATTTCACATTTCACTAATGTTGATATTTGGCTGATGGTTGAGCAGGTTTCTGAAATACACATCTAGTGTATGGAAATACAAGACAGCTAAAGGGCTGTTTGGTAGCATCTCATTTTGCATTCTGATTAATTGCCAAGAAAGGGAGATTTCAAAATTACAATATTTCTTGATGGTATCTTTTCAATTAATGTATCTGTAAAAGTTTCTTTGTAAATACTATGTGTTCTGGTGTGTCTTAAAATTCCAAACAAAATGATCCCTGCATTTCCTGAAGATGTTTAGTGAGAGTCTGGTAAGCAAAGCAGTCTGAGAAAGAAATAGGAAATGCAGAAATAGGTTTTGTCTGGTTGCATATAATCTTTGCTCTTTTTAAGCTCTGTGAGCTCTGAAATATATTTTTGGGTTACTTCAGTGTGTTTGACAAGACAGCTTGATATTTCTATCAAACAAATGACTTTCATATTGCAACAATCTTTGTAAGAACCACTCAAATAAAAGTCTCTTAAAAAGGCCACAAGAAATCTTCATTTTTCGAATGTTTTAAAGTTACAGAAATTTGAGAATAGAGTATTAGGTTCTTTTAGTTGCAATTCATTACTTGCCATTTGGGAAAATGTGCCAAGTCTGTGGAAACTTGCCCTCACGTTGCCCCCCATGAATTCCTTTATGCCATTATAGTCTAGCCCTGTGTATTTTAGAAGAATGTATCAAAACTGAGGGGTTTACAAAAAAGAAAAGCCAACAGCCGGGCCTTAAAACCTGGGCATTCTTGGTCTCCTGCATTGGGCATATTTGTGAAGAAAAGTTTCACCATTTACAATACATACTTAACAAAATGGCTTAACTTCAAACTGGTTTCCCAAATTGATAGATCTGCATATATTACTGCATTAAGGGGTTTTCAGCTTTCATACTAGGTGGAAAGTAAGCCATCACCATTTATACTCAATTCTCTTCAACTGTTTGTATCCTGGTAAATCTTATGAGTAGGCAATGCTGCTCCTAATTTACCTTCAAATACTGATTTCCTTACCTCATTTGTTCAACTTTTTTTTTTTGTTGGCATTGAAGCACAAATTTTACAGACTTAAGTTTATTTAAAGAGCTTGAGTTTGGGGGAGCATCAGAATTTCTTTTTTTTTTTTTTTTTTTTTTTTTTGAGACGGAGTCTCACGCTGTTGCCCAGGCTGGAGTGCAGTGGCGCGATCTCGGCTCACTGCAAGCTCCGCCTCCCGGGTTCCCGCCATTCTCCTGCCTCAGCCTCCTGAGTAGCTGGGACTACAGGCGCCCGCCACCGCGCCCGGCTAATTTTTTGTATTTTTAGTAGAGACGGGGTTTCACTGTGGTCTCGATCTCCTGACCTTGTGATCCGCCCGCCTCGGCCTCCCAAAGTGCTGGGATTACAGGCTTGAGCCACCGCGCCCGGCCCAGAATTTCATACGAGTCATTTTGTTTGACATTCCATTGTTTTGGTGATTTAATTTGAATAGAAACTCCCAAAGTTCAATTTCTTTTTGAGACGGAGTCTTCCTCTTTGGCCCAGGTTGGAGTGCAGTGATGTGATCTCGGCTCCATCTCCCAGGTTCAAGCAATTCTCCCGCCTCAGTCGCCTGAATAGCTGGGACAGGTGTGCACCATTGTGCCCAGCTAATTTTTGTATTTTTAGCAGAGACGGTTTTTGCCATGTTACCCAGGCTGGTCTCAAACTGATCTCAAGTGATCCACCTGTCCTGGCCTCCCAAAGTGCTGGGATTACAGGCATGAGCCACCGTGCATGGCCTCATTGAAAATTTCTCAATACTAGACCGCAGTGTTCTTTGGGGCAGAGACATTCTGTCAGTGTGCTCTTTTTCCAAAGTATCCCCTGCTATCAATTTTTTCCTTGAACCAAGTCTTGACAGGAAACAAATCTGCTGTGTCATTGCTTTCTAGAGAACCGGACCAGCAAACATGGCCTTCAGTGGTTAATCTCATCTGTGCCAAAATTTAGTCACTACCACAGAATGAAATTTGGTGTTTAACGTTCAGAGGAAATGTGGTTGGAGTGTAGTAACTTGAATAGTGTTGTGCATGGAAAACAGGTCATTTTGGGTGAAACTTGATGTCCAGTCAGTTCCTGAGTCAGCATCCCACTGGTTTGAAAATCTGTAGCTAATCTGGTAATGTCCTTAATTTCCTCCTGCCTGTCAGTATTCCAAAGTGTTCATTTAGTTTCTTTTATCTTTATAATAACAATGACTACCATTTTTGAAAGTTCTGTTTAAGAAATGCTTAATGGGCAATGCAGGTTAGTAACTCCAAGGTCTGCGTGGCCTAGGCAGGTGAGATGGACAGTTGCCTCACTACAGAAGCTTTTTATCATCAAACTCTAGTAAGTTTTGTGGATGGCAAGCTATAGAGATGGTTGATGACTGGTTAGAAAATCATCTGGAATTTAGCCAGCTGAGAAGCTACAGAAATGGCTGGTGTTTCTAATTTTTTTCACTGTGGAAAAATTGTTTTGCTTTTTCTGATAAAGCCACTAAGTATATCTAAAGAACAACCTCGAGCCGGACATGGTGCCTTAGGCCTGTAATCCCAACACTGGGAGACGGAGGCGGGTGGATCACAAGGTCAAGAGTTCGAGACCAGCCTGGCCAACACAGTGAAACCCCATCTTTACTAAGAATACAAATTTTTTTGTTTTGAGATGGACTCTCGCTCTGTCTCTCAGGCTAGAGTGCAGTGGCTCGATCACAGCTCCCTGCAACCTCTACCTCCCGGGTTCAAGCGATTTTCCTGCCTCAGCCTCCCGAGTAGCTGGGACTACAGACATGTGCCACCACACCCGGCTAAGTTTTTGTATTTTTAGTAGAGATGGAGTGTCACCGTGTTAGCCTGGATGGTCTCCATCTCCTGACCTTGTGATCCGCCCGCCTCGGCCCCCCAAAGTGCTGGGATTACAGGTGTGAGCCACCGCACCCGGCCTAAGAATACAAAATGTAGCTGGGCATGGTGGCGTGTGCCTGTTATCACAGCTACTCAGGAGGCTGAGGGAGGAGAATCGCTTGAATGCAGGAGGCAGAAGTTTGCGGTGAGCTGAGATCATGGCACTGCACTCCAGCCTGGGCGACCAAGCAACCAACCAACCTCAGGATGAACAATGCTTTGGAAATAATGCAATGTGTGACCTCGAGGAAATTTTGGCTTATAAATCCGTTTTTTAAAGTAGTTTTTCTCCTTTAAAATGGTGATCGTGGTAAGAAGCACAGAGTTGTACTGAGTAATTAGTTGACTAGTATCTATGGAAAGTACTAGACACTCCCAAGTTTTCCAATTCTGGATTAAGAGAGGCAGGCCTTATGAAAGAGAAAACACTGACTACTCAAAGACTTTCTTTTATTAGTACGTGGGCTGGGATGGATGGGAAGGGATAGATGTAGTGGGCAACCATGGTTAGCATCGGATGCCCATCCCAATGGCCATGAATGTGCCAAACGTGCCGCCACTCTGCATCATGGTTTTCCCAATGCCGCCCATCAGCTCTCGACCCCGCATTCCGATCCTGAGGAGGAAACCAAGATGGGGCTATTTGGTAACAAAAATACCAGAAAGAGTATTAACTGCTCCTTTCCAATTTTTTGCTAACACTAGTCTAGCAACCCCTACATCTCATTTTCCACTTACTGGATATTACCTCTTACTACCTGGGGTAGGTAATGAGAAGGAAAAAGATCCATCTGGGTCTCCAGGGAATTCTGGTGGATGTCATATTAACTGCCTTCAGTTTGTGGAAGGCAGCAGATGCAGTGTAAAATACATAGGCAGAGAAACCAGTTTTTTGGACTGGTGTTGCCTGCAGGTTAAATAAGACCCAATAAAGACATCTATCTTTTAGTTTCTTGTTAATGATTTTGGAGTAAGGTTGGGGTTCAAGAGCCACCTCTGCAATTTACACGTAGTGTGAAGTGTAAAATGGGCATCTCATTATTTACAGGATTTTGAAAACTACAGGATTTAGTACAGTGCTTAACATAGAGTAAGTGCTCGGTAAATGGTAATTTACAATCTGGAGATAGAGCAATAACAGCTCCTAAATGTGAAAATGACTTTCAGAGTGTAAAGTTTGACTGCTTTATCTCTGTTGTATCCTGTATCCACAATAGTAAAACCGCTGAACAAGTTTCTTTCCTCATGCGCAATTGGAAATAAAAATAAAAGCAACAGTAGTAACCAGTTACTGAGCACTTAATATGTGCCAGATTCTGTGCAAAGTATGCTGATCGAATTTTTAGATCTCTATAAGGTAGACGCTGTCTTCATTCTACACTTAAGGAAACCCAGTCTCCAACTTGCCTAAAGTCACCGAACCAGTAAGAAAAGGGCCAGAAAGCAGTTTGACTCTAAAGCTCAAATTCTTAAGCACTGACCCTTCCAACCTGACCTTTCAGATTGAAGGTGGTTTGGAATGAGTCTGGCTCGCGATGGGACAGAGAGGGAAGTCTAAAGGGTTAGGAGGCTGTGTTCAGGCTCCAGGCCGAATGGGGTAGGGCCGGAAGATCTGGTTGTCCTACCCAGAGATCACCGCCCGCGCCCCTCACCTGAGACAGGAAAAGGTGCCGAAGAGCGCCCCGGCCGCCATGCCCACGGCGCAACCCATCACGAAGCCCATCTTGACGCGGTCGAAGCAGCTTGGCTGGGACTGTCCGTAGGGACCCACGGCCACCGGCATCTGCGGGGGATAGGAAAGTGTGGGCCCAGGCGCTGGCCCAAGAGTCGGGCGTGGACGGAGGCGGCAGGCGGGAAGTGGGCCCAAGGGCTCGGGGGAAGTCAGGGAAGGAAAATCCATGGGTAGCCCGACTCCAACACCCTCTTCGCGTTCCGGCCCCGCGTCGCCCTGCGCCTACCTCACCTAGCTCGCGGCCTCGGTCGCTCAGCTCTACGTCTCTCCCGGAAAACGACTGGGAGGGCGCTCGAGGCCCGATGAATCGCTTCCGGATCACGGGGAAGCACTTCCGGGAGCCTGGGGCCCAGGACCGTAGCAGCTTCGGAAGGTGGGCTCTGCCAGCGGGACCATGCTGCTCCGAGCCGCTTGGAGGCGGGCGGCAGTGGCGGTGACAGCGGCTCCAGGGCCGAAGCCCGCGGCGCCCACTCGGGGGCTGCGCCTGCGCGGTACGCTTGGGTCCCGCTCTCCGGGAGGTGCGGACCTGTCCCCTCCGCGCGGCGACGCAACTGAATATTCCGGAGCCTTCCTGTCCACCCTGCTGCCCAGACTCTCTGACCCTTTCTCTCAAACGACACATCCCTCAGACTTTCTTAGGCGGGTCCCCGAGCGGTTGACCCCTGCGCACCACCCCTCGCACCCTGCGCGACAGGCCCCCAGAGCCGTGGAGGCGCGTCCTTCAGACCGCTCCTGGCCAAGTTACAGATGCTGCTCTGGGCTCCCGTGCAGACCGTTAGCTTCGGTCAGAAGGGGCTGCACCTACTCTGGCTCCACGTTCCTTCTAAATGGCTTGGCCCTTTACAGTCTTCCTCCCTAGGAGGCCATTTGAATATCACCTCAACAGCCCCTCCAGGAACCCTCTCTCCCTCTCCTTTACCTCCTTTTACAGCGTGTCAGGTATCTTCTGCTGTTTTCTTTCCATTGAGATTCGACCCCAGCATCCCTTACACTTATCTCACCCCCAGCCAGATTTTTCCTTCTGCCCTTTGGATGCCATGCGTTCATAGTTGCCTTCGGTCTTACTTGGCCACTCCATTCCATTTTTTGTCAGTTGGAGATCATGCTCCTCAGTCTGCTGTTCCCGCAGATACAACCGCTGCCCCGGAGGCGGGGCCAGTGCTGCGACCTCTCTATATGGATGTACAAGCTACAACTCCTCTGGTAAGGATGGAGCTTTTCCCAAGGCTGTTTATTAGGAAGTAAATGATGGGCGTGACCACGCAAAGCAATGGCTGAATCCCTGGAGAAGTGAGAGCCATGAAGGTGTGCTGGAAAAAGCACTGAGCCAGGAGTCAGGAGGCTTAAATTTGAGGCAACTGGCAGTGGCTTTACTACTCACCAGCGATTGACCTTGGTCAAATCACTTCAGCGCAGGCTCTATCGTAGTAGTTGAAAGCATGGGCTCTGGAATGAGCAGAACCACCACTTAGTAACTGTGTGAACTTGGACAAGTTTTAAATGGGTTAAAAGACTAATGCAAGTTTTCACCAGTGTGTGACAAGGGGTATTTGCCTAGGCCCTGTCCTGTCCCAGCCCCTTGTAGATCACATTGCCTGGTGGGAATGGAAACACCAGCAGAAACAGATGTCGGAACAAGGCAGTGTTTGTAGACTACCTGAGGGGAGGCAGAACGATCTGAGTTGGGATGGGTTGTGAGTGGGAGTGTATTAGGTTGATAGTTGGTGGGTAGTTTTGTGGGAACAAAAGAATGTTTGAGGCCTCCTCTAGGCAGTGCCTGAGGGGTTCAGAGTGTCTTGAGGCAGGGTGGGCAGGTCTGAGGGGTGGAGGGGGACCTGAATTGACTATGGTCTCAAGGAAAATGATCTGTTCTGTTGTGCTCAGGACCCCCGGGTGCTTGATGCCATGCTCCCTTACCTAATCAACTACTATGGGAACCCACACTCCCGGACACATGCATATGGCTGGGAGAGTGAGGCAGCCATGGAACGTGCTCGCCAGGTTAGTACACAGGAGTCTAGGAAGTTCTAAGGTCAGACGGGGCAGTGGCCTGTGGGAGGCATTTCCTTCTTGGTAGGTGTGCATGGATGTAGAAGTGGTTTTGGATTCTTTCTGGAAGAGATTCAGAGAGCAGCCTTGGAGTTTGACTGCAGGCATTTGATTAGTTCCCATATTTCCTGGCTAAATGACTTGGGCAAGTTATCTAATTTCTCTAAGCCTTATTTTCCTCACATTTAAAATGGAGATTCTACTCTGTAGGGTTACTGGGTGGGTTAAATAAGACCATGTTGGTAAAGTGTTTATTAACACAACACCGATAAGTAAGAAGTACTATAAGTAGTAAGAGCTCAATAGTTCTTTTTTTTTTTTTTTTTAAGAGGTGGAGTTTTCACATGTGTTGCCCAGGTTGTAGTGCAGTGGTGCGCAATCTTGGCTCACTGCAACCTCTGCCTCCCAGGTTCAAGTGATTCTCCTGCCTCAGCCTCCCAAGTAATAGGTATTACAGGCACACGCCACCATGCCTAGCTAATATTTTTGTATTTTTATTTATTTATTTATTTAGTATTATTATTATTTTTTGAGACAGAGTTTTGCTCTTGTTGCCCAGGCTACAGTGCAGTGGCACAATCTTGGCTCACTGCAACCTCCGCCTCCCAGGTTCAAGCAGTTCTCCTACCTCAGCCTCCCAAGTAGCTGGTATTACAGGCGTGCGCCACTACACCTGGGGAATTTTGTATTTTTAGTAGAGATGGGGTTTCTCCATGTTGTTCAGGCTGGTCTTGAACTCCTGACCTCAGGTGATCCACCCATCTCGGCCTCCCAGAGTGCTGGGATTACAGGCGTGAGCCACCGTGCCCGGCCTAATATTTTTGTGTTCTTAGTAGAAATGGAGTTTCACCATGTTGACCAGGTTGGTCTCGAACTCCTGACCTCAGGTGATCTTTCCACCTTGGCTTCCCAAAGTGCTGGGGTTACAGGGGTGACCCACCACACCTGGCCAATAGTTAATTAAAAAAAAAAAATTATTAGTTTGCATTGGGCTGGAAAAGAGCCTGGGATCTGGGATATAACTAGAATTTGATTCTAGTAGGTGCAGAGCTTCATCCAGGGCAATTTGGTGAATGCAGTGGAGCTCTTCTTGCTCCAGGGCTGTCCCACCTGTGTCTGCAGCTCTATTTCTGCCTGGGGAACTGATGTTATATATCTCTGTTTCTTGACTTGCAGCAAGTAGCATCTCTGATTGGAGCGGATCCTCGTGAGATCATTTTTACTAGTGGTGCTACTGAATCCAACAACATAGCAATTAAGGTAAGAGAAGGGAACCAGAGGGCATATGTGGGCTTTCCTGACCTGGGAGATAGTGTCCGTCCACCTCATTTGGACTCGTATATGTATTTCACAGCCACCCATCCCCACCCTATTGTGAAGAGACGGCTTACACTCTTTCTGATTTGTTGCTTCCTTTAACTCTTTGCAGTCTACTCTTAAGTCTTTCCTCCTGTTGGTCTGAGTTGAGTGAGGTAATTGGATAGCAAAGGAGGTGGCCCTCAGGCCATTAACCATTTGTCTGGCAGTTACTTCAGAGAGTGGATAATGGTGATTGAACCGTTTCTCCATTCTTTTTTTTTTTTTTCTTTTTTTTTTTTTGAGAGAGAGTCTCACTCTTGCCAGGCTGGAGTGCAGTGGCACAATCTCGGCTCACTGCAACCTCCGCCTCCCAGGTTCAAGTGATTCTCCTGCCTCAGCCTCCCGAGTAGCTGGCACTACAGGCGCCCGCCACCATGCCCAACTAATTTTTGTATTTTTAGTAGAGACGGGGTTTCACCATGTTGGCCAGGATGGTCTCAATCTCTTGACCTCATGATCCGCCTGTCTTGGCCTCCCAAAGTGCTGGGATTACAGGTGTGAGCCACCATTCCCAGCCTTTCTCCATTCTTTTTATCTAGTAACAACAAGTTATATGTGTGATTTCAAGGCTGCCCTCCTCTCAGCCTTCCTTTTTCTTTCTAATCAGATCTATTTGCAAGAAGTTCCTCCTGTTTCTTTAGATATCTCCATTTTGAAGTGCTTGTCTTTGTGGTGCCCTCCGCAGGCATTCACATGGTCTTCCATTCTGGGATCAGTCATTTTGTCCTTGGTACATAAAAGATCTTTGGTGCTAATGCAAGGAAAATGATACTTTTAGTAGTCATGTTGGTGTTTCATAGAACATAATCACATTTCACTGGGCCTGGTTGCCAGGATTACTTGAGTAAATGCCAAGGCTCTGATAAATTGTGGCCTGCTGTAGTTTGAACTCTGGCTCCACTCAGTCTCATCTTTGTCTTTGAACTGTGCTTCCAGCATTGGTTTCTTTGACCTTGGCCTGAATGTAGGAGGCCTAGGACGGGCTTCAGGGTCATCAGCACTCTGCCTGATCATGTTAGCAGGAAGACGTCTTTCCTTGGGACTGCAGAGACCACAGAGTCAGGGTGAAGGTTCCTCCAAAGGTGGAGATGGTTTCTGATGGAGAGCATTTTCAAAACTTTGAAAATATTTTCTTTGGAAGTCTCCACAGATTCCAAACCTATAGGTCAAGGATCGCTAAGAGTACCTGTGATGGTGTTTCCTTTAATCTCCATAATTGATAGAGTAAAATAATCTGTAAGTTATTAAATAAATCTACATCATGGATAACTGAGATAAAATAAGGTGTGTGGGTGGTGAAATGTCATCTAAATGAAATTTTTTAAACAACTGTAACATTTTGAACTACCATCACCATCCCACAACTTTTTTTTTTTTTTTTTTGAGACAGAGTCTTGCTCTGTCGCCCAGGCTGGAGTGCAGGGGCATGATCTCAGCTCACTGCAAGCTCTGCCTCTTGGGTTCACGCCATTCTCCTGCCTTAGCCTCCTGAGTAGCTGTGACTACAGGCGCCTGCCACCACGCCCGGCTAATTTTTTGTATTTTTAGTAGAGATGGGGTTTCACCATGTTAACCAGGATGGTCTCGATCTCCTGACCTCATGATCCTCTCGCCTTGGCCTCCCAAAGTGCCCCGCAACCATTTTTACATTACTGATGTAAATACTTTTTGGGATAAAATAGAGTATAAATCAATTATACATGTTTCTCATTTATGTTCTTTGTCCTCATGCACAGACCATTTTTACAAAGTTATAATTTTGGCCTATATGTTTTAATATTCTGCTTTTATTTTATTTATTTATTTATTTATTATTTTTTATTTATTTATTTATTTTTTTGAGACGGAGTCTCGCTCTGTAGCCCAGGCTGGAGTGCAGTGGCCGGATCTCAGCTCACTGCAAGCTCCGCCTCCTGGGTTCACACCATTCTCCGGCCTCAGCCTCCCGAGTAGCTGGGACTACAGGTGCTGCCACCTCACCCGGCTATTTTTTGTATTTCTTAGTAGAGACGGGGTTTCACCGTGTTAGCCAGGATGGTCTCGATCTCCTGACCTCGTGATCCGCCCATCTCGGGCTTCCAAAGTGCTGGGATTACAGGCTTGAGCCACCGCGCCCGGCCTATTTATTTATTATTTATTTATTTTTTGAGACGGAGTCTCGCTCTGTCACCCAGGCTGGAGTGCAGTGGCCGGATCTCAGCTCACTGCAAGCTCCGCCTCCCGGGTTCACGCCATTCTCCTGCCTCAGCCTCCTGAGTAGCTGGGACTACAGGCGCCTGCCACCTCGCCTGGCTAAGTTTTTTTTGTATTTTTAGTAGAGACGGGGTTTCACTGTGTTAGCCAGGATGGTCTCGATCTCCTGACCTTGTGATCCGCCCGTCTCGGCCTCCCAAAGTGCTGGGATTACAGGCTTGAGCCACCGCGCCCGGCCCATTTATTTATTTTTTAACAAGCCAGAGTCTTGGCCGGGCCCAGTGGCTCACACCTATGATCCGAGCGCTTTGGGAGGCTGAGATGGGCAGATCACCTGAGGTCAGGAGTTCGAGACAGGCCTGACCAACATGGTAAAACCCCATCTCTACTAAAAATGCAAAAACTAGCCAGGTGTGATGGCGCACGCCTGTAATTCCAGCTACTTGTGAGGCTGAGGCAGGAAAATCCCTTGAACCCAGAAGGCGGAGGTTGCGGTGGGCTGAGATGGCGCCATTGTACTGTAGCCTGGGCAACAAGAGCGAAACTCTGTCTCAAAAAAAAAAAAGAAAAAAAAGACACGGTCTTACTCTGTCACCTAGGCTGGGGTGCAGTGGCACAATCGCAGCTCACTGGAGCGTTGAACTCCTGGACTCAAGCGATCCTCTCATCTTAGCCTCACAAGTAGCTAGGCTTACAGGCGTGTAGTTGCGTGCTTGGCTAATTTTGTTATTTTAATTTTTGTAGAGATGGAGGTCTCACTATGTTGCCCAGGCTGGTCTTGAACTTCTGGGCTCATGTGATCCTCCTGCCTTTGCCTCCCAAAGTTCTGAGATTACTTCCTTGAGCCACTGCACCTGGCTTTGTGTTCTGCTGTTAAAGGTAATATTCTTTTATAAGCTCTGGGGGGAGATGCACATTTTCTTTTAAGTTTTTAGTTTTTGAAAAATAATTCTGTCACATGTGGTGTGTTTTTTTAAAACCAATGGAAAAATTTTAAATGAAGTGTAGGCATTCGGTCACACCTGTAATCCTAGCACTTTGGGAGGCTGAGGCAGGCAGGTTGTCTGAGCTCTGGAGTTCGAGACCACCCTGGGCAACATGGGAAAACCCCATCTCTACTAAAAAATACAAAAAATTAGCCAGGCATGGTGGCCATAATCCCAGCTACTTGGGAGGCTGAGACACGAGAATTGCTTGAACTCGAGAGGCAGAAGGTGCAGTGAGCTGAGATCACGCCACCGCACTCCAGCCTGGGTGACAGAATGAGACCGTCTCAAAAAAATAAATAAATAAAAATAAAATAAAATAAAATGAAGTGTAAATCTTCCTCTCCTTCCCCGAGGACCCCGCTCCCTGGTCCTGTTCTACAAAGTTGATACTATTAATTCTTTTTTTTTTCTTTTTCTTTTTTTTTTGTTTTGTTTTTTTTAGAGGGAGTCTCGCGCTGTCGCCCAGGCTGGAATGCAGTGGCCGGATCTCAGCTCACTGCAAGCTCCGCCTCCCGGGTTTGCGCCATTCTCCTGCCTCAGCCTCCTGAGTAGCTGGGACTACAGGCACCCGCCACCTCGCCCGGCTAGTTTTTTGTATTTTTTAGTAGAGATGGGGTTTCACCGTGTTAGCCAGGATGGTCTTGATCTCCTGACCTCGTGATCCGCCCGTCTCGGCCTCCCAAAGTGCTGGGATTACAGGCTTGAGCCACCGCGCCCGGCCATTTTTTTTTTTTTTTTTCTTTTTCAAGGGAGAGTCTCACTGTGGCACCCAGGCTGGAGTGCAGTGACGTAATCTTGGCTCACTGCAACTTCTGCCTCCAGGGTTCAAGTGATTATCCTGCTTTATCTTCCCAAGTAGCTGGGATTACAGGAGCCTGCTACCACGCCCAGCTAATTTTTGCATTTTTAGTAGAGACAGGGTTTCACCATGTTGACCAGGCTGGTCTCGAACTTCTGACCTCAGGTGATCCACCTGCCTCAGTGTCCCAAAGTGCTGGGATTACAGGTGTGAACCACCGCTCCTGGCCCCTTTTTTTTTCTTTCCTTTTTTCTGTTTTTTAAGACAGTCTTGATCTCACCCAGGCTGGAGTGCAGTAGCCAGATCTCAGCTCATGGCAGCCTTGACCTCCTTGGCTCAGGTGATCCTCCTGAGTAGCTGGGACTACATGCCAGGCTTTTTTTTTTTTTTTTTTTTTTAGTATAAATTAAGTCTCACTATGTTGCCCAGGCTGGTCTTGAACTCCTGAGCTCAAGTGATCCTCCTGCCTTAGCCTCCCAAAGTGGTGGGATTACAGGCATTGACTACCACTACATTCAGCCTCTTTTTTTTCTTCTTTTTTTTTTTTTTTGACACAGAATCTCGCTCTGTCGTCCAGGCTTGAGTGCAGTGGCTCGATCTCGGCTCACTGCAAGCTCCACCTCCCGGGTTCACGCCATTCTCTTGCCTCAGCCTCCCAAGTAGCTGGGACTACAGGCGCCCGCCACCATGCCTGGCTAATTTTTTGTATTTTTAGTAGAGATGGGTTTCACTGTGTTAGCCAGGATGGTCTCGATCTCCTGACCTTGCGATCTGCCCGCCTCGGCCTCCCAAAGTGCTGGGATTACAGGCATGAGCCACCGCGCCCAGTCTCTATTTTCTTTTTTCTAAATTAATTAATTAATTTATTTTGAGACAGAGTCTCACTCTGTCGCCCAGGTTGGAGTGCAGGGGTGTGATCTCGGCTCACTACAACCTCTGCCTCCTAGGTTCAAGCGATTCTCCTGCCTCAGCCTCCTGAGTAGCTGGGATTACAGGTGCGTGCTACCACACCTCGCTAATTTTTGTATTTTTATTTATATTTATTTATTTATTTTTTGAGAAAGAGTTTTACTCTTGTTGCCCAGGCTGAAGTACAATGGCGCAACCTCGGCTCACTGCAGCCTCCGACTCCTGGGTACAAGCGATTCTCCTGCCTCAGACTCCAGAGTATCTGGGATTACAGACATTTACTACCACACCTGGCTAATTTTTGTATTTTTTTTAAGTAGAGACAGGGTTTCTCCATGTTGATCAGGCTGGTTTCGAACTCCCAACCTCAGGTAATCTGCCCTTCTCAGCCTCCCAAAGTGCTGGGATTTACAGGTGTGAGCCACTGTACCCGGCCATTTTTGTATTTTTAGTAGAGACGGGGTTCCACCATGTTCATCAGGCTGGTCTCAAACTCCGGATCTCGTGATTGATTGCCTGCCTCAGCCTCCCAAAGTTGTGAGATTATAGGCATGAGCCACTGCACCTGGCATCCTATTTTTTTTTTTTTTCTTTTTGAGACGGAGTCTCACTCCATTGCCCAGGCTGGAGTGCAATAGCACTCTTCACTCACTGCAACCTCCGCCTCCTGGTTTCAAGTTATTCCCCTCCCTCAGCCTCCTGAGGAGTTGGGATTATAGGTGCGTGCCACTGGGCCTGGCTTATTTTTTTATTTTTAGTAGAGATGGGGTTTCTACATGTTGGCCAGGCTGGTCTCAAACTGGTGATCTCCTGACCTTAGGTGATCCGCCCGTCTCGGCCTCCCAAAGTGCTGGGATTACAGGCGTGAGGCACTGCACCTGGCCACTGTTTTTTTTTCTTAAATGAGATAAATGGTTTTTTAAATTTCTTGTAATAGTTGAAATTCCAGAAATTTTTTAATGTACCTTTATTGTTTCTTCTGATATTAACAGTAATACCTACTCATGACTTTGTTTACTGTTATATCACTGGCACCTAGAAAATTACTTGGGATACTGGAGGTGCTAAATATTGGTTGAATGAATGAATCATAAATTCCAATAATATAGAGAACTCTAAACACATTTTCACTGCTAATTTGCTGTATATTTCTCCAGATTTTTAAATACCTACATTAATCTGTATACTATTATCATTTTAATAGATTTTATTTTTTATAGCAGTTTTAGGTTCACAGCAAAATTGAAAGGAAGGTACAGAAATTTCCTATATATGCCCAGCCCCAGGTATGCACAGCCTTCTGCCATTATTAGCATCTTCCATCAAGTGGTACATTTGTTCCAATTGACGACCTGGTATGGATACATCATTATCACCCAAAGTCCATAGCTTATATTAGGAATCACTGGTGTTGTACATTCTGTGGGTTTGGACAAATGTGATTTATTCTAGTGAATTACTGAACTTGAGCGGGCTTCGGGAAGCTCTGAATTTGTATTTGACTGGGCAGAAGTATGGGTAGCTTGAGACCCCTGGGACTTATGTCTGGTATCTGAACTAGGGGCAGTCTTATGTGATTGAGCCCTTAATCCATGGGGTTTTCACTAAGTCTGCAGAGTTAGCCTCAGAATTGAATTATAGGATACTCAGTTGGTATGAAAGAACTGGTGTTGGAGCATACTGTTCTTGCCCATTTTTCCTTTACAAATGATGTTGAAGTCATTGCTGTCTCTCTCAGTATGTTCTCCTTCCATCTATCACCACCAATTTCTAGGGGGTGGCCCGATTCTACAGGTCACGGAAAAAGCACTTGATCACCACCCAGACAGAACACAAATGTGTCTTGGACTCCTGCCGTTCACTGGAAGCTGAGGGCTTTCAGGTCACCTACCTCCCAGTGCAGAAGAGTGGGATCATTGACCTAAAGGTAGGAGTGGCTATTGGCAGGAGGAGCAAAAATGGAGGAACTTGGCTTCAGCTTGTAAATTTCTCTTTTGGGCCCTAGCTGGAGCTTGAAGGAATGGATCTAACAGGATGAAGTTTAGAGAAATGGGCCTGGCAGAGAATGAGATCATGTTCCCCTTGAGTGTGTACTGTCCTCCTTTTCTCTGGAGGACTTGTTTCTTTTTCTTTTTTTTCTTTTTTTTTTTTTTTTTTGAGATGGAGTCTCGCTCTTTTGCCCAGGCTAGAGTGCAGCTCACTACAAGCTCCACCTCCCGGGTTCACACCATTCTCCTGCCTCAGCCTCCCAAGTAGCTGGGATTGCAGGCGCCCACCACCACGCCCAGCTAATTTTTTGTATTTTTAGTAGAGATGGGGTTTCACCGTGGTAACCAGGATGGTCTCGATCTCCTGACCTCGTGATCTGCCTGCCTCAACCTCCCAAAGTGCTGGGATTACAGGCATGAGCCACAGTGCCCAGCCTTCCTTTTTTTTTTTTTTTTTTTGAGGCAAAGTCTCGCTCTGTCATCCAGGCTGGATTGCAGTGGTACAATCTCGGCTTACTGTAACTTCCACCTCCTGGGTTTAAGCATTTCTCCTGCCTCAGGCTCCGAAGTAGCTGGGACTACAGGTGTGCACCACCAGGCCCAACTAATTTTTGTATTTTTAGTAGAGATGGAGTTTCTCCATGTTAACCAGGCTGGTCTTGAACTTCTGACCTCAGGTGATCCACCCGCCTCAGCCTCCCAAAGTGCTGGGATTACAGGCGTGAGCCATTGCGCCCAGCCTTGATTAGCTTTTTTCACTAATCATAAGTCTTTGGGAATTCATTCCTTGCTGCATGTGCCAGTAGTTTGTTCCTTTTGATTGATAAGTAGTAGTCCATGTTATGGATGTACCAAAATCATCTGTTGAAGGACATCTGGGTAGTTTCTAGGTTTTTGCTATTATGAATAAAGTTACTGTGAACATTTGTGTAAGATGTTTTGTGAATTTAATTTTCATTTCTCTGGGATAAATGCCCATGCGTACAGTTACTGGGTTGTATGGTAATTTCATGTTTAGTGTGATGAGCAACAGAAACTGTCAAATTCTTTTCCAAAGTGGTTGTGACATTTACATTCCCACTAACAATGTATGAACCATTCAGAGTCTGTGCATCCTCACCAACATTTTGTGTTGTCACTGTTTTTAGTTAACTATTCAGATAGGTATGTAGTGTAAGACTCCTTTTCATGACTAAGCTTGCCTATATTCTGATTTAGGAGGACTTTGTTTGCACTATCTAGTCACCTTACTCCTGCATATCCCTAGGAACTAGAGGCTGCTATCCAGCCAGATACTAGCCTGGTCTCAGTCATGACTGTGAACAATGAGATTGGAGTGAAGCAGCCCATTGCCGAAATAGGTGAGTATCATGGCTTATCCCTGATCCCTGCCCACTATGGCGGTCTGTATGATGTAGTAGACTGAGAGCTGTAATACTCTGTGGAGTGTAGTTAGGAAATCAAGTGAAAGAGAGCCTAAGTGCTTTGTTCAAGGACATTGTAAGTATCACAGGCAGTATTTGAATCTAGGTCTATTACCATTTTTTTTTTTTTTCATTGAGACAGAGTGTCACTCTGTTGCCTAGGCTGGAGTGCAGTGGTGTGATCTCAGCTCCCTGCAACCTCCACCCCCTGGGTTCAAATGATCCTCCCGCCTCAGCCTCTCAAGTAGTGGGACTACAGGTGTGCACCACTATGCCTGGCTAATTTTTGTATTTTTAGTAGAGATGGGGTTTTGCCATGTTGGCCAGACTGGTCTCGAACTCCTAACCTCAGGTGATCTGCCCTCCTTGGTGTCCCAAAGTGCTGGGATTACAGGCATGAGCCACTGCGCCCCGCCAGGTCTAGTACCTTTTATGGTTTTTAATTTTATTGCAGTTGCTGCCAAAACCAACCACAAAACAAAAAAGCCTTCTACCCTTTTTCATTTTAGAACATCTTTTTATTATCCCCACATAGAGCTCACCCTGTAATTTCTTCAGGCACGTTAGCACAAAGATCTCTTAATCTTTTTTTTTTTTTTTTTTTTTTTTTTTAATCAAAAGGGATCTAGAAACTAATCTGACATTTTGAAAGACTGGTGTTAATGAGGTGGTAAGAATCGTATGCATGAGAGTATCAGGAGTGTTTTGATCTGGTGTTTTGCCCTTCATCTTTTTTATTCTAAAGAAGGGAAGCTACTGAGAGACAGAGGGAGGAAGGAAGAAGGGGGAGGAGAGAAGGAAAAGAAGAGGGAGAAGGGGTGGAAGGACGGAGGGGAGGAGTTTAATATTGACAGAGGTCATTTACTGTTGTTGGAGATAATTCACAGTGCACTGTGGGACAGTGACAGATAACTTTCCAACATTGTGCTGTGGGTCTTCCCCTCTGTTTCCTCAGGGCAGATTTGCAGTTCCAGAAAGGTGTATTTCCATACTGATGCAGCCCAGGCTGTTGGAAAAATCCCACTTGATGTCAATGACATGAAAATTGATCTCATGAGCATCAGTGGTCACAAAATCTACGGTCCCAAAGGTACCAGCCCCTCTAGAGTTCTTTCTGTACCTTACAGCAAGACCTTTGATAGGTGTTTGTCAGAGTCATTTGGGACTACTATTGCTCTCAGAGGAAGTTGTACATTCAGAGTCCCTTGTAGAATGCAAATGTCATTTAGCAATAGGCAGAAACACTTGCCTGTTTGTAGACCTTAGCAGTTACTATACATCAGGCCATTCTTTCTTGCTGACTTTAACAAATCCTTAGCAAGCGTGTAGATCTTAATTTGGTTGAGGAGAAAGGGGTTTTGTCAAATCAAATTTATCTAGATAAGCCCAGCTATCTTGTTTTCCCCACTATGATGTGCAGAGCAGCTATTTGAGTCCTTCATTCCCAGTGTCTTGCTATAGCTCAGGGGAAGATTGCATGGGATTTGACATCTCTTTGTGTTTATTATGATTATGATTTTTTTTTTTTTTTTTTTTTTTTTTTTTTTTGAGACGGAGTCTTGTTCAGTCGACCAGGCTGGAGTGCAGTGGTATGATCTGGGCTCACTGCAAGCTCCCTCCTGGGTTCACGCCATTCTCCTGCCTCAGCCTCCCGAGTAGCTGGGACTACAGGCGCCCACCACTACGCCTAGCTACTGTTTTTGTATTTTTAGTAGAGACGGGGTTTCACCGCATTAGCCAGGATGGTCTCGATCTCCTGACCTCGTGATCTGCCCGTCTCAGCCTCCCAAAGTGCTGGGATTATAGGCATGAGCCACCACACCCAGCTATCTTTGCGTTTATTCTTAGAATACTTCATAGTCTGTTACCCTGTTAAGTCTCTCATGGATACTTATTTGTTCCCTATGGTCCTGTTGGAATGTGTTCAAGCTTGAGTTATGCCTCTTTCCCTTAACCCTCGGGAATAGACTGTTGTCCTCTGTTTTGTGAAGGTAACCATAAAATATCAATATAAAATATAACTCCTCTTTCTCAAGTGAGGGCCTTTTTTGGGTTGATGTCTTTGCTGGTATCCTTTTTGTACCTGCAGGGTGTGTTATCTGGGTGTATACTTTGTGGAAGTAGGTATAATAGCTTCTGGAAGTATGGAAGATGGCTTCTGAGGGTTCCCAGAGGTTGTAAAGAGTGTTTTTTGTGAGCTATTATTTCAAAAAGCTCAATAAGAATTCTATCTTTTAATAAAATGTTGCTTTTATTGGCTTTTATTGTAGATAAGTCTTTTTGATAAAAACCAATGAACTCAGGCTGGATACCCTATTCTTCATCATGTCCTATTTCACATTATATGCCTGTGTTAAAACATCTCGTGGGCTGGGCACGGTGGCTCACGCCTGTAATCCCAGCACTTTGGGAAGCCAAGGCAGGTGGATCACGAGGTCAGGGGTTCAAGACCAGCCTGATCAACATGGTGAAATCTCATCTCTACTAAAAATACAAAAATTAGCCGGGTGTGGTGGCGTGTGCCTTTAATCCCAGCTACTCAGGAGACTGAGGCAGGAGAATCGCTTGAACCCAGGAGCCGGAGGTTGCAGTGAGCCGAGATCGTGCCACTGCCTGGGTG
Source organism: Macaca nemestrina (assembly GCF_043159975.1). Classification (NCBI taxonomy): domain Eukaryota; kingdom Metazoa; phylum Chordata; class Mammalia; order Primates; family Cercopithecidae; genus Macaca; species Macaca nemestrina. Next base: position 29,174,772 of record NC_092139.1, read on the forward strand.
ACAGGCAAGACTCCCTCTCAAAAACAAAAAAAAATTTCATGTACTCCATAATATATATATCTCCTATGTACTCACAAAAATTAAAAAAAAAACACCAATGAACTCATTGATCAGAAGCTCTGATCAACACTTACATGTGTACAGGTATCCCTCATTATCTGACCTCCTGCTTTCCAAGCCCAGAATCTAAATAGATTTAGATAATGTGGTATTCTTCACTGTCCAGACATGGTATTTGAGCACTTGCTGTTTGAATTCGGGAACTGTATAGACTCAGATAGTATAAGATTCTTGAATTTTTTAAAATGGAGAAATGAAATAATTCTTAATAAATACAGTTTAGTACATTATTTTATTCATTTGTTTTATAGGGACAAGGTCTCACTCTGTCGCTCAGGCTGGAGTGCAGTGGTGCTATCCTACCTTGCCGCAGCTTCAATCTCCTGGGCTCAAGCAACCCTCCTACCCCAGCCTCACCAGTAACTAGCACTACAGGTGTGCACCAACACCCTAGCTAATTTTTTTTTCTTTTTCTTTTTTTTGTTTTTTTGAGACAAAGTCTTACTCTGACGCCCAGGCTGAAGTGCAGTGGTGTGGTCTTGGCTCACTGCAACCTCTGCCTCCCGGGTTGAAGGGATTCTTCTCCCTCAGCTTCCTGAGTAGCTGGGATTACAGGCCCACCGTGCCCAGCCACACCTGGCTAATTTTTTTTTTTTTTTTTTGAGACGAAGTCTTGCTCTTGTCCCCCAGGCTGGAGTGCTATGGCGAGATCTCAGCTCACTGCAACCTCTGCCTCCCGGGTTCAAGCGATTCTCCTGCCTCAGCCTCCTGAGTAGCTGGGATTACAGGTGCCTGCCACCACACCTGGCTAATTTTTGTATTTTATTTTATTTATTTTATTTTATTTTATTATTTTATTTTTGAGATGGAGTCTCGCTCTGTCACCCAGGCTGGAGTACAGTGGCGCCATCTTGGCTCACTGCAAGCTCTGCCTCCAGGGTTCTTGCCATTCTCTTGCCTCAGCGTCCCAAGTGGCTGGGACTACAGGTGCCTGCCACCACGCCCGGCTAATTTTTTTTTGTGTGTGTATGTGTTTTTAGTAGAGATAGGGTTTTACTGTGTTAGCCAGGATGGTTTCGATCTCCTGACCTCGTGATCCACCCGCCTCGGCCTCCCAAAGTGCTGGGATTACAGGCGTGAGCCACCGTGCCCGGCCTAAGTTTTGTATTTTTAGTAGACATGGGGTTTCACTATGTTGGCCACGCTGGTCTTGAACTCCTGACCTCAGGTGATCTGCCCCCTTCGGCCTCCCAAAGTGCTAGGATTACAGGTGTAATCCTGCTCACGGCCTAATGCGTGGCTAATTTTTAAAACAGTTTTTGTAGAGATAGAGGTTTCACTATGTTACTCAGGCTTGAATTCCTGACCTCAAGCAACTCTCCTGCCTCAGTCTCCCAAAGTGCTGGGATTACAGGCATGACCCACTGCACCCAGTTTATTTAAAATCTGGTGTCCTTCATAATAAATTTGGAAACCACTGCCTTAATTTTTATAGTACCTCCATTCTCAGCATAAACAGTTTTTCTGTGTGGGAGAAGAACTGTCAAGTGCCAATTCTATTCAGAAGCCCTGATTACTTGGTGAATAACTTCGCACGCTCATGCTCATATTTTGGCACAAAATTTCTGTAATTAGGCTTGTTTAGTCACAGGTTATACACATTTTTAAGTTTTTTGTTTTTTGAGTCAAGGTCACTCTGTTGCCCAACCTGGAGTGCAGTGAATGTCACAATCATAGCTCACAGCAGCTTTGACCTCCTAGGCTCACGTGATCCTCCTGCCTTAGCCTCCAGGGTAGCTGGGACTATAAGTGCATGCCACCATGCCCAGCTAAATTTTAATTTTTTTTTTTTTTTTGTAGACACGGTGTCTCACTATGTTTCTCAGGCTTGTCCCAAACTTCTGGTCTCAAGTGATTGTCCTTCCTTGGCCTCCCAGAGTGCTGGGATTATAGTCATGAGCCACCATGCCTCACCAATTTTTTTTAAATTTTGATTTTATTTTGAAAAAGTAATATTCATGTGGTTCAAAATTCAAAAACTATAAAAAGTGCACAGACAGCTGGGCGCAGTGGCTCATGCCTGTAATTGCGGCACTTTGGAAGGCCAAGGCGGGCGGATCACGAGGTCAGGAATTTGAGACCAGCTTGGCCGACATGGTGAAACCCCATCTCTACTAAAAATACCAGATTAGCCGTGTGTGGTGGCAGGTGCCTGTAATCCCAGCTAATCAGGAGGCTGAGGCAGGAGAATCACTTGAACCCGGGAGGTGGAGGTTGTAGTGAGCCAAGATCACGCCATTGCACTCCAGCCTGGACAACAGAGCAAGACTCTGTCTCAAAAAAAAAAAAAAAAAAGGCACAGACACAAGTCTACCTCTCACCTCTGTCCTCCAGCTATGCAGTTCCCTTCTGGGGAGATAATTTCTTTCTTTTTTTTTTCTGATTTTCTCTCGTTATGGGAAGGCAATTTCTTGGGTTTTTCTACAATTACCTATGTGTTTACAAACAAGTATATGCTTCTCCACCCATCTTTTTTATCCAGATGATAGCATACTGTACTCACTGTTTTGATCTTGCATTTTTCACCTAATAATACGTCTTTTTTTTTTTTTTTTTTTTTATTGCGACAGGGTCTTGCTGTGTCACCCAGGCTGGAGTGCAGTGGTGTAATCTTGGCTCACTGCAACCTCTGGCTCCCAAGTTCAAGCAAGTCTCCTGCCTCAGCCTCCTGAGTAGCTGGGATTACAGGCACGTGCCACTACACCCAGCTAATTTTTGTATTTTTAGTAATTACGGGGTTTCACCATGTTGGTCAGGCTGGTCTCAAACTCCTGTCTTCATGATCTGCCCGCCTCAACTGCCCAAAGTGCTGGGATTACAGGTGTGAGCCACCATATCCGGCCCATAATACATCTTTTTTTTTTTTTTTTTTTGATAATGGAGTTTCGCTCTTGTTGCCCAGGCTAGAGTGCAATGGCACCATCTCAGCTCACCACAACCTCCACCTCCCTAATAGCTGGGATTATAGGCATGTGCCACCATGCCCGGCTAATTTTGTATTTTTAGTAGAGACGGGGTTTCTCCATGTTGATTAGGCTAGTCTCGAACTCCCAACCTCAGGTGATCCGCCCACCTCGGCCTCCCAAAGTGCTGGTATTGCAGGCGTGAGCCACTGCACCTGGCCAATACATTTTTTTTTAAAGCTAAAGCTAAAGTACAGACTTTATTTGAATTTCACCAGTTTTCTAACAATGTATCTTGGAGATTTTATGGTATCAGTTCAGAACAAGCTTCCTCTTTTTTTTTTTTTTTTGGAGATGGAGTCTTGCTCCGTCACCCAGGCTGGAGTGCAGTGGCATGATCTCAGCCCACTACAACCTCTACCGCCTGGGTTCATCTTGTGTCTGAGCCTCCCAAGTAGCTGGGATTGCAGATGCCTGCTACCGTGTTTGGCTAATCTTTGTATTTTTAGTAGAGACAGGGTTTCACCATGTTGACCAGACTGATTTCAAACTTCTGACCTCAGGTGATCTGTCCGGCTTGGCCTCCCAAAGTTGGGATTATAGGTGTGAACCACCACACCCGGCGTCCTCATTCTTTTATACACCTGCTTGGTATTTCATTGTATGGACATGTCGTAATCTATTTGACCATTACCTGATGATGGACATCTAAGTTGTTTCCAGTCTTTTTGCTATTACGAATAATACTATAATGTATGATGGCATTTCATATAGCATAGGGAGCTACTTTAAACCATTTTGATCATTACTCCTTCTGGCATTTATCTTCCAGATGTTAAATAATTTTCTAAATACTATGCTTTTATTGCTGTTTCTTCTTTTCCCTTAAAATTTTTTATTTAGAAAAATTTCATGCTTACAGAAAAGTTGAAATAATATTTTGATCCCTTTGGAAAGATATATTTTGTTTTATCTACTTTTCTCTCTTTTTTTGTAACAAACTTTGTTTCCCAGGGGTTGGTGCCATCTACATCCGTCGCCGGCCCCGTGTGCGTGTGGAGGCCCTGCAGAGTGGAGGGGGGCAGGAGCGGGGTATGCGGTCTGGGACAGTGCCCACACCCTTAGTGGTGGGGCTGGGGGCTGCGTGTGAGGTGGCACAGCAAGAGATGGAGGTATGGGGAGAGCAGTTCCCTCCCACAACTTCTTCCCCTGCGCTGGGTCTCCTATTTAGAGGCTTCTCAGCATGACTGAGGCAGATTTCAGCAGGGAGAGAAGGCTTAAGAAAACTCTTCCTTGTCCTGGTGCTACCTACCTTGTTCTGAGGGAGGCATTATGAGCTCCAAAACCCATGGCCTTTTAGTAGTTATCAGCTCATTTATTTCTGGATAAGTAAATGAACCCTTTGTCCAGTTATCAAGTGCCTTTTGCATACCAGGCACTATGCTCAGTACTGGAGATACAGTGTTCTCCATGAGTACATAGGATGATAGGTGGGGCTGATACATAGTCACTTCTGGTTATAGGAGAAGGGTTTCTCAAACTATGTCTTTCTGAGCTGGTTGATGGTTTTTGCCTAATCCTTCCCTACCTGCTCCTTAGTATGACCACAAGCGGATCTCAAAGTTAGCAGAGCGGCTGATACAGAATATAATGAAGAGCCTTCCAGATGTGGTGATGAATGGGGACCCTGAGCACCATTATCCCGGTATGGACTTGCTCTTCTATCCTCATTCTGGTAGTGGCTGAGACTCTGAGACCTCTCTCACAGTATTTCTTTCCTACAGGCTGTATCAACCTCTCCTTTGCATATGTGGAAGGGGAGAGTCTGCTGATGGCACTGAAGGACGTTGCCTTATCCTCAGGGAGGTGAGCTGGACGGCATAGATAGGGCCTGCGGCAGGGCCACTTAGAAGAGTCATATAGGCTATTAAGCTTCCCAGTGTGGAGATGATAGGCATAAGAGCTCTTGATTAAGGGTAAAGGTCATTTTGTAAGTGCCTCTTTTTTTTTGGTTGGCTGGGTAGCTGGGTACAGACTGAAGTTTACCACCCTAGGAAGGCTTCCTGGGGTAGAATTTTGTGCCTTTTATGGTCCCAGGGGATGTATGTATCTGTTTTGGGGTAACACTAGCAGTTCTGTTACAGACCTCCAGAATTGAAGATGCTCCAAAGGCCACTAAGTGTTTGGCTGCCCTTCAGGCTGGTGCAGATGGTGTATTGTGTCCTGGGGAAGTGAGCACATGGTCCTCTGCTGCCTCTTCTTGTCAAACCCATGTGGTATCATGCTGTCACACTTTGCCAGCGTCCTTGCTCAAGGAAGTCATCCACCATGGGGGCCAGAGGAGCTAGGTTCACACATCTAGGATGTGCAGGGTAGCATCAGGTCCTTTAGTTCTGCCAGATTAGAAGGTCTCTTGTTTTTTCCAGGGTATGACTCCAGGGCCCTGGGGGATGGGAACAAGACTGAGGGTTTGTGACTAAAAGCAGATGTGGATGATGAAATTAACAAGGCTCGTGTCTCTCTCCTCAGTGCCTGCACCTCTGCATCCCTGGAGCCCTCTTATGTCCTCAGAGCAATTGGCACTGATGAGGATTTAGCGCACTCTTCTATCAGGTCAGTGAGTTGAGCTGCAAGGCATTCTCTTACATTTTTCTTTTCTTTTTTTTTTTTTTTTTTTTTTGAGACGGAGTCTCGCTCTGTCGGCCAGGCTGGAGTGCGGTGGCCAGATCTCAGCTCACTGCAAGCTCCGCCTCCCGGGTTTACGCCATTCTCCTGCCTCAGCCTCCCGAGTAGCTGGGACTACAGGCGTCCACCACCTCCCCCGGCTAGTTTTTTGTATTTTTAGTAGAGACGGGGTTTCACCGTATTAGCCAGGATGGTCTTGATCTCCTGACCTCGTGATCCGCCCGCCTCGGCCTCCCAAAGTGCTGGGATTTCAGGCTTGAGCCACCGCGCCCGGCCTCTCTTACATTTTTTCATCTCCTGTTACAATTTTTTTTCTTTTTCCACCCCGAAGTTTTTCTCAATCTAGTTCTCCTTATCTCTTCTTATAACCTTGTGAAAGTTTATAGAGCAGTGGTTCTCAGACTTCATTGAGTATCACCTGGGAAGTTTGGGAAATATGATATCTGAGTCCCACATTCAGATGGTCTGATTCACTAGGTCTGGGGGAGGAATAGAAAACATCTCAGGTGATTTTAATGTGGGTGATCTGTAGACCATGTTCTTTTTTTTTTTGAGACAGAGTCTTACTCTGTTGCCCAGGCTGCAGTGCAGTGGCATGATCTCAGCTCACTGAAATCTCTGCCTTCCAGGTTCAAGCAATTCTCCTGCCTCAGCATCCTGAGTAGCTGGGACTACAGACATGTGCCACCAGACACAGCTAATTTTTATGTTTTTAGTAGAGACGGGGTTTCACCATGTTGGCCAGGCTGGTCTCAAACTCCCGACCTCATGTGATCTACCCGCCTCAGCCTCCCAAAGTGTTGGAATTACAGGCATGATCCACCATGCCTGGCCGATCTGTATACCATGTTCTGAGAAACTCTGCCCTAAAGGAAGGACCATGTTCTTCTCTCCATATCTTTTGTGTTGTAGATCTTTAGTGATTATTTGCGGAATGAATTTATCCCAGTGCCAGAGCTCTGATGGGGAGCCATTCTCCTGTGCCTTTTTTCAGGTTTGGAATTGGCCGCTTCACTACAGAGGAGGAAGTGGACTACACAGTGGAGAAATGCATTCAGCATGTGAAGCGTCTTCGAGAAATGAGGTATACATACTGTATCAGAGACCCTCTGGAAGAAACTATTGCTGTCTCCCCTCTTGTCCTTAGGCTATGTGTTTACACTGTCAATACCAAAGTTCAAGAGTACTTGGATTTTAGGATTTAGAGATTCCACAAAGCAAGAAAGTGGATCTTCTTGGCTACTTGCTTTCACAATGAGAAAGCGTTTTTAAAAACTAAAGAACTAGGCTGGGCGCGGTGGCTCACGCCTGTAATCCCAACACTTTGGGAGGCTGGCCAAGGTGGGCAGATCACCTGAGGTCAGAAGTTCGAGACGAGCCTGACCAACATGGAGAAACCCCGTCTCTACTAAAATACAGAAAAATTAGGCGAGTGTGGTGGCGCATCCCTATAATCCTAGCTACTTGGGGGGCTGAGGCGGGAGAATCGCTTCAACCTGAGAGGGGGAGGTTGCGGTGAGCCAAGATTATGCCATTGCACTCCAGCCTGAGCAACAAGAGCCAAACTCTATCTCAAAAAAATAATAATAATAATAAAATAAAGAACTAGATGAATACAGGTAATGCAGCTAGTATTTTTTTTTTTTTTTTCCGAGACAAGTTCTTGCTCTGTCATCCAGGCTGGAGTGCAGTGGCACAATCACACCTCACTGCAACTTGCACCTCCCAAGTTCAAGTGATCCTCCCACCTCAGCCTCCCAAGTAGCTGGTACTACAGGCATGTGCCACCATGCCTGGCTAGTTTTTGTATTTTTTGTAGGGACGGAGTTTTGCTATGTTGCCCAGGCTGGTCTCAAACTCCCGGGCTCAAGCAGTCCTCCTGCCTTGGCTTCCCAAAGTACTGGGATTATAGGCACAAGCCACTGCACCTGGCCCAGGTAGTATTCTTCATTATGATTATTATTATCTTTAGAGAAAGTGTCTCATTCTGTCATCCTGGCTGGAGTGCAGTGGCACAGTTGTAGCTCACTGTAACTTTGGACACTTGGGCTCAAGTTATCCTCCTGCCTCAGACTCCCAAGTAGCTAGGACTACAGTTGTGTGCCCCCACACCTAGCTAATTTTAAAAATATACTTTTTGTGGTCGGGCACAGTGGCTCACGCCTGTAATCCCAACACTTTGGGAGGCCGAGAAGGGCGGATTGTGAGGTCAGGAGATCGAGACCATCCTGGCTAACATGGTGAAACCCCGTCTCTACTAAAAATACAAAAAACTTAGCCAGGTATGGTGGCAGGCGCCTGTAGTCCCAGCTACTTGGAAGACTGAGGCAGGAGAATGGCATGAACCCAGGAGGCGGAGCATGCAGTGAGCTGAGATCGTGCCACTGTACTCCAGCCTGGGCGACAGAATGAGACTCCGTCTCAAAAAAAAAAAAAAAAATATATATATATATATATATATATATATATTTTGTAGAGCTGGGGGTCTCCCTATGTTTTCCAGGCTGGTCTTGAACTCCTGGGATCAAGCCATCCTCCTGCCTTGGCATCCCAAAGTACTGGGATTACAGGCATAAGCCACTGTGCCCAGTCCCTCATTATTTTTACGGATAGTATTTCTTTTCTTTTTTTTTTTGAGACCGAGTCTCACACTGTCAGCCAGGCTGGAGTTCAGTCGTGCGATCTCGTCTCACTGCAATCTCTGCCTCCTGGGTTCAAGCGATTCTCCTGCCTCAGCCTGGGAATATAGGCACACGCCCTGCTAATATTTTGTATTTTTAGTAGAGACGGGGTTTCACTATATTGGCCAGGCTGGTCTCAAACTCCTGACTTCGTGATCTGTGTGCCTCGGTCTCCCAACGTGCTGGGATTACAGGTGTGAGCCACCACACCCAGCCTCTATTGATTGTATTAATAGTTGTCATTGCAGCACTATCAATACATAATTAATGGTTTATAGACTAAGTATAGGAAAACTCTCTTTTTTTTTTTTTTTTTTTTTGAGATGGAGTCTCGCTCTGCTGCCCAGGCTGGAATGCAGTGGCGCGATCTCGGCTCACTGCAAGCTCCGCCTCCTGGGTTCACGCCGTTCTCCCTCCTCAGCCTCCTGAGTAGCTGGGACTACAGGCACCTGCCACCATGCCCGGCTAATTTTTGTATTTTTAGTAGAGACGGGGTTTCACCATGTTAGCCAGGATGGTCTCTGTCTCCTGACCTCGTGATCCGCCCATCTTGGCCTCCCAAAGTGCTGGGATTACAGGCGTGAGCCACCACGCCTGGCCAGGAAAACTCTCTTTAGGATATGGATTCACAGGCCAAAAAAAAAAAAAAAAAAAAAATATATATATATATATATATATAATATATACACACATATATATGTATATGTATATGTACCTGTGTGTGTGTGTGTGTGTGTGTGTGTGTGTATATATAAATAAATTAGCTGGGCATGGTGGCATGCACCTGTAATCCCAGCGACCCAGGACACTGAGGGAGGAGAATCACTGGAACCCAGGAGGCAGAGGCTGCAGTGAGCCAAGATCGTGCCACTGCACTCCAGCCTGGGCAACAGAGCAAGACTGTCTCAATCAATCAATCAATCAGTCAATCAATAAACGTGTTTATAAAGGTAATGAGATTCTTGGCCAGTCAGCTGGCACCAGAGCTTCCGCTAGTAGCCACAGAACTCATCTTCCTCCTGGGAACCTTGACACCTCTAGATTTTTTCAGAGCCTGGCTCTGTCTTAGTTAACCTTGACTTTCAGAATTCTGTTGGTCCAGTTGGTAGAGAGAGGAGTTTCAGGTATATACCCTGCTTCCCTTTATGAGCCTTCCAGGCCTTTCTGTGCTCTGGATTTTTCTTTGTAGGGTCTAGCGGTATTGCTTAAGTGTCTACATTGCTCAACTGCAGGATCCTTCCTTTGGCCTCGCTTTCTGGTATTCTGTGGTACACTGAAAAGGCATTTCTACTGACTACACGGCCAGCAAAGACTTTTATTTCCTATCTGTGTGACTTCAGCATCTGCGCCCTATTCCTTCTGACCCTTTACAAACTGAATGCAGCCTGGTCCCATTAGCTCTCAGAGTCTTATTTTGTGAGCCTATAATAATAAGTGGCCTTCCCTAAAGAGGAAGGACAGAAGGAGATGGCTAACTTTAAGGGCCATGGAAACTCTCATGAATAGAAAGGCATTCTGGGAATGTTTAGTGTAAAGGAGAGGGACATGTCAAGAATATAATGAAATTTGATAAAATTACCTGATGAAATCTAAATCATAAAATCCCATATTCATAGCACACTGAAGTAATATCTGGTCTGGAAACATTATCCAAGATATCCAAGCTTCTGCTTGGGGATTGATCAGAGCTTGGCAGAGATTTCTTAGCAGCAGCTTTTGTGTGAGATGGGTTGCTCAGGTCTAAGATCCAAGGAATTCTTTTGGATATTGGAAGCACAGGCCAACTCTGGGGAGATGAAGCTGGCAAGAACTGGGTAGGGGCACAGCATACCAAGATGATTTAGGGTTAAGCTCCACCCCTAACTGGGAACTAGAACAAAACCAAGAAACGAGTGCTGAAAAGCGGGTAATATGCGGTGGGCTGAAACTAGCTGCTTATACATGTCATTTGAAGCGAGGCTGAAACTAGATGCTTATACAAGTCTCAAGGGTCTTGGTTCCTCCAAGGGAAACCATGGCCATAAGCCTCTTACAAGTGGGATGAGAGCTTCAGGAATATGACCATGTTTGGTGTCCATTGGCTCAGGGCCCCACTGCAACTGAGCCTGAGGAACCTAGTTATTCTTGTTTGTTGGCAGTTGGGGAGAGCTCTCAGGAGAGCTGACAAGGACTTACAAGGAGCTGGGAAAGACTTGTTAACCACCTGTGTTAGGGTCTACCAGGGCAAGAGGCAGAGGACAGACAGGGACGGAAGGAAGCAAGCCATTGCTCAGGGCCTTGGTGCCAATGTTGTCCACTTCCTATCTAAGCCCTCACTCATTTAATGCCTCTTCTCTTTGGCAGCCCTCTCTGGGAGATGGTTCAGGATGGCATTGACCTCAAGAGCATCAAGTGGACCCAACACTAGAAGAATAGGGCCCTGACTTTGTGCTGGTCTGGTCCCTCCTGCCTCACCAACCCATACACAACCAGACACCTTGTTATGCCTAGTGGATGCTCCAGATTGGTATAGACCAGTTGACTTCAGCATCAGTCCACCTCTATGACAGAAACACAAGGAAACTGTCTTTCCCTAGCTTCAGCTTCTTGGGTGTGGAGCACTCCCCATTTCTTCTCAGGTCTTACAGTGTGTGGACATTTTCATCCTGAAGCCATAGAGACATTTGTTATCATATTGCTGCTTGACACATCTGTGCTCTTGGTGAGGAGAGCAAGAGGAACCAGAAGTCTCTGGTCAGGGACCATGATGCTCTGCATGGACATTTGAGTCTTCGTCTTCTGCTGCTGCTCGGCTGGACCAGCTTCTTTAACAGCAAGCATAATCCACTTCAATTTAATATTTTCTGTAGCCCCAAAGGGTATCTCTTCATATTGACTGCAGTCAGACGGAACGGACAGTTTCTTAGAGGGCTTGTCTTCTTTCTACCCTTGTCCTCTTTCCTTTCCTTTGACCTAATGGAGCTGGAAATATGTCTATGAGTCCACCAGTTATTCTAATAGTTTGTTTCCTTGAAAATTGTTAATTTCAAGACTGGAAAAATAAACTCACCTTCTATTTACTCTGTGGCTTTATGAGAGGTTGAGGGAGAAGTGGAATTGTGGAGAAGACCGCCACTCCATCTGATTTGCATAAATGACTCAGTGGGCTTTTGTATCTCTTCATTTAACAGTTTTTTGAATGCCTGCCAGGAGCCAGATTTGTTCTGGGTATTAGGAATACGCTGGTTAACAGGACCAAAAAAGACCCTGCCCTCACTGAGTTTTAAATTTTAGTGGAGAGATGGAAAATAAGAAGTAAACAAATAATGTTATAGATTGTGATAAGTGCTATGGAAGAATTAAGTGGTAAGAGGACATAACAGAGAAAACCTACCATGCTGGGTATTTGAGGAAAGCTTTTCTGAAGAGGTAGTGCTTAAAAATATGAAGAGCTCACTAATCTAGGAATGCGAGGTGAGAGAGCCTGAAGTGTGATAAAGCACAAAGTATTATACTTCAGAAACCAAGAGAAGACCATTGTAACTAGAGCTTTTCATTTGTGGGTCTGAACCCATAGGTTGATAGTTACCAGTACTTAAAGGAGAGAATATGGGGCCGGGCGCAGTGGTTCAAGCCTGTAATCCCAGCACTTTGGGAGGCTGAGGCGGACGGATCACGAGGTCAGGAGCTCGAGACCATCCTGGCTAACATGGTGAAACCCCGTCTCTACTAAAAATACAAAAAAATTAGCTGGGCACGGTGGTGCATGCCTGTAGTCCCAGCTACTCGGGAGGCTGAGGCAGGAGAATGGCGGGAGCCTGGGAGGCGGAGCTTGCAGTGAGCCGAGATTGCGCCGTTGCACTCCAGCCTGGGTGACAGAGTGAGACTCCATCTCAAAAAAAAAAAAAAAAAAAAAAGGGAGGCCGAGACGGGCGGATCACGAGGTCAGGAGATCCAGACCATCCTGGCTAACACGGTGAAACCCCATCTTTACCAAAAAAATACAAAAAACTAGCCGGGCGAGGTGGTGGGAGTCCCAGCTACTCGGGAGGCTGAGGCAGGAGAATGGTGTAAACCCGGGAGGCGGAGCTTGCAGTGAGCTGAAATCCGGCCACTGCACTCCAGCCTGGGCGAGAGCGCGAGACTCTGTTTCAAAAAAAAAAAAAAAAAAAGCGAGAATATGTTAAGAGTACATTTATACATATTTTAAGAATATATTTTGATGATACATTTGAATTTGTATACCAGGTTATAAATGTATTTCTTATTGTGGATAATGGTCAAAAAAGTTTAATTGCTCTTCATACTTGCCAGTAGCAGGGGGATAGGAAAGTTTGAAAGCCACTGGGCTAAAGTTTGGTAAATGTAGATGGACAGTGGAAGGAGGAGATGAAATTATAGAATTTTTCTTGTTTAAAAATCTTTTTTACTTAGAATAATTTTAGATTTACTGAAAAGTTGCAAAGATAGTAGAGTTGTAGATCTATTACCAGTTTTCCTCTAATTAAAAAGTCATATAAAACTATGTTAATTTGACTGGGTGTGGTGGGTCACACCTATAATCCCAGTACTTTGGGAGGCCAAAGTGGATGGATTGCTTGAGCTCAGGAATTCAAGACTAGCCTGGGCAACATGGCAAAACCCCATCTCTACAAAAAAATTAAAAAATTATCCAGGCTTGGTGGTGCCTACCTGTAGTTCAAGCTATTTGGGAGGCTGAGGTGGGACGATTGCTTCAGCCTGTGAGATCAAGGCTGCAGTGAGCCTTGATCGCACCACTGTATTCAAGCCTGAGTGACAGAGTGAGACCCTGTCTCAAAAACAACAGGCCGGGTGCCGTGGCTCGAACTCCTGGGCTCAAGGGATCCTCCTGTCTCTAACTCCCAAGTAGCTAGGACTAAGCCACCACATCCAGCTTTTAATTAGCAGGGGCATGAAGTTCAGGGGCGGGGCTAGGACCAAAGCAGCTTGAGAATAGCTTTCTTTTTTTTTTTTTTTTTTTGAGATGGAGTCTGGCTCTCCTGATGTTCTCGATCTCCTGACCTCATGATACGCCCACCTCAGCTTCCCGAAGTGCTGGGATTACAGGCGTGAGCCCACCACGCCCAGCCAGAGAATAGCTTTTTCTATAATAAAATAATGCTATAGTGAAGCTGTGGAGGGATCACGATGGATTGAATTTTTTTTTTTTTTTTTTTTTTTTTTTGAGACGGAATCTCACTCTCTTGCCTAGGCTGAAGAGTGCAATGGCATTATCTTGGCTCACTGCAACCTCCACCTCCTGGATTCAGGCGATTCTCCTGCCTCAGCCACCCAGGTAGCTGGGACCACAGGCTCTAGCCACCACACCCAGCTAATGTTTGTATTTTTAGTAGAGACGACGTTTTGCCATGTTGGCCATGCTGGTCTTGAACTCCTGACCTCTGGTAATCCGCCCGCCTCGGCTTCCCAAAATGCTGGGATTACAGGCGTGAACCACCGTGCCCTGCCCTAGATTAAAACTCTTTTTTTTGTTTTTGTTTTTTTCTGAGACTAAGTATCACTTTTGTCATCCAGGGTGGAGTGCAATGGCGCCATCTGGGCTCACTGCAACCTCCGCCTCCGGGGTTCAAGCGATTCTCCTGTCTCAGCCTCCCGAGTAGCTGGGACCACAGGTGCCCGCCACCACGCCTGGCTAATTTTTATATTTTCAGTGGAGACCGGGTTTTGCCTTTTTGGCCAGACTGGTCTCGAACTCCTGACCTCGTGATCTGCCCTTCTCGGACTCCCAAAGTGCTGAGATTACAGATGTGAGCCACTGCGCCCGTCCTGTCTAAATTCTTTTTTTTTTTTTTTTTTTTTTTGAGAAGGGGTCTTGCTCTGTTGCCCAGGCCGGAGTGCAGTGGCGCAATCTCAGCTCACTACAAGCTCCGCCTGCCGGGTTCACGCCATTCTCCTGCCTCAGCCTCTGGAGTAGCTGGGACTACAGGCGCCCGCCACCTCGCTCGGCTAGGTGTTTTTTTTGTTTTTTTTTTTTTTTGGTATTTTTTAGTAGAGACGGGATTTCACCGTGTTAGCCGGGATGGTCTCGATCTCCTGACCTCGTGATCCGCCCGCCTCGGCCTCCCAAAGTGCTGGGATTACAGGCGTGAGCTACGCACCAGGCCCCCGGCCTGCATAAACTCTTAAAAGGGGCGAAAAAATCAGGTTTTGGCTGTTTTCTCAGGATATAACTAGCCACCACGTTGTGCTCCATTTAATCCTCAAAAAACTTAGACGTAAGCACAATTTGCTCCTTCCGCGGGAACTGTAAGACGTGAAGCAGTTTGCACAAAGTCTTGCAGTGAAGGGCCAAGCCGGACATTCATACCCAGCCCACCAGGCAGGGCCACTAGCCCAGGGTCGGTCCCGTGCGCAAACAGTCGCAAGCAGGGACTGAACATCCCCCTCTTAGCACAAAACCCAGTAACTTCCGGGAGCTTGCCCGAGACCTTCAGCGCGCTTGCGCGGTCCCTTGACGTCAACCACGCTGTTCCGCCCCCTTCTGGAACGCGGAGCCGCTGAGCGGGTCGACGGCCATTTTGTGAAGCGGCGAAGGAGGTGGTGGCTGCGTTGGGCTCCGGGAAGCCGTTCGGGCTGGGGCTGTCGGCCGCGGGGCGGAGGCACTCGCGCGGGGGGTAATTCGGGGTCTGGGTTCTGGTGCCGCGCAGCTTTCCCCGGTAAGACTCCCGCAGCCCTTGAACGGGCGGGGCTGTGCGGGGCTCGTGGTGCCCCTTGGTGGCCCGGGGCGGGGCCTTCGGAGGCCTTCGAGCCCGCGGCAACTAGCACCCCACACAAAGGGTCGGGGCAGGACTGCAGGGGGAGTGGGGTGCCACTTACGCCTCTGAGATCTGAGAGGATGCAAGGAGGACGCAAGAGAGAATGAGCCTGCGTACTGAAGTGGGGACGAGGCCGTAGCGAGGACGCCCCCGTGGTCTGAGAGGGGGCAGGTCAGAGCTGGCTGGCTCAGCGGCCTGCGAGCTAACGGGGACTGCAGTGAAAACACGTCTACAACCCGAATACGGAGGATTTCTTGTCTCCCCCAGTGAAGCAGAGGTTATAACTACATCTGTGTTCCTGGAGGTGGGGAGATAATCGTAGTGAGGACACTCCCTCGACCCGAAATGGAAAGGAGGCCTTTGTGGCCTACCAGCAAAAGGGGACCCAGGTCACACCTGTGGGAGGAAGCTATAGTCTGTACACTCCTGTGAGTTCGGAAAGGAAGTCTCACAACCGGCCGCCTTCGTGGCCTGAAGGTGGAGGGGGTTGCAGTGAAATGCCTCCGAGGTCCATTGCTGGGGAGGGGCTTTACTCGAGGGTGTAGCAGTTTTGAGAAGCCGGCGTCTGAAGCTAGGAAGTGAGGGGGTAGGGTGAGTACTCCTCCCGAGGCTCTGAGAACTGTAGTAAGATGCCAGGCTTTGGTCCCCCCCAGTAGGGAAGGGGCTGCTGAGAGCAGCACTTTTAGGGCTCCCTCGGGAGAGGATCCTCTGTCATTTCAGGAGGACGAGATCCAGTGGGCTGCGGAGGGTGGGTGCTTTTGATGGAGAGTTAATTGAGTTTCTATGAAGCTTGGCTGCATTAGTTTGCAGCCACGTGAATTGGGTGGTAGGAGGGACTGTGAGGATCTACAGGTTAGTGAGGAGGATGGACGCCAGTGCAGGAGGTTTAGCCGCTAGGTTGTAAACGTGTGGGCTTTTTGTGTGCCTCCAACGTGTGCTTTATAGTGACAAATCTGGGGGGCTCCTGTGAGGGTTACTCAGTATTAAGTGCTAACCATTCTTTACTCATCTGCGTGGTGTCATGCTGAGAATTGCAGACTTTTAAGAGATTTCTGGGCCCTAAAACCCTCCTTGGCTCCAGGATTCTCAGAGATAACCTAATATAAATTGAGGAAGTTGGTAGGGACCGTTTAATATTCAAGAATAGAGTCAGTGTAACCCACTGGAAAAAAGTGATGGCAATTGAAGGTTTGTTGAAGGGAGAGGCTAGGCTTGTGACTGCAGTATTTCTTTTAGAACTTCTTGCTTGAATGGTTTGAAATGGTGTAATTTTTGCAAAATGCAGTCTTAGCAACAAGAATTGTCTGGGACCTTGTTAACTAGTGATTTTGTTAATGCATAGCAGAGCATCTGCAGTTGAGAAAAATCCCTCAAGTCTGGACACATAGGGAAATCTTGTTTTTTAAATTATAGAACTACAATACAAGACTGGTTGTACTCGTTTTTGAAATTTGGTAGTTTCGAAAAGAATGGAGGATTTCTGGATTTAGTTGAAAGTGTGTGCAGACATTTTCCAAGAATATAAAAAGAAGTTGGGAAGAACTGTTACAGGTGGTTCAAATAACGTTATGGTAATTTATGAAGAAAGTGAAATGTTTGGCGTGTTTATACAAAACATAATGAAGATGTGCTTAGTATATATTATTGGACAGATTTTGAATGAAACAGGGAATGCGTTTTTATATCACATATGCTCGATTAAATGTTGATTACTTTATGGATTGTAATGTATAATTTTCATTTTCCTTATGTTCGAATTTGTTAGATGAAAACTGTGAAGCTTTAGAAATAATTGTGTAGTTACTTGCAACGTATTGTTACATGCTAATACCAGTACTCTTTGGGATTCTTTCACCTTCTTTGACACGTCAAATGTTTTGATGACTGAGTATTGAGAGCTTGGGAGTTGTTAGTACAATTTTTAGATGTGAAACTTGATTTTGTGGGCCAATGTGTTCCAGGTGCTGGAATTCAGTGACAGTGTTGATAGTTCTTACTCCATTTTGCAGAGAGCCACTCTGTCATTGTTGGAATGTATGTTTTCTTCTGTAGATGTTGTAGGAAGAACCAAGTGTCAGTAGTTGATTGCACAAAAGATGCTTTTAGATGTCCCTCCCTAAAATGCAGAGACTTCTATATCTTTTATATCTTTTGTCTGGCCCACAAGTGCTTAATAGTAAATGTTCATGGAGTAAAGGAATATTGTTAAATGTTTTCAACTAAACAGAAAAGATAATTTTGTCTAAACTACAGTTTTATCAGATTTTACTACCACACCCATATACTTTTTGGTTTGCACAAAATTTAAGTTTGAAGCCAGCTTTTAAGACTCAAAAACAGTGAAAGTGAATGTGGTTGTTTAGAAGTATAATTTTGCTCTGAAGTGAAAATGAAGGTAGTGAACATTTTTGTTGGCATTTGGGGGGATTGAAAAATAACTTAATATTTTTGACAGGAAGAATATCTTATTCAGAAATGTCTTCTGATTTGCTGCCTTTGAGTACGGAATGGAGGTTAATGAAAAAATTGAGCAATGCATTATAAAAAGTATACATCTCCATCAGTGTCAGAATAATTTTTTCATTAAGAATGATCCCAGACTTTGAAATATGGTCCATTTGGGAATGGGGAACAAAATCAAGTGGCTGAAACTGTGGTTGTTTCATAATGTTTACTATAATGTGATTATTACTGTTTTTAGCATTGTGCCCTTTGTGATTGGTTCTCTGTTGCTTATCTCTGAGGTGAACATTTGAGGGTTTGTTTCTTTTGGATCCGAAGAACCTAGCTGTGCTGTACCCTGGTTCTTGTTGATTAGAGTGATGAATGAACAAAGTTAAAGTTCACTTTTGGATGTTTACTACCAGATGAAGAGTGAAAATAGTCGTTTTAGTGTGTGCCTTGACTTCTTGATGAAGAGATTTGTTGTCAGACATTTTTTCCTGAAATTCCAAGTGATTAGAATGGCTATTAAATACGAAAGTCTGTCTTGTCATAATATGTTAAATTTTTGTAGCAGATACTTGTGATTTGTGCATGCATCTGGTATTTTGTCAAGTTGAAGCAAGCCTTTATGTTAGGACTAATTCCTATTACGAATGGAAAACATACTAAAGCCAGCTGCTTGTTTTAGATCTTCTGAAGTATGTCAGTGGCTTTAATGACAAATCAGGCCCATTTTCTCCTTTCCTATCATTACGCTATATGTATATATATAATATGTATTTTAGATGTTTTACTGTGTAGTTATTATTTTAGTCTTATCCTTCTAAAGTTCAGCAAAGCTTTAGGTGAATGGGGTGGATTTTTGAATTCCTGCATTCAGTCGCTAGCTGACATTTAGAATACAGGAATAGCAATTTCCTGGAAAACAGTGACACTTATATTAAATTCTTGTGGTCTTTACAAAGTGAGGTGTCAAAACAGAAGTATTTCAGTTCTATTTCCATTTACCTTTCCCTTTTGAAGAGGTATAATACCAAGGGTTGTGAAGTTCTGACTTGTAGCATCAACTTTCTGCATTATTTTTCCTTGGTATGGGGTGGGATGGGTATTCCCCTTTGCTGAAATAGAAGAGAATCATAAATTTCTATCTAGATTGATTTTGTGCTTTAAGTTGTACACATAAAACTTGAACTAGGCATTTGCCAAATTCAACTGGGCCTTTCAGCCTTAACTTGTGGAATGAGAATGAGAAATTTCTTCCTTTTAAAGGTAATTTCTGGTAACCTTTTAGGAATTTTTGAGAGTAGACCTGGGGAGTTCCCTTTGAACTTAACTGGCTGACCCCACCTTTGTCTTTCTCAAGATGGACATACGGTATGTTTTGAGTTTGGAAGGGAAGAGGCTGAGAGGAACCTTCATACCTTATATTCAGGCATATACCCTGGCCCCATACCTGACCTTTTGAATTGGAATCTCCAGTAGGGATCAGATGTTTATTACAAGTTCTAGAAACTAGAAAGTTACCCTGTTGTGTGGCTGCTGGAGTCAAACCTGTACATAAATATTTGCAGTACTTCATGCTCTTGCTCATTCTCTGTTTCACATTTCTCTTTGTCACCTGTTAAACTACTAGATTGGCTTTTAAACGAAGAATTTTTAAACTCCTTAGACTTGGTTAGGCTAGGCCAGGCGCGGTGGCTCACACCTGTAATCTCATCACTTTGGGAGGCTGAGGCGCGCGGATCACATAAGGTCAGATCGAGACCAGCCTGGGTAACATAGTGAAACCCCTGTCTCTACTAAAAATACAAAAATAAGCCACAGGTGGTGGCACATGCCTGTAGTCCCAGCTACTCCAGAGGCTGAGGCATGAGAATAGCTTGAACCCAGGGAGGCGGAGGCTGCAATGAACCTAGATCGCACCACTGCGCTCTAGCCTGGGCCACAGAGTGACACCCTATCTCAAAAAAAAAAAAAAAAAGAAAAAGACCTAATTAGGCTAGATTTCTACAACATGTGAAAGATTAATACAATGCTCTAGGTTTTTCAGTGTGTTGATTACATATTTGCATAGCTTTTTGTGGCAAAACAATCTCACTGTTCTTCAGCAACTCGAGTAGTTGACTAGAAGATGAATAGTTTGTCCTTTAGAAAATCACATAGAATTTTTGAAAAATATGTTTTCCTTTTTGGTGATGAATATTAAGGTCACTAGTTGTATTTTGGTCTTGGAAGATACTAATTTAAGATGAGCATCATTTGGATAAGTAGTCATTGGTAATCTTAGTACTGAACAGTGACGAATTTCTTCTCCGAATTAAAACATGACCTTTGAAAGAAATAAAAAGTAAAAAATTACCTTTGAATATAGTTGTCTAGGCATTTGGTCATATATGCTTGTGACTTGTTAATAACTTCACCAGTTTTGAAGAAATAACAGTGAAAGATGAGTGACCTGTTTTTATTTTGGGATATACTCTTATTATGTCAGGCATTTTTAGGGTGTTTTTAAATTTTATTTTATTTATTTAATTTTTTTAAATTTTACAAATTTTTGGGAACTGTTGTGGTGTCAGAGGAAAAAATACTTTCCCTTAATATTTTGTTAATATTTTGAGCTCCTGTGGAATTAGTCCTTATAGCAAGAACTCATACTTCATTTGGTTTGTGATGTTGGATGCTATTTTGTGCAAAATAAAATATATTGAAAGAATAATTGCAGTAATTTCCATGAGTACCCTTGAATTGCTATTTTAAGTTGTCCAAGAATTGTTACTGTGCGAACTTGTGCCTTTTCATCACAAATTTGGTGAGAACCTGGGGAGATAGACTTGTACGGAGTTTTCTGGATTGGTTTAATTATAAAGTGATCAAAGCAATTAGCAGCTGTGAAGCTGAGCTTTATGACTGTTTTAATTTTCAATGGATTCGTTACTGGGCTAAGTTATGACACTCTTGATGTATGTAAATATATAAATATTTTGAGATACTCCAATTTGAAAGCAATACCAACTATAAAAAGCATGTGCAGGATTTTGTTATGGTGTCTTTCCTTTTTTTTTTTTTTTTTTTTGATATGCATTCTAATGAAGTACTCTGGTGGTTTCAGACTCGCCTTCGTAATGTACAGTGTGGCCTGTGCGTGTTGTTTTGTGTTTCCTGCATTGATTTTTGCCTCCGTTTATTCTCTATTGCAGTCTAAAAGTTGGTTTTAATTGGTTGCCCACAGGATTGACTTGGCCTCTACTTCTTGTTAAGAAAATACATCTCTTGTTTTATCAGGTAAGAGATTTTGAATAGAGAGTTCGTTTTTATACAAAATAAAATGAGATAGCTTATTAAGAAATATGAAAATATGTGTAGCAACTATATTGGGTGTGTGTGTTTTTGTTTGCTTGTTTTTTGTTTTGAGACGGAGTCTTGCTCTGTCGCCCAGGCTGGACTCCGTTGCCCAGGCTGGAGTGCATGGTGCTATCTTGGCTCACTGCAATCTCCACCTCCTGGGTTCAAGCACTTCTCAGCCTCAGTCTCCCAAGTAGCTGGGATTACAGGTGCCTACCACCACGCCCAGCTAATTTTTTTGTATTTTTAGTAGAGATGGGGTTTTACCATCTTGGCCAGGCTGGTCTTGAACTCCTGACCTTGTGATCCACCTGCCTCGGCTTCCCAGAGTTTTGGGATTACAGGTGTGAGCCACCGCCCCAGCTGGTGTGGTTTTTTACAAGTTTATTTGAGGGATGGGGGTGGGGTAGATGGGTGCTTCGAACAGTTGTTCTTTTGGGGGTCAATTTCATTTATATGGATGTTTTTCTCTTGCTATTTTCCTGATAGGCAGTAAGTAGCTGTTTTATTCCTTAGTAGCATTTTAGACTACAAATACAGATACTTGTTATTGGTATGTTTATTTATATTTCCTAAAAGTTTAAGTGTAGATATTGAGTCACATGTTTTAGAGTACAAATTTTAGACTTTAAATGAAACCTTAGCAAGTGGAATCTAACCCTCCTGTTTAAGTAACTAAGATAGGCCCAAGTTAGGTTGAAATGACTTAGCTGTCAGTTACTTAGTAACAGAATAACAGATACTTTTTTGTTGTTGTTGTTGTTTTATTTTTATTTTTTGAGGCAGAGTTTCATTCTTGTTGCCCAGGCTGGAGTGCAATGGCGTGATCTCTGCCTCGCGGGTTCAGTTGATTCTCCTGCCTCAGCCTGCCTAGTAGCTGGGATTACAGGCACGTGCCACCACACCCAGCTAATTTTCTTGTATTTTTAGTGGAGACGGGGTTTCACTATGTTGGCCAGGCTAGTCTTGAACTCCTGACCTCAGGTGATCCACCCGCCTCAGCCTCCCAAAGTGCTGGGATTACAGGCGTGAGCCACCGCACCTGGCTGCAGATATTATTTCATATTTTTTGGAAGCTAGAAACAATTTTCCTCATCAGATGACTTTATAAATAAATCTTGTATTCCACTTTGGTTTAGTATTCCACCCTTTCCAGCTGGTAATCTGAGGCAGATTTTCAATAGCATATTCTTGTGTACCTTGTACAAAGTTTCAGTAAATCCCTACTCTTAACAAAAAATGGCTTGAAGACTTAACTGTGTTTGTCACTTTAGCCCTGTGTTTAATTTTTGTGTTCTTGGGACTATATCCAGTTCCTGTTTTATTGTCCCAGTACAAACTAATATCTCTGTCTCTCTCATATTGTTTTGAGTACCTTGATTGCCCATGATGTTTCCCCTATACAAAGTGATTAAGCGGTTTTTGAAGTTGAACAGTAAATACTATCGCATTTTGCATATAGCCACATAATTCTAGATTGAGCAAGGAATATGAATTTGATTTAATGACTTGGACACTGCTTGATGAACCTCCTTATAGGCTGCTAAATAGTAAATAATAAAAGAGACTGTTGGTGTGATGTTTTTTAGCGTTAATTTTTCTTGTTGACTCTTGAAGTTTGTAAATGAAAAGCTTTCCCACCCTTCCCAAATTTCTGGTGCTTTATAATGGCCTCACAAAAAGCATTTTCTGTTTGCTAGTCCATTTTTCTGGATTAAATTTGAAGGTGGCTTTTATTTTTGTGTTATGTGTCTGTGAGAAAACTGTCAAAGCCAAACAGTTTGTTTCTTGTTTGTATATGGCAATTGTCATACTGAGATAATACAGATTTTGTTGCATTGAATTAGTATTTATATAATATTTGACATTGAAGTTACAGAATTCTTAGAGCTTATAGCAGAAAATCTTGCCACTTCTAATGTTCTTGAGAAGTGATAAAACTGTATCTCTTCATTAATTTATAACCTTTCTGAGGGTCATAGAGCTGATTTTATAGGCTTATATTTAAAAGTTGACTTTTCAGGAGGGGCGCAATGGCTCATGCCTGTAATCCCCACACTTTGGGAGGCTGAGGAGGGTGGATCACCTGAGGTCAGTAGTTCGAGACCAGCCTGACCGACATGGTGAAACCCCATCTCTCCTAAATACAAACAATTAGCCAGGCGTGGTGGCACATGCCTGTAATCCCAGCGACTTGGGAGGCTGAGGCAGGAGAATTACTTGAACCTGGGAGGTGGAGGTTGTCGTGAGCCGAGATGGCATCATTGCACTCCAGTCTGGGCTATAAGAGTGAAACTCCATCTCAAAATAAATAAATAAATAAAAGTTGACTTTTCAGATGGGTTGGAAAACACCCTATGTTATTGACCACCTTAATTTCAAAGTAATATGTTTCCCAGTCTCAATAATTGGGTTTGTGTCATTTTCCAAAGGGCTGCCCTTGGATTTGCTCTTAGAAGCCTTTAGAACTGAAATTTGAGGGGAACATTTCTTTTTTGATTATGTCAAAACAGGCATGATCTAAGGCGATCACAGAGATCCTACAGGAGTGGCGTAGATCCAAGACTGTAACAACCACTGAGTAATTCACACTCTGGTTCTAAAACAAAAACAAAAAATATTTTTATTGTCAGCCCTCTCCTAGGGGAAAATAATACTTTAAAAAATTTTATTAAATAGAGGATTTGGTTATGAGTCATTGGACCTGAGTTTTAATTAAAATAGTCACAGTGAATGGGACTATAACCAGGTTCTACTTTTGGGGGTAATGAATAAAGGTAACTCAGATTTTGTTTATCCTATTCAGTAGTTCTTTTGGCTTCTTAGTATGTCTTAACCTTGTTTATAATAAATAATTCCATATGTAGTTTTTTGTAATCTATAAGGCAGATCAAAAAGTTTTAGGATGAATAAAATAATGGAACCAGTTCTCATTTAAGATTTGAATCGGCCGGGCGCGGTGGCTCAAGCCTGTAATCCCAGCACTTTGGGAGGCCGAGACGGGTGGATCACGAGGTCAGGAGATCGAGACCATCCTGGCTAACACGGTGAAACCCCATCTCTACTAAAAAATACAAAAAACTAGCCGGGCGAGGTGGCAGGTGCCTGTAGTCCCAGCTACTCAGGAGGCTGAGGCAGGAGAATGGCGTGAACCCGGGAGGCGGAGCTTGCAGTGAGGTGAGATCCGGCCACTGCACTCCAGCCTGGGCCACAGAGCGAGACTCCGTCTCAAAAAAAAAAAAAAAAAAAAAAAAATTTGAATCTACTTTTAAGTATTCTTTACAATTCATTAGTATTCTAGTTTTTTGCTTCTGTTGGATTTTGAGACTGAGCTCTATAAAATCACACTCTTGATAATTCTATGAAATTGTCAAGAATATAGGGAAGATGCGAAGTCAGTTTTTAATATTAACTTTGATATATTCTTTACATGCTTTTTCCCTATAGATTGTTAAACTTTGTTTCCTGATTTGACTTACATATTTCTTTTAAGTCTTACTGAATGATTAGTGGTCTGAATGATGTATATGTATTTTACTGTCCTACAGTTGTTTTTTCTTGAACTTTTTGAGTCTTGGGACTGAACTGTTTCCAGAATTAATGCCTTCTGGAAGTTGAAATTGTCTACGTTTTACATTGTAAATGGCACGAAATGTTCAGTTTTTAGAATATCTAAATTAAAGACATTGCCTGTGATAGCTTCAGGGACTATTTGAGGGCCTAATATGGTAGCTGGTCATTCTTGTAGCTAAAAACTTGGTGTGATAAACAGGAGTCTGACCTGGCCGTTGCCTTTTCTCATCTGCAGGTGTGTGTGGTTTCAGCGCAGCATGGCTGTGGTCATCCGTTTGCAAGGTCTCCCAATTGTGGCGGGGACCATGGACATTCGCCACTTCTTCTCTGGATTGACCATTCCTGATGGGGGCGTGCATATTGTAGGGGGTGAACTGGGTGAGGCTTTCATCGTTTTTGCCACTGATGAAGATGCAAGGCTTGGTATGATGCGCACAGGTGGTACAATTAAAGGGTCAAAAGTAACACTATTGTTGAGTAGTAAAACGGAAATGCAGAATATGATTGAACTGAGTCGTAGGCGTTTTGAAACTGCCAACTTAGATATACCACCAGCAAATGCCAGTAGATCAGGACCACCACCTAGCTCAGGAATGAGTGGCAGGGTAAACTTGCCCACAACAGTATCCAACTTTAATAATCCTTCACCCAGTGTAGTTACTGCCACCACTTCTGTTCATGAAAGCAACAAAAACATACAGACATTTTCCACAGCCAGCATAGGAACAGCTCCTCCAAATATGGGAGCTTCCTTTGGGAGCCCAACGTTTAGCTCAACCGTTCCAAGCACAGCCTCTCCAATGAACACAGTCCCGCCGCCACCAATTCCTCCAATTCCAGCAATGCCATCTCTGCCACCAATGCCATCCATTCCCCCAATTCCAGTTCCTCCTCCAGTACCTACATTACCTCCTGTGCCTCCTGTGCCCCCGATTCCCCCAGTTCCTTCTGTGCCACCCATGACCCCACTGCCACCCATGTCGGGCATGCCGCCCTTGAATCCGCCACCTGTGGCACCTCTACCTGCTGGAATGAATGGCTCTGGAGCACCTATGAATTTGAACAATAACCTGAATCCTATGTTTCTTGGTCCATTGAATCCTGTTAACCCTATCCAGATGAACTCTCAGAGCAGTGTGAAGCCACTCCCCATCAACCCTGATGATCTATATGTCAGTGTGCATGGAATGCCCTTTTCTGCAATGGAAAATGATGTCAGAGATTTTTTCCATGGGCTCCGTGTTGATGCAGTACATTTGTTGAAAGATCATGTAGGTCGAAATAATGGGAATGGATTGGTTAAGTTTCTCTCCCCTCAAGATACATTTGAAGCTTTGAAACGAAACAGAATGCTGATGATTCAACGCTATGTGGAAGTTAGCCCTGCCACAGAAAGACAGTGGGTAGCTGCTGGAGGCCATATCACTTTTAAGCAAAATATGGGACCTTCTGGACAAAGTCATCCCCCTCCTCAGACACTTCCCAGGTCAAAATCGCCCAGTGGGCAGAAAAGATCAAGGTCAAGATCACCACATGAGGCTGGTTTTTGTGTTTACTTGAAAGGGCTACCATTTGAAGCAGAAAACAAACATGTCATTGATTTTTTTAAAAAGCTGGATATTGTGGAAGATAGTATTTATATAGCTTATGGACCCAATGGGAAAGCAACTGGTGAAGGCTTTGTAGAGTTCAGAAATGAGGCCGACTATAAGGCTGCTCTGTGTCGTCATAAACAGTACATGGGCAATCGCTTTATTCAAGTTCATCCAATTACTAAGAAAGGTATGCTAGAAAAGATAGATATGATTCGAAAAAGACTGCAGAACTTCAGCTATGACCAGAGGGAAATGATGCTAAATCCAGAGGGGGATGTCAACTCTGCCAAAGTCTGTGCCCACATAACAAATATTCCATTCAGCATTACGAAGATGGATGTTCTTCAGTTCCTAGAAGGAATCCCAGTGGATGAAAATGCTGTACATGTTCTTGTTGATAACAATGGGCAAGGTCTAGGACAGGCATTGGTTCAGTTTAAAAATGAAGATGATGCACGTAAGTCTGAACGCTTACACCGTAAAAAACTTAATGGGAGAGAAGCTTTTGTTCATGTAGTTACCCTAGAAGATATGAGAGAGATTGAGAAAAATCCCCCTGCCCAAGGAAAAAAGGGATTAAAGATGCCTGTGCCAGGTAATCCTGCAGTTCCAGGAATGCCCAATGCGGGACTGCCAGGTGTGGGACTGCCCAGTGCAGGACTTCCCGGTGCGGGCCTGCCCAGCACAGGACTGCCTGGTTCAGCAATAACCAGTGCAGGACTGCCTGGTGCGGGAATGCCCAGTGCAGGAATACCTAGTGCAGGAGGTGAAGAGCATGCCTTTCTGACCGTAGGATCAAAGGAAGCCAACAATGGGCCTCCATTTAACTTTCCTGGTAATTTTGGTGGATCAAATGCCTTTGGGCCACCAATCCCTCCTCCAGGATTAGGAGGAGGGGCCTTTGGTGATGCTAGGCCTGGTATGCCTTCAGTTGGAAACAGTGGTTTGCCTGGTCTAGGACTGGATGTTCCGGGTTTTGGAGGTGGACCAAACAATTTAAGTGGGCCATCGGGATTTGGAGGGGGCCCTCAGAATTTTGGAAATGGCCCTGGTAGCTTAGGCGGTCCTCCTGGTTTTGGAAGTGGCCCTCCTGGTCTTGGAAGTGCCCCTGGGCATTTGGGTGGGCCACCAGCTTTTGGGCCTGGCCCTGGCCCTGGCCCTGGCCCTGGCCCAATCCATATTGGTGGTCCCCCTGGCTTTGCATCTAGTTCTGGAAAACCAGGACCGACAGTAATTAAAGTGCAGAACATGCCCTTTACTGTGTCTATTGATGAGATTTTAGATTTCTTTTATGGCTATCAAGTAATCCCAGGCTCAGTGTGTTTAAAATACAATGAAAAAGGTATGCCCACAGGTGAAGCCATGGTGGCCTTTGAGTCTCGGGATGAAGCCACAGCTGCTGTCATTGACTTAAATGACAGGCCTATAGGTTCAAGAAAAGTAAAACTTGTATTAGGGTAGCCATTCACATCATTCTTTATAGGGTAGATCTTCATATTGCTGTGATTAATGCATCCAGATTGTTTTCCTAGTATTTCCAGGTTAGAACCTGTGGATTGTTTCAATTGCATATAGCTTGGTTTCCATAACATAGAGCATTGGTTGACTGTTTACAGAAGACTCACCAGGATAAACATTGCTGTATGTTACAGTAAAGCTATCTGGAGAGAACACATAAATGATTTTGGCATACCATTAGAGAAACCATTTGTAAAACTCAAATGACCACATAAAGCTTATCAAGGAGTCTAGATTGGTTTTGTTTTATACCATATGGGATGAAGAAAATAGAAATGTCAGTAAAACTCATTGAGGGTGCTCTTGCCAGCTGCTGAAAATAGGAGTTGGCTACTCTCAGAATTTGGTTTAAAGCTGGACAGATTTGCTTTGTTATAGGGTAAAGCTTTGTCTAAAGTCCTCATTTTCTTTTAAAATTGAATAAAATTTCTGTATACAGATTCATTGTATGTACCTTTATTGCTTCTTAAGGGTCCTTGCTGTATAGACAGTCCTGCTTCAGAAGTTGCTGCTTTGTTTGTCTAATTGACTCATTTGTAAATGAGCAGAACTGTTTTGTTGGGTTTTTTCCCTAAATATAAAAGTCCACACTTGGTTTGTGCTATAACCTCGAACTTTGATTTCTAATGTCACACTTAAAACTGTGTGGAATAAGACTTTTGCTACAAAAATAAACTATGGAGTCCTTTACCTACCAGAGCCTTTTTGGTTTGACCGCCACAATTTAGGTTAGTCAGTTTAAAAATTGTTCATGTTGTTTGGATGGTATCAAAAACCAGAAACCACTTTTAATAATGTGTTTAAGATACTTGATTTGAAGTCCTGTTCATGATGGACTAACTGTAGTATCAGTTTCCTCCTGTCCCAATTTATGTGAAATTTTGGCCTTTAAACAATGAGGGGCCCATTCATAAGAAAGTGTTATATCTAGGTTTTTAAAACTGAAGTTGAAATTATCTTTGATAGCAGTAGTATTATAGAATAAAAGATCCATATGCTGGTTCATAGATTGATATGTGTTAATCCTGTTATTTGGAGGCTTTTTGGCGTAGTTGTTCGATCAGGAGCCTGTTGACTAAAAGTCTTCATACAAGAGTACAAGTGCAGCCGCCAGAGGGGAGAAAATTGAGATTCTTGACCCTTTCATAATCTTTTCTTTGGTATTCAGGACACTAAGGCAGGAGGACCACATGAGTTCTGGTTGGTAAGTGTCCTTGTCATGAAAACACTTGCCTTACAAGGCTCTAATTATGATTACTTTCCCTAGTCAGTGCTCTGAAGATGTGTCACATTACATTATAAACAATACGGAAGGGGAGATAGGTGAGATGATAAGAAAAACAAATTTTCTCACTGTCATAAAAGGCTCTAATTATGGTTACTTGTCACGAGAACACTTGCCTTACAAGGCTCTAATTATGGTTACTTTCCCTAGTCAGTGCTCTGAAAATGTATCACATTATACAGAAGGGGAGGTAGATGAGAGATCATGAAAAACAAATTTTGTCTTTTACATGACCCCTTTGTCTTCGGTTGAAACATCCCCAACATTTGCTACAAATCAGTGTACTTAAAAAGGGGTCAGTCTTTTAAAATAAGTATTTCCTATTAAAATAATATACAGTGCCTTTTTGGTGTTGTGAGTCAGTGGAACACTGAAATATAGCGGTTGTGTAATTTAGATTTAAGAGTGGCAACAGTTTCATTTGATAAGTTTTGAAAAGGCTTTTTATCACTACAATCTTAGAGGATTGTCAGTACAGGATTTTTGTTTAAGGGAAGGATTGTTTAGACTCAAAGAAGAGGTGACTGTGTTGTGGGTCTTTTGACAATTCATGAATACAAATTCGCTTTGACAGATCACTAGATACTGCCTCCTCAATTTAAAAAGCAATATAACGTTTGTATATGCTGTTTAAGTTAATGTTAAGTAATCATTTCTCATTCCAAAGACAATGCAAAAAACTTCAGCACTGCTTGAGAGTTGTATTTCAACCACAGATATTTTCCCCATTGGAAAACTATTTTCATTTTAGAAAAATGGGTTGTTTGAAGATGAAAGTCTTTTATCTTATTTCACAGTTTATTTTGGTTATATGTTCGTACATTCTTATTAAATATTTCATACACTTTATTGCAACTACTTTGTTATTTCTACATCTTAGATAAATGCTGAAAAGGAAAACTTGATTCCATTGTTCATCTAATTAAATAAATTAAAAGAGCGGTTTGTGTAGAAATTGGAGAGAACTATGTTTTATATGAATCACAACAGTGCTCGTTGTGGAATGTAATTAAATGCTTTGCCCTCTGGAACTTGATTTTTGTGTATCTGAGACTTATTAACAGTGCTAACTGCTAAGGATACTGTTTATCTTGTTCTGGGCATTGGAGTTTCAGTTTTTAAAAAATTCTTGAAAATGTATTCTGTGAAACTACTCATACCTCTCTTCCTGCGAATTTTCTCCTAAGAACTAGGTTTGGGGTAGAAATGAATTGACATTATTTTCTCATTTGCTTTGTATGGTATGAAGGATTTGTAAAGCTTTGCTCAAAGTTGTGTGCATTTGTAAACACTATCTTGATATTTTCAATTTTATGTGTAAATTTTATTGTCTGCTTTTGGTGATTCTGACATTAATGGAAGAGAATATTTTCCATTAGATTTAATTTTTTTTCCTCTCCCTTCTGATTTTTTTTATTGGTGTTCATTTTTCTTTTGATTTAAAGGATTAGAGAAATCTACAAATGTATGTCATAAATAAGCAAATTTGTAAACTTTTCTGAACTTTAGTGAAACATTTAGTTTACAAGCATAATTTGGAGGTGTGTTTTGTGTTTACACTGTAGTTTGGATGTACAATTATTATTAGTGGCTTTTTAAAAAATGAAACAGTGTTAAGTGAAATGTAGTTCCTAGCTTTGTACTCCAAGTTGTCAAAGCATCAACAATGAAAATTCGATTAGGAAACTTTATTTAAAATTTCAGATAGTAATATTCTATGTAGTTAAGGCCAGTCTTAACCCACTGGATGAAAATCTAGGACTGTATGGAAGTAAGCAAACATACACATTTTTAGGTGGAAATAGTCAACCTCGCATAAAAATAAGGATGCATGAAAGCCTTAAACTCCAGCTCCCTTTTACTGGAGTCTGTGGTTGTGTACAGGTATGGGCCAAGTGTGTAAAAATAAAATTTCATCAATTTTAAGAACACTCGGGAAATGAGTAAAGAAAATGTAAGATTGCTGCTAGTTATATCTCTTGGAAAGAATTTCTGGAAGTGGTCACTTTAAAAATTATTTTCCATCCTTGCAAAATTGCCACATTTAAATTGTTTTACTGGCAGTTCTATAGTAGTCCAGACTTTAGAAACCAAACACAATAAAATGGCTTGTTGCCAATATGGCCACATCATTGCCAGCAAGTATTGCCTTGGCATCATTCAGCAGAGGTTTTTGTTTATAAAGATGAAGTCTTGAATACTGTTCAATAAACTTGTCAAAAAATAAAACAGGCTGATGCTTTTAATGCTTTAACTGCACAAAAGTACTGAGCTATAATATTATTTTGTAAGGGTTTTTGTTTTTTTTTTAACCTGAAAATATTTTGTGCCTTTGGAAAGGTAGATTTGGTAATCTTGGAGAGGTAAAATTGTTGCTTATCCTTGCCTGCTAATGCTGAAGTGTCAAGAGAAGATACTTGGAACAACAGGGAGGAAACTTGATTCTAGTTTAAGTCCATAGTATCCACCTTTTCAGAATTTTATGTGTGTGATGTGTTGGCAAACAAAGCTCTTAAAAAATGTTGAAAACTTTTTATCTTGAAGGAGTTTAGTTTGTATTAGAATTTGGATACCCAGCGTGTTTTAGAGGGGGCTAGACATCCATAATTCCAGGTAGTAGCCGAGCCATTATTAAATAATCAGGGTTTGACTAAACAATGAACAAATCTCTGAGTGAAATCAGCTGCCTACAGATATCCAGAATGGCTTTTACCATCTGAAAGGGGTGGACTGTGTGATAATATGTCTCTTTTTCTTGTTCAGGAGAGATAGTTATGTAATTCATTGTTACCTGCTTTCCAGTGTTTTACAGCAAGAATTAGTTTATCAATTATGTGCATCATCACCAATCTCCCAAAAGTAGAGCTTTTATGGGATATGGTAGAATCTAAACTTAACGGCTTTCCTTTTTTTTTTTTTTTTTTATTAAAAATAGCTTTATTTCAGTCTCATCTTTTTAGTATAAAATTGGTCATTTTGACTTGTAAAATGTTCTGGAAGAGTGGTAGTAGCACAATTCTCTGATGTCATAGTGACTTTTCTGGGAAAACCCGTCTCTATTCAACAACATAAGTAAGTTCATCTCCTGCTCAGGTAAATGGTAATTTTTTTCTTTTATTTTTTTTTGAGATGGAGTCTCGATCTGTCGCCCAGGCTGGTGTGCAGTGGCGCGATCTCGGCTCACTGCAACCTCCACCTCCCTGGTTCAAGCGATTCTCCTGCCTCAGCCTCTCGGTAGCTGAGACTACAGGTGCATGCCAGCACGCCCAGCTAATTTTTTTTTCTATATTTCTAGTAGAGATGGGGTTTTACCTTGTTGGCCCGGATGGTCCCGATCTGATCTCGTGATCTGCCCACCTGGGCCTCACAAAGTGCTGAGATTACAGGCGTGAGCCACTGTGCCCAGCTGGTAAATGGTAATTCTTTGCCATGCTGTTCTTGAGTTTATTCTTGTTGCTTTGGCTGCTTTGTGTTAGTGTCTCAAAAGCATCCTAGAGTATGACTCCTTTTCTGGATCGACATAACTAGCAGTGAGCAACCATTGGTGGTATGCTCTTCTACATACTGCTCTATCACTGGAGTCCAGAAGGAGAAAAAAGCTACCTGACAAACATTTCAGATCCAGGGACAGAAGGGCAGCACTCTAAAAGTCTAGGGCCAGGAAAGAGTGCTGGGAAAAGTCAACCACATCCCTTGAATTCTGTCAATAGCCCCACGGACCTCTTTCCAGTGAAAATGTTTAAGGTGTGCTTCCGTCAGCAGCACATACTAAAACCTGGAATGAAACAGAAGATTAGCATGGCCCCTGTGCAAGGATGACATGCAATTTGTGAAGCACTCTGTATTTTTTTTAATTAAAAGAAAATGTTGAAGGTTAGGGCATAGAGACTCGGCAAATATCATAGAGAAGTGGTAAATGGCACAGCTGATCATTGGAATTGGCTCCCCATTTGTTCCAGGCATCTGAATTTTGATCTTAGTAACTACTAGTTTCAAGTCATTTTTCTTAATTGATGATTTGCCATTTCATAATAGGAGAAGATGACTATTTGGTTATGGAGCAATGACCAGCAAGAGAACATAATTCAGTATGAACAGTCAAAGGTGTTGAGTGAATTTAACTCTTTTTAGGAATGAGCTGTACTGTATTCAAATGGGCTACTTGATGGTTCATTCCCTCCATTTTGCTGCTGTTCATTTCCTCCCTTTGCTTGCTTATATAGTAAATCTGCTCGTAACCGGGACTGAAAACTCTTAGACTGAAGCCCCTTCACTGCTGTCTCTAGCCTCAGCCTCCTAATGGGTGGGAATAGTTCACTCATAGCTTTTGATTAGTGGATAAGACTTGTCAGGCTGGACGTGGTGGGTCACACCTGTAATCCCAGCACTTTGGGAGGCTGAGGTGGGAGGATTGCTTGAGCCCAGGAATTGAGGCTAGCCCAAGTAACATAGCGAGACCCTGTCTCAAAAAAAAAAAAGCCTTGTCACTTAGAGTTTGTGCTTCATATCAAATGATAACCACATTGTGCTACCACAAGTCACACAGTGGAAATGATTTAAGGAGTTTAGTTTCTTTTTGTTGTTGTTTTTTGTTTTGTTTTGTTTTGTTTTGAGATGGTCTTACTCTGCCGCCCAGGCTGGAGTGCAGTGGTACAATCAGCTCCCTGCAACCTTGACTTCCTGGTTTCAAGCAATCCTGCTTCAGCCTCCTAAGTAGCTTTTTTTTTTTTTTTTTTTAATTTTTTTTGTAGAGACAAGTAAATGCGGGGGGAGGGGTGGTAGTGGAGTGGAGGGGTAGTTTCACTATGTGACTTAGGCTGGTCTTGAGCTCCAGGGCTCAAGCGATGGATGCTTCCGCCTTGGCCTCTTAAAGTGCTGGGATTACAGGTGTGAGCCACTATGCCTGGCCTCAGTTTCTTAAAAGGTTTTAAATCACACCAACTGGTACCAGTGCTGTTGCCTCTGATTGCCTTGATTTTTCTTTGATCCCACTTGGAAGTTGTTAATGCTATACTCCACTATACTCCACACATTAGATTGCAGTGGGGGCTGGAGAGTAGCACAGCCTTTTTTTTTTTTTTTTTTTTTTTGAGACGGAGTCTCGCTCTGTCGCCCAGGCTGGAGTGCAGTGGCCGGATCTCAGCTCACTGCAAGCTCCGCCTCCCGGGTTCACTCCATTCTCCTGCCTCAGCCTCCCGAGTAGCTGGGACTACAGGCGCCCGCCACCTCGCCCGGCTAGTTTTTTGTAGTTTTAGTAGAGACGGGGTTTCACTGTGTTCACCAGGATGGTCTCGATCTCCTGACCTCGTGATCCACCCGTCTCGGCCTCCCACAGTGCTGGGATTACAGGCTTGAGCCACCGCGCCCGGCCAGCACAGCCTTTATACATAACTCCCTTCTATGGTTTGGCCTGTGGGACCAGTAGGGTCCCTGTTCTGTAACTGTGACTGAAGCGATGGACATTAATGCAACTACTGATTACTGATGTAGATATGCTGCTTTACTTCTATGACCATTGAATTGACAGATTGGAATTGGAAACACCTGTCACCTTCAAGCTTTTCAGACAACTTCACATGAATGTACAACTTAGCCATAGCTGTATCTCATACTAACAGATTTTTGCAGTGTTGTGCACCCAGCACTTACACTTTGGTGGAAAAGCAAAATAAGATTCCTGTTCTTCAACAGTTGAGGGTTTTAAGTCACAACTAAGTGCTCGGTTGTGCTTAAACTAGGTACATTCCTATACCACGGGAATCAGGTAGAGGCTTTTCTGGCCGTTTGCTAAGTCATGGTTAGACAGGAACAAGTGTAAACTAGTCTTTGTTGTAGCTTAGTTTCCTGTTGAAATATTCCTTTGCTTTCTTGCCTTCTCTAACATGTAAATTCTGAAGACCCATCATAAACTCTTCCCCAGTGTCCCAAATGAATTTATTCCAGTGAGGGGTAAGGGGCTTGCATTATGAAAAACAGGTTTCTTTTCCAAGAGCTCTGGTCTGCTTTTGTTCATTTGCTCATCTCCTTTTGTGCTGTAGGAGATATACACTTCTTCTGTGCACACGTAGATGCACAGGTATTTGGTGATGCCTCAGTCCTGGAGATCATCAGGAAGGCGATATAATACTGTTGTCGCAGGCACCCCACCGGTGATAGGCATTAAAAGAATGTAGATTTCAGCCGGGAGGGATGGGGGCAGAATTGACTACCCTATAGATGTCCTTTGAAAATTTTGATACAGATCACATTTTTTAGAGGTGAGTTCTACTTTGTTTGCACT
This sequence comes from Macaca nemestrina, assembly GCF_043159975.1. Classification (NCBI taxonomy): domain Eukaryota; kingdom Metazoa; phylum Chordata; class Mammalia; order Primates; family Cercopithecidae; genus Macaca; species Macaca nemestrina. The sequence continues at coordinate 29,209,975 of NC_092139.1, forward strand.
ATGCATGCTTGCTACTTAAAATTTATTCCTTTGATCAAGTCCTGTAAATGTGGAGTCCAGGATTTCCTACCTTCCTGCCCCAGCAGTCAGACAAGTAGGGAGAATTATATTCCATCTTTGTGCAAGGCTAATGTTAGCATAGATCATGAGGGGAGAGTCTCACTGCTCTTTTAGTGGCGGGGTAGATTTCAGATTGGGGTGAATTACAAAATGTGAACTGTTGCTAAAATGGTTGGATATAGAAATAACATTCTCAGAATTGATTCTTGGTTCCATCAGTTATGTGACTTAGGACATTATTTCCCTCTGGCCTCAATGTTTCTTTTACAATATGGGATTAAATTAGATAAGCTTGTGTCTGGTTTTAAGCTTCTGTGATTGTATGAACCTAGCCATTCGATTTCTGGGAATCTGTACTGAGTTTGGACCTTAAACTAAAGTGACCAGGAATGGAGCTCCAAATTTTGATCTGGGTACTGCTCTCCTGGTTTCCCTAGTGTGGTAGTGATTCCACACTGTGGCTTGAGAAATTCAAAGGGGAAGAGTCATCATCTCTCCTTTGGGGGCTGTCCCTGTCCTGCTAGTTATATCCTGGAGCAGGTGGACCAGAGGCATTCCTCCTGGATCCACTCCTCCTTGGTCCCATGAACCGAGGAGTTCATGATACTGCAGAAGGACCCAAAGGTGCACTTCCCTGTTTGTGAGCACCGAAAGGGACAGTTGACACTGGGTACTTACTCTGTGCCGGCCAAGGGATACTTTCCATGACTGTCCTCATGTAATCCTCACAACCTTGTAAAGTTAACATTATTATCCCTACTTTATAGGTGGGGTAATCCAGACAAAGAAAAATAATAGGGGAAAACAAAGATGTTTTAACCATGGATGCCTGTATGACTCCACAGGCATCCCCATCCCCTCCCTGACTTTCAGGGAAAGTGGGAGGCCACTGGCAGCAGTCTTTTGTCATGGATTCTGAGCTGCTAGGGAAGGAGCTCTGCCCTGATCCAGTGCCTTTTCAGTTTGCCAACTCCTACTATAGTGTGGAGGGCCCTTGCCTATTGGTGAGGCGTCTTGACCTCCACAGTCAGGCTTATGATTGCAGAGGCAGACCTGAAGTTACTTTGTTGTTTTTTTGTTTGTATTTTGTTTTCGTGACAGAGTCTCACTCTGTTGCTTAGGTGGCAATGCAGTGGCGTGATTTCAGCTCCACCTCCCGGGTTCAAGCAATTCTCCTGCCTCAGCCTGCCAAGTAACTGGGATTACAGGTGTGCACCACCACACCTGGCTAATTTTTGTATTTTTAGTAGAGACAGGATTTCACGATGTTGGCCGGCCTGGTCTTGAACTCCTGACCTCAGGTGATCCTGCCTCCCAAAGTGCTGGGATTACAGGTGTGAGCCACTGCACCCAGCCTGAACTTATTTTGAAGTACTCACATGAAGACTTTGTGTTAGTGTGTTCAGAGTCTCTGGGCAGAGAAAAACACCCACTCCACTACAGTCCTATCCTACTCTTGAGAGCCTGTTTGCAGGTTCTAGCAGGGGAGCACAGCTACTCGTGTATCCTTGACTGAGGACCAGTCCTCCTGTCTCAGGCATGGTTGTCCTCTTTGATGGAGCATGCAGCTTCAGGAGGGATGCATGTGAAGCAGTGAGAGAGGCAGGGGACACCCACCTAGCCAGGCAGCTCAGCCACATCAACTGGGGTGATTAATGGGGTGACAGGTGGTGCAGCCAGATTGCCCTCACCTCCCCCATCCTGCTTTTGAAGACTCTATTCCTCCTCAGTTTGCTTCGTTCTCCATATCCAGTTTTGTCCTCAAGTTATTTTTTAAGAGTTAGTTGTACAGTGGTTAGATTTGTTGAACTTTGGATAAGCCTTTGGGGATGTTGGAGTCAGATTAGTGGCTTCCGGTTTTTTGTTTTTGACCATCACCCAGTACAGCAAAGTGGGAAGCCTTGTGGCCATTTTCTTTTTCATATTTTCCCACCTTTTAGTTTTTGTGTGCACATCTTAAGCTTTGTAGTGTTGCCAAATACTGTGTCAGCCTGACTCCTTAGTACTACATGGATCTAAACCAAATTTATTGTTGAAAATTTCAGTTTAGAAGCACCATTCATGAATAAGGAACGTGTAGTTTTATAGAAAGGATTTTCATATTTTGGTTCAGTTTGTGACCTATGAGGAATATCCTTAGAGCTGCTGATGTAAATTTGGAGAATCCCCAAGTTAGAGAAGTAGGGATAAGAAAATTTGTCTGCCTTCTCCGTGTCCTTTGATGAGGCCAGAAAGGAAAAGAAGAGTGGTGGTGGTCGGTGTAGTTTGTCTTTTCAATCTTATGGGAAAACATGTTCAATGGGTGGTCCTTTGTAAGCCTATGGAGGATTTTCTGATTGGCTTTCAAGACTTGATCCTGCATCTGTGAGCTGATTGATCCAGCATGCCAAGGTAGGCAACAGGAGTGTGAGCATGACACTGGTTTATTAAAGGAGTGACCCTGCCACCCAGACCTTCAGCCCTCTATACCATGTTCTTGCAGCCTCTGTGCAACTTCTGGTCATTACCTGGGGTGGATAAGGAATTGGGAATTGCAGGCTGGTGCCTTTCCTGGTTAGGGCTTTGGAAGTGGAAGAGGGAAGTGTTAGGGACTGATGAATGAATTTCAGCTCATTTGGCACTGAATTAGATCCCACTGGACCCAGGAAAAATCTTCTAGGTTATGAATAGGAAAATTAGAACCTCCCAAGGCAGGGGAAGGGCAGCCATAGAAAATGAAGTGCAAGTTACTCCCTTGTAGCAGAGAATGGGATTCCCTATCGACAGTAGTATGCTGGTAAACTGGCTGGCAGGGGAAAGGAAGCTGTTACTTTTTCTGTTGCCCAATTTCTGTAGTTTTAAACTTACCAAAGCCACCTACTTACACAATTTCCTAACATATAACAGTTGGCTCTTGCAAGCCATACAAGCTTGCGCCAGCACATTGCCACAAACTTCCCTCAAATATTTGAATTCCCATTATGTGCTCAGGTATGTGCTGTGTGGCAGGAGAAGCTGCAACAGTATTTATTCTGAAGAGTTTCATCATTTAGTTGACAGGCAAAAAGCTGGAGAAACATCGACAGATGTGTGGCATGAATTGAATATAGTAGCCCAGAGTGAGAAGTTGAGTATGGAAAGATCATGAAAAGGGAAACATATGTATGCTAGGCTTGAAGGATAATGATAATAGCTAACACGTGATCACAGCAGTTCCAGACTCTGTACTAAGCACCATGCATACATTATTTATATTAATCTAAAGAAATAGATACTATCCCCCACTTTACACCTGAGGAGCCTGAAGTTTAGTGAGATTAAGTATTTTGCCCAAGTTATATAGATATGACATCAATTTAGTGTTGTAGTACGTCATTATTGTGGCTAGCAAGGAGTAAGGCCAGTATTTGGAGCCTGGTCACTTCACTGCAGAACCCACACTCTTGCCCACTGCATCAGATTGCAATTGAATATAGAAAGGGGGCTTTTCAAAGAGAAAAAAGTCTTAACAACAGTCCAAGGTTAGAGATTAGGTAGGAATCAGAATATTTGAGTTCCAGTCTTCACTTAACCATATACGTGGCCTTAGCCAAACCACATCTTCCCTCTATGCCTTGGATCGAGCGACTTGAATTAGATGGTCACTCAGTTCCTTTTTATTTCTCACATACTGTGAATTTTAAGTTATAAAAATGGGAATGAGTATGCCTTTCTTAGGGACAGAGAATGTGCCCTGCTAGGGCACACCGAGGTTGGCAGGAGTAAACAGAAGAAAACAAACTATAAAGGGTGACTCCCAAGTGGTAGAAAGCAGAGGCAGAAAAATGTTGGAGCTGTGGACTCAGCTGTTCCATTCTCAGCACCCAACTAGCCCCAAATGGAAGGGTGGCGGGGTGGGGACATAATAGAGATGATAAACTGGTGTTTTGTGTTCGATGTTCCTAGAAAGCCTACTTCTCTCTTGGTGTCTCAGCAGCAGGTCAGAGCTAGATTTGGGTCATTTCTGAGGATCCTTGAGTTATTACTCTTTTCCTAGCATTCATAAATTTAACAGATATCAATAGACACATGCTATTTTCCAGGCATTGGCACAGAAGCAAGGCTAATCTGGTCCCTCTGCTTGTTGAAGTTACAGTCCAAGAGGAGAAATACATAATAAGCAAATTATACATTTTGATAGGATTATAAGAATTGGGATTTTGTTGGATTAGAGTCAGAGAATGTCTATGACTTCAACATAACAGATAGGGGACTGAGAGTGGAAATGGTAAAACCAGTTAAGACTATTACAGACATCCAGCCAAGATGTGCTTGGTGATGAAAGAGTGCACAAATATCACAAAAATAAATGATAAAATTTTAAACTTTTTTTTTATTGACTCGAATGTGATATTTAATATGGTTCTGGAAGATTTTGGTCCTAAAAAGGAGGTTGAAAGTCCCATGGGGCTAATTATAATGGCAGTATATGAAAAATAAATGAATCTGGTTTAAAGTAGGTAGTTGTTCAAGAGATGTAGGACAGAAGAGTGACACGAACAGTTTTAATCACAGATTTCTAAGCAGATGTAGGCTTAGAGGTAGATTTCAAAGGAGATGAAACATGTTTTGGAAGAGATTAATAATCCCATGGTTTATAGATCATTTAAAGGAAATACTGCTCAAAGGATAGAAAACTACAGGTGGAAAAGATTTGTTTCTAAAGAGTTGTGATTTCCAATGAGAAAGAAAAGGAGACAAATCTGTGAAGAACAAAAATGCTTGCACAGGAAGCTCTGACTTCAGAATGGAAGCCAGGCCACCTTAGGGGGCATCACATCAGTGAGAGTCCAGTCCCTTATGCTACTGAGGCACACATGAGCCCACAATGGTATGTTGGGGTTTGATTCTGGGTTCAAAAAACTGAAAAAGGATGTAGTCCAGGAAAAGTGGTATAATGGTAATGATTAGGAAGGAATAGTACACCAGGAATTGAGTCCTACACAGGAAGATAATCGTAGCCCACTCACTACATGTGTTTGGCCCAGACCAAGGGCATCTCTTTTGGGTACATTTGAAAAGTCATGGAGTGAGAAGACAGCAGCTCCAGTTGTTGCTTGTAATCTTACCACCCCAAATAATCACTGCTAATGCTTTTGTCATTCACAACAACCTCTTACCGGGAGGACCTGTAGTTCTCCAATTAAAAATTTCCCTAGCTGGGTGCGGTGGCTCATCCCAGCACTTTGGGAACCCAAGGCAGGTGGATCACCTCAGGTCAGGAGTTCAATACCAGCCTGCCCAACATGGTGAAACCCTGTCTCTACAAAAATACGAAAATTAGCCGGGTATGATGGCAGGTGCCTGTAATCCCAGCTACTCTGGAGGCTGTGGTGGGAGAATCGCTGGAACCCGGGAGGCAGAGGTTACAGTGAGCCGAGATGGCCCCATTGCACTCCAGCCTGGGCAACAGAGCGAGACTGTGTCTCAAAAATAATAATAATAATTTCCCCCACATTTTATTATGAAAATTTTCGACATGTAGCAAAGTTGAAAAAAAATTACACCCATATATCCACCGTTTCAGATCCTACAATTTAAAATCTTGTTTTATCACATTTCTTCAACAACAACTTTTATTTTTTGGTGCATTTCAAAAAAGTTGCACGCATCAGTACACTTCGAAACATTTCAGCATGCCTTAACTTTAGTGCAACATTTGTTTATGGGTTGTTGGGTTTTTGTGGGGGTTTTTTTGGTAAAATTTTACAATCAGATGCGTACACTCAGTGTTCCTTTAGATGGAAGTGGCAAATGCCCACACTCCTGTGACCCACATTCTTAGAATGCTAAGAACGTTTCCCTTCCCACTGAGAGCTCTCTGCCTCTGCTCAGTTAATACCTGCCCTTCCCCTGGGGGAGAAGGGAGGACAACCAGTATTCTGAATATTTACGTCACAGATTTGTTTTGCCTGTTCTGAAACTTCATAAATGGAATCTGTTTTACTTTATTCTTCATTTTTATTCATGTTACAGATATTAATAGTTTTTTTGTTGCTGAATATTTTCTATAAACATCACAATTTGTTCTCATATTGATGAATACCTGGGCTGTTTCAAGTTTTTGGCTATTGTGAATAAAGCTGCTGGGAACATTCGTATACAAATCTTTGTGGACATAATGTTTCCATTTCTTTTGGCTAAAAACCTAGGAGTGGAATTGCTCTTGGGCTAGGTGTATGTTAGGTTTTTTGATAAGCTGCCAGACTGTTTTCCAAAGTGGTACATTTAATGTTTTCACTAACAATATATGAGAGTTTCATATCCTTGCCAGCATTTGGTGGTGGTGGTCTTTTTTATTATACTTTTAGCCATTGTGGTGGGTATGTAACAGTATCTCATTGTGGTTTTATTTTTCATTACCCTGATAACTAACGCTGTGGATCACTATTTCTGATTCACATATTTTCCTTTATGAAGTGCCTGATCAAATATTTTGTCCATTTTAATTGAATTGTAGGAGTCCTGCATTTAAATTTTAAAGTTGAACTGTATAAGATCAGGATAGGGGAGATTTACTGTTACACATTAGTTCAAGGCCTGAAGTGTGACTTGAGCAAAAGCACATTCACCATTTGTTCAGCAAATGGTTTAGTACCCTATATACTAAGCACTAATACTAGTGATACAGAGATAATATCCAGCCCCAGTTCGAGGAGCCCACAGTTTACAGGGTAGACAGACAAAAGTAAAAATTATGGTGTGGCTTCAATGTTAAGTCAGTCACTGAATACTTACTATCTACTGTAGGATACGTAGATACTGTTGTGGGTCCTGGAGCTAGCCAGAGTTACTAATCTTGTATAACTTATTTTCTGGAGTGTAAGGAGGGAGACAGAGTGCAAAAGTCCTGAGGTGGTAAATAAGGTTGGTGTTAGGTGTATGTGGATCAGAAAGGCCAACCTGGCTGGAGGATAGTTGGGTGGCTAGATGATTAGTTAGGCAAGGGTCAGGTCTTGCAGGGCCTTGTTGAAGACCATGGTAAGAACTTTAGGTTTTATCTTAAGTGTTTTGGAAAGGCATTCCAGAGTTTTCAGTGGAGAAATGACATGATCAGGTTTCTGTTTGACGAATAAACCCAGAAATGTCTGTGTGATTGCAGAAACACTGATGAGGAAACCATTGCAGTCATCCAGAGTAGAGATAAAAAAATCCTTCTTGGGGAAAATGGGCAAGGGTTCATAAAGGAATAATGTCATATTAGAACCATGGATGACAGGACATTTGCTAGGCAGGAAAGTCAGGCATGTGTGTTAGATGAACCAGAAATAACTTTGGATGACTAGTTGGGTGGGCGAGTGAGCGGCAGGACGTAGAGCTGATGGCAAACAGGGAAGGGCTTTAAAGGTTGATCTAGGGATGCAGGGTTATCAAATTGCGCGACTACCAAGTTCTATGTAGGTATGTCCTTTGGAGTTGTGCAGCAAGGTAGCCTTGGTAGGGAGTTTGACTCTGAACCTAAAGGCAGCTCTACAGGGCTTTTACTTAGTATAGAGACTGAAAGCTGGCATCTGGGATGACCGGGTGGGGCAGTGCTAGGACAGAAACCAAGCAGGACGCAAGAGACTCTAATAAGGCCTGAAGTTAGGTAGGGGCTGTTGAACTGGAAATGGAGGGTTTGGGCTTGGAATGAACAGTAAAGAGGATTTGAGGTGTGGATTGGGGGGAGAAGCTAATGAGGCCTTTTTATTTATTTTGCTTGTTTTGTTTTTGTTTTTATATGAGGCCTTTTAAAAAATACAAAACAATATAAAATATTGAAACAATACAGAAGTATGGAGTTCACAAAATTCTCATCCTCCACTCCTTTGAGCTACCTAAAACATTTGGTGTATCTTCCATTTTTCTGTGTGTGTATTTATTTATTTTATGTTTGTATTCAAATCTATTATAAAGATACACCTACAATTAAGTTTAAAATGGAGGTTTACAATTGAAGTAAAAAATGGTCATACACTTCTTGTTATTATTATTATTTGAGATGGAGTCTTGTGTACAGTGCCGTGATCTCAGCTCACTGCAACCTCCAACTCCCAGGTTCAAGTGATTCTTCTGGCTCAGCCTCCCGAGTATCTGGGACTACAGGTGTGCACCACCACACCCAGCTGATTTTTGTATTTTTGGTAGAGACTGGGTTTCACCATGTTGGCCATGCTGGTATTGAACTGACCTCAAGTGATCCGCCCACCTCGGCCTCCCATAGTGCTGGGATTACAGCAGTGAGTCACTGTGCCCAGCCTATTTTTTATTTTTTCATATGATACCAATATAATATAGTTCTGTCTTGTTTTGTAGCCACTATGCAGCATTCCGTTGTTCAGATGTATCATATTTAGTCGACAGACCTTTAGGCTGGCTTAGGTTTTTCACTATTCCCAGCATTAGTGAAATGAGCATTCTTTTTTATTTGTCTCCGTACTGTGTAAACACTGCCTTGGAGAGCATGTGAGGTGACATGCGTGGAATTCAGGTTGTGACTTGGGGGAAGCTGTGATCCTGATCCCTTGAGGGAACATGTATTCTGCTCTGGGTCTGTCCTTGGGGAACCTCCAAGGGAGTGATCAGAATGGTCAGGAGTCTGCAGGCCACATTCTAGGGGCAACAGTCAAAAGAACTGGGGCTGTTTCTCCAGATTTCAGCTGGGACTGTTCACAGCTTCCACGTATCAGATGAGTTCTCATAGGGAGATAGGGTAACGCCTTCCCATGGAGCTGGGGAAGAACACCTACCAGGTAGAAGTAAGAATTCCATAGAGTTAGGTCAGTTTGGGTAGGATTTGTATGGACCTCGACTTTCTGATGATTGGATTGTAAGACTGGGTTTTCTGTCACTGGGAGCGTTCACGCAGGGGCCAGGGTGCTGTGGAGGGGCAGTATGTGAAGCAAGTTGAACTCTTCGCATTCCAACTTTGATAACAGCATTCCAGATGGAGACTATGAGAGACCAAGATGGGGTACTGTGGGCTGTGAGGGAGGAGCGATTGACTGAGGATTCGTATAGGGGAGGGCTGAGGCTGGAGGCATCTCAATGTATAGCTCTGGGAAACCTGGAATGCTGGGTGAAGCTCAGTGAAAGATTTAACCTCATGTGCACTGCTGGCGGAGTGGTCTTCAGGTGTATGGGCCAAGGGGGACACAGGGATAACAAGAGGTCTGAGGGTGATTGTTATGGTGACTGCAGGAGGATGGAATACCCAGGTGTTGTCATGGTGCTCCATGCAAGAAAATGTTTCCAGCAGAGGGAGGGGGTGAATCAGAGAAGCATGGTGCTGCCTGGTTAGAGGGGCAAGACATGAGTTAGTTTGGAACTGGCTGGGTAGGGAACTGGGACTGGAAATGAACTTTCAGATTTCATTCTGCAAATACATATTGTCTAGGTGCTTGGGATGGAGCAATGAACAGAACAGCTAAATATTCCTTTCTCACAGAGTTTATATTTTAGTAGGGGAAACAGTAAATAAATGTATATAATATTAGACATTGAGAAAAAGCAGAAAAGGGGTATGCAATGTCAGGGGCAGTGTGGTTGAAATTTTAGAGGGGCTAAAAGGGAGAGCCTATATATGTATATATATAAAACAGGGAAGATTATTTTGCGTAAAGACTTGTGGGGAAAGGGAGCAGTGAGCCATGTGGATATAATGCAGAGAAAGAATACATTCCAGGTACTGCAAAGTGTTTGGGGTAGAAACAAACTTGGCTGGCTGGGTGCGGTGGCACACACTATCATGCCAGGACTTTGTGAGGCTGAGGTGGGTGGATTGCTTGATCTGAGGAGTTCGAGAGCAGCCTGGACAACATAGTGAGACCCTGTCTCAACAAAGAAAAAAAAAATTAGCTGGGTATGGTGGTGCACACCTGTAGTCCCAGCTACTTGGGAGGCTGAGGTGGGAGGGATCGCTTGAATCCAAGAGGCAGAGGTTGTGGTGAGCTGAGATCTCACCACTGTGCTCCAGCCTGGGTGACAGAATGAGACTCTGTCTCACAAAAGAAGGAGCAAACAAACTTGGCTTATTTGAGGAGTGACAAGCAAGGTGGCTGAAATGGAGTGAGCAAGAGAGATGATATTAGGAGATCAGGTTAAAGAAATCTAGACTTTCCAGGACATTATAGGCCATGGTATAGTTTGGATTTTTTCTTTTCTTTCTTTGTTGCCCAGGCTGGAGTACAGTGGCGCGATCTTGGCTTACTACAACCTCCACCTCCCAGGTTCAAGCGATTCTCCTACCTCAGCCTCCCAAAGTGCTAGAATTACAGGCTCCCACCACCACACCAGCTAATTTTTTTATTTTTAGTAGAGATGGGGTTTCACCATGTTGGTCAGGCTGGTCTTGAACTCCTGACCTCAAGTGATCCAGCCACCTTGGCCTCCCAAAGTGCTGGGATTACAGGCGTGAACCACCACATCTGGCCAAGTTTGGATTTTTTCTAAGTGCAGTGCTAAATGGGAAGTATTAGAGGATTCAGGCAGAGGTGTGATAAGACCTCACTTTTTTTTTTTTCTTGAGATGGAGTCTTGTTCTTGTTGCCCAGGCTGGAGTACAGTGGCATGATCTCGGCTCACTGCAATCTCCACCTCCTGGGTTCAAGCAATTCTCCTGCCTCAGCCTCCTGAGTAGCCAAGATTACAGGCACGCGCCACCATGCCCGGCTAATTTTTGTATTTTTTTTAGTAGAGACGGGCTTTCACCATGTTGGCTAGGCTGGTCTCAAACTCCTGACCTCAAGTGATCTACCCACCTTGGCCTCCCAAAGTGCCAGGATTACAGGCATGAGCCACCGTGTCCAGCCTCACTTATGTTTTAATAGGATCAGCCTGACTGCTGTATTTAGAATAGCCTGCTGGGGTGGAGATGGGGGAATGGAGGTGGAGATGGCATAGAATAAGGGAGACCAGTTGAAGGGGCTAATGCTGTAAGCCAGGTGAGAAACAGTGATGGCTTAGATTGGGCGGCAGCAGTGGAAATAGTGAGGAGTTGGACATTAGCACTCATTAGAGGTGAGGAGAATTAGTAGGGGGATCATAACTCCACCCCAAGAGTTAGGTCCCCAGGGTTAGTGAGAAATCACTGGAAGAAGATACTTTGTGGATCATAGTTATATTTGGGGTTATATTAGGATCAGAACTTGGATTAGGGTCTGACCTGGAACCAGTAAGGGGGTCAGAAAGATTTATTGGTCTTTGCAAAGACCAAGATTGGAGTCTGGGTTTGGACAGCCCTTTTGGTATTAAGACAAATTTTAGGGTGAGGATAGTTTGGGGTTACAGTTGTAGATGGAGGCTAGTACCCCTTTTCAATATCTTCAGACTAGGGTTGGTTGTAACCGCCATCTTCTGTGCCAGTGAGCTCACCTGGGGGTGGAGGAGTTTGGAGGCTATAAGGCCTTTTCTTCCTTGGGTGTCATGGGGGTAGACGTATGCTCAGCCCTGCCTGGGTCCCAAGCTGGGACCTGCAGTCAGGGAACGGGAGAGAAGGCTCCCTGGTGCTTGACCCAGCTTCTTTTCCCTCAGATGGCCCACTGCGTGACCTTGGTTCAGCTGTCCATTTCCTGTGACCATCTCATTGACAAGGACATCGGCTCCAAGTCTGACCCACTCTGCGTCCTTTTACAGGATGTGGGAGGGGGTAGCTGGGCTGAGGTGAGGCAGATTATGGAGGTTAAGGTTGTGGAGGGAGTCTAATATTGTGTTTTGGGGTGGAGGCTGTGACTGTGATGCTTACTGGCCTCTGCCCACAGCTTGGCCGGACTGAACGAGTGCGGAACTGCTCAAGCCCTGAGTTCTCCAAGACCCTACAGCTTGAGTACCACTTTGAGACAGTTCAGAAGCTACGCTTTGGAATCTATGACATAGACAACAAGACACCAGAGCTGGGGGATGATGACTTCCTAGGGGGTGCTGAGTGTTCCCTAGGACAGGTATGTAGGGCTGGGGATTAGGATCCTTCAGACACAGGTCGTGAGACAACCTAGCCTGCCTGGAGGTAGGCGGCAAGCAGGACCTAACCCTGCCTGTTATCCTGAAACTCCCTTCCCCGCTTTGCCCCAGATTGTGTCCAGCCAGGTACTGACTCTCCCCTTGATGCTGAAGCCTGGAAAACCCGCTGGGCAGGGGACCATCACGGTAAGGAACCCAACAAGGGTTGGGGAGGGACTTAACATCAGTGAATTCATGAGGTGATGTAGTCTTCCCCTACCTAGGTCTCAGCTCAGGAGTTGAAGGACAATCGTGTAGTGACCATGGAGATAGAGGCCAGAAACCTAGATAAGAAGGTGTGTCTGGAAGTAGGCACTGGTAATCCAAGAGTTAAGGGGCCAAGGATGGTATATGGGGGATGGGGGTGTGGACAGAGATATGGCATAGTGGTGGTTTGTTCCTGAGTTTTGTAACTGGGGTCTCGCATTGGCAGGACTTCCTGGGAAAATCGGATCCATTTCTGGAGTTCTTCCGCCAGCATGATGCGAAATGGCACCTGGTGTACAGATCTGAGGTATGAGACCCCTGGGATTGGGTGGGTTGGGGTAGGAGAGAATCTCCTGGGGCCTGTGACTAGCAAGGTTTGGAACTTGGGGAGAAAGAAACTGCAGGTGGGTAGAGAAGTGTGGCAGCTCCTCACGGGCCATGCCAGAACTCACTGGAGGCCTTGGCCTCCACCTTCAGGTCATCAAGAACAACCTGAACCCTACATGGAAGCGTTTCTCAGTCCCTGTTCAGCATTTCTGTGGTGGGGACCCCAGCACACCCATCGAGGTGAGGAGCTTGTCTCCTGCATGGACTGCGCTGGGGAAGAGAACCTGGGGAGGGACTTATTCTCATCTGCCACCTGACTCGTTTATGTCCACACACACCTTCCCCTCAGGTGCGATGCTCCGATTATGACAGTGATGGGTCACATGATCTCATCGGTACCTTCCACACCAGCTTGGCCCAGCTGCAAGCAGTCCCGGTGAGTGCTGGTCTTGCCATGGGTGTGGAAATGGACCTAGATAGCTGAAGCTCGGGGTTAGAGAGGGAGGAGAAGGCAGCTCGAGTCCTTGGCTGATGCTCTGAGAATTTCCTACCCTAATTTTTCTGTCCTCACCAGGCTGAGTTTGAATGCATCCACCCTGAGAAGCAGCAGAAAAAGAAAAGCTACAAGAACTCTGGAACTATTTGTGTCAAGATTTGCCGGGTGAGACAAAAGCCCATATAACCAAGGCTTTGATTCCTGAGCTCCATGACATCAACTGCTGTCATCCCAGGCATGACCCTGGTTTCATTTGCAGGTAGAAACAGAGTATTCCTTTCTGGACTATGTGATGGGAGGCTGTCAGATCAACTTCACTGTAAGTTGCCTTACCAAGGGCAAGAGAATAGGTCTGGGGCTCAAGGTGGTCTTTAGCTCCCTTCCTCACCTCCTCCCAGGTGGGCGTGGACTTCACTGGCTCCAATGGAGACCCCTCCTCACCTGACTCCCTACACTACCTGAGTCCAACAGGGGTCAATGAGTACCTGATGGCACTGTGGAGTGTGGGCAGCGTGGTTCAGGACTACGACTCGTGAGTACCTGCTTCTCTTGGCTATACCCGCTCCCTGCAGATGCTTCAGCCTCTGGGCTCACAGTCCCCTCACTGCCTCTTGCCCAATACACTGTCCTCCCACAGAGACAAGCTGTTCCCTGCATTTGGATTTGGGGCCCAGGTTCCCCCTGACTGGCAGGTGAGCTCCCTCTTTTTCTGCCACTCCTGTTTTCAGTTTCAGGGTCCTGATTTTGGGGGATATGGTAAATTTACTTACTACCTGGCACTCAGCTTTAAGAGGAGATGCAGGGATGAATTCCTGCAGGCATGTAGACAGCAAGTGCTCAGGACTCCATAGCTCCTGTAGGAATCTTGGCACACGCCATAGTGTCCTTTTTCATTCTCAGCACAGAGGTCATGGGGAAAGAACCTCGGTTTCATTCTTGTCTCCAGGTCTCGCATGAATTTGCCTTGAATTTCAACCCTGGTAACCCCTACTGTGCAGGTAAGTTTCCCCATCCACCCTGAGGCAGGTCAGTCCACACACATAGGGGCAAGCCTGCATGAGTAAAAGGGAGAGTGAGGGCAGATACCTGCCTTCATTGTCCAGAGGGTGGATTTTATTTAATTTTTATTTTTTGAGAAGGAGTCTTGCTCTGTTACCCAGGCTGGAGTGCAGTGGTGCAATCTTGGCTTACTTGCCTACTGGCTTCAAGCAATTCTGCCTCAGCCTCCCAAGTAGCTGGGACTACAGGCGCATGCCACCATGCCTGGCTAATTTTTGTATGTTTAATAGAGACGGGGTTTCACCATGTTGGCCAGGCTGGTCTCGAACTCCTGACCTCAGGTGATTCACCTGCCTTGGCCTCCCAAAGTGCTGGGATTACAGGCGTGAGCCACTGCGCCCAGCCCAGAGGGTGGATTTTAGAGCTAGGCCTGTGGAATCGAATCATCATGTCAGGCTAGGAGTGGTGGCTCACACCCGTAATCCTAGCACTCAGTCGGGAGGCCAAGGTGGCTGGATCACTTGAGCCCAGGAGTTCCAGACCAGCCAAAGCCCTGTCTCTACTAAAACAAAACTTAGCCAAGCATGTTGGCAGGTGCCTGCAGTTCTAGCTACTCAGGAGGCTGAGGTGGGAGATCTGAGCCCAGGAGGTTGAGGCTGTGGTGAGCCATGATCATGATCATGCCACTACACTCCAGCCTGGGTGACACAGTGAGACCCTGTCTCAAAAAAAAAAAAAAGAAAAAATCATGCCACATGACTTGGGGCAGATTGTTTAATTTCTGTGTGCTTTGGTTTCATAAGAAGACTAAATATTATATGAAATTGACTACTCAAGGAGAGGCTCCAAGTAAAGCAGTAAGCCTGGTGCTTATTAAGTGTTCTCTGAAAAATGGTATCTGTTACATTATCATTATTATCTTTGCCTAGAACCTAACGGGTACTTATTTGAGCATCAGTGGAAGCCTTGTTTACCTCCTTGCAGGGTGTGTTTGGCGAGTCCACCAAGCCCTTTTGTTTCGGGCCAAACCTTTTCACTCCCCAGCACCCCAAGGTGGGCACAAGCTGAAGTGGAAAATGTGACCTGACCTGATCTGATCTGGGTTTTAAAATTTTAATTTTGTATTTCAACTAAGTTCAGACTTAGAGAAAAGTTGCAAGAATAGTCATAGGAGCTCAGTTCCTTGGAACTCAGGGGTCAGGGCCTGAGTTCACAGGGGCTCTTCACCTTTATCCCAGTTACCCTAACATAACAATTTACCACATTTACTTTCTCTTTTCTCATACATGTATACAGTGTGTGTGTGTGTGTGTGTGTATATATGTGTGTGTGTGTATGTACATGTATACATATATACATACATTCACATTTCAAGGGAAATAAATGTATGTGTTTATGTATGTATACGCATGTATACATATGTTGGAGAATGCTGTAATAAATAGCCCTGCCTCAGGTTTGCCTCTGTGGTCCTACCAACTTTGTACCCATCATTATCCACCTGGCTCTTTACCTCTGAGTACTTCAGTATCTCCTAAAATCAAAGACTCTTTCTTTTTTTCTTTTTTTTTTTTTTTGAGACGGAGTCTTGCTCTGTCGCCCGGGCTGGAGTGCAGTGGCCAAATCTCAGCTCACTGCAAGCTCCGCCTCCCAGGTTTACGCCATTCTCCTGCCTCAGCCTCCCGAGTAGCTGGGACTACAGGCGCCCCACCTCCCCCGGCTAGTTTTTTGTATTTTTTAGTAGAGACGGGGTTTCACCGTGTTAGCCAGGATGGTCTCGATCTCCTGACCTCGTGATCCGCCCGTCTCGGCCTCCCAAAGTGCTGGGATTACAGGCTTGAGCCACCGCGCCCGGCCCCAAAGACTCTTTCTTACATATCACAGACCAATCCTCAAAATCAGGAAATTAACATCTATACTATTATCCAACCTATAGCATTTATTCAGATTTTGCCAATTGTCCTAATATCTTTTACAGCAAAAGAAAATCTCAGATCACACATTGCATTCAGTTAATATATATTTTTTATATGGACGACTTCTTGCCTTTCATGATATTAACATTTCATGATATAAACAATATAGGCCAGATATTTTCTAGAATGTCCCTCAGTTTGAGTTTACCCAATAAATCCTCAGGATTAGATTCAGGTTGTACATTTTTGGCAGGAATACCACCAAAGTGATGCTGTGTATTCTCAGTGCATCTTATTCAGAGGCACATGATGTTGATTTGTCCTGTTACCAGTCATGTTAACTTTGGTCACTTAGTTAAGGTCAGATCTACCAGGTTTCTCCATTATACAAGTACTATTTTCCCCTTTCTAATTAGTATATTTCGAGAAAAGACTATATAAATATCCATCACATACACATCAACATTCCCCTCTAGTTTTTTATTTTTTAAGTGATGGGGGTCTCACTATGTTGCCTAAGCTGGCCTTGAACCCCTGGGCTCAAGCAGTCCTCCCACCTCAGCCTCGTGAGTAGCTGGGACTACAGGCATATGCCACTGTGCCTGGCTATACTTTCTAGTTTTAACATCCATTGATGATCCTTGCCTGAATCAGTCATTTCTGTGATTGTCAAATGATTGTGTAATTCTTCCTTCTACATTTATTAGGAGCTTTCCTTTCTCCCACAGTAATTAATCCATAGTACGGATCCTTATTGTATCAAATGGATCATTATTAAATAGGTTATAATCTGATGCTCACACTCTCCTGGATTTATCCAGGAGAATCCCTCTCATCTGGGTGTTAATTCAAGCTGTGATTTAGGGCAAGTCCCCTCCTGTCTTTGAACCTTAGTTTCCTCATGTGTAGGAGAGAGTCAAGTACCCTGGTTTACAAGGGTGAATGAATGAAATGCACCCAGGTTCCCAGATCTCCTGGGTTGGGATGGAGTGATTTCAGGACTGGTGTAGTCCTGAGAGGTCCAGGACTTTACGGTATTTCTTGCTCTCCTCTGCAGGCATCCAGGGCATTGTGGATGCCTACCGCCAAGCCCTGCCCCAAGTTCGCCTCTATGGCCCCACCAACTTTGCACCCATCATCAACCACGTGGCCAGGTTTGCAGCCCAGGCTGCACATCAGGGGACTGCCTCGGTGAGAGTCGTGGGCAGCAGTGGCAGTGGTGGCAGTCGAGGGCTTCCTTGAGGGTTATGGAACAAAGGACTTTTTTTTTTTTTTTTGAGATAGACTCTTGCTCTGTCACCCAGGCTGGAGTGCAGTGATGCGATCTCAGCTCACTGCAACCTCCACCTCCTGGGTTCAAGTGATTCTCCTGCCTCAGCCTTCCTAGTAGCTTGGATTACAGGCATGTGCCACCATGCCCAGCTAATTTTTATATTTTTAATAGAGACGGGGTTTTACCATGTTGGCTGGGGTGGTCGCAAACTCCTGATCTCAAATGATCCGTCTGTCTTGGCCTCCCAAAGTGCTGGGATTACAGGCGTGAGCCATTGCGCCTGGCCTGTATCAGTGTGGGGATATGTGGCTGGGGTGTTTGCAGGGGTTTGGGAGGAGGATCTGCTTCAGGACATGAATGGGCTTGTCCCTAGCAATACTTCGTGCTGTTGCTGCTGACTGATGGTGCTGTGACCGATGTGGAAGCCACACGTGAGGCTGTGGTGCGCGCCTCAAACCTGCCCATGTCAGTGATCATTGTGGGTGTGGGTGGTGCTGACTTTGAGGCCATGGAGCAGCTGGATGCTGATGGTGGACCCCTGCATACACGTTCTGGGCAGGCCGCTGCCCGCGACATTGTGCAGTTTGTACCCTACCGCCGGTTCCAGAATGTAAGTGGGTACAAATTTGATCTGGGAGTTTACCCTTTCACCTTTCCCTGATGTGAGTAGGATTTAGGCCCAAGGGATGCTCACCTTTTCCTCTAAGTCTGGGGTATGGTTGGGTTCTTGGGTATGAAATGCAGACTTTGGGCAACTGTTCTGGGCCACCACTGACCTTTCCCTTTTCTTGGCAGGCCCCTCGGGAGGCATTGGCACAGACTGTACTCGCAGAAGTGCCCACACAACTGGTCTCGTACTTCAGGGCCCAGGGTTGGGCCCCACTCAAGCCACTTCCACCCTCAGCCAAGGGTCCTGCACAGGTCCCCCAGGCCTAGGTCCCCTTGGAGGCTGTGGCAAGTCCTGAATCCTGTGTCCCAGAGGTCCCTCGGGGCCACAACCCAACCCAGCCCTTCACACTCTCCTCAGTGCTAGCACTTTGTATTTTTTGATACTTTTATACTCGTTTCTGCTTTTGCTGCTCTTGATCCCACCTGCTTGCTCCTGACAACCTTCATTCAATAAAGACCAGTGCTTTGCCACCACTCTGTGTGTGTAAATTTTAGGTGGGAGGCTGCTATTAGCAATGTTTATATCCCTTCTCTGCACCTCAGTTTGTTGACTTAGGGGTTGTTAAGTGAAGGATGCCTGTGGTGTAAAGCCCCACTCAAACTTGAGTATTTCTGGGCAGATACCTATTCATTCTAGAGACACTGACTCACTGTTTTTGAAAATACAGCCAGGGGCGGTGTGATGTGCCTGTAGTCCTCAGCTTGGGAGGCTGAGGTGGGAGGACTGCTTGAGCCCAGGAGTTCCAGACCAGGTCTGGGCAACATCGCAAGACCCCATTTCACGCACAAGAAAAGGAAATACAAAGTTTGAATGTAAGCTAAACACCCAGCCTTCACCTTCCCTCCCTCAGGGCAGAGCTGGTCTGGGAACACAAAGATGGAAAGTGTCAGACTTCATAAAAAGCAGCAAAAGGAGAAGAAAGGATGAGTTTTAAGGTGGAGCAAAGGCTATGTAGACTTCCTGGAGGGGAGGGAGTAGTGATAATTTTCGTCCTAAAGACAGGTGAAAATCCTGAACTTTTTAAGAGCTAATTTTTTCTTAATAGAGAATACATGTATTCATTGTAGAAAAATTCTGGCTGGGCGTGGTGGCTCATGCCTGTAATCCCAGCACTTTGGGAGGCTGAGGAGGGCAGATCATTTGAGGTCAGGAGTTCAAGACCAGCCTGGCCAACATGATGAAACCCCATCTCTACTAAAAGTACAGAAATTAGCTGGGTGTGGTGGCAGGTGCCTATAATTCCAACTACTCAGGAGGCTGAGGCAGGAGAATCGCTTGAACTCAGGAGGCGGAGGTTGCAGAGAGCCAGTATTGCACCACTGCACCCCAGCCTGAGCTACAGAGTGAGATTCTGTCTCAGAAAAGAAAAGAAAAATTTTAAGTACAGAAAAAATACCACTCAAACTACCATGTCCTGATAAAACATATTGGGCATATAAGTTTTTGTCTACACATAGTTTTAGCATTTGTTAAAATTTGTTTTTCTAATTTTAAAATGTGTGCTTGTTAGTCTGAAGTTATTTCAAATATAAATATTGTACAAATAGTGGAGCAGGTAAGGGCCCCCGTTTTTCCTAGATCTGGAAAATAGATTTTTATAAATGAGATATTTATACATAACTACTTGCACCTTTTTATTTAACACATTTTGGGTGTCTTACCTATCAGAACCTATTGCTTCATTCCTTTTTTTGTTGAGACGTAGTCTCTCTGTTGCCTAGGCTGGAGTGCAATATTGCGATCTCGGCTCACTGCAACTTCTGCCTTCTGGGTTCAAGCAATTCTCCTGCCTCTGCCTCCCAAGTAGCTGGGACTACAGGCATGTACCACCACACCTGGCTAATTCTTGTATTTTTAGTAGAGATGTGGTTTTACCATGTAGGCTGGTCTTGAACTTGAGACCTCAGGTGATCTGCCCACCTTGGCCTCCCAAAGTGCTGGGATTACCAGCATAAGCCACTGCACTTGGCCATCTCTCTTTTTTTTTTTTTTTTTGTAGGAGTATACCTTAGTTTATTTAGCTAATCTCTTATTTATGGAGATTTGAGTCCTAGTTTATTTCAGTGCTATAATGAACATCCTTGCACATATATGTCTGTGCACTTAACCAGAATGTTTCTGAAGAATTTGTTCCTAAAAGTGGAAATGCTATATCAAAGGTTATACTTAAAATTTTAATAGATATTGCAAATTATCCTTCATAACAAAAATTATGGTCAAACTTACCCCTTTTGTTAATCTGACAGGTAAAAAAGAAGCAAAAAATAATTTTTAGTTTGAATTTATTTATTTTTCACTTTTTTTTTTTTTTGTGACCGAGTCTCACTCTGTTGCCCAGGCTGGAGTGCAGTGGCACAATCTCAGCTCACTGCAACCTCCACCTCCCAGGTTCAAGTGATTCTTCTGTCTCAGTCTCCTGAGTAGCTGGGATTACAGGCATGCGCCATGTTTCACCATGTTGGCCAGGCTGGTCTCAAACTCCTGACCTCGTGATCCGCCCACCTCGGCCTCCCAAAGTGCTGGAATTACAGGCATGAGCCACTGCGCCCAGCTTGAATTTATTTAAATATGAAGGATAGGTAACATCTTATATGGTTATTTGTAAATTATAGTTATTCTCAATAGCCTATTCATAGTCTGCATGTATGTGTTATAGCTTTTATTTTAAGGTTATTAGCCCTTAATCTCATACATGTTGAAAACATTTCTTCCCAGGTTGTTGTCTTTTTATTAATAGTATCCTTTGGCATATAGAACTGTTTTGATATGGAAATGTTATCTTTTTATTTATGCCAGTTTAACTTTTTAAAAAGTTATCCATATATCATTTATTATTATTACTATTTAGACAGAGTCTTGCTGTGTTGCCCAGGCTGGAGTGCAGTGGTGTGATCTCAGCTCACTGCAACCTCTGCCTCCCAGGTTCAAGCGAATCTCCTGCCTCAGCCTCCCTAGTAGCTGGGATTACAGGCACGCACCAGCATGTCCAACTAATTTTTGTATTTTTAGTAGAGATGGGGTTTCACAGTGTTGGCCAGACTGGTCTCGAACTCTCAACCTCAGGTGATCCTCCCACTTCAGCCTCCCAAAGTGCTGGGATTACAGGTATGAGCCACCATGCCCGGCCTATATATCATTAATTACTTTCAATGACTTCAGACATTCTCTTATATTACTATTTCTATTGGCTGCTCAGTTTTTATAACAATTTATCTACTTGGTTACTAAGTTTCCAATTTTCTTTATAAACAACACTGTGTTAAATTTCCTTATAAATACTACCTTTGAATACATCTATGTATTCTTTGGATACATTCTTAGAAATGGAATTGCTGTGAGTAAAGAGTACAAAAATTTGTAAGGCTTTTGGTTCCTGTTGTGAAACTACCCTCCAGAAAAGCTGCATTCATTCATAATTCTAAAAATTCCCCAGATTATTTATTTATTTGAGACGGAGTCTCACTCTATCGCCAGGCTGGAGTGAAGTGGCACGATCTTGGCCCACTGCAACCTCCGCCTCCCGGTTCAAGTGATTTCCTGCCTCAGTCTCCCAAGTAGCTGGGACTGTAGGCACGTGCCACCACGCCCAGCTAATTTTTGTATTTTTAGTAGAGATGGGGTTTCACCATGTTGGCCAGGATGGTCTGGATCTCCTGACCTCATGATCTACCTGCCTCAGCCTCCCAAAGTGCTGGGACTACAGACAGGAGATACCGCACCAGGCTGAATTTCACCTCTTAAAGGTATAAACACTATTAATAGTCTGCATATTCTTCTTTTTTTTTTTTTTTTTTTGAGACGGAGTCTTGCTCTGTAGCCCGGGCTGGAGTGCAGTGGCAGGATCTCAGCTCACTGCAAGCTCCGCCTCCCGGGTTTAGGCCATTCTCCTGCCTCAGCCTCCGGAGTAGCTGGGACTACAGGCGCCCGCCACCTCGCCCGGCTAGTTTTTTGTATTTTTAGTAGAGACGGGGTTTCACGGTGTTAGCCAGGATGGTCTCGATCTCCTGACCTCGTGATCCGCCCGTCTCGGCCTCCCAAAGTGCTGGGATTACAGGCTTGAGCCACTGCGCCCGGCCTGCATATTCTTCTAAAGCTGGGAAGGTGTTAATGCCTGTATCTTTATTTTTTTGTAGGAGTGTACCAGTCTCTTATTCCTGGAGATTTGAATCCTAGTTTTTTTCAAACAATGCGATAATGAACATCTTTTTACATGTATCTTTGTGCACTTAACAGGAATGTTTCTGAAGAATTTGTTCCTAAAAGTGGAAGTGCTAGATCAAAGTGTATATTTAAAATTTTAATAGATATTGCAAATTGCCCTCCAAGATGGTGCATGTTTTTTTGCTCATGCTGGTCCTCCTTTCCTACCCCTAGGTAGAACTCATTAATCCTTTGTTGCCTTCTCCTTCGTCTTTTTTCCCTGCAATTCCACTTTTGACTCTTAGAGTGAAGAATTCTTGGATCTGTAAATGCATTGTCCTGTTTCCTGGAGCCTCTTCGTTCCCCTGTCAGGCTCCTTGAGGGCAGGGCCTGGTGAACACTAAATCATCTATCCTGTGCCTCACACAGTGTTGGGAACTCAGGTCTCAGTAAGGACAACCTACATTGGGGCTACCAGGCCTGCATCAGCTCTGTGACTCAGAAGCTTCCTAGAGATTCTCAAGTCTCCTTAGCTTTTGAGTGTGTGCCTGCAGAAAGGGGGTAGCTACTCCTCCACCTGTACCTAGCAGGAGTTGGGGACTTTCCCACTGGGGCTTGAGCACAAAGGTGGGTTCAGGCTGCCTGCAGTTCTGTGGTTAGAGGAATGCCTCTGGAGGAAGGTGGGCCTGGGTACTGCTCTGGCGCTGCCTTTCACTAGCTGTGTAGCATTGAACAAGTTTCCTGACCTGAGCAGCTTCCCTCTCTGGTTGTGAGAATTAAGTTAGGTAATGTGTGTAATGTCCACAGCACTGTTTCTTGTACATGGTAGACACTCCATAAACAGAAGCTGCTATTATGACCTTGGTCTAGACTTCTCTAAGAAAAGAGGATGCATTGGGAAGTCAACCCCACCATACTTAGATGCAACAGCAGCCAGAGCTCTCCCAACAAGAGCCCCCCAAAGCACTGATCAGCATCCTTCAGCAGAACTCAATTCTACTCCAACAATCAGCATGTTTAATGGGGCCCCCCTGTGGCACTGCCCTCTGCCCCCTCTGAGGTTCGCACACCATGGGCACGGACTCGATACAAGCATGTGAAACGGGGGTGGCCCCAGTTGCTTAGAATCTGGATCTTCACCTTGGGAAAGGCAGCTGGGGGGTCATTCTGGGGAGACAAATGGATCATGCCAAGGGCTGCCCTCCTCCTGGGTAATTCATCCCTCACTGCCCCACTCCCTTGGCACCTTCACCCTGGAGACAAACACACCTGCAGGTGGAAAGTCTGAATCTCCGATTTCTCAACATCAAAGGTGAATTTCCCCAAGAAAACTTCAGTTTCATCATCAACCTGGAGGCCCTGGTGGGTGAAGAGTGAAAGGAGGAACCATGAGGGGGACAGGTGGAGGGGGGAGAAGAAAACTTTGCTGAGGATCTTCTATGTATTCAATAGCTATATGCATGTTCTTATGTATTTTTTGATGGTTGTATACTGTAATTCAGAATGTGGGCTCTAAGAAACCAGGTTTTATTTTTTATTTTTTTGAGACAGAGTCTTACTCTATCGCCCAGGCTGGAGTGCAGTGGCGCGATCTCTGCTCAGTGCAAGCTCCGCCTCCTGGGAAGAAACCAGGTTTTAAATTTTAGTCCTGCCAACAGTTAGTTGTGTTACCTTGTACAAATAACGTCCCCTCTCTGAGCATTACTTTCTTCATCTTTAAAGGGAGAGATAATAACAGTACATCATAGGTTGTTATATGGGTGCAAAGCAGGTGTGGTGGCTCATACCTGTAATCCTAGCATTTCAGAAGGCCGAGGCGGGCGGATCACTTGAGGTCAGGAGTTTAAGACCATCCTGGCCAACATGGTGAAACCCCATCTCTACTAAAAATACAAAAATTAGCCGGGCGTGGTGGCGCACGCCTGTAATTCCAGCTACTTGGGAGGATGAGGCACAAGAATCGCTTGAACCCCAGAGGCTGAGGTTGCAGTGAGCTGAGATCGCTCCACTGCACTCCAGCAGCCTGGGTGACAAGAGCGAGACTGTCTCAAAAACAACAACAAAATAAGAATGCATGTAAACTGCTTGGCAGGGAGTAAGTGCTGTGCAAGCAATAACTAATATCTGGATATGGTTATGACTATAAAGAGCTCCAGCAGCTCTGAGAGGCAAACAGTAGTATCTCCATTTTATAGATGAGCAAGCGAAGACTCAGATAATGGCACCAGTTCTCAAGACTGCTTGGGGCTGTCTAGGCAAAATCCCCCACCTCTTGACCTCGTCCGCACTCACAAAGACCGCGAAATCGCGGGGGGCGCTGTTGGCTCCTCCGGTGTGCTCCACGCTGGGCGGTGGATGCTGCAGAGTGATGTCGCTCAGCTGCACTCGGCCCGGCAGTTGGATCACCACCTGGCCTTGGTCGCCTTCAAAAGCCCAGCAATTCCCGGGGAACACGTGAGGCTGCAGGTGGGCGGAGGGACCATCAGAATCGTCGGACAGAGCGACTGTTGCCACTCCCCAGCCCGGGCCTCAGCTGGACCGCATCCATCGGCCCGCCCAGAGCTCCACCTCCAGCCCGCCCAGCGTCCAGTCCCCAGCATTGCCAGGTCTCTCCTAGAGTTAAAGGCGGTCCTCGGGCTCGTCCAGAGCCCCACCCAGGCCAAGCCAGGCCCCGCCTAGCGCCACGCCCTCGACTCAGCCAGGCTCCGCCTGCAGGGCGAGGTTTTGGTGCTTTCCCCAGCGTCCCGCCCCAGGTCACATCCCGGGATGTTTCCAGACCCACCTCCAGGATAACCGTGGGCGGCCGTGCGTAGTTCCAGAAGCTGAAGCGATTCCAGAAGTAGGCAGTGTTCCTGTCTGCGTAGTCGTGGGATGTCTTCTGCAGGTCGATGGAGGCTCCTGGAAAAGGGAGAAGTACCCTCAGAGACTCCCAGGCCTTGCCAGGAGTCGGGGCGCGGGGACAGAGTGGGGGCTGTCCGAGGCTCTGTCTTCGGCCGGTCAGGTGCATGGGAATGTCTGTGTCAGGGTCTTGGCCTCTTTCCTGTCTGCGTCTCTGTCTTCCAGTGTCTCCGGGTCTTACCCACAGAGCTCAGCGCATAGTCGGGCTTCCGCACAAAGTCCTCATTCAGCCTCTGGAACACGAGCTTGGCCACTCTCTGCAAGGAGGGAGAGCGAGGCCTGGAGGGGCGAGGCTTGCGGGCCGCTTTTACAGGTGGGCGGGACCTCTGGGAGCTGGTTGCTTTGGGGCGGACTTCGTGGGCCCTGGGAGAAATCCCGCAGGGCTCTGGGCGGAGCTTAAGTCGCAGGACCCTGGGAGCACGGATCCATCAGGGGTTTCCCAGGTGGGCCCGGGCTCACCTCACTGTTGGCTGCCCGAACAGTGGACACCTCCTTGTGGAGTTTATCCAGCTCGGCTTGGAGCTGTTGCAGCTGCTGCCCCTGGGAGCGCACGCGCTCGTGGTACTCACTGGAGGTGGGAGGTGGGCGCCGTGGGGTTGGCTCCCTGTCCCCCTGGACACCTCCCAAAGGCCCCCACGCCTTCAAGGTTCTCAAAGAAGCAACTTTGAGCCCACCAATTTCCCACCCTAGGTGCCCCCTTTCACCTTAGAGTCAGCATCTCCTTAGGTTCCTGTTGGATGAAGGGACAAAACACAGAGCCGCTCAGCTCCCGTCGTCCTTGCTCCTACCTCAGCCTGGAAACGGCCAGGGCTTCCTTTTTGAAGACTGTCCCCTTTCCTCAACTCCTCCTTGACCTCCCAGTATCAGAACCCCCAAGAGCCCCTCAAGCACAATCCCTCATAAATCTGTTTATATCCAGCCCTTCTTAAGGATTGTAGCCTCTGGCACTACCCCCACCCCAGCAGACCAACAGTCCAGGGGACCCCCACAATCTCCAGATCCACAACCTGCCAGCCCCCTACCCCAGGACAGTCTCCCCAACTCACATTCTCCAAAGGAGAGACCAGGTACAGAAGCCCCAGCCAGATTGCTGGAGAAAGAGGGGGAGGGGTCTCAGGGGAAGGAAAAGGAAGAGAATGGGTTTCCCCGGCATAGGGGGATAGTGGAAAGAGGCTTGAGGGGGTTAAGCCTGGGGAGGACAGTGGGAGTCTGAGGGGGAACTAGAGGGCTCTGCAGGGGAATGCCAGGAGCTGCAGGAGCGAGGATGTAGGAGAAAATGTGCTGGGTTTGCCTCCAAAGCACCCAGGGCAGGGGCTCCAGGGAATTCACTGCCCCTCACCTGCCAGAAAGAGGCTCAGCAGCGACACAGCCGTGAACAGGAAGCGGATGGAACAGACCTCCCTGGGGAACCGGAGGGAGGCTGAGGCCCCGACCTGCTCAGCCCTCCAGTCCCCACCCCATGGTCCTAGACCCAGCTCCTGCCAACACGACTCAATCAGATCTGAATCGGCTCAAGCGCCAGCAAGGTCCCGGCCCTGCTCCCCACCTCCTCCAAAGAGCGGCCCCTGGGGCGCCAGCGTCCCTCCCTCTGACCTGTACATGCTGACCAGCACGTCTCCTGCCAGGGATAACAACACGCTCAGCACCTGGAAGAGCAGGCCTGAGGCCAGGACAGGGGGTCAGAGAGGGGCCCACGGCAGGGACAGGCGGGGGCTCAACGGGCGTGGTGTCCGGGTTCAGAAGGGGCTCGGGAGGGGCTGGGAGTGGGCCTGGGGTTCAGGAAGAGTAGGGTGGGCTAGGAGAATTAGATGGGGGCCAGGAGGATGAGTTGAGGCTCGGAGAGGGGCTTGATACTCAAACGGGGGCCGGGGGCTCAGAGAGAACTGGAGTTCAGA
This sequence comes from Macaca nemestrina, assembly GCF_043159975.1. NCBI lineage: Eukaryota > Metazoa > Chordata > Mammalia > Primates > Cercopithecidae > Macaca > Macaca nemestrina. The sequence continues at coordinate 29,236,850 of NC_092139.1, forward strand.
GAGGCGAACCCGAGGGTCAGAGGGAATCGCAGCTGGCCTGGCCCGTACTCAGAAAGCTCTTGAACACCCGCGAGGGAGGCATCTCCTGCCTCAGATCCAGGGTCGGCAGAAGGTCGAGCGGCTCCTCAGAGACTGCTGGAGACCCAGTGGGTTCTGCGGGAAACCAAGGGCTCCATTGGGGCCTTGCGCACCACAGACCTATTTTCCCCTCGAGACCCGGCCGCAGATTGCTGAGTCCAGAAGCCAGAAAGCTGGGAAGCCTCTCAAAGGCTTTGGTCCCACCGCAGCCCTATCCCGGCTCCCGCTCCGCCCTCTGAAGCCCCGCCCCTCAGGGAGGCTCCGTCAAGACTTGGTCTCCTGGGCGGGGCGCGGTGGCTCACGCCTGTAATCCCAGCACTTTGGGAGGCCGAGGCGGGCAGATCACGAGGTCAGGAGATCGAGACCATCCTGGCTAACACGGTGAAACCCCGTCTCTACTAAAAATACGAAAAAACTAGCCAGGCGAGGTGGCGGGCGCCTGCAGTCCTAGCTACTCGGAAGGCTGAGGCAGAATGGCGTGAACCCGGGAGGCGGAGCTTGCAGTGAGCAGATATCACGCCACTGCACTCCAGCCTGGGACACAGAGCAAGACTCCATCTCAAAAAAAAAAAAAAAAGAGTTGGTCTCCTGGCCGCGCGCGGTGGCTCACGCCTGTAATCCCAGCGCTTTGGGAGGCCGAGGCGGGCGGATCACCTGAGGTCGGGAGTTCGAGGCCAGCCTGACTAACACGGAGAAATACCGTCTTTACTAAAAACACAAAAATTAGCCGGGCGTGGAGGCGCATGCCTGTAATCCCAGCTACTCGGGAGGCTGAGGCGGGAGAATCGTTTGAACCCGGGAGGCGGAGGTTGCGGTGAGCTGAGATCGTGCCATTGCACTCCAGCCTGGGCAACAAGAGGGAAACTCCGTTTCAAAAAAAAATCGGAGTTGGTCCCACCCCCAAAAGGATGACCCGTCCCCAGCCTTAGGTCTTGGTGGAGCCCGATTGTCCTGGGAGCCACTCACGCTAACACTGAGGCCGCACCTTCTCAGTGGCGCCCAACCACAAGATTTTACCCGCCCCTTCCAATAACCATTGAGGACACCGAGGCTCCGCCCCTTAAGGGATCTCATTTAGCACCTCCCCTTTACCCTACAGAACCCACCTTGTAGGAGGTGCCCAGATATCATCTTAGTCCCATTCCCGCCCGGCACCACCCTTTAGGCCCCGCCCCCTCCATCGGCTCACCCGGGGTCGACCCCGCCCGCACCCGAGGCCCCGCCCCTCACGGTTGCCGCGCCACAGGCTGTCTGCCAGTTGTGGCTCCGAGGCGCCGGCTTCTGCCGAGAGCTTCCTGCCCATGTGGTTCCTCCGGGCACTCCCGCGCTCAAGGCGGGCTCACCGCAGCTCGGGCCCCGGGCTCCTCTGCCCTCGGGGTCCCCAGGCCCCGGCCCCGCTGACCGGAGCCCGTTGCTGTCCTCCGAGGTGATGCTCACTGAGCTGTTCTCGCTGAAAAAGTTGGGCGTGTGCTTGCGCGAGGACGAGGCCGAGCCCGGGCGGGAGCTTCGCCGCATCCTGACCCCCTGCTGCCCAGTCACGGACGCTAAAGCCGCCGCCGCGGTCGCCAAGGCCCTGGGGCCTCCTTCAGCCGCTGCGCGCCGCGGGGACCACACGGACCCTGCTTGAAGTCTGCAGGCCCCGCGGCCGCACCTGCCCTCCCGCTGTGTCCCGGCCGGCTGCTGACGTCACAGAGGAGCCTCGGTCTCCACGGGCCGCCCTGGCCGCGCGTCACGGAGCTGGCCGTGACGTCACCGGGAGCCGTAGCCATGGCAGCCTCTCCTTCTGACTTTGTTGTTGTTGTTAAGAGACAGGGTCTTTCTCATTGCCCAGGCTGGAGTGCAGTGGCTTGATATAGCTCATTGTAACTTCGAACTCCCAAGCTCAAGCGATCCTCCTGCCTCGGCCTCCCAAAGCGCTGGGAGTACAGGCGTCAGCCACCGCGCCCGGCCTCTTTTAAAGCAATGATGTCACAGCACTTCCCAGAAAACCCCATCTAAAATGGCATTCAGTGTATAACAGATTCTTTCTCTTTCTTTCTTTCTTTCTTTCTTTCTTTCTTTCTTTCTTTCTTTCTTTCTTTCTTTCTTTTCTTTTTCTTTCTTTCTTTCTTTCTTTCTTTCTTTCTTTCTTTTCTTTCTCTTTCCTTTCTCTTTCTTTTCTTTTTCTTTTTTTTTTGAGATGGAGTTTCACTCTGTTTCTTTCTTTCCTTCCTTCCTTCCTTCCTTTCTCTTTTCTTTCTTTTTTTTTTTGGGATGGAGTCTCACTCTGTTGCCCCGGCTGGAGTGCAATGGCACGATCTTGGTCCACTGCAACCTCCACCTCCCGGGTTCAAGCGATTCTCCTGCCTCAGCCTCCTGAGTAGCTGGGATTACAGGCATGCACCACCACTCCTGGCTAATTTTGTATTTTTAGTAGAAACGGGGTTTCTCCATGTTAGTCAAGCTGGTCTTGAACTCCCGATCTCAGGTGATCCGCCTGCCTCGCCCCTCTCGGCTCCTGGGATTACAGGCATGAGCCACCGCGCCCAGGCTTATTTTTTATTTTATTTTATTATTATTATTTTTTGAGACAGAGTCCTGGTCTGTCACCCAGGCTGGAGTGCAGTAGTGCAGTCTCATCTCAGTGCAACCTCCGCCTCACAGGTTCAAGCGATTCTCCTGCCTCAGCCTCCTGAGTAGCTGGGATTACAGACACCCGCCATCATGCCCAGCTAATTTTTGTATTTTTGTAGAGACAGCGTTTTACCATGTTGCCCAGACTGGTCTCGAACTCCTGACCTCAGGTGATCTGCCTGCCTGGGGCTCCCAAAGTGCTGGGATTACAGGAGTCAGCCACCGCGCCTGGCCGCTTTTAAAGCAAGCGATGACGTCACAGCACTTCCTAGAAAACCCCATCTAAAATTGCACTTAACGAATAACAGTTTCTATCCCCCATCTCTGTTTTGTTTTTCTCCTCAGCATGTATCACTAACATGCTATATATTTCATTTCTATCTTTCTTTTTTGAGATGAGGTCTCACTCTGTTGCCCAGGCTGGAGTGCGGTGGCAGGATCTCAGCTCACTGCAACCTCCATCTCCCGGGCTCAAGCAATCCTCCCGAGTAGCTGGGACTACAGGGGCCTGCCACCACACCCAGCTAATTTTTGTATTTTTTGTAGAGACGGGGTCTCACTATGTTGCCTAGGCTGGTCTTTAACTCCTGAGCTCAAGTGATCCACTCACTTCTGCCTCCCAAGGTGCTGGGATTATAGATGTGAGCCACCTTGCCCGGCCCATTTATTTATTTCCTTATTGCCTACCATGTCCACTAGAACATAAACTTAACACGGGCACAGATTTTCATTCACTACTGTATCCTCCAACACCTAGATAAGCCTAGCATGTAGTAGGTGCTCAAATATTCGCAAATAATGAATGTTACGAAGGAGCAGGGCATCACTTAGGGCACTTCTAAATGCTTAGTCCCCTTTGCTCTGCAAGCCCTTCAGTCCCCTCCTCTCATCCTAGACATCAGGTTCAGAGAGCTTATTCAGGATCTGTGGGTCCCTCCCCCAGACCCATATTTCCCAGGGGTCTGTGGGTTGAGAATTCAGCACCCACCAATCATCATACCCACACTCAGGCTGCACACCTGAGCCATGGAGGAAAGAATGAGGAATTAGATGGTCACAGCCAGAAGACTAGAGGTCCCCAAACTCTTGCTATGTAACAGAATATCAGTGCAGCTTATAGAAATTCAGCTTCCCAGGCAAACCTTGTGATTCTACTGCAGATACTGCAGAATTTCTGAGTTGACCCAGGAATGCTTTTTTGTTTTGTTTTTGTTTATTTTTTAGACAGAGTCTTGCTCTGTGGCCAGGTTGGAGTACAATGGTACGACCTCAGCTCACTGCAAGCTCTGCCTCCTGGGTTCAAGCAATTCTCCTGCCTTAGCCTCCCAAATAGTTGGGATTACAGTCATGTGCCACCACGCCTGGCTTTTTTTTTTTTTTTTTTTGTATTTTTAGTAGACACGGGGTTGCACTATGTTGGCTAGGGTGGTCTCGAACTCCTGACCTCAGGTGATCCGCCCATCTCGGCCTCCCAAAGTGCTGGGATTACAGATATGAGCCACTGTGCCTGGCCAGAGTGTGCATTTTTAACAACCACATTTGTGATCCTAATTAAAGACCACATTTTGGGGCCAGGCTTGGTGGCTCACACCTGTAATCCCAGCACTTTGAGAGGTTGAGGTGGGCGAATCACCTGATGTGAGGAGTTTGAGACCAACCTGACCAACATGGTGAAACCCCATCTCTACTAAAAATACAAAAAATTAGCCGGCTGTTGTAGTGGACACCTGTGGTGGCCCGTGCCTGTAGTCCCAGCTACTTGGGAGGCTGAGGCGGGAGAATCGCTTGATCCCAGAAGGCAGAGGTTGCAGTGAGCCGAGACCGCGCCACTGCACTCCAGCCTGGGCCAGAGAGTGAGACCAAAAAAAGAAAAGAAAAAAAAAAACAATGCATTTTGAAACACAATGCAGTGCATCGTGCGCAAGTTGCACAGCTAGGTAAACAGGTCCAGGTAGGGGAATAACACCGCATCACATTAGCAAATCCTGCCCTCCAGTGCAGTCCTCTTGCTGCCATCTCATACCTTCCTTAGAATGTTAGGAACTGGGGCTGGGCGTGATGGCTATGGCTCAGGCCTGTACTCCCAGCACTTTGTGAGACCCAGGCAGTGGATCACTTGAGGTCAAGAGTTCGAGATCAGCCTGGCCAATATGGTGAAACCCCGTGTCTACTAAAAATACAAAAATTAGCTGGGCTGGTGGCGTCCAGCTACTTGGGAGGCTGAGGCAGAAGAATTGCTTGAACCCGGAAGGCGGAGGTCACCGTGAGCTGGCATCGCACCACTGCACTCCAGCCTGGGTGACAGAGCCAGACTTCGTCTCAAAACAAAACAAGAATATGTGGCAGTGGAACTGGAAGTGGCAGTTTTTGAGGGGTTGAGGCACAGGGACAATCTGTTAAGCTATGTTCCAGCCCAGAGGAGAGATGCCCATGCCAGGCTCCAGAGGGAAGACATCAATACCTTGCTTCATTAAGTGCCACAGAACCCACATGGAAGAAGGGAGAGGAAGGCGAAGGCACTGCAAACTACAAATTCTGGTTCATACCACCCCATCTCTCCCTCTGCCATGTTTTCTGTCTGTTAACTCCTTTGGGTCTCAGTGTCACTATCTGTTAAAAGGGGGAGGTGAGCTGGGCACAGTGGCTCATACCTGTAATCCCAGCACTTTGGGAGGCTGAGGTGGTCTCACAAGGTCAGGAGTTCAAGACCAGCCTGGCCAACATGGTGAAACCCCGTCTCTCTACTAAAAATACAAAAATTAGCCAGGCGTGGTGGTGCTCGCCTGTAATCCCAGCTACTGGGGAAGGTGAGTTAGGGAATTAGTTGAACCCAGGAAGTGGATGTTGCAGTGAGCTGAGATCACACCACTATACTCCAGCCTGGGCAACAGAATAAGACACTGTCTTTTTTTTTTTTTTTTGAGACGGAGCCGTGCTTTGTCACCCAGGCTGGAGTGCAGTGGCACGATGTCAGCTCACTGCAAGCTCCATCTCCTAGGTTCACGCCATTCTCCTGCCTCAGCCTCCCGAGTAGCTGGGACCACAGGCGCCCGCCACCACGCCCAGCTAATTTTTTGTATTTTTAGTAGAGAAGGGATTTCACCATCGAGACCAGATCCCCTGACCTCTTGATCTGCCTTTCTCAGCCTCCCAAAGTGTTGGGATTACAGGCGTGAGCCACTGTGCCTGGCTGACACTGTCTTAAAAAACAAAACCAAGGCCGGGCGCGGTGGCTCAAGCCTGTAATCCCAGCACTTTGGGAGGCCGAGACGGGCGGATCACGAGGTCAGGAGATCGAGACCAGCCTGGCTAACACGGTGAAACCCCGTCTCTACTAAAAAATACAAAAAACTAGCCGGGCGAGGTGGCGGGCGCCTGTAGTCCCAACTACTCGGGAGGCTGAGGCAGGAGAATGGCGTAAACCCGGGAGGCGGAGCTTGCAGTGAGGTGAGATCCGGCCACAGCACTCCAGCCTGGGTGACAGAGCGAGACTCCGTCTCAAAAAAAAAAAAAAAAAAAAAAAAAAAAAAAAAAAAAAAAAAAAAAAAAAACCAAGAAACAAACACAAAAAAGATTGGGAGGAGGTGAAGCCTTCCCCCAGCATCTGAGGGTTCAGGTCTAATCTGGGCCTTTCTTAAAAACAGAACAGCCTGTCCCTCTTCTGATATGTTTTAGACCCTCAAACTCATTTGAATACATAACAATTGGCCAGGTGCAGTGACTCACTTCTGTAATCCCAGCACTTTGGAGGCCTAGAAGGGCTGATCAACTGAGGTCAGGAGTTCAAGATCAGCCTGGCCAACATGGTGAAACCCCATCTCTACTAAAAATAAAAAAATTAGCCGGGCGTGGTGGTGTACGCCTGTTAATCCCAGCTACTCAGGAGGCTGAGGCAGGAGAATCACTTGAACCCGGGAGGTGGAGGATGCAGTGAGCCAAGATCACACCATTGCACTCCAGCCTGGGTGACAGAATGAGACTCTCTCTCAAAACAACAACAGTGGAGAAATAGGCAGAACAGGGCTTTCCAACCCAGTACTGAGACGGAAAAGCTGAAGCACAAGAAGAGACCATGACTGGCTCAAGCTCACACGGTAAGAACCAGCTCCTCTGACTGTCTAATCTTATCTGCTGCCTCTGCCGCCGCCCAATACATTCCTTGTATTCAGGCCAAACTGAACACATTACATGGGCCCAGAAAACATGCAGCATTTCTTCCCACTGCCTAGGTTTCTGTCTTTGCTCCCAGCTCCTGTCCTTTGAGCCACAGGTCCCCAACCCCCAGGCCATGGACTGGTACCAGTCCGTGACCTGTTAAGAACCAGGATGCACAGCAGGAGGTGAGTGGTGGGTAATGGAGCATCACCACCTGAGCTCCGCCTCCTGTCAGATCAGCAGCAGCATTAGATTCTCATAGGAGCGCGAGCCCTATTGGTAACTGTGCATGTGAGAGATTTAGGTGGTGTGCTCCTTATGAGAATGTAACACCTAATGATCTGAGGTGGAACAGTTTCATCTCCAAACCATCCTTTCCGCCCCCTGCCCCTACCCCCGACTCTGTCCATGGGAAAATTGCCTTCCATGAAACCGGTCCGTGGTCACTGGTGCCAAAAAAGATTGGGGACTACTGCTCTAAGCAAATTTTCTTTTCTTTTGGGGTGGAGTCTCACTCTGTTGGCCCAGGCTGGAGTACAATGGCCCGATCTTGGCTCACTGCAACCGCCGCCTCCCGGGTTCAAGTGATTCTCCTACCTCAGCCTCCTGAGTAGTTGAGATTACAAGTGCACGCCATCATACCTGGCTAATTTTTGTATTTTTAGCACAGACGGGGTTTCACCATGTTGGCCAGGGTGTCTTGAAGTCTTGGCCTCGTGATCCACCTGCCTTGGCCTCCCAAAGTGCAGGGATTACAGCAGTGAGCCACCATGCCCGGCCACTTTCTTTCCTTTTAAATTTTTTTTTTTTAATTGAGACAGTGTTTTGCTCTGTTAATAGCCTAGGCTGGAGTGGAGTGGCATGATTACAGTTTACTGCAGCCTTGACCTCCTGGGCTCAAGAAATCCTCCTGTCTTGAGCTCCCAACAGGCATGAGCCACCGTGCTGAGCCTAAACCAATTTTTTTTTTTTTGAGACAGTGTCTCGCTCTGTCGCCCAGGTTGGAGTGCAGTGGCGCGATCTTGGCTCACTGCAAGCTCCGCTTTCCAGGAGCCTAAACCCATTTTAAACATTCCTTTTTTAGGGAAGCACCTCTGGTCTCCCTCCTCTGAGTTCCTGGGCCCTGACCCTTTTCTGCTCTGCGGGTAATTCCAGTCTTTCTAGGCTGTGTTAGCTATTGGAGTCATGAAGTTACTGGAAGACAGACACATGTGATTCTCCTCTCTCTGGCTGCATACCCTGCAGGGTGCCATAGCACAAGTCCTGCAAATAGAAGGTGCAGGACATGGTAGATCATGTCTGTAATCCCAGCACTTGGGGAGGCCAAGGAAGGAGGATTGCTAGAGCCCAGGAGACCAGCCTGGGCAACACAGTGAGACCCCACCTCTTAAAAAAACCAGGTGGTGTGATTGCATGAGCCTGTAGACCCAGCTACTAGGGAGGCTGAGTCAGGAATATCACTTAAGCCTGGGAAGTTGAGGCTGTAGTGAGCTGTAATTGTGCCACTGCACTCCAGCCTGGGTGACAGAGCAAGACCCTGTCTGAAAAAAAAAAATTATATATATGCATATATATATATATAAATTTATATATATTTATATATATATATATATAGAATTAAAAGGCCTGGCTGTGAACTCCTGTGAGTACATACTTTCACATATTATGGGTTCAGATTTCAAGATACATTCATGACTTCACTCAGCAAAAGTATCGTATATCTGTTTTAGGGTTATTAACCTAAGCGATGAGCTCTTTGTCCACAAAACTGTACACATGCCCAATATTTTGCAGAAAATTTCAAAGATTTGCAGCCTCCATGGAGCCATTCTATGGTCCCACTAGGATCCTAGGACCCCAAGTTAAGGACACCTGGCTTCCAGCTGAATGACTATTTTGTTGCAAGCTAGGAACACACATTTAATCACTTTTTAATTCAATAAATGTGTTGAATGCCTACAGCACTACTTCTGAGGGCTAAGGGATTAATTTATTAATTCATCCATTTGTTCAGTGTTTTAAGGGCCTACCATGTGCCAAACCCTGATCTGGGCACTGAGAACAGGAAGATGAACAAGAAACAACATGAGGCCAGGTGTGGTGGCTCACGTCTGTAATCCCAGCATTTTGGGAGTCCGAGATGGGAGGATCACTTGAGGCCAGGAATTTGAGACCAGCTTGAGCAACATGGCAAAACCCCATCACTACAAAAAATACAAAAATTAGCCAAGCATGGTGGCACATGCCTGTAGTTCCAGCTACTTGGGAGACTGAGCCTGGGAGATTGAGGCTGCAGTGAGCCTTGATTGCACCACTGCACTTCAGTCTGGGTAACTGAGTGAGAGACCCTGCCTTAAAAAAGGAAAAAGAAAGGAAGGGGCTGGGCGCGGTGGCTCACTCCTGTAATCCCAGCACTTTGGGAGGCTGAGACGGGCGGATCACTGAAGGTCAGGAATTCGAGAACAGCCAGGCCAACATGGTGACACCCCGTCTCTATTTAAAAATACAAAAATTAGCCCGGGTGCAGTGACTCATGCCTGTAATCCCAGTACTTTGGGAGGCCGAGGCAGGTGGATCACAAAGTCAGGAGTTTGAGACCAGTCTGGCCAATATGGTGAAACCCCGTCTCTACTAAAAAAATAAAAAAATTAGCCAGGTGTGGTGGCAAGCGCCTGTAGTCCCACCTACTTGGGAGGCTGAGGCAGGAGAATCGCTTGAACCCGGGATGCAGAGGTGGCAGTGAGCCGAGATCACACCACTGCACTCTAGTCTAGGCAACAGAGCGAGACTCCGTCTGAAAAAAAATTAGCTGGGCATGGTAGTGGGCACCTGTAATCTCAGCTACGTGGGAGGCTGAGGCAGGACTATTGCTTGAATCTGGGAGGCAGAGGTTGCAGTGAACCAAGATCACGTCACTGCACTCCAGCCTGGGCGACAGAGTGAGACTTCATCTCAGGATAAAAAAAAAAAAAAAAAAAAGAAAGAAAGAAAAAAGGAAGAAGAAAGTAAAAAAGAGAGAGAGAGAGAAAGAAAAGAGGAGAGGCCGGGCATGGTGGCTCATGCCGGTAATCCCAGCACTTTGAGGGGCTGAGACGGGCAGATTACCTGAGGTCAGGAGTTCGAGACCAGCCTGGCCAACATGGTAAAACCCCGTCTGTACTAAAAATACAAAAAATTAGCCGGCTGTGGTGGTGGACACCTGTAATTCCAGCTACCCCGGAGTCTGAGACAGGAGAATTGCTTGAACCCAGGAGTCAGAGGTCGCAGTGAGCTGAGATGGCGCTATTGCACTCCAGCCTGGATGATAGAGCAAGACCCCATCTCAAAACAAACAAACAAACAAAACAAAACAAAACAAAAAAAACAATTGAGGCCTCATTGGCTGGCAGGGAACAGACTGGGGTCCTGTTCACTCCCCTTGCCTCCCTCCCACCCTATCACAGCTCTCACTCCCCGAGGATGCAGGATGGAGGCTGAGGCAGTCCTGCCAGCTTGCAGCTGGTGGAGGCAGGGAGGGCTGAACTGACCTCCAGGACCTTACCCCTATCTCTCGCTCCTCTCCTCCCTCTCCACCCATGACCCCCAGGCCTGCTCCCTGTGTGTTTGACTAAAGGGCAGGGATTGCTAAACCTGCTGGGTGAGTCCAGTGAGTCAGAGGTGATTCAGGTGGGCGGGCTGGTGGGCAGAAGGGCAGACGGGCAGTGGAAGTGCCAGTGCCACTGGGACCATGGCTCTGACGGTATCCGTGCAACGACTAACAGGGCTGTCCGGCACCCATGACCGACAAGTGAAGCTCACCTTTCGAGGTGAGGCTTGCAGGGGTGCTCTAAGGATATTTGAAACCGGGGGCTATGGATCCTCCATTCCCTGGGCCCTTGACCAAATGCCATCCCATCTCTACAGTCCGTATCTTTTCTCTACCCACCCTGGTATCTCCAACCTGCCGCCTCTTTCCTTCCTATTGTCTACCTTTCTTTAAGGGTGAATCCGGGAGCGACTTGACACTGGGCCAAGGGTGGGGAATACAAATTATTTTTGTGTGTGGGGGGGAGGGACTAATAAATGACTAGTTTCAGTTCTGAGCAGGTTTTACCCAGAAAACAAGAAAAATTCGCTGTGGTCAAGAAGCAGATATTGGTGAGGTCAGTACAGTTGGTTCCTGATCTGTCTCCCATCCCATCCAAGTCCAACCTGGGGTTCAGGGGCTCATTCCTGGGTTTGGGGAAGTATAGTCTTGGGAGATGGGGTCAGTCTGAGGCCTGAGAGGTCAGACCCAGATTGGAACAAATTAGTTGCAAGACTGAGGGAATTCATTCTTGTTCACTAGTTAGCCCCAGATCAGCCCTCACTCAGATTCAAACCCATGTGCAGGGATCCCTTCCAGGTTTGGGGATATTAGTCCTAAAGTTAGCTCTAAGTCTGGAGGATTGGCTCCTGTCTGAGGGTTAGGAATAGGTTTTTTGGGTGTTTTTTGTTTGTTTGTTTGTTTTTTGAGACAGGGCCTCACTCTGTCGTGCAATGGCACAATCTCAGAGCACTGGAACCTTCATCTCCCAAGTTGAAGCGAGTCTCCTGCCTCAGCCTCCTGAGTAACTGGGATTACAGACATGTACCACCACGCCTGGCTAATTTTTGTATTTTTAGTAGAGACGGGGTTTCACCATGTTGGCCAGGCTGGTCTTGAACTCCTGATCTCAAGTGATCTGCCTGTCTTGGCCTCCCAAGGTGCTGGGATTACAGGCGTGAGCCACCACACTCAGCCAAGAATAGGCTTTGGATTGGAGTATGGGGTCAGCACAGCATGGGTGTCACAAGCTTCCTCCTGTCCCCAGCTGTTCCGATGGCCCCACTATGGGGCTCCACTGGCTGGGGAGTGTCTGTCTGTGCAGGTGGTCAACTGCAGCCGTGTATTCAGCCCTAGGTGAGTCAGCCTGGGGAGACAGGGATGCAGGTTGGGCTGGGGGTGACTTAGAGCCATTCCCTTGGGTCACTCTTTTGTTCTATGCCACTCCCCTAGGCCTCTAGGGACCCTGGTGATCTCCCTGCAGCAGCTACAGAATACTGGGCATTTGGTGCTACAGGAAGCCCTAGTGGATGAGAATCTTCGAGTGTCCCCGGTGAGCCCCTCCGGCCCCCAGGCTGCCACCCTCAAGTACCTCTAGATAAAGGGTTCCATTTCTCATAGGGGAAAACCTAAGACCCAGAGAGGAGTGGTAACAAGGCCTCCAGCCAGGATTCCTTTCGGCAATTAATTCTTGTGGGAGACAAAAATGAACCTGGCTGGATTTTCCTGGTGTTTCATGGAGGGGCTCATAGCCTAGTAGACATGGACTTAGCTTCCAATCTCAGATCTGCAATTTCCCGTCTGGGAACTTGAACAAGTTCTTTAGCATTTGGAAACTGTTTTCTTTTTTTTGTTGTTTTGAGACGGAATCTCGCTCTGTCACCCAGACTGGAATGCAGCGGTGCAATCTCGGCTCACTGCAACCTCCACCTCCCATGTTTAAGCGATTCTCCTGCCTCAGCCTCCAAAGTGGCTGGGACTACACGCGCCCACCACCACGCCCAGCTAATTTTTTAATTTTTAGTAGAGAATGGGTTTCACCATCTTGACCAGGTTGGTCTCGAACTCCTGACCTTGTGATCCACCCTCCTTGGCCTCCCAAAGTGCTGGGATTACAGGCATGAGCCACCGCGCCTGGCCTGGAAGCTGTTTCTCATTTATATAATGTTGAGTGTTTTGTTTAGTCCGTCATCATTTGTTGGGCTCTTATGATAAGCCAAATGCTGAGCTGAGCAATGAGGATTCCGTGGTGAGCAAAACCAGATAAAGATTCACACCCTTGGAAGGGAGGCAAACATTAAACAAATATTCACACAAGTAAATGTGAAACTGGAACTAGCAGGTGTTAGAAGCAAGCTGGTAGGGGCTGGGAGAGGGTACAACAGGGGAGTATGATCTACTTGGGGGCCAGAGAAGGTTCCCTGAGGAAACAGTACCTGAACTTAGACTTGAAGGATAATAGATGTTAACTGGGAGGACAGAATGTCCCAGGCAGAGGAAAAGGCATATGCGAAAGCCCAGCGCCTTGAAGGAGCACAGCTGGGGTGCCTGGAGTGAGAAGGAGCTGGAAAGGATGGTGGGGCCAGACCAGGCAGAGTAGTGAAGGTCACCATAAGGGATTTCCAACAAAAATGAGAGAGTTTTGGAATCCTGTTGAGCCTCAAGAGGTAACTTGCAGCTGGGCACAGTGGCTCATTCCTGTAATCCCAGCACTTTGGGAAGCTAAAGCAGAAGGATCATTTGAGCTCAGGAGCTCAAGACCAACCTGGGCAACATAATAAGACCTCATCAATACTAAAAATGAAACAAACAAACAAGCAAAAAAACAGAAGAAAGAAAATTAAAAAAAAAAGAGGAAACTTGCCTACTTAGTTCTTAGTAGGTTATAAGTAGTCTACATTATTAATGATCAGAGAGGAACCACAAGGCACCACAGATGCTGGTCAGAAGGATCTCTGCCACCTGGAGTAAAAGGCATTGGCATTGTCCTTGGGCCTGTCTTAGACCCAGGGCAGTTGGAGGAGGGCCCTAGGGGATACTGTATCTGGTTTTAGATCCAGGTGGAGCTTGACCTGAAGTACCAGCCCCCAGAGGGTGCTACTGGAGCCTGGTCAGAAGAGGACTTTGGGGCACCCATCCAGGACAGGTAATCCCCCCCAGCAACTGAAGCAAGACCTGGTGGTCTCAGCCCAGGCAGACCCTGGAAAGGGAGAAGTAGTGCCTAGTTCCACTCTGGATCTGCCAATTCAGTGGCCCTTGGACGTGTGCTGACCAGGTGTTGCTCTGTAGTCAGGCATGTTCCTCTTAGTCCTTTCATTTCTCTTCCCCCAGCTTGGAGTTAATTATCCCCAATGTGGGCTTCCAGGAACTGGAGTAAGTATGTGGGGATGACCTGGAGTCACCGAGGTCAGTCTTGGAGTTAGGAGCCAATGATATGGAGGCAGCCCCAGGGTCTTGGGTCAGAACTGAATCAGTTCCAGGGTCAGAGGTCAGTCCTATAATCAGAGGTCAGTCTGGAATTAGAAAGGTCCCCAGGGTTAAGAGTCTGTCCTGGGATCAGTGAAGTCAGCCACAAGGTCAAGAACTGGTCCTAGGATCAGTGGGATCAGTTCAAGGGTCAGGGGTCGGTCCAAAGCTCCGGAAGTCAAGGGATTGCTCGGAGATGGGTGATGGGTTCCAGGCATATCCCTTGAGGGCCTTTCCTATCAGGCCTGGGGAGGCCCAGCTGGAGCGGCGGGCAGTGGCTCTAGGCCGCAGGCTAGCTCGAAGCCTAGGCCAGCAGAACGATGAGGAGAATGAGCTGGAGCTTGAGCTGGAGCAGGACCTGGATGATGAGCCTGACGTCGAACTTTCTGGTGTTGTGTTCAGCCCCCTCAAGAGGTAACTTGTACCCATGGCACACCTGCTCCCACACCCATCCACCCTCACAAACACACAGTCCCAGGGTGTGTGGGAAGGGTGGATTCTCTGGTCACTTGCTCATAGACAGACACTGCCATGTTCATACACACAGTTACAGTGGATCACATACATGCAGGGGATGAAAGCTTGATGAGGGCAAGGTTTGTCTCTTCACTACAGCATCCCAGTGCTTGGGACAGTGTTAGCACATAGTAGGTACTCAATAAACCTCTGTTGCACAAATGAATGGTTTCAGGGCTCCAGGAATGAGTCAAATTCTGGGTGTAGGGTTGAGATGGAGGCAGCAAGACATGACCTGAAGGACTTGGAATCCAAAACTTCAGAGGGAGAGAAAACATCATTCCCAGCACCAAGCAAGTGTGTGTGTGGGCGCGCAGGGGAGGGACCAAGTGAGAGCTAACCTTAAGCTTCTCCCCAGCCGCGCCAGGGCCCTGGCCCATGGGGATCCCTTCCAGGTGTCCAGAGCTCAAGACTTCCAGGTACTGCTCTTTTTCCAGGGCCTAACCCTTGGGAATACTACCTCTTCTGGGACACAGGTTCTTTCCCTCCACCCAGACAGGTCTGGCTTCCTTTCCTCATCCTTCTGTACCTCTCAGGTGGGAGTCACCGTGCTAGAGGCCCAGAAACTGGTCGGAGTCAACATTAACCCCTATGTGGCTGTGCAAGTGGGGGGGCAGCGCCGCGTGACCGCCACACAGCGTGGGACCAATTGCCCCTTCTATAATGAGGTGGGCGCCACCACAGAAGAGGGCGAGCCTGAGAGAATGGGAGGGGTCCATGTGAGAACTATTCCCGGAGGGGGCGCGGCCTAGTTGGAAATGGAGCCAGATGCTCGGCCTATGGGTGGGCGTTAGAGGGGTGCCGATCTAGGAAAAGGTTGCAGTGAGAGGGTTGGGGGTGGGGGAAGGAAGGTCTTCTGAGCAAGAGACCTGGGTAAGCTGCCGGTTCACATCTAACCTCACATCTGACCTTCACATTTAACCTCTCATCCCCACTTCAATTCAGTACTTCTTGTTCGAATTTCATGACACACGGCTTCGCCTCCAAGACTTGCTGCTGGAGATCACGGTGAGCGGGGTAGGGGTGACCAGTGTCCTTCAGAGAAGGGGGGATGGGAAAGCTCAGGACTAACCCCACCTTCCCCCCAGGCTTTCCATTCGCAGACCCTCCCGTTTATGGCCACCCGGATAGGCACCTTCAGGATGGACCTGGGCATCGTCTTGGACCAGCCAGGTATGGAATCGTCCCCTTATTGAGACTCTGCACGGACAAGGACCCCAGAGATTGACCCCGCGGTGGCTCCGCATGGACCCCTATACACTCACTTCGGAGAGGGCCATCTCTGGCGGAGGCTGAACTCTTGGCACTTCCGCTCCTCCCTGCTGAGCCAGAGGAGCTCCGGCCATTGTCCGTCACTCCGATGACAGCCTCACGGCCACCCTGTGCGTCCCACTGGTCGCCCCTTACCCCTGGCTCGCCCCTTCTCCCTTAGATGGCCAATTCTACCAAAGATGGGCTCCGTTGCATGATCCCCGGGACACCCGCGCCGGGACCAAGGGCTTCGTTAAGGTCACCTTGTCCGTGAGGGCGCGCGGGGACCTGCCCCCTCCAATGCTACCCCCGGCCCCAGAGCACTGTTCGGACATTGAGAAGTGAGCTGGGGTGAGGTGGGGAGGGGGACATGGATCCGGGGGTGGCCGTGGGGCGCGGATAAGGGGAGGGGCCGAGATCCCAGTTTCTCCCCACTGCTCGGTGCCCCCTCCCCCAGGAACCTGCTCCTGCCGCGCGGAGTGCCAGCCGAGAGGCCGTGGGCGCGGCTCCGCGTGCGCCTGTACCGCGCCGAGGGGCTTTCCGCGCTGCGCCAGGGGCTGCTGGGCAGCCTGGCCCGCGCCCTGCACGACCAGCGCGTCCTGGTGGAGCCCTATGTGCGGGTGTCTTTCCTGGGGCAGGAGGTAAGTCCCTCCGGGGCCCACAGCGCCGCGGCTCCCGCCCCGACTGCGCGCTGACCTCCCTCCGCCCGTCTTTAACGCCACCTTCAGGGCGAGACGTCGGTGCGCGCCCAGGCGGCGGCGCCTGAGTGGAACGAGCAGCTGAGCTTCGTGGAGCTCTTCCCGCCGCTGACGCGCAGCCTCCGCCTGCAGCTGCGGGACGACGCGCCCCTGATCGACGCGGCCCTCGCTACGCACGTGCTGGACCTGAGGCGGATCTCCCATCCGGGCCGAGAAGGTGAGTGCTTCTGGCCGCCGCAAACCCGGCCTCACTCGCCTCGGTCCCATCGCGCCGTAGGGCCCATTCCCAACAGCAAGCCCAATCCTCGCGACCCCGCTGCGCCTAGGAAGGCTGGTCCGCCCGCAAAACAAACGGCTTCAAGCCGCCCCCAGACTGTGAACCCCACCATAGGTTTGACTCTGTTGGCAAAATTCTGACCACAGCCGCCTGTCCAGTAACTAGCCAGCCCAGTCCCACTCTTCTACAGCTGTGCACGCACTGACACTGCTGGTCCACTCCTTTCCCCGACCCCCAGACCTGGCGGATCGCCCGTAGCTCCGCCCCAATCCCGACCTCGCCCCCAGGGTTCAGGCTGCGTCCCCCCAGCCCCGGCTCCTGCGGTTTCCAGCTCCTTGGAGCGCTGAGCTGGTTTGGAGGCGCCCCAGGTCGTGTTCCACAGCGGCGCATCCGCAGCTGCTGGCCAACTTCTTCCCTTTCAGAGCGGCTTAGCCCCCCTCCCCTGTCCTCACCCCCTAATATTTATTTGGAGGAGATCAGGGTGAGGTGCACAGACTTACCAGCACTCGCCCTCCCCGCGCTCCCCTCCAACACGCTGCTTTTGTTCCCCACAGCGGGGTTTAACCCTACTTTCGGCCCGGCCTGGGTGCCCCTCTATGGCTCGCCCCCTGGCGCGGGGCTCCGGGATGGTCTTCAAGGTCTCAACGAAGGCGTTGGCCAAGGCATTTGGTTCCGCGGCCGCCTTCTGCTGGCTGTGTCCATGCAGGTGTTGGAAGGGAGAGCTGAACCTGAGCCTCCCCAGGCCCAGCAGGGGTCCAGGTTGTCCCGGCTCACCCGAAAGAAGAAAAAGAAAGCCAGGCGGGATCAGACCCCAAAGGGGGTTCCGCAGCACGTGGACGCCAGCCCCGGTGCCGAGGTGCCTGAGATTCCCAGTGCCGTGGAGGTGGAGGTGGAGGAGCTACTGCCGCTGCCAGAGGTGGGGGCTGGGGGGTAGCAAAGGGGGCGGGGTCACCTCAGCTTTGGAAGGTGGAATCCACTCTCAGGCGTTAAACATCACGACAGGGGTCTCAATCTGGGTGCCTGGGCGAAGAGTGAGGTGTGTACCCACATGGGCTCTGGTTATATGCGCACATGTTGGGGGAAAGAGGACGCATACCCAGGGCCAATGCTGGGTCGGCGAGGACAGAGAGGGAGTAGGATACTTGCAGTGACTTCCAAGCCTTGGTCACACTTCTTTCTGTGGGCATTGCGGCCAAACATAGTCCAGTCTGCTCCCTGGGAGGGTGGGCGCTGACTCCAGCCTGACGGCCTCCCGCAGAATGTCCTGGCACCCTGTGAAGATTTCCTGCTTTTCGGTGTGCTCTTCGAGGCCACCATGATCGACCCTGCCGTGGCCTCCCAGCCCATCAGCTTCGAGATCTCCATTGGTGTGTGGCCTAGCCGAACCCCTGAGTGCCATGGGTTTGAGGGTGGACACTCTCATTTCAGACCTTAGGACCCTGAAAGGGGCTGTTGCCTTTCAGTAAGGGGCGGGTTCTGACTTCTATTGAGGCAGAGGTGGTTGGGGGGGGGTGGTTTCCAGCCGTCAGCCTGGCGCGCACTGACCCTTGCTGCTCTGGGCAGGTCGCGCAGGCCGCCTGGAGGAGCAATTGGGCCGAGGGTCCAGGGCCGGGGAGGGAACTGAGGGTGCGTCAGCAGAGGCTCAGCCTCTGCTGGGAGCCAGGCCAGAGGAGGAGAAAGAGGAGGAGGAACTGGGGACCCCTGCTCAGTGGCCTGAGCCCATGGACGGCAGCGGGTGAGTGCTCCCAGTGGCTGGAAGGGGGGTTTGGGAGGTCCCCAGGAGCCCAGAATGCCCGCGAAGCCTCCTCTCCACCTGCCAGGCCATACTTCTGCTTGCCCCTCCGTCACCGCAAGCCATGCGTGCATGTGTGGAGTCGCTGGGAGGACCACACCTGGCGCCTGCAGAGCAGCAACTGCGTGCACAAAGTGGCCCAGAGGCTGGTAAGGGCAAGGCCGGTGCCCACAGGGAGAGACCAGGCCATAGGGATGGCTGGGACACCGCAGCCTTTGAAGGGAGCTCTGCAGTGGGGCTAATGGGCAGGCACTAGAGAGCCAGCACCTTGCTGGTGCAAGGCCAGGGGCGGCAAGGGCCAAAAAGCACAGCTTCTGGGCAAACTGAGGATGCCAGGAGTTGTGGGAGGACAGAAATTCAGAATTGCTGGACCCAGGAAGGGGCTGGATGAAGGAGATGGAGAGAGATACTGCCGGTGGGGTCCCACATTTGGCGGAGCCAGTAGGGGGCTAGAAAGATGGAGCCATCAATCTGATGGAGCCAAAGAAGGGCAGGCCAAGAGGTGTGGTCATGAGTGGGTGGGGCCTCGGGTTGGGTGTGGTCTACAAGAGGTGGGAGTCAGGGACTCTCAAGACTCTGACCCTCTTGCATGTTGCGCAGGACCAGGGGCTGCAGGAGGTTGAGAGACTGCAGCGCAGGCCGGGGCCTGGCGCCTGTGCACAGCTCAAGCAGGCACTGGAAGAGCTGGTGGCTGGGAGCAGGTAAGCTGAGAGCCACCCCTATTGCTGCCTGTACTTGGGCCAACTCCAGGGCAAGGGAGACTCTGGTGACTGTCTGGACCCAAGGGTGGCTTGCAGCTGCATTTGCTCTGCACCTTACAGAAGAATGAGAAGACAATTATTCCTATCCAGGGAGCTGATGAGATTATTGGGGGTTAGGCTTCCCCGGATCCTCTGGCACCTCAGCTGTTTTCAATCTCCATGAGTTCCCTTTCCCACACTTCTAGAGGCTTATCCCGTGTCTCTTTTCAAATCTCCTCGCCTCCTTTCTTCCATACTTGTTCCTGCTAATCACCTTCCCACACCCAGTCGACCTCCTTGCTGGCTTCTGCATCCATCTGTTCTCCTCCTTGCCTGCGCCAGTGACCGAAGCTGTGATCTGAATTTCATCACTGGAGGAATTAGCTCTGTAATTGTCAATTTTCTCCCCGTCATCATTGATTGGTCCCTAGTTACCAGGTCATTGCTGTAACCACATAAACATGTTTGTCTGGGTGTGGTGGCTCACATCCATAATCCCAGCACTTTTGGAGGTTGAGGTGGGCAGATCATTTGAGGTCAGGAGTTCAAGACCAGCCTGGCCAACATGGTGAAACCCCATCTCTACGAGAAAAATACCAAAATTAGCCGGGCATAATGGTGGGTTCCTCTCAGCTACTTGAGAGGCTGAGGCAGGAGAATCACTTGAATCTGGGAGGTGGAGGTTGCAGTGAGCTAAGATCGTGCCACTGCACTCCAGCCTAGGCGACAGAGCAAGACTCCGTCTCAAAACAAACAAACAAAAAACCCAAAAAACCATATTCTAGTTACTTCCATCTTTGACCTTCACTACTGCCCTGAATTCCATAACCTGCTCCAGGTACTTAAGTGATTTTCAGATCCTCTTCTCAAAAGGGTACTTTATTTGATAACTATTTATGGCACATATTATGCCAGACACTGTTTTAGGCATAGGAATGTCAGTGAAAAAGCATTCCTGCCCACAAAAATCCCTGAAGTTGGCAAGGCACAATGGCTCACTGCTGTAGTCCCAGCTACTTGGGGGAGGCTGAAGTGGGAAGATCTTGAGCCCAGCCCAGGAGTTCAAGGCTGCAGTGAACCATGATTACGCCACTGCACTCTAGCCTGGGTGACAGAATGGGACCCTGACTCTAAAAAGAAAACACCCTGAAGCTTATGTTTGGGTGTAGAGGTTGGGGATGGGTGGAGACATGTAAAATAAGCATGTAAACAGATAGAAAAATACTAAGAAGGATAAGTGTTAAGGAAGAACACAAAGCAAGGAAGCATTAGAAAGGTATTGCAATTTCAGAAAGGGTGTGGAGGGGAGGCCACTGTGAAGGTGACATGAAGATGGAGGAGCAAGCCGTGCCTGTAATGGTGTTCCAGGTGGAGGGGACAGCATGCCTGGAGTGTTTGAAGACGAGCACAGAACGAGTGTGACTGCGGCGGTGTGACATAGTAGAAGACGCTGGAGGAGGCTGGGGGAAGGAGGATGATGGTGGGGAGGGACAGATCCTGTGGGAGCCTCACAAGCCATTTTAATGACTTTGGCTGCTTCTCTGAGTGAGATGAGGGGGCAGTGAATGTTTTGAAAAGGAAAAAGATACACTCTAACACATAGATCCTTAAAAGGGATCAGTAGGGGAGGAAGCAGAGAGATTACTAAAGGGGCTGTTATAATCCAGGTGACAGGTGATGATGAACTGATCTAGGGGATGGTTGCAGTGGAGATGGAGTGCTGTGAATGGATTCAAGAGAAAATTTGCAATTGGGGGTGATACTTCAGGACTTGCTAAGATTTTGGCTTGTGGGCTGGGCGTGATGGCTCACACCTGGAATTCCAGCACTTTGGAAGGCCAAGATGGGAGGATGAATTGAGCCCAGGAGTTTGAGACCAACCCGAACAATATGAGTAGATGTTGTCTCTGTGAAAAATACAAAAGTTAGCTGGGTGTGGTGGTGCACACCTGTAGTCCCAGCTACTCAGGGGGCTGAGATGTGAGGATGGTTTGAGTCCAGGAGGCTAAGGCTGCACCAACCACATAGTTATGCAAGCCAAAATCTTTTTTTGGATAAAAGAAAAAAAATATGTTTTCAATGGAAAACAAAAGGAGAAGGTCTGATGGAAGCAGGGATGAGGTGGGATCTGAGGGAAGGCAGATAGTAGGAGCTCAGTTTGAGACGTGTTAACTGTGAGATTCTTATTGAATTGTAAGTGGACATGTGTGGTAGGCAGTTAGCTATATGAGTTGAGTTCTGGGGAGAATTCTAAACTGAAAATGTCAATTTGGGAGCTGTCATTATGTAGATGGAGCTGGATAACAGCATTAAGGGAGCATAGAAAAAAGAAATCTGAGAACCTGGAGCGCTCCAGCATTTAGAGGTAGGGAGGAAGCAGGGACTCAGCCAAGGACCCTGATCAGGAAAGGCAGTGAGGTAGGAGGCTGTAGGTGGTTACTTTACTGTGCTCACCATACTCAACCTTTCAGTGTCAGTAGACACAGTTGTTTCACCATATTGGTCAGGCTGGTCTCGAACTCCTGACCTCAAGTGATTCACCACCTGTCTCAGCCTCCCTAAGTGCTGGGAT
This sequence comes from Macaca nemestrina, assembly GCF_043159975.1. NCBI lineage: Eukaryota > Metazoa > Chordata > Mammalia > Primates > Cercopithecidae > Macaca > Macaca nemestrina. Next base: position 29,258,572 of record NC_092139.1, read on the forward strand.
TACAGGCCTGAGCCACCGCACGTGGCCAGATTCTGGATATTTTTTGAAGGTAGAGCATAAAGAATTTGCTGATGAATTGATGTGGAATGTGAGAGAAAGAGCAGTGAAGGATGACTTGAAAGTTCTGAGGTGAAACAGGGTTTTCTGTTTTGTTTTTTGTTTGTTTTTTGCTGCGGTGGGGGGGAGTTATTGGAAATTATGCATTTGGCTTGGGAATATAATGTTCAAGCTATACGTTAGCCAACCTGGTGGAGACTAAACCATACCATTGTCATCACATTGTAAGCTTCAGTGTGTTTAGGAATCTCCTAGGGCATAAATGCAGCTTTTGATTCAGCAGGGCCTGGGGTGGGGCTGAGGTCCTGCAGTTTTTTTTTTTTTTTTTTTTTTTTTTTGAGACGGAGTCTCGCGCTGTCACCCAGGCTGGAGTGCAGTGGCCGGATCTCAGCTCACTGCAAGCTCCGCCTCCCGGGTTCACGCCATTCTCCTGCCTCCGCCTCCCGAGTAGCTGGGACTACAGGCGTCCGCCACCTCGGCCGGCTAGTTTTTTGTATTTTTTAGTAGAGACGGGGTTTCACCGTGTTAACCAGGATGGTCTCGATCTCCTGACCTCGTGATCCGCCCGTCTCGGCCTCCCAAAGTGCTGGGATTACAGGCTTGAGCCACCGCGCCCGGCCGGTCCTGCAGTTTTAAATAGCCTGCAGGTGTTACCAATGCTGTTGGTCCATGGGCCACACCTGGGGTAGCCAGGATAGTAGATGGTTAAATATTAGCGAGCTCTGGAGCTCAAGAGCAAGGCCGGCCTTGATGAATTTGGGAGTGGTCCAAATAGAGATAGGCCATCTTTGCAGGAGAAAGGGTGCCTCTTCAGAGCACAAGACTGAGAGGACTATGAGGGAGGCTGGGGGTGGGAGGTCAGCGTCCTCTCCTTTGACTCCTGTCTGCTGTGCACATCCCTGCTCACTGCAGACAGTTTTGCCGCGGTGCCGAGCGCAGGACGATGACCCGGCCCAATGCCCTGGATCGATGCCGAGGGAAACTCCTGGTGCACAGCCTGGTACGGCCTTGGGAAGGGACTCAGGGGCACCTAGCTGGGGCCTTCCACTCATGCTGTCTTTTTGCCCTCCCAGAACCTTTTGGCTAAACAAGGACTGCGACTTCTACGCGGCCTGAGACGGGGCAACGTGCAAAAGAAGGTGGCATTGGCCAAGAAGCTCCTGGCCAAACTGCACTTTCTGGCTGAGGAGGTAATGCCTTGCCCACCCCACTTGCCTACTGTGTACACACTTTTCCCTGAGTTTTATGGACCATTGCAGAGGCCTTGGGCCAGTGTGACATAACATTTTTCCTTTGGAATGATGCCAGGGCTGGGACTCATTGCTGTGGGCATAGGACCAAGATCCATTTGCAGTAGCTAAGGGTGAGGACGAGAGTTCTAGAATCCAGCAGAGACCCAGGGAACATTCAGGATCTCTTTAGATGAAGATTTGAGAGTAGGCTGCCTTGAGCATGACCTCCCTTGTCTGAAGCACTAAATATGACATGTGTGAAGGGTGAAGGGAGTTGACAGGAGCAGAAACTGAGGGTTAGAAATGGAAAGTGACTGGTCCACCATGCTGCAGCTGCTTAAGACAGAAGCTCAGTCCTTCCCAAAGGCACATGACGTTTAGACCACTCGGGCCAGTAGGTTCTCAAACAGTGAGGAAGTGTAGTCTCAGACCTTACAGGATAAATTGGAGTTGGGCAAGTGAGAAACAAAAAAATAGCATGTACAAAGGCCTAGAACTGAGAAGCCTGGGCAGCTGGAAGACAGAGCGTTGGACGAAGAGATGGGATACTTTTTTGTTTTTAAGAAGGAGTCTCACTCTGTCACGCAGCCTGGAATGCAATGGCGTGGTCTTGGCTCACTGTAACCTCTGCCTCCCGAGTTCAAGTAATTCTCCTGCGTCAGCCTCCTGAGTAGCTGGGATTACAGGCACCTGCCACCATGCCCGGCTAATTGATTTTATTCTTAGTAGAGATGCAGTTTCACCATGTTGGTCAGGCTGGTCTCGAACTGACCTCATAATCCGCCCACCTCGGCCTCCCAAAGTGCTGGGATTACAGGTGTGAGCCACTGAACATTTAACATTATCGTAAATGTTGGTGCAAAATTGCTTTTAAAATTATGGGTGGTGGCTCATCCTATAATTGTAGCACTTTGGGAGGCTGAGGCAGAAGGATCACTTGAGCGCAGGAGTTTGAGACCAGCTTGGGCAGCAAGGTGAGACTCTGTCTCTACAAAAATTAGCTGGCTGTGGTGGTGCACACCTAGAGTCCCAGCTACTCTGGAGGCTGAGGTGGGAGGGTTGCTTGAGCTCAGGCAGTCGAGGTTACAGTGAGCTAAGTTGGCACCCCTGCATTCCAGCCTGGGCAACAGAGTGAGACTCTGTCTCAAAGAAAAAATTGTATTGAAAGCCTCCTTTTGTCATCTGACATTTAAAATTTTTTTATGAGTCCAGGTGCAGTGGCTCATGCCTATAATCCCAGCACTTTGGGAGGCCAAGGCAGGCGGATCACCTGATCCGAGGTCAGGAGTTCAAACCAGCCTGGCCAATGTGGCAAAACCCTGTCTCTACAAAAAAAAAAAAAAAAAAAAGAAAAATTAGCCGGGCGTGGTGGCATGCACCTGTAATTCCAGCTGCTTGGGAGGCTGAGGCAGGAGAGTTGCTTGAACCTGGGAGGTAGAGGTTGCAGTGAACCAAGATCATGCCACTGCACCCCAGCCTGGGCGACAGAGTGAGACTCCGTCTTAAAAAAATAAAAAAATTTTATTTTGAAACCGCCTCCTGGGTTCAAGGAATTCTCCTACCTCAGCTTGCTGAGTAGCTGGGATTACAGGAACATGCCACCACCCCCGGCTAATTTTTTTTTCTGTTTTTAGTAGACAGGGTTTTGCCATGTTGGCCAGGCTGGTCTTGAACTCCTGACCTCAACTGATCCACCTCAGCCTCCCAAAGTGCTGGGATAACAGGCATGAGCCACTGCGCCTGGCAAACAAAATTTTTTATGGCCAGACACAGTGGCTGATGCCTGTAATCCCAACACTGTGGGATCCTCCAAAGTGAGAGGATCACCTGAACCCAGGAGTTCAACACCAAGCTGGGCAAAACAGTGAGGCCTCGTCTCCTCAAAAAACAAAAAAAAATTAGCCGGGCGTGGTGGCGCATGCCTGTAGTCCCAACTACTCAGGAGGCTGAGGTAGGAGGATTGCTTGAGCCTGGGAGGTTTAAGCTACAATGAACTGTGATGGTGCCACTGCAATCCAGCCTGGGTGACAGAGTGAGACCCTGTCTCAAAAATAAATACAAATAAAAAATGTTCATGGTATAAACGTGCATTCTGAAATAATGTAGTTCTGTGTTGCTGTTTTCATATTTTATGTTATTTTGCTTTTTAAATATTATGTGCATGAGATTTATCCGTATCATTGCATGTAACTGTAATTTTTCAATTTTCATTGCCATATGACATATTGTATAAGTATACTACAATGTGGCCAGGCGCAGTGGCTCATGCCTATATCCCGGCACTTTGGGAGGCTGAGGTGGGAGGATCACGAGGTCAAGAGATGGAGACCAACCTGGCCAACATGCGAAACGCCATCTCTACTAAAAATACAAAAATTAGCCAGGCATGGGGCTACTTAGGAGGCTGAGGCTGGGAGAATTGCTTGATCCTGAGAGGTGGAGGCTGTAGAGAGCTGAGATTGGGCCACTGCACTCCAGCCTGGGTGATGGAGCAAGACTCTGTCTCAAAATAAAAATAGGCTGGGCGCAGTGGCTCACGCCTGTAATCCCAGCACTTTGGGAGGCTGAGGTGGGCAGATCACAAGGTCAGGGGATCGAGACCATCCTGGCTAAGAGGGTGAAACCCCATCTCTACTAAAAATACAAAACATTAGCCGGGCATGGTGGCGGGTGCCTGTAGTCCCAGCTACTCAGGAGGCTGAGGCAGGAGAATGGCGTGAACCTGGGAGGTGGAGCTTGCAGTGAGCCGAGATGGCGCCACTGCACTCCAGCCTGGGCGAGAGTGGGAGACTGTCTCAAAAATAATAATAATAATAAATAAACAAAAATAAAATAAATATACTCTAATGTACTGATCCATTGTGCTGTTGATGGGTATGTGAGATGTTTCCAATGGGTGGTGATTAGAAACAGTGCTTCCAAGACCATTTTTGTACATGTCCTGGTGCTTTTCTATGGCAGTGGTTCTCAAACTTTTTGGTCTCAGGACAGGTCTCAGATTACACCACTGCACTCCAGCCTGGGTGACAGAGAGAGACTCTATCTTAAAAAAAATAAATAAAATAAATAAAAAAAAAAAATTGGAGGTGGGGTCTTGCTGCAAGCTGTCAAGCTCACAATGGCAGATACAAGATATATAGTTTCTCTGAAATTATAATTTTATTCTGCCTCCTGGGTTCAAGTGATTCTCCTGCCTCAGCATCCCAAAGTGCTGGGATTACAGGTGTGAGCCACCACACCTAGCCAAAGTTGTAATTTTCACTTGCTTTGTTTCTGATTCTAAGGGGAAAGCTTTCGTTCTTTAACTATTAAGTTTGATGTTAGCAGTGTTTTTCATAAATGCCCTTTATCAGGTTGAGGAAGTTCTCTTCCATTCCTAGTTTTGTGAGTGTTTTTATTGTGAAAGAGTGTTACATTTTATCAAACGTTTTTTTCTGCATCTATTAAGATGAGCATATGTTTGTTTTTTCTTTTTTGTTCTGTTACTGTGGTGTATGACACTGATTTTCCTTAGGTTGAACTATCCTTGCATTCATGAGATGAATTCTAACTTTTAACAATGGTGTATATCCATTTTTTTTTAATATGTCATGGGATTTGGTTCAAGACTTTTGCATCTGTGTATTTATAAGGGATATTGTTTTGTAATTTTTCTTTTTGATTAAAAAAAATACTTAAAAAGTAGAGATGGGGTCTTCCTGTGTTGCCCAGGCTGGTTGCAAACTCCCGGGGCTCAAGGGATCCTCCCTGCCTCTGCCTCCCAAAGTGCTGGGATTACAGGCGTGAGTCACCACGCCCAGCATGTAATGATTTGATGTCTTTTCTTGTGATTTTTAAATCTATGATATCAAGGTAAAGCTGGCTTCATAGAAGGAGTTAGGAAGTGTTCCTCACTCTTCTATTTTTTGGAAGAGTTTGAAAAGGATTGGCATTAATCTTCAAATGTTTGGTAGAATTCACCAGTGAAGGCATCCATCCGGTCTTGGACTTTTTTTGGGAAGTTTTTGACTGCTGAGTCAAATTTTATAACTTCATTTTAGATAATCTAATTTGCTATTTTATACTTGTTCATGGTATTATCTTATAATCGTTTTTATTTCTGTAAGGTTGCTAGTAATGTCCTCCCTTTCATCTCTGATTTTAGATATTTGTGTGTGTGTGTGTGTGTGTGTGTGTGTGTGTGTGTGTGTGTATGTGTGTATGTGATGCAGTCTCTCTCTGTCACCAGGCTGGAGTGCAGTGGCACAATCTCAGCTCACCACACCTCTGCCTGATTATAGGTGTGAGCCACCACACCCGGCCAGCATAGTCTTTTTTTTTTTTTTTTTTTTTTTTTGAGACGGAGTCTCACGCTGTTGCCCAGGCTGGAGTGCAGTGGCGCGATCTCGGCTCACTGCAAGCTCCGCCTCCCGGGTTCCCGCCATTCTCCTGCCTCAGCCTCCTGAGTAGCTGGGACTACAGGCGCCCGCCACCGCGCCCGGCTAATTTTTTGTATTTTTAGTAGAGACGGGGTTTCACTGTGGTCTCGATCTCCTGACCTTGTGATCCGCCCGCCTCGGCCTCCCAAAGTGCTGGGATTACAGGCTTGAGCCACCGCGCCCGGCCAGCAGCATAGTCTTTTTAAATTTACTGTTTTGTGATCTAACATATGATCTATCCTGAAGACTGTTCCATGGGTGCTTGAGAAGAATGTGTATTCTGCTCTTATGATGGAGTATTTTGTATGTGTCTTCTAGGTATAGTTGGTTAGTGTTGTTTTAAGTTTATTTCCTTAATAATATTCTGTGTAGATATTCCATCTGCTATTGTAAGTGGTATATACTGAAGACTCCAACTATTGTAGAACTGTTTGCCTGATATATTTAAATTTTCTATTTCCATTTGGTTCCAGTTTTCAACTGTTTGCTGAAATCACCCATCTTTTAATTCTTGTGTACTTTCCTCACTATATCATTTAGATTTCTATCATAGTTATTTTAATAATTGTTGTCTAATTATTCCAACATCTGGGTTATCTATGTGTCTGCTTCTATTGATTAATTCCTCTTGACCATGAGTTTTTTTTTGAGACAGAGTCTCTCTCTGTCACCCAGGCTGGAGTGCAGTGGTGCGATCTCTGCTCACTGCAAGCTCTACCTTCAGGGTTCGAGCCATTCTCCTGCCTCAGCCTCCCGAGTAGCTGGGACTACAGGCACCTGGCTAATTTTTTTTGTATTTTTAGTAGAGACAGGGTTTCACCGTGTTAGCCAGGATGGTCTCGATCTCCTGACCTAGTGATCCGCCTGCCTCAGCCTCCCAAAGTGCTGGGATTACAGGTGTGAGCCACCATGCCCGGCTTTTTGCTTTAACTCTGTCCTGTAATTTTTTTTATCATATGCCTGGATTTTTGTATAAAAGAACATTAGTGACTAAAATAATATATATGTCCAGGAAATGGCATTTCTTTTTTTTTTTTTTTTTTTTTTGAGACAGAGTCTCGCTCTGCCGCCCAGGCTGGAGTGCAGTGGCCCGATCTCAGCTCACTGCAAGCTCCGCCTCCCGGGTTCACGCCATTCTCCTGCCTCAGCCTCCCGAGTAGCTGGGACTACAGGCGCCCGCCACCTCGCCCGGCTAGTTTTTTGTATTTTTTAGTAGAGACGGGGTTTCACCGGGTTAGCCAGGATGGTCTCAATCTCCTGACCTTGTGATCCGCCCGTCTCGGCCTCCCAAAGTGCTGGGATTACAGGCTTGAGCCACCGCGCCCGGCCTAATGGCATTTCTTTTCTTACACTAGGCCTCACTCTGTAGAGTGAGGACCGAGTCATTATGCTTTGTATTTGAAATGGGCTGAGTTGCGAATTTGGTTTGGTTCAGTTCACTTTGGGCTTCAAATGTTTTTTTTTTTTTTTTTTTTTTTTTTTGAGACGGAGTCTCACGCTGTTGCCCAGGCTGGAGTGCAGTGGCGCGATCTCGGCTCACTGCAAGCTCCGCCTCCCGGGTTCCCGCCATTCTCCTGCCTCAGCCTCCTGAGTAGCTGGGACTACAGGCGCCCGCCACCGCGCCCGGCTAATTTTTTTTGTATTTTTAGTAGAGACGGGGTTTCACTGTGGTCTCGATCTCCTGACCTTGTGATCCGCCCGCCTCGGCCTCCCAAAGTGCTGGGATTACAGGCTTGAGCCACCGCGCCCGGCCCCTCAAATGTTTTTTGAAGGATCAGGATTGTCCTTTCATCCAGGTTTAGGATTGAGAACTGGCAAGATTCCAGATCTGTTTCTCTTTCACACCCAAACTGCCAGTTCTCCAACCCTGGGTAAGCTTTCCCTGCTTTACAAACCACCAACCAGGTTTTTGGGTTGCTGGGGCATTCTCTATGCTTTTTGAGTCTGCTTCCTTTCCTCTGCACCCCCACCTTACATTGTAAAAGTCTAGAATGCATCAGAGGGGTCCTCTTGGCTCTCCAGCTGAGCCTGTAGCATCTGATAGCTGAAGGCCTAGTGGAAGAGGTTTCTCTCAGCCCTTCTACCTCACCCTCAGCCTTCAAAAGATGAAATCCCAGAGGGTCTCTTCTGGGTTTTTAAATTCTCTTCCCTACCACCTCCTTCTTAGGGTGGTTACTTTGCACTCGTTTTTGAGACGGAGTTTTGCTCTTGTTGCCCAGGCTAGAGTGGAATGTCATGATCTCCACTCACTGCAACCTACACTTCCTGGGTTCAAGCAATTCTTCTGCCTCAGCCTCCCAAGTAGCTGGGATTACAGGCATGTGCCACTATGCCTGTTTGTTTTTTTTGTTTTGTTTTGTTTTTTTGTTTTTTTGTTTTAACTAGAGATGGAGTTTCACCATGTTGGTCAGGCTGGTCTCGAACTCCTGATCTCAAGAGATCCACCAGCCTCAGCCTCCCAAAGTGCTGGGATTAGAGGCATGAGCCACCATGCCTGGCCTACTCTGCACTTTGAAGAAACTTTACATGCCTCAGAAAGATCTCAGCTCTCCTTCCCTGTTCCCAGCTTTCTGCATACTGCTCCTTAGCTCTAGGTGAAGATCCATAGAAAAGAGTTGGGAGGTATAGAAAGACATACTTTGTGGCTGTGGTCCCTGGGATTCTCATCTGGCATGCTACCTCACACATAGTCATTAAAAGTCTCTTAAAAGTGGGGATTTTCTCCTTGTCCCCGTTTCTGATGTTCCTTTTTACTACTGCTGTTCTGCCAGAAGTGGGAGTAGCAGCTGGAGGTCTCTCCTTGACTGTGAAGAAGTCGCCATTTTCTGGAGTTTAGTTGGTGCAGGTTTCTTTGAATCCCCACTTCTCTGATGTGTTTTTTAAAATACGATTTTTAAGGCCGTGCGCGGTGGCTCAAGCCTGTAATCCCTGCACTTTGGGAGGCCGAGACGGGCGGATCACGAGGTCAGGAGATCGAGACCATCCTGGCTAACACGGTGAAACCCCGTCTCTACTAAAAATACAAGAAAATTAGCCGGGCGTGGTGGCGGGCGCCTGTAGTCCCAGCTACTCGGGAGGCTGAGGCAGGAGAATGGCGTGAACCCAGGGAGGCGGAGCTTGCAGTGAGCCGAGATCGCGCCACTGCACTCCAGCCTGGGGCACAGAGCAAGACTCCGTCTCAAAAGAAAAAAAAAAAAAAATACGATTTTTAGTCTGGGCAACATAGGGAGACCCCCATCTCTACAAAAAATAAAACTAACAAGGCGTGGTGGCAAGCACCTGTAGTCCCAGCTACTTGGGAGGCTGAGGTGGGAGGATTGCTTGGGCCTCAGGGTTTGAGGCTGCAGTAAGCCATAATCGTGCCACTGCATTCCAGCCTGGGTGAAAGAGAAATCCTGTATCCAAAAAATTATATATGTATGTGTGTGTGTGTGTGTGTGTGTGTGTGTGTGTGTGTATGTATGTGTGTATATATATGTGTGTATATATGTGTGTGTATATGTATGTGTATAAATGTGTGTATACATAAGTGTGTGTGTATATATATGTATGTGTATATATACCCCCACGTGTGTGTGTGCATAATTTTATAATTTATTTAGATTATTTTTGTCGTTAGGGTGTAAGTCTTTTTGTTGTTATTGACACACAGTCTGGCTCTGTCGCCCAGGTTGGAGTGTGGTGGTGCAATCTTGGCTCACTGCAACCTCTGCCTCCCAGGTTCAAGTGATTCTCCTGCCTCAGTTTCATGAGTACCTGGGATTACAGTCATGTGCCACCACATCTGGCTAATTTCTGTATTTTTAGTGGTGATAGGGTTTCACCATGTTGGTCAGGTTGGTCTCAAACTCCTGACCTTAGGTGATCCACCCGCCTTGGCCTCCCAAAGTACTCGGATTACAGATGTGAGCCACTGTGCCAGGCTGGGAGTGAGGGTTTCTACATCCAACTAATAGTGCACCCCTCCACTGATTTTTTTTTTTTTTTTTTTGAGATGGAGTCTCACTCTGTCGCCCAGGCTAGAGTGCAGTGGTGCAATCTCGGCTCACTGCAACCTCCGCCTCCTGGGTTCAAGAGATTCTCCTGCCTCAGCTTCCCAAGTAGCTGGGATTACAGGTGCCTGCCACCATGCCCAGCTAATTTTAGTATTTTAGTAGAGACGGGGTTTCACTGTGTTGGCCAGGCTTGTCTCGATCTCCTGACCTCGTGATCTACCTGCCTCGGCCTCCCAAAGTGCTGGGATTATAAGTGAGAGCCACCACGCCCAGCCCTCCACTGATTAAAAAAAAAAAAAAAATTACAGTGTTTTCCTCTGATGTACAATTTACATACAATGAAGTGTACAAATACATATATATTTTTAAGACAGAGTCTCACTCTGTCACTTAGGCTAGAGTGCAGTGGCAAGACCTTAGCTCACTGCAACTTCTGCCCCCAAGCTCCAGTGATTCTTCTGCCTCAGCCTCCTGAGTGGCTGGGAGTACAGGCATGGGCCACCATGCCTGCTAATTTTTGTATTTTTAGTAGAGATGGGGTTTTGCCATGTTGGCCTGGCTGGTCTTGAACTCCTAGACTCAAGCGATCTGGCCACCTTGGCCTCCCAAAGTGCTGGGATTACAGGCATGAGTCACCATGTCTGACCAAGTGTACAAATCTTAGCTACACATTTGCTGAATTTTGGCAAATATATGTATCTGTGTAACCCAAATCCCTATCAAGATCTAGAATACTACTTTTACCCACAGTTGTTGCTTTGTTCCTTCCCAGTCTCCATTCACACCCCTAGAGATAACTACTGTTTTTTTCAATATTTTTTTAATTATAATTTTGCCTGTTCTAGATTTTAATACAATGCAATCATGCCATATATATAGTCAATTCTTGTTATTGGTGGTCTTCATAGTCTATAAAGTTGCTGCAAATACTGAATTAGCAAATATTGAATCACTGCCCCCAGAGAAATACAGGGTTAAGTTCCCAGTGGGCGATGGTCACAATTTTTTGTCAACTGATCAGTACAAAACCTTGTTTTATGTGTGTTCATTTAAAGATACTTTCTTTAATATAATATATTGTTGGCCGGCACAGTGGCTCACGCCTGTAATCCCAGCACTTTGGGAGGCCGAGGTGGGTGGAATCACCTGAGGTCAGGAGTTCGAGACCAGGCTGGCCAGCATGGTGAACCCCCATCTCTACTAAAATATAAAAAAATAGCCAGGCGTGGTGGCCAGCACCTGCAGTTCCAGCTACTCTGGAAGCTGAGGCAGGAGAATCGCTTGAACCCAGAAGGCGGAGGTTGCAGTGAGCCTGAGATCATGCCACTGCACTTCAGCCTGGGTGACAGAAGGAGATTCTGTCTCAAAAAACAAACAAACAAACAAAAAAGCAAAACAGAAAAACAATGCTTACAGTATCAGAACTCACAAAGGCAAAGTATTGCTTTATTCCAACTCAGGGCCCTTCAAACTTAAAAAAAAATGTCTTAGTGTGGTGGCTCACACCTGTAATCTCAGCACTTTGGGAGGCCGAGGCAGGCAGGTCACTTGAGGTCAGGAATTGAAGACCAGCCTGGCCAACAAGGTGAAACCCCCAGTCTATTAAAAACACAAAAAGCTGGGTGTGGTGGTATACGTCTGTAATCCCAGCTATTCAGGAAGCCGAGGCCAGAGAATTGCTTGAACATGGGAAGTAGAGGTTTCAGTGAGCTAAGATTGTGCAACTGCATTCCTCCAGCCTGGGTGACAGTAATATTCCATCTAAAAAAAAAGAAAAAAAAAACATTTCCCGTTTAGAGAAAAAAAATGCAGCTCACTGCCAGCACTCATTTAATTTTACATAAACCTGCTCTTTGAGGCAGAAGCAAATATGACTGATTTTCAATATGAAAATAAAATATAAAAACCTTACTTGGAGTTATTTCTAAACAGAGCTTGTCTCTAATCCTAATGTAACAGAAGTATATATGATTTTTTTTTTTTTTTTTGAGACGGAGTCTCGCTCTGCCGCCCAGGCTGGAGTGCAGTGGCCGGATCTCAGCTCACTGCAAGCTCCGCCTCCCGGGTTCACGCCATTCTCCTGCCTCAGCCTCCCGAGTAGCTGGGACTACAGGCGCCGCCACCTCGCCCGGCTAGTTTTTTGTATTTTTTAAAGTAGAGACGGGGTTTCACCATGTCAGCCAGGATGGTCTCGATCTCCTGACCTCGTGATCCGCCCGTCTCGGCCTCCCAAAGTGCTGGGATTACAGGCTTGAGCCACCGCGCCCGGCCAATATGATGTTACATTAGGATTACAGACAAGAGTATTCTCAAGTCCAACAGGAAATGGGTTTAAAAATTTATTTTTGTATTTTTAATAAACCAGAACATTTTTTGCATGACTCATTGTTGAAATTCTTTTTTTTTTTTTCTGACAGAGTCTTGCTCTTTTGCCCAGGCTGGAGTGTAGTGGTGCGATCTCAGCTCACTCTAACGTCCACCTCCCAGGTTCAAGTGATTCTCCTGCCTCAGCCTTCTGAGTAGCTGGGATTTATAGGCACCTACCACCATGCCCAGCTAATTTTTGTATTTTTAGTAGAGACAGGGTTTCACCATGCTGGCCAGGCTGTTCTTGAACTCCTGACCTCAGGTGATCCGCCTGCCTCAGCCTCCCAAAGCGCTGGGATTACAGGCGAGCGCCACCAAGCCTGGCTTATTTTTGTATTTTTAGTAGAGATGGGATTTCGCCATGTTGGTCAATCTGTTCTCGAACTCCTGACCTCATGATCCACTCACCTCGGGCTCCCAAAGTGCTGGGATTACAGGCGTGAGCCACCACACCCGGCCAATTGTTGAAAATCTTAAGATGAACTGGATGCTGCGACAGGCACCCTCTTGGGTGTTGTCCCAAGAGGACAACCCTCTCGGTGTTGTTCCTTCCTGGAACCCATGCCTGAATCTGCAGTATACAAATTTTAGGTGCCTCATTCGATCAGTGACAGTGGTATTTTTTTTTTTTTTTTTGAGACGGAGTCTCGCTCTGTTGCCAAGGCTGGAGTGCAGTGACATGATCCGCCACCACGCCCAGCTAATCTTTTGTATTTTTAGTAGAGACAGGGTTTCACCGTGTTAGCCAGGATGGTCTCGATCTCCTGACCTCGTGATCTGCCTGCCTCAGCCTCTCAAAGTGCTGGGATTACAGGCGTGAGCCACCGCGCCCGGCCTCGTCCCAGTGGTATTTTGTCTTTTAGCCAGTTATACTTCCTCTAGTGCTTGGCAGGGTAGCCACATTTGCCACAGGTCGACTTCTGAAGTTGGCAGGCCTTAGAGCCACAGTGGCGGCACGAAGTATCTTATTGCGATGTTTTCCAAACAATGTTTCCTTGTCATCTTGCTTCTGCAGCTTTGACCAAAGAATGGTTAAAAATTTTTAGTAGAGGCTAGGTGCAGTGGCTCAGGTCTGTAGTCCCAGCACTTTGGGAGGCTGAGGCAGAAGGATCACCTGAGGTCAGGAGTTTGAAACCAGCCTGGGCAGCATGGTGAAACCCCATCTCTACTAAAAATACAAAAGTTAGTTGGGCATGGTGGCACATGCCTGTAGTCCCAGCTACTCAGGAGGCTGAGGCAGTACAATTGCTTGAACCCGAGAGGCAGAGGTTGCAGTGAGCTGAGATTGTACCATTGCACCATTTTTTTTTTTTTTTTTGGTAGAGAAGAGGTCTCACTTTGTTGCCCAGGCTGCTCTTGGACCCCTAAGCTCAAGTGATCCTCCCACCTTGGCCTCCCTAAGTACTGGGATTACAGGTATGAGCCACCTTGCCTAACCTGTTCAAACTTTTTGACTCTTTGCCCATACTCATGTGATTATAAAAGCACCAGGGGTATTGATTTGGGGGTTACAAATTTTAGCTGGTAATCAAATTTGCAAATACAGAACTCACAAATAATGAGGAAGGACTGTATTCTCTTGTGAGAGGCCTCCTTTACTCAGTGTACTGTTTTGAGATGCGTCTAGGTTGTTGCAGATATCTAGTTTTTTATTGAGCAATTTCCCATTGTATAAATATATCAGTTTGTTTATTCACTCTCATATTGATGGACAGCTGTGCTGTTTCATGTTTTTGGCTAGTATGAATAAAGCTGCTATGAATATTCTTGTTTTTTTTCTTTTTTCTTTTTTTGAAATGGAGTTTTGCCCTTGTTGCCTGGGCTGGAGTGCAACGGTGTGATCTCACCTCGCTACAACTTTTGCCTCCTGGGTTCAAGCAATTCTCCTGCCTCAGCCTCCCAAGTAGCTGGGATTACAGGCATGTACCACCTCGCCTGCCTACTCTTCTGTATTTTTACTAAAGATGGAGTTCACCATGTTGGCCAGGTTGGTCTCAAACTCCTGATCTCAGGTGATCCACGCGCCTCAGCCTCCCAAAGTGCTGAGACTACAGGCATGAGCCACTATGCCCGTCCTCAGCCACCACGCCTGGCCTCTCAATGATATCTTAAGTCCTCCTGTGTGCCAGGCTCTGTATTAGGCCCTGGGGGTCAGCCCCTGCCATATTCCTTGCCCTTTTGAGTCTTATGTTCTAGGGAGGCAGACTCTACATCTGTACATGAATATGAAAAATAATTATGATCTACAGGAATTGGTAAGAAAGAGGTTACAGAGGCTGACGGGGTGGAGGAGAACCTGCTTGGGTAAGGTGGTCAGGCAAGTCTTCTCTGCAAAGACAACATTGCAGCCGATACCCAGAGGATGGTGAGCAGTCAGCCAGAAAGCCACAGCAGAGTGGGTAGGAAGGGAGGACTCAAGGCAGGAAGACTGCTTAGGAGCCTGTCAAAATTGTCTAGCCAATAGTGGATGGTCTCAGGTGGGCTTGGTGGCTCGCACCTATAATCTCACCACTTTGGGAGGCTGAGGTAGGAGGATTGCTTAAGTCCAGGAGTTTGAGACCAGCCTGGACAACATAGTGTGACCCTATCTCTACAAAAAAATTTAAAAATGAAAACATCTCCAGGCATGGTGGTGTGTGCCTGTAGTCCCAGTGATTTGGGAGGCTGAGGTGGGAGGATTGCTTGGGCCCAGGATGTTGAGCCTGCAGTAAGCCATGACTGTGCCACTGCACTCCAGCCTGGGCTACAGAAAAAAAAAAAAAAAAGCAGATGGTCTTGAAGTGGGGCAGGGAGGAAGAGAGAGAAGGGGGAAACTGCCAGGACTGGGTGATTGGATGTTGGAGGAGAAGAGTGTCACCAGCCCAGGTATTTGGCTGATGTGATGGGCACTATATGTGCACACTGTGCACATCCGGGAAGATTAGACTGGGGAGGAGGGAAAGGTGAAGAGACAAGGTTGGCACCAGCTACCATGTGCATGAGCCTTGAGGACATTATGCCTAGTGAACTGGGCCAGGCACAGGGGCACGCACTATATGATTCCACTCATATGAGGACTTGTTATAGTCAAATCCAAACACAGAAGAATGGCGGCTGCCAGGGGCTGGGATGGAGAGCAGGGAACGGAGAAGTATGGTTTAATGGGCAGAGTTTCTGTTCTGCAAGATGAAAAACGTTGTGGGGATGAATGATGGGGATGGTTCCATAATAATGTGAATATATTTCATGCCCCTGAATGGTACATTTAAAAATGCTTAGGATGGGCCGGGCGCGGTGGCTCAAGCCTGTAATCCCAGCACTTTGGGAGGCCGAGGCGGGCGGATCACGAGGTCAGGAGATCGAGACCATCCTGGCGAACACGGTGAAACCCCGTCTCTACTAAAAAATACAAAAAAAAAAAACTAGCCGGGTGAGGTGGCGGGCGCCTGTAGTCCCAGCTACTCGGGAGGCCGAGGCAGGAGAATGGCGTAAACCCGGGAGGCAGGGTTTGCAGTGAGCTGAGATCCGGCCACTGCACTCCAGCCTGGGCGACAGAGCAAGACTCCGTCTCAAAAGCTTTAAAAAAAAAAAAAAATGCTTAGGATGATGGTCAATTTTATAAGTATTTTTCCACAATTTAAAAAAAAAAAAAGCTAAGTGTGGTAGCTCATACCTATAATCTCAGCACTTTGGGAAGCCAAGGCAGGAGGATCTCTTAAGCCCAGGAGTTTGAGACGAGCCTGGGCAACATGGCCAAACCCCATCTCTACAAAAAATAAAAAAATTAGCCAGGCATGGTGGTATGTGCCTGTAGTCCCAGCTGCTTGAGAGGCTGAGGTGGGAGGGATGCTTGAGCCTGGGTGGTCAAGCTGCTGTGAGCCGTGATCGTGTCACTGCACTCATGCCTGGGCAACAGAGTGAGACCCCGTCTTGGGGAGATCAGAGCTGGAGTGGCCATTTGGTCCATTCAGTTCAAGCTGTGAGAGCAGGAGGGGTCGGCTCCCGATCCACCTCCGTGACCAGTTCTCCACCCGCAGCCCCAGCCACCCCTCCCCGACGTGCTAGTCTGGATGCTCAGTGGGCGGCGCCGCGTGGCCTGGGCCCGAATCCGTGCCCAGGATGTGCTGTTCTCTGTGGTCGAGGAGGAACGGGGCCGGGACTGTGGGAAGATCCAGAGTCTAATGCTCACGGTGAGGGGGCTTGCGGGTGAGGGGCCGGGAGAAGTGAAGTGGAGCTTACAGGGCAGGGGTGTAGGATAGGCCTTGGGTAGAGGCCTGTGCTTCCCAACTAGGGGCCCCTGAACGCTTTCCAATTGTCCAAAACACCAGAAAGGGATTGTGCCTTTGCCTGGGGCAGCTTTGAAATCAGATAAACCCCGAATCTTCCCAACTCTGGGACTGCACAGGCCATTTTGCTGACTAGGCCCTGAGAGATAGGCAGCATACTAAAAACCGGAGAGTGCGTCTCACCCCTTACAAGTGTGGCTGGTCTGGCCGGGGGTGGTGGCTCATGCCTGTAATCCCAGCACTTTGGGAGGCTGAGGCAAGCGGATCACCTGAGGTCAGGAGTTGGAGACCAGCCTGGCCAACATAGTGAAACCCCATCTCTAGTAAAAATACTAAAATTAGCTGGGCGTGGTGGTGTATACCTGTCATTCCAGCTACTAGGGAGGCTGAGGCAGGAGAATCGCTTGAACACAGGAGGTAGAGGTTGCAGTGAGCAGAGATCATGCCATTGCACTCCAGCCTGACAACAGAGTGAGACTCCATCTAAAAAAAAAAAGTGTAGCTGGTTTGCGGGCTAAAGATTTCTAAATGAGCTGTCCCTGGAAGAAATACTGAAAAGGGTCCCTAGCAGGGAGAAGCCGTGACCCTTGGGGTTGGGGATGGGGAATGTAAACGTGTGGAGGGTAGAGGGGACAAAGGTGGGAGAGCAGAGCTCAGAGTGTAGTTAGTGGGTGGGGGGTACAGGAAGTGGCAGTGTTAGGGCAAGACGTGTAGGGAGTGAGAGCGCGAGGGTCATGGCGTAGGGTGGGGGGCAGAAAGAGGGTAAGGCTGGGCAGGTAGGGAGTGGACTGGGAGTTTGGCATTGTGTGGTGATGTGCAGTGGAGGTGTGCCCTGGGGAAGCAGGATTGCTAGGTCTAGCTGGGGTCATGAGAGGAGGCACTGGGGCCCTGACATTCCTTGTTCACATGCAGGCACCCGGGGCAGCCCCTGGTGAGGTCTGTGCCAAGCTGGAGCTCTTCCTGTGGCTCGGCCTGGGCAAGCAAGCCAAGGCCTGCACCTCTGAGTTGCCCCCGGATTTGCTGCCCGAGCCCTTGGTTGGACTGCCCTCCAGCCTACACCGGGACGGTGAGTGCAGAGGGTGGGCAGGGCAGGTATAAGGCCCACCTCGATCTCTGCCCAAGGTGGGGGGCTCAGTCAGGGGACTTCAGTAGTTCCCTGAGCAAACATGACACCTTCCTTGCCCCTCACCCCAGACTTTAGCTACTTCCAACTCCGGGCTCACTTGTACCAGGCCCGAGGTGTGCTGGCAGCAGATGACAGTGGCCTCTCGGACCCCTTTGCTCGAGTCCTCATCTCTACCCAGTGCCAGACCACACGGGTGAGGGCTGGGATGACGTGTGGGTGGAAGGGACCCAGGAGACAAGTTAGGGTGGGTCTGAGCTTTCCCCCAAGGCCCCTCTACTCCCAGCCTGGGTTTGCAGAGCAGGGTATCAGGATGGGGTACTAGATGGCCCTAATTTAGCAGGTGATGTAGAACTGGAGGTCTCAGGAGTCGTTTTCTGGGGTTGACTTTAGGCCTGGACTCTGAGGGCAGCCAATTGCAATGGGTAGGCAGGGCTGGGAGGGGCCGGCTGCAACACCATCTGAAGATGCTTTCATCTTCTCACATCTCACTCTTCTTGTGACTAGCATTTACTTGAAGTATTCCTTCAGAGCAGAGGTGCTCACATGGCATGTGTGTTGGGAGCCTTCTCCTGATATCTGCTGCTACCCGCTTCTCTGGCCCCCAAGGTCCTGGAGCAGACGTTGAGCCCTCTGTGGGATGAACTCCTGGTATTTGAGCAGTTGATTGTGGACGGGAGGAGGGAGCATCTGCAGGAGGAGCCTCCATTAGTGATCATCAATGTCTTTGACCACAATAAGTTTGTGAGTGTGGCCTGGGCCCTCCCTGGGTTCCCGGCCAGGAGTTTCCCCCTTGATGCCTACCTTCCCTGGCTCCTGAGCCTCTTCCCCTTTGTCTTCACTGCCCTGATCCCCCTAGGGCCCCCCTGTGTTCCTGGGCAGGGCACTGGCTGCCCCGAGGGTAAAGCTGATGGAGGACCCATACCAACGCCCAGAGCTTCAGTTCTTCCCCCTGAGGAAGGGACCACAGGCAGCCGGAGAGCTCATTGCTGTCTTTGAACTCATTGAACTGGACTACAGTGGCCGACTTGAGGTCAGCATGCCCTGGCATGGCTAGCACAGGCTGTCAGCCCAACTTGTTAGTCCATCAGGCCATCTAACCCCAGGGAATATAAAACATAAGTGTGTCCCAGGACCAGCCTCCAGGTCTCTTATCCCCAGAGAACACAGACTGTAGGTTTGTCCTGAGGTCACCTCATTGGACCGCTTGACCCCAAGGAACATTGCAAGTATTCATGTGCTAGGTTCACTTTGTTGGGCCATCCTGCATGCCTCAGACACCCTGTTCCCTTCCTGCACAAAGCTGCTTCCCGAGACCCCCTCCCTTCAACCAATTCAACCTTGGTTGGTTCCCGAGCATTTATACTTCACCAGCACCTCTCTGTATCCCCTCCCCACACCTAGGCTTTTCCTCCTTTGGCCTGATTCCTCTTTGCCATCTGACTGTTTCTCTCCTACAGCCCTCAGTGCCCAGTGATGTGGAGCCCCAGGATCTGGCACCCCTGGTCGAGCCCCACTCTGGACGCCTGTCCCTTCCACCCAATGTGTGCCCAGTGCTCAGGGAGTTCCGTGTTGAGGTAGCACCAGGCACTCAAAGCCCCCTTGTTCCCCCACATCTGGGTTCCCGTTTGTCTGGTGCAGGCCCCTGAATCTACACATCCTGACCCCAGGTGCTGTTCTGGGGTCTTAGGGGCCTTGGTCGTGTGCATCTGTTCGAGGTGGAGCAGCCCCAGGTTGTACTGGAGGTGGCTGGGCAACGTGTGGAGTCTGAGGTCCTGGCCAGCTACCGTGAGAGCCCCAATTTCACTGAGCTTGTCAGGCATCTGACAGTGGTGAGGCCATGGGCTAGGGGACAAGGGGGGCAGAATAATGAAAGAGGGCAGTGGATGGTGACTTTCTAGCTGGTTATCTTAGATGATCCAAGGGTCAGCCAACTCTCTATAATGGGCCAAATAGTAAATATTTTCGGCTTTGAGGGCCATCCAGTCTGCTGCAACTACTCAACTCTGCCATCAGAGCATGAAAACAGCCATAGATAATTGTAAATGAATATTTACAAAAACTGACAGCAGGTCAGACTCTGTCTATGGGCTGCAGTTTGCTGATTCCTGGATTAATTCATGGACTTGTGGTGCTCTCTAGGCGTTACTGTTATTCAGACCTCTTGAACAAGCCTCCTTGATTAGTTTCTGTCTATCTATTATTGAGAATAGGGTAGTGAAATCTCCAACTATTACTAATGAATTGTGTATTTCTCTCTTCAATTCTATTACTTTTTTTGTTTTTGTACTTTGAGGCTCTGTTGTTAGGTGCATATATGTTTATAATTGTTATATCTTCTAGATGAATCGACCTTTTTACCATTATAAAATATCTCTTTGTCTCTGGTAACATTTTTTGTCTTCAAGTCTGTTTTCTCTGGTGGTAAACAACTCCAGCTCTCTGATTACTATTTGCATGATACATTTTTTCCTATGCTTCATCCTTTATGTGTCTTTGAATCTAAAAAGTATCTCTTAGACAGCTTGGAGTTGCATCTCTTTTTTTAATCCAATTGACAATCTCTGTCTTTTGATTGGTATTTAATATGATCACATTTGATGCTATGATTGATATTATTGGTTGAATTTACATCTGCCATTTTGCTCTTTGTTTTCTATATCTTGTGTATTTATTGTTTCTCTTTTACTGCTTTCTTTTGTGTTAAATAGATGTTTATTATATTTTTATATTAGTGTACTATTTTAATTTGTTGATTTTTACTTAGTAGTTGCTCTAGGGATTACAATATGCATACTACTATTTCACAATCTACTTCAGATTAATACTAATTTAATTCCAGTAAAATATACAAACTTTTCTGTGATATAGCTCTATTCTTCCTCTCTCTTTTGTGCTAAAATTGTCACATATATGTGTATATATGTATATATCTACAAATACATAAAATAAACCCATCAATACAGTAGTAAAATTGTTTCTCTTAGGATCCATTGATAGATACGGAATTCCATATATATATGGCCTTTAACCATAAAATGGCCTTTAACCATAAAATAAAATAAACCATAATACATATTTTTTTTTTTTTTTTTTTTTGAGACGGAGTCTCGCTCTGTTGCCCAGGCTGGAGTGCAGTGGCGTGATCTCGGCTCACTGCAAGCTCCGCCTCCCAGATTCACGCCATTCTCCTGCCTCAGCCTCCCGAGTAGCTGGGACTACAGGCGCCCACAACCGCGCCCGGCTAATTTTTTGTATTTTTAGTAGAGACGGGGTTTCACCGTGGTCTCAATCTCCTGACCTTGTGATCCGCCCGCCTCGGCCTCCCAAAGTGCTGGGATTACAGGCGTGAGCCACTGCGCCCGGCACCATAATACATATTTTAAGACAGAGTCTCACTCTGCTGCCTAGGCTGGAGTGGTGCGATCTCAGCTCACTGCAACCTGTGCCTCCCAGGTTCAAGCTATTCTCCTGCCTCAGCCTCCCAAGTAGCTGGGATTACAGGCGCCCACCACCACACACAGCTAATTTTTTTTTTGTATTTTTAGTAGAGACAGGGTTTCATCATCTTGGCCAGGCTGGTCTCAAACCCTTGACCTCAAGTGATCTGCCTGCCTTGACCTCCCAAAGTGCTGGGATTACAGGCGTCAGCCACCATGCCCAGCCAAAAAATATATATGTGCGTGTGTGTGTGTGTGTGTGTGTGTGTGTGTGTGTGTGTGTGTATATATAGGTCTTTTGCTCTGTCACCAAGGCTGGAGTGCAGTGGCACAATCTTGGCTCACTGCAACCTCCACCCCCTGGGCTCAAGTGATCCTCTCACCTCAACCTCCTGAGTAGATGGGACCACAGGTGTGCACCACCATGCCCCACTATTTTTTTGTATTTTTGGTACAGATGGTATCTTGCCATGTTGCCCAGAATGGTCTCGAACTCCTGAGCTCAAGCAGTCTGCCTTCCTCAGCCTCCCAAAGTGCTGGGGTTACAGGCGTGAGCCACCACGCCCAGCTTCTGACAGTACTTTGTAGGCTCGAAAGTACTTATGTTTTTATTATGTCATTTGATACTTACAACAGTCTTTTGCATCCAGTATTGTGTCCCTTTTTTTTTTTTTTTTTTTGCTCTTGTTGCCCAGACTGCAGTGCAGTGGCGTGATCTTGGCTCACTGCAACCTCCGCCTTCTGGTTTCAAACAATTCTCCTGCCTCAGTCTCCCAAGTAGCTGGGATTACAGGTGCCTGCCACCATGCCTGGCTAATTTTTGTATTTTTAGTAGAGACGGAGTTCCACCGTGTTGGCCAGGCTGGTCTCGAACTCCTGAACTCATGATCCACCCGCCTTGGCCTCCCCAAGTGCTGGGATTATAGGCATGAGCCACTGCGCCCGGCCTGTGTCCCTTTCTTAGCCGGGAAACAGGGTGAGAAGGCAGTGGTTTACCAGAGATTACATAGTGAGGCTATGGCAGAGCTGGGCTTAGAATGCAGGTTTAGATGTACTTTTTCCCTACCTGTCTCTGTGGCTGCCCTTCCCTCTTCCCCAGGTCTTCAAAGACACAGTTCCTGTCTTCCACCCCCAGGACTTGCCGGAGCAGCCTTACCTGCAGCCCCCACTCAGCATCCTGGTGATTGAGCGCCGGGCCTTTGGCCGTACAGTCCTCGTGGGTTCTCACATTGTCCCCCACATGCTGCGATTTATATTTCGGGGTCATGAGGATCCTCCTGAGGAGGAAGGAGAGATGGAGGAGACAAGGGATATGATGCCCAAGGGACCTCAAGGTTAGGAAATTTCTCCTTCAGGACCACCAGACAAAAGCGCCTCTGATTCCTGGTGGACATGGCTCCAGAGGGCCCTCCAATGGGGTGTGGAATCTGACTTCTATTTGCCCAATCTCCTCATGCTGCCATTTTCCCCCTCCCAGGACAGAAGTCCCTGGATCCCTTCTTGGCTGAAGCGGGTATATCCAGACAGCTCCTGAAGGTGATGGGGTAGAGGAGATAGATGGGGAAGGGGCTGGCAGTACTTAGGATGGTGCTGGGTTAGAGAGACAAAGTCTGTTCTTCCTCAGCCTCCTCTGAAGAAGCTCCCACTAGGAGGCCTCCTGAATCAAGGCCCTGGACTGGAGGAGGACATCCCAGATCCGGAAGAGCTGGACTGGTGGTCCAAGTACTACACGTCACTGCAGGAGCTCCAGGGGCAGGTGGGGGCAGAGAAGGGTCCCAGAGAGGGGCTGGGGTGTAAATGATAAAAAGAATGATATCTTAGCTGGGCATGGCAGTGCGCACCTGTAGTCCCAGCTACTCAGGAGGCTGAGGCAGGAGAATCGCTTGAACCTGGAGGCAGAGGCTCCAGTGAGCTGAGATCATGCCACTGCACAACAGCCTGGGTGACAGACTCCGTCTCAAAAAAACAAACAAAAAACAAGAATGATCTCATTGAAGGTGGAGCTATACAGTTTTTCAGAGCTCTTCATTGCAGTCCTCTTTTCTTCACAATTCCAGAAGCTGGGGATTATTAACTCCATTATCTAGAGCTGTGTTGTCCAACAGAGATAATACGAGCCACATAAGTAGTTTTAACTTCTGTAGTAGCCACATTAAAAAAAGTAAAAGGGGCCGGGCGCAGTGGCTCACGCCTGTAATCCCAGCACTTTGGGAGGCCGAGACGGGTGGATCACAAGATCAGGAGATTGAGACCATCCTGGCCAACACGGTGAAGCCCCATCTCTACTAAAAATACAAACAATATTAGCCGGGCATGGTGGTGGGCGCCTGTAGTCCCAGCTACTCAGGAGGCTGAGGCAAGAGCACGGCGTGAACCCAGGAGGCGGAGCTTGCTGTGAGCCGAGATTGGGCCACCGCCCTCCAGCCTGGGTGACGGAGCGAGACTCGGTCTAAAACAAAAAAGTAAAACGAGGCCGGGCCCGGTGGCTCAAGCCTGTAATCCCAGCACTTTGGGAGGCCGAGGCGGGCGGATCACGAGGTCAGGAGATCGAGACCATCCTGGCTAACACAATGAAACCCCGTCTCCACTAAAAATACAAAAAAATTAGCCGGGCGTGGTGGCGGCGCCTGTAGTCCCAGCTACTCGGGAGGCTGAGGCAGGAGAATGGCAGGAACCCGGGAGGCGGAGCTTGCAGTGAGCCGAGATCGCGCCACTGCACTCCAGCCTGGGCAACAGAGCGAGACTCTGCCTCAAAAAAAAAAAAAAAAAAAAAGTAAAACGAAACAGGTGAAATTAATTTTAGTAATATATTCAAAATATTTCAAAGCTGGGCACAGTGGCCCACACCTGTAATCCCAGCACTTTGGGAGGCTGAGGCAGGCAGATCACTTGAGGTCAGGAGTTCAAGACCAGCCTGGCCAACATGGTGAAACCCCATCTCTACTAAAAATACGAAAATTAGCTGGGCGTGGTGGTGGGCACCTGTTAATCCCAGCTACTCTGGAAGCTGAGGCAGGAGAATCGCTTGAACCTGGGAGGTGGAGGTTACAGTGAGCCAAGATTGTGCTCCAGCCTGGGTGACAGAGTGAGACTCTTGTCTCAAAGAAAAAAAAATCATTTCAACAAGTAATCATAAAATTTCTGAGATATTTTACATTCTTATTTTTTGTACTAAGTATTTAAAAATTCAGTGTTTATTTTATACTTATAGCACATCTTTTTCTTTTTTTCTTTTTATTATTATTATTTTTTGAGACAGAGTCTTACTCTGTCGCCCAGGCTGGAGTGTAGTGGTACAATCTCAGCTCACTGCAAGCTCCGTCTCCTGGGTTCATGCTATTCTCCTGCCTCAACCTCCTGAGTAACTGGGACTACAGGCGCCCACCACCATGCTCGGCTACTTTTTTGTATTTTTAGTAGAGACGAGGTTTCACCATGTTGACCAGGCTGGTCTTGAACTCCTGACCTCGGGTAATCTGCCCGCCTCAGCCTCCCAAAGTACTGGAATTACAGGCGTGAGCCACTGCGCCTGGCCCCTTCATTTCATTTTTAGAGATGGGGTCTTTATCTGTTGTCCAGACTGGTCTCAAACTCCTTGGTTCAAGTCATCTTCCCACCTCAGCCTCCCCAGTAGCTAGGACCATAAATACATACCATCACACTCAGCTAATTAAAAACTTTTTTTTTTTTCCTGGGTGTGGTGTTTCATGCCCGTAATCCCAGTACTTTGGGAGGCTGAGGTGGGAGGATCACTTGAACTACGGAGTTTGAGAACAGTCTTGGGAACACGGTGAGACACCATCTCTACTAAAAATGAAAAGAAGTAACTGTGCGTGCTGGTGGTCCCAGTGACTCAAGAGGCTGAGGTGGGAGGATCGCTTGAGCCTAGGAGGTTGAGGCTGCTGTGAGCCATGTTCACACTAACACACTCCAACCTGAGCTACAGAGCAAGAGCCTGTCTCAAAAATAAATAAAAATTAAAAGGCATTTATCTCATAGAGACAGGTTCTCACTGTGTTGTTCAGCCTGATCTCGAACTCCTGGCCTCAAGCAGTCACCTCAGTCTCCCAAAGTGTTGGGATTCCAGGCATGAGCCACCAAGCCTGGCCACTTACAGAACATCGCAATTCAGACTAGCCACATTTTGAGTGCTCGGTAGCCACGTGTGGTTGATGGTGACCACCCTGGACAGGGCAGGACTGGATGATAAATTTGAACTTTAAAAATGCAAGTGGCATACACAGTGGGAACTTGAATGAAGGTTTCCCAACTCTCTTGGAAAAGGGGGTAGGCTAAGGAGTTGAAGGGGATGGGGAAGAATCTCTGGATCTGCTCTTTAATTTCAGCACAACCTTGATGAAGATGAAATGGAAGATCCTGGAGATTCAGGTAAGAGATTGGGCTTTTTGCTCTGGTTCCATCTGCCCATCTCCTGCCTACCCAGATATTTCTGACTGGGGCATTTTTGTTGTTTCCAGATGAGGTCAACCTCATTTCTATGGTTGGGGAGGCCCAAGACCAGGGTGAGGCTGAAGTCAAAGGCACTGTGTCCCGAAAAAAAGCAGTTGCCACCCTGAAGGTGACTGGGTACTGGGAAAAGGAAAGTCTCCTTTGGATTCTGGACATCGGGCTGTCACTGAAGTCCTTGCCTTTTAGATCTACAACAGGTCCCTGGAAGAAGAATTTAACCACTTTGAAGACTGGCTGTATGTATTTCCTCTGTACCGAGGGCAAGGGGGCCAGGATGCAGGTGGAGAAGAGGAAGGATCTGGACGCCTTGTGGGCAAGTTCAAGGTGCATTTGGGGAAGGAAAGCAGAACCAGGGAGCCCAGGTGGGGATTCAGAAGGACAATTATCTTATCAGAGCCCTTTCTGTCTCCCCCCAACTCAGGGCTCCTTCCTCATTTACCCTGAATCAGAGGCAGTGTCATTCTCTGAGCCCCAGATCTCCCGGGGCATCCCACAGAACCGGCCCATCAAGCTCCTGGTCAGAGTGTATGTTGTAAAGGTGAGTCTCCATAGCCCTGGCATGCCTCCAACTATAGCTAAGGTAATGTACATGAAACCTACAGAAGGAAGGCTTTGGGAGGAACCTCGGGATCACAGAGTTCAAGTTCTTCATTTTTTAGGTGAGAAATCTTAGCCACAAAGTTAGGAGATCCCCTAGGGTTATAAAGCATGCTCATGGCAGAACCAGAATTGGGAGTTGGTCTCCTGACCCCTGTTTGTAGTTCTAGTCCTATAGAATGGGGAGTATAATTCTAGGATGAGAGCAGGGCTGAATCTCAGGCTTCAGAAGGCTTGTTACCAAATACCTTTGTCTAACTTTGTCCATTGATGCAGTTTTCATACTGAGTTCAGTAGGGCCTTGAGGTATTCTTAAAGATATCTCAGGGCCGGTCACTGTGGCTCATGCGTGTAATCTCAGCACTTTGGGAGGCCAAGGCGGGCGGATCACGAGGTCAAGAGATCGAGACCATCCTCCCCAACCAACAGAGATGGGGTGAAACCCCATCTCTACTAAAAATACAAAAATTAGCTGGGCATAGTGGCGCATGCTTGTAGTCCCAGCTACTTGGGAGGCTGAGGCAGGAGAATCACTTGAACCTGGGAGGCGGAGGTTGCAGTGAGCTGAGATCGTGCCACTGCACTCCAGTCCGGGGGGCGACAGAGCGAGACTCATCTCCAAAAAAAAAACCAAACAAACAAGAGGGTGAGTGGCAAAGAGATGGAACGAAAGGGGGAAACGGGTCAGGGTTGTGAGAATGAGGACAAAAATGGCACTTCTCAGAGTAGATCTTTTTGTATACCCCTGACTCTTAGAACTATAGCAATGTTTCACATGCCCCCACAATAGACAAAAAATTAAAACCAATCATAGTGCTGAGGCAACCTAACATGGAATATGAACACTAACTGTACTACAAATATGTATACAAATATACATATGGAATATGACCCTCACTGTACTACAAATGAACAATATAACCACACTGAAGGAAGTGAAGAACAAAACCAAATAACTCTGGAAAACAGTAATTTGACAGGGTTCTATAAAACTAAACATGGACCTGGTGCAGTGGCTCACGCCTGTAATCCCAGCACTTTGGGAGGCCAAGACAGGAGGATCACTTGAGCCCAGGAGGTCAAGACCAGCCTAAGCAACAAAGTGAGACTCAGTCTCTACAAAAAATTTAAAAACTAGCTGGATGTGGCTGGATGTGGTGGCTCACGCCTGTAATGCCAGCACTTTGGGAGGCTGAGGCAGGTGGATTGCCCAAGTTGGGTGGATCGCCTGAGGTCAGGAGTTTGAGACCAGCCTGGCCAACAGGGTGAACCCTGTCTCTACTAAAAATACAAAAATTTGCTGGGCATGATGGCATGTGCCTGTAGTCCCAGCTGTTTTGGAAGCTGAGGCAGGAGCATTGCTTAAAGCTGGGAGGAGAAGGTTGCAGTGAGCCAAGATATTGCCACTGCACTCCAGCCTGGGTAAGTGAGAGAGACATCATCTCAAAAAAAAAAAAAAAAAAAAAAAGAAAAAAGTGTGATGTGGTGGCATGTACCTTTGGACCCAGCTACATGGGAGACTGAGGCAGGAGGATCACTTGAGCCTAGGAGGTTGAGGCTGCAATGAGCCATGACTGTGCCACTGCACTCCAGCCTGGATGACAGGGAGAGAGCTTGTCTTACAAACAAAAACAAAATGAAAAAACAACTAAACTAAAGAGAGCTGAACATAAATGCTGTAATCTAGTTAGAAGTATGTGTTAGCAATTCTGAAACTACATTATGTGTATACTGGTATACATGAATAAGTAAACTATATTGTAGATAATGAGAACCAGGTTTCTTACTGTTGGAGAAAGAAGTTACAAATAAGGAAAGGGGATTAAGTGAATGCTGTGATATTAGATCAGAATCAGAAGTATCTGTATAAACTCATGTTTTAAAATATACACAGATGGAAAGATACAGAAATATAGATCTATGTATGTATATGTGGATTATGTTATTAATGTTCGCTATCTCTGTCTGCTGAGAAGGCCTAGAAGCAACAACATCATAGTAGCAGTGAGCACACCGGGTGCCCAGATTTTGGTTTCTAAACACCATTATTTAATAAAGGGATTGAGGACTCCTTGGAGAAGTGTTTGATTCTAGGACTAGGGCTGGGAAAATATAAGTCAAATCTGGAGCATCTTGTGGGGCAGGAGTAAGGAAGTGCTCAAAAAAGGATGGGGGCTTAATGAAAGAATGAACACAGCCAACCTGAAGGAGCTTCTAATGGTTAAGACTTGAAAAACTGGGGCAACAAAGTAAGTAATGAGGCTGGGCACAGTGGCTCTTACATGTAATCCCAGCACTTTGGGAAGCTGAGGCAGGCAGATCACCTGAGGTCAGGAGTTCAAGACCAGCCTGGTCAACATGGTGAAATCCCGTCTCTATTAAAAATACAAAAATTAGCTCGGTGTGGTAGCACATGCCTGTAATCCCAGCTACTCAGGAGGCTGAGGCAGGAGAATCATCTGAGCCTGGGAGGTGGAGGCTGCAGTGAGCTGAGATTGCGCCACTGCACTCCAGTCTGGGTGACAGAGCAAGACTCTGTCTCAAAAAAAAAAAAAAAAAAGGTGGCCAGGCACAGTGGCTCATGCTCATGCCTATAATCCCAGCACTTTGGGAGGCTGAGGTGGGTGGCAGGTGGCCTGAGGCCAGGAGTTCAAGACCAGCCTGGCCAACATGGTGAAACCCTGTCTCTACTAAAAATACAAAAATTAGCTGGGCGTGGTGGTGGGCACCTGTAATCCTAACTACTTGGGAGGCTGAGGCAGGAGAATCACTTGAACCTGAGAGGTGGAAGTCACAATGAGCCAGGATCGTGCCATTGCACTCCAGCCTGGGCGACAAGAGCAAGACTTAAATAATAATAATAATAATAATAATGATAGTATGGGATATTCAGCCATTTTTTCTTCTTCTTTTCTCTCTCTTGCCTTCTGGTTTTTTTTTGAGACGGAGTTTCACTCTTGTTGCCCCAGGCTGGAGTACAATGGCACCATCTCGGCTCATTGCAACCTCCACCTCCCAGGTTCAAACGATTCTCCTGCCTCAGCCTCCAGAACAGCTGAGACTGCAGGCATGTGCCACCATGCCCTGCTAATTTTGTATTTTTAGTAGAGACAGGGTTTCTCCATGTTGGTCAGGCTGGTCTTGAACTCCTGACCTGAGGTGATCCGTCTGCCTTGGCCTCCCAAAGTGCTGGGATTACAGGCATGATGAGCTACCGCGCCCAGCCTGCCTTCTTTTTTTGTTTTTGTTTTGAGATGGAGTCTTGCTCTTGTCGCCCAGGCTGGAGTGCAATGGCACAATCTTGGCTCACTGCAACCTCTGCCTCCTGGCTTCAAGTGATTCTCCCACCTTAGCCTCTGGAGTAGCTGGGACTTAGGCACACATCATCATGCCCGGCTAATTTTAGAGATGGGGTTTCACCATGTTGGCCAGGCTGGTCTTGAAGTTTTGACCTCAGATGATCCACCTGCCTCAGTCTTCCTGAAGTGTTGGGATTACAGGCGTGAGCCACTGCACCCAACTCTCTGTCTCTTCCTAATGCTCCCATTATATGTATGTTGGTGACTTAATGGTGTTCCACATTTGTTTGAGGCTCTATTTCATTTTTTTTTCCTCTTTTCTCTCTGTTCTTCAGCTTGCATAATCGCTTTTGATCTAGTTTCAAGTTTGCCAATTCTTACTATCGAGCCTCTCTAGTGAATTTTAAATTTTAGTTATTGTACTTTTCAACTCCAGAATTTTCATTTGGTTCTTTTAAAAAAATTGTATGTCTTGGCCAGGCACAGTGGCTCACGCCGGTAATCCCAGCACTTTGGGAGGCCGAGGCGGGTGAATCATGAGGCCAGGAGATTGAGACCATCCTGGCTAACATGGTGAAACCCCGTCTCTATTTAAAAAATACAAAAAGTTAGCTGGGTGTGGTGGCACGTGCCTGTAGTCCCAGCTACTTGGGAGGCTGAGGCAGGAGAATTGCTTGAACCTGGGAGGCAGAGGTTACAGTGAGCTGAGATTGCACCACTGCACTCCAGCCTGGGCAACAGTGAGACTCTGTCTCAAAAAAAAAAAAAAATGTATATATTTATTGATATTCTCTATTTGATACAACATTATCATCATACCTTCCTTTACTTCTCTAATCAAGCTTTCCTTCAGTTCTGTGAACATATTTACACTGGCTACTTTGAAATACTTTCCTGTTGGCTGGGTGTGGTGGCTCACGCCTGTAATCCCAGCACTTTGGGAGGCTGAAGCGGGCAGATCACAAGGTCAGGAGATCAAGACCATCCTGGCTAACATGGTGAAACCCTATCTCTATTAAAAATACAAAAAATTAGCCAGGTGTGGTGGCGGGTACTGTAGTCCCAGCTACTCGGGAGGCTGAGGCAGGAGAATGGCGTGAACCCGGGAGGAGGAGCTTGCAGTGAGCTGAGATCCGGCCACTGCACTCCAGCCTGGGCAACACAGCAAGACTCCATCTCAAAAACACACACACACACACACACACACACACACATACACACACACACACATACACACTTTCCTGTTAAGTTCATTGTGTTGCTCTCATGGGCATTTTTTTGGGGGTAGATGGAAAAATAATTTTTCTATTGCTTTGCAGGCCTCATAATTTTTTGTTGGAAACAGCATTTTAGATAATACATGGTAACAACTCTGGGTACTGGGGTTTCTTGTTATTTCCTTGTTTATTTGTTTAGTGACTGGCTGGATTATTTTAGCAAAGTCTATTTCCCATCCCCTGTGTTAGATCACTGATGTTGCTACTCTGGGAGGTGCAGCTTTGGATATGCCACTGTCACCCTAGGATGACAGTGGTACTGGCAGGGCCCTCTTGCATTCTTTTCCCTGACCACACCCAGGTAAGCTCTACTGATTGCTCTATGGTTTGCAGTAGTATCCTGGGAGCATAAAATCCTCTACAAATGAATCTAATCAAATGGTGGCTCTTTCCAATGAATACTTTCGGAGGTTAGTGTTTGATATTTGTTTTAACCCCAAGGAGAGCTCCTCCCAGCTGTCTTATCCCTTGGCTCTCCCCTGTAAAAGAGATACAGCCTGTAGTCTATGCTGTATCTTCATTACATCCATGAATCTCCTCCCAATCCCTCCACTACAACATCCACTTTTTTTTTTTTTTTTTTCTTTTTTTAGACGCAGTCTTGCTCTGTCGCCCAGGCTGGAGTGCTGTGGTGCAGTCTCGGCTCACTGCAACCTCGGCCTCCCAGATTCAAGAAATTCTCCTGCCTCAGCCTCCCGAGTAGCTGGGATTACAGGCGTGAGCCACCACACTTGACCAGAAAACCTGAATAGTCCTATAAGTATTAAAAGAAATTGTGTCAGAAACTCCAGACAAAATGGTCTCAGCAGCAGTTTCTACCAAACAGTTATGGATGAAACAATTTTAATCTTACACAAGGCCAGGTGAGGTGGCTCAAGCCTGTAATCCCAGCACTTTGGGAGGCCGAGACGGGCGGATCACGAGGTCAGGAGATCGAGACCATCCTGGCTAACACGGTGAAACCCCGTCTCTACTAAAAAAATACAGAAAACTAGCCTGGCAAGGTGGTGGGCGCCTGCAGTCCCAGCTACTCGGGAGGCTGAGGCAGGAGAATGGCGTAAACCCGGGAGGCGGAGCTTGCAGTGAGCTGAGATCCGGCCACTGCACTCCAGCCTGGGTGACAGAGCGAGACTCTGTCTCAAAAAAAAAAAAAAAAAAGGCTGGATGCGGTGGCTCACGCCTGTAATCCCAGCACTTTGGGAGGCCAAGGTGGGCAGATCACGAGGTCAGGAGATCGAGACCATCCTGGCTAACACGATGAAACCCTGTCTCTACTAAAAAATACAAAAACTTAGCCAGGCGTGGTGGCGGGCGCCTGTGGTCCCAGCTACTCAGGAGGCTGAGGCAGGAGAATGGCGTGAACCCGGGAGGCGGAGCTTGCAGTGAGCCGAGATCAAGCCACTGCACTCCAGCCTGGGCCACAGAGCCAGACTCGGCCTCAAAAAAAAAAAAAAAAAAACAACTTACACAAACCATTTCAGACAATATAAAAAGAAACACCCCAGTTAATCCCATGAGGGTGGCATAATCTTGGTGCAAAACCTGAGAATGACATGAGAAAGTAAAATTATAGGCCAGTTTCACTCACAAACATTTATTCCACAGGTATGTTTTGCAATTTTTTTTTTTTTTTTTTTTTTTTTTTTGAGACGGAGTTTTGCTCTTGTTGCCCAGGCTGGAGTGCAGTGGCATGATCTCGGCTCACCGCAACCTCCACCTCCCGGGCTCAAGCGATTCTCCTGCCTCAACCTCCTGAGTAGCTGGGTTTACATTGCATACGCCACCACGCCCAGCTAATTTTGTATTTTTAGTGGAGACGTGGTTTCTCCATATTGGTCAGGCTAGTCTCAAAGTCCCGACCTCAGGTGATCTGCCCACCTTGGCCTCCCAAAGTGCTGGGATTAGAGGTGTGAGCCACCGTGCCCGGCCTTTCTTGCATTTTTTTATGAGGTACTAGGCAGTGTTCTGGGTACTGCTGACAAAAAGCAGTGAGTAAAACATGAAAATGGTGCCCTCATGAACTTTACATTCTAGTGAAAAGAGATTAACAACAACCATAATCAATAAGTAAATTATATAGCTTACGGGCTGGGCGTGGTAGCTCATACCTATAATCCCAGCACTTTGGGACTGGGGGCAGGGGGCGGATCACCTGAGGTCAGGAGTTCAAGATCAGTCTGGTCAACATGGCAAAACCCCGTCTCTACTAAAAATACAAAAATTAGCCAGGCCTGGTGGCACGCGCCTGTAATCACAGCTACTCAAGAGGCTGAGGAAGGAGGATTGCTTTAACCAGGGAGGCGGAGGTTGCAGTGAGCCGAGACCTCACCATTGTACTCTACCCTGGTTGATAAGAGCAAAACTCCGTCTCAAAACAAAAAAATTATGTATCTTATTTATATGTTAGAAAATTATAAGTGCTGTGGAGAAAAGTGGGAAGTGCTGGGGGTAGGTTGCAAATGGATGGTCAGGGTTGATAGACCTCAATAAGACTTTTTTTTTTTTTTTTTGTAGAGATGGGGTCTTGCTATATTGCCCAGGTTGTATCGAACTACAAAGTGCTGGATTACAGGTACAAGCCACCATGTCCGGCTGAGAAAGTGTTAAACAAATACTAGAAAGCTGGGCACAGTGGCTTGCACCTGTAGTCCCAGCTACTAGGAAGGCTGAGATGGGAGGATTGTTTGAGCTTGGGAGGCTGAGCTGTAAGGAGCTGTGATGCCACCACTGCAATTCAGCCTGGGTGACAGAGTGAGACCCTGTCTCTCAAACACACACTAGGAGAGGGCCAAGGAGTTATCCAGGTGGCTACCTGAGGAAGAAAGCGTTCCAGCAGAACAGCTGGTACAGAGGCCATCAGGTGGAACCACCACTCATGTGTGAGGAACAACAAGGAGCCCCTTGTGGCCGTAGCAGGCAGGATAAATGAGGAACAGGTTTTAGGAATGACAGCTTCAGAGGAAATGGAGCAGCGATGGGCAGAGGAAGGAGATCATATTGGGTTTTGTTATTCACTTTATTCTGAATTACATGGGAAGCCATAGGAAGGTTCTGAGCAAAGGAGTGCCAGAATATAACTTAAATTTTCTTTCTTTCTTTCTTTCTTTCTTTTTTTTTTTTTTTTGAGACAGAGTCTTGCTCTGTCACCCAGGCTGGAGTGCAGTGCTGCGATCTTGGCTCACTGCAACCTCTGCCTTCCTGGTTCAAGCAATTCTCCTGCCTCACCCTCGCAAGTAGCTGGGATTACAGGCGCTCACCACCACGCCTGACTAATTTTTGTATTTTTAGTAGAGATGGGGTTTCACCATGTTGGCCAGGCTGGTCTCAGATAATCTTGACCTCAGATAATCCACCTGCCTAGGCCTCTTAAAGTTCAGGGATTACAGGCGTGAGCCACTGCTCCTAGCCTTTATTGTCCTTTTTAAAAAATGAAGGTCAGGTCAGGCATAGCGTCTCATTCCTGTAATCCCAGCACTTTGGGAAGCCAAGGTGGGCGGATCACGAGGTCAGGAGTTTGAGACCAGCCTGGCAAAAGTGGTGAAACCCGGTCTCTACTAAAAATACAAAAAATTTAGCCGGGCGTGGTGGCAGGTGCCTGTTTCCCAGCTACTCAAGAGGCTGAGGCAGGAGAATCGCTTGAACCCAGGAGGCGGGGGTTGCAGTGAGCCAAGACCACGCCAGTGCACTCCAGCCTGGGCGACAGAGTGGGACTCAGTCTCAAAAAAAAAAAAAGAAAAGAAAAAAAATTAAGGTCACCTTAGTGGGTATGAAGTCGTATCTAATTGTGGTTTTGATTTGTTTCCTAATGACAATGAACAGTCTTCATGTGCTTTTTAGACTGTTGCGTATCTTGGAGACATGTCTAAAGTCCTTTGTCCATTTTTAAATTAGATTGTTGTTTTGTTGAGTTGTAGGAGTTCTTCGAATATTCTGGCTACTAGATTCTTACATGGCTTGCAGATATTTTCTCTCACTTTCTAGGTTGTCTTTTCACTCTATTGATAGTGTCCTTTAAAGCATAAGAGATGTTAATTTTGATGAAGTCCAATTTATTTTTATTTCTTTCATTGACTGTGCTTTTTGGTCATAACTAAGAAACCTTTGCAGAATCCAAGGTCGTGAAGACTTTTGCCTGTTTTCTGCTGTGAGTTTGAGTTTTGGCTCTCATGTTTAAGTCTGATCCATTCTGGGTTAGTTTTTGTATCTAGTGTGAGGTGAGGGTCTGACCTCATACTTTTGCACGTGACTGTCCCGTTGTCTCAGCTCCATCTGTTGGAGAAATGGTTCTTTTCCCATTGAATGGCCTACGTAGCCTTGTTGAAAATCGATTGAACCATAGATATGTGGATTTCTTTCTGGACTCTCAACTCTATTCCACTGATCTATGTTTATGCCACTACTTTACTCCTTTATTACTGTCGCTTTGTACTAAATTTGTGGGGTATGTTTTTTTTTTTTTTTTTTTTGACACGGTCTCACTCTGTTGCCCAGGGTGGGGTGCAGTGGCATGATCATGGCTCACTGCGGCCCTGACCTCCCGGGCTCAAGCAATCCTTCCACCTCAGCCCCCACAAGTAGCTGGGACTACAGGCGCATGCCACCATGCCCAGCTAATTTTTTCTATTTTTTAGTAGAGACAGGATTTCACCATGTTGTCCAAGCTGGTCTTGAACTCCTGAGCTCCTGCCTGTCTTAGCATCCCAGAGTACTAGGATTACAGGTGTGAACCACTGAGCCAAGCCGGCACAGGAAATTAAGGCTTGACTGAATATCTCTAAGTAGGATTTGGAGAGGACAAGAGAGGAAAGAGATTTCAAATAAAAAAATTAACATGTAATCACAAGGAGAAAAAAAAGCTTTGCCTTTATGAAGCTTGCATTCTAGTAGGAGAAACAAACATTAACAATAAGTAAATGTTAGTGCCTTAGAAAGGCATTAAGTGTGGCCATGTGTGATGGTTCAAGCCTGTAATCCTAGCACTTTGGGAAGCTGAGGCAGGCGGATCACCTGAGGTCAGCAGTTCGAGACCAGCCTGGCCAGCATGGTGAAACCCCCGTCTCTAATAATACAAAAATTAGCCAGATGTGGTGGCACATGCCTGTAATCCCAGCTACTAGGCAGGCTGAGGCAGGAGAATTGCTTGAACCTGGGAGGTAGAGGTTGTTACAGTGAGTGGAGATCACGCCATTGCATTCCAACCTGGGCAACAGAGCGAGACTCTCTCAGGGAAAAAAAAGAAAGCATAAGTGCTATGGAAAATATAAATACCAAAAATATAATCAAATTGGCACAGTGGCTTATGCCTGTAACCCCAGCTACTCAGAAGGCTGAGGTGGGAGGACTGCTTGATGCCAGGAGTTCTCAAGACCAGCCTGGGCAACAGAACGAGACCCAATCTCTAAAAAGATGAAAATATCATCAGAGAGAAAATATAGATTACTACAACGGAATGACAGTCAGCCCATCAACTTCTCTACAGCAACCAAAAGTGCTAGAAGAAAAATAGAAAAATATCTTTAAAGCACTGAGAGAAATTTTAAATAACTGTCACCTTGAATTGTATGTCCTAGGAAATGTTCATTCAAGAAAGAAAAAAATGAAAGACCTCTTTAGGCAAACAACAATTGAAAAAATTACCCAACAACTTTCAGTCAAGAAACTACACAGGGCTGAAGGTGTAGTGGCTCACTCTGTGTAATCCCAGGACTTTGGGAGGCCAAGGTGGGAAAATCATTTGAGGCCAGGAGTTCAACATCAACCTTGGCAACGTAGTGAGAGCCCTATCTCTACAAAAAGAAAAGGAGGGAAAAAAAGAAAATAAACTACACAGGATATAAAGCCTGCCTTCCTCCCTCCCTCCCTTCCTTCCCTCCCTCCCTCTTTCTCTCTTTCTTTCTTTTCGAGACAGTTTGCCTCTGTTGCCCAGGCTGGCGTGCAGTGGCACGATCTCAGCTCACTGCAATTTCTGCCCCCCGGGTTCAAGTGATTCTCTTGCCTCAGCCTCCCGGGTAGCTGAGATTATAGGCATGTGCCACCACGCCTGGCTAAGTTTTGTATTTTTAGTAAGATGGGGTTTCTCCATGATGGCTAGGTTGGTCTCCAACTCCTGCTAGTGATCCACCTGCCTTGGCCTCCCAAAGTGCTGGGATTACAGGTATGAGCCACTGCGCCCGGCCCTACACAGGATATAATTTCAAAAGGAGAAACATGACTATTGAACAGTGAAGGAAGCCAGATTTGGTGGCTTATGCCTGTAATTCCAGCACTTTGGGAGACCACGATAGGAGGATTGCTTGAGGTCAGGAGTTTGAGACCAGCCTGGGCAACACAGTGAGACCTCCATGTCTATTAAAAAACATTCATAAATTGGTGGCTCACGCCTGTAATCCCAGCACTTTGGGAGGCTGAGGCGGGCGGATCACGAAGTCAGGAGATCGAGATGCTCCTGGCTAACACGGTGAAACCCCGTCTCTACTGAAAATACAAAAAATTAGCCGGACGTGGTGGTGGGCGCCTGCAGTCCCAGCTACTCGGGAGGCTGAGGCGGGAGAATGGCGTGAACCCGGGAGGCAGAGCTTGCAGTGAGCCGAGATCATGCCACTGCACTCCAGCCTGAGTGACAGAGTGAGACTCTGTCTCAAAAAAAAAAAAAAAAAAAATCATAAATTAAAAAATAAACAATATAGAAAGTTATGAGTTGAATAGTAAGTCCCTTATACATCTTTCAAAATATTTTGTTTCATTATACTTTTCGTTATACCTATTTGTATGACTTAACTATTTCATAACTAATTGAAAATAAAAGTCATCTTGTCCAACCTCTCCATTAGCTCCTCACAGTGGGAGAGCTCTCCTTGATAACTACTTGCTTTCACATAATGGGAAATTAGGTCTGACAAGGGTAACCTTAGGTTATCATAATGATGTTTCTCTCAGTTCCACTCCATGCTGTTCCCCTAGGCTACCAACCTGGCTCCTGCAGACCCCAATGGCAAAGCAGACCCTTATGTGGTGGTGAGCGCTGGCCGGGAGCGGCAGGACACCAAGGAACGCTACATCCCCAAGCAGCTCAACCCCATCTTTGGAGAGTGAGGCTGGGCCCTGTGGGGTGGAACCGGGGTAGCTGGAGGAGCATCCAGCCCTGTGGCCTTGTGGCAGCTGGCCTAGGGATGGCAAGGGAATGGACAGGGGCTGCTGACAACGCCACCCCCTCCCCAGACCACCTCCTGGAGCATGAAAATGACCTCAGCCCCTCTCCCTCCTTGCCAGGATCCTGGAGCTAAGCATCTCTCTCCCAGCTGAGACGGAGCTGACGGTGGCCATATTTGATCATGACCTC
Source organism: Macaca nemestrina (assembly GCF_043159975.1). NCBI lineage: Eukaryota > Metazoa > Chordata > Mammalia > Primates > Cercopithecidae > Macaca > Macaca nemestrina. The sequence goes on from NC_092139.1 coordinate 29,296,451, forward strand.
GTGGGTTCTGACGACCTCATCGGGGAGACCCACATTGATCTGGAAAACCGATTCTATAGCCACCACAGAGCAAACTGTGGGCTGGCCTCCCAGTATGACGTGTGGGTCTGGCAGGGCCCACAGGAGCCATTCTAACTTTCTGGCCAAACACATTCAAGCTCACATTCCCTTTTCTGTCTCCAGATCCTATGATTTCATGGAAGGGGACCCTCCCACCCAACGCCACTGCCAACCAAGACAGCTCAGTGGTCAAGACTTGGGCTTGGGAGTGGGATCCTGTAACGAATGCCACTTGACCTGTTTTTTTTTTCTTTTTCTTTTTTGAAATGGAGTCTCGCTCTGTCTCCCAGGCTGGAGTGCAGTGGCACTATCTCGGCTGATTGCAACCTCTGCCTCCTGGGTTCAAGCGATTCTCCTGCCTCAGCCTCCCCAGTAGCTGGGATTACAGGCGTGGGCCACCATGCCCAGCTAATTTTTGTATTTTTAGTAGAGACAGGGTTTCACCATGTTGGCCAGGCTGGTCTCGAACCCCTGACCTCAAGTGATCCGCCCACATCTGCCTCCCAAAGTGCTGGTATTACAGGTGTGAGCCACCACACCAGGCCCACTTAACCTCTTCGAGCCTCAGTTTTCTCATCTGCAAAACAGAGGTAATAAGATCAGTATCTTCTTAATGGAAGCACCCGGACTACATTTTTGATTTTCGATTTTCATTGTTATTGTAAACGAGGACTAACCTGTCTCCCGTTGGGAGTTTTGAACCTAGACCTCATGTCTTCATGATGTCACCCCTGCCCCAGGCCCAGGTGTGTCCCCACACCAGCCCCAGCGGATGCATCTTCCTTTTCTGCCTGCAGGGATGGTTACAATGCCTGGCGTGATGCGTTCCGGCCTTCGCAGATCCTGGCGGGGCTGTGCCAACGCTGTGGCCTCCCTGCCCCTGAATACCGAGCCGGTGCTGTCAAGGTGGGCAGCAAAGTCTTTCTGACACCGCCGGAGACCCTGCCCCCAGGTACCAGCCCCTTTCTGTTAAAGCAAGATGTTGGTAGAACAAGGTACAGGAGGCCCAGGTGCCCAGTCTTGTGTGCTCCCCAAAATAACCCATTGTTTCAGCAGTTAGAGGTGAATTTGGTTGAGTAAGGATGAGGTTCTTGGGTGTTAGGGAGCAAACAGTCTTTACTGGTGAGCGTGAGATCCCCCAAAGAGCCAAAGTGGACCCGTAACTAATCAAGTTCCCAGAACGCAGAGGTCCCATAGAGCGTCCCATGTAACAGAATGTGGCTGCAGAATTAAATGGCTGGAGGCTTATTCTTTTTATTTTTATTTTTATTTTTCAGACAGGATATTGCTCTGTCACCCAGGCTGGAGTGCAGCCATCTCAGCTTACTGCAGCCTGGACCTCCCAGGCTCAAGTGATCCTCCCACCTCAGCTCCCTGAGTAGCTGGGATTACAGGTGTGCACCATCATGCCCGCCTGTTTCTTTTTCTTTTGGTAGAGATGAGGTTTCGCCATGTTACTCAGGCTGGTCTCAAACTCCTGTACTCAAGCGATCCTCCCACCTTGGCCTCCAAAAGTCCTGGGATTACAGGCATGAGCCACTGCGCCTGCTCTGGTGGCTTATTCTCTAAATAGGGTCTAGGCAAAGGTGGCAGTACCTCCAATCCCACTGTCCCCTGACTGCTGGCTTTTCACTGGGCAAAAAGTTATAGCAGCTTCCCCCACTTTTTGTGCATTTCAGAGCTGCTCTCCTAGCCCACAGGGCTTTATCCGACAGAGTGGCTTCCCCAGCTTAGAGCTTCTGTGGCGGGGGAGGGAGGGAGGAGACGTGGAAACTGTGTGGAACCCTAAGCTCACACACCTCTTGTTTCAGGCAGCAGTGGCCCCAAGGTGAGTGGGGACCCTGAAGAGGCCCAGGCATTGCTTGTGTTGAGGCGCTGGCAGGAAATGCCGGGTTTTGGGATCCAGCTGGTACCTGAGCATGTAGAAACACGGCCTCTCTACCATCCCCGTAGCCCCGGGCTGCTGCAGGTGAGGAGGGCTCAGCACCCAGGCCCAGAATCACAAGACTCTCGGAATCCCAGGATACCCACCCAATCCTGGGCCCTGGGCCCCCAGGACAGCCTTTCCCCAAGGTGTCCACCTAGGTGCCACCTGCACCTCCTGACTACGGCTCCTGTTGCTGGTCCCTGTGTCCCTGCTTGTCCTGGACCTCCATCCTGGACCACACCCTCACCCCTGACCCTCGTCCTACAGGATCCCCACCCCTGGGCACCAAGACTCAGGATGTGGGGTTCCTAACCTGACCCCCTGCAGATCTCTAAGATCTGGACCTTGGAACACCAGATATTACTTTTAATCTCAACTTCCCCTTCTGGAACCTCATTTTTTTTTCTTTTTTGAAATGGGGTCTCACTCTGTTGCCCAGGCTGGAGTGCAGTTCCGTGATCTCGGTTCACTGCAGCCTCCGCCTCTCAGGCTCAAGTGATCCTCCCACCTCAGCCTCAGGGGTAGCTGGGATTACAGGCGTCTGCTACTAAACCCGGCTAATTCTTGTATTTTTTGTAGAGACAGGGTTGCGTCATGTTGCCCAGGCTGGCCTCAAACTCCTGAGCTCAAGCCATCTACCCTCCATGGACTCCCAAAGTGCTGGGATTATAGGCGTGAGCCACTGCACCCAGCCTGGACCTCATCCTTGAACCCCTAATCTAACCTTGATCCTGGAACCCACACTTCAGACTCCACCTTTATCCTCATCCCCCAGGATCTGCCTGACCCTGTCATTTTGACCCTAGCTCTTTTCTCCACCTGGGGACAAGGCACAGCCTGTGGCCACAGGGCTGTCAGGGAAGGTTGGGAGCCTGACAAGACCCTCCAGCCTGGTCCTGTCCCCCCAGGGATCTCTCCACATGTGGATTGACATCTTTCCTCGAGATGTGCCTGCCCCACCCCCAGTTGACATCAAGCCTCGGCAGCCGGTCAGGTGAGAGTTCTGTCGCCTCCTCCCAAGGCGGATACACGTCTTGGTCTACCTGTACAAGGGTCCTCTGAAAACCTGGGTCCCCAGTGAAGCAGGCAGAGGCTGCTAATCACAGGCTGTCCAGTAGGTGCCATTAAATTCCCTTTTATTCATAAGCCATTGCAAGTTGAGTGTCTCTTGTAAACTTGACTCCAAGTACCTTTTGGTAAGCCCCCTTCCCACCTGAGCTCATCTGAGTGGAGTTCTGTGTGGGGCACAGCCACGTCACACAGGCTGAATGCAGATGCTCGGATACCAGCAGCCTGTCACTTTCTGCCTCTGGGCTCTGCTTTCCTTGGTGTCACTCTCAGGGAGCCCTCTGCAGTCTGGGGGCAAGGTGGCATCTAACAGTGTGAGGCGGCTTACATCTTTTTTTTTTTTTTTGAGACGGAGTCTCGCTCAGTCGCCCAGGCTAGAGTGCAGTGGCCGGATCTCAGCTCACTGCAAGCTCCGCCTCCCGGGTTCACGCCATTCTCCTGCCTCAGCCTCCCGAGTAGCTGGGACTACAGGCGCCCGCCACCTCGCCCGGCTAGTTTTTTGTATTTTTTAGTAGAGACGGGGTTTCACCGTGTCAGCCAGGATGGTCTCGATCTCCTGACCTCGTGATCCACCCGTCTCGGCCTCCCAAAGGAGGCTTACATCTTAGCCAGGCCACCTGAGCGGAAACAAACACCTCTTTCCCAGTTACAGCAAAAGCCTCAGGGCTGACTCAGTAGACCAGCTTGGGTCAAATGCTGTGCCCTGAACCAATCATTGTGGCCAGGGGGCTGTAATACTGGAATCGGCCAGTCCAGGGATGTCTCCCCCACCCTGCCCAGCCAGGGAGGGAGGGGCCTGCCCCACCAGAATCCCATAGATTGACCGTGGTGGTGGGGAGGGGTGGTTGGGGCGGGGGCGGGTCACCAGCAGAAAATCACGGTGCTGTCAACAAATGAGGGGAAGTTGATGCTGGGCTGGAGAAAACAGCTACCCAGGCAACCCCATGGCAGCCAAGGACAGGGCTACACGAGGGTAGGGTCCAGAGTGTCACGGCCCTCCTGTCCCTCAGGCACTGCACGCTCACTCTCGTCCCCCGTCTCTCATCCTCCCTCTTCTCCCTGCAGACTGGCTTTCTCTGTTCACTCACTTTTCTACATCCCCAAACTCTGGCTTGTAGTGGCTCCAGCTCTGCATCTGATGCCACACCATGCAGTGGTACAGGGTCCTGATTCCAAATTCACAGGAAGGAGAACCTTGCTGGCCCAGCAGACCATTCCTGATGTCATCTGCTGTGGCCAGGGTGGTCAGTGACACCTGGGGCTGTCCCTTCATGGGACCACAGGCATTGGATTCCCCTGCTGGGCACACAGGTGCCCAGTGACTGTCAGTGGGCCAGGCCCAGGTCCCTCCTGTTTCCTGCAGCCTCTTTCAGGGCCCCGCTCGAGAGTCTGAAGCCACCCCCTAATGTGCCCCGCAGCTATGAGCTCAGAGTTGTCATCTGGAACACGGAAGATGTGGTTCTGGATGACGTGAATCCACTCACCGGAGAGATGTCGAGTGACATCTATGTGAAGAGGTAGCCTGCAGGCCAGGTGGGGCAATGGCAGTGCACTAAGGGGGGACTGTAAATGGGTGTGGGCCCTCGGGCTGAGTCCAGACCCCGGTCCCCAGGCCCTCCGTGGTGCTGAGAGCTGGGTGAGGAGTGGGTTCTCCGTGTAGCTCCAGCCCTGACACTCACCCAACCCGGCCCCAGCTGGGTGAAGGGGCTGGAGCATGACAAGCAGGAGACAGATGTTCACTTCAACTCCCTGACTGGGGAGGGGAACTTCAATTGGCGCTTTGTGTTCCGCTTCGACTACCTGCCCACGGAGCGGGAGGTAAGCGTCCGGCGCCGGCCTGGACCCTTCGCCTTGGAGGAGGCCGAGTTTCGGCAGCCCGCAGTGCTGGTCCTGCAGGTCTGGGACTATGACCGCATCTCCGCCAACGACTTCCTTGGTATTGCACTGCTTAGCCTTCCCCACCCTCAGCCCCTGCCTCCAGCCCTCACCTCTGTCCCCTGGTTCCCTACTCTGACCCAATCTTGAATCAGGATTTTGGACCCAAGGTCTGAAACCTTTGCTTTCTGGCCTAATTACTGAGTTAATTGAGCCCAGACCACAGTAACCTCCATTCCCACCAAGTCTCTGATTCACCTTGGTGTGTTGCCTCCTCACCCCTGGCACAATGAGACTTTGATCCCATGCCTAACCCGGTGTGCTCTGGACTTGCAGGATCCCTGGAGTTGCAGCTACCGGACATGGTGCGTGGGGCCCGGGGCCCCGAGCTCTGCTCTGTGCGGCTGGCCCGTGATGGGGCCGGGCCGAGATGCAATCTATTTCGCTGCCGCCGCCTGCGAGGCTGGTGGCCAGTAGTGAAGCTGAAGGAGGCAGAGGACGTGGAGCGGGAGGCTCAGGCTAGCAAGAAGCAGCGAAAGCAGAGGAGGAGGAAGGGCCGGCCAGAAGACCTGGAGTTCACAGACACGGGTGGCAATGTGTACATCCTCACGGTGGGTGCCCGTGGCGGAGGCCAGGCTGAGCTGGGGCCTGAGCCGGCCCTGTGCTCCCAGTGATCCAGGAGTGTCTTTTTTAGGGCAAGGTAGAGGCAGAGTTTGAGCTGCTGACCGTGGAGGAGGCTGAGAAACGGCCGGTGGGGAAGGGGCGGAAGGAGCCAGAGCCTCTGGAGAAACCCAGGTGAGTCAGGCACGGGGGCCGGGGCCACAGCCTGGGCCGATGGGGGAGGCGGGGGTGCCCAAGGGGCCACCTTCTCATCCTGACACCACCCTTCTCCTCAACAGCCGCCCCAAAACTTCCTTCAACTGGTTTGTGAACCCGCTGAAGACCTTTGTCTTCTTCATCTGGCGCCGGTACTGGCGCATCCTGGTGCTGCTGCTGCTACTGGCACTGCTCACCGTCTTCCTCCTCCTGGTCTTCTACACCATCCCTGGCCAGATCAGCCAGGTCATCTTCCGTCCCCTCCACAAGTGACTCTCACTGACTTTGGACACTCACCCAGGGTGCCACCCCTTCAACGCCTGCTCCTGGAAGTCTTTCTTGGCAACGTGAGCTACCCGAGAGTCCAGTGCTTCCTCTGAATAAACCTATCACAGCCACTGACCCATGGTCACGTGCTGTCCAAGGCTGGCGCTCCAGGTGGCAGAGAACAGATGTTCTTGGGTGGCTCAGGTGCTGGGGGCTTACTTGAAGAATGCACAGGGATAGAAGGCTGCCCCCATCCCCACTGCAGGGAAGAAAAGGGCCCCGGCAGCTGAGTTATGACCCCCTCTGAGCAGCTCCACCACGGCTCCTGCTCCTGCTGGCGGCCAGGTCCCTCTCACCTCACCTGTTTCTGGCTTCCACTGCTCCAGGACAGCTAAGGACCTGACAGACTCCATTAACCTGTCCATTCCTCACCATCCCTGAGAGAGGCTTCCATCAGAGCTGGATCTCGGGTCTGACTCCAGAGGTTCTGCTGTCACTACCTGACTTCGCTTCCTTTCCCCTTTCTCTTGCTTTTCCCCTGCCACAGTCTTAGATCAACATTCGAGATATGATCTGATAAACTGGTTGTTTAGGTACCCCTACCTCCCTGGGCCATAGACTGGTGAGGTCGCTGGGCCCTGCTTCTCCACATGTAGCCAGAGTTCTAACGAGAAACCCTGATTAGGCCCCAAGCCAGGGGTCTGGTGCTGGCCCTGCTCCAGAATGGCCACTGCTACCTTCCCACCTTCCCACCTTGATGTTCAGTTTTGCTTCCACCTAGGAGACTGCAAAGGACCTGGAGGGACTCCTCACTGCAGTGAGAGCCAGCGCGGGCGGGGTTTGGCACAGAGTGGGATCAGTGAGTGTGACAGGATCAGGTGGACTGAGCCCAGGGTGGTAGAGAGCGACCCCAGCTTTACCCATCAATGAAGTGGCAAGCCCCAATCTGCACCCAGGGCCCTGAATTAGTGGCCTGGGGGCCATGGTGGCTCCAGGAAGCTCACGCTAAAAAGGTCCAAGTGAGCCCTGGGGCTGAACCCGAGAGGTCTGAGGACCACAGTGGAGGGAGGGACCCAGGGCTGTGGGCTGGACATGAGTCTGGTTTGAATAAACCCCAGTCAGTCAACTAGGAGATGCCCATGTGGGGACTCCTGAGGGATCTGGGCCCCGATCCATCAGTCACGACTGCCTTCAATGAGTGGCCAGGATGAGGCTCTAGCCATGGCAAGGATCACACGGAGACCAGTGAGTACTATCACAATCAATAGATTTATCAACCTGGGGCTGGGGCTGACTGAGGAGGTGGAGGGTGGTGGAGGCTGGGGGACAACCACAAGCCAGGGAGAGACAGGAGACAGAGGAAGCGCTGAGGGGTGACTACGTTGTCTTCCCTAGATCAATTTTCTTCTGAATGGCTCGTGCTGAGTGGTAGATGAGTGAATCGATGAGTCCAGCCACTGGGAGAGAGAAAAGGGCTGGCACTGGCCCAGTGGGGGCCTTGGCTTTTGACGCTGAGAACCTTGTCACTTAACTGGCCAGGCCAGCATCTGCCCCTTCACCCCCAACCAAACCTAGGGCACCCAGGCTTTACTTTCCCCACCCTACAGCTCACAGACACCCTGGGCCTCTTACCCGTGAACATGCCCCCAATGATGGCGCACACGCCTGTCAGGAAGTGGGTGAAGGACCTGGTGGAGGGAGCGGGTGGGCTCAGCAGGCACACTCCTCCCTCAGGCTCAGGCCCCCAGAGGCCGCTCTGCCCCTGCCCTCACCTGTGCTTCTCTGTCAGCTTCACCATCATCGGCGAGAGCTCATAGAGGACGAAGACTCCGGGAAGGCCCTGGTCGCCCAACAGCCCATTGGCGACCTTCTCATGTCTGGTCACAGAGAACTGATTTGTCCTCAGCACCTGGGGTGGGAGGGGAGCCTAGGCCAGGGCTAGGGCTAGGACCTGGCTTCAGCCACCATCAGCCCCACCCCTGCTCCTTCCCCTTTCCTGCTGAGCCTTGACCGTGCGGGGAGAAAACATGGCACTGTGCTGGTGGCCTGCACTGCAAGGCCTGGCCTGCCAGACCCCCTCTCCTAGCCTTGGCCTCAGCCTTCCCCTCCAGATGCCAGCTCTTTACAGTTTACCTATCCTGGCAGCATTTAGTGGGCGTTCTCACAGGGGTCCAGGCTGAGAAGCAACTCTCCAAAGACGCACCACCAAGGCTGAACTGACTTCCTCTGCCCTCAGTCCCTTGCATCCTGCCACTCTGCTGAGATGTTGCTCCACAGGCCATGGCAGCCTCGGGAGCGGGTACACAGAGGCTTGCCCTGCCTAACCCCCAGCCCAGGTAGACCACAGGGGACAGTGAGGCAGGCAGACGATGGGCACCAGAGGAACAGATGGAGGCGGTGAGGACAGCGCAAAGAGCAGACGCTTTGAATCGGACAGCCCCAGGCCTGCACTCTGGCTGGGACGGCAAATCCCCCACCCTCTCTGGGCCTCAGTCTTTCATCCACCATGTGAGGACGAGGCAGTTTTCACTCCCCAGGCTGACGGAATAAAATGCAGGAACTCTAGTGCTTGGCAGCACGCAGGAGACTCTAGAGGGGAGGGAGCTCCCGGACTCACCTCTCCATCCACCTTCATGTACACAGTGGGCACCACCTTCACAAAGTACTGGAACATCATGGAGGCTGAGGGGAAAACAAAGCACTGGGTACGGGTGCCCGGCAGGCCTTCTGTGGCTGGGGGCTGCCTCCCGGGCTGGTACCTTGGGGTGCAGTGACATTGGTGTGGTCCAGGGGGTTCACAATGCCTGGATAGTCCTCCCCAAATGACAGGTGCTGGATGTAGTGGGTCATGTTGATCTGCAAACAACACCATCCAGAGCTCATCCAAAGCTCTGATGACAGTAGCAGACAGGGACACCTGGGTCTGTCTGTGGAGATGTGGGAGAAAGGGGAGGCTATGGCCCTAAGGGGACAACATCCCTGGGACAGGTATCCCCCACTCCTCACCTAGAAACTCCTCTTTCCACAGCCTGCAAACTCCTGGGGTTCCAGAATTTTTTTTTTTTTTTTTGAGACAAAGTCTTACTCTGTTGCCCAGGCTGGAGAGCAGTGGCGTGATCTGGGCTCACTGCCTCTGCCTCCTGGGTTCAAGCAATTGTCTTGCCTCAGCCTCCTGAGTAGCTGTTACAGGCGTGCGCTGCCATGCCCAGCTAATCTTTGTATTTTTAGTAGAGATGGGGTTTCACCAAGTTGGCCGGGCTGGTCTCGAACTGCCGACCTCAGGTGATCCACCTCCCTCAGACTCCCAAAGTGCTGGGATTATAGGCATGAGCCACCATGGCTGGCCAGGTTTCAGATTTCTTAAAATACCAGCTTCACTTATACGTTAGGCACACACAGAGTGGCAGGTGCTGGTTTTGCCTGGAGGTCCAGGCTATGGAGGCTGAGGCTGGAGGCTGTGAGCCCCCAGATGCACTCCCTTCTTGCTCCCCTGTGTATCCAACTCAGTCACTGGAAGGATCTTTCTGAAAATGCAAGTCTGATGATGTCATGACTCTGCTTAAAGAAGGCCAACAGCTTTCCACTGTTCTCAGGAGAAAGATGTGACTCCTCAGCGTGGCCTCTGAGTCCTGTGTGGTCTGGTCTCTGCTGACTTCTCCAGCCTCACCCATCCACACCTGCCCTGCAGTTCCTTAGAAGGGCCACGATCCCACCTGACCTTGTGCTGAGGTCTGTCTGTCTAGCATGCTCTTATCCAATCCCACCTTGCCCCTAGCCTGCTCAGAGCTCAGTTCAAAAGTCACTCTCACTTAACCCTCAGGCTGGATCCCCATTCAGAACATGGTGTATTTTTCTATAAGCACTCCCTGATCCCAGGATGTTCCTACAAGGAAATGAAGGCAGCAACCAAGCCTCCCACCCCCACCTGCCCTCTATGGTTTCCATCTGGTACGTACGTTGTCAAGGCCAAAGCTCTGCAAGTCATGGACTAGGAGAGAAGGGAGAAGGTGTCATTAGTAGGAGCAGCATTGGCCTCCTCACTCCTCCCCCTAGACTGCAAACCACCTGTCTTCTCTGACCCCTCACTCCTTCTCCAGCCTGGCCCCTCCTGGTCCTGCTTAAGGACGGCCCGAAAGGGCAAGCCTTGGGCCTGTGTGAGAGTTCACGCCCTCCTCAGGAGTCATAAGAACAGACCCTGGTTCCTCCCTGACATCCACAGGGAACTCTAGGCCTTTACTCCCAGCATGGCCCTGCCTGCATCTCCAAAAACAAAACCCACTGACTATGGGCTCTCACTAACTGGAGCTGATGGCAAATCACTGAACCTCAAAGTGAGGTGGGACCCGAGAATGCCATCCACGCGTTCCCTGCCTCCACCCTCAAAGGTCCCCAGAGGAAATCCCATGGGGACCCTGTACCAACTGTTCCAGAACAAGTTACTCCTGCCCTCTAGCCTCAATCCCTCCTGCTGCAAGGAACCATACTTCAAAGATACATCCCAGTCCTTTTTATAGTCACCCAGCAGCCAGGTCAGAGAAGACCCAATCACAGACCCATCCAACCTCCCCGCATCCCGGTAGGGCAGGCTGCCCCAGAAGTGGGGGCTTGGCCTCCCTGGGGGGCGGGGCCACTTACTCTCCACAGCATGTACTGCAGCATGGGGGAGGGAGGAGAGAGAAGACAGATTCAGAGCTTCACAATGAGAACTATGGAGCAAGACATGTGGCAGGAAGGAAGATGGGAACATTCTGCCTCAGCAACACAGTCTGGCCCCAGCTAACAAGCCTCCGCCTGGGCCCCTCCTCAAGAGTGAACTAATCTGGCCAGAGAGGAGCAGGAGGCAGAGTGGCTTAGGAAGGACAAGAAGCCTAAAGCCCAAGGAGCCAAGTTCCTGACTGTATGGCCTTGGGCAAATCACTTGCCCTTTCTGGGCCTCAGTGTTCTCCTTTGCAAAGAGCTGTCCTAAGGATCAGGTGGGATCTAAGATGGAAAAATACTTGTAAACTTTACACTGTAAGAGATTATTACCCACCCCGGCCCCAATCAACAAGGATATTAGAAACTCACTCCCAGGCCTCAATTCAGCCAGATCTCTGGCCTTAGGCAACTGTAGCTTTGTGTTTATACATCCTTCCAGGTACAGAGCACCCCTGGCCCTGGGATCCACAAGTCTAACAGTCCCAGGCCGAGAGGCTGCCATTCTGGCTCTGTGTCCTACTGAGTGCCTGCCAGGCCTTGTGCCAACAGCTTGACACTGATCATCTTCCTATCATCCCAGCAAGACCCTTTTCTCCCAGCTTCCTCCAAAGTGAAGAGGGGGTTCCAGAGCTCTACAGGGTCTTCCAGCCCCCCCCGACTGCCCTGAAGACCAGCAGAGCTACCCTCCTGTTCACCTCAACCACTTTGAGAGGCCATCTTCACAGCCTGGGCTCTGTCACCACGCGGCTCTGTCCAAGCTTTACTGTGACCCCAACTCCCACCTTCCCCAGCCCTGCCTTCAACCCCTGGGTTCCTCTTCACTTTCTTGTTTCAGCCTGGCTCTTCCTTCCAGGCACTAACTCCCTGGCATCCCCTCAACGTGCGACTGTCTTCTCTCCATACACAACCTCCTCCCTGGCCTAAAGAGAAGTCTTTCCTCCTCCTCACTGCCACTTCCAGATCACTTTCCCTTTATCTGCCTTAAAAATGCAAAATGGCTCACATCTCTAATCCCAACACTTTGGGAGGCCAAGCAGGAAGATCAGTCGAGCCCAGGAGCCTGGGCAACATGGCAAGACCTTGTCTCTGCGGAAAAAAAAAAGGAAAAATGAGCCAAGCATGGTGGCATGTGCCTGTGGTCTCAGCTCCTTGGGAGGCTGAGGTGGGAGGATCTCTTGAGTCCAGGAGGTCAAGGCTACAGTGAGCCAAGATCACACCATGGCATTCCAGTCTTAAAAAAAAAATCCCCAGCTTTGAAGCTCATGACAAAGCAGCCCTGCTTGTTTCAGTCACCTAGATATCTACATAGAGCCTCCAGGACTGTTCTCCCCTGCCATTTTTCAACAGCTTGGGCAACTGCCTGCCACTCTCTCCTGTACTACCTCTGTCAGTTTCTAGTGATTTCCATATCCACGTAGATGATCCTTCCAGTACCCTGGCCTCCCAGTTCCTGGACATCCTTTCCTTCCTGATCTTGTGCTCTGCCTACCTGAGCCACTTGATTTGTTGGCCATTCCCTAAGCTTTGTCATTAACAAAGCCCCTTTCAAGCAACTCATGTTCCACTAGCTTTCTAATTTCCTCCAGTCCACCAATTCTGATAACTTGTTGACACCACACTCAGGACTTGCAGTCCCTTGTTCCTCCTGCCCCTCACTGGCTTCCCCACATCCTTTCTTTCCTCCTTTCCTAACTTATAGGCTGTGGTCCAGAATCAGGATGACTTCTTTACATATTTGACTCCCTCACCATTGCAGGCACCTGGCAACACCAAACCCAAGGCGATTCCAACGTTCTGTCTACTGAGTCCATTCCCACACAGATGACCACGCTGACTGCTCTCTTTCCATTCACAGCCACAGACTCCAGGGAGACCCTAGTGCTGCGTCAATCCTACTCAGTCTCCCCAGTCCATGCATTCTCCCACCCCCAAATGACCAGTCACACCTTTTCTTTCAAATCTCCAACACCTCCTTCCCTCTCTTCTCATTCTCAACTGAGGACCTTCCTTCCTACAACACAGAGAAGACAGGAGGACTCAGAAGAGACTCTCCATGTACTTTTGCCACCCCAGCTACCACCCTACCTGGACCTACAGAGCCTGCCTTTCCTCCTATTGCTAAGTTTGGCCTTTCCACATGTGTAAGGCACCAGATTCTGTCTTCTTTCTCCAGGACTTCACTCCGGTCATTGTTTGTCTCGTCTCTAGAGCATCACTTATGGTCTCTTTAGTCAGTAATTTCCAACGGCATATTAACATTTTGCTACATCACTGTCCTTAGAAAAGCCTCCCTCGACTCCACATTTCCCTCCAGCTTCAGTTCATGCTTTCTCCTCCCCTAAGCAGATTCCACTATAGAACTGTCAGTACTCACTGGCTCCAACTCCTCTCCCATTCCCTCCTGGACCCACTGGAGGGTGGTCCTATCACACCCCTCCAATGACTCAGGCAAGGCTATAATAAATCACTGTTACATTGTATATCCCATGGCCAATTCCTGCTAGACATCCAGAAGCATCTGATGCGGTATCTGAAACACCTGTCAGAGTGCGGCATCCTGCCGCATCCTGCCACATCCTGCCTGGCTTACACTCCTCCTCCACCGAGGTTTCTTACTGGTCTCCCCTGTCAGTTCCCCCGACACCTTTAGCCTCTAATGTGGGAGGCCTGGCACCCAGCCCTTTGAGCTCCCCTCTTTTCCATCTACCCTCCCCCTCCAGGGTGATTTCATCCAGTCCCGTGGCTGGATGATGCCAACATTTGCATCTCCAGGCAAGTCCTCTCCCTGAACTCCAGGCTTGAATGGAAAACTACTTACTTGACACCTTGTGTGTCTAGAAGGACACCTAGACGCTAGTGGTCTGAACGCGTCAAAAGCCGAATACCAGCTGTAAGATCCCATTTCCGAACATCTACACCTGCCTTGAGTCTTCCTCATCTTGTTAAATGGCAACTCCATCCTTTTCTTTTCTTTTTTTTTTTTTAATGGAGATGGAATCTTGCTCTGTCACCCAAGCTGGAGTGAAATGGCATCATCTCAGCTCACTGCAACATCCGCTTCCCAGGTTCAAGCAATTCTCCTACCTCAGCCTCCTGAGTAGCTGGGACTACAGGCGTACACCACCACACCCAGATGATTTTTTGTATTTTTAGTAGAGACAGGGTTTCACCATGTTGGTCAGGCTGGTCTCTAACTCCTGAGCTCAGGCAATCCACCTGCCTCGGCTTCCCAAAGTGCTAGGATTACAGGCAACTCCATCCTTCTTACTACTCAGGTACAAAACTTTGAAGGTATCCCTGACTCCTTTTTCCTTTGTCCCTAATGCCCATCAGGAACTCTTCTCAGCTCTACCTTCAAAATACATCCAGAAGCCAGTCACTTCCCACCACTTCCACTGCCACTCTGGGCTGAGCCCCACCATCTTTTGCCTGGATTGATCACTGCAAGAGCCTCCTAAAGGGACTCTCTGCTTCCATCCTTTCCCCTGTCCAGTCTTGTCCACAGAGCAGCTGGAGAGCCGCTTACCTTTTAAGTTAAGTTGGATCATCCCTCACCTTCTTCAAAGGCCTACAATGGCTTCTCATCTCATGCAGAGTAAAGGCCCGAGTCCCTACAATGCCCCTGCAAGCCCTGCATGATATGGCCCTGTGACCTCTCTCACTTTTTTTTTTTTTTTTTTTTGAGACGGAGTCTTGCTCTGTTACCCAGGCTGGAGTGCAATGGCATGATCTCAGCTCACTGTAACTTCCACCTCCCAGGTTCAAGAAATTCTCATGCCTCAGCCTCCCGAGTAGCTGGGTTTATAGGCGTGCGCCACCACACCCAGCTAATTTTTGTATTTTTAGTAGAGACAGGGTTTCACCATGTTGGCCAGGCTGGTCTTGCACTCCTGACCTCAGGTGATCCACCTGCCTCGGCCTCCCAAAGTGCTGGGATTACAGGTGTAGGTGACTGCCCCGGCCTCTCTCACTTCATTTCTAAGCATGCTCCTCTGCTCCAGCCACCCTGACCTTCTTACTATATCTTGAACTTGCCAAGCACATTCTAGCCTCAGGAATTTGCATTTACTGTTCTCTCTGCTTGTAACACTTCCTCCCCAGACATCCATATGGCTGGCTCCCTCACTGTCTTCAGGTCTTTGCTCAAATATTACCTCATCAAGGAGTCTTTCCCTGACCTCCATATTTAAAATAGGACCCTCCCTGCCCTCTCCTAGCCCCTCCCCACTACCATCTTTATCCTGCCTTGTTTTGGTCCACATGACTTAACAGCATCTGATAATACCATATACAGATGCTCCCTGACCTACACTGGGGTTAGGTCCCAATAAACTCATTGTAAGTTGGCCAGGTGCAGTGGCTCATGCCTGTAATCCCAGCACTTTGGGAGGCCGAGGTGGGTGGATCACCTGAGGTCAGGAGTTCAAGACCAGCCTGGCCAACATAATGAAACCCCATCTCTATTAAAAATACAAAAGTTAGCTGGGCGTGGTGGCACGCACCTATAGACCCAGCTACTCAGGAGGCTGAGGCAGGAGAATCACTTGAACCCGGGAGATGGAGGTTGCAGTGAGTCAAGATCATGCCACTGCACTCCAGCCTGGGCGACAGAGTGAGACTCAAAAAAAAAAAAAAAAAGAAAAAGAAAAAGAAAATATCATTAAGTGAAAAATGCATGTAATACCCATCATAAAGTAAAAAATTACAAGATGAATCATTGTTAATTGGGGACTATTTATATTTTATATACTTATTGTCTATTTCTTTACTAGAATGTTCTGAGGGCACAGACTTTGTTCACTACTATACCCTTAGCAACTAGACTAGTAGGTGATTACTAAATATTTTGTGAATGCCTGAATGAACAAATGAATGAGAATAAATCTCATTTGTTCACCCCAGCAGCCCTATGAGTGGGTACTATTATCATCATCCCCATTTTGCAGAAGCAGCAACTGAATAGGGCTCAGTATTTCCCAAATATGACATAGCTCAGGAGTGGCAGAACCTGTGCTCCAACCTAGCTCTGCTTCTCCCAAAGCCTCATGCACAGGTCATCGTCGGACACTGGGGGCTACCATCTCAACAAGCACCTACCACAAGCCAGGCTCCGTGCTATCATCTTTAACCTGCACACACACCCTGTGAGATAAGTGCCCTCATCACCATTTTATAAAGTAGAAAACAGGAATCAAAAAGATGAAGAAACCTTCTCAAAGTCACACAGCCAATAAGGTCTGAAACTGGTATCTGAATGCAGGCAGTCTGGCTCCTCGGCCTGTGCTCTTAGCCACTGTGCCAAACTGCTGCCGAGATGGCCTGCTCTGGCCAAATGGTTGCCAAAGACAAAGGAGCAGCAGGCAGGAGAGGACCACTCAAACTCACCAAGAAGGTGGCCAGCATCTAAATCTCCCCAGCAGGTGCAGATCACTCACCGTGCACGTGGGACTGCTGGAAGCTCTTCCCAGGGGCAAAGTGGAAGTTTCCGGCCACCTGTAAGGAACATTCTCTCTCATTCTCTGGCTGTGTCCTCCTTTTGCCTACTCAGGGCCTGAGTGGGCCCTCGGTTCCCAGCGGAGCTTGCCCAGCCCAGCTGGCCCTATCTTGCCTTGATCCCTCCTGATACCTTATTGACCTCCAAGAAGCCGTACACCTGGCAGCCTTCATTCTTCTGCTCCTGCATCTTCTGGCTGAAGCCCTCTCGCCGGCACTGCTCAATAGTATCTGGGTTCTTGAAGGCCCAGCCTCGACGGCGATATGCCTCCCGCACATCTTCACAGGTGTTACAGCACCTGTAGGGCAGGGAGTGACGGTGAGAGTGTCAAAGAGGCACAAGTCCAGTGCTGGCATCTGGGGAAATAGAGCCCGAGCAGCTCTGCCTGCTAATGAAGCCTCTGCTAGACTCATCCCTGACCACCAAACGTTCTCCAAATGTGTTTCCTCAGTGGCAGAAGGACTGTTTTTTTTTTTTTTTAAATTTTTAAAATTTTCTGTAGACATAGGGTCTTGCTGTGTTACCCAGGCTGGTCTCAAACTCCTAAGCTCAAGTGATTCACCTACCGCGGCCTCCCAAAGTGCTAGGGGTTACAGGTGTGAGCCATTGTGCCCAGACTAGGACTGTGAAAAATACATATTCCCATTGTTTGGGGTGATGACAAGTTTTAGGACAGACAGTGGTGACTGCATGACACTGTGAAGATACCTAATGCCACTGAGTTGCACACTTAAAAATGGTTAAAATGGTAAATTTTGTGTCACATATTTTTCCACAACCAAAAAAGATGGAAGTACATATTCCCAGGCCCCACTCCAGACCTGCTGAATCAGTCTTGTGGAAGTCAGGGCCTGGGAAACACAGCAGTAGTTATCAGATACTGAGGGTCTGATAATCTGGGCCGGACCTTCCACCTCAGTGATTTACACACAGTATACAGCTAATCCGTATGTGACTCTTACAAGAAGATGTTATTATCATCCCTCTTCACATAGAGAGGTTACATGGCTTGGCCCAACGAAACAGGGGAAGAACCCAGGCAGCCGGACTCCAGAGACCACCTGTGAACCGTTTCTCTAGGCAGAAGAGCAGAGACCACTTCAGCTTCATCTCTAGGTCTGCAGCGCCCAGGTGGGGCCTGGTCACAAAGCCTCAGTCACCTGCACCAGGATCAATGACAGAGGCACACACCCGCCCACTCTAGATTCTTGGTCTGACCTCCCCAGCTGCCAGTCTGACTGAGGCTAAGGCTGACTGACACACGGCACCTGATGGAAACCCTGCTCCCACTCCCACTGGCTCACTTGATATCTTCTGCCTCAGCACCATAGCAGCTCTCACAGCGATCAGGGTCCAGGGAGTCAGGGTCAAACACCGTCACCTCGACTTTCCCAAGCTCTAAGGGGAGGGGAGAAGCAGAGGCATCAGCTGGGGCCAGACACAGTGAAATTGGTGGCCCCAGTCCCTGCACAAGCTCTTTGGCCAGCGGCCTGGGGATAAATAAAAGTTATAATAATAACTAATATTCATGTAGTACATGCTACGGGTCAGGCACTAAGTACTTCTACATACTTATCAATTCTTTTAATAAAAGAAACAGTAAGAAAACAGTTAACAGTAAATACTGAACATTAGCTGGGTACAGATCACTGTACTTCACAACCATCGTCTCATTTCATCCCCACAATGACTCTTTGAGGGTGGGGGTAATTATCCCTGTTTTATTGAGAAGATGCTGAGGCTCACTGATGAGAAGTGACTTTGCCCAATGCAACTGAGGAAACAGATTTCAGCTAATTCCAACATGTATGCCACTAACCTCCTTGCCATGATGCTTCTCCTCAGACCTCTCCCTCTGCACCGGCTCCTTGCCTCACTCTAGTCACCCCATCATAACTGGTGATTTCAATACTGAATACTGACCTCCCAACTCATGAGAATCTTGATTTTGCCATCTCACCTTGGCTACCCATTTCCATAATCATACCTAGATCCTGTCATTGCCAATAACTGCAAACCTTCCCAAATTCAACTTCAAGTGTCTGAGTCTTCAACTACTTACCCTTATTTTCCCAGTTCACTATTTAGTACCTGAAATCCACCAATTCTTTGACACTATTGACACTATCATGTCCTCACTTCCCTCCTTAAATCCCATGGTCCACTGTAATTATTCTCTTGCACATAACCACAACTCCCTGTTCCTCTCATCTTTCGTTTTACAAATCCAGCAAAACCCAAACCCTGGTTCCATTCAACTCTCTGTACCTACTTCTTGCCTGAAACTCCCTTAGGACTGCCTGGCAATTCCACTTCATTCCTCTAATTGGTTCACTCTCCCATTCTCTAAGGTGACTTAGACCTTCTCCTCTCTCCTTAGGCTCCCAAAACCTTCCTTTCTTCACTTAGCTAATGTCCTTGCTTTCAATTTCCACTACGAAAAGAGAAGCAACAGAACTTCACTTGCTCTCACCACCAAACCCACCAACTTACCACTTTCTCCTTTAAAACCCCGCCCCATTTCTCAGCTCTCCCTTACAGTGAAACTCCAAAAGTCATCTATAGGTAATGTCTCCACTTCCTTTATTGCTCTTTGATCAGATTCTCATCCTCAACAGTATCAAAATTGTTCCTTTCAAAGTCTCCAGGAATCTCTGTGTTGTCAATTTCAATGGTCAATTCTCACTCCTCGTTTTACTGGACTATCAGTAGCTTCTGATACAACTGCTCACTCTCTTCTTGAAACTCTCTCCACTTGGCTTTTGGGACACCTCTTGGTTCTTCTATGTCAATGGCTAATCTGTCTCAATCTTCCTTCCTGTCCTGACTTTAAATAAATTAGAGATGCCCAGGGTACAGGCCCTAGACCTCTCCTCTACCTACATTTACTCCCTAGTTTCCTCACTTAGTCCAATTGTTTAAACTACCCTCTACCTACTGATAACTCCTCTAAATTCTAGACTGGTACATCTAATTGCCTCTTAATATCACCAGAGTATAAAATAGGAACCCCAAATTTACCCAAACCTAAGATTCCTCTTTCCCCCAAATCCTGACCTTACTCTGTGGAAACTAGTTTCCAAGATGACTTCAATGATCCCCACTTCCTAGTATTCACACCCTTATGTAGTCCTCTCCCACAACAGGCTGACCTGTGTAACCACTAGTTTATTGCAGAAATGATGGTATACAACTTCTGAGGTTAGGTCATAAAAAAGGTTACAGTTTTTTTGTTGTTGTTGAGATGGAGTTTCACTCTTGTTGCCCAGGCTTGAGTGCAGAGGCGCAATCTCAGCTCACTGCAACCTCCACCTCTCAGGTTCAAGCGATTCTCCTGCCTCAGCCTCCGGAGTAGCTGGAATTACAGTTGCCTGCCACCATGCCCGGCTAATTCTTTTTTTTTTTTTTTTTTTTGTATTTTTAGTAGCGATGGGATTTTACCATGGTGGCCAGACTGGTCTCGAACTCCTGACTTCAGGTGATCCAACTGCCTCAGCCTCCAAAAGTGTTGGGACTACAAGGTGTGAGCCACCATGCCTGGCCGAAGGTTATGGTTTCTACTTTGTTCTCTCAGCTCACTTACAAGATCCAAGTGGGGGAAGCCAGTGGCCATGATATAAGGACACACAAGCAGCCCTACTGAGAAGTCCATGTGGTGAGGCACTGCGGCATCCGGCCAACAGCCCTATGAGTGAGCCCTTTAAAAGTAGATCCCCGGCTGGGCATGGTGGCTCATGCCTGTAATCCCAGCACTCTGGGAGGCCGAGGCGGGTGGATCACCTGAGGTCAGGAGTTTGAGACCAGCCTGGCCGCCATGGCGAAACCCTGTTTCTACTAAAAATACAAAAATTGGCTGAGTGTGTTGGCTGGCGCCTGTAATCGCAGCTACTCGGAAGGCTGAGGCAGGAGAATCACCTGAAGCCGGGAGGCAGAGGTTGCGGTGAGCTGAGATCGCACCATGGCACTCCAGCCTGGGTGACAAAGTGAGACTCTCAAAAAAAAAAAAAAAAAAAAAAAGTAGATCCCTGCATGCCACCCGCCCTTCTGCCACAGCTGTCATTGGAGAGCAGCAGCCATGGCTCTGTGCTACCCGCTATGGCTGTGTGCCTCGACAAGGGCCACAAGATGACCAAGAATATGAGCAAGCCAAGGCACAGCCGCCGCCGTGGGCACCTGACCAAACACACCAAATTCATGTGGGACATGATCCAAGAGGTGTGTGGTTTTGCCCCGTATAAGCAGCACACCATGGAGTTACTGAAGGTCTCCAACGACAAACGGGCCCTCAAGTTCATCAAGAAAAGAGCGGGGCACACATACGCGCCAAGAGGAGGGAGGAGGAGCTGAGCAACGTCCCGGCCGTCATGAGGAAAGCTGCTGCCAAGAGAGACTGAGCCCCCTGCCCCGCCCTCTCTCTGAAATAAAGAACAGCTTGACAGAAAAAAAATAAATTTAAACAACAAATAAGTAGGCCAGGCGCGATGGCTCACGCCTGTAATCCCAACACTTTGGGAAGCTGAGGCGGACAGATCACGAGGTCAAGAGATCAAGACCCCTGCCTCACAAGGTGCAACCCCATCTCTACTGAAAATACAAAAAATTAGCTGGGCGTGGTGGCACACGCCGGTTATCCCAAATACTCAGGAGGCTGAGGCAGGAGAATCACTGGAACCTGGGAGGCAGAAGTTGCAGTGAGCCAAGATCGTGCCACTGCACTCCAGCCTGGGTGACAGAGTGAGACTCTGTCTCGAGATAGATAGATAGATAAAGTAGATCCTGCAGTTCCCCATCAATCCTTAGATGACTGCAACCTCAGGAGATACCCTAAACCCAAATCACCCAAACAAGCCACTCCTAAATTCCTGACCCAGGGAAACCGAAAAAACAAATTTTTATTGTATCAAACTACTAACTTTTGGAGTACTTTGTTATACAGTAGTGGATATCTAATAGCCACTCCCCCCTCCCACCAAAAAAACCTTCTCCTCCAGTCATCTCCATCTCAAGTCATTCATTTGCTCAGGCTGAAAGCGTTGGAATCTACAACCACGACTTTGCTCTCTTACACTCCATATCCAATCCTATAGCAAATTATGTTGGTTGCACTGGTGTCCTGTATTTATCTGCTGAAACAACAAATGATAAAACTCCCCACCAGAGTAATCTCTAAGGTGTTAGAAATCCCAGCTTTGAGGACGGTTTTGCTGTGGTGGGAAACTGAGTTAACGGAGGCAGGAAAGGAAGGTAAAAGTGGGTCCCCACTCTGTAACCAGGCATTTTACACATATTACTTCATTTGGTCTTACAATTCCATGTGGTTGGTACTACTGTTTTATCACCACTTTCTAGCTGAAGCTCACAGACTGCAGGAGACAAAGTTAGATGTGAACCCAGGCAATGTGACTTGAGAACCTCAATTCTAATCTTAAACCGCCTGCATTCCAAAGGGGAAGGACATTAAGGGCTGAATTCAGCCGATGGGCTGGGAAAGCAAACACTCAGAGAAGCCTGGGTCCATCTAGACAGTTCTACCAAGGTAAGAGCACATAAGACCTATCTTCAAACCTCTCGTATTCAAACTACCATGTGCAGGTATTGAGGACCTCTGAGAATAGCAGTCAGGTAGATTACCCGACTCAGTATGTATAGAGGATTTTAGCTCACTCTGACTCTTACTAAGCTGGGGGACCCTAGGCAAGTCACTTGACTTCTCTAGGTCTTAGTTGTTTAATATATCACTATGCCTGCCACAGTCCACTTGCCAGCATGTAGGCTTGGGAACGTCCAGCTTTGGGATCTGAGACCCAGCCCCTTCCCCTGGTTACCATGCCGCTCAGCCTCTGAGCTCACGGGGATGCCATCTTTGTCTAGTCGTTGCTTGAACAGGTTGTGTTCCACATCCAGCTGCTGTTCCCCAGCCACATCCATGGCATCAATACTCAGATCTGGAAGCAGTAAAGTCAGGCTAAGGTACTGGGACCCTAGGGACAAGGGGATGTGGGTTTTGGAGGGGAAGGGGATACTGGGCCTGTCCTGGGGCAGAACGGGATTAGGAGAAGGAGGTTGTCCTGGGGTCCAGTCCAGAACCTAAGGGTAGAGGTGTGAATCTGGCAGCCCACATGAGAATCCTGGGTCTCTCCACTTCCATCCATGGTGAGGTACTCACAGGCACAAGGCATGTGCGGAAAAAGTACATCAATGTTGATCTTCAGTTTATCTCCCCGCGACTTGTCCACGTAGAGCTCAGGATGCACCTGGGGCAGCGATGCCTCAGTAAGACTTGGCCCCAAACCTCTCCTTCCCCACTCCCACCCCTAAAGGTCCTATCCTTAGAATGCCAAGCCCCGCCCACGCACTAAGCCCCGCCCCTTACCTCCGTGGTGAGGTAATACTGCAGCTCGGACAGGAACAGTAGCAGCATGAGAAGGCCACTGACAATGGTCACTGCAGGACAAGGGGCGAGGGTCAGAATGGCCTCGAATCCGCTCCCTTAGACACCGGCAGGCCAGTCAGAGTCCAGGAGCCCGGGTCAAGCTCTAGGACGCCCCCCTCCCCGCGACCCCGGCCTCGCCGCGGCCTACCCGTGGCGCCCCCGCAGGTCTTGACCCGGAAGTCCTCCAAAGTCTTGGGGTAGGCATCGAACTGCTTCAGCTTCCCCAGCGCCTCCATGGGGACCGGCCGGAAAGGGGACGCCAGCCGGCCCGCCCCTACAGATTCCCTCTTCCGGCCTGGAGCCACGCCCCCTCTTTTTCCTCACGCAGGCGCAGCAAGCCGCACCCTTGGCCCCACCTTTAGCCGCGTTCTCTTACCGGAGGCCCCGCCCACCAATGCTGTCACGCCCCCTTGCGCGGGCAATTGGGTCTGGACGCTACTGCCCGGGCCTCCGCTGTCCGGGGTGGGTCTTCTGAGGACCGGGGTGCGAGGAGTTCTCTGCGGGGTTAGAAACGCTAATAGCACCGTTCGTGTGCCTTGTGCTCGGAACTGCGCCAAGTGTTTAAGACTCTTGGAACATCTTGAAATATACTGGAACAGTAGTTTTTCGAGTGTACCGGTCCGGCCGCATCATTATCAACTGATTACCTATTAGAAATACAAATAATTGATTCCCACCTACTGAAGCCGAAACGCTAGGAATGGCACCCGGGTGATTCCGATGTAAAGTAAGGATGTCCGCTCTGAAAGCAGGTGTGACTTATCTCCGTTTTCCAAAGAGCAAACTGTGACCTGGAGAAGTTAATTAACTTGCCCAAGATCACAGCCAATTAATAGCAGGACCTGCTTCCAGCCCAGTTCTTCCGGACCTCAGAGTACTCTGGGAACCAGGGTCTTCTGGGGTGATTTTACCTAAAGAGCATCCCAGTGCTTCTCCTGAGCGCTGCTTTCTGAATATTACCCTAAATTGCTCTCCAGGCCCTGGGATCCTCACGGACACGCTCTGCCACTCCAGGTTTAGACTCAAGTGATGTGGAGCTTAAGCTGTCCCTGACAATTCCCATTGCAGCCCAGTGTCTAGCGGGACAGCTCCCACAGTAATGCAGCTGCAATGAGTAAGATATAAAAGCTCATAGGCTTTCATACAGGAATTCCACTTTAGGAAGTAAAAGCACCATGTCAAGGTTAATAGAAAAAATTTAAAAAAGAAAACATAAGCAGCTATCCAAGATTAATAGAAAAAAAATTTTAATAAAAATAAGGATAAAAGTACCATGATCTGGGTGGTTGTTACACCTTAGGATACTGAATCTGTCTCTTAACGATTTTAAGTGCACCACGTCATGAAGTTGTATGCCTCAGATTGTTCAATAGCAAAAATCTGGAACCAGCCAGAATGCCCATTGATACATTAAATAAACTGAATAAATCATGGTACACCCATTCTGTGGACTATTAGGCCACATTTCAAAATAATGAAGTAGATTTACTTCTTTAGGTATACTAAGAATATTTTTAAGGGGGAAAAGATGCAAAGTAATGTGCATTCTATCATTCCATTTTTTAATTTAAAAATTAGGCTGGGCACAATGGATCACACCTGTAATAACAGCACGTTGGGAGGCCGAGGAGGATCACATGAGGTCAGGAGTTCGAGACCAGCCTGGCCAACATGGTGAAACCCCCTCTCTACTAAAAATACAAAAATTAGTCGGGCGTGGTGGTGTGCTCCTGTAAACCCAGCTACTCGAGAGTCTGAGGCAGGAGAATCGCTTGAACCTGGGAGGCGGAGGTTGCAGTGAGCCGAGATCCTGCCACTGCATTCCAGCCTGGGCAACAGAGTGAGATCTGTCTCCAAAAATAAAAATAAAAAAATTAGCCAGGTGTGGTGGCATGCGTCGATAGTCTCAGTTACCTGGGAGGCTGAGGCAGAAGGATGGCTTGAACCCGAAGAGTTTGAAACTGCCGTTGTTACCAGGTTACCTGCAGTTGTTACCAGGATAGAGTTGTCCAGGTTCTTGGCGTGTTGAACAAAACGCATAAAGTAACAGAAGGGCAACGAAAGACAAACAGCAACAGAAGAACGGAATAACAAAAGCATAGACTTATTGAAGACAATTCAGAACCGCAGCTGGTTAGAGCAAGCGGCTCAAGAGCCTCCTCAATCAGGGTTTGTATTAAGCTAAAGGGACCCGGCAACACCCCAGGTGCCCTTAGAGGCCTCCAATTGGCTACACTCTATGAAGGATTGGCCTGCGACCAAATCAGAGGCTGAAATGGAGACTTGGCCCACAGCCAATCAGAGGCTGAAGTGGAGATTTGGCCCCACGGTCAATCAGAGGCTGAAGTGGAAACTTCTGTCTTGTTATCATAGGCGTGAAGATGTGGCCTGTATGCTGCCTAGAACTGGCTGCACCCATTCATTTGCTTATCTCTTAACCCCCCGTTACCCTGATTCCCTATTCTCCTGCCTCATAGTGAGCTATGATCACACCACTGCACTCCAGCCTGGGCAACAGAGCGAGACCTTCTTTCTCTGTGTGTATGTGTGTGTGTATATATAAACTGTTATATATATTATATATAGTTATATGTAAATTATTATATATAAATATATATATATAAAACAATCTTAATCTTGTATGGGGAAATATGTATTTATATAATCATGAGAAAAGATTTGGAAGGACTCATGCTACACCTTTTGGGACAACTGGAGGAGGACTTTTCATGGAAGCCAAAATTTTTGGGTCTCCCTAAGCTAACAGGGCGGCAGAGGACACCTGGGATCCCCCTCTATTATCTGGGTTTCAGATTCCTGAGAAGACCAAGAATTCTATCAGAAATAGGTAATAAGGAATCTACTGATGGAATTAAGTCTAAAGCTCTGCTACCCTAAGCGTGATCCCTGGACCACAAACATTGGCCTTATCTGGGAATCTGTCAGAAATGCAGAATCCCAGGCCTCACCCCAAACCTGTAGAATCAGAATCTGCATTCTAACAAGACTCTCCAGATAATTAGCATGCACATTAAAGTGTGAGAAGTACTTTCCTGAAAGGTTCCTTGTTTTATTGCCCACATGGGACCAAAACCAGCAGCACAGGAAAAAAAAAAAATGAGTGCCTCAAATGTTGCAGTAAGGCCAGGCATGGTGGCCCATGCCTGCAATCCCAGCACTTTGGGAGGCCAAGGCAGGTGGATCACTTGAGGTCAGGAGTTTCAGACCAGCCTGGCCAACATAGTAAAACCCCATCTCTACCAAAAAATACAAAAACTTAGCTGGGTGTGGTGGCTGATGCCTTTAATCCCAGCTATTCGGGAGGCTGAGGTGGGAGGCAGAGGTTGCAGTGACCCGAGATCATGCCACTGCATTCCAGCCTGGGTGACAGAGTAAGACCCTGTCTCAAAAATAATTTTTAAAAAAGGCCAGGGGTGGTGGCTCACGCCTGTAATCCCAGCACTAGGGGAGGCCAAGGAGGCCAGATTACCTGAGGCCAGGAGTTCAAGACCAGCCAGGCCAGAAGACCAGCCTGGCCAATATGGTGAAACCCCATCTCTACTAAAAATACAAAAATTAGCTGGGCATGGTGGCGGGCACCTGTAATCCCAGCTACTCAGGAGGCTGAGGCAGGAGAATTGCTTGAACCTGGGAGGCAGAGGTTGCAGTGAGCTGAAGATCCCGCCATTACATTCCAGCCTGGGTAACAGAGCGAGACTCTGATTCAAAAAAAAAAAAAAGAAAGAAAGTTACAGTCCTAATAATGGATATTAACATATCCCTTAATAAAATAATAAAAATAAAAATGACGGCTAATAATACTAATTTTTAAAAATAGCTAGCATTGGCTGGGCACAGTGGCTCACATCTGTAATTCTAGCACTTTGGGTGTCAGAGGTGGGAGGATCACAAGGTCAGGAGTTCGAGACCAGCCTGGCCAGCATGGTGAAACCTTGTCTATACTAAAAATACAAAAAATTAGCCAGGCATGGTGGTGCACGCTTGCAGTCCCAGCTACTTGGGAGGCTGAGGCAGGAGAATGGCTTGAACCCGGCAGGCAGAGGTTGCAGTTAGCCAAGATCGCGTCACTGCACTCCAGCCTGGGTGACAGAGTGAGACTCCATCTCAAAAAAAAAAAAAAAAAAAAAAAGCTAGCATTTATCAAGCCCCTACTATGTGGCAGATATGGTGGTAAACTTTTTTTTTTTTTGAGACGGAATCTCATTCTGTCACCCAGGCTGGAGTGCAGTGGTGCAATCTCAGCTCACTGCAACCTCCGCCTCCCCGGTTCAAGCGATTCTAATGCCTCAGCCTCCCGAGTAGTGGGATTACAGGGGTCCGCCACTACACCTGGCTATTTTTTTATATTTTTGGTAGAAATGGGGTTTCACCATGTTGGCCAGGTTGGTCTCGAACTCTGACCTCAAGTGATCTGCCTGCCTTGGCCTCCCAAAGTGCTGGGATTACAGGCATGAGCCACCGCACCTGCCCTGTTGTGAACTCTTTTATCTTCACCTATATCATGTCAGTTCATCTTCACAACAACCTTAGGCCACGCACAGTGGTACACACCTGTAGTTCCAGCTACATGGGAGACTGAGGCAGGAGAGGGAGGATCACTTGAGCCCAGGAGTTTGAGACCAGCCTGGGCAATATAGCAAGACCCTGTCTCTAAAAACAAAACAACAACAAAAACAACCTTAGACACTAACTGCTATTATCATCCCTGATTAAAAGCTTTGAGTGACTAATAAGATAATATCTAAACTCCAATCTGTTTTATTTCAAAGTTCATAGCTCAAATCATTGAATGACTTAAGATCAAAACTTTGATAAGAGGTGGCACAGGGGACCATGGGAGTCTGTAAGAGAAAGTGACCAACATGCTGGGTTAGGGAATGCTTCCACAGAAAGGAAGAGGAGGGACACTGGAGTTGGGTGACTTGTGGCAGCCTGACTCAGCCCTCAGGCTGCAGCTCACCAAGGAAGGAGCAAAGGCAAGGAGAAACTAATACTAACTGAACATGGACAATATGCCCATTGCTGTAATCCATTTCACCCTCAAAACAACGTGGGAGTTAGGTGCTATTTTTTTTTATTTTTTGAGACAGAGTTTTGCTCTGTCACCCAGGCTAGAGTGCAGTGGCGTGATCTCAGCTCACTGTAACCTCCACCTCCCAGGTTCAAGCAATTCTTGTGCCTCAGCCTCCTGCGTAGCTGGGATTACAGGTGCACGCCGCCATGCCCAGCTAATTTTTATATTTGTAGTAGAGATGGGGTTTTGCCATGTTGGCCAGGCTGGTTTCTAACTCCTGGCCTCAGGCAATCCACCTGTCTCAGCCTCCCAAAGTGCTGGGATTACAGATGTGAGCCACTGCACGTGCAGCCTAGGTGCTACTTCAAGTCTCATTTTATAGATGAGGAAGCCAAGAGGTGAATTGACTTTCCCAAGATGGCAGGCGCACGCCTGTAATCCCAGCTACTCAGGAGGCTGAGGCAGGAGAATCACTTGAACCTGGGAAGTGGAGGTTGCAGTGAGCCGAGATTGCACCACTGCACACCTGCCTTGGTGACAGAGCGAGACCCCATAGGGGGGAAAAAAAAAGACTGAAAGTACGTTGCAAAGAATTTCTAGAAATGAAAAATAGTCATTTAAGTTTTAAAACCAGTAGAAGGCCTAAACAACCAATTAGGAACAGTTAAAGGGAGAAATATTGGCCGGGTGCAGTGGCTCACACCTGTAATCCCAGCACTTTGGGAGTCCAAGGCGGGTGGATCACCTGAAGTTAAGAGTTTGAGACCAGCCTGGCCAACATGGTGAAACCCCATCTCTACTAAAAATACAAAAATTAGCCAGGTGTGGTGATGAACGTCTGTAATACCAGCTACTTGGGAGGCTGAGGCAGGAGAATTGCTTGAACCTGGAAGGTGGAGGTTGCAGTGAGCTGAGATCAGGCCACTTTACTCCAGCCTGGGCAACAAAGTGAGAACTCTGTCTCAAAAAAAAAAAAAAAAAAAAAGAGAGAGAGAGAGAGAAATATTGAACAGAAAGATGGAGCTGAAAAAGATTACCCATAATGTAATATAGAGAAATAAAATCATAGATGTAAAAGAGAGATTCAGATACTTGAAGGATAGAAAGAAAAAAAATCCAACATTTGCCTAATAGGAATTTCCTAATAGGAGGAAATACTGAGAATAAGGGAGAGGCAATATTTGAAAGAAATGACTGAGAATTATCCAGAATTGATGAAAGGCAAGAGTTCTCATACAAAATTAGCTGGGCGTGGTGGTGCATGCCTGTAATCCCAGCTACTCTGGAGGCTGAGGCAGGAGAATTGCTTGAACCTGGGAGGTGGAGGTTGCGGTGAGCCGAGATCGCGCCATTGCACTCCAGCCTGGGCAACAAGAGTGAAACTCTGTCTCAAGAAAAAAAAAAAAAAAAGGCCGGGCGCGGTGGCTCAAGCCTGTAATCCCAGCACTTTGGGAGGCCGAGATGGGTGGATCACGAGGTCAGGAGATCGAGACCATCCTGGCTAACACGGTGAAACCCCGTCTCTACTAAGAAATACAAAAAATAGCCGGGCGTGGTGGCAGCGCCTGTAGTCCCAGCTACTCGGGAGGCTGAGGCCGGAGAATGGCGTGAACCCAGGAGGCGGAGCTTGCAGTGAGCTGAGATCCGGCCACTGCACTCCAGCCTGGGCGACAGAGTGAGACTCCGTCTCAAAAAAAAAAAAAAAGAAAAAAAAGAAAAAAAAAAGTTCTCATATTTAGGAAGCCTGAATGTACTCTTAACAGGATAAATGAACATATATTCATACCTAAACACCAGAACAGCAAAAGCAAAGAAATGTTAAGATCTGGAAAAAATGGGTAGTGGGGATATGAATGCCATATTATTGACTCTAGTCTTATTCAACGTATTATTCACTAGAATATGCTTGGAGTGATGAATGTGTTCTGAGACTAGGTAGTGATGATGGTTGCACATTAAAAAAATGGATAAAATGCAATGAGAGCACGTGGACACAGGGAGGGGAACAATACACACTGGGGCCTGCCTGGTGGGCAGGCCAGTGAGGGGGAGCGCATCAGAACAGCTAATACAGGCGGGGCTTAATGCCTACGTGATGGGTTGACGGGTGCAGCAAACTACCATGGCACACGTTTACCTATGTAACAAACCTGCACATGTTTCCCGGAACTTTCTTCTTCTTTTTTTTTTTTTTCTTGAGACGGAGTCTGTGGCCAGGCTGGAGTGCAGTGGCTCGATCTCAGCTCACTGCAACTTCGCCTCCCGGGTTTAAATGATTCTCCTGCCTCAGCCTCCTGAGTAGTTGGGATTACAGGCACGCGGCACTATACCCAACTCATTTTTGTGTTTTTAGTGGAGATGGGGTTTCACCATGTTGGCCAGGATGGTTTCAATCCCTTGACCTTGTAATCCTCCTGCCCTGGCCTCCCAAAGTATTGGGATTATAGGCGTATAGGCGTGAGCCACTGCTCCTGGCCTGTATCTCGGAACTTAAAAAAAAAATACATATATATATGTATATATATGTGTATATATATTTTTTAGACAGTCTCATTCTGTCTCCTAGGCTGGAGTACAGTGGCATGATCTTGGCTCACTGCAACCTCTGCCTCCCAGGTTCAAGCAATTCTCCTGCCTCAGCCTCCCAAGTAGCTGAGATTACAGGTGCACGCCACCACGCCTGGCTAATTTTTGTATTTTAGTAGAGACGGGGTTTCACCGTGTTGCCCAGGCTGGTCTTGAACTCCTGAGCTCAGGCAATCCGCCTGCCTCAGCCTCCCAAAGTGCTAGGATTACAGGCATGAGCCACCACACCAGGCCAAAATATTTTTTTAAATGGTTAAATGGGAAATTTTATGAGTTTACAAAAATTAAAAAAGTTATACCAGCTGGCCAGGCACAGTGGCTCATGCCTGTAATCCTAGCACTTTGGGAGGCAGAGGCAGGCAGATCACAAGGTCAAGAGATCGAGATCATCTTGGTCAACACAGTGAAACCCCATCTCTACTAAAAATACAAAAATTAGCTGGAGTCTAAACCTGTACTCCCAGCTGCTCCGGAGGCTGAGCATCTCTTGAACCGAGGAGGCAGAGGTTGCAGTGAGCTGAGATCAGGCCACTGCACTCTAGCCTGGCAACAGAGCAAGGCTCCATTTCAAAGAAGAAAAAAAAAATTATAGCAGTTGATGTAAACGAAATAGCAATAAAACTTGCTATGCATCTTTTCCTAGATGATTTGTTTTTTCTTTGAGACAAGGTCTCACTCTGTCACTCAGGCTGGAGTGCAGTGGCACGATCACAGATCACCAAAGGTTCGACCTCCTGGGCTCAAGCGATCCCTACCTCAGCCTCCTTCTAAGTAGCTGGGAGCACAATGGCCAAGTTTTGTATTTTTTGTAGAGATAGGGTCTCCCCACGTTGCCCAGGCTGGTAGATAATTTTTTAAACTTTTTTATTTTGAAATAACCATAGGCACACAAGAAATCGTAAAAAATAGTATGGAAAAGTCCCATGTACCCATCATCCATTTTCCCATTTTATTCTTTATTTTTGCTTTATTTTTTCAGAGACAGAGTCTTGCTCTGTCACCCAGGCTGGAGTGCAGTGCTGCTATCACAACTCACTGCAGCCTTTAACTTCTGGACTCAAGTGATCCTCCCACCTGAACCTCCCAAGTAGCTAGGAATAAAGACGCACACCACCATGCCCGGCTAATTGTGTATGTGTGTGTGTGTAGAGAAGGGGTCTTGCTGTGTTGCCCGGGCGGGTCTCAAACTCCTAGCTTCAAGCTTCAAACCCCACCTTGGCCTCCCAAAGTGCTGGGATTACAGGCATGAGCCACTGTGCCTGGCCTTCATTTTCTCTTAATGGTAGTGTCTTACCATATAGTACATATAGTACTTTTTCTTTTTCTGAGACAGTTTCACTGTTTTTGCCCAGGTGAAATCATGTTCAGTGGCCCAATCTCGGCTCACCGCAACCTCCACCTCCCAGGTTCAAGTGATTTTCCTGCCTAAGCCTCCCGAGTAGCTGGAATTACAGGCATGCGCCGCCACGCCCGGCTAATTTTGTATTTTTAATAAAGACATGGCTTCTCCATGTTGGTCAGGCTAGTCTTGAACTCCTGACCTCAGGTGATCCGCCCACCTTGCCTCCCAAAATGCTGGGATTACAGGTGTGGGCTACCGTGCCCGGCCCATATGGTACTTTTTCAAAACCTGGAACTTGACATTGGTATGATATAATTAACTAGCCTACAGACCTTACTCAGATTTTTGGGTGAACTGATTTAAAAGCTATGCAATATCCAGCGCAGCTTTCCTCTAGCTAAGATGAACAATTTTACTTGTTCTTATCCCATTGAATAAAATGTTTTGATTTTTAAAAACCAAAATGTTCTGGTTTTTTTTCTTGAACCTTAAAAACAACTTAAAATTTTTCATTATTTTACTACCTTTGCAAGACTACATTTGAATTAAGGGGATGGCAGTGGAGAAGAAGATGACTTAGAAACAGAAACAAATGAATTAAAAAATGGATTTGAGGCCGGGCGCAGTGGTTCATGCCTGTAATCCCAGCATTTTGACAGGTCAAGGAGGGTGGATCACTTGAGCTCAGGAGTTCCAGACAGGGCTGGCACGGTAAACTCCATCTCTACCTAAAAACAAACAAACAAACAAACAAACAAAAAAAAAACCAGAAAGGCTCAGGGGCTCATGCCTGTAATTCCAGCACTTTGGGAGACCGAGGTAGGCGGATTGCTTGAGGCCAGATGGAGACCAGCCTAGCCAATACAGTGAAACCCCGTCTTTACTAAAAAATACAAAAATGAGCCAGGTGCGGTGTTGTACGCCTGTAGTCCCAGCTACCTGGGAGGCTGAGGCATGAGAATCACTTGAACCTGGGAGGCAGAGGTTGAGACCAACCTGGCTAACGTTGAAACCCCGTCTCTACTAAAAAAATACAGAAAACTAGCCGGGCGAGGTGGTGGGCGCCTGGAGTCCCAGCTACTCGGGAGGCTGAGGCAGGAGAATGGCGTAGACCCGGGAGGCGGAGCTTGCAGTGAGCTGAGATCTGGCCACTGCACTCCAGTCTGGGCGACAGAGCGAGACTCCGTCTCAAAAAAAAAAAAAAGTATGTTATTGGCCAGGTGTGGTGGTTCACGCCTGTAATCCCAACACTTCAGGAGGCCAAGGCAGGTGTCACCTGCACTCCAGCCTAGGCGATAGAGTCAGACTCTGTCTCAGAAATAAATTAAATAAATAAATAAGCCTAGTGTGGTGGCACACTTCTGTAGTCCCAGCATCTTGGCAGGCTGAGGTGAGGGTGAGAGGAGACAACATGCTAGCAGCCCTCGCTTGCTCTCGGTGCCTACTTAGCCTCTGCGTCCATTCTGGCTGGGCTTGATGAGCCCTTCAGCCCGCCGCTGCACTGTGGGAGCCCCTCTCTGGGCTGGCCAGGCTGGAGCCGGCTCCTTCTGCTTGCGAGGAGGTGCGG
Organism: Macaca nemestrina; assembly: GCF_043159975.1. NCBI lineage: Eukaryota > Metazoa > Chordata > Mammalia > Primates > Cercopithecidae > Macaca > Macaca nemestrina. Next base: position 29,329,619 of record NC_092139.1, read on the forward strand.
AGGGAGGGGCGTTGGCGGGAACCCGGGATGCGGGCCAGCGCGAGTTCTCGGTGGGCGTGGGCTTGGCGGGCCCGGACTCGGAGCGGAAGGCCAGCACCATGGGCCCGGGCAGTGAAGGGCTTAGCACCCGGGCCAGCAGCTGCTGAGGGTGCACTGGGTCCCCCAGCACTGCCAGAGGCCCACACCGACCTCGGTTCTTGCCAGGCCTCAGCCACCTCCCCACAGGGCAGGACTGGGGACCTGCAGCCTACCATGCCCAAGCCCCACACCCCCGCACCAGTGGGCTCCCACGTGGCCTGAGGCTCCCTGATGGGCGCTGCCCCCTGCTCCTGGGCACAGGGTCTCATCCACCACCCAAGGTCTGAGGAGTGCAGGCTTGTGGCGCAGAACTGGCGGGCAGCTCCGCCCCTGGCCCTGGCGTGAGATCCACCAGGTGAAGTCAGCTAGGCTACTGAGTCTGGTGGGGACTTGGAGAAGTTTTATGTCTAGCTAGAGGATTGTAAATGCACCAATCAGCACTCTGGGTCTAGCTCAAGGTTTGTAAATGCACCAATCAGTGCTCTGTGTCCAGCTAATCTAGTGGGGACTTGGAGAACTTTTCATCTAGCTCGCTGTGTCTAGCTAAAGGATTGTAAATGCACCAATCAGCACTTTGTGTCTAGCTCAAGGTTTATAAATGCACCAATCAGCACTCTGTGTCTAGCTAAAGATTTGTAAACACGCCAATCAGCACCCTTTCAAAACGGACCAATCAGCTCTCTGTAAAATGGACCAATCAGCAGGATATGGGTGGGGTCAGATAAGGAAATAAAAGCCGACTGCCCTAGCTAGCAGCTGCAACCTGTTATCTTTACACAATGTGGAAAATTTGTTCTTTCGCTCTTTGCAATAAATCTTGCTGCTGCTCACTCTTTGGGTCCGCACTGCGTTTATGAGCTATAACACTCACCCCAAAGGTATGCAGCTTCACTCCTGAGACCAACCAGACTACGCACGAACCCACCAGACGGAAGAAACTCCGAACATGTCCGAACATCAGAGGGAACAAACTCTGGACACACAATCTTTAAGAACTGTAACACAGCGAGCATCCGCAGCTTCATTCTTGAAGTCGTGAGACTAAGAACCCACCAATTCCAGACACAAAAGGATTGCTTGAACCTTGGAGGCACAGGCTACAGTGAGCTAAGATTGTGCCACTGCACTCCTGCCTGGGTGATAGAGACTTTGTCCTTAAAAAAAAAAAAAAAAAAAAAAAAAAGAATTTGGGTATCATAGGAGTAGGAGGAATCAAGAATACGTGAGTTCTGGTTTCAATAACTGGGTACATGGTGGAATCATTTATTGAGATAGAGAAGTTTTGAGGCTGAGTGCAGTGGCTCACGCCTGTAATCCCAGTACTTTGGGAGGCCGAGGTGAGCAGATCACCTGAGGTCAGGAGTTCGAGATCAGCCTGGCCAACATTGTGAAATCCTGTCTTTACTAAAAATACAAAAAATTAGCCGGGCGTGGTGGCACGCTTCTGTAATCCCAGCTACTCGGGAGGCAAAGGCAGGAGAATTGCTTGAACCTTGGAGGCAGAAGTTGCAGTGAGCTGAGATTGCGCCACTGTACTCCAGCCTGGGTGATAGAGCAAGACTCCACAAAACAAGAGACAGAGAAGTTTTGGGAAGGGTTGGTTTACAGGGAAAATGCTGGGTTCAGTCAGGCTTATTCAGGTGAGATGTCGCTGAGCCATCTAAGTGGCAGTCCAGTAGGCTGTTGGATATGGGGTCTAGAGACTACAAGAGAGGATTGAGTTGAGTCTCACAACTCCAGAGAGGGCATCATACATAAGTGTATTTAAAGTTCCCAGCTGGGGCAGGGCGCGGTGGCTTACGCCTGTAATCCCAGCGCTTTGGGAGGCCAAGGCGGGTAGATCACCTGAGGTCAGGAGTTCGAGACCAGACTGACCAACATGGTGAAACACCATCTCTACTAAAAATACAAAAAAAATTAGCCACGCATGGTGGTGGGCGCCTGTAATCCCAGCTACTTGGGAAGCCGAGGCAAGAGAATCATTTAAACCCGGGAGGCAGAAGTTGCAGTGCACCGAGATCATGCCTCTGCACTCCAGCCGGGGCGACAAGAGTGAAACTCCGTCTCAAAATAATAATAATAATAAAAAAATAAATTTCCCGGCTGGGCATGGTGGCTCACGCCTATAATTCCAGCACTTTGGGAGGCTGAGGTGGGCGGATCACTTGAGGTCAGGAATTTGAGTCCAGCCTGGCCAATACGGCAAAACCCCGTCTCTACTAAAAATACAAAAATTAGCCAGGCATGGTGGCACGTGCCTGTAGTCCCAGCTACTTGGGAGGGTAAGACATGAGAATCGCTTGAACCCGGCAGGCAGAAGTTGCAGTGAGCCAAGATCACGTTACTGCACTCCAGCCTGGACGACAGAGCAAAAACTCCGTCTCAAAAAAAAAAAAAAAAAAAAAAAAATTCCCTCTCAACACCTGTTTATTTATCCATAAATATTTATTAAATAATTCTAAGTCTTAGAGCTGCAGAGGTGAAGAAGAGAGACTAGCTCAGCCCCTGTCCTCATGTAGCTTACATCCAGTGGAGGTTGTTTGGGTGTCAGAGAAAGGTGGTGGCTTTTTCCAGGCAGGCTAAAGGAAGGAGGTCACAATGTGTACTTTATGATGAGATCTATGATATAACTGGGATAACACCAAGGGCCCCACTGAGGTATTCCTTCCCCTCGCAGGACTAGCCACATGCTGTCTCTCTGCCCTGGCCTCTTCCACCCCATGCCTAGTCAGAGTCCTTTTTTGGGGTGAGCAAATGGATAGTGAGGCAGGAGAGGAGGGGTTGGAAGGAGGTGGAGGTTGGAGGGATGGGGAGCTGTGGAGGCCGACAGGACAGAGGGAAGCTGGTGCTGCCCGTGGCCTCAGCCCCTCGTCCTTCCAGGTAGAGAAGCCAGTCTGCGGCCCACCACGGGAGCCACCACCTGGGTCAGACATGAAGCGCTGGCAGATTTTTGTCCTGTGGGTTTTTTGGATGCTCATCCTCTGGCTGATGACCCCCTATCTGGATCTGACACCTGAATCAGCACTCCAGGAAAAACGAATGTACTTGGTACTACGGCGTTGCAACTGCCCTTGGTTCAGTTCGGGGAAGTGTGGCTGCCCTTCTGAGACCCTCAACTGCTCCTCCTGCGGCTACACAGCCCACAAATGGAACTGGCTTGATGCATGCTCCAGGAAGACCACGGGGTACCTGTTGAGGACAAGAGAGTCTATGACCTCTGACACTGTGCCCTGGTGGTTGGTCAGTGGTCAATACTGGGCCCGGCCCTATCTGCCGTGCTTCCTGGGCCTCACCCATCTCCCACCTTCCGCCCAAATCCCTGCCCTTGGCCCTGTCTTCACAGCCTCTGGGTGGAGATCTCAGCCACCCAGCTCTGTTTTCTCTCCCCTGGGCCCAGCCCCCAATTTCCCTCTTTCTGTTTCCAGGGCATGAACTCAGGAAGCCAGCTTGAGAAATTGTGGAGGAAGCTGTCTAAAGTGATTCCCAGGCTCTCGGTGAGCCATTTTGATTTCTATTGTGGGACTTGTGTGCTGTTGGGGTGCCCACATACCTTGCAGGGCTTCACCCTTGGCAACGACATCGACCAATACCCCGTGGTTTTCAGGTGGGTGCTGAGGAGAGGGCGGGAACAGGAGGGCCAGGCCTGCCCCACAGTTCCATCAGTGTCTGCTCCCCTTCCCAAGATGAAGTGGGCCCCAAGTCTAGGGCTTTGAGATGAAGGTGAGGAACCAAACCACCCACAATGCTTCATCTATCCCAGGAATGCCAGTGACCAGGGCTCCTGGATGCAGCTGGAGATGCTGCTGCAAAAGCTCTCTGACCTGGTGTGGACTTCAGATGATCTAAGTGATGAGGTGATGGAGGAGGTGTCCCCAAACACTCTCTGTGTGGGGGTGAGGGGAGGTCACTGCAGGGAATAACAGCAGGGGCTCTGGGAAGACCTTCTATTGGCTTAGTGGAGACACTTGCAGGACTTTCCCAGGTCTTGTGGCCCAAACTTCTCCACCTTCAATTTTTTCTCAGATTTTGGAAGATGGTCTGGTTCCCTAGTGGAGTGGAAGATAGCAAAGACATGGTGAGGGGGAATAGGAAAAGGGGTAGGATGTGGCTGTGGGTTGCTGTGGGAAGGGCCCCAGGTCAGTTCCTTCCCCCTTCCTCTCCAGGTGCAAGCAGGACAACTGGCTGCCTTACCAGGGTCAGTGTCATCCCTGGGGCCCAAGGCTGTGTTCTGTGTCTTGCACAACTGTGCCCAGGCAGGAAAGATTCTTGTATCTTCTCTTAAAATTCCCTCTCCTCAATGCCTTCAGCATGGAGTCTAAAGTTTTCTGCCTGGCTTTCAAGACTCTATGTAGGCCAAGCATAGTGGCTCATGCCTGTATCCCAACACTTTGGGAGGCTGAGGCGGGTAGATCATGAGGTCAGGAGTTCACCACCAGCCTGGCCAATATGGTGAAACTCCATCTCTACTAAAAATACAAAAAATACCCAGGCGTGGTGGCACATGCCTGTAGTCCCAGCTACTCGGGAGGCTGAGGCAGAAGAATTGCTTGAACCCGGGAGGCGGAGGTTGCAGTTAGTCAAGATTGTGCCACTGCACTCCAGCCTGGTGACAGAGTGAGACTCCATCTCAAAAAAAAAAAAAAAAGCCAAAAAAAAAAAAAAAAGACTCTACATGTTCTGACTCCTCCTCTTGCCTCCTGTCTCCCAGGCTCTCATTATGGGCTCGTAGAAATCCCCAGACACATGAGCTGCCTCATGCACCATTCCATTTGCCTGGAATGTCCTTCTCTTATGTCCTGGGGGTTCCCCTCTCTTCCTCCAATATTATGAGAAGAAGCGAGTTGACATTCTCTTTTTTGGGCTCCTCAGTGACTCTAGGAGAGTGTCCAGAGTCTGTTTCCTGGTGGTGAGCTCCAGTCTCCTCCCAGCTCCCAGGGGCAACCTGTCATCCCAGATGCTGAGTGAAGGGAGGCAGGGGTGAGGACAGGAGTCCGCCTGCTGACACATATGTCCCTCTCTCATCCACTAGGTCACCGTCTTTGGATTTGGATCAGAATAGCAAGGAAAGTGTTTCTATCACTGGGAGGAGGATAATCAGACCAAGGGCTCCAAGGAAATACTGCCCACGTCTAGTGCAGAAGCAGAAATCGAAGTCATCCATCAGCTAGCATGTGGACAAGCTCTCTATTCACACAAGCTCAGCCTAGCTGAGTCCATACATGTCCTATTTCTCTGGGGGTAAAGGGCAAGAGGAAATTGTATGGAGATCAGTCTGGTATGGAATAAAATCCTGGCCTGATTGTCTTACCTGCAACCACAGTGTCTGGGAGGGAAGGGCCAGACGTGCCTTCCAGATCTCGGGGGCAATATTTGAGTTAATTTCTTTGCCTGGTCCCCTGGATCCTGTAGGAGGTATAAGTTTAGATTCAATTTCATGCCAAGTGCAAACCCAGACTTTGAGTTGTTGGGGGAGGCTCTTTACCCATTTCGATAAAAGAAGTAAACCTCCTTGTTTCACTCATGCTGGAGGGTGAGGGTTTGTTTTGGTTTGTTTGTTTGTTTTGTTTTGGGCCCAACTTTTCACAGAAGGTTTAGCATTTTGAGGTTCCCAGTTTTTTTAGATGCCTCAGTTCCAATTCGCTTTTTTGTTATTTTTTTATTTTTTAAGACAGGAGCTTGCTCTGTTGCCCAGGCTGGAATGGAGTGGTACAATCATGGCTTATTGCAGCCTCAACCTCTTGGGCTCAAGGGGTCCTCCCACCTCAGCCTCCTGAGTAGCTGGAACTACAAATGCATGTCACCACACCCAGTTAAGTTTAATTTTTGTTTTTGTAGAAAGGGGGTCTCGCTATGTTGGCCAGGATGGCCTTGAACTCCTAGGCTCAAGCAATCCTCCTGCCTTGGCCTCCCAAAGTGCTGGGATTACGGGTGTGAGTCACTGTGCCTAGCCCTCACGGTGTCACTTCTGCAGCATTCTGTTGGTCAGATCAAGTCATAAAGTGAGATCAAGATCCAAGAAGTGGGGAAATGAACTGCTCTTCCTAGTGGGAAGAGCTGAAAAGAATCTGCCATATTGAAACTACCAGTGTCAAGGGCCCAGTTGTGTTGGCAGCAGTGGTGGCATTCCAGGTGGGCCATTCTTGGGGTAGTCTTTGGCCATGTTTTGCGTCTCATAATAGACTGAGCCTGGTTCTCTAGCTTTTGCATCATCCTGTAAACTACTAAATATTTAGCCAGCAAATTGTTTTTCTCTGAAGTTTACCAGTCTGTTGACCAAGACCAAGAATTCAACCACTACAGTTAACAAAGAATAAAAAATCAGACTTTTGGCTGGGCACAGTGGCTCACACCCAGCATGTTGCGAGGCTGAGGCAGGAGGACTGCTTGTTCCTGAAAAATTTCTGCATAATTCATCCCTTAATTTGCATGTAATTAAAAGTGGGTATAAATAGGATTGCAGAGCTGCTGTTGAGCTGCTAACTCTGGGCACACTGCCTATGGGGTAGCCCTCCTCCACAAGGAGCAGTGTACCTCTGCTGCTGCTGTGCAATGCCGCTTCAATACAAGTTGTTAACACCACTGGATCGCATCAGGGCAAAGCCAAGAACCCTCTCAGACTAAGCCCAATTCTGGGGATTGCCTGCCCTGCATCAGAGCATCACTCCAGTCTCTACCTCGATCATCACATGGCATACATACTCCCCTGTGTCTTCTGTTTCCAAATTTCCCTCGTCTTTTTTTTTTTTGAGATGGAGTTTTGCTCTGTCACCCAGGCTGGAGTGCAGTGGCACAATCTCAGTTCACTGCAACCTCTGTCTCCCAGGTTCAAGCAATTCTTCTGCCTCAGCCTCCCAAGCAGCTGGGAATACAGGTGCTCACCACCACGCCTGGCTAATTTTTTTATTTTAGTAGAGACTGGGTTTCGCCATGTTGGCCAACTGGTCTCAAACTCCTAGCCTCAAGTCACCTGCCCGCCTCGGCCTCCCAAAGTGCTGGGATCACAGGCATGAGTCACCATTCCTGGCCAATTTCCCTCATCTTACAAAAACACTAGTCATTGGATTAGGGCCCATTCTCATCCAGCATGATCTCATTTTAATTTCATTGTATCTGCAAAGGCTCTACTTCCAAATACATTTCTAAGTATCAGGGGTTAGAACTTAAAGATTTTTTTTTTTTAGTAACACAATTCTACCTCTTGCAAGCAGAATAATGACTTTTCTAGACATGCAAACGTAGAAGTTTTATCTCCTACATATCCCCGCCTTTTTTTTTTTTTGTGACAGAATCTTGCTCTGTTGCCCAGTCTGGAGTGCTGTGGCGTGATCGCTGCTCACTGCAAGTTCTGCCTCCCAGGTTCACACCATTCTCCTGCCTCAGCCTCCCGAGTAGCTGGGACTACAGGCGCCCGCCACCTCGCCCGGCTAGTTTTTTGTATTTTTAGTAGAGACGGGGTTTAACCGTGTTAGCCAGGATGGTCTCGATCTCCTGACCTCGTGATCCGCCTGCCTCGGCCTCCCAAAGTGCTGGGATTACAGGCGTGAGCCACACCCTTTCTTAGAAAGTTACCATGAACAAAAGGCTGGGCCTGACTGATATGATGAAACTCCATCTCAACTAAAAATACAAAAATTAGGCCGGGCGCGGTGGCTCAAGCCTGTAATCCCAGCACTTTGGGAGGCCGAGGCGGGTGGATCACGAGGTCAGGAGATCGAGACCATCCTGGCTAGCACGGTGAAACCCCGTCTCTACTAAAAATACAAAAAACTAGCCGGGCGTGGTGGCGGGCGCCTGTAGTCCCAGCTACTCGGAGGCTGAGGCAGGAGAATGGCGTGAACCTGGGAGGCGGAGCTTGCAGTGAGCCGAGATCGTGCCACTGCACTCCAGCCTAGGTGACACAGCGCGAGACTCCGTCTCAAAAAAAAAAAAACAAAAAAAACAAAAATTAGCCGGGTGTGGTGGTGCACACCTGTAATCCCAGCTACTTGGGAGGCTGAGACAGGAGAATTGCTTGAACCCAGGAGGCAGAGGCTGCAGTGAGCCGAGATCGTGTCATTGCACTCCAGCCTGGGCAACAAGAGCGAAACTGTCTCAAAAAAAAAAAAAAAAAAAAAAAGGTATCATGAACTCATGAACAAAAAAAGTAGTCTTAGTTCATTTACAAACTCTATAGGAAATATTTATCCAGTTACAATAATGTAAACACTGATAGTAGACTGCTGACTTTTAGAATTAAATTAGCCTGTAGTTCTGTGCCATCCAATATGATGGATGAACCCTTGAAATGTAGCAAGTGCAAGTGAGCAAGGAAATTTTAAATTTATTTTCATTAATCTAAATTTAAAAACAATTCAGTTCTTAGAAAACTTTTCAGTATGCTTGTTATAACTTGGGTATGTAAATCTTTTTTGACTGTATGATTTTATCATATTTATAAATCATGCGTTTCTGACAAAACGGTTTGAATTTAGGTATACTGTAAGTGTAAGATATACACTGGATTGGCTGGGTGTGGTGGCTCAAGCCTGTAATCCCAGCACTTTGGGAGGACAAGGCAGGCAGATCACTTGAGCTCAGGAGTTTGAGACCAGCCTGGCTGACATGGTGAAACCCTGTCTTTGTTTTTTGTTTTTTTTTTTTTTTTTTTTTTTTTTTTGAGACTGAGTCTCGCTCTGTCGCCCAGGCTGGAGTGCAGTGGCGCAATCTCGGCTCACTGCAAGCTCCGCCTCCCGGGTTCACGCCATTCTCCTGCCTCAGCCTCCCGAGTAGCTGGGACTACAGGCGTCCGCCCCTGCGCCCGGCTAATTTTTTCTATTTTTAGTAGAGACGGGGTTTCACCATGGTCTCGATCTCCTGACCTTGTGATCCGCCCACCTCGGCCTCCCAAAGTGCTGGGATTACAGGCGTGAGCCACCACGCCCGGCCAACCCTGTCTTTGTTAAAAATAAAAAATAAATTAGCTGGGCGCAGTGGCGCGCACCTGTAGTCCCAGCTACTCGGTAGACTGAGGCAAGAGAATCATTTGAACCCAGGAGGCGGAGGTTGCAGTGAGCCAAGATCACGCCACTGTACTCCAGCCTGGGCAACAGTGCAAGACTCCATCTCAACCAACCAACCAACCAACCAACCAAACAAAAAACAGTTCTCAAAAAGAAAAAGTCCACCCCTGAGAGCTGTCAAGGGGTAAAGGTACCAAATATTCACTTTCATCAGTATAGTAAATTCTCTTCAGAAGATTCCAGGTGGCCCTTCTTGAACTCCTGGACTCAAGGGATCCTCCTGCCTTGGCCTCCCAAAGCTCTGAGATTACAGGTGTGAGCCATCGCCAAGGTGGTCCTTCTGTTTCTCTCTTTGCCTCCTGCTCACCCACCCCAACCTGGACACAACCTCTCCCTCTGTGCCCTCCTGTCCCCTGGACCCTTGACTACCACACCTCCCTGGTCATTTGGGCTCTGGGCTGAATGCCAAGGCGAAGGAGGGGCCTTGGTGGAGTAGGTCACAATGTGGCCTCTGTGATGAGTCCCTGATATCACTGGGCTGGCACAGAAGACCCCATTAGGCATCAGTTTCCTCAGGGAGGCCACGGAACACAAAAGTATCCTCTCTCCCTTTCTTTCTGCCTCTAGGCCAGGTTTTGGCAGTTCCAGTAGTGACCAGTAGGTGACTAGGGAGGCAGGAGCAAGGTGTTGGGAGGAGGTGTAGTGTCAAGGGTTGGGAGAGGGATGAAAGCCATTAGGATGGGGGATGCTGGGGGACGTCTGTGGCCCCAGCCTCTTCTTCCTGGTGCCAGGTGTCAGGGCCAATCTACTGTCTGTGGGGGCACCATCGTCGGGGCCAAAGATTATGATTCGATACAGGAGTTTGGGCCTGGTGGCTGCCTATGTCCTTTCATTGTGACTGATTACCTCCTTCCTATACCAACACTCCAGCCAGAACGACCTCTGTAATATGGTCAAAATACACCCGGGAATCTGCCACTGTCCCAGCAACTTTTCCAGAAAATGCAACTGCTTATCTGAGGTCCAGACGTGCTCTGCCTGCCTCCACATGCCTGGCGAGTCTGACTGGTATGACAGATGCTTCAACAGCACCGTTGAACCCCTACAGAGGCCACAGGATCCCATGTCCAGTGATGCTCTGATATTGTGGTTGGTCAGTGCACAAACTTAGTCTTGGTCCAATCCCTGACCCAACCCCAGGTCCTAGCCATCTCTCCATCATGGCCCCAGGCTCTAACCTTCTTCCACAGGTAGGTGGAGCCTGGGTCAAGCCCCTAAATTCTTCCCTCCTATGCTCCTAGGGACTCGAGGGAGTCAAGTCAGAGAAGGAGGCTGAGAATAAGCAGCAGCAGCTGATTAAAGCACCTCCCCCATGCCCACTGGGCCATGTGGTATCCAACTACCGGTTCTGTGCAGTGGTGGGAAACTCAAGGTCTCTATGGAGCTCTGGCCTTGGTTTCAGGATTAATCAACATGAAGTGGTCCTCAGGTGGGTGCAGGGTAGGATGTGGAGACCAAGGCCAAGCCCAAGCCTCTTTCTCCTCTAAATGACCATCCTGACTTCCTTTTCAGGACGAACCAGGCCCCTGTCCAAGGCTTTGAGGCAGATGTGGGGAGTAGGACCACTATGCGCATTATGTACCCTGGGATTGCCAGCCCTCAGGACCCCGGTATCCAACTACTGCTGCTTCCGTTGAATTCATCTGGTCTAGATTGGTTCATAAGTGTACTGCATAAACAGACAAGCATGTGGAAGCAAAAAAACCCTGGGTATGTCAGGGAGGGAGGTCACTGTAGAGGTGACAAAGGCGACTCCAAAGATACCCTGGCTGGATACTGGGGGACCCCCAAGGCTTACTTAAGGCTGAAGGCTGCTTGTCAAATGACTCTGAAATCCTCCCAAACCTCAGTTTCTTTTTAGATTTCAGATGGTCCAGGTTCCTGGTGGAACCAGACAGCAAAGATAAGGTGAGGGCCCCAGGAAGGAAAGGGGAAAGTGGTAGGACAACATGACGGTGGGTAGCCATGGGACAGGCTTCAGGTCAGTCCCCTTCTCCATCTTCCTAGGTGATCAGCCTCTACTTCCTCAGGTATATCAAGGAAAGTTGACTGGAGAACCACAGTCAGTATCCGTCCTTGGGGTTTGTGGCTCTGTTGTATGCCTTGCATACCTGTGACCAAGTAAGATATCTCCTGCAACTCACAGACTTTCACTCCTCTGCCACTCAAAATTTCTGTCTTCTTGGCCGGGCATGGGGGCTCACGCCTGTAATCCCAGCACTTTGGGAGGCCAAGGCAGGCTGATCACCTGAGGTCAGGAGTTCAAGACCAGCCGGACCAACATGGAGAAACCCTGTCTCCACTAAAAGTACAAAATTAGCCGGGCATGGTGGTGCATGCCTGTAATCCCAGCTACTTGGGAGGCTGAGGCAGGAAAATCACTTGAACCCGGGAGGCGGAGGTTGTGGTGAGCCAAGATCGTGCCACTGCACTCCAATCTGGGCAACAAGAGCAAAACTCCGTCTCAAAAAACAACAAAAAAATCTGTCTTCCCAGGGACTTCCCGTTAAATCTAAAACTTTCTGCCTGGCTTTCAACACCCTACATGATCTGATCCCTCTCTTCTCTCCCAGACTCCCACACTGGGTTTCTTGGGGTTCCCCAGACATACCAGCTGCCTCACGCCTTCTCACACCCTGCTCCCTCTGCCTGGAATGCCCTTCCCTTTTCTCCAAGGGGAATCCTCTCTTCTCTCAATATATAATGAAGAACAATTAGTTGATGCTCTCTTTTCTGGGCTCTAGGGTCACTATGAGTATTGAGAGTCTGTCTTCCTTGAAGAAGGTGAACTCCATTCTCCTCCCAGCTCCAAGACGAAGCCTGGCACACTAGCGGTTGAGTGAGTGGTGCTGAAGGCATGATAGGTGTGCATGGGGGCAGGCCGTTACCCCACCACCATCTCTTGTCTTACCCCATCTCCCAGGTGTCCTTGTTTGGTTTGTTGGTGGTCCCATACCGGGATGACAAATATTGGTTTGAGAGCACCATGCAAAATTTCCCAGCAGAATACAGATCATCTTGAAACTGCAGTGTGAGAGGAAGATTGATGTCTACGGCTGAGATGTTTCCATTGCAGTCCCCAGGAGGCTGACAGGTAGCCAAGGGGACCTTGTGGTGTCAGAGAGGGACTGGGGTTTCAAGCAGACCCTGGATGGAGATCTCTCTGCTACTGAATAAAACCCTAGCTTATTTCTCTCTCTGGATTTCTGGTGGCATTAAAGGGCTACGTACTATTACTGATTCTATCTTATCACCATGTGACTCTCTTATGCTGTATCTTATCAAAAAATAAAATTAAATGAGAAAAAAACGAACCCTGAAGTTGGAAACACATCAAATTGACCTAACTATATATTTAATTGATAATATAAACACCAGAGAAATAATTATTTCAAGTTCCTTTAACTCAAGTTATTAACTCAATTATTTCAAGTTCCTTGTATATTCTTTGTAGGATAGTCTCTGTGGACAAAAAGAACTACAAATAAATTTTAGGCCAGGTGCAATGGCTCACACCTGTAACCCCAGCACTTTGGGGGGCCAAGGCGGGCAGATTACGAGGTCAGGAGGTCGAGACCAGCATGACCAACATAGTGAAATCCCATCTCTACTAAAAATACAAAAATTAGCTAGGCGTGGCAGTGCACACCTGTAATTCCAGCTACTCAGGAGGCTGAGGCAGGAGAATCACTTGAACCTGGGAGGCGGAAGTTGCAGTGAGCCAAGATTGCACCACTGCACTCATAGCCTGGGCAACAGAGTGACACTCTGTCTCAAAAAAGAAAAAAAATTGTTTTTTAAACTTCACTCAGTATTTTTATTATAGTGTTGGTATTATTATTATTATTTAGAGATAGGATCTCACTCTGTCACCCAGGATAGAGTGCAGTGACATGATCACGGCTCACTGCAACCTCTGCCTCCCAGGCTCAGGTGATCCTTCCACATCAGCCTCCTCAATGGCTGGGACTATCAGTGCGTGCCACCACCCTCAGCTAATTTTTAATTTTTTTGGTAGAGATGAGGTCTCACTATGTTGCCCAGGCTGGTCTTGAATAAGTAAATTACTACTTATATTAACACCATTAGAAACTAAACACAGGTCAGGTGTGGTGGCTTATGCCTGTAATCCCAGCACTTTGGGAGGCCGAGGGAGGCTGATCATTTGAGGTCACGAGTTCGAGACCAGTCTGGCCAAAATAGTGAAACTCTGTCTCTACTAAAAATACAAAAATTTGCCAGGTGTGGTGGTGGGTGCCTGTAATCATAGCTACTTGGGAGGTTGAGGTAGGATAATCACTTGAGTCTGGGAGGCAGAGGTTGCAGTGAGCTGAGATTGCACCACTGTACTCCAGCCTGGGTGACCACCACACCCGGCTAATTTTTATTTTTAGTAGAGATGGGAATTCACCCATGTTGGTCAGGCTGGTCTCAAACTCCTGACCTTGTAATCCACCCACCTCAGCCTCCTGAAGTGCTGGGATTACAGGCGTGAGCCACCGTGCTCGGCCCAAACTGGAAATATTATGAACTCAATTTTCAGACTTTTTATTGTGACAAAATATACATGAAATTTACCATTTAAAAGTTATCAATGGCAATAAAGTTCAGTGGCATTAAGTATGTTAACATTGTTGTGCAATCATAACCTCGATGAACTAACAATTTACAAAGTACATTTTCTCCCTCTGTCATCTGAACAGCTATTACACCCCACTAGCAATGATCAACCCTGCAACCCAGATTTTGTTTTTTGTTTTTTGTATTTTTTTTGGAGACGGAGTCTGACTCTGCCACCCAGGTTGGAGTGCAGTGGCGCGATCTCAGCTCACTGCAACCTCCGCCTCCTGGGTTCAAGCAGTTCTCCTGCCTCAGCCTCCTGAGTAGCTGGGATTACAGGCACACACCGCCACACCCCGCTAATTTTTTGTATTTTAGTAGAGACGGGGTTTCACCGTGTTGCCCAGGCTGGTCTCAAACTCCTGAGCTCAGGCAATCTGCCTGCCTCAGCCTCCCAAAGTGCTAGGATTACAGGTGTGAGCCACTGTGCTCAGTCTGATTTTTGTCTTCTAAATACTTTTTTTTCCACTAAAAGATCCTAGGCCTAGACAAGTACAAAGAAAACTTGGACATTAGATTTGCGGCAATTTCAGCATCAAAAATAGCAACTGTCATGATTGAACCATAGTGAATATATAAAAAACTTTGAGCTCATAATGATACTCAACCTCTTACTCTAAAAATTGGTAATTAAAGGTGTGTGTTGAGGGAGCATTTATCCAGCTTTTTTGGTAGAAACAGCTCAGGGTAACCAAATAGCCTCAGTAAATGAGTTTCCAGTTGCTGTATATTTAAAACAAATATCCACCGCATGCTACCCTCTTGGCTACTCAACCACCACACACAATCTAACAAAATGCAAATATTCCACATAAACCGAAAGCGCATTTACCCACATCCCTGATGCACTGTGGTGTACCAGGTGTCTAGGAATGAGGTAGCTCAGTCAGGATCCAAGAATCCCCAAAGGTGTAGGCAGCGCAGCATCATGTCAGATACTGAACCCGTTATGGTACCACATAGACAAGTTACTATTTTAGAGGAATAAAGTGAGCCAGTAGAAAAACATAGTTAAAAAACAACAACAACAACAAAAAAAACTGGCTGCCTCTGAAGAGGAGTTAGAGAAGAATGAGGTGGGAAACTGCTGTCTTCTTTTCATTTAAGTTCTTTCATTTTGAGACAGTCTTGCTCTGTTGCCCAGGCTGGAGTGAGTACAGTGGCATGATCATGGCTCACTGCAACCTTGACCTCCCTGGGCTCAGGTCAGCCTCCCGAGTAGCTGGGACTACAGGCACATCATCACACCAAGCTAATTTTTATATTTTTTGCCCAGGGTGGTCTTGAACTCCTGAGCCCAAGCAATCTGCCTGCCTAGGCCTCCCAAAGTGCTGGGATTACAGGCATAAGCCCCGAAGCCTGGCACTGTTTAATTTCTTTTCTTTTTTTTTTTTTGAGACAGGGTCTCACTTCATCACTCAGGCTGGAGTGTAGTGGCATGATCTGGGCTCACTGCAGCCTTGACCTTCCAGGTTCGAGCGATCCTCCTGCCTCAGCCCCCCAAGTAGCTGGGACTACAGGCACACGCCATCATTCCTAGCTAAAATTTCTTAACCACGTACATGCACTTGTTTCATTTTAAATAGATGACAAGAAAGTCTACCAAAGAAAAAAGTCTGGATGGATGGGAAATTTATTTTTCACCCTATTACAACGTTTTCCTATAGATTTCAATCCTCAAGAGGAACCAAAAAGCTCTTGCTTTTCTCTCCCTGCCTCCAGCTTGACAACCCTATGCTGTGAATAGGCAGCTCCTCTCTCAGATATACACCATGCCAGCCTTGGCACAGGGTGGTGCCCCTTTTCATTCTTATCTCCATCACCCTTGATTGCCAAGCCTTCCCTTGGCAGCTGGACCCTGGGCTGAATGCCAAGATGAAGGACTCCATTGGGCATCAACCCTTCATCAACCCCAGGGAGGCCACAGGACACATTGAATGCCACCTCTCCTCTTAGCCTTCAGCCCAGCCTTTAGCAGGGTACCCTTGAGGACTGAATAGGTCCAGAGGGAGGCAGCAGCTAAGGTGCTCGAAGGAGGTGTTCTGCAGACGGTTGAGGAAGGGATGGAGGCCAACAGGGCAGGGGGATGTAGAGTCTGTGACCATGGTTTCCCACTTTTCCCAGTGCCTGGTATCTGAGTCAGTGTGCCACTTGCCATGTGCTCTGCTCTGTGGGACAAGAATATAGCCTTCAATGGGGGGTTTGAGCTTATGCTCACCTGTGGCTGACATTTCTGCTGTCTGCTCAGAGGTCTAACCTGAATGAACTGATAACACCTGCCATTGCTCCTAGATGTACCCCTCAACTCCACACATCCTGTGCATCCAACTGACTTGACAAACACTTTGAAAGGGCCCTCAAGTCCTCTCTTTGTCCAAGATGCTTTGTTTGACTCTTCCTGGCCTCACTGAGAGCAGCCAGTGGGTGTCCTCTGCACAACTGGGTCATTCTGCAAACTTTCATCTGTGTCCAGGTTCTGTGTACCTAGAGGTGGGCTCCTTCTCGGAGCTCCTTGTGGAGCTTTGTTTAAATGAGTATTTGCCAAATGACTGAATAGCTGGGGCAGGAGCAGCAGCCAGCCAATCTCATTCACCAGGTAATGGAGTTGGGCAGACAAACTTCAGAGATGGCCCTTATACAGGGAAGAGAGTTATAGCCAAAGGCTCCAGCATGAATCATCAAACCACATGCAACAGCAGAAGCCGAGGCTATCAGTCAGCTAGAACGTGAGACTACTCCTGGCCAGCAATCTGACCTGCGGGGCTGGAATGTTCACAGATACAGGAGAGGCTTTGATAGGAAACCAGGACAGGAGGTGCAGGGGCAACGTGTGGATTATTAATCTGGCACTGCGTAACAGCCTTCCCTGATTCCCTCACCTGAACAGCTAGTAGTAATTAAGGAACAATCACATTTGAATACGAATTCTCGTCCCCCTCCCTGGCTCTAAATAAATGGCCATGTGCTGGGAATAGGGGATACCCACTCTCTCAAATGACACATCACACAGCCTTGGCAGACTCATCTCTCCTCCTACCCCTGACCCATTCAATATTTTACCTCCAAGCCCGCCTAGCTGAGTCAAGGTTCAGGCCCCATAAGGGTATATATAGGGCTGGTAGTATTGGCAATGAAAGGCTAAGAGGTCAGAGTGTCCACCTTGTGACCAGGTTACTGATGCAATGAGTTGGGTGAGATCAACTGGCCAGGAGCACAGTCCAGTGAAGTCTCACCTCTCATCCTCACCTCCAATAGGGTAGAGGGAGTAAAAGGGCCTCAGGACCCCATGTTTTTGCCTTTCCTCCTCCCTTGCCTGCTGCTTAAGTGTGGTGAGCAGAGTTGAACTTGCATCCCTCCTCAGCTGTGCCCAGAATCATGTGGAGGGGTCTCTTGGTTTGGAGCACACTGGCAGCTCTTTGCTTCTTCCTCCTCCCTGCCCCTGGCCCCTGGCCCTATTCCTCTGCTCTGCAGGTAGTGGGGCAGAAGGCAGGAGGTGAGGTATTGCAGGCTGGACAGCTGAAGGTGTCATCTGCCCCAAGGCCAAACTAAAAAAACCAGGGATCTGTCCCATGGACTGAGATGAGGCCTGCAGGCAAAGCCTCAGGCCTGGAGGTCACCTCGCTGCTTTTGTGGCTGGGGTTTCCTACCCCATAGGTACTTCTAGAAGTTCTGCCACTGGCCCCAGAGCCGCGGAGGTCCTGTGGCTGCTCAATTCAGCCCCACATCTGCAAAGCCTGCCTTCACCAGAAGGGTGTCTGCCTGGTTTGATCCGCACTTCAGATGGGCCCTGAAGCCCTGATGCGACTGGAGACCACGCCATCTCCAGAGGCCGGTGGATGCTCGGTCCTGGGCTCTGGGCTGCATCCTCTCCTTGATCCCTTCCTCTGCTGGGCCTCTAGCTGCAATGGCTCCAGCCTTTCCTTGGTACTGGAACCAGGGGTGAGTGATACGCAGTCTGTGTTCTTCTCCATAGGCACCAATGCTAGGACACCTAACCCAATTCCGCCTGGTCAAGAAGCTACTCCAACTGATCCCCATGTCACAGCTAGACCCCGAGCTCCGACTGTGCCAGTCCTGGGTCATGCATATTTGGAACACAGGATAACCATCACTGAGCGCCACACTGTGCTCAGGTGGGGGCAGGAGGGCGAGGGTGGGAAGCAGCACCACTCTGTGAGCCCCAGTGCCTTCCTATCTCTGTAGAGTGAAACAGGGACTATTCTGGGCTTTGAGAATAATGTGGACAACAGAACCCCCCTGCATTTAAAGCACCCCAAATACTCATGGCCTGTATGAGAACACCCACATGCTGTGGGTGTCTAAGCCTCCAGACCTAGTGTGGACTGCAATGGTCTTATCTGGCGGTATGACCAGTGGGGGCCCCAGACCTGGCGTAGACAGCCTTTGGCACTTTGGTGCCAACATTGATCTTGCCCTCCCTGTGCAGCCTGTAACTGTAAACTCCCCACCCTCCTTATCCCAACACACACCACTAGCTTCTCCTTCTTTAATGGGTACATTCATGCCAGGCAGTTTTTCTGCCTTCAGGGTGATGGCAGTCCCATGTGGAAAGCAGAGGAGCAAAGGTCATTGGGTTGGGAGGTGATGGTCACTGCTCTAACACACAAAGCACGTGGGATCCTTGAGAGAACAGGGGCAGCACCCACCAGATCCCAGCACTCCCCGGGAACAAGAACATTGCCCAGTCTCTGATGACTCTTGTCCCCTTCTGCTTTCAGGCCTTTCCATCCAGTACTAGCTTCTATCAAAGCAGACAAGAAGATTAGGAAGGGGGAAAGTTTTCTGCAAGAAGATAACCTCTGTGGCTGAGCTCTAACCTCTACTCCCTGCATGTTCTGGCGACCAGTCACACCTTCCTCAAGTACATCTACAAGAACTGGCTGGACTACCAGGGACTCCTCCCATCTGCTGGATTCACCATTCTGGTTATGCTCTGCCACATGTGACAAGGTCAGGAAAGGAGGCTCTGGCCTCATGCCCTTAGGCAAAGTTGGGTCCCCCCTGGATAACACATATTCCTTCCTTCACTCTTCCCCACTTCAGGTCTCTTTGGGTCTGGAGCTGATGAAAACAGCAGTTGTCACCATTATTGGTGGAATACTCCACAGAGGCAATCCTGCTACTGGACAAGGAAAGTGTACTTCAGGAAGCTGGAGCGGAAGATCGTCCACAAGCTCGAGTATCAGGGCAAGAGCATGGTCTACACCTGAACTGAAGGCCAACCCTGCTCTGAATATCTGGTGGGGGGGAAGACCCTAGGCCAAGGTCTATAATGGAGCTGGGGGGCTCTTGAAGGTTGGATGGAAAAAGAGCAAATACAGATTAGTCTAGTCCTGAATAAAGACCCTGCTTGGCAGCCTCTAAGATGTCTTTCAGCTGCTGGAACCTCTCTGAGGCCCAGAAGGTATGTGGGGCCTGAGGCCCTGGCTCGTGACCTATAGAAAATGATGCTGATAAGAAACTCGAAGGTAAAACACAGGGACCCTCTGTCAGCCCGAGCCTGAGAACCAGGGTTGGAGGACGTAACAAGTGAACAACCAAGAGAAGTCTTGTTTGTCTCTGACAACCCCTAGCATAGAAATGGCCTAAAGGGGGCCGGGCGCGGTGGCTCAAGCCTGTAATCCCAGCACTTTGGGAGGCCGAGACGGGCGGATCACGAGGTCAGCAGATCGAGACCATCCTGGCTAACCCGGTGAAACCCCGTCTCTACTAAAAAATACAAAAAACTAGCCGGGCGAGGTGGCGGGCGCCTGTAGTCCCAGCTACTCGGGAGGCTGAGGCAGGAGAATGGCGTAAACCCGGGAGGCCGAGCTTGCAGTGAACTGAGATCCGGCCACTGCACTCCAGCCTGGGCGACATAGCGAGACTCTGTCTCAAAAAAAAAAAAAAAAAAAAAAAAAGAAATGGCCTAAAGGGGCCGGGCGCGGTGGCTCATGCCTGTAATCTCAACACTTTGGGAGGCCAAGGTGGGTGGATCATCTGAGGTCGGGAGTTCGAGACCAGCCTGACCAACGTGGAGAAACCCTGTCTCTACTAAAAATACAAAATTAGCCGGGCATGGTGGCACGTCTGTAATCCCAGCTACTCGGGAGGCTGAGGCAGGAGAATCGCTTGAACCCAGGAGGTGGAGGTTGCCACCAGTGAGCCGAGATTACATCAATGCACTCCAGCCTGGGCAACAAGAGCAAAACTCTGTCTCAAAAAAAAAAAAAAAAAAAAAGAAAAAAGAAAGAAAGAAAGAAATGGCCTAAAGGCTAGGTAAGGATTTTGAGTTACAGGGAATCTGACTGGAAGGAGGGACCAGGACAGCATTTCTGGGGTCCCAGATCCATTTCTGGGGTTTCGGAAGTTTTCACTAAGCATCTATTGCTGAGCTGCACGTGTGGGTTTCTGGAACAAAACTCTAGCTCCTGTGAACAGGCCTACTCTGTGTGGTACAACGAGGCATAATGGGGCTGAGCCCCAAATTAGGAGGTCTGGGTGAGTGGGTGCTGTTCTTCCCCCACAGATTCTTAGCTAGGTCTCAGTTCCATCCCCAGGCTTAGTGAAGAGGAATTCCAGATTATGGTGGGAGTGCCAGAGGAAATGGCCTGCTTCTTTAAAAACTGTTCTTGTTGGGCATGGTGGCTCACACCTATAATCTCAGCACTTTGAGAGGTTGAGGTGGGAGGATCACTTGAGCCCAGGAGTTTCAGGTTGCAGTAAGATGTGATTGTGCCACTGCACTCTAGCTTGGAAGACAGGACAAAACCCTGTCTCTTAAAAAAATAAAACAATTTTGAGGCTTTGAGGAGGTTGCCAGCAATAGGTCTTAAGCCTGTGAGCTGGGTTCTGTCCAGCCTCTACTAGGACCAGCCCATGGTGAGAAGTTCTGCCATAGTCCATCCTCCTGATTGGCTTGACACATGGCTAGACTACAGGGGGCCAGATCAGTTCCAGCTGATATGCCCAGGAAGAGACATCTCAAGGACATTCACCCAGAGTAGAAGAGGAATGAGGCCATGAGGAGGTTCTGAACTCAGAGACTCTGACTTTAGCTAAAGGTCAATGCTGTGTTTTTGAGGCCCCAGAACTTCTTTTAATCCTCCATAATCTCCCCCATCAACCCACCCAAGCTCAGCCCCAACCCCCTGCCACAGTCAGACCAGTCTTCTCACTGTGTGCTTGGCAACACCTCCGACTCCACTCCATCCTTCAAGGGCCAGTTCCTGCCTCCTTTCCTCAGCCCCTGGAATTTCTACAGTTCTTCTAGTCAGTACACAGAATTGCCTCTGACTCATAAATGAGTGTTAGCCTGTTCTCATCAACTGGACTGCAGGCTCTCTGTGGACAGGGGCTTTGTCTTGTATGTTTTCTGTAACCCTTCCCTATCACAGTGCATGGTGTACAATAAATGCATGCTACCTCGACAGGAATCTTTGGCAAGTTCTTCCCTGATAAACTCCCTTGATGTGGTGCTGCTGCACAGCTGCACAAGTGGAGACAGCAGCAGAAAACTAATGCAAAGATCCCAGGGTTTATTGTTGAAGGGGAAGTTGAAGGAGGTGGTGAAGTGCTAGGAAAATAAATTCTAGACGAGAGGCAGTGGATGTCCCTCAGCCAGGGCAAGGCACTCCTCTGGGTGATTCCATTAGGGAGCAAGCAAATGCAATCTGCCTCATTCCCAGGTGAGTTGGGGCCCTCCCAAGTGTTGCAGATTTACTTCCTCTTCCTGGGAACACCCGCTGACCTGGGGCGCCTGGGTGCCTAACAGAGCCAGGCTTTTCCTTTGGCAAGCCTGTAGGTGTGCAGAGGGGCCGTGACCCCACGGTACAGTCTTCTGTCTGTGTGCTCCTGGCTGTGGCTGCTACCTGGAAGTGGCTTGGGTAGTGCTGGGGCTGGGGTGTAGCAGGACTGGCCCTGGGGATGTCAGACTTTGAGTCAGGGACTCATCCAGCCTGCGGGTCTCTGCCTCCAGGACAGTGGCCTCAGGGGCCTGGGCCACAGCGAGAAGTGAGTGTGAGAGGCTGTGGTGCAGGCCTGCTAGCTCACGGCTGGTCTGTACTGAGCGGGCGATGTAGTCCTGCTTCTGCTTCCGCTCCAAAGTCAGCTGAGCTCGCAGCAGGGCCACCTGGTGGACAGGATAAAAAAGAGGGAGAGCAGTTGAGGGCCCTGAAGTCCCAGCTCTTCCTGCTCTGTGTTCCTGTGACGCTCGTTGGCTGAGCATCTGAATCAACTCTACCACATACACGAATCTCAGAAACAGGCTTTAGAGGGTTTAGGGGAAGGGTCCTTAGGAATTCTAGAATCAAGTGATTCTCAATCCTGGCTGCACATGTGACTCAAATAGGGAGCTTGAAAACAACAAAGCTATTCATCAACTTCACTGAAAGATAATTTACATGTGAAAAATGCCCAGATTTAAAATGTACATTTTGATGAGGCTGATAACAATATATACTCATGTATAACCACTATCTGACTTTTTTTTTTTTTGAGATGGAATCTCCCTCTGTTGCCCAGGCTAGAGTACAGTGATGCAAGCTCGGCCTACTGCAACCTCCACCCTGCTAGGTTCAAGTGATTCTTGTGTGTCAGCCTCCTGAGTAGCTAGGATTACAGGTGCACACCACCAGGCCCAGCTAATTTTTGTATTTTTAGTACAGACAGTATTTCGCCATGTTGGCCAGGCTGGTTTCAAACTCCTGACCTCAGGTGATCTGCCCGCCTTGGCCTCCGAAAGTGCTGGGATTTCAGGTGTGAGCTACCGCACCTGCCTTTGACTTTTTAATAAAATAGAAAAAGAATCTGAGTTGAATAGAATTCAGAGTAATAGCTTAGGTCTAGCTACAGAGTCAGGCCCTGGCAGTAGTGACTACTAATTTCTGAAACAGGCTCAGAAATAAAAAGGTAACACTTATGACTCCTGGGCCTTGAAAGGGAGAGTGGACTTTCAGGTGAGGCCTAAGAGGCAGGAAGGCTCTTCAAGTCGCTTCTCTGCGAGTTGGGGCTCGAGCTGAGCTGTGTGGCCTGGAGCCTGTGTTGGTGTCTGGCTCCTCTGCCTGGGGCACTGGCAACAGTCCTGGCTGCGAGGGCACCTCTGAGGGCAGGGAGGCCAGGATGACTCCGCTTGCTCCCCCCTGTCCTCCTAGAATCTTCTGCCTGTTCCTCAGCCCTCTTCCTTAGATACACAGATCCTTTCTAAGTATGGATCTGGAAGTCGGGGGCCAGAATCATGCTTTTTTCCCCACTCCCACCCTAGGCGTATGAGAGATGGGGTTGGGACTGCGACTATTCTTGCCTCCTGTGGAGACTGAAGTTCTCTGAAGGCAGGAGCTTCCCCTCTCCCTGCTGGAGGAGCACAAAGGGCCTGAGTGCAAGGGAGGGAATATGGGCTTAGAAAATCCAGAACATACCTCTTTCTGCAGTGCAGTCACACACTTGGCATCTGAGTTCTTCTGTCCTCCTCTCCCATCCTAAGGAAGACAAATGGCACTCTTGGTGGAACAGGCCTTCCCACTCTGGGGTTTCTGCAAGATTCCTTGCAGAACCTCATCACAAACTTAGGGGCCTGGGCAAGGGCTATGGGCCAGAAGCATCTGAACTCAGACTGGACCTCTATGGGGCAGCAGGCCCTGGGGCAAGGAGAGGCCCCACACCAGCAAAATGGGCAACACCATGGAGACCTGATGCAAAACATCCAAAAGGCCTGGATGGCATTTGCTTCTCTGAGGCATGTTTTAATTTAACAGAAGTACACCATGCATCTGCTTTGTGCTAGCCCTGGGCTGTGAGCTAAGGATATAGAGAGGAAGACATGGTGCCTGCCCTTGAGAACTTTCATTAAAGGACGAGGGATGGAGAGCTAGTGCTCAGTCACCATAAACAGTGCCTCCCTGCCAGGCTGCAAGCCTGTGTCTGTTGGCAGGGATACCTCACCTAAATGAGTGCAGGTTTGGGGAGTCTTCCCCAAGCCTCTTACCCAAAAAAGGGACACTGGCTCCAGGAAAAACCATGGACCCTAAGCCTGTAAACTCAACACTGTAGAAAAGTCTAAGAGATCAAGCTGTGATCAAGCTCCTAGGCTCCTCAGGAGCTGGCAAGTACCACACAACCCCCATACACCAGGGATCCTGAGCAGAGCCCCATGAGCCCCACTCCTGGACCAGCCTATGGCACTGGTCTGGGAGTGCACAAATCTGAGTCCCTCAGAAGGCAGGGCCACTAGCCCTGATGCCACCCCAACCCCCACCCCAACGTTGGGCCTCCTTCTCAGGGCAGGGACGGACTGAGCTGTGCCGAGCAGGGCAGAACGCAGTCAGGAGGGGCCCTCTGGATTAGCTGAAGTGCTGTTGGCCTGGGATATGCAATGAGGAGGGCTGAGTTTCTGGTGGCTGGGGTTGGGCTCTCTAAGGCTGCAGTTGAGGAAAACGGGTAAACCTGCTGTGTGGGTGAAGAAGCCATGGCCTTGCTGATCTCCAGGGACCCTGCCTGGGCTGCACGCATGGCCTCCCTCTTCAGCTTTCTCCGTTCTCGCTCCACCTGCCAAGGTGCAAATAAGAAATCAGGGCTTGGCTTGGCTCTGTGGCTGGAGCAGAGCTGCCTTTCTCCAGAAGTGGCCAGTGCCTGTGCAGGTGTACGAGGGGACAGTAACCATGGGAAGAGAATTCCTGGCTGAGGAAAGCACAGCTAGGGCAGGCCTCAGTGCAAAGAAGTGCTCCTGAAGCAGAAGAGGCAGGGCTAGCCTCTCAGGCCTCTGGAGCAAATACCAGCAAACTTCTCCTGCAGTAAGTACTGTAGGCTTTGTGGGGCATAGCAGGGAAGCAGCCATGGACAATGCGTGGCTGTATTCCAATAAACTTAATTTTTAAGGCTGGGCGTGGTGGCTCACGCCTGTAATCCCAGCACTTTGGAAAGCTAAGGCAGGTGGATCACGAGGTCAGGAGTTCAAGACCAGCCTGGCCAACGTGGTGAAGTCCTGTCTCTACTAAAAAGACAAAAATTTGCCAGGCATGGTGGTGTGTGCCTGTAATCCCAGCTACTCAGGAGGCTGAGGCAGGAGGATTGCTTGAACCCGGGAGGTGGAGGCTGCAGTAAGTGGAGATCGCACCATTCCACTCCAGCTGTAGGAGACAGAGCAAGACTCCATCTTGGGGGAAAAAAAGCAAACTTAATTTTCAGAAACAGGCAGCAGGCTGAATTTCGCCCAAACTCTTGGGCTGTAGTTTACTGAGTCTATGCTCTGGGGGCCACACAGGAAGTGGAGATGCATGCCCACTGGACCAGAAGAGAGGTCACCTGCTCTAAGGTGCTCCGCAGCTGGACATTGTGGCGCTGCAGCCTGCTCCTGTCAATCTCCAGCCGGGCCACCGCTTGCTGCAGGTGTTCAAGCCTTTGTCTCCATGACTGCTTCTCCTCCATTCCAGCAGGACTAGGCTCAGCCTCTACTCCTGAGACCTGTGGGAAAGACCTGTGATTCTCACCTGGGCAGCCCCTAAGACAGGTAGGGAACAGACAGAGGACACACAGACCAATCTGGCAGGTCTAAGCTTCAGGAACCCAGTTCCCAAGGGAAGGGGACAAACCCCTGGACAGGAGCTCCCTGCTGGGCCATCTATTCCCCCAGAGCCCCCAGCTCACCTCTCCCAGATGCATGCCCTGCTCCCCTCTGGACCCCTGTTCTGCTGTGCTGGTTGCACCTGGGCTGTGTAGCCGCTCCTCCAGAGCCCGTCTGGTGAGCTCCAGTTCATCCTAGGGTACCGAGGTATGGAGCAAAATTATATCCAACCTCATATCCGGACCAACCCACCCTCCACAGAAACAGCAGTTCAATGTTCTCCTCAGGCTTTTGTCTTATTTTTCCTAGAGGCTCTGAGTCATTCTAGTACAGAACCTTCATTTTACAGATGGGTAAAACAAAGGAGCAGAGGGGCCTCTACTCAAGGATATGCAGTGAGCTAGCAAGGAAGCTAGGACCAGAGTCCCCAGCTCACTTCACATTTCCTAGAAGGCTGAGCAATGACTCAGGGCACTGATGTGCTGTGGGAAGAGCACGGACTCTGGAGTCACGCAGGGCTGGGTGCCATGTCACCACTCAGTGGCTCTATGACTCTGGTCAAAGCACAAGCTCTCCCCAAACCCCAATTTCCTCATGTATAAAATGACTATGTGCACATGGATCAAGCCCTTGAGTTAAGTCCCTTTGGGTAAGTGGGGAAGCCTCATGCTAGATACTTTCTAGGCGCCCTGTGGTTCATAAATGATAATGGTCAAGAAGAGATGAACAAGAGAAAACAAGTGTATGCATGTGGATGTGGATTGCCTGGGAGAGAGGAAGAGCTTGGTGATAGAAAGTCTGGGCTCTAGAGACAGATGACTCAGATCTCATTCCAGTCCTGCCATTTATGAGTTTGTTTTTTTTGAGACAGAGTCTTACTCTGTCGCCCAGGCTGGCATACAGTGGCGTGATCTCAGCTCACTGCAACCTCCTCCTCCTAGGTTCAAGCGATTCTCCTGCCTCAGCCTCCTGAGCAGCTGGGATTACAGGCACGCACCATACACCCAGCTAATTTTTGTATTTTTAGTAGAGACAGGGTTTTGCCATGTTGCCCAGGCTAGTCTCAAACTCTTGGGCTGAAGTTATCCATCTGCCTCAGCCTCCCAGAGTGTTGGGATTACAGGCGTGAGCCACTGTGCCCGGCCATGACTTTGGACCAGTCCAAAGAAGACTTAACCTCTCTGAAATGCCATTCCTCAACTATAAAACGAGGACAGTAAGAGTTCCTATTTTTCAGGGTAGTTGTGGAAGAAACTGAGAGTAATAGTGCCTGGCATGTAAAACGCTTAAAAAAAATGGTCCCATGACAATGGAGGGCTGCATCTGACAGGCGTCCCTGTCTGTTTGGAGGGGGCAGTGGGTGAAGTGACTCTGACCCGAGTTATGTTGCTGAGTGAATACTGCTTAGTAAGCCAAGAGTATGGGTGGGAAGTGCCCTCCTGCCCAATTACATACCTTACTTTTGCTGTGCCTGTAAGAATGGGCCTGAACATAGGAAAGGAGTTCCACTTAGTGCTTTCTTCCTAAGCAATTCATACATATCATCCCATGTCATACCACCAATGCCTATTTTACCAATGAGAAATCAAAGATCAGAGTGAAGGCATTCACCCAGGGTCACACAGCTGATAAGCCGCACTACTGTATTTCAAACCCTGGAACTGGACTCCAAAGTTCACAGATGCACCTCCTTCTCCTCATATTGCCCTTTGCCAAGAGCAGAGCTTTGTGAGTTTCCAGAAAGATCTCTCTAGGGGACTGTGTGTCTGGGGTTCTCTGGGGCTCAGTCAAGGGACCAGGATGTAGAGTCTATTTCCCTGGAAAACTGGACTGGGCGTCTCTTAGCACAGGAGATGATGCCTCTCTGTCGAGCCAACCTGGCTTTCCTTTTTGCCTGTTCTCTGCAGGTCTTGTCCTCAGTACAGGGGGTACAAAGGTGACTAAGACACGGTGCTTGACCTTGAGGTTAAATATTACACCCTGAAGTCCTCTCCTAAGCCCACTTCCTCTCACTCAACATTCTACCTACATGAAACCCATTTGTTCTAACTGAAGCCAAAGTGTCTCTGGCTTCAACTCCATCCTTCAACTTCAGATCATTTTACTAAGCTGCCCACAGGCTCCTCCCTCCATTTCCAAACTGACCGCATCATTCCACTCCTCTTTCTCACATCTGCTTCTCTTCATCTTGGTGAACAGGGACCTGAGTGTGATCTTTGACTTCTTTCTGCCCTCTCTTTATTCCTCCCACCTCTTAGCCAATCAAGTCCTACCTCTCAGACCCACCCCCATGTCTCCATTCACACTTTCCATCTTAGGGCACGAGCTCTCCTCTGGACTTCCCAGTACAGCCTCCCAGTGGGTCTCCCCAGACCTGCTGTTGCTCCACACGGCAGCCTGAGCAATCTTTCTGAGCTGTATGTCTGATCACATCACTCCCCTGCCGCAAACACTTCATCTGCTTCCCACCACCCAGGTCCTCAGCATGACTTGCAAGCCCTGACAGGTGTGGCCCCTGCTGTCTTCCGGTCTCTTACCAAATCCTCCCTGTCCCATGCAACCTGAACCATCTACACAGATACATTTATTCTCGCCCTCTTTTCCTCTTCCCCCGAATGCTCCTCCCCAACCTGTGCTTGGCTAGTTCCTTACTGGTCCCTTCAGGTCTATTTTTTTTTTTTTTTGAGAAGGAATCTCGCTTCTTTGCCCAGGCTGGAGTGCAATGGCACGATCTCAGCTCACTGCAACCTCCACCTCCTGAGTTCAAGCAATTCTCCTGCCTCAGCCTCCCAAGTAGCTGGGATTACAGGCACGTGCCAGCATGCCTGGCTAATTTTTGTATTTTCAGTAGAGACAGGGTTTCACCATGTTGGCCAGACTGGTCTCGGACTCCTGACCTCAAGTGATCTGCCCATCTTGGCCTCCCAAAGTGCTGGGATTACAGGCGTGAGCCACCGTGCCTGGCCCAGGTCTAATCTTATTAAACACAATTATTACCAGAAAGGCTTTCAGGACCCACTCCCAGGAAAGGGTGGGTATCCCTCCAGCATGCCTGGGGCATACTAAACTTCTGTGAGGCACCAACCACACTGCATTATCACTGTTTACCCGCTAGACTGCGAACTCTGTGAGGGCAGACTGTGGGGTCTTATCCTCTTTGTATCTTCCCTGACTAGCACAGTAGCCTGAATCCTACCAACGTTGAGGTGCTCATGATCTCAGATTTCTCATACCCCTGGGGTGCCACAGGGCCCAGGGTGGTGGGCAGTCCCTGAGCTCAGCCAGGCAGGGGTGTGTCCCCTGGCCCTTACTCCCCGTGGAGTGACTCACCTGCAGCCTTTGCTGTTCTGAGTCCCGCTCCAGGACAGAGGCTTGTAGGAACATGGCTACCTCCTGCAGACTGCTGACACTGGCCTTGGTCTGCACTAGGGACAGTGCCAAGTCCTGGGCCTTCTCCCTCCACTCAATCTCCCTGGCTTCTGTCTGTCTCAGGGCTGCCTGTAGCCGCTCCAGCTCCCGCTGCAGCCTGGGCTCTAAAGAATCAAGTTTTGGAGATTGTTCCTCCACTGGGGAGGCTCTGTGGCTGTCGGGTAAGGCTTCCAGGTTGTTTCTTTGCTGGGTCTCCCTCAGCTCCAGGATCTCCTGTTCCTTTTGGGCTAGAGTCAGCTGTAGCTCCCTTAGATTCTGACGAAGGCCCCTTATCTCCTCCTCTTCTCTCTCGGGCCCTAGATTCTGCTTCTCTTGGATCATATTCTCTTGGACCCTCTGAGCCAGAGACTTCTCTAGCAGCTGCCCCTGTTCCTGCTGATGTCTCAGCTCTTCATCCCTCTGGGCAAGTGCCTGCTGCAGCTGCTGCACATCCTCCTGGTATCGGAGATCCTGGTCCTGGATCTCACCTTCTCGCGTCCTCAGGGCCTCTTCCAGCTGCTGAGTGTGTGCCTGGCAGGCATCCAGGGCGGCTTGCAGGGTGGCAGTGCTGGCCTCCAGACTGCGGCTCAATTCTGCCTGCTCAAGGAGATGCTGCTCTTTCCTCTGCAGGGCAGCATGAGCCTTGCCAAGGGCCTCCTGCAGAGCCTCAACCCGGGCCCGGGCAGCCTCCTCCTGATGCCGGGAGGACTGACTTTCTGCCCGCAGAGCTTCCAGCTCCTGGTCCCGTTCCTTGAGCACCGCCTGGACCTGTAGCCAGCTGTCCTGCAGGGCCCTGGTCTCCACCTCGTGCTCCTGTGCCTGCTCAGCACACTGCTGCTGGAGGGCCAACAGAGCTTTCTCCTGCTCCCGAGACTCAGCCCTGAGGTCTCCCAGCACCTCCTCCAGGGCCTGGACCCGCCGTCCCTCCACTGCCAGCTCTTCCTTGAGCCTTCGTGCCTGTTCCTTGTGGTCCTGAAGCTCTCCCTGACGCTCCTTCAGAGTCATATGGGCTTGCTCCAGAGCTCCCTGGAGGGCGTTTGCCTTTTCCTTCACACTCTCCTCCTGTCCCTGGGCCTGCTGCTGTTCTTGCTGCAGAGCCTCCAGTTCCTGGTCCCTCTGGGCTAGGGCTCTCTGGGCCTCATCCAGTTGATTCTGAAGTGACTGCTCCTTCAGCTCCCCTTGTTCCCTGGCTTCCTGCAATTGCTGCTGCAGGACCACTATCTCTTGCTCTCGCTGGGACAGGAGGAGGCTGGTCTCACCTACCTTCCTGTGCAGGCCCTGGAGCTGCTGCTCCAGCTGGTCCTTGAGCTCCTGGAGTTCATGGATATGCTCCTGCTGACATTCCACCTCCTTCTCCTTATCACGCAGGATCAGCTTCATGTGCTCTAGGCTCCCTCGTTGTGCTTTACTCGGGCCCTTCCCTTCCTCTGCCCGTTCCTGCATCAGCTGCCTCTGAGTGGCCAGCTCCCGGCCTCGCTCTCTCAAGGACAGCTTGATCTGTTCCAGGTCCTCCTCCAGGATCTTGGTCTGCCGGGTCCTCTGATCCTCGAGAACCTGAATCCTCTCCTTCTGCAGCATCAGCTCCTGGTCTCTTCTCTCAAGATCCTGAGTCAGATGCTCTTTCTGCCTCTGCAGCTCCTCGATCTGTTCTCGCTGAGACTTCACCTCCTGGTCCCTCTCCTGCAGCTCTCTTGCCAGAAGGGTGCTGTGGCTCTCCAGGTCATGGATCTGGCTGCTTTGAGCCTGCAGCTCTTGGCTCCTTTCTTCTAGGTCCAGTGTAAGGTGGGTCAAAGCCACTCTCTGGGTTTCCCTCTGGCCCTCCAGCTCCTTGATCAGTTTTTGCTGGCATTCCATCTTGTGATGGTTTTCCTCCAGTTCCAGGGCCAGGCATTCCAGAGTAACCAACTGCTTTTTCAGATCCTGAACCTGTCCTCTCTGGGACTCAATCATTTGGTCTTTCTTCTCAAGTTCTAGAAGCTGATGCTCCAAGACACTCCTCTGAGTCTCCCGATCCTTCTCGAGCTCTCTGATCTGCTCCCTCTGCACAGTTAGCTTCTGCTCTCGCTCCTGGACGGCCATAGGCAGATGCTCTAAAACAGACCTACACTTCTCTAGCTCCTGAATCTGTTCTTGCTGCAGATCTACCTCTTGGTTCCTCTTCTTCAGGTCTAGAGACAGCAATTCCAAAGCAGCCTTCTGCATTTCCCGTTGCTTCTCCAGTTCCTGGATTTGTCCCTGCAGAGTCTCCACCTCCCCTTCTCTTTCAGCTAGGGTCTGGGTCAGGAGGGCCAAATTCTCTTGCAGAGCCTTTCCTTGGGCCACCTTCAGCTCGCCCTGCTCTTGCAGAGCCTGGGCTCTCTCACGCTCACTCTCCACCTCCTCATTTTTCAGCTTCAGTGCTGAGCGAGCCGTTCTCAGGTCTTCTTCCAGGACACCAGCAGCACTTGCCTGAGCCCTGGCTTCTGCGACAGCTGCTTGCAGGTGTTCCACCTGGGCTGTCAGGTTCTCCTTGGCTGCCTGAAGTAACTCTTGCTCACCCTAGAAGACAAGATGAAAAGCCACTTTAAACTACACTTCCCTGCTACTGTCACCCCAACACTGGCCCTTTTCTTATTTTGTGGCACTAGCAGTGACAAGGACTTGGGCAAAAAAGTGGTAGTATATTCCAGTTAATCTGATACTGTAAAAGAGCATCCCTACTACCTCCCAGGACTCTGCTATGCCCAGGGCAGACTCTGGTCCTTCAGGACAAGGGGCAAAAATATCAACCTCAAATTCAGAAAAAGCAACTGAAGGAGGATTAACTGGAACCTTAATAATGGCCCCCAGGGACATGGAGACAGCCAGAGGAACTGATAGACTTGCTGAAGGAAGTGGGACACATGACCACAGGCCAAGGTGGGCCCAAGGGACTACTCCTGAGGCAAACCCCTCCCTGAAACCAGTAACACTTTACCTGGGCTTCCATTCGCTGTAGCTCTGCTCTCCGCAGGCGACTCTGTAAGGATGCCATAGTTTCATGTAGTTCCATCAGCTCAGATTCTAGGGAGTTCTGCTTTCCTTCCCACTTGGATTTCTCTTTGAGAAGAGGAGAGGAGACGTAATGGAGTAAGACCCATGTTTGGGGTGGGGGAAAAGAGGGATATAGATGCAGATGGAGGATGGGGAACAGATTCAAAGGGGAGGAAGGCCAAGGAGAGAATTCTATCCAGTGTCCTAGAGACATCAACCATCTGCCAGCTGCTTCTATTTGCCTGGCAGTACTCCCTGCTGCTGCCAGCCCCAGCATTGCCTGGTAATCATCCCAATACGTCCTCATCCTCATCACAGAGAGCCTTGGCCCTCAATTCCAGACAGGGTTGAGCCAGATGACACTGGAGGTCCCTTCTAGCCCCCAATCCTATAATTGTGCAGGAGCTCCTAGAGACCTGGGTGGCTCTGCTGACTGCCCACCATTTCTGCAGCAGGCGTTGGAATCTCACTATTTTTGTGGCTCTCAGGGAACTCTCAAACGGTCTCAAAAAAGGCCAAGACCCAAGTTGTCCTCTTCTCTTTTTTTCTTTTTTTGAGATGGAGTCTTGCTCTGTCGCCCAGGCTGGAATGCAGTGGCACAATCTCGGCTCACTGCAACCTCCACCTCCCGGGTTCAAGTGATTCTCCTGCCTCAGCCTCCCACCACCATGCCTGGCTAACTCTTCTCTTTTACAGTAGAAACTTGAGCTTCAAGACCCTTCCTCTACTGTCCTTTGTAAGGAGTCATGACATTTTCCAGTCCTTGGCTGGCACATGGATATGTCCTCCCCGGATCCCCTCTCCTTGCTTTCTCCCAAATAAGCTCATAATCCCTCAGTGACCAAAGGCTAACTTGGAGGACATAGTTGAAGATGATAAAAATAAGTAACATGGATGACAAAAGATGCAGAGTTTTATAATGTTCTTATAGTCCTAGCCCTGAGTCTCCAATTTTTTTTTATTTTTAAATCTACAGAGACAGGGCCAAGCATGGTGGCTCACGCCTGTAACCCCAGCACTTTGGGAGGCCGAGGTGGGCGGATCATGAGGTCAGGAGTTCAAGACCAGCCTGACCAACATGATGAAACCTTGTCTCTACTAAAAATACATAAATTAGCCGGGCGTGGTGGCAGATGTCTGTAATCCCAGCTATTTGGGAGGCTGAGGCAGGAGAATTGCTTGAACCTGGGAGGCGGAGGTTGCAGTGAGCTGAGATCACACCACTGCACTCCAGCCTGGGTGACAGAGCAAGACTCCATCTCAAAAAAAAAAAAAAAAAAAATCTAGAGACAGAAAATGGAAGCCCAGCCATTTCCTTCTTTCAGTTCACCAAATCTGTTCCTCCTAATCTCTTCTTCCAGGATGGGCCTCAAAGGCCAAGCAAAGTAGAAGAAAAAATAGTTCAAGGGGGTCAGCACTCCTTTGGAAGTGCCTCTAGATATCATCTCACAGTTCTGGGTAAATAATGGAGTGCAGCTGGGCGCTGTGGCTCACACCTGTAATCCCAGCACCTTGGGAGGTCGAGGCAGGCGGATCACTTGAGGCCAGGAGTTCAAGACCAGCCTGGTCAACATGGTGAAACCCCGTCTTTACTAAAAATACAAAAAAATTAGCCAGGCTTGGTGGCGCGTGCCTGTAATCCTAGCTACTTGGAAGGCAGAGGTAGAAGTGACATTGCACTCTAGCCTGGGTGACAGAGTGAGATGCCATCTCAAAAATAAAATAAAATAAAAATAAACAGAGTAGCTGCTAGGCCTGTGCCTGCCACTTCTGGGCTCCCCACCTATCCCTTCTCCTCCCTCTAAATCTCCCTGCCTGTCTTGAGTTTCTCACCTTCCTGATTCTGGGAGAGCTGTCTCTGCAGATCCTGCAACTCTGTGTGGACCTGGCTCTTCTCAGCCTCAGTATCAGTTAGACGCTCTTCCAGTTTCTGGACCTGATCCCTCAGAACATCCTGGGAAAGGAAGGGCATGGCTAAACATGAGTTCCTCATCTTCCACAAAGCAATGCAGGGCTCAAGCTCCCTCCTCATTCTCAGCCTCTGTGGTGGGATGCCATTGTGGACCTACTCCCAGATTGCTGGGTTACTTCCTCTGAACACATGTGCATTTAGCTCCCTGAAGTGATGACAGGCTCTGTTCCACTTGGATGGAGTGAGAATGCCCTTCTGACCTGTCTATCTCTTTTGAAACAGAGCTCCTGCTCAAAGTTAGCCCAGGGGTCACCCCTTCCCTCTCAACACTCCTACTTCAAAGCTTAGCCCAAAGGTCATCTTTTCTTTCCTTCTGACCCTTCCCAAATCAGGATGAATTGCCCCTTCCTCCTAGTTCCAACAGTACATCACTTGCATCTGTTACTGATCCAATTAATTCTCTCAGTTCTACTTTCCAGTAGAATGCAGTTTGGTTCCTCCACCATGTCACAAGCCTTCTTTAGGCAGAGATCAGGTCTTTCTCCCTTCTGTATCCCCAGCTCAGAGTGGCTGACATATGGATGGCGCACTCAATTTGTATTGATTGATAGGTTCACTGTGAGGTGGAATTTATGAGATCTTTCAGACCTAGGCCTTGAACGTGCCTATAAATGCCAACCTCAAATCTCAGTGGTCATCAATTTCTAGGGTTTCTCTTGGAAGTCTAGGTACCAAGAATACATTCACAGCTGAGTGGAAAACGATGCAAAACAATACCACACACCACACATCTGCCCAGGTTTTTTCTTTTTTTTTTTTTTTTCTAAGATGGAGTTTCACTTTTGTTACCCAGCCTGGAGTGCAATGGCACAATCTTGGCTCACTGCAACCTCCACCTCCCAGGTTCAAGTGATTCTCCTCCTCAGCCTCCAAAGTAGCTGGGATTATTACAGGCGCCCATCACCACCCCTGGCTAATTTTTGTATTTTTAGTAGAGATGGGGTTTCACCATGTTGGCCAGGCTGATTTCGAACTCCTGACCTCAGGTGATCCACATGTCTCAGCCTCCCAAAGCACGGGATTGCAGGCGTGAGCCACCGTGCCTGGCCTACCCAGGGTTTTCTGGTTTACAGGGCTCATTCAAGATCCTCACTCATCTAATCCTCAAAACCCTGAGCAGGCACTATCTGCCCTACTCTGCAAGGGAAAACAAGGCCCAGGAACTCCAAATGCTTCATTTGTAGTTGCCAGGGGGTAAGTGATAGAGGTGAAACTCATCCCAACTTGATCTCAGGAATAAAATAGGTCAAACTGCTTCATACATCTTTGCCTCATGCTTTTCGAGGGATGTAGAGTTCAGGAAAGGGGAGCAGAGAAACACACCCGGGTCTGTTGAGTCTTCCACAGGTCTTGATGAAGCTTGTGGAGGGCAGATGCTACTGCCTCAGCGGAGAGAGCAGTCAGCAGGGGCCCTCTCTTAAAGAGGCTCCTAGCTCCATTCTGGTCTGAAAAAAAGAGGAAAACCTCCTCACCTAGCTGCCACTATGAAAAGAAACAGCCAGACCTCCCCAAACACAGCCCTGGCCTTCCCATTGGTCCCTCCTCTCCGCAAAGAACCTCTTCTCAGCAGTTCGCTCATCACATATTTTCTCCTTAAGTATGGGCCAGGCACTATGGTGGGTGCTAGATAACGCCAGCTATCGCTTATTACACACTTAATAAGTGCCAGGAACCGTGTAAGCGATTCACATCTGCAACCTCATAACTCCTTGATGAAATTATAAGGTAAGTACTTTTAACATCCTCATTTTGTAGTTGAGGAAAAGCAAGCTCAGAGAGGATAGGTGACTTGCCCAAGGACACATGGCTAGCAAACAGTAGAGCTGGGGCTTAAACTCAGAATTAATTCCCAAGTGTGTAATCTTAACCCCGAAGCAATATGGCCTAACAAATAGCATTCCTCTCTCTTTCCCCTGGGAGCCAGGCCTGGCTTTGGCCCAAAGGACCTAGTTCTGGAGTGGCTGTCTCACCTGGCTCAAGGCCCCAGAGGGAAGGAGCAGAGTCTCCCCCACCACTCAGCTCAGGCCTGCTCTCACAAACAGACCCCAGGGCCTGCTGCAGGACAGAGTAGAGGCTAGCCAGCTGGGCCTGGGCCTGGTTCCCGGGCTGCTGCTCCGTGGCCAGTGCTTCTAGCTGGCTCTCTGTGCTGCGCAGTCGCAGCTGTAGTTGGGCTGCCTTGGCTTCCTGGGCCCACAAGGAAGCTCGCAGCTGCTGCTCCGTGATACGAGATGCCCCCAGCTCCTCCAGCAGCTGTGTTTCCTGGGCCAGAAAGTCAGCCTCCTTTTCCTTCACCTCTTGCCTTAGTAATTCCATCTGCCAAGGAGGAATTGTACATACTATAAGCAGGAAGTGGATATCCTCTCCTCAGGCCTTCCCAGGCCAGACCCCACTCAATCCTTTTACAAACTCTGATCAGGGCTGGGAGGATTTCAGCTCAGCTCTCAGGTAGGTAGAGGGGCTCTGAAATGAGTGTTACCCTAGATCTAACACCTGGCTGCCTGCCGACTACTGAACACCTGGGCCCAAGCTGCTATGCTAATGGGTTACAGCCCTGGCTCTCTGGCTTGCTGGCTCCCTGCTAAGATCAGAACTCTGCCATGAAACCCCGACACTGCGCCTAGTAAGACCAGTCACAATAATATAGCTACCATGTACTGAATGCTTATTGTGTTCCTGACACTTTATATACTCCTATAATGGTTATAGGAATTAGGAACAAAAATTATCACCCTTGTTTTATCGATGAAGAAGCTGACGTTCACACAATTAGAAAGTGGTACAACTTACATTCAAACTCAAGACTGTTGAACAGCCAAACCTGTGTGCCCTTAACCCCTGCAATCCACCATCTGGCTCTTCCTTCCCTCCTAGATCCATCTTTCCTCTATATACATCTGGGGTTCTGATGTGGGCAGACTGAGTACCTGGAAGTCTTGCTGCTGCCTGCCTGATCTGGAGTATTTCTGGTTGCTCATTCTCCCTGCTACATCTTGCCAACCAGACCCAGCACAGTTGGAAGTGGCTGTGCTGGAACCAGGCCTGTGTGGGCTCCATCCTTGTGTGCACTTTGCTCTGGGCTGTCAGGTTTACAGGAGCCATACCCATCTCTGGGTCAGGTTCCCAAGCCCCCACCTTCTCTAGTCCTGGCTTCCCCCTCCTGTAGGGGTACTGAGGCACCAGCCTACCCTGTAATCAGGAAAAATAGATGGGTCCTCTCCATGAGAGGACTCAGAGCAATCAATCCACCGCTTCAGGATCAGGCTTCTGCCAGGGATGCAGGGCTCATAACCAGAGTGGGAAGTACCTGGGCACTGAGCTCTTTCTGTTCTCCCTGGGCCTCATGCATGTCCTGGCGCAGGGCGCTCAGCTCTTGTTGTCGAATAGAGTCAGCTTCTTGTAAAACAAGGAGTCTCTGTTCTTTTTCCATCAGTGACAGAGTCAGACTAAAAGAGAGGGGTCAGAGTGCTGGGCCATTCTCTTAGGGAATGAAAAATTACCTTCTCATCGGAGTATTCTAAAGATAGCATTAATAATCAAAATAGAAATAGTAATGATAATGATTATGATGTAACAATAAGAGCTATCATTTACTGAACACTTACTATAAGTGCTCCTAGGTACTTCCTGCAGATGATGCCCCATTTCAACCTCACAGGTTTTTGTTGTTGTTGTTGTTGTTTTTGAGACAGAGTCTTGCTCTGTTACCCAGGCTGGGGTGCAGTGGCACGATCTCAGCTCACTGCAGCCTCTGCCTCCTGGGTTCAAGTGATTCTTGTGCCTCAGCCTCCCGAGTAGCTGGGATTACAGGCATGTGCCACCACGCCCAGCTATCAACCTTACAGTTATTCTTCTCTGGCAAATTTCACATAAACTTTATATTAGTACCTCACGTTCAACATGTCCAAATCTTCCCCGTCCCTCTCCTCTCCTCCCCTGCCCACCCAATCATCTCCTACTATGTTCCCTAGTTCAGTGAATGGCACTTCCATCCACACAGTGTCCCAACATAGAACCTTGACCACTCCAGAGTTCTCCCTTCAACCTACCTATAGCAATCTATGATTACATACAATTGCTTCTAACTCCCTTAACATCCTTTAAACCTCTTCTCCTCCTCTCTCCTCCTCTTCCCCACTACCCTACCTTGGTTTAGCTTTAGGATCTCTCATCAGGACGACTGTACCAGCCTAAATTGTCGTCCTGCCTCTAGTTTCATCACCAAAATGATTTGTCCCTTCTCAAACTGTGTTTTTGTTTTGTTTTGAGATGGAGTCTCGCTCTGTCACTGAGGCGGGAGTGCAGTGGCGTGATCTCAGCTCACTGCAACCTCCGCCTCCTGATTCAAGCAATTCTCCTGCCTCAGCCTTCCAAGTAGCTGGTATTACAGGCACCCACCACCATGCCCAGCTAATTTTTTTGGTATTTTTAGTAGACATGTTGGCCAGGCTGGTCTTGAATTCCTGACCTCAAGTGATCTGCCCACCTTAGCCTCCCAAAGTGCTGGGATTACAGTTGCGGGACACTGCATCCAGCCCATCCCCTTCTCAAATTCCTGCAGCACTAAGAATACAAGCTGCTCTTCACTCTGAATGGTCTTCTGTCACTCCTGATGTCTCATGTCATTATAATCCCTTCAAATACATAAGTTGGATTATATCAATTTCCCTGCTTAAAATTCTCCAGCGGTTTCCTATGAAACTCAAACTACAAACTCCTTGCTGTGACCTACCAAATCCTGAATGCTGTGGACCTGCCCAGCTCATGCCACTCTCCTCATTCACCAACCTCCAATCACAGTCCAATCAGGCTCCAACCACTCTTTCAGTTCCACCAAACACTGTAAACTTTTATCTGCCTCATGGCCTTTGCACATGATTTCTCCTCTTACAGAATAGAACTCCCCCATGGCCGGGCGCAGTGGCTCAAGCCTGTAATCCCAGCACTTTGGAAGGCCGAGACGGGTGGATCACGAGGTCAGGAGATCGAGACCATCCTGGCTAACACGGTGAAACCCCGTCTCTACTAAAAAATACAAAAAACTAGCCGGGCGAGGTGGCGGGTGCCTGTAGTCCCAGCTACTTGGGAGGCTGAGGCAGGAGAATGGCGTAAACCCAGGAGGCGGAGCTTGCAGTGAGCTGAGATCTGGCCATTGCACTCCAGCCTGGGCGACAGAGCGAGACTCCGTCTCAAAAAAAAAAAAAAAAAAGAACTCCCCCTCATCCTCTTACATGGGTAGCTCCACTTCATGCTGAGTGCTCAGTTTAAACGCAACTTCCTGAGAAAAGTCTTCCCTAACAACGGTTCTAAAGTAGGTCTCTTCTACCTCACCCTGTTTCCTCCATGTGTCATAATCTGTAAAAATTTGAGTTATTATTTGATTAATGTCTTCCCCACCAAACTATAAATTCTATTGGCGCAGGG
The DNA here is from genome assembly GCF_043159975.1 of Macaca nemestrina. Classification (NCBI taxonomy): domain Eukaryota; kingdom Metazoa; phylum Chordata; class Mammalia; order Primates; family Cercopithecidae; genus Macaca; species Macaca nemestrina. The sequence goes on from NC_092139.1 coordinate 29,368,746, forward strand.
TATCACTATATCGCCAGGCACGGTGCCTGGTGCAGAATGGGTGTTCTTGAAATATTTACTACATAAATGAAATTCAAGCTTTTAAGACAGGAACCATGTCCTCTCCACATGGCTACATGTACATCCCAGAGTTGTAGACATGAAAGGCAAGGTGGCCTGAGCAAACAACTCTCAATATCACAGTGACCATGGCAGCCAGATAGCCACGTCCATGGCCTATCTAGCCTACCTGGCCTTCTCTCTCTCCAGTTCCTTCTGAATTCGGTTATACTCCTGGGTCTCTCTCAGCTTCTCCTGAACCTCTTGCTCCACCAGCCTCTGGGAGTCATCCTGGGCCACCAGCTGAGACTTCAAGTCCTCCACCTGGAAAGTTAAGGGCATGGAGACCAAGATGGCAGGGCAGGGGGCCAGTGGGAAGATGCTCCTCACCTAGGGCTTCAGGGTCCTTCGAGGTTTACCATAGTCAGTGGTCATTTCCAATGCTCTGGCAGTTCCACCAATCCCTACACACTCTTCTTAACCACCCCCTTCCTCAATACAATTCGGCTTGGTCATCTGCCTCCCAGCCTCACATACGCTGCACAGAGGCAGGCACAAATAAAAATTTTCGCTGGGCTAGGTGCAGTGAATCACACCCGTATTCTCAACACTTTGGGAGGCCAAGGCAGGCAGACTGCTTGAGACCAGGAGTTTGAGATCAGCCTGGGCAACATAGTGAGACCCTGTCTCTATAAAAATTTAAAAATTAGCCAGGTGTGATGGCTACTCACAGTAGTCCCAGCTACTCAGGGTGCTGAGGTGGGAGAATTGCTTGAGCTTGGGAAGTCAAGACTGCAGTGAGCTGGGATCTGCACTTCAGCCTGGGCGACATAGTGAGACCCTGTCTCCCCCACCAAAAAGAAGGAAAAAAAAGGCTGACTATAACTACTCCCAAAGGCAAAACATGAATTGTGATTGCTTTTTTAAAAATGAAAAGTCAGGCTGGGCGCAGTGGCTCAAGCCTGTAATCCCAGCACTTTGGGAGGCCGAGACGGGCAGATCACGAGGTCAGGAGATCGAGAACATCCTGGCTAACGCGGTGAAACCCCGTCTCTACTAAAAAAAATACAAAAAACTAGCCGGGTGAGGTGGCGGGCGCCTGTAGTCCCAGCTACTCGGGAGGCTGAGGCAGGAGAATGGCGTAAACCCAGGAGGCGGAGCTTGCAGTGAGCTGAGATCCGGCCACTGCACTCCAGCCTGGGCGACAGAGCGAGACTCCGTCTCAAAAAAAAAAGAAAAAAAAAAAAAAAGAAAAGTCAGAACATCATTTGATATAGGATTCTGAGAAGCAACCTAGTATGTAAAAATATTAGATTTATGGCAAGGATGGAAAGAACAATTGAAATTGAGACAGCGGGGGAAAATACAAGCTCTGCGACCATTACAGAGAAAGAAGTCACTCTCCCAGGGCTCTGAGAGGCACACGCTCAACTCTGAGCACCCTCTAATTTTCCACTCAGACTGTGGCCCACCCATCTACCCTCCCAAACCAGGCAGCAGGGCCAAGGTTCTCCCTGTCCTGCAGGAGGAAGTGGGAAGGCCTGGCTGTGTTGGGGAAGGACCATGGGACTGGGTGGGGAGGAGGAGGGGACCTGCTTCTGCAGGTCCATCTTATCCTGTAGCAGGGAGCTGCTCTCTTCTTGGAGGGCAGCAAGGTCATCTCTGTGCTGCCGGGTTGCCTCCTTCAGCTCCCGCTGAGCCTCCTGGAGCTGGGTCTGTAGCATTCCAGTGGTCTCCTGAAGAGGGATAAGACATCAGTGAGTAAAGGAAATCCGTGTTGTATAAATACTGTTTTTTTTTAGTGGGGTGGCAAAAGCTGAGGCAGGAGCCAGCAATCCACATTGTTTCCACCTCACCGTCTCACTTCCTAGTCCCTCTCCTCCCTCACAGAGTGCATTGGCTCACCCAGGTTTCTTGGTCAGGGTCCACGAGTCGATAACAGTCTCTCACTCAGACCATGGCAACAGTCTCCTAACTGTATCCCTACTTCCACTTGATGCCATGATCCCCTAAAAACACACACACACACTATTCTCTACTCAGCAGCTAAAGTATTTAAAAAAACATACACAGGTATGTATATGCATGTGTATATGTATATACAAATAAATCATATTCCACCCCTGCTTTTTAAATACCACCCAACTGGCCAGGCGCGGTGGCTCACACCTGTAATCCCAACACTTTGGGAAACTGAGGTGGGTGGATCACTTGAGGTCAGGAGTTTGAGACCAGCCTGGCCAACATGGTGAAACCCTTTCTCCACTAAAAATACAAAAATTAGCCAGGCGTGGTGGTGGGCACCTGTAATCCCAGCTACTTGGGAGGCTAAGGCACAAGAATTGCTTGAACCCGGGAGGCAAAGGTTGTAGTGAGCTGAGATGGTGCCACCGCACTCTAGCCTGGGTGACAGAGTGAGACTCAGTCCCAAATACATAAATACATACATACCACCCAACAGTTTCCCACTGCCCTTAGAACAAAATCCAAGCTCCTACAATGGTTGACAAAGGGCTTCTGGCTACCACTCCACTTGCCCCTGAGTTTATCAAGCTGGAGCCACACTGCCTCCTTTTTGTCGTTGAACTTCCCAACCCCTCTTCTGTGTCACAGGGCCCTTGTGACAGGTGTTTCCTCTGCCTAAAGTGTTCTTCCCATGCCAGGCATTTCTTTTACATGGCTTGAGATATAATTCATATACCATACAATTCATTCATTTAACGTATACAATGTAGTGGGTTTTAGGATATTCAGAGTTGTACAACTATCACTGCAATCAAGTTTAGAACATTTCCATCAATCCCAAAATAAACTCCGTGCCCATTCACTGTCACTCCCCATTTCCCACCCCACTCCCCACCGTAAATCTGCTTTCTGCCTCTATAGAGTTGCCTGTTCTTGGTGTTTCATATAAATGGAATCATATAATATATAATATATGGCCTCTTGTGATGTGCTTTTCCACTTAATCTGATATTTTCAAGGTTCACCTATGTCGTATCACGGAGCTGGTTTCTTTTTTTTTTTTTTGAGACGGAGTCTCGCTCTGCCGCCCAGGCTGGAGTGCAGTGGCCGGATCTCAGCTCACTGCAAGCTCCGCCTCCCAGGTTCACGCCATTCTCCTGCCTCAGCCTCCCGAGTAGCTGGGACTACAGGGGCCCGCCAACACGCCCGGCTAATTTTTTTTTATTTTTAGTAGAGACAGGGTTTCACTGTGTTAGCCAGGATGGTCTCGATCTCCTGACCTCAGGATCCGCCCGCCTTGGCCTCCCAAAGTGCTGGGATTACAGGCGTGAGCCACTGCGCCCAGCCAGAGCTGGTTTGTTTTTAACCTTCAAGTCTCAGCTCAGATGTTACTTTCTCAGTGAGGCCTTCCCTGACCACTAAGTGCAAACTGACCTCCTTTGAATCACTCTCAGTTGTATCACTCTATTTCCTTTACAGCGCTTATTACAAACTGTAATAATCTCATTTGCTTTGTGTCTGCTCATTTGTCATCCATCTCTGCCACAGGAATGTAAGTTCCCTGAGGGCAGGGGCAATGTCTGTCATACTGACTGCTGTGCCACACCTTTTTTTTTTTGAGTCTTGCACTGTCACCCAGGCTGGAGTGCAGTGGTGTGACCTTGGCTCACTGCAACCTCCGCCTCCTGGGTTCGAGCGATTCTCCTGCCTCAGCCTCCCAAGCAGCTGGGATTATAGGTAAACGCCACCACGCCCAGCTAATTTTTGTATTTTTGTAGAGATGGGGTTTCACCAGGTTGGCCAGGCTGGTCTCGAACTCCCGACCTTAATTGATCTGCCCGCCTCGGCCTCCCAATGTGCTGGGATTACAGGTGCCCGCCACCATACCCGGCTAATTTTTGTATTTTCAGTAGAGATGGGTTTCACCATGTTGCCCAGGCTGGTCTCCAGACCTTAGGTGATCCACCCGCCTTGGACTGCCAAAGTGCTGGGATTACAGGCGTGATCTACCCCACCCGGCCTGTGCCATACCTTTACGTACTTGTCATGTGTCAGCACTTAGCACAGGGCCTGGCACATAAGAAGTGCCCAAGAACTCTTTGTGGTTGAATGGGTAAATGAGTACCCCTTTCTCCCCTACTCACGAGTCCACCCTCCATACCTGCTCCTTTAACTTCTGGACTTTCATGTCCTGCCTCAGCCGTTCCAGTTGTTGGCTGGCATCTGCTAGCTCCTTCTGGGTCTGCAGCAGTGTCTCCAGGAGGGATACTCTCTCTTTCTCTGTTTCCAGCTGCATCTGTGGAGGGGTAGGAGGGTAAGGGCTTGTGGGCTCAGGGTTACCATGCTCACCAATGAGGCCACAAGCACATCCCAGCTGCTCTAGGGCTTTTCTAGCGGATGAGAAGGGGCTGAGGACAAAGGAAGGTCTCAACCCATGGGTTCAGAACAAGGAAGTGCAAAGATTGCCACTGGTTTGCAAGCTGACAGGATGTGGTACATGTCAGCCCTCCCTCAGGAAGTATGACATACTGCCGGAACTGTGGCTAATGGTGTGGACCACCCTGCTCACTGGTAGCAGAGTGGGTAGCTACGCTCTCTTCTGGAAGCCCCTCTGCAGCACTACTCTTGGGAGTGGAAAAGGAAGTGGTCAAAAGTAAGGAGATCGCTGATTGGACGGGCAGCTTCAATCCTCCTAGCTTCTCACCTGGCATAGGGCACTCTCTGCCTGGGTTCGTTCTTCTTCCCTCTGGGCCCGGATGGCCTCCATTTCTGTCTGCTGCTCCTTTAGCCTCACTTCAAGCTCCATTTTTTCCCTCTCTAAGCTCTCCAGAGCCTTCGCCAGCTCCTGCTGGTGCCAGGAGCGCTCCTTCTCCTGGCCACATGAAAGAAACACCATAAGAACCAAATGGGTGAGGAGGGAAGGCAGGAGAACTGGATTGGAAAAACAAAGTCTTTCTACTACTCACTAGCTGGGTGACCTTGGTACCTCTCTAAGCCTGTTTCCTCCTCTGCAAAGCGAGGCTAATAATCCCTGCCTTATCTATCTTAACAAATTTTATGACAACCACATGAGAGTAATTTTTAAAAATCAAATGATGTAATACATGTGGAAGTACCTTCCAAACTGCAATTGTCCCTTATATATGCTACAGGTATCTGGGTTTTAAAATGTATTTCTATTTTTTAATGTTTTTTGGAGACGGAGTCTTGCCCTGTCACCCAGGCTGGATTGCAGTGGCACCATCTCTGCTCACTGCAACCTCCACCTCTCAGGTTCAAGTGATTCTCCTGTCTCAGCCTCCTCAGTAGCTGGGACTACAAGTGCCCCCCACCATGCCCAGCTAATTTTTGTATTTTTAATAGAGATGGGGTTTCACCATGTTGCCAGGCTGGTCACGAACTCCTGACCTCAAGTGATCTGCCTGCCTCGGACTCCCAAAGTGCTGGGATTACAGGCGTGAGCCACTGTGCCTAGCCTAGGCATTTTTGTTTCTAGAGATGGGGTCTCACTATGTTGCCTAGGCTGGACTTGAACTCCTGGGCTCAAGTGATCCTCCTGCCTCAGCCTCCTGAGTAGCTAAGACCACAGGGGCACGCCACCACACACAGCTCCATATTTGTTATCTTTAAAGCAGCCACATCGTGGTTGACAGTTGTAACAATGAACTGAGCTGGCCAATTCTGGCTGTCTGCTGCCTGCTCTCCTTTACTCAGGGTTGCAGAGTTAGGCCCTGAAGAATCAGGCCTGGCCCAGTGAGGGTGTCTCCCTGTATTATATAAGAGCATTAGAAGAGGGGTGCTGCTTATCTTAGAGGTCCTCCAGCCACCAAAGCTTTCCCAAGCTCTCTGACTAGTTCAGGACCCTCTATTAGGTGCCCAGGATAGAGGTGAAGGGCTCTGGAGTTGGGCTGCCTGGGTGAAAATCTTTTTTTTTTTTTTTTGAGACAGAATTTCACTCTTGTCGCCCAGGCCGGAGTGCAATGGCACAATCTCAGCTCACTGCAACCTCTACCTCCTGGGTTCAAGCGAATCTCCTGCCTCAGCCTCCCAAGTAGCTGGGATTACAGGCATGCACCACCACACCCGGCTAATTTTGTATTTTTAGTAGAGATAGGGTTTCTCCATGTTGGTCAGGTGATCTGCCCGCCTCGGCCTCCCAAAGTGCTGGGATTACAGGCGTGAGCCACCGCGCCTGGCGAAAATCTTTAATCTACCACTATTAGCATGATCTCAATTTCTAAACATCTCTGTGCCTCAGTTTCATCATCTATTAAAATGGGGATAACAACGGTGTCATTCTCGTCATTCTCCTCAGGATGGAGACAAGTCGTGTGAATCACTTTAAATGTGCTTAGCACACAGAAAGCGGGCAATACACAACAGCCAGCATCATCATGACATTAGTATTCCCTGAACTTTTCCTTTAAAATGCTTGTAAGTTTGTCACTGCTTATTCATGTAATGGGAATGCCTCTAGTGTTTCAGTCTTCCAAGTGTCATCCTGTGCAGCTTTCCCCCTCATTCACTATACCTTGGCTACACACACTTGCCTCCTTGTAGGCCCCTGAGCACACTAAACAGTTTCTTGTTTGTTTTTTTTTTTTTGAGACGGAGTCGTGCTCTGTCGCCCAGGCTGGAGTGCAGTGGTGCAATCTCAGCTCACTGCAAGCTCCACCTCCTGGGTTCACACCATTCTCCTGCCTCAGCCTCCTGAGTAGCTGGGACTACAGGTGCCTGCCACCACATCTGGCTAATTTTTTTTTATTTTTAGTAGCGACAGGGTTTCACCATGTTGGTCAGGCTGGTCTTGAACTCGTGACCTCATGATCTGCCCACTTCGATCTCCCAAAGTGCTGGGATTATAGGCGTGAGCCACCGCGCCTGGCCCACTTTCTTTTTTTTTTAAGATGAACTCTAGCTCTGTTGCCCAGGTTGGAGTGCAGCGGTGCGATCTTGGCTCACTGCAATCTCAACCTCCCAGGTACAAGTGATTCTCCTGCCTCAGCCTCCCAAGTAGCTAGGATTACAGGTGCCCGCCACCATTCCCAGATAATTTTTTTGTATTTTTAGTAGCAACAGGGTTTCACCATGTTGGCCAGGCTGGTTTTGAATTCCTAACCTCAACTGATCTGCGTGCCAGGGCCTCCCAAAATGCTAGGATTACAGGTGTGAGCCAGTGCGCCCAGCCAACACATTCATGCCTCAAAGCCTTAACTCATGTTTCCTTCTACCTGGAAAGCCCTTCTCCACCCCCACTCCATCATTCCTCACAGCTAAACTGACACTTCCTTGGTGAAGCCTTCCCAGACCATACAATTGACAGTGGTCTGGCTGGACATGGTAGTTCATGCCTATTATCCCATCACTTTGCGAGGCCGAGGAAGGATGATCACTTGAGCCCAAGAGTTTGAGACCAGCCTAGGCAACATGATGAAACCCCTTATCTACAAAAAAATACAAAAATTAGTCGGGTGTGGTGGTTCACTCCTGTGGTCCCAGCTACTTAGGAGGCTGAGGTAGGAGGATCACTTGAGGCCAGGAGGGCCTTGAGAGTGAGGCTACAGTAAGCCCTGATCACGCCACTACACTCCAGCCTGGGCAACAGAGCGAGACCCTGTCTCAAAAGAAATAATAATAATAAAAAGAAAAAAAGAGGTCTTCCTTTGTTCTTCCTTATAAAACCCAGCAATGTGTAATGTCACAGTTATAGGACAGTCGTGAATGACAAATCATTTTACCCTCTGGTTCAAAAAGCCAGACAGAGGATATAGCTCAGTGGCAGAGTATGTGACTACAAAAAGCCAAAGCCAACTGTAAAAACATAAAAAAGATGAATGTTAATAGCAGTTGCAAGTGTTAAAAAAACTGATCTATTTGCTCTATGTGAGTTAGAAGTGTGTTATAGCTACAAGAAGAGCTAATTCTGTGATGTGTAGGAAGTAACAGTCCAGCATTGCTGGTATGACCACGAACAGAATATTCTGCCCAGTTCAAAGTGCCACCTTCGCACTGGGACATGAGTAAATTGTAACATGCCTAGAGGAAAGCAACCATGTTGGTGGGGTATTTCAAGCAAATCTAAGGCTCATTTGTTCCTGGTAATAGATTTTGGTTCAACATGAATTTCCTTTTTTTTTTTTTTTTTGAGATGGAGTCTGGCTGTGTCTCCCAGGCTGGAGTGCAGTGGCATGATCTGGGCTCACTGCAAGCTCCGCCTCCCGGGTTCATGCCATTCTCCTGCCTCAGCCTCCCAAGTAGTTGGGACTACAGGCGCCCGCCACCACGCCCAGCTAGTTTTTTGTATTTTTAGTAGAGACGGGGTTTCACCATGTTAGCCAGGATAGTCTCGATCTCCTGACCTCGTGATCCACCCGCCTCGGCCTCCCAAAGTGCTGGGATTACAGGCTTGAGCGACCGCGCCCGGCCTATGAATTTCCTAATAACTACATCTATCTAAAATAAATGGGCAGCCAAGCGATAGAATATAACAGCAGCTAAGCAACCATTCGGAAGGGACATTACAGAGGTGGACAAAGCAGAAGTGGTTTGGAGTTTGGGCCCTGAATCCCTTATCTACCCCTTATTAGCCATGTAACCCTGACTTCTCTTTTTATATTTTATTTATTGAGAGATGGGGATCTTACTATGTTGCCCAGGCTGGTCTCAAACTCCTGGCCTCTAGCGATCCTTCCGCCTTGGCCTCCCAAATTGTTGGGATTACAGGTGTGAGCTACCGTGCCCAGCCCTGAGTGACTTCTTTATGCATTTATTCACCTTTATTGTGTGAATAAAGCATTCAGCATGGTGCTTGGCATGGAGAAGTGCTTAATAAGTGTCCAATATGATTACTCTTAAAAGGGAGACAGGCAGTAGATGGAAGAATAAAGAATACAACTGCCAAGAGTGTTTCTTTTTTTTTTTTTCTTTGAGACAGAGTCTCACTCTGTTGCCCAGGCTGGAGTGCAGTGGTGTGATCTCGGCTCACTGCAACCTCCACCTCCCTGTTTCAAGCAATTCCCCTGCCTCAGCCTCCCAAGTAGCTGGGATTACAGGTGCACACCACCACACCTGGTAATTTTTTTGTATTTTTAGTAGAGATGGGGTGTCACCATGTTGGCCAGACTGGTCTTGAACTCCTGACCTCAGGCAATCCACACACCCAGGCCTCCCAAAGTGCTGGGATTACAGGTGTGAGCCACCATGCCCGGCCTCCCAAGAGTGTTTCCAATTGCTAGGATTCCAGGAGAAGGCAGTCACTGTTAAAACTAACAGGCTGTCGAGAGTTGTAAGAGGGCAGTTAACCTGCTCAATCATAGAGAAACAGTATAAGTGGGACAATCAGAAGTCAGGAGGATTAGCTGAATGAGAGAAAAGGAAAAGGGAGAAAAGGCCCTTTCATGACCCAAATATGGCCACTATAGTCAATCCTTTTAGGGAAACCAAGGCCACGTAGGTAGCTGGTTTATCATTCAGAAGTTTCATAGAATCTTTTATTTACGGAGTTTTCAGTACATGGTATACATCTGATTCCTGCTAGGGAACTGCCTTCTGGATAGTGTTCATTCAGCAAATACTTTTAAGCACCGACTATAGACTGGGCACATAATTCCAAAACTAAGCAAACTTCTGGTTATCGTCTTGCCGACAAGCCTGCCCCATAATAACAATCAAATTATAAATACACATAAAGCACAAGTCAACTTCCATTTCCAGGTACTTGATAAACAAGATCTCTGAACCCTCCAGCTATGAAATAGCAAAAAGTGCTGGATAAAATATTAAATATGTATTTTAATGTCACAGAACCAGCAGGAAAATAATAAAAATTCCACAGAAGCCAAAAGCAAAGCAAGACTTGTGGTGTAAGCCAGGTGTGGTGGCTTACACACCTATAATCCCAGCACTTTGGGAGGTTGGGGCAGGAGGATTGCTCGAAGCTAGGAGTTCGAGACTAGCCTAGGCAACAAAGCGAGATCACATCTCTACAAAAAAAAAAAAAATTAGCCAGGCATGATGGTGCATGCCTGTAGTCCTAGCTAGTCTGGAGGCTGAGGCAGAAGGATTGCTTAAACCCAGGAGTTTGAAGCTGGTAAGCTAGAGTTGTACCACTGCACTCCAGCCTGGGTGACAGCAAGACCTTGTCTTAAGGTCAGAAGTTCAAGACCAGCCTGGCTGATGTGGTGAAACCCAGTCTCTACTAAAAATACAAAAATTAGCCAGGTGTGGTGGCACATGCCTGTAATCCCAGCTACTTGGGAGGCTGAAGCATAAGAATTGGTTGAACCCAGGAGGTGGAGCTGAAATATCACCACTGCCTGGGCAAGACTCTGTCTCCAAAAGAAAAAAAAAAGTAAATCCATTATCTTTCACCCAATGCAAATGTAATTTAGAATTTAAAATAAAAATAAAGGCAATTCCTAGAGAAGCATTCCACCACCAGCTTCGCTATGGCGGCAATTCCCCCAGATTCCTGGCAGCCACCCAACGTTTACTTGGAGACCAGCATGGGAATAATTGTGCTGGAGCTGTACTGGAAGCATGCTCCAAAGACCTGTAAGAACTTTGCTGAGTTGGCTCGTCGAGGTTACTACAACGGTACAAAATTCCACAGAAATTATCAGACTTCATGATCCAAGGAGGTGACCCAACAGGGACAGGTCGAGGTGGTGCATCTATCTATGGCAAACAGTTTGAAGATGAACTTCATCCAGATTTGAAATTCACGGGGGCTGGAATTCTTGCAATGGCCAATGCGGGGCCAGACACCAATGGCAGCCAGTTCTTTGTGACCCTCGCCCCCACCCAGTGGCTCGACGGCAAACACACCATTTTTGGCCGAGTGTGCCAGGGCATAGGAATGGTGAATCGCGTGGGAATGGTAGAAACAAACTCCCAGGACCGCCCTGTGGATGATGTGAAGATCATTAAGGCATACCCTTCTGGGTAGACTTGCTACCCTTTTGAGCAGCTCTTCTGAGATGGCCCCAGTGGACCAGCTTCCAGATGACATAGAATGACATGTAATGCTAAATTTCATTTTGGCTTTGCAAATCATGAAGCTTAGGAGCCCTGGGGTCTTGGGTGAGTTAGAGATGGAAGTACATTTTAATAGGATGCTTCTTTTCTCTTCCCCCAGTGCCTAGGATGCCACAGCATTTGCACAAATGCCCCTGTTTACCGATAGGTGACTACTTACTACACATGACTCATAATGCTGCTTCTTGTGCATGTCTGCTCTGATATACTTTGAACAATGTAGCAGACACTGTCATTTCTCAGTGGTTTTGCCTAACCAAACGTCTTCCTAAGGAGATTTGTATTCTGGCCTACACTGCAGTCCTTGATTGTTGACAGTCACAGAATTCCAAACCAAGTAGTGTCTATCAGCCCTTTTAACTCTGTGCACACCCTATTTCAGTCTTACATTTGTTCTTCTAGGGAATGTATGCATCTCTCTATATATTTTCCCTCTCAAAACCAGAACATCAACACTGCTGTTTCTGACACTTCAGACATCCCACGCAAAGCCACGCTGAATTTTTGCCAAATGAAAAATGCATCCAACAATCAAGTTTCTAAGAAGGTGTCAAGTGGGGAATAATACTGTATAATAATCAAGAAATTAATTTATTAAAAGGAAGCAGAAGCATTGACCATCTTTTTTCCAGAGAAGAGGAGAAATCTGTAGTGAGCAAAGGACAGACCATGAATCCTCCTTCAGAAGTAGTCCTCTCAGAAAGGAGAAGTGCCACTCAAGTTCTTTTAACCCAAGACTTTAGAGAAATTAGGTCTGAGATTTTTATATGTTCAGTTGTTTATGTATAAAAATAACTTTCTGGATTTTGTGGGGAGGAGTAGGAGAGGAAGGAAGTTAATACCTATGTAATACATAGAAACTTCCAAAATAAAATGCCATTGATGGTTGAAAAAAATAAATAAATAAAAATAAGGCAGGTGGCTGGGCGTGGTAGCTCACACCTGTAATCCCCAGCACTTTGGGAGGCCAAGGTGGGCAGATTACCTGAGCCCAGGAGTTCAAGATCAGCCTGGGTAACATGACATAACCAATAAAAAAAAAATTACAAAAATTAGCCAGGCATGGTGGTTCATGCCTGTGGTCCCAGCTACTCAGGAGGCTGGAGAGGATCACTTGACCCCGTGAAGTCGAGGCTGTAGTGAGCCATGATTGTACCACTGCGCTCTAGCCTGAGTGACAGAGCAAGACCTTGTCTCAAAAAAAAAAAAAAAAAAAGAAAGGCCAGGCAGTCAGGAGGCTGAGGCAGGAGTATCACGAGCCTGGGAGTTTGAGGCTGCAGTGAGCTATGATTGTGCCAGTATACTCTAGCCTGGGTGACCAGAGCAAGATCTTGTCTCTAAACAAAACAAGCAAACAGACAAAAATCTGGACTGGGGTTAACAAATTATAGTATGTGGGCCAAATCTGGCTCACCACCTGTTGCTCTGTGGCTGTGAGCTAAGAGTGGTTTTTACTTTTTTTTTTTTGAGACAGAGTGTCACTCTGTCGCCCAGGCTGAAGTGCCATGGTACAATCTTGGATCACTGCAACCTCCACCTCTCAGGTTCAAGCGATTGTCCTGCCTCAACCTCCCAAGTAGCTGGGACTACAGGTATATGCCACCACACCCAGCTAATATTTTTGTATTCTTAGTAGAGATGGGGTTTCACCATGTTGGCCAGACTGGTCTCGAACTCCTGACCTCAGGTGATCCGCCCGCCTAGGCCTCCCAAAGTGCTGGGATTATAGGTGTGAGCCACTGCACCCAGCCTTTACCTTTTAGGCTTTTTTTTTTTTTTTTTTTTTTAAAGAGACAGGGTCTTGCTATGTTGCCCTGGTTGGTCTCAACCAATCGTCCTGCCTCAGCCTCCCAAAGTGGTGGGATTATAAGCATGAGCCACTGCATCCAGCCTTTACATTTTTAATGGTTAAAAACAATAATGTTTTGTGGCCAGGCACGGTGGCTCAAGCCTGTAATCCCAGCACTTTGGGAGGCCGAGACGGGCGGATCACGAGGTCAGGAGATCGAGAACATCCTGGCTAACACGGTGAAACCCCGTCTCTACTAAAAAATACAAAAAACTAGCCGGGCGAGGTGGCGGGCGCCTGTAGTCCCAGCTACTCGGGAGGCTGAGGCAGGAGAATGGCGTAAACCCAGGAGGCGGAGCTTGTAGGGAGCCGAGATCTGGTCACTGCACTCCAGCCTGGGCGACAGAGCGAGACTCCGTCTCAAAAAAAAAAAAAAAATGTTTTGTGATATGTGAAAATTATATGAAATTCACATTTCAGTATCCATACATAAAGTTTTATTTGAGCACAGTCATGCTCGTTTGTTTATATATGGCTGCTTCTGCACTACAATTGCAAAGTTAGGTAATTGTGACAGAGACCCTATGGTCTGCAAAGCCTAGTATACAGTCCTTAACAAAAAGTCAGACATGGTGTACTGTGCCTGTGGTCCCAGCTATTCAGGAGGCTGAGACAGGAGGATCCCTTGAGCCCTAGAGCTCAAGATCAGCCTGAGCAACATAGTGATAGTCCATCTCTAAAAAGAAAAAAAAAATGCCTATCTCTGGGCTATAGTGACCTCAGCTTAAGGGAGAAAAGGCAAAAAGAAGGAAGAGATGGGGAGGAAGGGAGAAAAAGAAACTGGAGGGATGTGGAGAGGGGACAAAACAAAATAAACTCTATAGAAGGAAACCATCAAGGAAATATGCTTATCTCAACCTTGATACAGGGTAGGAAAAAAGTCTCCTCTGAGAATTCATAACCAGAAGCTAAGCTGCACATGGGGTCTGGGCCTGACTGTGGGTCAAAAAACTTTAAACAGAAAATTTACTTTAAGGTGGTCCTGGGATGCTGGTCCCCCAGCTTCCTGACAGAAGCATAAACAAATCCTCTGAGGAAAAACTCCTTTGCCTCAGGCCTAAAAAGATTCCCACAGAAAAACTTCCTCAGAACAAAGGTCTCTGGTGGGAAAAAAGAAAATATAAAAAGAAAAAAGAAAAAAAAAGGAAAAGTTCCAAAGAACATGAGCTCATAGTCAAGAATCACAAAAACACAGGGAAACAAGCCCATGAGTAATAGCCAACAGAAACAACAAATTACAGAACCAGACCCCAAAACATTAATTAATAGTTATTGGAATTACTAGACAGGACACAAGTATGTTTCATATGTTTGAAAGAAGGGACTGAAAATACAAATTAGGGAAAAGAGACTGAAAAAAATGACCAAGAAGAGATGAAAAAATAACCAAATAGAATGTCTAGAAAAAAACTTAAAAAGTGAAATTTAAAACTTGGTAAATAGACTAAACATCAGATTCGACACAGCTTAAAAGGAAAATCAGTAACTAGATGAGAGATCTGAAAAAAATAATCCAGAACACAGCATAGGAAGAGAAAAGTAAACATGTAAAATGCAAGAGGCAGTGAAGGATAGAGTAAAAGAAGGATAGAGTAAAAAGGTCTGACATACAACTAACCAGAGTACAGAAAGAGAGAAGTATGGTGGCACGCACCTGTAGTCCCAGCTTATGTGGGAGGCTGAGGTGAGAGGACGGCTTGAGCCCAGGAGTTCGAGACCAGCCTGGGCAACACAGCAAGACCCCATCTCTAAAAAAATAATAATAATAAAATTAAAATTAAAATTAAAAAATTAGCTGGGCATGGTGGCACGTGCCTGTAGTTCCAGCTAGTTGGAGGCTGTGGCAGGAGGAATCACTTGAGCTCAGGAGTTTGAGGCTGCAGTGAGCTATGATTGTACCACTATACTCTAGCCTGGGTAACAGGGCAAGACCCTGTCTCTAAAAAAATAATTTAAAAAAATTTTTTTTGTTTTGAGATGGAGTTTCGTTCTTGTTGTCCAGGCTGGAGTGCAATGGCGTCATCTCAGCTCATCACAACCTCCGCCTCCCAGGTTCAAGTGATTCTCCTGCCTCAGCCTCCCTAGTAGCTAGGATTACAGGGATGTGCTACCACAACCGGCTAATTTTGTATATTTAGTAGAGATGGGGTTTCTCCATGTTGGTGGGGCTGGTCTCGAACTCCCGTGATCCGCCCACCTCAGCCTCCCAAAGTGCTGGGATTACAGGTGTGAGCCACCACAACCAGCCAAAAAAAAAAATTTTTTTTTAAGAGTAAATAAATAAAAGCAGGACGGCAGGAAAGACATAATATTGAAGAGATAATATATGAGAATTTTCCAGAATTGATGTTTCAACATGAAATCTTAACTTCAGGAAGTCTAAGAAATTCCAACCAAATAAAAGAAATACACATCTAAACACAAGAAATTGCTGGGCATGGTCTCACGCCTTTAATCCCAGCACTTTGGGAGGCCGAGGCAGGTGGATCACTTGAGCCCAGGAGTTTGAGACCAGCCTGGCAACACGGTGAAACCCCATCTCTACTAAAAATACAAAAAAATTAGCCGGGCATGGTGGTACATGCCTGTAATCCCAGCTACTCTAGAGGCTGAGGCAGGATAACTGCATGAACTCAGGAGGTGGAGGTTGCAGTGAGCCAAGATTGCACCACTGCACTCCAGCCTGGGTGACAGAGCAAGACTCTGTCTCAAAAAACTAAAAAATAAATAAATAAATTAACACAAGAAATTGTGGAATTATTAAAATGAAAGCTAACTTCTCAATACCAACAATGTTGAGAGAAAATAATTCTCATCCTAGAAACTTATATCTGAATTTTTTACTTAGTGAATCTATCTATCTATCTATCTATCTATCTATCTATCTATCTATCTATCTATCTATCTATCTATTTTTTTTTAACCCTGAACAAAGCCAGAAACTATCTTTCATGAATAAAAGTAGGCTGGGCGTGGTGGCTCACATCTGTAATCCCAACACTTCGGGAGGCCAAGGGCGGGTGGATTGCTTGAGCCCAGGAGTTTGAGACCAGCCTGGGAAACATGGTGAAACCCCATCTCTACCAAAAATACAAAAAAAAAAAAAAAAAAAAAAATTAACCAGGCATGATGGCATATGCCTATAATCCCAGCTACCCAGGAGGCTGAGGTGGGAGGATCACCTGAGCCCAGGAGGTCGAGGCTTCAGTCGGCCATGATCACACCACTGCACTCCAGTCTGGGTGACAGAGTGAGACCCTGCCTCAATAGAAGAATAAAAATAAAATAGAAACATCTTCAGACAATTAACTACCAACAGACCCTTACCAAAGAAAATCCTACTTCAGGCAAAAGAAAAATAAATCTGAATAGAAAGTCTGATATGCAAGAAAGAATGGTGAACAGAAAAGGTATAAATTCATTGTTGTATCTGAACAAATATTGACTGTATAAAACAATTAAAAAATCATAAATTGTGGTGTTAAACTAGTTAGAACTGAGCACACCGAACAAAACAGCCTATAAATTAGGGAGGAGTGAAACAAGTAAAACGTTTTTTTTTTTTTTTTGAGACAGGGTCTCACTCTGTCACTCAGGCTGGAATGCAGTGATGCTCAGCTCACCCCAGCCTTAACCTCCTGGGCTCAAGTGATCCTCCCCCCTCAGCCTTCCAAGTAGCTGGGACTACAGTGTGTACCACCATCCCTGGCTAATTTTTGTATTTTTTTTTTTTGTAGGGAATGGGGTTTCGCCATGTTGTCCAGGCTGGTCTCAAACTCCTGGGCTCAAGCAATCTGCCCACCTCAGCCTCCCAAAGTGCTGAGATGACAGGCGTGAGCCACTGTGCCTGGCCCAGGTAAAATGTTCTAAGACCCTTGTATCATTCAGGAAAAGGGTAAAACTACTGAACCTTGAGATTCTATTAAGTATATGTTTAAAAATATTAAAGGGGCCGGGCGCGGTGGCTCACGCCTGTAATCCCAGCACTTTGGAAGACCGAGGCGGGCGGATCACAAGGTCAGGAGATCGAGACCATGGTGAAACCCCGTCTCTACTAAAAATAGAAAAAAATTAGCCGGGCGCGGTGGCGGGCGCCTGTAGTCCCAGCTACTCGGGAGGCTGAGGCCGGAGAATGGCGTGAACCCGGGAGGCGGAGCTTGCAGTGAGCCGAGATTGCGCCACTGCACTCCAGCCTGGGTGACAGAGCGAGACTCCGTCTCAAAAAAAAAAAAAAAAAAAAAAAAAAAAAATATATATATATATATATATATATATATATTAAAGGTAACCACTAACAGGATTTTTAAAATAAAGTACATATTATCCACAGTTGCAGAGAGAAAAAAGAGGTGAGAAAAGAATACAACTTAATCACTCAACTTAATCCTCTGAAAGAAGTTAAGAAAGGTACTTTCCCCTCCCTAAAAGATATAAAAAAGGCTGTACCCTGCGCTTTAGGAGGCTGAGGCAGGTGGATCACAAGGTCAGTTTGACACCAGCCTGGCCAACATGGTGAAACCCTGTCTCTACTAAAAATATAAAAATTAGCCGGGTGTGGTGGGGCACACCTGTAATCCCAGCTACTTAGGAGGCTGAGGCAGGAGAATCACCTGATCCCAGGAGGCGAAGGTTGCAGTGGGCCAAGATCGCACCATTGCACTCCACCCTGAGGGACAGAGTGATACTCTGTCTCAAGAGAAAAAAAAAAGATATAAAAAGGTAGGACAAATAACCTAAGATGGCATAAATAAATCCAAATACAACTAAAATCACAATAAAACCAAATGGACTAAATTACATAATTAAAAGACAAAACACAGTTCTGAACTGCACAAGAATGCATCCAAGATATTCCTCTCCCTGGTTTTCATCCTGAGGGCAGTTTAATAATCCTAAATCCCAGGGTCCACTCTCAATTCTCTGTACACACCAACATAACAACAATAATAATGGCTAACACAAATAGAGAGCCCACTATATGCCAGGAACTACTCTTAGTGCTTTTCATATATTAACTCATTTAATAGCAGGAAGTTGGATTTTACAGCTTGGGGACCAAATTTCACTCATACGAGCAGCAATAACTGGACCAAGAGGCAGCAGGTGGAACACTCATGGAAGGGAGACCATCCCCGGCCACATCGACCACTTACCCATTTCTCCTGGAGCCGGTTCACCTCCTCCTCATGGGCTGCCTTCTGCTGCTCCAAGGCAGTCTTCCCTTCTTGCTCAGCCCGGGCCAGTTGTCTGGCTGCAGCATCCCGCTCCTGCTCTGCCTGGCTCCGTTCAGTGTCCAGTTCCAGCTTCAGGCACCTCACTTCCCCTAACATGCCAGGGACAGGATCAGGCCTCTGCCCCCCTCCTTTTACCTAATAAAATTCTCCCTCTCCCCTGATCTCATGAGCAACTCTCATCTCAGAGGACCTGCACCCTACTGGAGAAGGACCTCTAATTGTCTCCCACTGTCTTCCTGTCTCTTCAACATCTCCATGGAATGGAGTGCGCCCCATCCCAGTTGGGTTCTCACCTTGGATTACTTCCTTGGCTTGAGTGACAGTTTGAATCTGGACCTCCAGCTGCCCCTTGGTGACCTCTATCACAGAATTTTGTTGTTGGGCTTCAAACAGACTGCTCTCTAGTAGCTCCTTGGCTGAGCTGTGAGGTTCAGGAATCAGAAGAGTTTCTTACCCATCAAGCCCCTTACCCTTCCTCAGGAGGAGTTGGGTTCTAAGTACTGGCTACCTGGAGAAGTTAGGGGGGCAATTATAAATTCATAATCAATTTAGGACCTACATACTTACGGCAGGGAGCTTAGCTTCACGCCTTTGCCTTGCAAAGCTCTCTCTGTGCTTGGCTGAATTGAGTCTGGGCCCTACCTGAGCCCCTGGAGTTGTTCAGCGAGGTCCTGCCGGTCGCGCTCCACAGCCTGCAGCCGCACCTCCAGAGCCGCTTTCTCTCGTACTAGGGCCTCCTTCTCCTGTACTGCCCTGGCAAGCACTTCTTCCTGTCGCTTTGCCTCCTGATGTAGCTGCTCCAGCTGAGTCGTGGCTGCCTCCTGCTGGTGATGTGACTGAGGAGAAGAATGTGGTGAGAGATGGAGCAGAGCCTGGATTCCCCCTGGGGCCGCTACCACCAGGTTAGGGTCATTGGCTCTTCAGAGATTCTGGACCCAGCTCTGTGAGCCCGGATTGCTTACCCAATAGCATGCGGCATTTATCTATTTCCCTGATCAGCCCACAGATCCCCCAGCCCAGGAAGAATGCTCCCCTGTGAGCAAGACCCTGTGCTAGGGACAGCTTGACACCTGCCCCTAAGGAGGTTTTAGTCTTGAGAAGATGCACACATAATACTAGGAAGAAAGTCATCAATGTCCCGAGAAAGGGACTCTGTGAAGGGAGAATCGGTACAATTATTAGGACAATGAGAGGTTGTGTAGAGGAGAAAGATGACCTTTGAGCCAGGTCATTCATTGGGTCAGGAAAAAAATTTACTCAGCCCCTGTTATGTGGTAGGCACTATGCTAAAAGCTGGAGGAATAAAAACAACTAAGACATAGCTTTGCCTTCAAAGAGCTTTTGGTCTAATGGTGAAGACATATAAACAGATAATTATAGCATGAGGAATGTGGTGGTTAAAATAAGCATACAGTGCTATCAGAGTATAAGGAGAAGCTTCTAATTCAAACTGGGTGGTGTGAAGTAGTGGAGAATTAGTGAAGAATTCTTTTTGTTTTTTTGAGACAGAGTGTCATTCTGTTGCCCAGGTTGGAGTGCAGTGGCACGATCTCGGCTCACTGCAACCTGCGCCTCCCAGGTTCAAGCGAGATTCTCCTGCCTCAGCCTCCTGAGTAGCTGGGATTACAGGTGCGTGCCACCACACCAGGCTAATTTATGTATTTTTAGTAGAGACAGGGTTTCACTATGTTGGTCAGGCTGGTCTCGAACCTCTGACCTTGTGATCCGCCCACCTCGGCCTCCCAAACTGCTGGGATTACAGGCATGAGACACTGCGCCCAGCCTCAGTGAAGAATTCTTATAGGCATTCTTTTTTTAAAATTGGAAGATATACTGCAAACTAGTAACACTGATCATTTCTAGGAAGTAAGACTTTTTCACTTTCCAGATAATTTCTGTAGTGTTTTAATTTTTTATAATGAGCATGTATTACACCTAAATGTGATGGTGTCCATTTTGCCTTCTTACCTCGCTTAGTTTCTTTTGAATTTCTTCCTTCTCTTCTTGGATGCCCCTGAGATCTGCCTGCAGCTCAGCCCCAGCCTCCTCAGCTTTCTGCAGCTGAACCTCCAGGTGAGTGTTCTTTTCCCACAGGGCTTCCCGCCTCTTCTCTGCCTCCACCAGGTCTACCTGCAAAGCGTTTCTCATCTGCTCTGCGGCCTCCATTCTGCTGCACACAGACTGGTTCTCCTCCTCTAACTACTGGCCAAAAAGGGAAGGGAGTACAGGCATCAAAGACAAATGATTAGTTTAGGAATCAAATGCTAAGACTGAAATCCAAGTGGGATATGAATCTATTCTCCAAAGATGAACAAAGGAGTGTTTATAAGATGGGGGGAAAATCCATTCATTTGATCTAGTGCCTATAGTCCAGGTACTAGATGGGCTGGATGCTGGGGATGGAGATATGAAAGGCAAAATCCTGCTCTCAAATAATTCAGAATAATGGAATAGAGAACACTCAAGGAAACAGAGGTTGCAAGGAGGTTCCATCACTATAATTATAGGTTAAATTTGTAACCTATAGAAAAGATTCTTTGGGATTTAGGATCTTCAGCAGATTCTTTTCTGGTGATTGCTATTATCTCACCCAACAGAATTAACAGCCTAGTCTTTGGCCGGGCATGGTGGCTCACGCCTGTAATCCCAGGACTTCGGGAGGCTGAGGTGGATGGATCACCTGAGGTCAGGAGTTCGAGACCAGCCTGGCCAACATGGTGAAACCCCATCTCTACTAAAAATACAAAAATTAGCCCGGGGCAGCCAAGTGCAGTGGCTCACGCCTGTAATCCCAGCACTTTGGGAGGCTGAGGCACGTGGATCACCTGAGGTCAGGAGTTTGAGAACAGCCTGACCAACATTGTAAAACCCTGTCTTTACTAAAAATACAAAATTAGCCAGGCATGGTGATGCATGCCTGTAATCCCAGATATTCGGGAGGCTGAGGCAGGAGAATTGCTTGAACCCGGGATGCGGAGGTTGCAGTGAGCCAAGATCGTGCCACTGCACTCCAGCCTGGGCAACAAGAGCAAAATTCCATCTCAAAAAAAAATTAGCCAGGTGTGGTGACACATGCCTGTAATCCCAGCTACTCAGGAGGCTGAGGCAGGAGACTGCTTGAACCCAGGAGATGGAGACTTCAGTGAGCTAAGATCACACCGCTGCACTCCAGCCTAGGTGACAGAGGATCCATCTCAAGAAAACCCCAGCCAAAACCTAGTCTTCCTTCCAGAACACATGGGCCCCTTCCCAACCTTAATGACTTACCCTAAAGCCCAGAGCTGGTTCTGCTGGAGGTGTGGGAGGGGAATATTTATAATGGCTAAGCCCAATCCTTACAGTATTTGCTCTCCTCTGCATTGTAAATGTTCCTTTTGCTCATTTCAGACCTACATTTGGGAGCTGATCTGTCTTGCCCTCAGTTAGGGCCCAGCCCTTCCCTGGGGACCAGGAAAATCTTTGCTCACCTGGAGAAGCTGCTGGTTCAGCCCAACTTTATCTAAGGCCAAAGCCTCATTTAAGGCACTGAGCTTGACAGCTGCAGCCCGAAGATCAGCTACTTCTGTCTTCAGGGTGTTTTCAGAACTCGACAGCTCTGCAATTGACTGCTCTGCCTAAAAAACAGAGGGTTAAAGAGTTTCAAATTTCCAATTTTCCTGGAACAGTGAACAGTTCACATTCCCAATACTGCTGCTTTTTGGTACGAGATTAGTTAATACTCCATTCCCTCTCCTGCATTCTAAACAAGTTTTCCCTTGATTCATTCATTAAGCAGTAAGACGGGAGCTCACAGTATAGAGATACCAATGTTAGGATAGAGAAATGACTATGATTGTAATGACGCCACAGAAAATGTAAGCACAAAGTGCTCTGGGAACTCAAAAAAAATATTAATATAGTTTGGAAGAGTCAAATATGCTTGGTAGGCCGGGCGCGGTGGCTCAAGCCTGTAATCCCAGCACTTTGGGAGGCCGAGGCGGGCGGATCACAAGGTCAGGAGATCGAGACCACAGTGAAACCCCGTCTCTACTAAAAATACAAAAAATTAGCCGGGCGCGGTGGCGGGCGCCTGTAGTCCTAGCTACTCAGGAGGCTGAGGCAGGAGAATGGCGTGAACCCAGGAGGCGGAGCTTGCAGTGAGCCGAGATCGCGCCACTGCACTCCAGCCTGGGCAACAGCGTGAGACTCCGTCTCAAAAAAAAAAAAAAAAAAAAAATATGCTTGGTAGAGGAGTTGATGATTAAGTTGGGAATTGAGAGATGAGGAAGAGTTTGAGCATAAAGGAGGAGGAAAGAAGTAGTGCAGAGAAAGGGAAAAGTATATGCAGAGTATTGGAGTCATGAAAGAACATGGAATAACTGAAAAGGCAATTACTGCTCTGTGGCAGGAGCAAAGGATATGAAATGTTTAGGAAGCGTTTTGCAGTAGAAGGGGAGGCTAAAACACAGTTTGGGGCACATGACAAAAAGTTTCGAATGTGGCACCACAGAGCTAGAAAGCCATTGAATGGTTTTAAGAGACTGACATAACCAGGTTTATACTTTAGAAAACCCATTCTAATTCCAATATAGAGGGTATGCTGGAAGATAGAGAACCCAGAAGCAGACTAATGACTGAGGAAAGATGAGGGATCCTGGCTTGAAGGTGAAGAATGAGGCAGGCTGCATGGGAACACACTTTCGAAGCCGCCCACCCAGCAAATGAGGAGAGGAGGCCACGCACCCTAGCCAGCGCTGCGGTCACTTCCGTTTGCTCTTGCCTCAGTAACTCCCCTTCCAGGCGACTTGACTCCAGGGCTTCCCGAAGAGTGATCAGTTCACTGAGTGATTCTGACTGTTTGGCTTCCAGGCCCACCAGCATCTCCTGACTAAGATGGGAAGGAGAGGAATCTAGAGGAACTCTTAGGGATGGGCCGTAACCCCAAAGGTAACAGGAATTTAATCACCTTTGCTATGCAACAGGATGAGGATGGTCTATAAACACTGATAAGGAAAGACTTCTAAGACATGTCAACTGAAAAAAAATCAAGGTGCAGAACAGTATATACATAATACACTACCTTTTATACAAGAAAGTGGGGGAAGAAAGAATATATGCCCATATTTGCATGAAGGAACACTGGCAAGATAAACAAGAAGTCAACTAAAATGGTTGCCTAAAGGGGGAAGGGAAATGGGATGGAGAAAGCACAAATGAGAGTGAGACTTCTCTCTCTGTATCTTCTTAGCTCACTGAAGCCTCAAACTCCTGGGGGCTCATGTGATCCTCCCATCTCACCCTGCCATGGCTACAGGCACATGCCACCACGTTCAGCTAATTTTTTGCTGTTCCTGTAGAGATGGAGGTCTCACTATGTTGCCCAGGCTGGTCTTAAACTCCTGGCCTCAAGTGATCCTCCCACTAAGGCCTCTGAAAGGGTTGGAATTACAGGGGTGCCTAGCCTTAAAATAGTTTTGACTTTTGAATCATATAAATGTATTATCAAGTCAGATAAATAAATTTAAAAACATATTATGATCTCTGTGGATTGTCTGCCCTTCTCCTTGGTACAGGGAGATCATTCTTAGCACAAGTCATGACCCTTATGGCAGCCCTTCAAGCTTCCACTATTCATGACTACCAGGTACAAGGAACTAGGGCACAGGAGAGGAGGGAAATACAGCAAAGATGAAGATATATCCCTGCCCCCAGTTATTAAAGACCTACCATACGCCAGGTTCTATGCTGGCATTTTCCAAAACATTGCTCTCATCTTCCCAGCAACCCTTCAAGGTAAATATTATCATCATCATTCTACAAATAATCTGTCCATGTGACAGAGCCATAATTCAAACGAAGCTTTTGCCCAGCTCAAAGTCCTTGCTTTTTCTGTGACATCATAAAGGGGAATTTACAGATTAGCTGGGGCCATTGATTCTGGATTTCCTTTTCTTGACCAGCTAGCGCATTTCCCACTACTTCCCTGTATAAGGCTTACCCTTTAGCCAGCCCAGCCCACTCTGAACATGCCATGAACGTTCCTGCCTCCTTTTCTGTGCTAATCTATTCCTTGAGCTCTTCTCCCACTCTCTATTAACCAAATAGGTCAAGGCCCAGCTCAGAGTCTACTCTCTCCTCCATAAAACATTCCCTAGACCTCAATAATTAGCTGTCACTCCTGTGCTCCCAAAGGACTTAGTCTGAAACTCTATTTAACTCATACTTCATCCAGCCTCATGTCACAGTTGTCTGTCTTCTGGCAAGTTCCCTGAAATCAGGGCTTTTGTCTTATTCATTTCTGTATCCCCCTCAGTGTCTCATCCCATATGGGTGATCAACTAAGACTTAACCAACCATGAACTTTCCATATTCATCTTTCTGCAAAGGAAGAAGCAGCAAGCTAATCTGAACCCACTGCATGCCAGAGTTCTACATACTCTACTTTCTAAGAGAGGACAGTAGGAGGGGAGGGTGTAGAATTGAAGGAAGACCAGGCCCCCGCAAGGAGGAGACTGGTCTCACTTACAGACGCGCCCTCTCCCGGACAGCCAGGTGCAGCTCCTCCTGCTGTTCCTCCTTCTGGCCCTGGGCAGAGTCCCCCTGCAGCTGAAGCTCCACATTTGCCCTTCGCAGGCGCCATGCCTCCTGCTCTAGCACCTCCAGCTGCTGCCGCAGCTCTTCCCTGGCCTTCTGCAGCAGCTCTCGCTCCCTGGAAGAAGGGAATCAGAGATGAGCAGAGACCGTGGGACCTAAAATTCTTTCTGGAAGCAGGCATCACAGGGTCAAAAGACCCTGTTTCAACATCCCATCTTCCCTGTTGAGTGTGAAACATTTTTATCATCACAAAGACTCCAACCCCCAAAGCTTGTTCTGGAGAAACAAGTGGAAACAGGGTAAAACAGCCAAGTCTCAGGGAGAACAGGATCAGCACCCCAAAAACCTGATGGGAGTGGGTAAATGGCTGGATGATGACTGAGACCGAGACCAGGCTGGGAGGGTGGGATGAACAGCCCATCTGCTCACTTGCTGAGAGAGTCCACCTCTCCCTGGAGGTCCACAGTCTGCCCTGCCAGAGTGTCCCGCTCCCCAGTGAGCTTCTGCAGCCGCTGTCTCAAGGCTTTGCCCTCTTCCTCCCACTGATCATGCTGCTGTTGCAACAAGTTCACAGCCTCTTGACAGCCTGCAAGCTGCTGCCTTAGGTCCTGTGGAGGGAGAGCAAGAGAAACCAGACGATGAGCAAGAGCAAAGGAGGGATTTCAGAACCCTGAAAGTGGGGCTGGAGAAGGGGGTTGGGGGATGGTGCAACAAAAGTAAGCTGAGAAGGGAGATGCAACTATTCAAGAAGACAGTCCTTCAGAGGTCACTGGGCTTCTGTGGCTCTAGATTCTTAGAGTTCGTCATCTCCAAATGTACAGTGGCACGGGGGAGTGGTAAGTGTGCCTAGGACTCTCAGAGTTGGAGAACATTGACCCAATAATCTCCCAGAGCTCTGGTTCCCAATCTTTGCATAGTGTTATGCAAAGATTGTACACAAAGTGAAGCACGCCATTGGCGTGGAGAATGTGCCTGCTACTCACAAGCACAATTCAGCAGACACAGGCAGATTCACTCTGAGATACTGACAAAATACCTCATGACTGGTCAACAAAGTAAAAGGGATAGTGTAGGCTAGGGAGGTACCTGGGGCACAAACCAGTTTAGACATACACCCGTGACTGAGGGGGAATGCTGAGGGTTCTTACCTGCACAGCCTGGCGTCTCCGAGTCAGCACTGAACGCACCAGAGTAAGAGCCTTGTCTGGATCCTGGTAATCAAACTGGCAAACGATACTAGAGTCCAATTCCAAAGAGTTCTCATGATCAGAGCCTTGGGCTATATTGTCCCCTTCTTCCACCATGACCTGAAACCCAATACAGCAAGGTCACCACCCTACTGACCAAAGCCTAGAGTCTATACAGGGACTTAACCCTGTAGCCTGGACAAACCTGATGTTTTCCTTCTCAGGTCCTCTCCCTTGGGGGAAGGAGGGGAGTATCCGAGAGCATAAAAGTCTGGTTCCTTCAACTCTCCACCTTTGGTCACCCAAGTCTAGGACTAGCAACAAGGCTAGAACACTGTCTGAGGTAACAATAAATGAGGAAATGAAAGAAGAAACGATTGAGATATTGAAGACCAGAATCTAGCCTCCAGCCTGAGAACTGCAGCTAGAAACAGGAAAGAGGGCCTGTCCCATCATGTAGTGCTAAGACACGAATGCTTAGCTATCTCTTAGGGTTCTGGTCTTCAAACACACAAAACTCATCCCCACAAGACTTTAAGCACCCGAACCTCAGAGACTGGAAATCTAGACAGGACTGAAAGGACATAGAGACCTAGGGAGTGGAGGCATAACCTGGTTACCATGAACAGGAGGCTTCCCAGTACCTGGGTTATATCCTTGATCACCTGCTGTAAAGACAACTTCTCCTCTTGGGCATTCCTACTAAGAGATGCTCCATGTTCCATTAATTCTGTGTGATTTGTCTCCTGAACAGGGAACAGAATAGAGCCTCAGAGTCAAACTATCAAAAGTGAATTTATTACTCCAGGACCCCAAACAACCAAAGTCTAATTCTGTCTGTTCTATCAGCCCCACTTTTTCCCTGACCATGCATCAATGCTAATATGTTGCCCGAAGGGTCTGAAGACAATGTGATGTGGTGATTACAAGTTTAGATTAAGTGATAACGAGTTCCAAATTAGACTTCACTGATTAGAATTCTGCTCTATCATTTACTATGTTGGTAACCATAGTCAACAGTTTCTTTGAGCTTCTTTTTCTTTAAAATAGAAATAAGTAACAGCAACTACTTGTTTTGAGGCTTAAATTAAAAATGCATGTAAATTATTCAACATAGTGTCTGGAACAATGCAAATGTTCAATAAATGTAAGCTATTATTAGACAGGGGATGGGTGCTGTCTCTGAATAGTAAATGGATGCTTGAGACCTAATGCTAAACCAGAGAAACCTCTAGCCCTAAAGCTAGACATAATCTTGAAGACTCAGGAGTTCCTCTCTTCCTTCCTATTTGTGTTAGTGAAGGCCTGAAGACACAGACTTGCAACTATGTTTTATTTGGCTTATACAAAATTTGAATCAACATTTATAAATGGAAAGATTTTACATAAAAATGTAAATTTCTGGCTTCTTCCAAAAAGTTAACAAATGGGCCACACCCAGCCCCCATTCCTACATGGAAATGATTCACTGAAGTTGAATGGTGGATGCCTCCTCTAGATGAGACATTTATTATTCAGGGTCTCACAATCCCTATTACTCCTCATAGTTTCCTTAATATTGAGCTCAAGTGACCCCTGCAGTCTTGAAAACTAAATACAACAGCACTGGAAAACCAGAATTCTTACAACTGAACCCACTTCATTTATTTACATTATCTGAGCCCCATGGATATTCTGAATTGGCAAATTCCTGGAGAAAAAAAAAAAAAAAAAAAAAAAGGAATCAGAAAGCTACAATCCCTGTTGATCTCAGCCTGGATGAGAAGACTAGGGGTGTGCATTTGAATAGGGGTTCGGGAGCTACCTAAAATCAGAGATCTGAAAACTTGTAGAGATTAAACATGGTATTAAGCTGGAGGGTTCTAACATCCAACCTTAGAGAATCCCTCTGATAACATCCCTGGCAGATGTTAAGCCAATGACCAAAACCTCACTCCTTCACAAGACAGGCTGTTCAACTACTGAACAGTTCTAGTTGTGAGCCAGAATCTACTCCCCTATTAACTTCTAGCTATTGACATTGGTTTTGCCCTGGAAAACATTAAATATGTAAATTCTCCTTTCTTTTTTCTTTTTTGAGACGGAGTTTCACTCTTGTTGCCCAGGCTGGAGTGCAATGGCATAATCTCAGCCCACCACAACCTCCATTTCCCCAGGTTCTCCTGCCTCAGCCTCCCGAGTAGCTGGGATTACAGGCATGCGCCACCACATCCAGCTAATTTTTTTGTATTTTTTTAGTAAAGATGGAGTTTTTGCATGTTGGTCAGGCTGGTCTCAAACTCCCGACCTCAGGTGATCCGCCCACCTCGGCCTCCCAAAGTGCTGGGATTACAGGCATGAGCTACCACGCCCGGCCCTTCATAAACTCTCTTTTCCCAGTGTCAGTCCTTCAGATATGTGAAGGTGTCTATCATGTCTTCAAGGGCCTTCAAAGGGCCTCAAGCTCTTTCTTCTCCCGGCTAAACACTGCCGTACTTCTCAGTTGTTTCCCATGTGACTAGATTTTAAATCTCTCCACACATCCACTTACTGGTAACTCACTAATTTGCCAATGTGTCTCTGAAGGTATGTGTCAATTCTCTGGTAAGGACACACTGCATACATATGCCATTGCAATTTCCCCAGGAATACAGTAGGGATAGTAGGCAGTCAATATTTATTCAATGAATAAATGAATGAGTTAATTAATTTTCAGATTCAGCCAAAATTTATTTATTTATTTATTTATTTATTTATTTATTGACACGGAGTCTTGCTCTGTGCCCCAGGCTGGAGTGCAGTGGCGCGATCTCGGCTCACTGCAAGCTCCGCTCCCCCGGGTTCACGCCATTCTCCTGCCTCAGCCTCCCGAGTAGCTGGGACTACAGGCGCCGCCACCTCGCCTGGCTAATTTTCTTGTATTTTTAGTAGAGACGGGGTTTCACCGTGTTAGCCAGGATGGTCTCGATCTCCTGACCTCATGATCCGCCCGTCTCGGCCTCCCAAAGTGCTGGGATTACAGGCTTGAGCCACCGCGCCCGGCCCAAAATTTATTTTTTAGCTTTAGAGGATTTCATCACAGAATATATAACTGGTATCCTGTACTATCTGTCCATAAAGGACAAGGAACCTACAAGCCCACGACCAATTCCTTTCCAGAACAAAGGATCACGTACCAGGATCTCCACTGTCTCTCTCAGAGCCTTTACCATCTTTTCATAATCTTCATTTTGCTTCTGAGACTGGGTCAGCAGAGCAGAGAGCTCAGTCACCCTAAAGAGAAGAGCATAGCACTGTCACCAGAACAGCCCATGGATGTGGACAGAGCTACAATGCAGCACACCCCAGCCCCAACCCCAGCCACTCCCAACTGCAGCCTCCCCCAAATCCCTTAGGCACCCCTAGCCCCTCTGCACTCCCTGAATACCACATGATGCTATAGCCTTGAAGAGGGGGAGCAAAAAACCACTCAGACACATGCAGGGATTTACCACATCTCAAGGCTGGAACACGTGTTTGGGGGCCCGAGAGCTGAAGGAAAGCCCTGGCCCAGGCCCTTCCAGGCCTCGCTTGATCTTGAAGTCAAGCACCCTAAAGCCAATAAGAACATCAGAATTGCACATGGGATAGTCCCAAGGTCCCTCCAGCCCGAGGTTCTGACTCTGATAGGGAAAAAGGAAGGGCAATTTGGGGAAGATTATGTTCAACCTTCTTGATATTAATCTCAAGGTCCAGCAAAATCACCAAACACTTAACACTGTACTTGGAGCTTACTGCTTGCTATCATGTGAGTGGCTAAATATTTCTTGAATGAATGCTATATAAAAGTTTAATTTTTTTTCAAATTTTTTTTCAAATTTTTTTTTGAGACAGGGTCTTGCTCTGTTGCCCAGGCTGGAGTACAGTGGTGCAATCATAGCTCACTCTCAAGCAATCCTCCTGCCTCAGCTTCCCAAGTAGCTAGAATTATAGGCGCATGCCACCACATGGCTATTTTTTTATTTTTACTTTTAGTAGAGACAAGGTCTCACTATGTTGCCCAGGCTGGTCTCAAACTCCTGGGTTCAAGTGATCCTCCTGGCTCAGCAAAAGTCTTAATAATTTTATTCTATACCATCTCTAAGAACCTTAGCACACTGCATGGTCATTTGTCTAAGTATTGCATCAAACATTCACTAGCCAGCCACGGTGGCTCAACCTGTAATCCTAGAACTTTGAGAGGCCAAGGTGGAAAGATTGCTTGAGCTCAGGAGCTCCAGACTGGCCTGGGAAACATAGCGAGACCCCACCTCTACAAAAAAATTAAAAAATTAGCCAGGCATAGTGGTGCGTGCCTGTAGTCCCAGTTATTTTGGAGGCTGAGGCAGGAGAATTGCTTCAGTCCAGCAGGTCAAGGCTGTGGTGAGCTGTGTTTACAATACTGCACTCCAGCCTGGGTAACAGAGCTAGACTCTGTCTCAAAAAACAAAGAAACAAAATATATTGAGTGTCTAGTATACGGCAGGTGAAGTACAAAGCACTAGAAATACAAAACTTACTAAGACTTGGTCTCTGCTTTTGTACTTCTCAGTGCCTCCAAAAGCAAAAACGAAAAATAGCCCTGCATTTTATGTATGTACCTCCAACAGGTGAAGACACAACCCTCGTCATGGGCATATATGAACTTTGTCCTGAGATTCAGTGGGGCTCTCTGCTCATTTCCCTGCCCTTCTACATCATTATTTTTTAAAAACCTACTTCATTATAATCCAAAAATTAAAACAGCCTAACCCAAAAAAGAAGGTGGGGGAAACTAAATCATCAATGAGATCAATGCTGTAATAAGAGGTCAAAAGACCACAGGGGCACAGTAACTTAGTAGGCTACCGAGGTCAGAGAAGGCTTCATAGAAGAGGTTACATTTCGGTGAGCTGCAGTGGCTCATGCTTGTAATCCCAGCACTTGGGGAGGCTAAGGCGGGTGGATCACGTGAGGTCAGGAGTTTAAGACCAGCCTGGCCAACATGGTAAAACTACTAAAAATACAAATATTAGCAGGGAGTGGTGGCATGCGCCGGTAAACAGTCCCAGCTACTTGGGAGACTGAGGCAGCAGAGTCACTTGAACCCGGGTGGCAGAGGTTGCAGTAGTCGAGATCATTCCACTGCACAATAGCCTGGGCGACAGAATGAGACTCCGTCTCAAAAAAAAAAAAAAAGAGGTAATATTTGAACTGTGCCTTAGAGGATAAGGCAGAGAGAGAAGGGAGGGAGGCATTCCAGACTAAAGTTAGCAGGTGCAAAGACAGGGAAGGGAAAGAGCTTGGCTGTTCTGGGAATGGCAAGTACTTTGGTGTTGATGGAGGACGGAGTGATAGCTAGCTCTGTACATCAACAGGAGAGAAACTGGGCTGAAAGACAGGGCAGAGGTCAGTACAAGACCCAACTGTGGCATCAGGTTTCAAAGCAGATTCCCTCGGGCACATCTTCTCCCCCTCCATGGTAGGAATGTTCCTGGCATTTCCCCTGCCTGTCCCTAACCCTCTAAAGGAGTCGGCTCTCTCTCAGCAAACCCTTCCTGGGACCCCAGGCCGTCTCACCGGTCCTGAAGTTCAGCCTTCTCCAGATCCCCTTGACTCTTCAGCTGTATTAACTCCTGGCTCCTTTCATGGGCTTCCTTCTCCAGCTCCTGGGTCTTGGCTAGTAGCAGCAGCAGCTGGGCTGGCTCCCGCCCATCCATTCTTCCAGATCCGTTGGGTTCCCGAGACTGTGCTCCCACAGTCAAGCGCAGACAACAGGTCAACAGGGACCCCGAAAGCCTCACATGCTCAGCTTTTAGCTCCGTCAAATCTCTGAGTACAAGCAAGGAAAACAGCAGACTCCACTAAGAACCAGGGAAGGAGTGTGGTGATCAGGCCCAGTGAAGCCTGAGAAGCAGGGCTAGGAAAAATCATCTGCTTCCAACACCACCAACTCCCCCACCCCCATAGCTGATGCCACTTCTATAGCAGCCCACTGTTATTAGTCCAGAATTGGTGGGGGCAAACCTCCTCCATTCTTTTCCCCACACTGACCTGTCAGTAGCTGACTTCATTTCCAGGAAGTGGCGTCGGAATGTCACCACCTCCCGCCATAGACTGAGAAGGCGACCGTGCTCCCCTTTCAGGTAGCCCTTGAAGAACTGTGTGTTCAGAAACACAGGTCATACCCAAAGGCAGAGGGCTATCTTTTGCCAACACAAGAGTCTTGGATTCCTCCTGACTACTGAGGAAAGGAAGGAGTGACTTACAGGAGATAGTTTATGAACGGGTATCTATCCAGGTTATGCTGAAGGGTTTAATGAAGTTGGCAGTGGGATTCGAGAGGTCAGAGAGCCTAGGATGGTATATTGCCTTCCTCTGGGCCAGATTAGAAAAGGATACACAGTAGCTGCTTAACAAATGGGATCTATTACCACAGACTTTTCTAAGGAGGAGTCAATGATATACATAAACCACTGAGCACAAAGCAAAAATGCAGGAAACATTTGTTTCCTTCAGCTGGGACCTGAAAATTCCCCAGGGCCCATAACTGCTCTTTCTTTCCCATTCAGTTTCATATCTACCTCTTTAGCATCTAGATATGCAAGACCTCCAGACCAGGAGTCAGTAAGCTTTCAGATCCATTGAAAACCTAAGCTCATCACTGCTGCAGGAAGAGTTGCTATGAGTGTCATGCTACCTCCCAACAGAACCTAGACTAGGCAGGTAGTAGCAGGTCTAAGCTGAAGGCCCAAGAAGGGTGAGGCTGCCAGCATGCACAGGTAAGGATGGTCAGGGACTTTAACAGCAACAGCTCAGTTTCCATCCAAGTCCTGAAGTTAACCCCTTCCAGTACTGACCAGGGCAGCATCCAGAATGCACAGCCTTCCTCTCGCAGTTCCAGTCCCCATTCTTCCTACCTCCTGCTCCATCCGCCACTGGCTCTCCTTCCTCATTAGCTCATCCCGGGCCCGGCTCCAGTCCACTGTCAATTTTTCCACATCTTCCCTAAGGGCTTTATTCACCACGTCAGCTTTTTCCATGTGCAGTCGAAGCTGGGTGTTCACCTCTGCTAGACTCTCACACCTGCACTGGGGAACGGTAAAAGCGGGTACAAAATAAAGGTCTGGTCCAACACTTGGACCTCCTGGGAGTAAGATGGCAACCACTGAAATTTTCATTGCAGGAATTAGAGGGCTATGGCTGAAGTCCATGGCTCTAATCCACATTAGCCCTCAGGGCAGAGGTTTCCCATCAGCCTTTTCCACCAACTGGCCTATCACCCAGGTCAGAAAGTTTAGGGTCCATCACCTCTGCTGCTCCTCCTCCAGTCGGACCAGCAGCTCATCCAGGTTTGGTTCCTCCACATTTTCCCATCTCTGGGGGATTGGTCCCTGCGCCAGACAGAGACAAGCCTTAATTACCTCCAAAGAGAACATCACTCGGACCAGTTCCCTGAGGCTCCCTTCCATGACAGTCCATTTTCTTTTTATTCTTTCTCCCCTTTGTTAGCAATATGCTTCTCTTCTCAATCACTGCATCCCTCACTCCAAAAGTAAAATGATGACCTCTCCTGAAAGACGGCCTTCGGTAGCAAAAAGAATCTTCGGCCGGGCGCGGTGGCTCAAGCCTGTAATCCCAGCACTTTGGGAGGCCGAGACGGGCGGATCACGAGGTCAGGAGATCGAGACCATCCTGGC
Source organism: Macaca nemestrina (assembly GCF_043159975.1). Taxonomy (NCBI): domain Eukaryota; kingdom Metazoa; phylum Chordata; class Mammalia; order Primates; family Cercopithecidae; genus Macaca; species Macaca nemestrina. The sequence goes on from NC_092139.1 coordinate 29,402,305, forward strand.
TAACACGGTGAAACCCCGTCTCTACTAAAAAATACAAAAAACTAGCCGGGTGAGGTGGCGGGCGCCTGTAGTCCCAGCTACTCGGGAGGCTGAGGCAGGAGAATGGCGTAAACCCGGGAGGCGGAGCTTGCAGTGAGCTGAGATCCGGCCACTGCACTCCAGCCTGGGCGACAGAGCGAGACTCCGTCTCAAAAAAAAAAAAAAAAAAAAAAAAAAAAAGAATCTTCAACCTAAGAAGTGATATATCTTTCACTAATGGCCTTAACTTCCACTATACTAATTGTTTGACCTTGGGAAGTGACTTAACTTCTTTCATTTTTTTTTTTCTGGAGACGGAGTCTCGCTCTGTCACCCAGGCTGGAGTACAATGGCATAATCTCAGCTCGCTGCAACCACTGCCTCCCAGGTTCAAGTGATTCTCCTGCCTTAGTCGCCCAAGTAGTTGAGATTACAGGCACCCACCACCATGCCTGACTAATTTTTCTATTTTTAGTAGAGACGGGGTTTTGCCATGTTAGCCAGGCTGTTCTTGAATTCCTGGCCTCAAGTGATCCACCCACCTCAGCCTCCCAAAGTGCTGGGATTACAGGCATGAGCTACCACACCCAGCATGGGAAGTCACTTAACTTCTTGGAGCTACAGTGTCTCCAGCTACAAAATGAAAGTGATATCATTCCCTTCAGAAAGTTGCTGTGCAGGTTAAGAGACACAATTACAGATGCTCCTTGACTTATGCTGGAATTTCATCCCATAAACCCATCATAAGTTGAATGTAAGTTAAAGATGTGTTTTCAACTTATGACATTTTCTTTTTTTCTTTTTTTTTTTTTGAGATAGTCTAGCTCTCTTGCCCAGGCTAGAGTGCAGTGGTGCAATCTTGGCTCACTGCAACCTCTGCCTCCTGGGTTCAATGATTCTCCTGCCTCAGCCTCCCGAGTAGCTGGGATTACAGGCAGGCACCATCATGCCTGGCTGATTTTTTGTATTTTTAGTAGGGATGGGGTTTCACCATGCTGGCTAGGTGGGTCTTGAACCCCTGACCTCGTGACCCACCCACCTCAACCTCCCAGAGTGCTGGGATTACATAGGTGTGAGCCACTGCGCCAGGCCAACATTTTTTTCAACTTATATTTTCAACTTAACAGTGAGTTTGGGCCGGACGCAGTGGCTCACATTTGTAATACCAGCAGTGGGAGGATTGCTTGAGTCTAAGAATTTGAGACCAGCCTGGGCAACATAGAGAGACCCTGTGTCTACAAAAAATAAAAAAATTAGCCAGGTGTGGAGGCATGTATCTGTAGTCCCAGCTACTTTTTGGGAGGCTGAGGTGGGATGATCGCTTAAGCCCAGGAGGCTAAGGCTGCAGTGACCCGTGATTGCACCAGTGCACTCCAGCCTGGGCGACGGAGTAAGAAGACTCTGTCTCAAAACAACCAACCAACCAACCAAACAAAAACCAACCAAACAAGCAAACAAAACAACCCCAAATAATGGGTTTATCCAGATGTAACCCCATCATAACCCAAGGAGCATACTGAATGCACATAGCTTTCACACCATCATAAAGTTGAAAACTTGCAGCAATCCTAAGTTGCAGGGGACCATCTGTATGAGACAGTGCCTCATGCTGCCTGGCCTGCATTGAAGGTGCTCAATAAGTTTTGGTTCTTTCCTTCCTCTGAGAGAACTTTTCTGAGGAAAATGTGAGTAGGTACTGAGAGGGAGCTGGAACAAAGGCAAATAAATGGGTTTTTCAAAGCCAGTTCTAATAGCACAGACATCCCTTTGCTACAATGTGCTCTAGGCTCGCAAAGGCCTGCATCTAAGACAAACACTGACACCTGCTGGGGGAAACATGCACTTCTTCCCACTAATCCCACACTCCTTCCAATCTAATTTACATTTTGTCCTTTGAGAACCAAGGGTTGGAATCTGACAGGCCAGTTAGGTCCAATGAAGATATCAGTGTGATAAACCTCTCAGAGGCTGAGAAAGAGAGACTTCTACCAAACACCTCACTTGTACACTCCAACCTCCCTCAGTGAACAAATGAAACCTAACAAGTATATTCACTGAGGACCCAAGGGGCACACAGAGCTCAGCCTCACTCACTCCAGTGGCTTCCAGCCGCTTCTCCAGCTCTTGGCACCAGCTCCGGTACTGCAGCACCTGTGGCAAAAAGAACAGGCCCTGGGCAATGAACACAGCTGGCACAAACAGCCCAAAGCAAAGGCCCCTGAGGATCTTAGGCAAACTTGCTATGAACAGGGAAACTGGGTGGTGACAGTAAGGTAAGGCCATAACATCTTATAGTTTCTATTTGGGCATTTTTTTCTTTTTTGAGATGGAGTCTTGCTCTGTCTCCTAAGCTGGAGTGCAGTGGCGCAATCTTGGCTCACTGGAACCTCCGCCTCCCAGGTTCAAGTGATTCTCCTACCTCAGCCTCCCGAGTAGCTGAGATTACAGGAACATGCCACCACACTCAGCTAATTTTTGTACTTTTAGTAGAGACAGGGTTTTGCCATGTTGGCCAGGCTGGTCTCGAACTCCTGACCTCAGGTGATACAGCCACCTTGGCCTCCCAAAGTGCTGGGATTACAGGCATGCGCCACCGCGTCTAGCCTTATTTGGGCATTTAAATAACACTTTCTATATAAGCGAGACTCCATCTCAAAAATAAATAAATAAATAATACTTTCTATATGCCTTTTATATCATAGAGGCAAAATCATGGGCTTTGGCTCTAGACTAGGTGAGGAAACCTGGATAACTAACTTAACCCTTGTGAATTTCATCTTTAAAAGAGAAATATTAGTCGAAAGTAGTGGTGCACACATGTGGTCCCAGATACTCGAGAGGCTGAGGCAGGAGGATTGCCTGAGCCCAGGAGGTTGAGGCTGCAGTGATCTGTGATCATACCACTGCACTCTAGCCTGGGCAACAGAGCAAAACCCTATCTCAAAAATAAAATAAAATAAAATAAAATAAAATAAAATAAAATAAAATAAAATAAAATAAAATAAAAAGGATACAATACATACCTCATGGAACAGTTGTGAGCATCAAAAGAGAAGCTGTACATGAAAGCTAGAAGGTCTGGGTCTTATCTCACCAAGCTAGATGTAGGCCAATCCCACCACAAGGCTCTGCCTCCTACAACCCTTATCTCATCTCAGCACCCAGCTCTGGGGGTTGTTCTCTTTCCCCTCCTCAAAAGGGCAGCTGCCTCACCTTGGCCTGCAGCTTCCTCACAAGGGTTGCTTGTCTCTGCTGGGCCTCCTGGGAGTTCTTCAGCTTCCGCCAGGAGGCTGCCTGATTCTCCACCATCTGCTGCTGTAGTGCCAGCACCTGCTCTTCCAGCACCAGCTGCAGTGACTGGGGCTTCATGTTGTTCAACCCAGGGTTTCTTGTCTCCATGAGGGCACCAGGTGGCAGGCCCACAGGTCCCTAGGTAGCCAGAGGGTGTTCACGTCCAGCAGAGTCTCTAACCATTGCCATGCCACTTCAACCTCCTCTTGAACTGGGGACCAAAGCACATAGTCAAATTGAAAGGACTGTTCTTGTACTATATACAAGACTCCTCAGAACCTTTAAAATACTAAAAGGGACCCTCATCTCTGAATGGCACTATGATGAGCAGCATTCCCCAAATTTAACTGACCATGAGACAAGCTCACAGGACTAGTTTCTCCTGGCATGCCTTTCGGAACTCTGCACTAAACCAAGAGCTCCTGGTTTATCACTGCATCCTTAGTTGCTGGCACAGTGGCTCACAAACCCTTGTTGAATGAATTGCTGAAGGCGTTCTTAATCTAGCAGGGGAAATAGGCACAAACAATTACAATACATACAATGTGGCATGTGAAATAATAAGATGGTATGAGAAAACAAAGGAAGAGAACTTAACCCAGCCCAGGGGTGCTGTGAACTGAGTGAATCATCATCATTGTTAACACTTGCTGAGTGCTTCTGGAGTGCTGTTGCTTTAAGTACTTTACATGCATTACGTCATTTTGTTTTTACAAAAATCTTGAAACCTTCCAATGCCTTCCCATTACACTTCACCAAACGTACTATTATAACTCTTTATATATAGATGAGGAAACTGGGGCTTTAAAAGGTTAAAAAACTTCTGCCAGGGCCGGGCGTGGTGGCTCATGCCTGTAATCCCAGCACTTTGGGAGGCCGAGGCAGGTGGATCACAAGGTCAGGAGTTCAAGACCAGCCTGGCCAACATGGTGAAACCCCGTCTCTACTAAAAACACAAAAAATTAGCCGGGCATGGTGGCAGTCTCCTGTAATCCCAGCTACTCGGGAGGCTGAGGCAGGGGAATTGCTTGAACTGGGAGGTGGAGGTTGCAGCGAGCTGAGACCATGCCACTGCACTCCAGATTGGGCGACAGAGCACGACTCCATCTCAAAAAAAAAACAAAAAACAAAAAACAAAAAAAACTTGTGCCAGGCCACACAGCTGGCATGCGGTTGATGAGAGATTTGAACACAAGTAATCTATCGGACAAAGAAAAGGAGTGGCAGGCATTTCAGGCAAGGGATCCAAAAGAGAGAAGGAACCAGTAGCAGCAGGATGGCCAAACACCCTCACCCACCAGGAGCTGGGCTGAAACAGGGCAATGGGCCACCACAGGCAGAGGCGGCCAGCCTAACGGTGAGCTTCAGAGATACCCAGGACAGGGGAAGGCATGGTGGTAGAGTTCTGGGTGCTATTCCAAGGTCTGCCTCCAATGGGCTCTGTGACCTCAGATGTGCTACTTCCCTTTCAATTTCCTCATCCAGAAATGAGGGCATCATGACCTCTGAGTTACTTAGGCCTCTAAAACACACAATTATCCCACAACCTGGGCCAGGGGAAGAGTTCTCTCATTTTATTAACCCTAAGACTCTCACCAGCAGGGCTAAGGAATATCTGTATTTTCAACTACCTATCAACAAAATGGTATATACAGCGAATGCAAACCTAACATCTGCACATACAGTAGAAATTTCAAGGGCCCCAAATCCCTTTAATGCACCAAACTATTGATTTTCCACATCCTGGCTCAAATGCCATGTCCTATCATGTCCTCCCAGATGAACCCAGAAAGAGTTAATCACTTTTATAGCTATATACACAGAGAGAATACATATGTTCTGATGTCTACTCTACATCTTATCATCATGGTCTATTTTCTCTGCTAATCCGTAAGTGCCTCAAAGGAAGGAGCTGTCTAATTCATTGTAAGTTGTCAACAATGTCCAATGAAGAAATCCATGTGAGCCTCACCCCTGGCAGAGCTAAGCCTTGGGCCAGAGATGACAAATCAGGGCCCTGCTAGCACTTTTCAGCCATTGTGTGGCCCATACAATAGTTTTTAAGCATTCAAATTAGGTGCCGACATTTATCACTGGGAGAAAGTACATAAAATCCATATTTCTGGTTCCTTTGGAAAATCAGAATACCTAGTGACGCTTGACCCGTATTTCAATAAGGCAACAACTAGTGGCACAGTTGAATAGTGCCTGCCCCTTTAGACAGGGCACGTGCTCCGCACAGTTGAACAGCGCCTGCCCCCTTTAGACAGGGCGTGTGCTCTCCAGTTCATCGTGGCCTCCCCATACACACACCGATTCTCTCCCTCACAATGATAGCATATTTCAGTTGTCATTTATCATTGCAACTGTGCTATTGTTTCTGTTATAGTAGCACTATAGAGGAAAACTCAGCTTACTAATTTACATTACCTCCTGAACAACCGAAGATACTTGAGTTTGCAAAGCCTGTACTAGGCAGTAAGGAAAGTGCATAAAGTAAGAACAGAATGGCACCAATAAAGGTTTGGTGGCACCAGTACTCCAGGCCTCTTCTTAGCCTACGAACCAGGGTAATACAACCTTTCCCCATACTATGACACCCTCCTTTTCAGCCTTTTTGCCAAGGCTGTGTGACCAACTCACCATGGTACTATGAAATGCTGGCTCTATTGAGTGCAATGAAGCTCAATCCCTCTCTGCTGGTTGGAGGCACAGACTTTCCAGGAAATGGTTCTCTTATCCCAGGATTTCTGCCAACAACTCTACCTACAATAATGTAGATCCAAGTTACTTCAAGGGAACTGAGGAGTCTTCTCTCCTAGTACTGTGAGGGCTGAGCCAGGCTTTTGCATGCAGTGGGAGTTTATGAGGCCCTAAAGGCCCCTCACACTTTGTTGAATCCCTATCCCAAAACATTAGGTTGAACCATAAGAAATTGCTAATATTATTCTATTATTATTATTATTAGAGAAACGATCTAGCTGTCACCCAGGCTGGAGTACAATGGTGCAATCATAGCTCACCGCAGCCTCAAACTCCTGGGCTGAAGGGATCCTCCAGCCTCAGCCTTCAGAGGAGCTGAAGGTGTGTGCCACCAAGCCATTTTTTTTTTTTTTTTTTTTTCCGGTAGAGACAAGGTTTTGCCTTGTTGCCTGAGCTTGTCTCAAACTCCTGGTTTCAGGCAGCCACCCTCTGGCCCAAGCCTCCCAAAGTGCTGGCATTATGGGTGTGAGCCACCAAGCCCAGCCTCACCCATTATTTTTTACCTACAAAAATGGCAATTTCACATAGTTCAACCTAATATCTCTAATAAGCAGTCCTGCCACACATAGTTCCATGAATTCTCATTAAGTTTTCTTTTAGGATATGGCTGTCAGTAACTTGCAAACATGATTTGGCAAGGTAGTATTAGTAATACTTCAACAAATAAATGAAATTATATTAGAATTATATAATTACTTTAGCAAATAATTAAAAAATTATAAAGCTATTTAGAAATTTAGTCCAACCCCCCTCATCTTGCAGATAAAGAAACTGAGGCTTGTAGAGATAAAGCAACTTCATTTTGTTTATATTTTTATATGCCCCAGTTATCTCAAAAAATGATTTGCATGGCCAGGCGCAGTGCCTCATACCTGTAATCCCAGCACTTTGGGAGGCTGAGGCGGGCAGATCACTTGAGGTCAGAAGTTCGAGACCAGCCTGGCCAACACTGTCCAGCCTGGGCGACAAGAGCAAGACCCCATCTCAAAAAAAAAAAAATAAATAAATAAAAAATATTTGCATTATAGCAAATGTACCATACTAAAAGGGAAGACGGTGCAGGGTGTACAGGAACTCTCTGTACCATGCAATTTTTCTGTAACCCTAAAATTGTTGTAAAAAATAGTTTAAAAAAAGATTTTGTTTTTTAAAACCAAAACAATCCTCATAAAACTAAAATTTATTAAAACGAATAAAAGGGAAGTGACAGAGAAAAATTATCTCAGGAATCTTTCTGAAATTCAGATTTAATTCTGAGCTTCCTCAAGACACAGTTCAGCATCCTTTTATGAACACACGCGGGATCAGATCTGCTAGGAATAAACTAGCAGAGCCCCCAAAGGGAAGGTAAGTTTCAACGTGCCTGAGAAAGGGAAAAGAGCAGTAGCTGGCAAATTGTAACAAACTGGATTACATTCAAATAAGATAATGAGTGTCTCTGTACTTCTAAGCTGTAAACCACTGAGCCAATGTTATCGTTACTGCAGGAAAAGGGAAAAGATTCTTTGGTACATTAATTTATCCCATAAACACTCATGAATTTCAACTCAGTATCAGGAGTCTGCCACGGTGGTACAGAAATGAACAAGACCTACCTTCCTACTTTTGCTAAGAATCAGACGGGGAAGACAGTACCCTTACTAAAGACCAATAGCCACCTGTGAACCTGGAGTGGAAAGTGACAGAAGAGGGAGATAAATTATGTATTTGGTCCTCTCTCATCCAAAATACTACAAAAGGAGTATTTAAATAAAGTTTACAAGAGAAGCAACACCACCACCTAAACTTGGAATAGAGGCATAAATGCTACAAGGACTAAGATGCAGAATGGTATTAAATACAATTTGTCACTTAAAGCAAAAACTGAAAAATATTTGAGGACACAAACATTGTATTTATTGAAAAAGAAACTACAGTATAGACATTTGTGTACAGAGACAATTTGTTTCTTATTCTTGAAAACAAAAAAACCAAATTACCATGCAGCTCCTTATTTAAATCTCATGTGGGGCCTTTCTCTCTTGTTCTCCTCCAACCTCTGGCCTCTCCCACTCAGTCTCCTTTGCTGCCTTTTCTCATCTCCCCAATATCTGAAGTTTGGAAACCCCAAGGCTTCAGACCTCTTCTCCATCTCCATTCATTTCCAAGGTAATCTGATCCAGTGTTTTGTTTTTTGAGACAGGATCTGGCTCTGTCACCCAGGCTGTAGTGCACTGGCATGATCTCAGCTCACTGCAACCTCTGCCTCCCCAGTTCAGGTAATTCTCATGTCTCAGCCTCCCGAGTAGCTGGGATTACAAGCATGTGCCACCACGACCAGCTAATTTTTTTGTATTTTTAGTAGAGACAGGGTTTCACCAAGGCAGGAGGATCTCTTGAGGCCAGGAGTTCAAGACCAGCCTGGGCAACACAGGGAGATTCCCACCTCTAAAAAAAAAAAAAAAAAAGGCCAGGCGCAGTGGCTCTAGCCTGTAATCCCAGCACTTTAGGAGGCTGAGACGGGCGGATCACAAGGTCAGGAGATCGAGACCATCCTGGCTAACACGGTGAAACCCTGTCTCTACTAAAAAAAATACAAAAAACTAGCCAGGCGAGGTGGCAGGCGCCTGTAGTCCCAGCTACTCGGGAGGCTGAGGCAGGAGAATGGCGTAAACCCGGGAGGCGGAGCTTGCAGTGAGCTGAGATCCGGCCACTGCACTCCAGCCTGGGCGACAGAGCGAGACTCCGTCTCAAAAAAAAAAAAAAAAAAAAAAAAATTGCTGGTTGTGTGGCATGCACCTGTAGTCCCAGCTACTTGGGAGGCTGAGGTGGGTGGGCTACTTGAGCCCAGGAGTTCGAGGCTGCAGTGAGCCGCGATCACACCACTGCACTCCAGCCTGGGACAAAATGCTCTCTCAAATAAATAAATAAATAAATAAATAAATAAATAAATAAATATCACCTCTCCACATAACACTGGTACTTTTATTTACCTTACCATGCTTTTTCTGTCCCTATCTAATTATTATGTAATATACTTACCAAAATGCAGATTCCACAAGCACAAAAGCATTGTTTTACTGAATGCTGTCCCAGCTCCTACCTAAAACACAGCCTGCTTTATAATAGATGCCCATTATTACTGACTATTATAAGACATTAGATCACATGATCCATATTATCACCAATGGTCTTACAAAATGCTAATAGCTCTATTACCTATCTAAAAACCAAAAAACAGACTGAGTGTGGTGGCTCACACCTGTAATCCCAGCACTTTGGGAGGCTGAGTTGGGCAGATCATTAGAGACCAGGAGTTCGAGACCAGCCTGGCCAACATAGCAAAACCCCATCCCTCCTAGAAATACAAAAATTAGCCGGGCATGGATGGGCACCTGTAATCCCAGCTACTCAGGAGGCTGAGGCGGGAGAATCGCCTGAACCTAGGAGACAGGAGGTTGCAGTGAACCAAGATTGCACCACTGCACTCCAGCCTGGGTGACAGAATGAGACCGCGTCCCCCCCCCAAAAAAAAAAAAGTAGGGGGAGGGATATAACTTATACCTTGGTCAGTGGCAGAGCAATGACTGAACCCCAGCCTGATTCCAAATTCTACTCTCTGCATTACATTAGCTGCTAAAGCATGGACATTACATTACCTAAAGCCATGGACTACGAACTCACAGCTTTGTGAGGGGCACTTCTTAAATAGGAATAATGACACCTATGTCTGCAGCTTTCTGATCAAAAAGGAGCAAAGAAAGGTAGAACTAAAAGAACAGAGGGCGTACCAGTAGCCTTGGTTTTGTTGTGACCTCTATAAATTTGGGAACACCAGTTCTCCTTTCTAAGCCTTCTCAGGAAAATGCTGATTACAATCCTAGCCTCCAATAACTCCCGAGGCCAAAGTAAAGATCAATTCAAGAAACATTCATTAAACCCAAAGGCAATCTAGTCAAGTTATCAAATGCCCTGGGGACAGTTTCCCAGCTCCATCCACTTATTAGTTGTGGGACTCCCAGAAAATTACTTTTTCTAATGTACCTCAGTTTCTTCATGGGTAAAACGTGAAGATACAGAAAGATCTCACCCCACAGGACTGTTGGAAAGATTAAATAGGCCTTTGGCCCAGCGCGGTGGCTCATGCCTGTAATTCCAGCACTTTGGGAGGCCGAGGCGGGCGGATCACCTGAGGTCCAGGAGTTTGAGACCAGCCTGGCCAACATGGAGAAACCCCGTTTCTACTAAAAATATAAAATTAGCCGGGTGTGGTGGCGCATGCCTGTAGTCCCAGCTACTCGGGAGGCTGAGGCAGGAGAATCGCTTCAACCCGGGAGGCGGAGATTGAGGTGAGCTGACATCGCGCCATTGCACTCCAGCCTGGGCAATGAGCGAAACTCCGTCTCTAAATAAATAATAAATGGGCCCTTATGTGTAATGCATTCAGTAGCACCTGACAATTTGTGACCATTCCGTACAGTGAGCCACGACTATTATCACGTGCTAGGCCCTGGGATCTACAGATGAAAAAGGCAAGGCATAACATCTAACGAAGGAGCTTACGATGTCAACAAGGGGCAGGGAAAGTAACTCGGTGCAGCGAGTGCAAAAACCGAGAAGCGAATGCAGCTGCGCCTGGAGAAGGAGGCGGCGAAGTGATACTTCAGCAGGGTCCTGAAGAATGGGAGCTCCAGAGTTGGGTGGCAAGTGGGACTGGGCTCTGGGATAGATCACGTGCAAAGCCGCCAGGACACAGACAGCGAGAGGGGCGGGAGGGCGGGAGAGCGCGGCGCCTCGCCCTCTCAACCCGGGACTGGGGCTACTGGACACGAGGGTCGGGATGCTCTCCTTCGGCGCCGACTGGAGCTTAGCGTACTGGTGGCAGCAGGAAGCTGAGGCAAGCGGGCCCCGACCCTAATGACGCGTCCCAGCCCCTCTCTGGGCCTAGGGTTCCCCGCCCGGGTAACAAGAGGCCGCTGCGCGAACGGGATTCCCTCAGGCGCCCTAGACGGGCAGGTCTCTGGGCCTCGGACGGTTAACCCGAGCACCTCCCGCCTGCCCCTGAGGCCCCACCTCACCACGCTCGGCTCCAGCAGACGCCCGGCTAGTTGCTCAGCGCTGGAGCTGCGGCAGCCTCTGCTAAGGCCCCGCCGGGGACGGGGGCGGGGCCCGCCCCCCAATCTCCCGCCCTTTGGGAGGGGCCCGCCCCGCCAAGTCCTGCACCTATAGGCAGACTGCGCCGGCGCAGGGCCTCCCGCCATATTGGGTATTGGCAGCCGACTTACTAGAGAGGCCCTGAAGGAAAGGGAGTATTATTTTGAGAATTATAAGATCCCTCGCCAGAAATGAGGACGGTCAGGGTCTCTGGATTCGCGAAAGGGATATTTCGGAAGCAGAGAAGAAAAATTGCCCTCAATCGTCTCCCTTTAGGCTTCAGTGTTATATATAGCGCATGTGCAAGGTCACCTGGTTCTAGGTGCGCCTGCGCACAGCTCCACCTACAAACCAGACTACAATTCCAACTGCGCGAGAAACAAAGGGGCTTGCTGCCACTGGTTGGCGATTAAACTGGCAGCGCGACCAGTTTCTGAGGGTTTTTCACCTTGCTGCTCAGACGCTCCCTGCAGCTTCAGGCAGCATAACACTTACAGGCGAGTTACTTACTCAGCACTCGGTTTTGTCTACATGTCTGCACAGAGTGTTACCTTTACCTGACTTCATCCGTCCCGGAGCTGCAGTTTGTCTGCTTAAGCCTGACTTCTAGAGAACTTTTTCTTCCCTGTAGGACCCATGCGTTATTCCCTTAGCATTTTGTGTATACATTTTTTTTTTTTTTTTGAAATGGAGTCTTGCTCTGTCGCCAGGCTGGAGTGCAATGGCACGATCTCGGCTCACTGCAACCTCTACCTCCCGGGTTCAAGTAATTCTCCTGCCTCAGCCTCCCGAGTAGCTGGGACTACAGGCGCCCGCCACCACGCCCGCCTAATTTTTGTATTTTTAGTAGAGACAGGGTGTCACCATGTTAGCCAGGATGGTCTCCATCTCTCTTGACCTCGTGATCTGCCCGCCTCGGCTTCCCAAAGTGCTGGGATTACAGGCGTGAGCCACCGCGCCCAGCTACGTGTATGAATTGTTAATGCACTTTCTTAGAGTTGTAAACTCCATTTACCTGCCTCACTCTTGCAGTCAGTGGTTCTCAATTTTTAGTAGGAATTAAAAACAAAACTGGTAAATGCAGACTCTTGGATTCCACCCCCAGAGAATCCGTAAACCGGGGGTGGAGTCCAGGAATCTGCATTTTAGAAAGTACCCAGGGCGATTCTGATACATGGGGAACATGTTTTAGGAAGCACTGCATGAGATTGTGAGCTTGAGCGTAGAGACTGTAATTTGGTCATCTGACTATAGCGCTCAGCACAAGGCCTGGTACAAAATAGGTGCTCAATAAGTGTTGAGTGAATGGATGAATGAGTGGATAGCTCGAGTAAAACAGCAAGGCTTTAGGTTAATCCACAGCCAAAGGTAATCTGAGAAAGGAACACTTAAAAGCTATATTTTATCTTTCTCCTGTAAGAACACAAAAAAGATCTTAATAGCTGATTTGAGGAATAGAGAAAGTGGAGAGTAAAAGGGGAAGGAAGGACACAGATTCTGAAAGGCAAACTAGAGAGGGGAAAAGGAACATCTCCAGTCACTAGACAGAGAAAACGATGCAAAGAAGCAGTGGTGTGGGATTCCATCCTAAGGGAATAATCGCACAACAGGCATTATGCATGAATGTTCAGTGCAACAATATTTGAAATAGAAATGAAACAATCTAAATGTTATGCACATCAAGCTCTTTTCTGCCTCAGGGCATTTGCATATACTCTGCCAGCTACGGAGACCACTTTTCCCCCAGCTCTTGGCCTAGCTGGTACCTTCCTGTCCTTCAGGTCCCAGTTTAAATGATACTTCTTCAACTAGGTCTTCCCTGACCATACTGTCTAAAGTAATACCTTGTATTTTCTAGGGTAGTCTTCTGTTTCTTTTCTTTTTTTTTTTTTTTTTTTTTGGGACGGAGTCTTGCTCTGTCGCCCAGGCTGGAGTGCAGCAGTGCAATCTTGGCTCAGTGCAAGCTCCACCTCCTCAGTTCACACCATTCTCCTGCCTCAGCCTCCCGAGTAGCTGGGACCACAGGTGCCTGCCACCTTGCCTGGCTAATTTTTTTTGTATTTTTAGTAGAGACGGGGTTTCACCATGTTAGCCAGGATGGTCTTGATCTCCTGACCTCATGATCCACCTGCCTCAGCCTCCCAACATGTTGAGATTACAGGCGTGAGCCACCACGCCTGGTCGTATTCTGTCCGGAGCTGCACGCCCCGGCCATAGCGAGTAGTAGCTGACGATTGAAGACGCCTGAGCTATGTTCGTTTCCACCCCACACCTTCTCCCTATCTTTGCCTTTTTTCCCCTGTATTAATACCTCATAAAAGATGGCGCTCTTCCTGCTGCTTCTTCACCCATTTTTCCCGCGCCCGCGAAAATTACTACCTGACAGCGCAGGTGCAACATGACGTTCGACCAGAGAAACCAATACCTACTTGGTCACGCCCTCTGCGATGAGATCATCTCCGCCTCTGGCCCAACCCCTTTCCCTCCAAGTGTATATAAGGCACTGTATTACCGCCATTAAAGAAGACTTGATCAGAGTACTGTCTTGTCTCCATTCCTCGTATCTCTTGTTCCCCAAATTCCCACCCCCTCCTCCAGGGCCTGCTTCGACTATCCCGCGGGCCGGGAGACGTGGCGCCCGAACAGGGACCTGGAAACGAGGGACTCTGTGAGGAAGAGGACGCCAAAGGATGGTCGACCGCTAACAAAGACAAAAGGAATTAAACTGATCACCGCGGGAACCTGCCGCGTCAGGATCGAAGGTAAGTGAGGCGTCCGAAATGGGACAAGAATTAAGTCAACATCAAATATATGTAGGACAATTAAAAGAGGCTTCAAAGATACGAGGAGTAAAGGTTAAAGGTAATGACTTGTTTAAATTTTTTGATTTTGTAAAAGATATTTGCCCTTGGTTCCCACAGGAAGGAACTATTGATATCAAGGTATGGCGTAGAGTAGGGGATTGTCTTCAGGACTATTATAATACTTTTGGGCCAGAAAAAATTCCTGTGACCGTTTTCTCTTATTGGAACCTCATTAGAGATTTAATAGATAGGAAGGAGGTCGATTCGCAAGTCATGGCTGCGGTGGCTCAGACAGAGCATATTTTAAAGGTGAGCTCCTGTTCTAACCTTGCGGGGCCTCCGCAAGATACGGAGGAGGGTCTCATTTCCCTCGAGGGTGATTGTGGGAGTGGATCCCAGTGGATGTGCGGATGGCTGGGCGGGTCTTGCATGTTTGCAGTTTTTGTAAATTTGTCGAGTACCATCTGAAAATAATTATTACTATTCAGTGATTCTCAAGCTTTCTCAATTTTGGCAGTGTATATGAACCACCTGAAGATTGTATTTTAATTGGTTAAAACAATGGTTCTCATTGAGTTTCAGCCTTCAGTGTGCATGAAACTCACTTGGGAGGCTTGTTCAATCACAGCTTGCAGAGCTCTGCCCTCCAAGTTTCTGATTTGCTGCGTCTGGGGTGCAGACCATTATTTACTTATCTACCATGTACCCAGGTGATGAGGTTTTTGGTCTTGTAGGCATGCTTTGCGTTTACAAGATTTAAGAGCAGTAAATATCACTATGATCCTTATGGGTGCCTTACAACCAGGATTACCTTCACCGGTTGCGATTCCTCAAAAATATTTTAAAATCGTTATTGACCTTAAAGATTGCTTTTTTACAATTCCCCTTCACCCTGCTGACCAAAAAAGATTTGCCTTTAGTCTTCCATCTACAAATTTTAAACAACCAATGAAACGCTATCAATGGAAAGTCTTACCTCAGGGTATGGCTAATAGTCCTACCTTGTGTCAAAAATATGTAGCTGCTGCTATAGAGCCAGTCAGAAAAACGTGGGCACAAATGTATATTATACATTATATGGATGATATTTTAATAGCAGGAGAAATTGGCGAACAAGTCTTACAGTGCTTTGCTCAACTCAAACAAGAGTTAGCAGCAGCTGGACTACAAATAGCCCCAGAAAAGGTACAATTACAAGATCCATACACCTATCTTGGTTTTCAAATTAATGGACCCAAAATCATTAATCAAAAGGCCGTTATACGTCGTGATCATTTAAAAACTTTAAATGATTTCCAAAAATTACTGGGAGACATAAATTGGCTTCGACCGTACTTAAAACTCACTACAGGAGAGTTAAAACCTCTTTTCGATATACTAAAAGGAGACTCTAATCCAAAATCTCCCAGGTCCATTACTAAAGAAGCATTAATGGCACTCCAACAGGTAGAACATGCCATTGCAACACAATTTGTTACCAGTATTGACTATTCTCAGCCATTAATATTCCTTATTTTTAACACAACAATAACCCCTACTGGCCTATTTTGGCAGAACGATCCCATTATGTGGGTACACCTGCCCTCCTCCCCTAAAAAGGTTTTGTTGCCTTATTATGATGCCATAGCTGATCTAATTATCTTGGGAAGAGAAAACAGTAGAAAATACTTTGGAATAGAACCCTCTACCATTATACAGCCCTACACTCAATCACACATTCATTGGCTATTACAAAATACGGAAGCCTGGCCAATTGCTTGCGCTTCTTACACTGGCTCAATTGACAACCATTACCCACCTAACAAACTTATTCAATTTTGCAAACTTCATGCGTTTGTATTTCCCCATATTACCAGCAAAGAACCTCTCAATGACGCATTATTAATTTTCACTGATGGATCTTCCACAGGACTTGCCGCTTACACTTATAATAATGTAGTCGTTAAATTCCGGACCACTTATACATCAGCTCAGCTGGTCGAATTGCAAGCTATAATTGCAGCACTATCAGCTTTTCCTTGTCAGCCACTTAACATTTACACAGACAGCACCTATCTGGCTCATTCAATACCCCTCTTAGAGACCGTGCCTCAAATTAAACATATTTCAGACACAGCTGACCTATTTTTACAATGTCAACAACTTATTCGAAAAAGGACTACTCCCTTTTTTCTTGGGCATATTAGAGCACATTCAGGATTACCGGGACCTTTAACACAAGGTAACGCAACAGCTGACGCGGCAACAAAAATCATAGCCACAGTCACTACAGACAATTTGCAACAAGCACAAAAAGCACATGCCTTGCATCATTTAAACACCCAAACCTTAAGACTCATGTTTAAACTTACCAGAGAACAAGCTCGACAAATAGTTAAACAATGCGCCAACTGCATAACGTATTTACCTGTTCCCTATCTAGGAGTTAACCCTCGAGGACTCATCCCCAACGAAATTTGGCAAATGGACGTTACTCACCACTTAGAATTCGGTCAGCTAAAATATATCCATGTATGCATAGACACCTATAGTGGATTCGTCAGTGCAACTCTCCAAACAGGAGAGGCCACCAAACATGTCATAGCTCATTTATTACATTGCTTTTCTATTTTAGGAATACCCAAACAAATCAAAACAGACAATGGCCCTGGTTATATAGCCAAAACCTTTTTACAATTCTGTAATACCCTACAAATTAAACATACCACAGGTATTCCCTACAATCCCCAAGGACAAGGTATAGTAGAAAGAGCTCATCTGTCTTTAAAAACTGTTATCACAAAATTAAAAGGGGGGAGCTGGTACCCCGTGAAGGGTACCCCTAGAAACATAATCATGCCCTGTTTATCCTTAATTTTTTAAATTTGGACAGTCATGGAAAATCGGCTGCCGATCGTTTCTGGCATCCTGAATCTCAAAAACAGTTTGCAATGGTAAAATGGAAAGATCCACTTGATAATTCATGGCATGGCCCCGATCCAGTTTTAATCTGGGGAAGAGGCTCAGTATGCATCTTCTCACAAAAAAATGATGCAGCCAGATGGCTGCCTGAAAGATTGGTAAGACAAATAAATCATAACCATTGTCAGTCCAGGGAAGATAAATCTCCCTGAGAAGTTCTTTCCTTTTTGTTTTTCAGAAAATGAAGCCTAACATGAGATTCCTTTGGAGAATAATCGCTCTATATAACATAGTGACAGTCTATGCAGGTTTTGGTGACCCTCGTAAGGCAAGAGAATTATTACGAAAACAATACGGCCAGCCTTGTGATTGCAGAGGGGGGACAGGTATCTGAACCTCCGTCAGACAGAATCACCCAGGTGACTTGCTCGGGCAAGACAGCTTACCTAATGCCAGACCAGTCATGGAAATGAAAAGTGTTGTTTTTACGCCAACAAATCCGGAATCGTCAGAGATAAGATAAAGACTTTACAGGAAGAACTAGAAGAGCGCAGAAAAGGTCTGGTCGCTAATCCCTTGTGGACTGGACTCGATGGACTTCTCCCCTATCTCCTGCTATTTCTTGGTCCTTTACTTACTCTTCTACTCTTTCTCACTCTCGGGCCTATAATCTTTAATAAGCTTATGGCATTCGTCAGACAACAAATCGAGGCCTTCCAGGCCAAACCTATACAGGTCCATTATCATCGCCTTGAGATGACTGAAAATGGTGAGTCTTATTTGCCTTAATAAGACCACCTCCCCTGTGTGCTGAACTGGACAGTCAATGACGGGTAAGAGGACACTATCTCCATCGGAGCCTAAGACAGGAGGGCCGCCCTTGCTGCTGCCTTATCCCATGACGGGCCTAGAAGGTGGGGATGAGTTGACCCAACCTAAGACAGGCGCAGTTCCCGAGGGGTCGTTTTCTCATCATAAAATAATTAAAAGGGGGACCTGTCCGGAGCTGCACGCCCCGGCCATAGCGAGTAGTAGCTGACGATTGAAGACGCCTGAGCTATGTTCGTTTCCACCCCACACCTTCTCCCTATCTTTGCCTTTTTTCCCCTGTATTAATACCTCATAAAAGATGGCGCTCTTCCTGCTGCTTCTTCACCCATTTTTCCCGCGCCCGCGAAAATTACTACCTGACAGCGCAGGTGCAACATGACGTTCGACCAGAGAAACCAATACCTACTTGGTCACGCCCTCTGCGATGAGATCATCTCCGCCTCTGGCCCAACCCCTTTCCCTCCAAGTGTATATAAGGCACTGTATTACCGCCATTAAAGAAGACTTGATCAGAGTACTGTCTTGTCTCCATTCCTCGTATCTCTTGTTCCCCAAATTCCCACCCCCTCCTCCAGGGCCTGCTTCGACTATCCCGCGGGCCGGGAGAGTATTCTGTTTCTTTCATAGCACTTTCCATTTATTATTTTGTTTTCCTATTAACATTCCCTCCAAAATTTAAGCTTCGTGTGAATAGACTTATTCCTGGGATTTAGCACAGTCTCACATATATGGTAGGTATCAAATAAGTATCCATTGAATGAATGAATCAAGTCAGCCCTAGTGTTACAAAGTTTAATGACATAACATCCATTAGCAAACTAGACAATATATTTTAAGACTATGAGGAGTCGGCTGGGTGCGGTGGCTCATGCCTGTAATCCCAGCACTTTGGGAGGCTGAGGTCGGGAATTCTATACCAGCCTGACCAACAGGGAGAAACTCCATCTCTACTAAAAATACAAAATTAGCCAGGTGTGGTGGTGCATGCCTGTAATCCCAGCTACTCGGGAGGCTGAGGCAGGAGAATCACTCAAACCTGGGAGGCGGAGGTTATGGTGAGCCAAGATTGCACCATTGCACTCCAGCCTGGGCAACAAGAGCGAAAGCCCATCTCAAAAAAAAAAAAAAAGACTATGAGGAGTAAACAGATTTCAGACTACCAAGATATACCAAACCAAACAGTAATCTTTGATGTTTGTAAAGGGGGATTCATTCCCTTATTTATTCATTCACCCAGTGGACATTTATTGAGCATTGATTATGTTCTAGTATTGAATAATAATACAATGTAGTAAGGACAAGTTGGAAATCGTATTAAAACATAATAATGTAGTACAACTGGATATTATCTGAGCCAAAGCCCAAAGTGGAGTTAGCTGGTATGTGAAGCGGGGATAGGCAGGGGCAGGTGGGAATGGTTTTGGGATGAGACTTCCACCTCAGATCATCGGGCATTAGATTCTCATGAGTGTGTAAACTAGATCCCTCTCATGCACAGTTCTTAATAGGATTTGCCTCCTATGAGAATCTGATGCTGCTCCTGAACTGACAGGAGGTGGAGCTCAGGTGGTAATGCTTGCTAATCTACTCAACTCCTGCTGTGCTGCCAGGGTCCTAACAGGTCAAGACTGATAGTAGTCCGTGGCCCAGGGGATTGGAAACCCCTGCCCTAGTGATTCTGTAGGCATAAGAGTACACCACATCAGTCTTTACACATCCTGCAAATGGCTGGGAGGCGTGGCTCATGCCTGTAACCCCAGCACTTTGGAAGGCCAATACAGGTGGATCACTTGGGCCCAGGAGTTAGAGACCAGCCTAGGCAACATAGTTAGACCTTGTCTCTACAAAAAATCAAAAAATGAGGTGGGAGGATTGCTTGAGCCCAGGAGGTCGAGGCTGCAATGAGCTGTGATGGCCCTACTGCATTCCAGCCTGGGTGACAGGAGTAACACCCTCTCTCAAAAAAAAAAAAAAAAAAGGAAAAAAATGGAAAAAAACCACCACATTCTGCAAACTGCATGGAGCATTTGAAACGCACAAACAGGTGTTCCTACCCAACACCTGTCTTGGGGTCCAAGAGTCCTATAAAGACTTAAACCAGACAATTCAAGTCTGATCATGTTCAGACCTGTCTGATGAACCAGACTGGGGAGTTCTCAAAGGTGGCTGGATTGGAGGGAAAGACAATGGATCAGTTGAAAGAAAATCAACCCTGGTCCCTGCCAGGTGAGGGGAAGGGTTTCTTCCTTTACATCCTAAATTCCATCTCTAGAAATATGCCTTATACTCAAACCCTCTCTGAGGGCTATAATATGGATCTTTGCTACAACCAGCCTTGCTTGTTATTTATACATATTCCTCCTAGTCCATGCCAAGAGGCTGTCTGGGCTAACCGAATTAAAAAAAATATATATATATATATATATATATGTATATATACATGTGAAATTTCAAAGTGAGGTGCTAAATCACTGTACATATATATGTGTGTGTATATATATATTTTTTGTTTTTGTTTTTCTGTTAGTCTAAAATCTGTTTTAAAGTTCCTAAATCCCTTATCCCAATATAAAGGGGTCTGCAGGTGGAGGATAGATAATTTGTGTGGAGATATTTCTGGCTGTGAGTCCCCATTCCTCCTTGGGGAAGATTGAAAGGACATTACCTTTAACCACTCAAACCAAGTGACTGGGAGACGGGGCTTCCATGAGAATCTGAGATGCAGAATCCATACTATTGCAGTTAGGGAGTATCGTGACCAGGATATGCTTCCTGCCTGTGAAATCTAGCAAGAAGAGACAAGCCCGCTGGCTACTAGGTCCTGTTCAGCAGGGCTTCCTGGAGGTATAAAGGGACCCCAGGAAGAAGAAGCTAGACAAATGGCCATTAATAGATGCCTTTTCTAAGGGAACTGCAGGAGAGGGGCTGGTAGTGAACCCCTGAAGAGTGTATAAAAGCACCCCATGATGCTTTGATGATAGATAGAGATGGCTATAAACATCTGCGAGGCCCAGAAAGCATTAAGCCAGCTGTTACACTAGTTCAAAGAAGACTTTTCCCGCCCCCATCTTCCTCTCCATGTTAACATGGAGACATGTTGAGTGACTGAAGTGAGCTGAGGATGACAGAGGGGGAAAAATAGAGGGAAAAAAACCCAGCCATTTTCCTCTTTCTTTCTTGCTGCAAGGTAACGGTCTGGAGCACCAAAACGATAGTCTCTTGCTGCTGTTAATCTGAGTCCATTCTTTTTTTTTTTTTTTTTTTTTTTTTCAGAGTCTCACTTTGTAGCCCAGGCTGGAGTGCAGTGACACGATCTTGGCTCATTGCAACCTCCGCCTGCTGGATTCAAGTGATTCTCATGCCTCAGCTTCCTGAGAAGCTGGGATTACAGGCGCCTGCCACCACACCCAGCTAATTTTTTTTTTTTTTTTAGTAGAGATGGGGTGTTAGCAAGGCTGGTCTTGAATTCCTGACCTCAAGTGATCCACCCACCTTGGCTTCCCAAAGTGCTGGTATTACAGGCATGAGCCACCGCGCCTGGCCCATTCTGGTTTTTTTTTTTTTTTGGTTTTTTTTTTAGAAACAGAGTCTTGCTCTTTCACTCAGGTTGGAGTGCAGTGGTTTGATCATAGCTCACTGCAGCCTCAACTTCCTGGGCTGAAGCGATCCTCCTGGCTCAGCGTCCTGAGTAGGTAATACTATAGGCATGTGCCACCATTCCTGGCTAATTTGTTTAAAAAATTTTTTGTAGAGATGGGGACTCACTGTGTTGGCCAGGTTGGTCTTGAACTTCTGGCATCAAGCAGTCTTCCTACGTTAGCTTCCCAAAGTGCTGGGATTATAGGCTTGAGCTCCTGTGCTGAAGTTCCATACATTATTTTTAAAATATTGATTGGGCATCTATTATGTGCCAAAAGTTGAGCTAGACACTGGGAGGGACCCAAAGAACAATAATAAATGAACTCTGTCCAGAGCCTCTGTTCACAAACTCACATGACGGGCAAGCAAGTAAAGAAACAGGGAGCAGCTGACTGCACAGAGTCAGTGCCACTATGACTTGTTTGTGAAGGATAAAAACTCTAAAAGTAGCCAGGTGTGGTGGTGCACTACTGTAGTCCCAACTATTCCGAAGGGTCACTTGAGCCCAGGAGGTCGAGGTTGCAGTCAGCTATGTTCAGGCCACTGCACTCCAACCTGGGCAACAGAGCAAGACTCTGTCTCAAAAAAAAGAAAAAAATGCTAAGCAGATAAGCCAGGCATGGTGGCATGTGGCTGTAGTCCCACCCACTCAGGAGGATGAGTCAGAAGAACCTCTTGAGCTTAGGAGTTTGAGACCGGTCTGGGCAGCATAGCAAGACCCCATCTCAAAAAAAAATGCTAAGCAAAGTGGCGGGGGTGGGGTGGTGGTGGGGATTCCAAGCAGCATGTGCAGAGGTACAGCAGTGTGCTAGAGCATGGGATGTGTTAGGAATGCTGGACACTCCTCTTGCTAATGCTACCACTTGGTTGAATTGTGTAAATCTCCCTAGTTGGATTCCCTTTGTCAGCTGGATATTTTCTCCCTGGTCCTGACCCAGCCTCAGTAGGCAGTTCTTATTCCATTCCTAGCCCCCTGTCACTGACCAAGTCAGGCTCTAAGCGACCAGTGTACCCAAGCTTGAGATTCTTGAAGTGGATGACATCTTTTCCCTATCACTCAGGGCTTGGGCAATAAAGGATGTTCAGTCACAGTTCCCATAGGACCAGGTCCTCTCCTTCCTCAAAAATGGGCCCTTGGTCGGGCGTGATGGCTCATGCCTGTAATCCCAGCACTTTGGGAGGTGGAGGCAAGTGGATTGCTTGAGGCCAGAAGTTTGAGACCAGCCTGGCCAACATGGCAAAACCCTGTCTCTACTAAAAATACCGGGCCTGGTGTCGCTCACCTGTGATTCCAGCTACTCGGAAGGCTGAGGCACAAGAATTGCTTGAACCTGTGAGGAGGAGGTTACAATGAGCCGAGATTGTGCCACTGCACTCCAGCCTGGGTGACAGAGTGAGACTCTGTCTCAAAAAAAAAAAAAAAAAAAAAAAAAAAAAAAAGCGTGAGTGTGTGTGGGGCCCTTAACTATATTCTTTTTGTTTAAAAAAAAAAAAAAATCCTGTAGCCAGGACTACATATGTGCGCCACCACATCCAGCTTGCTTTATGTTCTTGAATAACCCTCTTTCCCTCTCTGAGCCTCAAATTCCTCAGCTGCAACATGGGGATAATAATACTTACCAACTAGGGTTCTTATACGCAAAGTGGGAATTGGAATTAGATGGAGGGAAGGAGTGGGAAGGAGTGGAGGAGTCCAGCAAGGATCTGAGATTTCTGAGCTCAAGAATGACAACAAAGTTTCCGGTGATTAGAGAGGTTTCCTGTGATTAGAGAGATTGGGATGTGAGGGGAGAGGGGAACTTTCTCTTTTGAATATTTTTACAATGAACATGATTTAATTTTATAATTAAATGTATTTGGTATGAATATCATGCATCGATAAAGAGGTGTTTTAATTTTTTTTTTATTTTATAGAGACGAGCTTGTGCCAAGTTGCTCAGGCTGATCTCGATCTCCTGGGCTCAGGCAATCTTCCCGCCTCAGCCTCCCAAAGTGCCGGGATTACAGGCATAAGCCACCGCACCCGGCCTAATAAAGTTTTTAAAAAGCTTATGTTACTATATTGTGTGGAAAATCATCTAGGAGACTGATCAGAGTGGTTGCTTCTGGGGAGGACTGAAAGACCCAGGGTCTGGGGTGGGAGGAAGATGTTTTCTTTTGCATTCTTTTCTACTGTTTGAATTTTTAAAATCATGAATTTACATTACTTTTCTTCCTAATATGTATGACTTTTTAAAAGTTTTAGAATTATTTTAAAAATAAAAATATTTTCTAGAATAAATATGAAAAACATGTGGTTATTTTATTCATACCCCTCTACCCACAACAGACAGACACACGCAACAATCACACACAATTTCCAGCTTCAGATGATAGTACAGGTATTTGCAGCCCAGGGAAGAATTTGATTGACCTATGGACAGAAGGCCCAGAGACAATCAACTCTAGCAAGCTGCAGCTCCCGAGTAGCTCAGCAGGGGGAGCCGTTGAGAGCGCGTCCTGAGCAGTGGCCGCCGCTGCGGAGTTCAGAAAAGAAACCAGGGGCCGGGTGCGGTGACTCAAGCCTGTAATCCCAGCACTTTGGGAGGCCGAGACGGGCAGATCACGAGGTCAGGAGATCAAGACCATCCTGGCTAACACGGTGAAACCCCGTCTCTACTAAAAAATTGCAAAAAACTAGCTGGGCGTGGTGGCGGGCGCCTGTAGTCCCAGCTACCCGGGAGGCTGAGGCAGGAGGCGGAGCTTGCAGTGAGCCGAGATCGCGCCACTGCACTCCAAAAAAAAAAAAAAAAAAAAAAAAAAAAAAAAGGCCGGGCGCGGTGGCTCAAGCCTGTAATCCCAGCACTTTGGGAGGCCGAGACGGGCGGATCACGAGGTCAGGAGATCGAGACCATCCTGGCTAACACAATGAAACCCCGTCTCCACTAAAAATACAAAAAAAAATTAGCCGGGCGTGGTGGCGGCGCCTGTAGTCCCAGCTACTCGGGAGGCTGAGGCAGGAGAATGGCGGGAACCCGGGAGGCGGAGCTTGCAGTGAGCCGAGATCGCGCCACTGCACTCCAGCCTGGGTGACAGAGCGAGACTCCGCCTCAAAAAAAAAAAAAAAAAAAAAAGAAACCAAGTTTACGCCGCAGGTGAGGGTAGGCAGAGGCAGCTCTGCTCTTGCCGGGGTTCTCAGGGTTCCCTGGGGTTGGGAGAAGGAGCACAGATGAAAAGGGAAGGGACTCTGGGCTTTCCTCCCGGCCAGCTCCTAACCTGTAGGGTGGTCTGTCCTCTCTTCACGTGGGAAGGGCACTGGATTCAGAATTAGGGGCTTGGGTTGAATTCTAGCTCTGTCATCTTTAGCTGTGTGAACTTGTGCCAGTCACTTAACTACTCAGAGATTTAATTTCCTCATTTATGAAACAAGGACAATATTAACAACAGAAACTTTTTAAAAACAAAACAAAACTATAATTTATGATTAGCCGGGTGCAGTGGCTTGCGCCTGTAGTCCCAACTATTCAGGAGGCTGAGAAGCGAGGATCGCTTGAGCTCAGGAGTTCGAGGCTGCAGTGAGCCGAGATCGCACCACTGCACTCCAGCCTGGGTGACAGAGTGAGACCCTGTCTCAAAAAAAAAAAAAAAGCAATAAATAAAATTATAATTTATGAAGCACATACTATATTTTGGTCATTGAAAGGTTCTTTACATGTATAAACACATTACTTCTTATAGCCACTCTGTGATACAGGGTTTTTTTTGGTTTGTTTGTTTTGTTGTTGTTGTTGTTTTGAGACGGAGTTTCGCTCTTATTGCCTAGGCTGGAGTACAGTGGCCGGATCTCAGCTCACTGCAACCTCTGCCTCTTGGGTTCAAGCGATTCTCCTTCCTCAGCCTCCTGAGTAGCTGCGATTACAGGCGCCTACCACTACACTCAGCTAATTTTTTTCTATTTTTAGTAGAGACAGGGTTTCACCATGTTGGCCAGGCTGGTCTCAAACTCTTGACCTCAGGTAATCTGCCCACCTCAGCCTCCCAAAGTGCTGGGATTACAGGTGTGAGCCACCACACCCGGCCTGTTTTTTTTTATTTTTATAGAGACAGGTCCTGCTATGTTGCCCAGGCTGGTCTTGAACTACTGGGCTTAAGCAATCCTCCCATCTCAGCCTCCCAAAGTGCTGAGATTACACGTGTGAGCCAGGTATGTTTTTACCAGTTTGCCCAGCCAGGTATATCATCATGATCCCCGTTCTATACATGAGGAAACTGAGGCAGGGAGAGATGAAATAATTTGCTTGAGATTACATAGCTGATAAATGGGGGGAGCCAGGATTTGAAGGTGAGTGGCTTAGCTCTTAATCATTATGTCACTACTCTCCTGCTTAAAACATCCCATGGGGTTCCCAGCGCACTAAAAGTAAAGTCCAAGCCAGGCACGGTGGCTCACACCTGTAATCCCAGCACTTTGGGAGGCTGAGGCGAGTGGATCACTTGAGGTCAGGAGTTTGAGACCAGCCTGACCAATATGGTGAAACCCCATCCCTACTAAAAATACAAAAATTAGGCGGGATGTGGTGGCCCACGCCTGTAATCCCAGCACTTTGGGAGGCCGAGGTGGGCAGATCACAAGGTCAGGAGTTCGAGACCAGCCTGGCCAACATGGTGAAACCCCATCTCTATTAAAAATACAAAAATTAGCCGGGCGTGGTGACAGACACCTGTAATCCCAGCTACTTGGGAGTCTGAGGCAAGAGAATCGCTTGAAACCGGAAGGCGGAGGTTGCAGTGAGCTGAGATCCTGCCATTGCACTCCAACCTGGGCAACAGAGCAAGACTCTTGTCTCAAAAAAAAGAAAGAAGAAAAAATAAAAAGAAAAGAAAATCCAGCTCCCTTTCCAGGGCTTACAAAGTCATACATGATGTGGTTCTGGCATGATCTGACCTCACCTCCTGCCATTGCCCCCTTTGCTCACTCTGCTTCAGCCACACCAGCTCCTTCTTACCTCAGATGTACTGAGTGCATTCCTGCCTCAGGGCCTTTGCAACTGCTGTTCCCTCCACCTGGAATGCTTGTCCTCCAGACTTCAGTATGGCTCATTTTCTCACTACATCTGGGTCTCTGCCCAAACATCACCCCCTCAAAGGGCATTTATTTCTAAAATAGACACCTCTTTGACCACGCTTAATTTTTCTTCACAGCACTTAGCATTCTCTTATGTGTGTGTCTGTCTGTCTCTTCTACCAGAATGTGAGAAGAGACAAACAAATGCATAAGAGAAATTTCAGACAAACCACTTGGTTTGTCTTGTCCATGGCTAGATACCCAGAACTCAGACTTGGGGCCCATTCCATGGCAGGCACCCAATAAGTATTTGCTGAATAGTTAAGTAGATAAAGAAATGAATACCCAACGTCACCCAACTGGCAAATAGTAGAAGTGGAACACTGCGTTGTTTGGTCCCAGCACCTGTGCTCTCAGCCACTGTGCTGTGCAGGACTGACTCCCAGAGAGATCTCGGGAGGTTCAGATAGCTTCATGAATGGGAAGCCATTTTGAAAACTGACAAGTGTTTGAAAAAAGGGATTATTATTATTATCACTCAGTTCACTGTTTGCTCATCTGGGGACATAATAAAAAAGGGATAATAATAATCTGACAGGCTGGGCACAGTGTCTCACGCCTGTAATCCAAGCACTTTGGGAGGCTGAGGTAGGCGGATCATTTGAGGTCAGGAGTTCAAGACCAGCCTGGCCAGCATGGTGAAACTCCGTCTCTACTAAAAATACAAAAATTAGCCAGGGGTGGTGGTGCGTGCCTGTAGTCCCAGCTACTTGGGAGGCTGAGACAGGAGAATCACTCGAACCTGGGAGGCGGAGGTTGCAGTGAGCCAAGATCACGCCATTGCACTCCAGCCTGGGTGACAGAACTAGACTCTGTCTCCAATAATAATAATAATAATAATAATAATAATAATAATAATAATCTGGCCTACTGACTTTATAAGGATGTTTTATGGAACACCAATGAGATAATGGATGGGGAAACATACAAGCAAAAGGCTCTACATGGCAGAAGGGGCTGCAGAGATTACTTCCATGTCAGTGGCTTCCCAAGGCTCTCATCCTCTACCTCAAGTTTGACATTAATATTGCTGACAGGAGAGGGGGAGGTTGGGGGACACGGGGGACCCAGGGACGTTGTGTCCCTGTAATTAAACATGTCGGGACTGAAGCACTGCCAGCGGCAGCATCTGGTTGCAATTACCAGAGGGAACCAAAGTGATTAGTCACCTTTATAGTGAGAGCCAGGCAGGAACCCCGGGCTCCTCTCTGGAGAGGGCCTTCTAATCAAGCTCAGAGTCCCCTTTCCCTGCTCCCACCCTGTTTCTGGGAGTTCCCTGGTCCTCAAACAATAGTCCTGGCCCCAAGACTCCTCCATGTCCCCAAAGTCCCAGCCCACTGGTGAGACGTTGACTGAAAGGAATACTGTAACTTCCCCCAATGCCCTATCACTTCTCATGTTTCTAAGGACCAGATTAGGCTTGTGTGGTATAAAATGTGTTGAAGCCAAAATTAGATTTAAAAAATAATTTAACCCTTCTGAACTTAAATTTATTTATCTTTAAAATGAGGGTATTGGGCCAGGCGTGTTGGCTCATGCCTGTAATCCCAGCACTTTGAGAGGCCAAGGTGGGCAGATCACTTGAGGTCAGGAGTTTGAGAACAGCCTGGCCAACACAGTGAAACTCTCTCTCTACTAAAAATACAAAAATTAGCTAGGCATGGTGGTGCACACCTGTAATCCCAGCTACTCAGAAGGCTGAAGCAGGAGGGCCCCTTGAACCCGGGAGATGGGGGTTGCAGTGAGCTGAGATCGTGCCACTGCACTCCAGCCTGGGTGACAGAGCGAGACTCATCTCAAAAAAATTAAAAGAAGTTACTTTCGGCCAGGTGTGATTATTCACACCTGTAATCCCAGCACTTTGGGAAGCCAAGGCGGGCAGATCACTTGAGCCCAGAAATTCGAGACCAGCCTGGGCAACACGGCGAGACCCCGTCTCTACAAAAAATACAAAAATTAGCTGGGCATCGTGGTGTGCACCTGTAGTCCTAGTTACTTAGGAGGCTGAGGTGGGAGGATCACCTGAGCCCCATGATCATGCCATTGCACTCCAACCTGGGCAACAGGTGAGACCCTGTCTCAAAAAACAACAATGAAAACCAGTACCTTCACAGCATTGTCATGAAGATAAAGAACACATAAATGCAATGGAGTACAAAACCCAGGGTCTAGTTGACTGGAATAAGTGCTTAAAAAAAATAGCTATTATTGGCCGGGTGCAGTGGCTTACACCTGTAATCCCAGCACTTTGGAAGGCCAAGGCAGGCAGATCACGAGGTCAGGAGATTGATACCATCCTGGCTACCACGGTGAAACCAGATCTCTACTAAAAATACAAAAATTAGATGGGCGTGGTGACATGCCGCTGTAGTCCCAGCTACTTGGGAGGCTGAGGCGGGAGAATCGCTTGAACCTGGGAGGCAGAGGTTGCAGTGAGCCAAGATCATGCCACTGTACTGCAGCCTGGGTGACAGAGCAAGACTCCGTCTAAAAAAAAAAGCTACTATTAATAATTGCCATTAATACATTAATAGTTGATGACTTTATGGAATTTATTTTTATTTTTTAGTAGAGACAGGGTTTCACCGTGTTAGCCAGGATGGTCTCGATCTCCTGACGTCGTGATCTGCCCACCTCGGCCTCCCAAAGTGCTGGGATTACAGGTGTGAACCACGGGCCTGGCCGCAATTTATTTCACTGAATCTCCAACAAGAGTCCTGTGAGGTAAACACTATCATTATCCCTGTTTAGAGTTTCAGAGGGGTTTAGAGGCCTCCCAAGATCACACAATGCATAAACAGCAGAACCAAGATTCAAAACCCGGTCTGTTTGTCTCCAGAATCCTTGCTTTTTATCAAGCCACATTCAGAGATGTCGTGGTTGTTCAACTCATTCATTTATTCACGCTCTGAGCTTAAAAAATGCTTAAGAAGTAGCAAGACAATTCTTCCCTTTAAAGAACTTAGAGTCTAATGGGAAAGGCAAGTTATGTCCACAAATAACTACACTTCAAAGTAGAAAATGATGATTTTTGTAAATAAGGGCCAGTTAGAGATTCATTTACTCATATAATACGTACTGACAGCTGCCATGTGCTGGGCCCAGTGCCAAGCACTGGGTATAATTGACAGATAAATACGGTACAGTCTAGTTATAATCTAATGGGAGAGACAGGTATGTAAAGAAATTATTATAGTTATAAGGAATTAAGTTATGATTTTAAAATATGAAAAAATACAGAGCAGAAGAAACAAATTGTGTTGGCATAGGGGGCAGAGGCAGAGACTGAATAAACCTTCAGCTGCCAAAAAATGTAAAAGAGCACAGAAAATGTGCGATGGCAGCTCAGGGGGAGTGTGCATTTTCTGGAGGATGCAAGAAGGCTTCATGGAGGAGGTGGCACGTGAGTTGGCACTTGTTTGATGGGTAGCTTTTAGTAGAGGGAGGGTTAAACCAGAGAGAGCTTGGAGGCCTAGAAGCCAGTTATAGGGGAGAATCATAGCGGGACAAGCAGTGAGGAGGACAGGGCAATGATGGAGGGAGTGAAGGGAGGGATGCCAGAGAGGACTGGTTCAGGGGTAACAAATCCATTATTTCAATTTTTAAATTTTTATTAATATTATTTATTTACCTACTTATTTTTTGTGTGTGTGATGGACTCTAGCTCTGTCACCTAGGCTGGAGCACAGTGGTGCGATCTTGGCTCACTGCACACCTTTGCCTCCACACCCGGCTAATTTTTTGTATTTTATTACAGATGCCTGTAATTCCAGCACTTTGAGAGGCCAAGGTGGGTGGATCACTTGAGCTCAGGAGTTTGAGACCAGCCTGGCCAACATGGTGAAACTCCGTCTCTACTAAAAATACAAAAAATAGATAGGCATGGTGGTGTGCACCTGTAGTCCCAGCTACTCGGGAGGCTGAGGCAGGAGAATCATTTGAACTCAGGAGGCAGAGGTTACAGTGAGCCAAGATCATGCCACTGCACTCCAGCCTAGGTGACAGCGCGAGACTCTGTCTCAAAAAAAAAAAAAAAAGAAAAGCCTAGCTGACTATTGCTTCTCCCCGGCCGTCCTTCTTACAGCGTAACAAGTGTTGTTGCAGTGAAATGTACAGAAGGGGTAATTGGCCCTGTCTGGGGACCAGGAAAGACTTCCCGAAGGAGGTGAATTTTCAGCTAAACTTCTCAGGATGTGGAGTGCTTCCTCCAGTTGTGGGAGAGAGAGAGGAGGAGATTTCAGGTGAAGTGAACAGCTTTCCCCGCTGACCCTGGGGTAAGTTGCCCAGGGGCTCTATCGCACAGGTCCCCCAGAGGAAGGGAGCTTCCATACTTCAATGGGTTTTCATTTAGAATACTCGAGTTCAGCTGGAATTCAGAACTTCCAGACTTACCAGAAAAGCATCATGTGGGAAATTGTGCCGGGCGCAGTGGCTCACGCCTATAATCTCAGTGCTTTAGGAGACCGAGGCAGGTGGATCACGATGTCAGGAGATGGAGACCATCCTGGCTAACACGGTGAAACCCCGTCTGTGCTACAAACATAAAAAATGAGCCGGGCGTGGTGGCGGGGGCCTGTAGTCCCAGCTACTCGGGAGGCTGAGTCGGGAGAACGGCGTGAACCTGGGAGGCGGAGCTTGCAGGGAGCCGAGATCGCGCCACTGCACTCCAGCCTGGGCTACACAGCGAGACTCCGTAGAAAAAAAGAAAAAAGAAAAAAGAAAAGCATCATGTGGGAAATGGCTTTTCCAGCCTCCTGTAGGGGCCGCTGCTGCCCCAGACTCAGCCAGTCTCTTCTAAGAAAACTCGGAGGACGTCTTTGCCGGGGTGGAGGTGGGGTACACCCTGGACCTGCCGCCATCCAAGGAGTGGACTTAAGGGCGGCAGTGCCCCCAAGCCTGAAGAATATGCACTCAGTCAATGGCATTTGGTGGTAGGGAGGGGGTGTAGTGGGCACAGATATTTTTCAGTCTCTGGGTCACCACAAGTTTATTAAAATAAAAGAAAATGTGGGTAAATGCTGCCATCTGTGCTGTCCCTACTCCCAATACACACACACACACACACACACACACACACACACAGAGGCACACACACACAGACACATATAAACACACACATACAACAAATCAGGTCCCAGGCTAGATGCAGGAGTTGAAACTGCTTTAAAAACACTCTAAGGACTTAACTACAAACCCACACTCCCCATGCTTCTGGGGCTTAAGATCTTTGAGCTCATTCTTCAGCATCTCTCCTTGGGAAGGTGGGGTGGGCTGCTCCATGAGGTGGAGGTGAAGACCCCTGAGTCTGCTCCATGGAGGGGGAGGCCCCCTAAGCCTAGAGTCCCGCTGCGGGGCTCTGTGCCAAGAGCCCCCGTGAGCCATGGCCTCGAAAGGGCAGCGGTGATTTTTTTCACATAAATATATCGCACTTAAATGAGTTTAGACAGCATGACATCAGAGAGTAATTAAATTGGTTTGGGTTGGAATTCCGTTTCCAATTCCTGAGTTCAGGTTTGTAAAAGATTTTTCTGAGCACCTGCAGGCCTGTGTGTGTGTGTGTGTGTGTGTGTGTGTGTGTGTGAAGTATTTTCACTGGAAAGGATTCAAAACTAGGGGGAAAAAAAAACTGGAGCACACAGGCAGCATTACGCCATTCTTCCTTCTTGGAAAAATCCCTCAGCCTTATACAAGCCTCCTTCAAGCCCTCAGTCAGTTGTGCAGGAGAAAGGGGGCGGTCGGCTTTCTCCTTTCAAGAACAAGTTATTTTCAGCTGCTGACTGGAGACGGTGCACGTCTGGATACGAGAGCATTTCCACTATGGGACTGGATACAAACACACACCCGGCAGACTTCAAGAGTCTCAGACTGAGGAGAAAGCCTTTCCTTCTGCTGCTACTGCTGCTGCCGCTGCTTTTGAAAGTCCACTCCTTTCATGGTTTTTCCTGCCAAACCAGAGGCACCTTCGCTGCTGCCGCTGTTCTCTTTGGTGTCATTCAGCGGCTGGCCAGAGGATGAGACTCCCCAAACTCCTCACTTTCTTGCTTTGGTACCTGGCTTGGCTGGACCTGGAATTCATCTGCACTGTGTTGGGTGCCCCTGACTGGGGCCAGAAAGCCCAGGGGACCAGGCCAGGATTGGCCAAAGCAGAGGCCAAGGAGAGGCCCCCCCTGGCCCGGAACGTCTTCAGGCCAGGGGGTCACAGCTATGGTGGGGGGGCCGCCAATGCCAGGGCAAAGGGAGGCACCGGGCACACAGGAGGCCTGACACAGCCCAAAAAGGATGAACCCAAAAAGCTGCCCCCCAGACCGGGTGGCCCTGAACCCAAGCCAGGACACCCTCCCCAAACAAGGCAGGCTACAGCCCGGACTGTGACCCCAAAAGGACAGCTTCCCGGGGGCAAGGCACCCCCAAAAGCAGGATCTGTCCCCAGCTCCTTCCTGCTGAAGAAGGCCAGGGAGCCCGGGTCCCCGCGAGAGCCCAAGGAGCCGTTCCGCCCGCCCCCCATCACACCCCACGAGTACATGCTCTCGCTGTACAGGACGCTGTCCGATGCTGACAGAAAGGGAGGCAACAGCAGCGTGAAGTTGGAGGCTGGCCTGGCCAACACCATCACCAGCTTTATTGACAAAGGGCAAGGTGAGGGGGCGGGGTGGCAGGGGCATGGCTCAGAGGGAGGGGCATCTGCATGAATGGAGGGGCTTTCAAAGCCCTGGCACTGCCCTGGTGGGAGACACTGTGTGCATCTGGCCCGGGGTGGGTGTATGGGGACGCTCACACATATCTCACACATAGCAGATCCCGAGCTGCCCACACATCAGGGCTGGAGGGCACCTAGGAATCACCAGGTTCAACGCCTGCAAGGTGCAGGGCGGGCACTAAAGCCTAGAGAGGAGACAACACCTGCCAGTTGGTGGCAGAGTTGGAGACCGGATTCCAAGACTTGATTCCCCAGCTGTGCAACTGTCCCTGCTGGGCTGGCCGAACTTTCCACGCTCCAGGGGTTTGTACGTGGTCTCAGATGGCAGAGAAAGAAATGAATCTTGAGGTCCCCGTGGTTCTGCAACTTTGCCCTCAGGCAAGGGGATAGAGGAGGCAAGAGAGGTGCTCACAGTAAATGGGGCATGTTGGAGTCATGGAATGATGTTCGAATATATGGGGAGGGAGCAGACCTAGGGTCTAACTCGCAGTGTGACCTTGGGAAAGCCCCTTCTCACTTGGGGTCTCTGTTTTCCCATCTGTACACCTATATGGGGTTGGACAGGGTGGTTTCTGAGAGCGCTTCCGACATGAAAACTTTAGGTCCTGTCCTGAACACGCCTCATTCTCCTTACATTAACTCGGGAGACTACCTGCTCCCCTCTGTCTCTCTCTGCTCCCCTCTGTCTCTCTCTGCCCACCTAGTGTTACTGTTGCAGCTTTTCCTCTCCACTTGCTGTGTGATCTAAGCAAGTCCCTCCCGCTCTGAGGGCCTCAGTTTCTTCCTAGTGTGAAGAGGGAGGTGGGCTGTTGGTCGCTCAAGTTGCCTGCAGCTCATTTGCTCTGGTCCTAGGCTGGCAGGGTGGGGGAGGCGTCAGAGGGTGGGAGAGGTTTCTCATTAGAGCTGGCCTGGAGGGGGCTGCCGGGGCGGGGGGGTGGGGGGGTGGGAGAGGCACAGAGGCAGCAGGTCTGGCTGAGGTGGGGGAGGTGGTCTGGCTGCCTGCCCAGCCAGGGAAAGCTGTGACCCCTTGGGGGCTCATAAAATAAGTCCTTGTGCCCCCCAGCACTAAGGGAGCTTCGAGAGGGGGAGATGGGGAGTTTAAAGGCCTAATTAGTCACCTTCTAGAGCAATATATGAAAGCTCCCCAATGGCAAATTGGTATTCAGGAAGGAGGGCATGCTGATTCAGAGATACTACTGAGCTTCTCACATAAACATACATAGCCTTATGTTTATACAGACGTGCTGAATCACACATGTACACGCATGCTGACTCACACACGTACACACATGCTGAATCACACATGTACACACATGCCGAATCACACATGTACACGCATGCCGAATCACACACGTACGCATGTGCACACACACCTTCTTACATACACGTGTACACAAGATCGATTATGCACATACATACATATATGTGCTCTTCAAATAGTACACAAGCCCAATCATTTATACATATAATGCATCATTAACGTATACTCTTTCATATTCACACATGAACCCAACATTAACGTATACTCTTTCATATTCACACATGAACCCAATCACACACACACATACAACTGTAACACACGCACACACTCAGGAGAGTAAGACACATAGGCAACAAAATCCTTGCACTGGGAAGCCAGGAAAATTGGGCTGTAGATCAGTGTGGACCAGCTTTGACATTAAGTTGCTGTGTGACCTTAGTCAAGTCACTCCCCATCTCTGTGCCTCATCTGTAAAACAAGAGCACTAAGGTCTCCTTTAAGGGATGGTGGAAGCAGCTGAGAATTTGAGCAAGTCATCTAACTTCTCTGAACCTTGGGATTCTCCTCCAGAAAAGCATGGGTTTTTTTTGTTGTTGTTTATTTGTTTTGTTGTTGTTTGTTTGTTTGTTTTTTAGCCAGGGTCTCTCTCTGTTGCCCAGGCTGGAGTGCAGTAGTGAATTCATGGCTCACTGAAGCCTCGACCTCCCTGGGGTCAGTCAATCCTCCCACCTCAGCCTCCTGAGTAGCTGGGACTACATGTGCACGCCACCATGCCTGGTTAGTTTTTGTATCTTTTTGTAGAGACAGAGTGTCACCATGTTGTGCAGGCTAGTTTCAAACTCCTGAGCACAAGCAATCTGCCCACCTCAGCCTCCCAAAGTGCTGGGATTACAGGTGTGAGCCACTGTGCCCAGTCAACAAGAGTAATTTTAATGCCCACTCCACCTATCTTGCAAATGAGATACCACGTTAGCTCATGGCTGGGAGAGAGAGAGGTAGAAGGCAGTTACAAGGCTGATAAATATCTGATAACATGTAGATCATGACACAAACACCAGAAGCAGGCAAATCATCCCCAGCCACATCTACAGGTGAACACCCCTACTTGGTTGGCTACATAGGAGGTGCTCTCATTTTGAAAAAGGCTCTCAGTGGTTTGGCTCTTGGCTTCTGTCAGAATGGGGCAGAGGTGAAAGAAAGCTCTCTGGACGGGGAGAGAGCTGGGGCCTTCCCCTGCAGCCTCGAAGTGACTGACTCCCTTGGTGAGGTTGCAGGGAATGACTTCTGGGTGTTCTCTCTAGATGACCGAGGTCCCGTGGTCAGGAAGCAGAGGTACGTGTTTGACATTAGTGCCCTGGAGAAGGATGGGCTGCTGGGGGCCGAGCTGCGGATCTTGCGGAAGAAACCCTCGGACACGGCCAAGTCAGCGGCCCCCGGAGGCGGGCGGGCTGCCCAGCTGAAGCTGTCCAGCTGCCCCAGCGGCCGGCAGCCGGCCGCCTTGCTGGATGTGCGCTCCGTGCCAGGCCTGGACGGATCTGGCTGGGAGGTGTTCGACATCTGGAAGCTCTTCCGAAACTTTAAGAACTCGGCCCAGCTGTGCCTGGAGCTGGAGGCCTGGGAACGGGGCCGGGCCGTCGACCTCCGTGGCCTGGGCTTCGACCGTGCTGCCCGGCAGGTCCACGAGAAGGCCCTGTTCCTGGTGTTTGGCCGCACCAAGAAACGGGACCTGTTCTTTAATGAGATTAAGGCCCGATCTGGCCAGGACGATAAGACCGTGTATGAGTACCTGTTCAGCCAGAGGCGAAAACGGCGGGCCCCACTGGCCACTCGCCAGGGCAAGCGACCCAGCAAGAACCTTAAGGCTCGGTGCAGTCGGAAGGCACTGCATGTCAACTTCAAGGACATGGGCTGGGACGACTGGATCATCGCACCCCTTGAGTACGAGGCTTTCCACTGCGAGGGGCTGTGCGAGTTCCCTTTGCGCTCCCACCTGGAGCCCACGAACCATGCAGTCATCCAGACCCTTATGAACTCCATGGACCCCGAGTCCACACCACCCACCTGCTGTGTGCCCACGCGGCTGAGTCCCATCAGCATCCTCTTCATTGACTCTGCCAACAACGTGGTGTATAAGCAGTATGAGGACATGGTCGTGGAGTCGTGTGGCTGCAGGTAGCAGCACTGGCCCTCTGTCTTCCTGGGTGGCACATCCCAAGAGCCCCTTCCTGCACTCCTGGAATCACAGAGGGGTCAGGAAGCTGTGGCAGGAGTATCTACACAGCTTGCATGAAAGTGGATTCCAATAAGCTTGCTCGCTCTCCGAGTGTGACTTGGGCTAAAGGCCCCCTTTTATCCACAAGTTCCCCTGGCTGAGGATTGCTGCCCGTCTGCTGATGTGACCAGTGGCAGGCCCAGGCCCAGGGAGACAGACTCTGAATGGGACTGAGTCCCAGGAGACAGTGTTTTCCAATGAGACTCAGCCCACCATTTCTCTTCACCTGGGCCTCCTCAGCCTCTGGACTCTCCTAAGCACCTCTCGGGAGAGCCACAGGTGCCACTGCCTCCTCAAGTCACATTTGTGCCTGGTGACTTCCTATCCCTGGGACAGATGAGAAGCTGACTGGGCAAGCGTGGGAGAGAAGAGGAGAGGGCTTGGACAGGGTTGAGGAGTGTGGGGCTGTTAGACTGTTAGATTTAAATGTATATTGATGAGATAAAAAGCAAAACTGTGCCTAAAACTGTGGCATATTTCTTGTTTACTCCAGGGGACCCAGTGACCCGTTGAAGAATTTCTGACCCAGGGAGGGGAGGTGGGTTGCTTCATGTATAAACTCAGTTTTCAGAGCCCCATCCCCACCCCCACTCCTGGAAACTGAAGCAGAATGGGACAGAGAGTACAGCTTAGCAGGGCCAGTGCTCACCTCTAACCCCATTCCTGTTCCTTCTAAAGGCCCCTGGGTCCCGAGCTCTATTTTCTCCATTAGGGCCTGGCAACAGAATTTTATTTTCTTCTTGACATTCCTTAGTCACGTTTGTTGTCTCCAAAATAGATCCCTAAAAGGGAGGGAAATTGGGGATTTCATTTCTTCTAAAATCATTCCTACATCATTCACCAATATCTGCCTGCCCCTGCCACCCCCATACTCACAGAATTACCTGGGCACCATTGAAAGAGTCCTCTATCTCTTCCCTGGGAAATCTGGGCTGCCAAGGCTCTCCTCCTCCCTGTTGGGGCATGTCCTCTCACCAGTAACCACTGCTCCTCACATGACCCTGTCTGTGGCTCTGTTGCCCTCCAGCTTGGCACCCTCACTGCTTACCCATCAGCCCCCAGCTCCAGAAACAGAATTGGAGCCCCCTGCCTTTATATTACACATTCTATAAATACATAATTATACATCAGATAAATAAACTCCCCGCTAACCTCAGACAGACCAATGCCAGGCACATCCTGACAATGTTTCCTGCTTGGGGCTTGGCCCAGAGTAAATGCTCACTTCCTTTTCTCAGCTGGAATCTTTGGGGAGGCACAGGGCACAGACTTTTGGGAGGGGAACGCAGACCTCTGGTGGGGAAACAGGCACCTGGGTTCCTTGGGCTGAGGACTCTGGTTCTACCTGGTTGAAGAGACACAGGGTGAACCAGGAGCAGTCTTAGCCTCCGCTTCCCACCCAGCGAACCTCAACACTTCCCCCACCTCCCTCCAGCTGGGTATTTGATTCCCGGGGCTCCTTGCCAAAGCTGTTTCGACAGTAGGGATTCCCACCCAGCTATGGGCAGACCTCATGCCCTTTCCCTACAGGCCTGAAGCTTGAGCACAGTGCCGGAGTAGCCCACCTTTGAGCTGCCTCCTTGGTCCGGAGGCTATTACCTCTCTCTGAGGGGCCAGACTGAGCCTGGAACCTCCCCTCGCTGGCCAGGCTTCATTGTGTTTGGCTAGTGGTGGGCCTGGCAGCTCTGGAAGTAAACAAAGGAGCTACCGTGGCAGACAGAGCTGTGGTATGTGTGAGGGGAGAATGGGCCTGGAAGGGAGGTGCTGGGGAAGCCAGTGAGTGGGCTGGGGATCCAGGGGGAGCAGTATAGAAGCTGGGGGGCCAGAAACCCAAGGGCAGAGAGATAAGATGAAGGGGTCACAGGTGGGGCTGGCTCCCACAAGTATTATTTCCTGAGCTGCGTGTCCCTGGTTTCTTGGAAAGTTCTGACCGAACTGGAGCTTCTCTCTGCCCCGTCAGAGAGGTTCGTGTCATCTGAGCCACAGTGCTCCTCCCGCTGAAGGCCTGGGCTCCCAATGGACTGTTTGGATTGACACCCTTGGAGTTTCCTCCACCACCTCAACTTGCCCCAGGGCTCTCTTTCAGACTGTGGACCCTCCTGCCTTTTCCGACCCAGACTCTGGGGATGCGATCAGGTCATCCATCCTAACCACAGGATCTGTTCAAGGGCCTCCTTGGAAAACACTGTCCCCCAGCCACCCACCTCCAACCGCAACCATAACAAGCTGCAAACTGGTACTGTTCATTCTAGCCCCAAAGGGTACAAGGCATCTATCATACTTGAGAGTTCATAAACACTCTCCCGCCCGTGGTCTCTCAGCTCTGAAGGCTGCACAGTTTCAAAATTTTAGTTCTGTCACTTAGAGTTAGAGGCCTCGGGCAAGTAATTTAATTCCATGAACCTTGGTTTCCTCATTAGTAAAAAAAAAAAAAAAAAAAAAAAAAAAAAAAAAGAGGGTAAACAATATGTTTATTTCATGGCGCTAACTGCAAGGATATGAGAAACACTCAACACAGTAGCAGGCACAGAGGTGGCACTCAGGATGTGTTAGCTGTTATCATTACCATGCCTTGCATGGTGAAGCAGGTAAGGCAAGAACTCTCCACCCTCACTTTTTACAGATGGGGAAGCTGATACCCAAAGGGGCAGAGTGATAACTACGGGTTCCTGCAGTTCTGCATTTTTCTTCTTGTTCTTGTTCTTCCTCTTGTTCTTCTTCTTGTTCTTCTTGTTCTTGTTCTTCTTGTTCTTCTTCTTCTTCTTTTAAGACAGGGTCTTTCTTGCTTTGTTGCCCAGGCTGGAGTTCAGTGTTACAATCATAGCTCACTTGCAGCTTTCACCTTGGCCTCCCAAGTACCAGGACCACAGGTGTGTGCCACCACATCTGGCTAACTGTTAAACTTTTTTTTTTTTTTTTTAAAGAGATGAGGTCTCACTATGTTGCCCAGGCTGGTCTTGAACTCCTGGCCTCAAGCAATCCTCCTACCTTGGCCTCCCAAAGTTCTGGATCACAGGCATGAGCCATCGCACCTGGCCCTCATTGGTTTTTGTTTGTTTGTTTCTTTTTGGTTTTTGTTTTTGTTTTGAGACAAAGTATTCCTCTGTCGCCTAGGTTGGAGTGCAGTGGCACAATGTCAGCTCACTCACTGCAACCTCTGCCTCCTGGGTTCAAGGGATTCTCCTGCCTCAGCCTCCCAAGTAGCTGGGACTACAGACGCATGCCGCCATACCAGGCTAATTTTTGTATTTTTAGTAGAGATAGGGTTTCATCGTGTTGGCCAGACTGCTCTTGAGCTCCTGGCCTCAAGCGATCCTCCTACCTTGGCTTCCCAAAGTGCTGGGATTACAGGTGTGAGCCACTGCCCTGGGCCCTCAGTGTTCTTTATACCATTCTTGCGCTGCTCTCTGGGCCCTTGACTCCACTGACTGCAGTCCTGGCAAACTGTTGAATCACCTCCCTGGGTCTTGGCTCCTTGGTCTTAAAAGTTTCTCCTTGGCCGGGCGCGGTGGCTCAAGCCTGTAATCCCAGCACTTTGGGAGGCCGAGACGGGCGGATCACAAGGCCAGGAGATCGAGACCATCCTGGCTAACACGGTGAAACCCCGTCTCTACTAAAAAATACAAAAAACTAGCCGGGCGCGGTGGCAGGCGCCTGTAGTGCCAACTACTCGGGAGGCTGAGGCAGGAGAATGGCGTGAACCCGGGAGGCGGAGCTTGCAGTGAGCTGAGATCCGGCCACTGCACTCCAGCCTGGGCAGCAGAGCGAGACTCCGTCTCAAAAAAAAAAAAAAAAAAAAAAAAGTTTCTCCTTGGGGACACACAGTGCTGTTAGTTTCTTGGGAGGAATAGCTAAGCAGAGTTTAGGGCAGTGAAAATTGAGAGGCCCACGGGAGAGAAAAGAGAAGAGGCTTCCAGTGCTCTG
This sequence comes from Macaca nemestrina, assembly GCF_043159975.1. Taxonomy (NCBI): domain Eukaryota; kingdom Metazoa; phylum Chordata; class Mammalia; order Primates; family Cercopithecidae; genus Macaca; species Macaca nemestrina. Next base: position 29,442,943 of record NC_092139.1, read on the forward strand.
CTCCCCACCTCGTGGCCCCTCTACATCTCCTTGTCCCAAGGTCACAACAGGAGAACCCACTTTTCTAGGGCATGGAACATACAACCTCAGGAAACCCCTCAGTCTTCTGACTCCACGACTAGTTCTGACCTGAACACAGATGTAAGAAAGTATAGTGGGGAAGTGTTAGTCACACAGGCCTGGGAATCAGGCAGACCTGAGTTCTAGTCCTGGTTTTACCACTCTCCAAGTGAGCTACTTTGGGGAAGTTACTTAACCTCTCTGAGCCTCAGTTTTCCTATATGTAAAATAAGGATAATATCAAATTCGCTGGGCTTAGGGTTCAGGAGAGGGAACGTTCATTCGTTTCACCAATCATGGATCCAGTCACTCATTCATTAATCAGCAACTATTTATTGAGAGTCAACTATGGGCCAGATACTGTGCTGAGGATAATAGTAACAACCACAGTTGTTAATGTTTATCAAGGACTTATTGCATGCCAGGTACTTGTGCTTTACAGGAATTCCCTTACCTTGCAACAATCCTGTCCTCAAGATCTATGCATAAATGGAAGAAGAAATAAAGATTCCAAAGGATGTTAGGATACGATAGGCTGAATCAGAGGAGATAAAATAAAAGAGAGAAAACAGTCAAATTATCCATCTGAATTCATGAAACCAACTGCACACGTACAGAATGTAAAAAAATGTGATTTCACAATTTCAGATGGGGAAGAAATGGTGTTGTAGGTGGCTATGAACTCAATGGAGCTAGCTAGAGCTAGCTGAATGTAATGCGGCAGCCTAAATGCTAATGCGATTGCGGGCTTCGTTAACAGACACGTAGTATAAACCCAAGGAAATTGTGGTTTCACTCTGTTCAGTGACCACAGTGAGAGGGGCAGAGGCAGACAGAATAGTAAGGGGCCTAGAAACAATGCCTTGTAAGATTCAGTTGAAGAAACTAGAGATATAGAGATAAGAAAAGAAAAGGAGGAGGAGGAAGAGCAGAATGATGACAACTTAGAGGAAATGATCACAGCTTTCAAGACCGGAGGACTGGCTGGGCGTAGTGGCTCACATCTGTAGTGCCAGCACTTTGGGAGGCCGAGGCAGGCGGATCATGAGGTCAGAAGTTTGAGTCCAGCCTGGCCAACATTCCCCGTCTCTACTAAAAATACAAAAATTAGCCGGTGTGGTGGCACACGCCTGTAGTCCCAGTTACTTGGGAGGCTGAGGCAGGAGAATTGCTTGAACCCAGGAGGCAGAGGTTGCAGTGAGCTGAGATCACACCACTACACTCCAGCCTGGGTGACAGAGCAAGACTCTGTGTTAAAAAAAAAAAAAAAAGATTGAAGGACTACCATGGGTAAAAGAGAAGTGATTGGTTTGTGTGGCTCCAAAACACAGATTTATAAAGAGAAGTAAAGGATAGCCTATTGCTGCCATGTGTTCGGCAGTTCCTGTGCCAGGCACTGAGCTAAATGCTTTTGTCCTGACTTCATTCATTCCTTACAACCATCCTGGGAGATAGCTACTATAATCTCCATTGTGCAGATGAGCTACTATACTACATTCCTCCTTAGGCAGAAGTCAGATGAATTTAAAAGAGTTTTTTAAGTCTAAAGATGGAAAAGGCAAAATACTAAGTTCACCATGGCAAGAAGAGCTTAGGGATGAGTGTGGTGGCTCACATCTGTAATCCCAGCACTTAGGGAGGCTGAGGTGGGAGGACTCCTTGAGACCAGGAGTTTGAGATCAACCTGGGAAACATAGGGAGACTCTGCCTCTACAAAAAATTAAAATATTAGCTGGGCATGGTAGTGTGTGCCAGTAGTCCCAGCTACTCAAGAGACTAAGGTGGGAGAATTGCTTGAGCCTGAGAGGTTGGGACTAGTGAGCTGAGATCACACCACTGCACTCTAGCCTGGGCAACAGAAGGAGATCCTGTCTCAAAAAAATAAAAAATAGGCCAGGTGTGGTGGCTCACGCCTGTAATCCCAGCACTTTGGGAGGCCAAGGCCGTTGGATCACTTGAAGCCAGGAGTTCGACACTAGCATGGCCAATATGATGAAACCCTGTTTCTAATAATAATTAAAAAAAATTAGCTGGATGTGGTGGTGCACCCCTGTAATCCCAGCTACTTGGGAGGCTGAGGCAGGAGAATTGCTGAACCAAAGAGGCGGAGGTTACAATGAGCCGAGATCATGCCACTGCACTCCAGCCTGGGCGACAGAGTGAGACTTCATCTTAAAAAAAATAACAAAATAAAAATAGAAAGTAAAAAATAAAAAAAAGAGCTTAGATAACGACTTGGGCAACTGGAAAAGGGATTTGAGCTTGGTTTAGAGGAAGAGAAAGAGCAGTGCAAGAGAGGGTAGTTGATTAGATAAACACTAAAGTTCCCTTCAATCCTGCACATTGAACATAGGTTTGAGCTATGGTGTCAGACAGCCTGAAATTAAACTCCAGCTATGCCTCGTTCGTGCTGTGTGACCTTGGGCAAAGTCACCACAGCTATCTTTCCTCACGTTTCCTCATATGTCAAATGGAGACAATAATAGTTCTTATGTCATGGAGCTGTTGGGAAGGTTATATATAATGTTCATAAAAAAGTCCTTTGAAGAACGTCTGGCCTATAAACTTTACCTATATTTATTGATAATGGGGGAGTCAAGGCCTATAAACATGACATATTAAATAATAACAAAAGAAGTAAAGAATACAGCCTGGGCTGGGAGCTGTGGCTCGCTCCTGTAATCCCAGCATTTTGGGAGGCCAAGGCGGCTGGATCACATGAGGCCAGGAGTTTGAGACCAGCCTGGCCAATATGGCAAAACCCCATGTCTACTAAAACCACACAAATTAGCTGGGCGTGGTGGTGCACAGCTGTAGTCCCAGCTACGTGGGAGGCTGAGGCATGAGGATCACTTGAACCCGGGAGGCAGAAGTTGCAGAGAGCTGAGATCATGCCACTGCACTCCAGTCTGGGTGACAGAGTGAGATTCTGTCTAAAAAAAAAAAAAAAAAAAAAGAATACAGCCTGTGCAACATACTGAGACCCTGTCTCTGAAATAGCTGGGCCTGGTGGTACACGCCTGTAGTCCCAGCTATTTGGGTGGCTGAGAGAGGAGGATCACTTGAGCCAGGAGTTTGAGGCTGCAGTGAGCCATGGACATGCCACAGCACTCCAGACTAGGCGACAGAGTGAGACCCTGTGTCTGAAAAAAGAAAAAAAACAAAAGAAAGAAATGAAGAATTATGTGAGAAATACATAATGGTTTAACTCAGGTAAATAACAGAAAGAAGGTAATTAAATGTTCATATGACAAGTGAGGGGAACAATGGAAAAAATAGTAAGAAGGCTTCATGGAGGATGAGGGACTGAGCTGGGTCCTGAAGATTGAATGAAACTTGGGTGGAGTTTGTCTTGATCGATTTTCTGTTGCTGTAACAGAATGCCACAGAATGGGCAATCTGTGATGAACAGACATTTATTTAGCTCACAGTTCTGGAGGCTGGGAAGTTAAAGAGTATGGTGCTGGCCGGGCGCGGTGGCTCAAGCCTGTAATCCCAGCACTCTGGGAAGCTGAGGCGGGCGGATCACGAGGTCAGGAGATCGAGACCATCCTGGCTAACACGGTGAAACCCCGTCTCTACTAAAAAAAAAAAAAAATACAAAAAACTAGCCGGGCGAGGTGGCGGGCGCCTGTAGTCCCAGCTATTTGGGAGGCTGAGGCAGGAGAATGGCGTAAACCCGGGAGGCGGAGCTTGCAGTGAGCTGAGATCCGGCCACTGCACTCCAGCCCGGGCGACAGAGTGAGACTCCGTCTCAAAAAAAAAAAAAAAAAGAGTATGGTGCTGGCATCCGGTGAGGCCCTCGTGCTGCTTTATCCCATGGGCAAAGGGCAGAAGGTGGAAGCGAACATGTGAAACAGAGAGAGGCATGAGGGGCTGGATTCGCTTTATAACAACTCACTCTCGGCTGGGCGCGGTGGCTCACGCCTATAATCTCAGCACTTTGGGAGGCCAAAGTGGGCGGATCATAAGGACAGGAGTTCAAGACCAGCCCTGACGGGGTTTAGTAGAAATCCTGTCTCTACTAGAAATAGAAAAATTAGCCAGGCATGGTGGTGTGCACCTGTAATCCCAGCTACTCAAAAGGCTGAGGCAAGAGAATCGCTTGAACCTGGGAGGTGGAAGTTGCAGTAAGCCAAGATCATGCCACTGCACTCCAGCCTGGGTGACAGAGTGAGACTCCGTCTCAAAAAAAAAAAAAACCCAAAAAGCAAACAAACAAAAAAACCCACTCATAATAACTAACCTGCTTCTGTGATAACAACATTAATCAGTTCCCAATGGCTCTGCCCTTTATGACCCAATCGCATTCTTATTAGGGTCTACCTCCCAATGCTATGGTATTAGGGATTAAGTTTCCAACACGTGAGCGTTTGGAGGACACACTCAAAATACTCAAGCCATAGCAGGGTTCAAGGAAGGCATGTTCAGCATAGGGACTATATGAGCAAATGAATACCATGAGTTAGCAAGGTGCAGAGGACATATCTTCCCATCCTTAAAATCATATCGTGGTGATGATTGGTTCCACTGACTCTGTGAAGGATGGCTTCAGCTGGGAGCTGCCAGGTCCCTTAGGTGTGGGCACTGGAGGCTGTCCACTTGCCTTCTGAGAGGTGCTGACTTGGAAAACAGAGAAAACCCAAGAGCCAGGGCCTCAAAGATCAGACATATCACTTGAGAGTTGGTGAGGAAAGAAAACAGTAGTAAAAACTGGTACCAGGAACTCCACAATATATGTAATATATTTTGGATATGTAACATATTGTACTATTTGGTAGTACTCATATAATAAAAACAATCCTTGAAGATTCTTTAACTCTCTCTTAATGAGTTTAGTATGACCATTTTCCCCCTCCAATACGAAAACAGTTTCTTTGATTAAGGCCCATGTAAGCAGCTGGCTTGCAGGAAGGGGCCATGTTGTAAAAAACATTTATCTTTTTTTTTTGTTTTTTTGAGATGAAGTTTTACTCTTGTTGCCCTGGCTGGAGTGTAGTGGCACGATCTTGGCTCACTGCAACCTCTGCCTTCCGGGCTCAAGCAATTCTCTTGCTTCAGCCTCCCAAGTAGCTGAGATTATGGGCGCCTGCCATCATGCCCGGCTAATTTTTGTATTTTTAGTAGAGACAGGGTTTCACCATGTTGGCCAGGGTGGTCTTGAACTCCTGACCTCAGGTGATCCACCTGCCTCAGCCTCCCAAAGTGCTGGGATTACAGGCGTGAGCCACCGCGCCTGGCCAGAAACATTTATCTTTAAACAATAAAATCATATTCAGCCCAATGAGATGCATATTCTATGAAGGAAGGAACCAAGACCAGCCATGGAAACAGCACAGATTCATATTCTCATCTCAGGCACCGCTAGTTGATTCTTCTTCCTTTTCTTTTTTTAAAAAAATTGTGGTAATAAACACAGAACAAAATGTACCATCTTAGCCATTTTGAAACACATACTTTATACTGTTAACTATATTCACATTGCTGAGCAACAGATCTCTAGAGTTTTTTTATCTTGCAAAACTGAAATTCTACACCCATTGAGCAACTTCCCATTTCCTTTTCTTCCCAGCCCCTGGTAGCCACCCTTCTACTTTCTGTCTCAATGAATGTGACTACTCCAGGTACCTTACATAAGTGGAATCATAGAGTATTGGTCTTTCTTCTTTTTTTATGTTTTTCCTAAGAAGTCAAGTAAATCAACTGGGTACATAATGTGACTCCATTGTATTTGTTGAATGAATGAACAATAACTGTCTTCAAAAGGAGTTTACAGTCTAGTTATAGAGACAGGAATGCAAACAAATAATTTCCATTATTTTTTACTTTTTATTTATTAATTTTTTTTGGGATTGAGTTTCGTTCTTGTTACTCAGGCTGGAGTGCAATGGCACCATCTCAGCTCCCTGCAACCTCTGCCTCCCACGTTCAAGCTATTCTCCTGCCTCAGCCTTCCACGTAGCTGGAATACAGGTGCCTGCCACCATGCCTGGCTATTTTTTTTTTTAATTTTTAGTAGAGACGAGGTTTCACCATGTTGGCCAGGCTGGTCTCAAACTCCTGACCTCAGGTGATCCGCCTGTCTCAGCCTCCCAAAGTGCTGGGATTACAAGTGTAAGTCACCGTGCCTGGCCATATTTTTACCTTTTTTTTTTTGAGACAGTGTCTCCCTCTGTGGCCCAGGCTAGAGTGCAGTGGTGCAATCTTGGTTCACCGTAACCTCTGCCTCCTGGACTCAAGCAATCTCCCATCTCAGCCTCCTGAGTAGCTGGGACCACAGCTGTGCACCACCACAGCCAACAATTCATTTATCTCTTTTTTGTAGGGATGGGGTCTTGCCATGTTGCCCAGGCTGGTCTTGAACTCCTAAGCTCAAGTGATCTACCCGTCCAGCACTTTGGGAGGTCGAGGCAGATGGATCATTTGAGCCCAGGAGTTTGGGACCACCTGGCCAGCATGGCAAAACCCTGTCTCTACTAAGAATACAAAAATTAGCTGGGCGTGGTGGCACATGCCTGTAATCCCAGGTACTCAGGAGACTGAGGCATGAGCCTGGGAAGCGGAGGCTGCAGTGAGCCGAGATCGTGCCACTGCACTCCAATCCGGGCGGCAAAATGAGACTCTGTTTCAAAAAAGGATAGAATTTAATGCCTGCTTGGAAACGGTTTCAGTATATTCAATATTGTTCACCCTTCATATTTTGCCATGTTTAAGAATTGATTTTAAAGTCTTAGTAAGATATGTAAAAAGCAAGACAAGATAAATCAAATGTGAGTCAACAGTAAAAGAAAACAAGGGAACAAAATGAAGCCAAGAATGGGGCTAAAATGTGGATCATAATGATCTATATCTGCCACAGGCGAGCAATACCTAAGCTGTCTAGCAACCAATACAAAGCAAGAAAAGAGGCTATTACACAGATTATTGCATCTGAGTTAATCAAGCATTGCTCAGCAAATTGTACAGCCATTCTTGAAAACTAATGTAACAAATATCTTCGATTACATTATTACAATAAACACAGCAATAAGGTTTATAGAAAGGTTTTTTTTTTTTTTTTTTTTTGAAATGGAGTCTTGTTCTGTCATCCAGGCTGTAGTACAGTGGCGTGATCTTGGCTCACTGTAAACTTCTCCTCCCAGGTTCAAGAGATTCTCATGCCTCAGCCTCCCGAGTAGCTGGGATTACAGGTACATGACACCACACCTGGCTACTTTTTGTATTTTTAGTAGAGACAGGGTTTCACCACATCAGCCAGGCTAGTCTCGAACTCCTGACCTCAAGTGATCCGCCAGTCTCAGCCTCCCAAAGTGCTGGAATTACAGGCATGAACCACTGTGCCTGGCCAATAGAATGGTTTCTTAAAATTGTTTGCACTGGCCGGGTGCGGTGGCTCAAGTCTATAATCCCAGCACTTTGGGAGGCCGAGACGGGCGGATCACGAGGTCAGGAAATCGAGACCATCCTGGCTAACACGGTGAAACCCCGTCTCTACTAAAAAATATAAAAAACTAGACGGGCGAGGTGGCGGGCGCCTGTAGTCCCAGCTACTCGGGAGGCTGAGGCAGGAGAATGGCGTAAACCTGGGAGGCAGAGCTTGCAGTGAGCTGAGATCCGGCCACGGCACTCCAGCCTGGGCGACTCCAGAGTGAGACTCTGTCTCAGAAAAAAGAAAAAATTGTTTGCACTGCACTAAGGGGCAAATAAAACGATTCTGTGTGGGGGCCAATAAGACACGGAAACCAGCTCTCTGCTGGGTTAATTGACAGGTAAAGGGCACAGACTGTTCCTCAAAGAAAAACAGACATTATAACTGATCCCATTGGCAAATATTGTCCTAGAGTATATATATTCTGAATGTTCTAGAACAGTTTCAGTATAAAATTCATCTTTTTAATAAAGGTCATTTGGCCAGGGTCAGTGGCTCATACCTGTAATCCCAACATTTTGGGAGACTGAGTCAGGTGGATCACTTGAGGTCAGGAGTTTGAGACCAGCAAGCATGGTGAAATCCTGTCTCTACTAAAAATACAAAAATTAGCCACATGTGGTGGTGTGCACTTGTAATTCCGCTACTCAGGAAGCTGAGGCAGGAGAATCTCTTGAAGACGGAGGTTGCAGTTAGCCAAGATCGTGCCACTGCACACCAGCTTGGGTGATGGAGTGAGACTGTCTCAAAAAAACAAAAAACAAACCATGATTTATGGCTGGGCATGGTGGCTCACACCTATAATCCCAGCATTTTCGGAAGCCCAGGTGGGAGGATTGCTTGTGTCCAGGAATTTGAGACCAGCCTGGGCAACATAGCAAGACCCCATCTCTACAAAAAGTAAAAATAATTACCTGGGCCTAGTGGCATGTGCCTGTGGTCCCAGCTACTTGGGAGGCTGTGGCAGGAGGATCACTTGAGCTGGGAGTTTGAGGTTGCAGTGAGTTGTGATCATGCCACTGCACTCAGCATGGGTGACAGAGGGAGACCCTGTCTCTAAAAAAAAAGGTGATTGGCTGGGTGTGGTGGCTCACACCTATAATCCCAGCACTTTGGGAAGCCGAGGCGGGTGGATCACCTGAGGTCAGGATGTGCTATCAACATTACTTGTTGATCAAGACCAGTCTGGCCAACATGGTGAAACCTCATGTCTACTAAAAATACAAAAATTAGCCGGGCGTGGTGGTAGGCACCTGTAATCCCAGCTACTCAGGTGGCTGAGGCAGGAGAATTGCTTGAATCCGGGAGACAGAGTTTGTGGTGAGCCGCGATCGCGATTGCGCCATTGCACTCCAGCCTGGGCAACGGAGTGAGACTCTGTCTCAAAAAAAAAAAAAAAAAAAAAAAAAAGGTGATTTATTAAATATTTAACTTTCCTAAATATTTTCACATAGATAAATTCATAAATGAGCATAAGTTCTTGATAGACAATGGCTTTTCATTTTAGGAAAGCACAATCACTTTATTTGAATGGAGATGGGTACCTTCAGCTTGATTGCATAATCCAATGGGATTGGGACACTGCCCCCCTTCCCTTCTTCTTTCTGGCTTCCTGTGACAGTTTTTTTCCCCAGGGAAAGAATGTATCACCTTGCCTCTTCCAGGGAGGGACTCTTGATCCTTGGCAGTTAACAGAGAATAAAAGAGGTTTCCTTATTTGAAGCTAAAATGAAAACAACTTGGATAGCTTTCCAGTTTCATATACAGTGAAAGCAAGCTAGAGCAAGCCCTAAAATTGGGGTCGCATTAACATCTCACCTTGCCAAGCCTAGAGAACATGCTGGAAGTAAACTACGCTATGATCTACAACCTATTCTCTGTAAACCAGCTAAGAGAGCCCTTTTAAAACATGTCACCGCTTTGCTTAAAATAAAATAAAATGCAAACTCCTTATCATGGACCTTCAAGGTCTCCAAAATCTGGACTCTGTCTGCCTCTCAGACCTCATTGGTATTTTTTTTTGAGATGGAGTCTCACTCTATCGCCCAGGTTGGAGTGCAGTGGCGCCATCTCCGCTCACTGCAAGCTCTGCCTCCCGGGTTCATGCCATTCTGCCTCAGCCTCCCAAGTAGCTGGTAATATAGGCGCCTGCCACCACACTCGGCTAATTTTTTGTATTTTTAGTAGAGACGGGGTTTCACCGAGTTAGCCAGGATGGTCTCAACCTCCTGACCTCGTGATCCACCCACCTCGGCCTTCCAAAGTGCTGGGATTACAGGCGTGAGCCACTGCCCCCGGCCTCAGACCTCATCTTTTATACTGCAACCCTTACTCATTACCTTCCAGTCACACTGACCTTGGCTTTCCTTTTGTCCTCAAAATCAAGCCAATTCTTACCTCAATGCCTTTTCATGTGCTGTTCTTTCTGCCCGAAATGCTCTATTAACATAACTTGCTGACCAAGTCAGTTGTAGTAGTCCAGGTGAGAGAAGACTATAGTCTTACCTATGAAGGAGGCAGTGGAGGATTGGAGAGGTGCAGATAGAATTCATATGTATTGGCCGGGCATGGTAGCTCATATCTGTAATCCCAGCACTTTGGGAGGCCAAGGCGGGTGGACCATGAGGTCAAGAGTTCGAGACCAGCCTTGCCAACACGGTGAAACCCAGTCTCTACTAAAAATATAAAAATTAGCTGGGCGTGGTGGTGGGCGCCTGTAATCCCAGCTACTTAGGAGGCTGAGGCAGGAGAATCGCTTGAACCTGGGAGGTGGAGGTTGCAGTGAGTGGAGACAGCGCCATTGCACTCCAGCCTGAGTGTCAAAGCAAGACTCCATCTCAAAAAAAAAAAAAAAAAAAAAAGAAGAAGAAGAAGAAGAATAGAAGAGACACAGAGACAAACACGCAGGGAGGGAGAATGTCATGTGATAACAGCGGCAGAGATTGGAGTTATGCAGGTGCTAGGTAAGAAATGCCAGGGATTGTTGGCAACCTCCAGAAGCTAGAAAAGGCAAGGAAGGTTCCTCTCCTGGAGCCTGTGGATAGAGCGTAGCCCTGCCAACACCTTGATTTCAGACTTTCAGACTTCATAACTACCAAACAATAAATTTCCATTGCTTTAAGCCACCCACTTAGTGGCACTTTGTTATGGCAGCCCTAACAATCTAATGTAGTTATAAATGGTGGTTTTGGAGAAGGAGGACAGAGTAGAACTTAGTAAAAGTTGAAAACCATATTTATTGGTACCAATATAATCTTTGCTTGATTTTCTTCAATAGTACTCAAGAATCCAGAGGCAGGCATGGAAAAAATACACAATTGCAGGGTTGAGGTCTTTCTAGGTGGACAAGATAGGAAGACAATTGAGCAAGGGAGTTAATACTGGCAAGAGAGAAATTAAAACGATAGACCGGATGGGAACTAGATGGAAGAACCAAATAGGTGAGAGGGTCAACAGACTATAAAGAGAAGAGATAAAAAGTGCAGTGTCTCAATGGGGGTAGAACGACAGGTGTACTCGGAGTAATGAATGAAAACCAGAATAATAGGATGGTGAGAACACAGAATGACATAAATTAAAAATTTCAGAATTCAAACAATTCTGGTGATGAGGTCTAAAATTGGCCATGGGAGTGGGTGGGGAAGCACACTTCATAGAAATGGAATAATCCAATATGTGACCTCTTGTGACTGATTTCTTTCATTTAATGTTTTTTGAGGGTCATCCATGTTGTAGCACGTATTAGTACTTCATTTCTTTTTATTGCTGCATAATAATCCATTGTCTGGATATACTATATTGTGGTTTTTTTGTTTGTTTGTTTGTTTGTTTTGTTTTTTAGTTTTGCTCTTGTTGCCTAGGCTGGATTGGAGTGCAATGGCACGATCTCGGCTCACTGCAACCTCCACCTCCCAGGTTCAAGCAGTTTTCCTGCCTCAGCCTCCTAAGTAGCTGGGATTACAGGTGCCTGCCACCACGCCTGGCTAATTTTTTTGGTATTTTTAGTAGAGACAGGGTTTTGCCATGTTGGCCAGGCTGGTCTCGAACTCCCGACCTCAAGTGATCCCCCGCCTCGGCCTCCCACAGTGCTGGGATTACAGGTGTGAGCCACTGTGTCTGGCCACCATATTGTTTTTATCTATTCATTGGTCGATGGATATCTAGGTTGCTTCTACTTTTCTACTGTTATGAATAATGCTGTGATGAACATTTGCAAACAAGTTTTGTGTGGACATATGTTTTCATTTCTCTTGGATATATACCTTGGAATGGAATGGTTGAATCATATGGTAACTCTATGTTTAGCATTCATAGAACAGCCAGACTGTTTTCCAAGAAGTTGCAGTGAGCTGAGATCGCTCCAGCCTGGGCGACAGAGCGACACTCTCTCTAAAAAAAAAAAAACAAAAAACTGTTTGTAGAGATGGGGTCTCACCACGTTGCCCAAAATGGTCTCAAACTCCTGGCCTCAAGTGATCCTCTTGCCTGGGCCGCCTGAGTTGCTGAGATTACGGGCATGAGCCACCATGCTTGGCCCAATTGTTTTATTTTAAATAAATGGCTAGGTTTCAATGTGGGGCCTATAAAGAAGTATGGGAATTCTGAGGGGTGAAGTCACTGTGAAAAGAAAGATGGGCAGAGGGAGCTTAGGGAGAACAGTGGAGATCGCCAGGGCTTCAGGCTGAGGGTTTGGGGTATAAGAAGTTGAGGAGCTCTGGCAGCGGAGGGAAGCTGAGCAGCACTGGGGAGCTGAGGTTAAGGAGAATGGGGAGTCCTCTGCGAGAGGACTATGGAATCTATGTGAGATAAAGTTGTCTATACTGCCAGTCTGTTCTAGAAAGTTCCTTCTACTTTCTGCATTCATGAAACCTGGCCTTCCCATTTGAATATTACTTCCCTTGTAGCCCTCCCTGGAATGTTATCTGTCATCACTGCATGCTCTGTTTGTGTTAAGACTGGGAGTTGTCCAGGTCTGGTGGATCACACCTGTAATCCCAGCACTTTGGGAGGCTGAGGTGTGTGGATCACGAAGTCAGGAGTTTGAGGCCAGTCTGGCCAACATGGTGAAACCCTGTCTGTACTAAAAATACAAAAAATTAGCCAGGTGTGGTGGTGTGCGCCTGTAATCCCAACTACGCGGGAGGCTGAGGCAGGAGAATCGCATGAACCTGGGAGGTGGAGGTTGCAGTGAGCCGAGATTGCACCACTGTACTCCAGCCTGTTTGACAGGGCCAGAACTTGTCTCGAAAAAAAAAAAGAAAAAAAAAAATAAGACTGGAGTTGGAGTCTTCATCCACTTGCTGTCACATACTTTCAGTCCATTACCCCAACCTGCTGCTCCTCTAAGGCTCATGCTATATGTTCATTCTACTACCAACCTGATGGATACTCTGTTTATCGTAGGCTTTGGCATCAGACGTTGTGTATGCCTCTTCATTCTGAGTCTAGCCATCGTCCTAGGCAACCTAAATGTCTGTGTACATGACACATCCCAAATTCTGGGTTCTCAACTCGTTCAAGGCCTCCACTTCAGGGACTTTTCAGTTTCACTTCACTTCAGCCACATTCTTCCACAGCCACCTCTAATTCTGAAATATTAAATTCGAACATCTCACTGTCTGACCCCAATTTCTTATCTTTTAAGTTCTCATTCAATTATTCTCTTAACATTTTATTTTATTCATTTGTTCCTTTATATTTTCTAACAGCTCCTCCCTCTCTTTATTTCTTTCACCATACAGATTTCCTGGCTTATCATTTGAAACTTTCTTGACAACATCGGCATTTATTTATTTATTTATTTATTTTTTGCGAGATGGAGTCTTGTTCTGTTGCCAGGCTGGAGTGCAATGGCATGATCTCGGCTCACTGCAACCTCTGCCTACTGGGTTCAAGTGATTCTCCTACCTCAGCCTCCCAAGTAGCTGGGACTACAGGTGCGTGCCACCATGCCCAGCTAATTTGTTTTTGTATTTTTAGTAGAGATGGAGTTTCACCATGTTGTCCAGAATGGTCTCGATCTATTGACCTGCTGATCCAGACAACACTGGCACTTTCTATGCTCTGATTACATCCATTGCTGACCTGGAAACACCCTAATCCTTCATTGAATCCAACTCTAGCTCTCTCTCCTGCTAATACTAAGACAGCAAATGACTGGAGAAAAATCACACAGAAATAGACTGATGCCATTAACATTTTTGTTCTTAACCTGGGCGTACGTGGCCCCTGCCTACAGTCCTAACTACTTAGAAGGCTGGGCAAGAGGGTCACTTAAATGCAGGAGGCTGAGGCTGCAGTGAGCTATGACTGTGCCACTGCACTCCAGGCTGGGAGACAGAGATCCTGTTTTCCAAAAAAAATTATTTTTCTCTTAAATGTACAAGAATGTTCAAGAATTCTAATATTGGTTATTAGAAAAAAATGGAAAAAAGCTGTCTATCAACTATACCATATCTGTGGTATAGTCATATGATAGAACAGTTTTTTTGTTTGTTTGTTTTGTTTTGTTTTTTTGAGACTGAGTTTCGCTCTTGTTGCCCAGGCTGGAGTGCAATGGCGTGATCTCGGCTCACCGCAACCTCTGCCTCCTAGGTTCAAATGATTCTCCTGCCTCAGCCTCCTGAGTAGCTGGGATCACAGGCACGTGCCACCGAGCCCAGCTAATTTTGTATTTTTAGTAGAGACAGGGTTTCTCAATGTTGGTCAGGCTGGTCTCAAACTCCTGACCTCAAGTGATCTACCCACCTTGGCCCCCCAAAGTATTGGGATTACAGGCGTGAGCCACAGTGCCCGGCTGATAGAACAGTTGTTAAAATGAACTGGATCTATACAAAAATTCTATATAAAATTTTAAAATGCCGGGTGTGGTGGCTTATGCCTGTAGTCCCAGAACTTTGAAGGCAGAGGCGGGCAGATCGCCTGAGGCCAGGAATTCGAGACCAGCCTGACCAATATGGTGAAACCCTGACTCTACCAAAAATACAAAAATTAGCTGGGCTCGGTGGTGCGTGCCTGTAATCCCAACTACTTGGGAGGCTGAGACGGGAGAATCGCTTGAACCCAGGAGGCGGAGGTTGTGTGAGACAAGATCACGCCATTGCACTCCAGCCTGGGTGACACAGCAAGACTCCATCTCAAAAAACAAACAAACAAACAAACAACAACAAAAACTGTTTCTTGATTTTTTATTTTAATTAATTCATGTATATATTTTTTGAGACAGGGTCTCACTTTGTCACCCAGGCTGGAGTACGGTGGCACGATCAATGCTCACTGTGGCCTCGACCTCCCCAGGCTCAGGTGATTCTCCCATCTCAGCCTCCTGAGTAGCTGAGACCACAAGCACATACCACCACAAACAGCTAATTTTTTTGTGCTTTTATTAGATACAGGGTTTTGCCATGTTACCCAGGCTGGTCTCAAACTCGTGGGCTCAAGAGATCTGCCCACCTTGGCCTCCCAAAATGTTGGGATTACAGGCGTGAGCCACCGTGCATGGCCCAAAGTCAACTTCTTAAATATGAATTAGGTAGCCCTCCCTACTTAATATCCTCCAATGGCTGGGTATGGTGGCTTTCACATGTAGTCCCAGTTACTCAGGAGGCTGAGGCAGGAGGATCCCTTGAGCCCAGGAGTTCATGACCAGCTTGGGCAACATAGAGAGATCCTGTCTCTTGAAATATAATTCCTCCAGCCAGGCACGGTGGCTCACGCCTGTAATCCCAGCACTTTGGGAGGCCGAGGAGGGCGGATCACAAGGTCAGGAGTTTGAGAAGAGCCTGGACAATATGGTAAAATCCCGTCTCTACTAAAAATACAAAACTTAGCCGGGCATGGTGGTGCCCACCTGTAGTCCCAGCTACTTGGGAAGCTGAGGCAGAAAAATCACTTGAACCCTGGAGGCGGAGGTTGCAGTGATCTGAGATTGCGCCACTAAACTCCAGCCTGGGCGACAGAGCAACCTGCCACCATAGCCGGCTAATTTTTTGTATTTTTTGGTAGAGACAGGGTTTAGCCATGTTGCCCAGGTTGGTCTCTGAACTCCTGGTCTCAGGTGATCCACCTGCCTTGGCCCCCAAAAGTGTTGGGATTACAGGCATGAGGCACTGCACCCATCCTTAAAATACACTGTTTTATTTCCTACCTCAAGACTGTTCTGAAATCTTCTTTCCCTCTCCCACTTCCCAACATTTGCTGGTAGAATAGCATTTGTACATAGACCAATAGAACAGAATAGAGCCCCAAAATAAACCTATGCATTTAGAGTCAATTGATTTTCAACAAAGGTGCAAAGAACACACAATGGGTAAAAGGCAGTATTTTTAATAAACGGTGTAGGGACAACTGGATATCCACATGCAGAACGAAATTAGACTCTCATCTCATACCATATACAAAAATCGAGGGCTGGGTGTTACGGCTTACACCTTTAATCCTAGCACTTTGAGAGACCGAGATGAGAGGATTGCTCAAGCCCAGAAGTTTGAGACAAGCCTGGGAAACATAGGGAGACCCCCCCGTACCCCGTCTCTACTAAAAATAAAAAAATTAGCCGGGCGTGGTGACACACGCCTGTGGACCCAGCTATTCAAGAGGCTGATGGGGGAGGATCACTTGAGCCCAGGACTTCGAGGCTACAGTGAGCCTTAATTGCATCACTGCACTCCAGCCTGGGTGACAGAGAAAGACCCTGTCTCAAATAAAAATCACTTCAAAATAGATTTAAGCCTTAAACACAAGACCTCAAACTAAAATTACTAGAAGAAGAAAATATAGGGGAAAAGCTACATGACTTGGTTCTCGGCAATGATTTTTTAAAATATGACCCCACATGTTCATTGCAGTGGTATTCACAACAGCCAAGATAGGGAATTAACCTAAGTGTCCATCAGTGGATGAACGGATAAAGAAAATGTGGTGGCCGGGCATGGTGGTTAACGCCCGTAATCCCAGCACTTTGGGAGGTCGAGGAGGGCAGATCATGAGGTCAGGAGATCAAGACCATCCTGGCCAACATGGTGAAACCCATGTCTACTAAAAATGCAAAAATTAGCTGGGTGTGTGGTGGCACATGCCTGTAATCCCAGTTACTCAGGAGGCTGAGGCAGGAGAATCGCTTGAACCTGGTGCGGGGAGGTTGTAGTGAGCTGAGATTGCGTCACTGCACTCCAGCCTGGTGGTGGCAGAGTGAGACTCCGTCTCAAAAAAAAAAAAAAAAAAAAAAAACAACAACAACAAAGAAAGAAAATGTGGTTTATGACCAGGTACAGTGGCTCATGCCTATAATCCCAGTACTTTGGGAGGCACAGGCGGGCAGATCACTTGAGGCCAGGAGTTCGAGACCAGCCTGGCCAGCATGGCGGAAACCCTGTGTCTACTAAAAATACAAAAATTAGCTGGACATGGTGGCACGCGTCTGTAGTCCCAGCTACTCGGGATACTGAGGAACAAGAAGTGCTTGAACCCAGGAGGTACAGGCTGCAGTGAGCTGGGACTATGTCACTGCACTCCAGCCTGGGCGCCAGAGCAAGACTCTGTCTCAAAAAAAACACAAAAAAGTGATTTTTATATATAATGGAATGCTATTCAGCTTTAAAGAAGAAGGAAATGCTGTCCAGGCGTGGTGGCTCATGCCTGTAATCCCAACACTTTGGGAAGCCAAGGTTGGCCGATCACCTGAGGTCGGGAGCTTGAGACCAGCCTGACCAACATGGAGAAACCCCGTCACTACTAAAAATACAAAATTAGCTGCATGTGATGGCACATGCCTGTAGTCCAGGCTACTCGGGAGGCTGAGGCAGGAGAATTGCTTAAACCTGGGAGGCAGAGGTTGCAGTGAGCCGAGATTGCACCACTGCACTCCAGCCTGGGTGACAAGAGCGAGGCTCTGTCTCAAGGGAAAAAAAAAAAGAAGGAAAGGCTGACATCTCTGACAACATGGATGAACTGGGAGGACATTATGTTAAGAGAAATAAACAAGGCATAGAAAGACAAATCCTGCTTGATTTCTCTCAAATGTGTAATCTAAATAAGTTGAACTCATAGTAGTAGAGAGTAGAATGGTGGTTACTAGGGGCTGGGGAGATGTTTGTCAAAGGATACAAAATTTCAGTTGGGAGGGATAAATTCAGGAGATCTATTGTAGGCCAGGCACGGTGACTCACACCTGTAATCCCAGCACTTTGGGAGGCCAAGGCAGGTGGATCACCTGAGGTCGAGAGTTTGAGACCAGCCTGACCAACATGGAGAAATCCCGTCTCTACTAAAAATATAAAATTGTTGGGCATGGTGGCGCATGCCTGTAGTCCCAGCTACTCGGGAGGCTGAGGCAGGAGAATCACTTGAACTCGGGAGACAGAGTTTGCAATGAGCCAAGATCACGCCATTGCACTCCAGTCTGGGCAACAAGAGTGAAACTCCGTCTCAAACAAAAACAAAAACAAAAACAAAAACAGAAGAGATCTATTGTATAACATGGGGACTGTAGCTACTATGAATATGTATTGTATTCTTGAAAATTGCCTAAAGAACATATTTTAAGCATTTCTAGCACAAAAATATGAGGTAATGCATATATTAATTAGCTTGACTTAGCCATTTCACAATGTATACATGTTTTAAAACATCCTGGCTAGGTGCACGGTGGCTCACTCCTGTAATCCCAGCACTTTGGGAGGCTGATGTGGGTGGATCACCTGAGGTTAGGAGTTTCAGACCATCCTGGCCAACATGGCGAAACCCCGTCTCTATTGAAAATACAAAAATTAGCCAGGCGTGGTGGTGTGCATCTGTAATCCCAGCTACTTGGGAGTCTGAGGCAGGAGAATCACTTGAACTCGGGAGGTGGAGGTTGCAGTGAGTCGAGACTGCGCCACTGCACTCCAGCCTGGGCGACAAGAGTGAAACTCTGTCTCAAAAAAAAAAAAAAAAAAAAAAGAAAACATCCTGTTGTACACAGTATGTATTTTTTTGTCAATTAATAAAAAATCAATAAATTTTAAAAAGAATAAAATAATAGAGTGAAGCTATTTCCCATGGCTAGCTCCTCTTCTTCCTTTAGATTTCATTTTACATGTCACTTTCTTGGAGAGGCCTTACCAACCTAACTAAAGTAGTTCCCCAGGTTTTATTTTTTTCACTGGGTTCCTATGCCTCCCCCACCAGTCTAAGAACTCCATGAAGCCAGTATGTCTTGTGTTCAGTACATAGGGAAGACTCAATAGGTCTTTGTTGACTGAATGAAATGAAAGAAGTCCTTCAACATCCTGCCCCTCTGCTCCCTCAACCCCCAAAGCACCAGTACTTTGTCTTCTCTTCTCTTGGGATATAATGGAAGAGGAGTCTTCTACCAAGGCCGTTCTCTGCCACTTTCCTCAGGAAGCTCCTTGCCTCCTTGATTCATTCTCCTGTATACTTTTTTTTTTTTTGACACGCAGTCTCGCTCTGTCGTCCAGGCTGGAGTGCAGTGGCCCAATCTCAGCTCACTGCAACCTCTGCCTCCCAGGTTCAAGCGATTCTCCTGCCTCAGCCTCCCAAGTAGCTGGGATTACAGCACAGGGCACCATGCCTGGCTAATTTTTTTTGTATTTTTAGTAGAGACAGTGTTTCACCATGTTGGTTAGGCTGGTCTTGAACTCCTGACCTCAGGTGATCTACCTGCCTCGGCCTCCCAAAGTGTTGGAATTACAGGCGTGAGCCACAGGCACTGCCCTGTATACTCTTCACTAATCCTTTCCTATCAATATTCAAATAGGTTCTCCTTAAACAACCAACCAACCACAAATCCCAAAAATTTCTTCCTCTACCAGGCACATGACCGCCCTCT
The DNA here is from genome assembly GCF_043159975.1 of Macaca nemestrina. Taxonomy (NCBI): domain Eukaryota; kingdom Metazoa; phylum Chordata; class Mammalia; order Primates; family Cercopithecidae; genus Macaca; species Macaca nemestrina. The sequence goes on from NC_092139.1 coordinate 29,462,259, forward strand.
TGCCTTGACTTTCAGGACTCAGTTGTCCCCCGTATTCCTTTTATCTTAGTCTCCTTCTCTGACTTTTTTTTTTTTTTTTTTGAGACACAGTCCTGTTCTGTCGCCCAGGCTGGAGTGCAGTGGCGCGATCTGGGCTCACTGCAAACTCCGCCTGGGATTACAGGCACACACCACCATGCCTTGCTACTTTCTTTGTATTTTTAGTAGAGACGGGGTTTTGCCATGTTGGCCAGGCTGGTCTCGAACTCCTGACCTCAGGTGATCCGCCCGCCTCGGCCTCCCAAAGTGGTGGGATTACAGGCGTGAGCCACCGCGACAGGCCCTCTGGCTCTTTCTAAAGACTGAGATTTCCCAAGGTCCTGTTCTTTTAAACCCCCATTGAAAAGTGTTGGGATGGAGTCTGGGAAGGAAGAGCTGAGGAGTGGGGCTGGGTTAGGTGGGGAATAAAGAGAGGGGTATGAAAAGCCCGAGGTCTGGGTCAAGAAGACGGGTATGGGAGAAGGATTTGAGCTACTCTGACGTGTAGCGAGGAAGACAGCAGGGAGGCGCGTGCCCGGGAATGACAGCCTCATGCACGGCCGAGAAAGCAAGCGCGCGTGCGCTTAGCGGCCTCTCTGCGCCTGCGTCTTCCGTGCCAGTCTTTCGCAGGCAAAAGGAGGACGTAGAAAAGGGGACACCGGAAGCTCACTCTTCACCCGGAAATGGTTATTGAAGAACATGGCGTTGCTGGTGCGAGTCCTTGTGAGTGAAGGAGTAATTTTCTACGGTAGCCCTCTGGGTCCCGGGTTGGAGTTCGACAAGGCAGGGCATGAGGGATTGGAAGGAATTGCAGGAGGGGAGCCTGTGTTATAGCTAGGCTGCGTGGCCGCTTTTCCGTGGGGAAACTGAGGCAGCTTCCTACCTCTTCCTACCCCCGTTTTGACCTTAGCTCCCCTATCTTTCGAGGAGGGGAAGAGTGACATCTGGCCTTTATTTGATGGGGTTTGCTTTTCCTTCCGTCCCCCATGTAACTGCTTCCCCTCAGGGAGAGGAGCATGTAGGACACTGATTGGAGTTTCAGGAGACCTGTGTTCTAGTCCCTGACTGTCACTGATGCATAAGGTGACTTTAAGCATGTCACTTTTGGGCCTCATTGTCCCTATGTGAAAAACGAGGACATTTATCTCCTGCAGTCCCTTTAGATTCTGAGATTCTCAGTGTTTCTTTCATAGGTCATAAGTCAGTTCTTAACTGTACAGTTAGGTGGAATATAGATTATTAGATTGAAAGCTGCGTGAGAATTGGAGCCATGTCTGTCTCGGTCGTTTTCACTTTGCCTAACATGATGTCTGGCACATCATAGGTGCTAAATGATTACTTGTTGAATAAATGAATGAAGTAAGGAAAGACTACTAGACTCTTTAGCACCCGTGTATGAAACTACTGCACCTCTTGAGATTTAGTCCTGATCCTTCTAGCATACTCTTTCCTCTAGGAATTAAAAGAGAAAAGAAAGTGGCAGCAGAAAAAACGTTAGGATACAGAGCTTAGTTTTTAATCATGGAGGGATGGGAGGGTTTATAATTTTAGCGAGTCTTCAAATATTGGGTCAAAGACATAGATTTTCATAGTAGACATGGTCTATTCCTGCCTCTGGATATCTTTTGAATTGTTATTTTACATTTGTGTTTTTGATCTTTTTATATATGGCTTACAAGGACGGCAGTTTTACTTCTTGTGTTCCTTGCCAGCCTAGCAGAGTGAGGTACCCTGAATTGCTGTTGAGTAAATTTTTAATTGTAGAATCCCCCCGTAACTGCCAGAAAGATTCACCTGGTGAAGTGATTGTTTGATTTCAGGCCAGAAATTGATTCAGAAATGAGGACTGCTGGGGAAATGGCAATTAGTATGATCTGAATTTAGTGTTTTTTTTTTCTTCCCCTCCCACCCTTTAGTTGTTTTTTTTTGAGACAGAGTCTTGCTCTGTCGCCGAAGCTGGAGTGCAGCGGTGCGATCTCGGCTCACTGCACCTTCCACTCCCAGGTTCAAGCGATTCTCCTGTGCTAGCCTCCCGAGTAGCTGGGATGACAGGCATGCACCACCACACCCAGCTAATTTTTTTTTTTTTTTTGAGACAGAGTCTTGCTCTGTCACCCAGGGTGGAGTTCAGTGGTGTGATCTCAGCTCACTGCGACCTCTGCCTCACAGGTTCAAGCGATTCTCCTGCCTCAGCCTCCTGAGTAGCTGGGATTACAGGCGTGTGCCACCAGGCCAGGCTAATTTTTGTATTTTTAGTAGAGACGGGGTTTCACCATGTTGGCCAGACTGGTCTCAAACACCTGACCTCATGATCCGCCTCCCTTGGCCTCTCAAAGTGCTGGGATTACAGGCATGAGCCACTGAGCCTGGCCTGATAACTAACATTTTATAGGGCACTTACTATGTGCTAAGCACTTTAAAATACTTCCCTAATCCTTATAACATCCCTTTGGAAAGGAGGGCATGTTATTTCCTCTATTTTACAGATAAGAAAATTGAACCACAGAGAAGTATTCCTGGCCAGGCTCAGTGGCTCACACGTGTAATCCCAGCACATTGGGAGGCTGAGGCAGGTGGATCACTTGAGGCCAGGAGTTCAAGACCAGCCTGGCCAACGTGGTGAAACCCTGTCTCTACTAAAAATACAAAAATTAGCTAGGCCTGGTGGTGGGTGCCTGTAATCCCAGCTACTTGGGAGGCTGAGGCACGAGAATTGCTTCAACCCAGGAGGCAGAGGTTGCAGTGAGCTGAGATTGCGCCAGTGCACTCCAGCCTGGGTGAAAGAGTGAAACTCTGTCTCAAAAAAAAAAAAAGTATTCCTGAAACATTCTTGTTAGTCTTGTCTTATTTTTTCCTCTTTTTGTCTTGTCAGCCAATATTTTCCCTTCTCCAGTGATGGGTTTGGGAAGGAGGAGGAAACAAACACTGCTATTGTTGAGTGACTACAGCAGAGAGCCTGGGCATTTGATCAGTAGAACTGGACATACTTATGGTTTTTATGAGTTGTCCTGGGCATTGGTGATCGTTTTTGCTTTTCTTTGGAAATCGTAAAAATTACAGAAAGCCACCCTGTACTTTAGAAAATTTTTAAAAATTGTGGTAAAATACATATAACAAAATTTACTGTTTAAACTTTTTTTTTTCCTGAGATGGAGTTTTGCTCTTGTTGTCCAAGCTGGAGTGCAATGGCGTGATCTAGGCTCACTGCAACCTCTGCCTTCTGGGTTCAAGTGATTCTCCTGCCTCAGCCTCCCGAGTAGCTGGGATTATAGGCCCGCACTTTTTAAGTATACATTTCTGTGGTATTGAGTGCATTTACACTATTGTGCCATCTTTACCACCCTTATCCACAGAATTCTTTTCATTTTGTAAAACTGAAACTCTGAACCTATTAATAGTTCTCTATAGTCTTTTCTCCCCAGCCCCTGGCAGCCACCGTTCTACTTTCTGTCTCTGTGAGTTTAACTACTCTGTGTACCTCATATAAGTGGAATCATACAGTATTTGACCTTTTGTGACTGGCTTATTTCATTTAGCGTAATGCCCTCAAAGTTCATCCATGTTGTAGCATGTGTCAGAATTTTCTATCTTTTTTTTTTGGAGATAGGGTCTCGCTCTATCATGCATGCTGAAGTGTAGTGGCTCAGTCATAGCTCACTGCAGCCTTGACCTCCTGGGTTCAAGTGATCCTCCCACCTCACCTCCTGAATAGCTGGGACCACAGGTGTGTGCCTGGCTAATTTTTTTTTTCTTTTTTGTAGATGGGGTCTCCTTATGTTGCCTGGGCTGGTCTTGAACTCCTGGGCTCAAGCAATTCTGTTGCCTCGGCCTCCCAAAGTGCTGGGATTACAGGCGTGAGCCACTATGTCCAGCCTGTTTAATTTGTTGAGGAATTGTTCTACTGTTTTCCACAGCAGATACACTGTTTTACATTCTCACCAGCAGTGCACAAGGGTTTCAGTTAGTTGCACCACATCCTTGCCAACACTTAGTATTTTCTGGTTTTTGTTTGTTTTTGAGACAGGGTCTTGATCTGTCACGCAGGCTAGAGTGCAGTGGTCCAGTGACAGCTTACTGCAGCCTCGACTTCTGGGCTCAAGTGATCCTCTCATCTTAGCCTCCCGAGTAGCTGGGACTACAGGTGTGTGCCACCAAGCCCAGCTAATTTTTACATTTTTAGTAGACAGGAGGTTTTGCCGTGTTGCCCAGGCTGGTCTCAAATTCCTGAGCTCAAGTGATGCTCCTGCCTCTGCCTCTCAAAGTGTTAGGATTACAGGTGTGAGCCACCACACGTGGCCTTATTTTCTGTTTTTTTTTTTGACAATAGCCATTCTAATTATGAAGTGGTGTCTCATTGTAGTATTGATTTACATTTCTCTGGTGGCTAATGATATTGGGCACCTCTTCAGGTTTTTTTTCTTTTTGAGATGGAGTTTCGCTCTTGTTACCCAGGCTGGAGTGCAATGGCGTGATCTCGGCTCACTGCAACCTCCGCCTCTGGAGTTCACATGATTCTCCTGCCTAAGCCTCCCGAGTAGCTGGGATTACAGGCCCACACCACCACGCCCAGCTAATTTTGTATTTTTAGTAAAGACGGGGTTTCCCCATGTTGGTCAGGATGGTCTCAAACTCCCGACCTCAGGTGATCTGCCTGTCTCGGCCTCCCAAAGTGCTAGGATTAGAAGTGTGAGCCACCGTGCCCAGCCTTAAATTTTGTATTTTTAGTAGAGATGGGGTTTTGCCATGTTGGTCAGGCATGACCCACCGCATCTGGCAAGTTTTTTATGTATTTTGAGTATCAATCCCTCATCAGATATATGATTTGCATGTATTTTTCCTATCCTATGGGTTGCTGTTTCAGTCTGTTGATACTGTTATTTCATACACAAAAGTTTTTAATTTTCATGAAGTCCAACTTTTTTTTTTCTTTTTTCTTTTATTGCCTACTCTTTTTTTTTTTTTTTTTTTAACAGGGTCTTGCCCTGTCACCTAGGCTAGACTGCAGTGGCATAATCTAGACTCACTGCAGCCCCTGCCTCCCAGGTTCAAGCAATTCTCCCGCCTCAGCCTCCTGAGTAGCTGGGATTACAGGCATGCACCAGCACACCTGGTTAATTTTTATGTTTTTAATAGAGAGGGGTTTTTCCCATGTTGGCCAGGCTGGTCTCAAACTCCTGGCCTCAAGTGATCCGCCCACCTCAACCTCCCAGAGTGCTGGGATTACAGGCATGAGCCACCATGCCTGGCCCTAATATTGCCTACTTTTTTGATATCGTATCCAAGAAATCATTGCAAAATCCAATGTCATGAAGCCATTCCCGTAAGTTTTCTTTTAAAAGTTTTATTGTTTTAGGTCCTACATTTTGGTCTTTTATCCATTTTGAGCTAATTTGTGTACATGTTACAAGCTTTTACTATATTTTATGAGCTGTTTTCTCAGTGACCTGCCCTGGGATTACAATGAACATCTTAATTCATAACAGTCTTGTTTGGATTAATACCAACTTGATTTTAGTAATATGTAAAGACTTTCTTTCTATGTAGCTCTGTTCCTTCCCCCAGGTTGTGTTATTGGCATCTAAATTACATCTTTATCCATTATATGTCTACCAATGTATATTTATAATTATTTCTTCTTGTAGTTGTCTTTTAAATTAAAAAGAAAAATAAAAAAATTACAAACAGAAAATCCATTTATACCATATTTTTTATTTACGCAAACAGTTACTTTTACTAGTCTACTTTATTTCTTCATGTAGATTTGAGTTATTCTGTAGTTTCCTTTCATTTCAACCTGAAGGTCTCCCTTATTCTTGCAGGGCAAGTCTACTACTGACAAATTCTTTCCATTTTGCTTATCTGGGAAATCTTCATTTTTCCTTCACTTTCGAATAATAGTTTTGCCGGATATAGAATTTTTGTTTGAAAATCTTTGTCTTTCTGTGTTTTGACTATTTTATCCCACTGTCTTCTGGCTGCTACAGTTTCTGAGAAGAAATCAACTGTTAATGTTCTTGAGGATGCTTTGTATATGATGAGTTTCTTCTCTTGCTCATTTAAAGAATCTTTGTCTCTTGGCAGCTTGCATATGATGTGTCTGCAACTCTCTTTGTGTTTATGCTATTTGGAGTTAGTAGAGCTTCTTGGATTCCTAAATTACCATTTTCCATTATGTTTAGGATGTTTTCTGCCATTATTTCTTCAATTATTTTTCTGTCCTTTTATTTTCTTTTCTTCTGGGACTAATTATACATATATTGGTGTGTTTGATGGTGTTCCACAGTCTGAGGCTGTTAAATTTGTTCTTCTTTTTTTCTTTTTTGCTTTTCATTTTGAAGCTATTAATTTGTCTTTATTGCTTTTCCTTTCTGTTCCTTGGACTGGATAATCTAAATTGACCTATCTTCAAGACCACTGATTCTTTTCTTCTGACTGTTGAAATCTGCTGTTGAGCCCCTCTAATGAGTTTTTCATTTTAGTTGTTGGACTTTTCAATTCCAGAATTTATTTTGTCTTTAGAAAAATAACTTCTCATTCTGTTGATATTCTCTTTAGTGAGACGTCATTCTCATACTTTCCTATAGTTTGTTTGTTTATGTATTTATTTATTTTTTTGAGACGGAGTCTGGCTCTGTTGCCAGGCTGGAGTGCAGTGGCACCATCTCAGCTCACTGCAACCTCCACCTCTTGGGTTCAAGCAATTCTCCTGCCTCAGCCTTCTGAGTAGCTGGGATTACTGGTGCCTGCCACCACACCTGGCTAATTTTTGTATTTTTAGTAGAGGTGGGGTTTCATCATGTTGGCCAGGATGGTCTCAAACTCCTGACCTCAGGTGATCCACCTGCCTTGGCCTTCCAGAGTGCTGGGATTACAGGTGTGAGCCACTGTGCTCGGCCACTTTCCAATAGTTCTTTAGACATGTTTTCATTTAGATCTTTGAACATATTTGAAATAGTTAAAAATCTCTTTGTCTGCTATCTGGATTTTCTTAGAGACAGTTTCTATTGATTGCATTTTTCCCCCTGTGTGTGGGCCATACTTTATTGTTTCTTTGCATGTTTTATAACTTTTTTTTGTTGAAAACTGGACATTTTAAATAATGTGGCCACTCTGGAAATCAGATTGTTTCCCTTCCCAAGATTTGTTGTTGCATTTTTGTTTAGTGACTTTTCTGAATTGATTCTGTAGTCTATATTCTTTGTCGTTTGTGGCCACTGAAGTCTCTGCTTAGTTTAGTGGTCAGGTAATGATTAAGCAAATTTCTTTAAATTTCTGTTAAATTTCTTAAAATTCTGTTATCACTGCCTGGAAGCAGTGAGTATCCCAGTTTTTCCTGTGGGGCTCTGTGTGCATGTTGGGATGTACCTATAACTCTCTGCCAGACATTCGATAACTACGCCTTAACTTTCACTTCCTGCTGTGCAGAACCTCAAGGTCAACCACAAGTAAGAGATGTTCTTAGATCTTTCCTGAGCATGTGCACAACTTTGGGTATGTGCACAGACCTGGGTATGTTCATGGCTTCCTAGATGCCGTGAATATGTTGGGACTTTTCTAAGCCCCTGTGGATGTCTCATTCACCAGCTTTTCCTTTAAACCTTTTTGGTTAGTCTATTGTTTTCTCCACCTGTTGTTCACTGCCTCAGGAAGCCATGAAGTCAAACAGTTACCTCTATTTGTTTTCAACCAGTGCTCCTGGGGAAAAGGTTTTTATCACACTGGGTGAGTTCTAAGACAGTCTTGAAATAGGGCCTTCTAAGGAACTATCAGACAGATTGAATAATGCCAATTCTTTGTAAGGCTTTGATGAACATCATCCCCATTCTGGAGTCAACTTTTCTCTTGAGGAGACTAGTTCGTTTAGTGGTTGTTGCTATTTAGAAACCAAATCTGGATGCTACATGTGCTCATTGCTACTGGAGTGTCATTGTCTGCAGGCCCTATGAAGATGTGGGTGGGAAATATATATATGTCTATATATACACATAAACATGCATACATCTTTTTCTTTATATATTAAAAGCCCACACCAGTTATTCTAAATCCATTCTAATACCACGGGGTTTGTTCTACTCTTTTGCCTTGCCATATTTGTTAACTCCTTTCTCTGATAGAAACCTGACCCTTCACCCTTAATGTATTTATTGATTTACTAAAATCTTTCCTGTGTGTAATCAATCTTTTGAAAGCTCAGATTGAAAACTCCCAACAAAGTGGGAGGAGGCAGTGTATTCAGTAATTTTTTTTTGTTTTTGAGACGAAGTCTTGCTCTTTCCCCCAGGCTGGAGTTCTATGGCGCGATCTTGGCTCACTGCAACCTCCGCCTCCCGGGTTCAAGCAATTCTTCTGCCTCAGCCTCCCAAGTAGCTGGGACTGCAGGTGCACGCCCCCATGCCTGGCTAATTTTCTTGTATTTTAGTAGAGACGGTTTCACTGTGTTGCCCAGGCTGGTTGCAAACTCCTGAGTTCAGGCAGTCTGCCTGCCTTGGCCTCCCAAAGTGCTGCAGTAATTTTTTGTTGTTGTTTGAGATGGAGTCTCACTCTGTCACCCAGGCTGGAGTGCAACAGCATGATCTCTGCTTACTGCAACCTCCTCCTCCTGGGTTCAAGCGATCCTTGTGCCTCAGCTTCCCGAGTAGCTGGGATTACAGGTGCGCGCCACCACACCCGGCTTATTTATATATATTATATAATTTTTAGTACAGACTGGTTTCACTATGTTGGCCAGTCTGGTCTTGAACTCCTGACCTCAAGTGATCCACCTCGGCCTCACAAAGTGCTGGGAATACAGGCATGAGCCACTATGCCCGGCCTGTATTCAGTAATTTTTGAAGGAATGGTTAAACATTCTCTTCTTCCCTCTGTGGAAATATCCTTTTGTATTATAGCATGCCATATTGTAACTGGAAGGAAAGTTTGTTACCGTAGTATCTGTTCTTTGGACTCCGGAATTGAATTAATATCCATGGCATTTGGAATATAGGCACCAGCGGTGACTTATAAAGTGGATTTCGACTGGGTGTGGTGGCTCATGCCTGTAATCCCAGCACTTTGGGAGGCTGAGGCCAGGGGATCACCTGAGGTCGGGAGTTCAAGACCAGTCTGATCAACGTGGAGAAACCCCGTCTCTACTAAAAATACAAAATTAGCTGGGCGTGGTGGTGCATGCCTATAATCCCAGCTACTTGGGAGGCTGAGGCAGGAGAATCGCTTGAACCCAGGAGGCAGAGGTTGTGGTGAGCTGAGATTGCACCATTGCACTGCAGTCTGGGCAACAAGAGCAAAACTCCGTCTCAAAAAAAAAAAAAAGTGGATTTCATGTTTATAATTGATTTTCATTATTCACAGATTCTATATTTGTGAACTCACCTAGTTGCTAAAATTTATTTGAAACCCCAAAATCAATACTTGCGGCACTTTTGTAGTCATTTGTGGACATTTGCAGAGGGTAAGGAATTTGAGCTGCCAATGTGCGTGTTTCTAGCTGAGGTGGGTCAACATTCCGCCTTCTTGTTTCAGTTTTCATACTGTAACAAGTATTCTTTTCATGGCCTGTTTAGTGCCATATTTTTCATATATTTGTGCTTTTGTTGGTGAATCCCATCTTTAAAATGTCCCCCAAGTGTAGTATGGAAATGCTATCTAGCATTGCTGAGTGCAAGAAGGCCACAATGTGCCTTATGGGAAAATATGTTTATTAGGTAAATTTTGCTAAGTGAGTTATAGTGCTGTTGGCTGTGAGTTCAGTGTTAATGAATCAACAATGTATATTAAGTAGGGTGTTTTTCAACAGAAACCCATAAAGCAAGGCTATGTATTGATTGGTTGATGAATGTTGTGACCAGAGGCTTGCAGGAACCTAAGTCTGGCATTTCCTCTAGAAGCAATTGTTCAGTATTTGCTCACTCAGTGTTTGTGGTGATTTTATGGTGAATAACTAGAATCCGCTACACCTGTGAATCGTTTTCTAGCTCATGAATGAGCCAAGGAAAATACTGTGTATCTTAAAAAAACCACATGCACAATTACAGGCCTGTCAGTGGACTGATTAAAGGGTAGTCAGTACAAGAGGTGGTATGTCAGAATGTTTTGAAATACTGATGTAAAAATCACTGCAATTAGCAATGTGCACGGGAAACAAAAACATGAAGCCTATCTTAAAAATTTTGGTTTTGAAGTGTTGGAAAGGCAAAATGACAATAAAACTAGTTCCCACTTAGTAACAGTGCATTTATCTTAAGTTAAAGGAATAACTTTTTGCCATTGGGAATGGCTATAGATGTTTTTTGAACTTGGGAGAAGTTGAGATGTGCTAATTGTTATAGGCCTAATATTTTAGTACCTTAAGAGAGAGATAAGTACTTCCACAGATATATATTTATAGATGAAGTGTTGGAAGAGGTGGAAAGGAAAAAGGACAAGTAGAGGCTGACACGGTGGCTCATGCCTGTAATCCCAGCACTTTGGGAGGCCGAGAGGGGTGGATCACCTGAGATCACGAGTTCGAGACTAGCCTGGCCAACATGGTGAAACCCTGCCTCTACTGAAAATACAAAAATTAGCCGGGCATGGTAGCGTGCCCCTGTAGTCCCAGCTACTTGGGAGGCTGAGGCAGGAGAATTGCTTGAATCCAGGAGGCGAAGGTTGTGGTGAGCTAGAGCCAGTAGAACCAGAAGCTGACATCTAGATAGATTTCTTTTTTTTTTTTTTTTTTGAGTGGAGTCTTGCTCTGTCGCGCAGGCTAGAGTGCAATGGCATGATCTTGGCTCACTGTAACCTCTGTCTCCTGAGTTCAAGCAATTTTCACTGCCTCAGCCTCCCGAGTAGCTGGGATTACAGGCACCTGCCACCACGCCTGGCTAATTTTTGTATTTTTAGTAGAGATGGGGTTTCTCCATGTTGGCCAGGCTTGTCTAGAACTCCTGACCTCAGGTGATCTGCCTGCCTCGGTCTCCCAAAGTGCTGGGATTATAGATGTGAGCCACCGCGCCCGGCCTAGAGAGATTTCTTGAAGCAATTGAGCTTATAGTTTGGGTTGGAGTGAAGAGGAGAGTCCCAGAAGAAATTACTACAAGGGAATTAACATGTGTGGAGTGGAGCAGTGATTCCCAAACCAGAGAATCTGAGTCAGGTTTTGAAACTGTTGAGTGGAAATCACAGTAAGTATTATGAGTTTAGAGGGATCCAATTGGTAAAGACCAGTAAGGATCAGGTATTTAAGTTACAATAAAGAGGTCCTTGGAAACCTCTTTTGAGAAAGGGAATGAATGCCAGATTCCAAACAATATTTTAAGAAAACGGTTTTTGCTTCTCTGTCAGTTTGCTGGGGAAAGCAGGGCTTGCATAATTCAATAACCGTTGTTCATAACAGTGATGCCATTGGTTGTGTTTTTCTGTTACCAAAGTGCTTTTAGAAATGTTCCTGGGAACACTTCTATGAGATAGCTTTTATTATTCCCATTTTTCATAAGGGAAGATGGAGGCCCAGATTGTTGAGTAACCAGTTCACAGCTATTTGATGGCTGACTTGGGATTACCTTTTCTGCTACACTTCAGTGGTTTCAATTAAGGATTTGGACAAGAATTGTAGAATTGGAGAAGGAAAGAACAGCTGATTGTTCCTTTCTTCTAATAAGAGCTGATTTAAAAGTAATGGCCTAAGACCAACCGGAGCCAAAATTACAGAGAAAAATTTTGTTGACATTGGAAATTACATGATGAAATTCTTCAGAAAATCTTCCAAACGTTTGCATTGTTTCAACTTGTAATTTCCTCTTGCTTCCCCTGCCCCCCCACCCTTGGCCCTGAATCTGAAGCAGTTTCCTCTTATCCCATACTTAACATTTTTAGGACAGGAACATCTGACATTGAATGATTCTAGTAAATCTGTCAGTGTTTGTAAAACAAAACACCAGTAACTGTCTCTCATTTGGAAAACCACTTCAACCGATCAAACCGCAGCTCAAATAAAATATTTTTAGCTCCACTTTTCATTTGAAATATAAGGTGCTGTAAGTGGCAATTATACAATTTTAGAACTGTGAGACACTTTAGAAAACATCTGTAGGTTTAAAAATTTAATGCCTTTCTCCCCCCACCTCAACCTGTTACTGTCTACTTGAGGAAATGGAGATTCAGATTCAACTTAATATTGTGCTGAACATACTGCAAGGTACATTTGTTAATTTTAAAGAAAATCCCAAGAAGTAGGGATTTTGTCTTATTTTTGATAAAAAGAGACAACCAAGGCTCACAGAGGTGATTATCTGATATGTAGCTTCTGAACAGTACTTTCTGCCTTTAGTTATGTGGCACTTTCCACAATATGCTGTTTTAATTGGTTCCAGACTAGGTCATACAATGTTACAGCTAGAAGGTACCTGGCAGATACTCTACCCTTTCATCCCTGGGTTCATATCTTAATCCTGCTGTTAGAACTGTGTGATATTGGGAGGTTGTTTATCCTCTCCATGCCTCAGTTTCCTTTTTTATATAAATGGGATAATGGTATACCTACATGAGTGGTGATTGTGAAGTTTAAATGAGTTCATATATGTAAAGTATCAAAAAAGTGCCTGCCATCAAATGCTCATTAAGTATTCCTGATAATTGCTGTGAGGAAACTGAATGTCACAGAGATTAAATTACTTGTAAAGATAATATTAGAGTAGCTGAATTTAAACTAGAATCTTTGACTGCTAGTACAGTTGTCCCTGAGTATTCCTGGTCCTTTGGTTCCAGGACCTCCCTCGGATACCAAAATCCATGGATGCTCAAGTCCTTGATACGAAGTGGCATAGTGTTTGCATATAACCTATGTATATCCCCCTATGTACTTTAAATAATCTCTAGATTACTTACATTTAATACAATATAGGTGCTATGTAAATAGTTGTTATACTGTATTATTTAGGGAGTAATGACGAGAAAAAAAAGTGTAAATGTTTAGTATGGCATCTTTTTTTTTCCTGATTTTTTTTTTGAGATGGAGTCTTGTACTGTCGCCCAGGCTGGAGTGCGGTGGCGTGATCTCAGCTCACTGCAAGCTCCGCCTCCCGGGTTCATGCCATTCTCCTGCCTCAGCCTCCTGAGTAACTGGGACTACATGTGCCCGCCACCACACCTGGCTAATTTTTTTGTATTTTTTGTAGAGACGGGGTTTCACCGTGTTAGCCAGGATGGTCTCGATCTCCTGACCTCGTGATCCACCTGCCTCGGCCTCCCAAAGTGCTGGGATTACAGGAGCTACCGCGCCTGGCCTGATTTTTTTTTGTTGTTTTTTGAGACAGAGTCTCCCTCTCTGTTGCCCAGGCTGGAGTGCAGTGGCACAATCTCTGCTCACTTGCAACCTTTGCCTCCTGGATTCAAGTGATTCTTATGCTTCAGCCTCCAGAGCAGCTGGGACTACAGGTACACGCCACCATGCCTGGCATTTTTTTTTCCTGAATATTTTAATCTGTGGATGGCTGAATCCATGGATGCAGAACCCATGGCTGTGGAGGGCTGACTGTGTTGTACATCATGCCTTGCAAAGGATTTTCAAGCAATTTATGTGTGTGGTCCTCATTATGGCCCTATAAGGTCTACAGGTCAAGTGAAGAAAACCCTCAGATCCCTAGAGTTGGTTCCTAAAATTAAGATTTTCAGTGCTATGTACATGGCTGTCATTTATATGGTAGAATGTATTTCAGCTTCTTAAAATAAAGCAGACTTCTCATTTAACAAGACAGAACTCTCCCTTTCTCCAGCCTAGCCTCTCCCTTTGGCCAAGAGACCTTTCTGAAGTGAGCTTCATGTTAGAGGGAAATTGTGAATCTCAGTTTCTACTTGAACAGCCGTGTGATCTCTCTTGTCTTGGAAATCAAGTTGCCCGTGTGTGTTTTCCCACTGTAAAACTTCTACCCTAGTTTCCTCCTCCTTTTGGGGATGATGATGATCTCAGCATTGCTTACTATAAAGGGATTCTATGAAGATCAGGTAAGGAAGTCACTGTTTATGAAAACATACTGTAAGCCAGGCACAGGTTATGCAAGCCTTTAGTCCCAGCTACTTGGGAAGCTGAAGTGGGAGGATCACTTGAGCCCAGGAATCAGGCATTTGAGGCTGTAGTGTGCAATGTTAGCACCATGACTAGGCACTGGACTCCAGCCTGGGCAATGTAGTGAGACTCTGTCTCTTAAAAAAAAAAAAAAAAAAAAAAAGAGGCCAGGCACAGTGGCTCACATCTGTAATCCCAGCACTTTGGGAGGCCGAGGTAGGTAGATCGCTTAAAGTCAGAAGTTTGAGACTAGCCTGGCCAACATACTGAAACCCTGTCTCTACTAAAAATACAGAAATTAGCCAGATGTGATAGCTCATTCCTGTAGTCCCAGCCACTCGGGAGTCTGAGGCATAAGAGTCACTTGAACCCGGGAGGTGGAGATTGCAGTGAGCCGAGATCATGCCACTGCATTCCAGCCTGGGTGGCAGAGCAAGACTCGACCTCAAAAAAAAAAAAAAAAGAAAAAGACATTGCAAACTGTAATTTGAATTATAATCTAATCATAAAATGCCAGAAGTCTGCTTATTTTGTTTCTCTTCCCAGAGGGAGCCCATGCCCACTGCTTGAGTCACCTATTACCAGAATTATTTTAGTCTGTGGAACCAGTAGTAGGCAGTGGTATATCTTATCCTTGGAGAAATGAGCATGTGGAGGCTTGGTCTTGGTCCCGTTTTGGAAGTTCTTCGTTCATGTGATACCCTATTCTGGCAGGATTTCTAAACTTAGGTACTAAAGGTCAGATCTGGAATGATCCTGAGTACAGTCGCTTCTGTCCCTGTGGAATTAGAGTGTGCCACCCTCCTGGCATATGGCTGCAAGCCAGATATGATATTGTGAGAGAAGAAATATGTACTTGGTCTTTATCCCTGGTTCCTGGCACAGAGCTCTTGAAACCCTTGCAAAGTGATTGGAGTGAGAGGAGTGTCTTTTGTTATTTATAATAAGCCCCTTTCAACAATATGTAAGTTTATGGGTTTTTTTTTTTTTGTATAGCCGGGGGTCTCACTTTGTTGCCCAGGCTGGTTTCGACCTCCTGGCTTCAAGTAATCCTGCTTCGGCCTCTCAAAAATGCTGAGATAATAGGAGTAAAGGCATGAGCCTCTATGCCCAGCGATGAGTTTGTGTTAATAAGGTGACTCTTGGAGGGTAGAGGCTGGTTGCTAGAGGAACAAATATGTGAGTAGAAGGTTGGAACTTGTAGCTTCTCCCACTCCTCCCTGACTTTTGGAAGGGGAGAGGGGCTGGAGATTGAGCTAATCACCAATGGTCAGTGATAGTCAATCATGTCTACATAATGAAGCCTCCATAGAAATCCTTGGGTTTGGAGAACTTCTGGGTTAGTAAATATGTCAAAATGTAGGGAGGGTGGCACACCCGGAGAGCAGGCTCCCACCCCATACCTCGTCTTTTGCATCGTTTCCATTTGGCTCTTCTTCCCGAGGCGTATCCTTTATAATAAACTGATAAACGTAAGTGAAGTGCCTCCCCGAGTTGAGCCGTGCTAGCAAATTATTGAATCTGAGGAGGCAGCTGTGGGAATCCCCAATGTATGGACAAGTTGGACAAAAGTGTGAGTAACCTGGGGACTCACTACTTGTGATGGGAGTCTGAAGTGGGGACAATCCTGTTGGATGGAGCTGTGAGGTCTCTGCTGACTCCAGGCAGTTAGTGTAAGAATTAAGTTAAATTGTAGGACACCCAGTTGGTGTCTGCAGAGAATTGGAGAATTGCTTGGTATGGAGACCTCTTGCCCCTGCACATTTGGTATCAGAAGTGGAGTGTTGAGTATAGAAAAAAGAGTTTTTCATCTCTACCAGAAGTTCTCTGAACCCTGTCATTTAGAATTTTTATGGAGGCTCATGGTTGGCATGATTGATTCAATCACTGGGTACTGGTGATTGGCTTAGTCTCTAATGAGGTGGGGATGCCGTGAGGAGTTGAGGTTGAATTCCAACCCTCTATTCCTGTGGTTGGTTCCTCTGGCAACCAGCCTCCATCCTGCATGAATCACCTCATTAGCATAAACTCAGGTATGGTTGAAAGGGGCTTATTATGAGTTACAGACAGCCCCATCACTCAGAAATTCCAAGGGTTTTAGGAGCTCTGTGCCAGGAACTAGAGATGAAGACCAAATATGTATTTCTAATTATATGACTGTCACAGGTATACTCTTTGCCTTACATGTAGGGAGTATGATTTAGATTCCTGACAGATTATTTTTTTCTTTCTCTAGAGGAACCAGACTAGCATTTCCCAGTGGGTTCCAGTATGCAGCCGATTGATACCTGTGTCTTCTACCCAAGTACAGGGTGGCAGAGCTCTGTCTGGCACTTCCCAGGTAAGATTTGTTGTTCTTTTGCTTAGTATGAAAAACTTAGTGTTTATGTGCAAATGTCATGTATTTATAGATTAGCCAACCAAATTGTGTGATGGAAAAACCTCATGAGACCACTCTGGGTCTCTGTGGTGCCAGCTTAGGACTGATTCCTGAAGTATGGTGTCTAGGGCGTTGCTTCTAAATGCCCTAGCAGTGGAACTTAGCCTAGGATACCATGCTACAGTCTGATGATTTTTACTGTTAGGGAGTATTTCCAGATATTCATCTCCGAGTTAACCTTTTTCAGTTTTCTTTTTGTAGCCGCCTTGTGCTACTTTTATTTGGGCGTGAGAATTATTTCTTTTTCCTTTATATGAATATGAAATCCAAGAAACAATTATTTGAGGTATTCGTTTACCGTTGGCCACCTAATTCATTGTAATGTAGTTCACCTTGGACCTTGTGTGAGGGCTTTTCTCCCCTCCTGATTTTTGTTAATAATACAAATAATTTAGTAATAAGGGAAATAAAAATCACCTACAACTTCAAATCTGAAAACGTCAGTATTTTCATCTCTGCTGGTTCTTTTATAGCCTCTGTGTGTGTGTGTGTGTGTGTGTGTGTGTGTGTGTGTGTGGTATATGTATTTTATTCCTGAAGTACCCTAACAAATGTCCACAGAATTTTATATTCTGGTACTTTTTCACTTATTAGAGTGGACATTATTCATATTGTTTTGATAGACTTTGTAATTAAAAATTTAATGGCCATATAATATTTTATTTACTTAGTCTTTGATATGAAAATCTTTTCCTTTTTTTTGCCATTATAAGCTTTAATTTTCTTACCATTGTCTTAGCACATATTTTTTTCTTACTTTTAATTACTTATTAAATTTCTAGGAAGGCATACCTTGGGTCAGAGTATGAACAGTTTGCTTCTTCAAGAAGTTGTTTTAATTTATGCTACCATCAGCAGTGTATATATAACTAGTTTTTCATCATTACCTCTCTCAAGTTGAGTTTTTTTTAACTTAAATAAATTGGTAGAAATGTTACCTTGTTTTACCTTGTATTTCTTTGTTTAGCTCTCAGGGTTATGTATATTTTCTGTGTTGATCAGTTGTTTTTCAGTTTGTGAAAATTGTATGCTTATGGCATTTCTCCATCTATTGGGAACTCATTTTTCTTACCAATTTATGATTTTTATCTGTAGCCATTAACTTTCTTTTTCATATTTGATGCAATTAAAATATGTTTGCTATATGTAATTATATATATTATATAATTTATGTAACATATATAATCTACTTTAAAATTCCCTCCAATTAATGTGTAAGCCCTGCCCTTCTGAGGACATCTTGTTTTTTTCTTGTATTTTCTGGTCTTTTCACTATGCCTGGCACAGAGTAGTCACTAAGTGTGTGTTGAATGAATGGAGAATATGCCTGTACAGAAGAGGCATCCACTTTGGGTAGTTATGCAGGTATTTCTTTTCAGAGTTGGGGCTGTGTTCTGTTACTTTTTGTACAAAATTTTAATAGCATTTGTTATTTGTGTGTGCGTAGATGGTAGGGGAAAAGAACGCATTGTATGAATCTCTGACTTGTGCCCTACTCTTTGAGTCAGTAAACGTTTCTTGAGCACCTAATATGTACCAGGTGCTGTATTAGGCTCTGGGACAACCTTATAGCAAAGCATTTATGTAAATAACTCAAGGTGGTTTATCTCATGCTGACCAGATGTAATTTTAGTCATTGTAAATCAAATGGACCTTTTGTTATATCGACTGTAACTTACTGGAGTATCTTCCTATCTTTGAGGTCCCCTGGTTGTAAACTTCTGCTTCAGAATGGCATCCTCAGATACATGTCTCACAGGGAAGAAGGTTTGGCTCAGAATGAGAAAGAGTTTTGTTAATTAGAATTGTGCATAATGGGATGTGTGGGCTGTGTTTTTCACGTAGTAAATTTACTCTTACTGGAAATATTCAGGCAGTGGTAGGATGAATGTATGTCAAGGGCCTGACATAAAGGAATCCTTCCTTGGATGAGTGGTAGTATCAGATATCTGTAAGATAATGTCCAATGCTATGATCCTATTATTGTTTTCTTTCTTTTTTTTTTTTTTTTAGACGGAGTCTTGCTTTGTCACCCAGGCTGGAGTGCAGTGGCGCAATCTGCACTCACTGCAAGCTCCGCTTCCCGGGTTCACACCATTCTCCTGCCTCAGCTTCCTGTGTAGCTGGGACTACAGGCGCCTGCCACCACGCCCGGCTCATTTTTTTAAATGTATTTTTAGTAGAGACGGGGTTTCACCGTGTTAGCCAGGATGGTCTCGATCTCCTGACCTCATGATCCGCCCATCTTGGCCTCCCAAAGTGCTGGGATTACAAGCGTGAGCCACCACGCCCGGCCCTATTATTGTTTTCAAAGAGCTAGAGACATACTTTTAGCTTTGTCTTAATTAGCCTCTTGAAGTTCTGTCTACTTAAAAATATTTTTTAAATTTTGAAATAATTTTAGACTTATATGTAAAAGTAGTAGCATTCCCAAATAGCCTTTATCTGGCTTCACCTAATGTTAACCTCTTATATAACCATGGTGCAATTACTGAAACCAGGAAGTTAACATTGAAATAATACTATTAATGAGTCTATTTGTTCCAATTTTGTCAAGTTTTTTTTTTTCATGAATGTCCTTTTTTGGTCTGTGATAACAAATCCAGTTGTCATATATTCTTAGTCTTCTCCAATCTGTTACATTTTCTTTTCTTTTCTTTTCTTTTTTTTTTTAAAGACAGTCTCACTCTGTCGTCCAGGCTGGATGACACTATCTTGGCAGTGGCACTATCTTGCTCACTGCAACCTCCACCTCCTGGATTCAAGCAATCCTCCCACCTCAGCCTCCCAAGTAGCTGGGATTATAAGTGTGTGCCACAATACCTGGCTGATTTTTGTATTTTTAGTAGAGACAGGGTTTCACCATTTGCTGAACAGGCTGGTCTCAAACTCCTGACCTCAAGTGATCCACCCCTCTCGGCCTCCCAAAGTGCTGGGAATATAGGCATGAGCCACTGTGCCTGGTCACATTTTCTTATTCTTTTTCTTCTCAAGATTTAGACACTTTTGAAGAGTACTAGTCAGTTATTTGTAGAATGTTTCTCAATTTGAGTTTGTGTAATATTTTGTTTTCTTTTTTCTTTATTTTATTTTATTATTTATTTATTTTTTTGAGACAGAGTCTTGCTCTGTCACCCATGTTAGAGTGCAGTGGTGTGATCTCAGCTCACTGCAACCTCTGCCTCCTGTTCAAGTGATTCTCTTCCTTCAGACTCCTGCGTAACTGGAATTACAGGTGCCCACCACCACACCCAGCTAATTTTTGTATTTTTAGTAGAGAAGGGGTTTTGCCATGTTGGCCAGGCTGGTCTCGAACTCCTGACCCAGGTGATCCACCCGCTTCAGCCTCTCAAAATGCTGGGATTATAGGTGTGAGCTACCACGCCTGACCTTTCTAATATTTTCTTATAATGAGATTGAGGTTATGCATTTTTGGCAAAAATGATGTTATTCCCTTCTCAGTGCATCATATCAGGGGATATATAATGCTAGTAGGTCTTATAACTTTGGCCACTTGGTTACATTGGTGTTTGTCAGGTTCCTGAACTCTAAAGTTAGTATTTTTCCTTTGTAATTAGTAAGTATCTTGTCAGGAGATACTTGGAGACTGTGCGGACACCCATTTCGCATTATACTTTTGCTTACTAATTTTAGCAGTCATTGGTGGTTTTTTTAAATGATATGTTAACATTAAATTTATTGTCATAACCATTTGTAAGTGTACAGTTCAATAATGTTAAGTATATTCACATTGTTTTGCAACAGATCTCTATAAACTTTTTCATCTTGCAAAATTCTATGCTAAACACTAATTCTCTCCCCACCCCACTTTTCTACTTTCTTTTTGAGACAGAGTTTCACTGTCGCCCAGGCTGAAGTGCAGTGGTGCAATCTCGGCTCACTGCAATCTCTGCCCCCCAGGTTCAAGCAGTTCTGCCTCAGCCTCCTGAGTACAGGATTACAGGTGCTCACCACCACGGCTGGCTAATTTTTGTATTTTTAGTAGAGACGGGGTTTCACCATGTTTTTGCAGGCTGGTCTCAAACTCCTGACCTCAAGTGATCCACCCACTTCGGCCTCCCAAAGTGCTGGAATTACAGGCATGAGCCATCACCCCTGGACTTGTTTCTGTGATTTTGACTACTTTAGGATACTTCATGTGAGTGGACTCATACAGTGTTTGTTCTTTTATAACTGGCGTATGCTTATTTCACTTAGCATAATGTCCTCAAAGTTCATCTATGTTGTAGCACATGACAGGATTTCCTTCTTTTTTTAAGGCTGTGTACTCTTCTATTTTATATATATACATTTTCTTTATCCATTTGGATCAACGGACATTTGGGTTCCTTCTGTCTCTTGGCTATTGTGAATAATGCTGCAGTGAACGTGAGTGTACAAATATCTTAGAGATCCTGCTTTGAATTCTTTTGGATATATACCGAGAATTAGGATTGATGGATTATATGATAATTACATTGATGGTTCTTAACTGCAGTAATCATTATTGTGGTGTTTGTCTAATGATTTTTTATTTCCCTCATTCCTATGTTTATTAACTAGAATTCTATTGTAAGAAAGAGCTGTCACTTCTTCCCCATTTATTTATTTATTCAATTATTTATTTATACCAGTACGAGCTCATGGATGTTTATTTTCTTCTAAGTTATAATTCATTTTCTTCTTTTTTTTTTTTTTTTTTGAGAGGGAGTCTCGCTCTGTTGCCAAGGCTGAAGTGCAGTGGCAAGATCTTGGCTCACTGCAACCTCCGCCTCCTGGGTTCAAGCGATTCTTCTGCCTCAGCCTCCTGAATAGTTTGGATTACAGGTGCAAGCTACCACGTCCAGCTAATTTTTGTATTTTTAGTAGAGACGGGGTTTCACTATGTTAGCCAGGATGGTCTCCATCTCCTGACCTCGTGATCCATCTGCCTCAGTCTCCCAAAGTGCTGGGATTACAGGTGTGAGCCACTGCTTCTGGCTTATAATTCATTTTCCAGTTAGTTATTTTGTTGATTAGATTGTCTCAGCTTGGGCTATTGGGAACACCTTTTTTTTTTTTTTTTTTTTAATTATACTTTAAGTTCTAGGGTACATATGCATAAAGTGCAGGTTTGTTACATATGTATACTTGTGCCATGTTGGTGTGCTGCACCCATCAACTCGTCAGCACCCATCAACTCATCATTTACATCAGGTATAACTCCCAGTGCAATCCCTCCCCCCTCCCCCCTTCCCATAATAGGCCCTGGTGTGTGATGTTCCCCTTCCCGAGTCCAAGTGATCTCATTGTTCGGTTCTATTGGGAACACCTTTATACATGCCCCCCATCATTTCTTGAATACTGTCTTATTTGCTGGCACCACAAGATGTTTCAGGTTCGTGCTATATTTTCTTTGCCCTGGCCCTAGATTCAAACATTTCTCCAAGGAGTCTGGCCTTTTTTTTTTTTTTTTTTAAGATGGAGTCTCGCTGTGTTGCCCAGGTGGGAGTGCAGTGGTGCAATCTTGGCTCACTGCAGCCTCCACCTCCTGGGTTCAAGTGACTCTCCTGACTCTCCTGCCTCAGCCTCACAAGTAGCTGGGGATTACAGGTGCACACCACCATGCCCAGCTAATTTTTATATTTTTTAGTAGAGAAGGGGTTTCACCATGTTGGCCAGGTTAGCCTTGAACTCCTGACCTCAGGTGATCCTCCTGCCTCCGCCTCCCAGAGTGTTGGGATTACAGGTGTGAGCCACCGCACCCGACCCTAATTCCTTTTACTGGAGAGCAGTATTTAGAAATCAAGATCTGAGTATTAAGTGTGCATGAGCCTGTGTTGTTGAACTCTACTCAGACTTTTGAAGGCAGCTTGATATAGGGGACAGAACATAGCTTTGAATATATATTCTAGTCTTTAATGAACTTTACTTCTTTGAACCTTCATGTTCTAATTTCTAAAGTAGGAAAAAATAGGCCAGGCACAGTGGCTCATGCCTGTAATCTCAGCACTTTCGGAGGCCAAAGTGGGAGGATTGTTTGAGGCCAGGAATTTGAGACCAGCATGAGTAACACAGCAAGACCTCATCTCAACAAAAAATCAAGAATAGCTGGATCTCTGTGTTCCCAGGTACTCAGGAGGCTGAGTCAGGAGGATCCCTTAAGTCTGGGGGGGGGGGTCAAGGTTGCAGTGACCCATGACCACACCACTGTACTCCAGCCTGGGTGACATAGCAAGACCCTAACTCCAAAAAAAAAAAAAGAAAGAAAGAAATAGGAGGGCAGGTGTGGTGGCTCATGCCTGTAATACCAGCACTTTGAGAGGCTAAGGTGGGCTGATCACTTGAGGTCAGGAGTTTGAGACCAGCCTGGCCAACATGGTCAAACCCTGTCTCTGCTGAAAAAAATACAAAAATTTGGCCGGGCGCGGTGGCTCAAGCCTGTAATCCCAGCACTTTGGGAGGCCGAGACGGGCGGATCACAAGGTCAGGAGATCGAGACCATCCTGGCTAACATGGTGAAACCCCGTCTCTACTAAAAATACAAAAAACTAGCCGGGCGAGGTGGCGGGCGCCTGTAGTCCCAGCTACTGGGGAGGCTGAGGCAGGAGAATGGCGTAAACCCGGGAGGCGGAGCTTGCAGTGAGCTGAGATCCGGCCACTGCACTCCAGCCTGGGCGACAGAGCGAGACTCCGTCTCAAAAAAAAAAAAAAAAAAAAGAAAGAAAAAAATACAAAAATTAGCTGGGGTGGTGGCACACGTCTGTAATCCCAGTTATTTAGGAGGCTGAGGCAGGAGAGTTGCTTGAACCCAGGAGGTGGAGGTTGTAGTGAGCCGAAATCGTGCCACTGCACTCCAGCCTGGGCGACAGAGCGAGACTCTGTCTCAAAAAAATAAAAAAAGAAATAGGAAAATATACTTTATAAGATTGTTGTGAGATAACGTAAGTAAAACACCAAGCATGTAGGTAGGTACTAGGCATACAGGAGATCTTCAGTAAGTTGCAATTGCTATTTTTGTTGCTATTTATGTTCCTGTTACTTGGGAAAGTTTTCTCCTCTCTGTTTGAAATGAAACTGAAAAGAAAAAAAAAAAAATTGTCCTAAAATTACCTTTACCAAATTGCAACCTCTCCCTTGGTCTTAGTTTCCTCATCTGTGAAGTGAAAAGGTTGGACCAGAATATCTCTGAGATTTCTTCCAGCTCAAGTGCTGTTATTCTGAGTTACTATTTAGTTCTTCAGTTGCCTTTTCTCCAAGCTAAACAGCCTAAATTCCTTTTGACCTTTCCACTAGGACCTTTTATTCATCTCTTTGATCATTCCTGTGGTTCTTTTTTTGGATGTTCTCCAAAGTTGTCCTCTTTGAAAAAAAAAATATCCACCTAGTTTTTATTGAGTAGTGACTTCATGCCCAGAATGGTGTTGAGCACTGGGACAGAAAATGAAAGATGTATAAGATGGGCTGTGCCCTGGTGGAGCTTATAGTTGCTAAAAGGAGCAGACGCACACACCCATGGTATTCAAGAATTGCTTGAGTTCATCCCAGCACCGCCTTTCTACTTCTCTGCCTCTGTCATTCTTGTTTTTTTATTTTTATTTTTATTTTTTGAGACAGAGGCTCGCTCTGTCACCCAGGCTGAAGTGCAGTAGCATGATCTTGGCTCGCTGTAACCTCCACCTTCTGGGTTCAAACAATTCTCCTGCCTCAGCCTCCTGAGTAGCTGGGATTGCAGGCACATGCCTGGCTAATTTTTGTTTTTTTCGGAGGGGGGTAGAGATGGGGGTTTGCCATGTTGCCCAGGCTGGTCTCTAACTCCTGGACTCAGGCAACCCTCCGGCCTCGGCCTCCCAGAGCGTTGGGTTTACAGGCATAAGCCACCACGCCCAGCCTATTGATGTTTTTTAATCTAAGCAAAGGAAAAATTGAGGTCTTTAAGGGTCGAGTGGTTTTTTTTGTGGGAAGTGCAAGGACAAGAGTGGGTAGTACAAAAAAGTAAATGTGTGTTTATAAGTGTGTAGGTGTGGAGAAACTAGATGTTGTCTTTGATACTAGATACGTTGGTACTTTAGTAGTTCAATATAGTGTGGAATGTTAGCTCATGAATAATGGTAGGATAGAAATACAGTGGATGGTAGGACAGCCACAGAAGAAATCCACTGGTTACTCCTGGAGCTGTGAGGAAAAAGAAGGATCTCATAGAACCTAACAGAAGAGGACCCAACCCAAAGCACAGCTTGTGGAAACTGCTGTTGGCTGTGTTCTTTGAACCAGTTTAAGTGCTTTGTGTTTTAGATGGACCATTGCATTGATGTATGTGATGTAATGGGGAGGTGTTCTGTGTTTAGTCTGTGTTTTACAAAGCCTGCTTGATACTTATGAATTAAAGCCTAAGTGTCCTTGGGACTGACCAGAAGAATCCTGACTAATCTTTTAATATCCTTGTTTGGAAAGAAAAGTAAATAGTAACATTCCACAATTAGAAATTCTATTTTTTCTTCATTAGGGTTAAATAAAAAAAATCATTTTCATTCCATGTGTTCCATTTCTTCTTGGAATAAACCAGAATTGAAGGGTCAGTCCTCTTCCTGCTCCCTCTCACCTCTTTTTATTGTAAAGGTAATAAAGCATTAGTGAGAGTTTGGAAGCTAGATTCTTTTATTTTATTTTATTTTGCCAGAGTTATTTTGGCTATAGATTCTTATATTTATCCATAATTCTAACTGAACAAAATAACTCTCTGGTTTCTTGTGTGTTCTTTCTAAACTTACCTATATGCAGTCTATGCAGTCATGTTTTTAACCTATAATTTTATACATATTATAAGCATTTTTTCATGTTAACAATAATAATCTCTAAGTAAACTGTGCACTCTGAGTGATGATGATGTGTCAGTGTAGGTTCATACTTTGTATCAAATGCACCACCCTGGTGTGGGATGTTGATGGCCGGGGAGGCTGTGCATGTAGGGGAAGGGGTATGTGGGAACTCTGCCCTTTCCAGGCAGTTTTGCTATGAGCCTAAAACTGCTGTTTTAAAAAAAAAAAAAAATCCCAGCCAGGCACCCAGGCTCATGCCTGTAATCCCATTTTGGGAGTTCAAGGCATTTTGGGAGTTCAAGGCAGGAGGATCACTCACTTGAGCCCAGGAGTTTGAGGCCAGCCTGGGCAACATAGGGAGACACTGTCTCTACAGAAATACAAAAATCAGCAGGGTGTGATGACAGATGCCTGTAGTCCCAGCAACTCAGGAGGCTGAGGCGCGAGAATTGCTTGAGCCCAGGAAGTGGAGGTTGCAGTGAGCTGGGATTGCGCCACTGCACTCCAGCCTGGGCAATAGAGCCAGACCTTGTCTCAAAAAACAAAAACAAAACAACAAAAAATCCTCAGTGGATACCTGATTTTCCACTGAGTGACTGAACTTTAACCATCTCCTTAGTGAACTTTCCTCCCAGTTTTCATTCTGTATAGTATCTGGCACATAATAATGGCTATTTTATTGCCAAATTGCTTTTAAATGCAATGTGAACATAAAAAAGGTGGCGATTGTGATCCAGACAATAGTGTCGATGATGATAGTGATGATGGAAACTTCTGCTATTTATTGAGTGCCTATTTTGTGAAAGGCACTTTATATATCTTTTTTTTTTTTTTTTTTTTTTTTTTTTTGAGACAGAGTCTCGCTTAGTCGCCCAGGCTGGAGTGCAGTGGCGCGATCTCGGCTCACTGCAAGCTCCGCCTCCCGGGTTCACGCCATTCTCCTGCCTCAGCCTCCCGAGTAGCTGGGACTACAGGCGCCCGCCGCCTCGCCCGGCTAATTTTTTGCATTTTTAGTAGAGACGGGGTTTCACAGTGTTAGCCAGGATGTTCTCGATCTCCTGACCTTGTGATCCGCCCGCCTCGGCCTCCCAAAGTGCTGGGATTACAGTCGTGAGCCACCACGCCCGGCCAGGCACTTTATATATCTTATCTTCTTTCATCCTTACTGCAACTGAGGTTCAGTAAGTTTTCCATGGCCACTGAGCTTGTTGCAGGTGGCAGAAGCAGGTTTTAAACCTAAAAGTGACGGGTGTCTTTGTTTTTTTTTTCCCAATATACTTCACTGCTGCCCATATTTAAATAGATACTTACTACAATTCTGTTTCCTAGAGTTGACTTAGATGTAGTTCCAGGTTTCCAGGGCTGAATTCTTTTTTTTTTGAGACCGATTCTTGCTGTGTTGCCCAGGCTGGAGTGCAGTGGCATGATACCTCCACCTCCTGGGTTCAAGCTATTCTCCTGCCTCAGCTTCCTGAGTAACTGGGATTACGGGTGTGTGCCACCACACCTGGCTAATTTTTTGTATTTTTAGTAGAGATGGGGTTTCACCATATTGGCCAGGCTCTGGAACTCCTGACCTCAAGTGATCCACCCGCCTCGGCCTCCCAAAGTGCTGGGATTACAGGTTTGAGCCACGCCACCCAGCCTTTGAATTCACTCTCTCTTTTTTTTTTTTTTTTTTTAACAAACAAGGTCTTGCTCTTGCTGTGTCACCCAGGCTGAAGTGATCATAGCTCCCTGCAGCCTTGATCTCCTGGGCTCAAGTGATCCTCCCACCTCAGCCTCCTGAGCAGCCAGAACTATAGGCATGCACCACCACACCCAGCCAATTAAAAAATTGTAGAAATAGAGTCTTGCTCTGTTGCCCAGGCTGAGTCTTAAACCTCTGACCTCAAGCAGTCCTCTCACCTTGACCTCCCAAAGTGTTGGAATTACAGGTGTGAGCTCTTGTGCTTGGCCCAAATTCTTTTATTTCTTCAGGTATTCAACAGATATGTATTGGGCATCTGCTATGTAGTAGACACCCTTGTAGGTGCTGATCTTAGATCTTCTTGGTGAGCTGATCACTGGGAAGTAGGCTAAGTAAGGTTGGAAAGATCCTATAGTCTTTACTTTGAAACAGCTCTGCTCAGATTAACCCTGTAAGTGCTCAGTGTTGCATAGATCTATGTTTCTATTCTTCAGTGGCCCCAGATGAGCCAGTCCCGAGTATGTGGATCAGAACAGATTCCTGGAATAGACATACAGCTGAATAGGAAGTATCACGCCACACATAAGGTGAGAATTATCAGTGCATTCTACGTTTATAGAGTGCTTTCACACAGGTGTTCTTTGGATCTCAACAAAATTGTTAGCTAGCTGAGTTTTAGCGAATGCAGAAGGTGAGGCTCAGGGGGTAAAGTGACTTGCCCAAGGTCACAAGGATGCTAAGTAAGTGGCAGACAAAATGAATTTTTTTTTTCAGGGACAAGATCTTGCTCTGTCACCCAGGATGGAGTACAGTGGTGCCATCATAGCTCACTGTAACCTCGAACTCCCAAGCTCAAGCTATCCTCCTGCCTCAGGCTTCTGAATAGCTGAGATTTACAGGCATGCACCACTGTGTACTGCTAATTTTAAAATTTTTTTAGAAACCAAGGTCTCGTTTTGTTACCTAGGTTGGTCTCAAACTCCTGGCTTCAAGCAATCCTCCTGCCTCAGCCTCCCTAAGTGCTGGGATTGTTTAAAAAATTTTTTTTAACAGATGAGGCCTTGCTCTGTTGCCCTGGTGGAGTGCAGTGGCATGATCATGGCTCACTACAGCCTTGAACTCCTGGGCTCAGGTGATCCTCCCACCTCGGCCTCCCAAAGTACTGGAATTACTGAGATTATAGGTGTGAGCCACCATGCCAGCCTGAATATTTGGACCTATTCTTCCATTGTCTTGTCTGGAAAACACTTAAGAGGAAAACGTATGAATTTTTTACATGTTAAAAATAAAGTGATATTTAACTTTTGGATAATTTTTTATTGGTTAAATAGCTTGCCTTTGCTTGGAGAGGGTTAACATTAGAACAGACTTTCCTTGGAGGTTATTTGCAAACTACAAGACTCATATTTTCTGTAGTCATTAATAAAATTTGTGAAACTCTTGCATTTACTTAAAAAATGCAAGAGTTTAAAAACATTCAGTACTTGATTGCAGTTTTGAATGACTTTTGACTGCTTTCAGGCAGTATTTTTTTTTCCTTTTCCTATTACATCAATAAGCATAGAATGTTTTACTTCTCAGAATTGTTCTTGGGAGATGGGGGTCAAGATTTCCTTTTGAAAGTCCTCTTTTTGATAGAACTTTTATTCTAATACCCCACATCCGTCATCTGCTAGATATGGGTTAATAGACATACAGTCAATGAGGTGGGCATGTCTTGCTCTGAAATTTGGAGGGCATCTATTAGGTGCAGTTCCAAATGTGTTTTCACTGAATGATAAGATGCTTAAAAAAATGAAAATTAAAAATTGTAGGTGAAAACAAAAATCTAAGCAATAAAAATGCCCTCAGCCCGAGCATGGTGGCTCACACCTGTAATCCCAGCATTTGGGGAGGCTGAAGCAGGAAGATTGCTTGAGGCCAGGAGTTTGAGACCAGCCTAGGCAACAGGCTGTGGATCCTGCTCTCCACAGAACAACAGGCCGTGGACCCCACCTCCACAGAAAATTTTAAAAATTGACTTGGCGTGATGGCATGCACCTGTAATCCCAGCTACTTGGGAGGCTGAGGCAGGAGGATCACTTGAACCCAGAAGTTTGGGCTGCAGTAGGCTATGATTGTGCCACTTCACTCTAGCCTGGGTGAAAGGAGGAGACTCTGACTGTATTTAAAAAAAAAAAAAAATTCTCTCAGACCTGATGAGGAACAAAGCATTCTATTAAAATTTTTTTGCAACTAATTTTAGTTTCTTTCTTTTTGATTAATCAGCTTTCTACTACCAAAGGTTCCCCACAGCCTGTTGAGGAGAAGGTTGGTGCTTTCACAAAGATAATAGAAGCCATGGGATTCACAGGACCTTTGAAATACAGTAAATGGGTAAAGTCCTTTAAGTTCTTCTCATTTTTCCTTTTGGGCATTGTGCTTTCTGCTCCTCATAGATTTTTTAAAGCTTCTGTATTGCTTTCATGGAATTCATACATTATTTTGGATGTGAGGACGATCTGGCTGTGACATCTGTCACCGCATTGATCACTAGGGTTGATTCGGCTGATCTGGCTGGGTAGGCAGGTGTTCCCTTCCTTCCTGACCACTCCATGTGCGACCTTTTTGAAGCTTTGTTCTTGGTTGAAGAGGATGACCTTCTCCAATACAGGAGGACCATTCTTTGATCAAGGGTATATAAGTAGCTGCACTCCACTGCCAGAACCTCTGAGTAAGCTCTCAAGGTCCATATATTATTCTGAGAACTTCTCCAAAATATCTCTGCCCATGTGCCACAACCCCTCACTGCTTCCAGTCAGATCTATGCAACATGTGGGACTGAACTAGTCCCTCCACCTGATTCCTTAGAAGCGTCTCATAGCAGCAGGCATGGCAACAAGACTGGGCTTTCCAGGCCCTTGCTGCATGTTATGTCATATATAGACGACTTCTGAGGGGTCAGATGGGCCAAATGTTCTGATGGGCCACATTCTTAAGGAAGCATTACTTTCCGATGAACCTATATTTTATAAGGGATTTTCATTAAAATTTTACTAATCAGCATCTTTTTATTAAGTAATTAAGCCCACGATCTATTGTAATTCTTATTATGGAGGGATATTTGTTAGCTGTGTCAATCCCAGTCAACTCTTGGCCTAGCACATTATCTGTTATAATAGTAGTGGCTGTAAATGAATGAATGTCCTCTCTGCCTCAGATGTATACTGCCCCTGGGCTTTTATAATAATACCTCTGACCAATTATAGAAATAAAACATCAGCAATTCAGTTCTTCTCAGACCACTTATCTCCTAGAACAGGTTGAGCATCCCAAATTGGAAAATCGGAAATCCAAAATCTAAAACGTTTGGAGTTTTTAGACATGATGCCCCAGGGAAATGCCCATTGGAGCATTTTGGATTTTTGGATTTGGGTTGCTCAGCTGGTTAAGTGTAATGCAGAGAATCCAAAATCCCCCCAAATCCAAAATTCAAAACACTTCTGTTTCCGCACGTTTCAGATAAGGAGTACTCAACCTGTGATACCATTTCTCTCTATCACTATGGCAGAAATGCCTTTTAATGCCTTTCAGGGTTGCTGGAATATTGGGTAAGCCGAATCGGTCATAAGTCAAAGCAAGCCCACTCAAAGCAGTAGGGAAGATGTTTCTAGAAAATATGAAAGCTTTACTCAGAACAACCAAGTAATGCCAGTTACACCATTTTAACAAGTTGGATTCAAATTCGAATTTCAATTTTATTATAGACTTCTACTTGTGGTTTCTTCTTATGGTGTCTGGTTCTCTTTCTAACAGTTCTCACTACAGCAAATAAGAGCTTCTCTCTATAATTACTCTTTTACCTGAATTCCGAAAAGTGAACAGTAATTCCACAAGCGTTTTGTTTTTAAAGGGCTTTGAAAAAATATAGAAAGAACACAAATACTGATAATGATATTCTTGAGTCCCTAAGGTATGAAGTATCTTCTTAATTGCCAATGAAATATTAGTTATGTTCTTTAAAGTTGTATTTTTTAATATCTTAATTTTTTGACACTTGATAATTGTTGGTATATTTGAATGTTTTTAAGTAGAATCTTTTCCCCTATTAAAAAAATGTGCTTATGGCATTTGGATTTACAAACTTAAAGTATATGTTTTGTTTGAAAATTAGAAATTAAGAGGGAAGTCAAAACAGAAAAAAGAAAAGAGAAACATTTACAGTTTTATTCATTTCTTGGTGATTGGGTTCCACTTGGTTGCTACCATATGTTTTGTATAGGCTGTTTTTTAATGATTCTAGAGGGAAAATTGACTGTCATTTGGAGGATTACTAAATCATCAGGAAAATTCCTTCACTCTTTTATCCTAAGTTAGCCTCTGATTTTTCTTGGTTCCCTTGTGATATCAACTAAATCCCTGATGTTTGCATTTTAAAACTCTTCTATAATGTGATGGTTGTACTTTCTATAACCTTCATTTTATTTTATTTAATTTTAATTTTTTTTTTTTTTGAGACAGAGTCTCACTCTGTTACCCAGGCTGGAGTGCAGTAGCGCGATCTCAGCCTACTGTAACCTCCGCCTCCCAGGTTCAAGCGATTTTCCTGCCTCAGCCTCCTAAGTAGCTGGGACTACAGGTGCATGCCACCACACCTGGCTGACTTTTGTATTTTTAGTAGAGTTGGGGTTTCACCATGTTGGGCCAGCCTGGTCTCGAACTCCTGACCTCAAGTGATTCCACCTGCCTCGGCCTCCCAAAGTGCTGGGATTATAGGAATGAACCACTGCGCCCAGCCTGTAACCTTCATTTTAAAATTTGTTACATCACAGTATCAAAGTATGACATTCTAGTGTAATTGAGATGTGAAAATGCATGTGTAACTTTTCATTTTGAAAAACAGAACCGTTTTCAGCAATGTTGATTCAAATCAATACACTTGTATTGGATTTGCACTGGCAAAATTATTTGTTTTGTGTTTTCACATGTATTTGATTAGGGAGTAAAATACCTGCATGTCTGTCCATATCAGCAGTATCAGCTATCTTTTCTCTTTTTCTTTAATGTTTTCATATATTATTCCCATGTTCTGTAATCATATTTAGGATCTTAAATGTAGCTTTTCCTTACCTATGTGAGTATCCTGGAATTATCATTTTTAAAAATTATCTTTATATGCAGTATCAGGTGAGATAAGGATAATATTTACCCAACTCAGCCACATGCCATAGAATAGGTTTCCATATGAGCATTAAGCCAAAAAGTTATTCCTATTCTGAAGGACACTGACAAACTGGAATGTATTCAGAGGTAGGCAGTGAGCCTTATGAAAGCTTTAGAAACTGTTAAGAATGGTTGAAGGAAGTAGGGATGCTTAGCCTGGAAAAGAGAAGACAGGATGATTCTTCTCAGGTATTTGAGGGGCAACTGTGAAAAAAAGAAGGTATTCCAGTGGGCAGAATAATGTTCAATGAATGTTACATGAAGCAGATTTTAAGTTTAGCAAAATAAGAATCTAACAAGAATTGTCCTTCGGTGGGATAGGTAGCCTTACAAGGTCGTTGGTCTTGTTTGAACAGAGGCCCAGATGGTTGACTGTGAATCAAGAATGCTGTAGAAGGATTTCCAGTAGACAATAGAAGGTTCAAATGATTTAAAAGACCCTTCTAACTCTTTTTATTTTTTATTTATTTATTTTATTTATTTATTTTTTTTTTTTTGAGACGGAGTCTCGCTCTGTTGCCCAGGCTGGAGTGCAGTGGCCGGATCTCAGCTCACTGCAAGCTCCGCCTCCCGGGTTCACGCCATTCTCCGGCCTCAGCCTCCCGAGTAGCTGGGACTACAGGCGCCCGCCACCTCGCCCGGCTAGTTTTTTGTATTTCTTAATAGAGACGGGTTTCACCGTGTTAGCCAGGATGGTTTCGATCTCCTGACCTCGTGATCCGCCCGTCTCGGCCTCCCAAAGTGCTGGGATTACAGGCTTGAGCCACCGCGCCCGGCCTTATTTTTTTTTAGTTGGAGTCTTGCTCTGTCGCCCAGGCTGGAGTACAGTGGCGCGATCTCGGCTCGCTGCAACCTCTGCCTCCCGGGTTCAAGCAATTCTCCTGCCTCAGCCTCCCAAGTAACTGGGATTATGGGTGCCCGCCACCATGCCCAGCTAATTTTTGTATTTTTAGTAGAGAGGGGGTTTCACCATATTGGCCAGCCTGGTCTCTTGGCCAGGCTAGTCTCAGAACTCCTGACCTCGTGATCCGCCCACCTCGGCCTCTCAAAGTGCTGGCATTACAGGCGTGAGCCACCTCGCCAGGCCCTTTCAAACTCTTACATAGCTGTTAATGCAATCCTTTTACTAGATTTGTTTTTCATCCTGTAGGATGTTAAAAAATGCATCAGTTCATGGGAGAGCAGATTTTCATTTCCTAAAGCTGTTCAAGGTGCCTCTCTTTTACTCAAGTAAAAAATGACTGATGAAGGTCTTCTAAAGTTAAAATGAAATAAATATGAAGTCATCCAAGGACCAGACAGCTTGTACTGACTGGTTGAAAATTCAGTCCCCTACCTCCTTAACTCAGATCCGTGCATGATTCTTGAAGAGGTTCTTTCCTCAAGTTATTATTTCTAATCTCTGTGTGATAGTCTTAAGGGACTTGCTTTAGAGATTTGTCCAGGAAAATGGCTCATCCAAGTATAAAGGCTTGGCCTTGCAGCAGGAAAAGTGAAGAGCTATAAAATGCTCCTGATTGCCATAGCATAAGCACTGAAAACATACTCTGGCCAATCTGGTGAAGTCTTCATTGTTTGTGATGAATGCTTTTTCACAAACGTGTTGCTGGGGAAGCTTCCTTCTAAAGGAAAGTCTTGGGCCTTGGGCCTTAAAGGCAAGTCTCCAGGCAAGGTGATTAATTATGAACCCAGAGGATTTTATATCTAGGAATCTGAAGGAGACTACAAGTTTAAACAAAAAAAGATCAATAAATAGGTGATTAGAAATTTTAAAGTTACATGCTTGTCTATAGCTGAACTGGGCCATAAGTTCTGTGAGAACAGGGATTTTTTCTGTTTTGTCTACTGCTCTATTCTCATCATCCAGATCAGTGCCAGGCACTGAGTTATGTACTCAGTGAATTATTGGATGAAGCAAGGAGCTGGGGCAGATGTCCTGAACTCCCTGTCTTAAGGATAGGAGTAGACCTGTCAAGGCCAAATTATTAGGATCGTGATATTATTAGATTATCATTAGTTTGGTAATGGCACAGACCAGTGCTTCCCAAGATGTGTTCTGTGGTCAAATACTTCCTAGAACTGCAAGTGTTAACAAAATTAAACAGGCTTTTTTTTTTTTTGTCTGTTGATATGGTGAAACTGATTGATTTGTCAGTGTTGAATTATCTTTGCATTCCTGGGATAAATTTCACTGGATTATGATATATTGTCCTTTTAAAAATATTGATGGATTTAATTTTAAAATATATTTTTAAGGAATTTTGCATCTGTGTTCATGAAGGCTATTGTTCTGTAGTTTTGTTTTCTCCTAATGACCTTGGTTTTGATATCAGGATAAGGTTGGCCTTATTGAATGAACTGGGAAATATCGTTTCTTGTTTTCTGGCAGAGTTTGTGTAGATTTCGTAACATTTCTTTTTTTTCTTTTTCTTTTTTGTTTTGAGATGGAGTCTCACTCTGTCGCCAGGCTGGAGTGCAGTGGTGCGATCTCGGCTCACTGCAACCTCCGCCTCCTGGGTTCAAGCCATTCTCCTGCCTTAGCCTGGGACTACAGGCGCACACCACCATGCCCAGCTAATTTTTATATTTTTACTACAGATGGAGTTTCACCATGTTGGCCAGGATGGTCTCAATCTCTTGACCTCGTGATCCACCCGCCTCAGCCTTCCAAAGTGCTGGGATTACAGGCGTGAGCCACCACGCCTGGCTGATTTTGTAACATTTCTTTAGGTGTTCAGTACAGTTCTCTAGTGATGCTATCTGGGTCTGCAGTTTGCATTGTGGGAAGGTTTTTAACCACAAATCCAATTTATTTAATAGATATAAGACTATTCATGTTATTTATTTTAGTGAGCTTTGATAGTTTGTATCTTTTGAGGAATTTGTCCATTTCATCTAAGTAATCACGTTCATTGGAGTAAAGTTGTTCATAGTATTCCCTTATTATCCTTTTAATGTCTTTAGGATATGTAGTGATGTCTGCTCTCTGATTCCTGATATTGAAAATTTGTATCTTATGTGTTTTGGGCTTTTTTTTTCCTTGATCAGTTTTATAGGTTATCAATTTTTTTTTTTTTTTTTTTTTTTTTTTAGACAGAGTCTCGCTCTGTCGCCCAGGCTGGAGTGCAGTGGCGCAATCTCGGCTCACTGCAAGCTCCGCCTCCCGGGTTCACGCCATTCTCCTGCCTCAGCCTCCTGAGTAGCTGGGACTACAGGCTCCCGCCACCGCGCCCGGCTAATTTTTTGTATTTTTAGTAGAAACGGGGTTTCACCGTGGTCTCGATCTCCTGACCTTGTGATCCGCCCGCCTCGGCCTCCCAAAGTGCTGGGATTACAGGCGTGAGCCACCGTGCCCAGCAGGTTATCAATTTTATTGAAAAAAAAAATTTTTGTTTTTTGAGGCGGAGTCTCGCTCTGTCACCCAGGCTGGAGTGCAGTGGCACGATCTCGGCTCACTGCAACCTCTGTCTCCCAGGTTCAAACGATTCTCCTGTCTCAGCCTTCTGAGCAGCTGGGACTATAGGCACGCACCACCATGGCCAGCTAATTTTTGTATTTTTGGTAGAGATGGAAACGTTTTGCCATGTTTCCCAGGTTGGTCTCCAACTTCTGGGCTCAGCTGATCTGCCTGTCTCGGCCTCCCAAAGTGCTGGGATTACAGGCATGAGCCACCACGCCTGACCTGGCTTTGATTTTCTATATTTTATTTTTCTGTTTCAGTTTTGTTGATTTCTGCTCTTTACTATATCATTCTTTCTGCTTGCTTTTAGGTTTAATTTGCTTTTCGTTTCTAGTGTTTCATCATGGGTTTTGTTTAAATGTGGGCTTAGGCTGACTTACTCCCCAGATAGGGATATCTGATTTCTATTGTCTATTTCTATATGTCCTGTTTTCCCCTGTATTAACTTTAGACTGGAAGCTCTTAAAAATATGACAGATCTCAAATTATTATATAAAATATCTTAATTACAATCAGAGACGTAATCATTCCTTAATTTGTTATGAGTATTTCTACCCATCAGAGACACTTGCTTTAACTCTAGAGAATATAGAAAAATATGAACATTATATAGTTTTGGGTATAGTATGTTCTTGGTGACTTTAAACCTTAATATCATAGCTCCACTAAGTTCTAGGTTGGTTTTTCTTCAGTTGCTATGTCATTCTCAGCCTGTATACATTTGTTTTTAGTCTATGCAAATTTGAGTTTGTAACTTTCCCTGTTGTTTTAAGAAAAAATCAGCTTCTAGAAGCCTTGTTGATGTGTTCATTTATTTAGTTATATCCTTAATGAAATGTTTGGAAGTCCTTAAAATACCTGTTCCTGTAGTGCTGAGTTGGTCTTCAGACCTATAAGTCAACTCTTAAATAATTTATTTTTAGATTTATTTTTATTAAGGCATAATTTATATACAGTGTAATATACAAATCTTAAGTATACAGCTCAGTGAATAAATTAAAACCACCACTCATATCAAAAGCCTAAGAGAGTTCCTAGTGCTTTGGGAATAGTAAAAGTTTGATTCTTATATTTTGCACTCATTAGAAACCCTTATTTACAGATATAATGTTAATCAGCAAACTATAAAACTAAAGAAAATCTGGAAAAAAGATACCTCTTATTCCATTGCCCAGAGATTTATAGAATAGATAGTAGTGCCTCTGAGGAAAGATTAAAGGCTTGAGGGTTTTTGTTTGATTTTGGCCAGAAGAATGTGTAATTTTTTTCTATAAAGGATTTCAGATACTGAAGAGTTAGTGTGGATAATGCTGAACAGTGATTTAGAGCCACAAATGTGGTGAAGTAGGTTGGAGTTAAATGAGAGATTTCATTTAAATATTGGAAAAGCCTTTCTGAGGTTTTCATGCTGAAGTCCTAAAATAATGAAAATTGTGTGAAGTCTGTATGAATGGCTAAACTCTAAGAAAACAAAAAAACATTTGTATTGGTTTAAATTACCTGAGAGAGGTTTGGACCCTTCCTTCTAGTTGAAGAAATATAAGATTCTGTGACCCATGTCTAATGGAAATAGAACATCCACTTGGTCATGTCTTGAGTTTGGTTTTATTCTCTTTGTCTAGAAGATTAAGATTGCGGCCCTGCGCATGTATACTAGCTGTGTGGAGAAAACTGACTTCGAGGAATTCTTTCTAAGTAAGTTATTGTTTGATAGTACTGAGAAGGAGAACAAATCTACATTTCATTTTTATGATTGTGTTTTAATAGGATAGGTTTTTTTAGTCCCTAGTGAAACAGTTTTTCCTGCACAAAGCATATAATCCAAACTGCCTATTTTTCTCTTTAAAAAAATTATTGTATGTATTTCTTTAGAGACAGGGTCTTGCTGTGTTGCCCGGGCTGGCCTCAAACTCCTGGGCTCAAGCAGTCCTCCCACCTCAGCCTCCTGAATAGTAGCTAGGACTAAAAGCACATGGCACTGTACCCAGCTGCTTTTCTTTTTTAATAAACAGAGAGCAAAAGGATCCTATAAATAAAACATTTTGCTTATTTTGAAAAAACAAACAAACTGTACGTTGACATTATCTCCCTTGTCCACATGTGCATCTTTTTACATAAGAGTATTCGTAGTAAACATATTCTGTTTTACATTCTGGAATTTTTTTTTTTTTTTTTTTGAGATAGAGTCTTGCTTGTTGCCCAGGCTGGAGTGCAGTGGTGTGATCTTGGCTCAGTGTAACCTCCCTCTCCACCTCCCAGGTTCAAGCAATTTTCCTGCCTTGGCCTCCCGAATAGCTGGGATTATAGGCATGTGCCACCACACCCAGCTAATTTTTGCATTTTTAGTTGACATGGGGTTTCACCATGTTGGCTAGGCTGGTTTCAAACTCCTGACCTCATGTGATCCGCCCTCCTTGGCCTCCCAAAATGCTGGGATTACAGGCGTGAGCCACTGTGCCCGGCCCATTCTGGATGTTTTACTTAGCATTTTGACATGGACTTTTGGCCAGCTATTCCTCTTTTGTTTTTAAGTTTTGTTTTAATTAATCCAGGATTAATTAAAATTAATCCATAATTATTCCTGGATTATGATTTTTCTCATGTTAAAAGATGATTGGGTCAAAAGGCACATATAATTTTATTATGTTTACCTCATTGATAAATTGCTTTCCAAAAGGGTTTTGCTGGTTTAGACTATCAGAAGCAGTTGATTGTTATCACAGTATTAATTTTGATGCTGTAAACAGTTATATTATTAACAAAGTTAATTAAAGCAGGTACTTGTAATTGGGAGAGATTAAATCATTTCCAGTTCCACAGATTTTGGAAGGAAATGTATGCTGTGTACTTCTGTGGTAATAGTCACATCCTCAAAGCAGCATACACCTAAATGTATACATTTGAGATTTTTCTCTAGCAGCAAATATTTACATATAATTGTGTTCACAACAATGAAGAAAGCTGGATGCAATTTTGGTTATTTAATAACTATTTTTTTGTTTCGTCTTGTTTTTTGAGACTTGTTTTGAGTCTTGTTCTATTGCCCAGTTTGGAGTGGAATGGCGCCATCTTGACTCACTGCTTCCTCCACCTCCCAGTTTCAAGTGATTCTTGTGCTTCAGCCTCCTGAGTAGCTGGGACTACAGGTGCATGCCACCATGCCCAGCTAATTTTTGTATTTTTTTTAGTAGAGACAGGGTTTGGCTATGTTGACTAGGCTGGTCTCAAACTCTTGGCCTCACGTGATCCACCTGCCTTGACCTCCCAACCCAAAGTTCTGGATTACAGGTGTGAGCCATGGGGCCTGGCCTATTTTAGTTTTTAAAAATCAAATAAATACAAATCATTTTGTTTATTTTACTGTCTCAGCAGATTGATACCAAAAACTAAAATACCATACTGAATTATAATTCCAATTTAATGTCCACCTTTCATTTCTTCTTTATTCATAACCTGGAAAGAGTATTTTCCTGCTTCTTTGTTAGTCTCGGATAAGTTAGTCCAAAAGGAAAAAATATTTTTTCTCTACCTGATGAAGCTATTAATATTAGAAACTGCTTTTTTTCTTTTTCTTTTTTTTTTAGAGACGATCTTGCTGTGTCGCCTAGGCTAGAGTCAATGGCTCTAGCCCTTTTACTGCATCCTTTTACTCCTGGCTCAAGCAGCCCTCCCACCTCAGCCTCCTGAGTCGCTGGGACTACAAACACATGCCATTATGCCTGGGTAATTTGTTTATTTTTATTTTTTGTAGAGACAGGGTCTCACTATGTTGCCCAGGCTGGTCTCGAACTCCTGGTCATAGGCCTTAAGTGATCCTGCCTCAGCTTCCTGAAGTGCAGGGATTACAGGCATGAGCCACCATGCCCAGCCTGGTTGTTTTTTTTTTTTTTTGAGACGGAGTCTCCCTCTGTCGCCTAGGCTGGAGTGCAGTGGTAGGATCTAAGCTCACTGCAGGCTCCGCCTCCCGGGTTTACGCCATTCTCCTGCCTCAGCCTCCCGAGTAGCTGGGACTACGGGCGCCCGCCACCTCGCCCGGCTAGTTTTTTGTATTTTTTAATAGAGACGGGGTTTCACCGTGTTAGCCAGGATGGTCCTGATCTCCTGACCTCGTGATCCGCCCGTCTCGGCCTCCCAAAGTGCTGGGATTACAGGCTTAAGCCACCGCACCCGGCCTTTTTTTTTTTTTCTTTAAGTGCCTTCATGAATCCGTGTGTGAAGTATTTTTCATCTTGTCTTTTTGAAACCTCATCCTCAGGCTGGGCATGGTGGCTCACGCCTGTAATCCCAGCACTTTGGGAGTCTCAGGCGTGTGGATCACTTGAGGTCAGGAGTTTGAGACCAGCGTGGCCAACAGGGTGAAACCCCTCTCTCTACTAAAAATACAATAAAATTAGCTGGGCATGGTGGTGGGCTAATCCCAGCTACTTAGGAGACCAAGGCAGGAGAATCACTTGAACTCGGGAGGCAGAGGTTGCAGTGAGTCGAGATCACACCACTGCACTCCAGCCTGGGCGACAGAGCAAGACTCCGTCTCAAAAAAACAAAACAAAAACAAAAACAAAAAAACAACAACCTCATCCTCAGACATCTATTTAATGTCTATTTTATATTTGATTCAATAAATAACTCAGACATTTCTTAGAATTATTTTGAAAGGATGTTTACTAGATATCTTTGTCTTGGCCAGCTGTTCATTATTGAAGGTTCTTCAGTTAATATTATAGTATTGAATAATAAGACTCTTTACATATTTAACATATCGTGTTTCAATTCATAGCCTGTTGTAAACTACTTATAAAACTTAAGAAAAGTTTATAAATAACTTTTATACTATTAGCTCACATAATATGCTTTTATATTTGTCTCACTTAGGAGTTACAAAATATTGTGGGCTAGGAAGGGCTTGTATTATTTTCATTTTGTTTTATTTTGTTTTCAGAAACAGTTGAGCCTCAAAGAGGCTAAGTGACTCACCCAGGGTTGCCTAGCCAAGCCTTGAACCTGTGTTGTCTGGTTTAAAATCCAGGGATTTTTCCACTATAACATATTGCCTGTGAATGAGTGTAATTGCAAATTAGAAAATGTAATACATTTTAATATTTTCTGTATTTTGTTATATTTAAATACAAACTATCTCTGTGAGATTTTCTATTGTTATTGGAAACTGATGTTTATACTAACTATAGCGTGTACCTATTGGTGAGCTTTGTCCTAGCTTAGCCTTTGAAGTAGTTACCTAGGGAGAAAGTAAATTTTTCAGTAACGCCACTCTTCAGGTTTTCTGAGACTCAGTTTGAGAATTTACTTTTGAGACCTATAGCATGTTCATTTTTATTACGTTCTATTGTGGCCCATCTTAGTCATTTGTGGGTAGATTAAGTTTTCATATCAAACCAAAGTGCTTCCAAACTGTAGCTAGTGAATAAAAAGAGAACAAATCTATAATATGCCATCTGGAGGCAGAAGATTACAAATATCTTTAAAATAATTACATTGACTTTCCTGTGGCTTGGATTCTAAAGAGTAGGTGAGACAGGTTTGAAATAAGAGAAAGGGGCTGGGTGCAGTGGCTCACACTTGTAATCCCAGCAGTTTGGGAAGCCGAGGCAGGAGGATCCCTTGAGCTGAGGAGTTCAAGACCAGCCTGGGCCAAAAAAAAAAAAAAAAAAAGAAACGAAACAAGAGAAAGCAATAAATATATTGCTTCCCAAGACTGTACTTTTTAAAGTGGTCATTGCTCACTTGGACTTGTGGTATTTTAGGGCTTAACTTTTGGAGTCCTGAGAATTCAGCCGCCTGCTGTTTCTTAGATATTTTGAGGATGTCTTTTGTCTGAGCATGTTGCACTGATGAATACACAGCGGTTTGCTGACTGGTCTTTTAGAGATGTTCTGCTCTGAAGAGCACTTTGGAGCAGAGGTGGTCAGTCAGTAGAGTTCCTGTTTAATTCCACAGTGTTGTCTGCAGACTGCTTTGTCTTTAACCCTTAAGAGACTGGAGGCATTGGAGAGGAGGTTCTTTTTTTTTTTTTTTTTTTTTTTTTTTGAGACGGAGTCTCGCTCTGTCGCCCAGGCTGGAGTGCAGTGGCGCGATCTCGGCTCACTGCAAGCTCCGCCTCCCGGGTTCACGCCATTCTCCTGCCTCAGCCTCCCGAGTAGCTGGGACTACAGGCGCCCACAACCGCGCCCGGCTAATTTTTTGTAATTTTTAGTAGAGACGGGGTTTCACCGTGGTCTCGATCTCCTGACCTTGTGATCCGCCCGCCTCGGCCTCCCAAAGTGCTGGGATTACAGGCGTGAGCCACCGCGCCCGGCCAGGAGGTTCTTTAATGAATACATTCTGAGTCTGTGGTTGAGGTTTATCACTGATACAATCTAAAATAATTAATGAGGTTTTTCAAAGATAATTTCAATTCTATTTAAATAATTGGCTGAAAACCAACAATAGTGAATATTTATTGAGTACCTACTAACTTAATACTAACCATTTTGCTAAACATTTTATAGGCCTTATCTCATTCTCACAAAAATCTTACACGGTCAGTTATCTTGTTTTTCTCATTTTTACAGAGAAGAAAATTGAGTAATTTTACCCAGTGTCACATAGTGAGTGAGAGGTAGAGTCAAAGTATTGCATCAGGCAGTCTGACCCCACATTAAATGTACAACCGTGTTATGCTGCCTTCCCATAACAGTAATAACTATTTAATTGTATCCAACTTGATGTCAAGAAAGAAAGTGCCTAGCTTCAGAAACTGAAGCA
Source organism: Macaca nemestrina (assembly GCF_043159975.1). NCBI lineage: Eukaryota > Metazoa > Chordata > Mammalia > Primates > Cercopithecidae > Macaca > Macaca nemestrina. The sequence continues at coordinate 29,504,667 of NC_092139.1, forward strand.
CTGAATGTGCATTGGAGCAAGAGTGTGATTGTAGCAAAATACTACAGCAGGTTTTAACTTTGAAATGTTTAAATGCATTTCACTGAACTAAAGAATCTGCTGTATTTTTGCATAGTTCACAGTCAACAGTCATTGGTGTTACTTTTTAGGGCTTTACCTTGTGGGTTTCTGTTCTGACACCAGTGTGTATAGGGACTCAATCATATGCCAGCACTTTTCCCACCCTCAGCCCTGAGGTGACCCCAGAAGGGGAAATTGTGACCCACGTCCAGCTGCTGGCCTGTCTGTCCGTCTGTGCTTTCCAGCCCAAGAACTGATTCCCTCTCTGAGAAAATTGGAAAGGCTCCTGGAGGCTGCCGAGAAGCTTTGATGTAGAGGTAGCAATTGAACAAATTGTCCTTTAGAAGCAGCCAAATTTCATTTTCCAGATTGAAAGACAGACTTCCAAGAAAATTTTTCTTTTTAATGTTTTGTTCTAGCATCCAAAAAAGACCCAACTTCAGATCCGGGCTTGAGAGTTTCTCAGGGCTATTCTCGTCTAGGTGGAGGGTGGTTGGCCCATTCTCAGATGGCATGTGTCTTAATAGCTGTATGGCTGGCCAGACCAGCCTTCAGCTCCCTCCTGCTGGGCTCTGAGAGGAAGTCAACTTGACAGCTGCTAGGCACCTCCCAGTAAGCTCACCAAAGTATTTTGGTGTCACTTTGTGACAGACTTGGATTCAAACTGCAGCCCTGCCACTAGCTTGTTAATATTGTGGCTGCCCACATGTTACTTAGTTTGAGTCTGTTTCCTCATCTCTAAAATGAGGAGTATAATGCTTCCCTCCAGGGTTAAAGTGAGGATTGAGTGAGATAATGTATTGACATGGCTTGCAGTAGATCTGGTATGCAGATGGGCTTTTAGTGAGTGTTAGTTTCTGATAGTGGTATTAGAGAGGCTGTTAGAGCAGGATTAAGAACACAGTGTTTGGAATCAAGTAGATCTGAATTTGATCTCAGGTGTCTCTTTTCATTACCTTGAACAGCAATTGTCTTGGTCTCTCTGAGTCACTTTTCTTCCTGTCAATTTGGCATATCAATGCCTACCTCAGGGTTGTTGGGAGGATTCATTGAGCTCATGGATGTGGAGAACCCAGTAGAACATCTGGCACGTAGTAAGCCTGCAGTGAATTACAGCTCTTTATTACTGGTGCTGTTAATGTACCTCACAGGGGTCCGGGCCTATGTTTTATCTCCTAGTGACCCCTCTTTGTTATCATTTAGTACCTCGTATACCTTGATGGTTGCTGAAAAGCAGAGAATAGTGCTTCTTTCTTGAGTCATTGCCCCAAAGGACAGATTCTACCATAAGGGCCCAAATTCCCCACTTATTTATTCTCTTTTTGCATCTTCCTCTTGCTCTGGCTTTTCTCCCTGTTATGTAATAAGGAGGGCACATTCAGTGGGAGACTCCTCATCCAGCAGGAGGCTTTTCTTAGCTGAGTGAGAATTGAGAGGCTTTGATGTCTGGGCACAGAACTAATTTGTGGGATCTGAAACCAAGGAGAAGCCCTTCCCAGTTTTGTTATTTCTGGGGGGTGATGAACAGCCTTTCACTAAATACAATATGCTTTCTTATTCAGCTGCAGCTCCTTAGAGCCCTGACTTTTTTCGCCTGATCTTTTCTTTTTCTTTTTTCTGTTTTTTTGAGACAGGGTCTTGCTCTGTCACTCAGGCTCAAGTACAGTGATATGATCTTGGCTCACTGTAACCTCCACCTCCCTGGCTCAAGTGATCCTCCCACCTCAGCCTCCCAAGTAGCTGGGACTATAGGTGCATGCCACCATGCCCAGCTACTTTTTGTATTTTTTTGTAGAGACGGTGTCTCACTATGTTTCCCAGGCTGGTCTGAAACTCCTGGGCTCAAGCAATCCACCCGCCTCAGCCTCCGTAAGTGCTGGGATTACAGGTGTGAGCCACTGCACCCAGCTCCTGGTCATTTCTTTTGGGCAAATCATTTAGCACACCCATATCCATAGCACATTGGGTACCTTACAGAAAGAAGACAGGAAAAGGATACTAGAAAGACTTAAGCCTCTCAGTGCAGCCCAAGTGAAAAAAGTGAGGGAGTGTTTGCCTAGCTTTTCAGAATTCAAGCCCATGGAGGGAAAATACTGTAGAGTCACACGGAAGCTAGAAGGAACCATAGAAATAATCTAGGCCACATTCCGCAAGGTGAGAAAACCAAGACTCAAAGGGCAGAAGTGATTTGTCCAAGGCCACATAACAAGCTGGTAACAGGGCTAGAACTAGAAGGCTGGTGGTCAGACTGAATTCAATGTTTTTTTTTTTTGTTTTTTGTTTTTTTTTGAGACAGAGTCTCACTCTCTTGCCCAGGCTAGAGTGCAGTGGTTCGATCTTGGCTCACTGCAACCTCTGCCTCCTGGGTTCAAGTAATTCTCCTGCCTCAGCCTCCTGAGTAGCTGGGATTACAGGTGTCCACCACCATGCCTGGTTAAGTTTTGTATTTTTAGTAGAGATGGGGTTTTGCCACGTTGGCCAGGCTGGTCTTGATCTCCTGACCTCAGGTGATCCGCCCACCTTGGCCTCCTAAAGTGCTGGGATTACAGGTGTGAACCACCGCATCCATCCTTTTTTTTTCTTTTACTCCTGGCGCACTATGATTCAATGTTCTTTTATCCCATAGTCTCTCCCTATTGTTCTACTGGACTTTTCTGCAATAGCATAATCAGAGAGCGCTGTAAGTACTGTGCCTGCCAATGTTTAAAATATGGTCAGTATGCCTCCTTTAAACCCTCACATACTTATACCTTATTGTTATTTTCTAGGGTGTCAGATGCCTGATACATTCAATTCATGGTTTCTTATAACCCTACTCCACGTCTGGTAAGTGAGCAATTTAAATGAAGTCACTAAATGTATTTTTTTTTTAAACACTGTTGACTTGTAAGGTATAGCCCTCAGCAGGGCTGATTATATGAAATGGCAGTTGTTCAGGTGTTAAAAACTGTTCCTTTCATTTTAATAACTGGTGTCTTGAAGCACATTTTTATTAAAGGTCAAAGCATAGGCCCAGAAGAAAACTAATATTTGTAGGATTTTTTCAAAGAACACCTAACCCAGTGACCAATGCTATCAGTATCTCTTAAGAGACGCTCTGAGCTTGCATGGAAAGTTTTCTCTCCCTTGGCTGTTTTAGGAAAGTTCACATTTACGTAAAAGTGGTTTGAATTGTGAGAATCCGTGGTCATTTTCATTGCTGGTCATCAGAAACCTATAACAAATTATAGCACTGACATTTACGCCTGTACCTCTAAAATGTGCATACAAGTTAGCTTCATGCCAGGTTTGTTGCATGTAAAAATATTTAACACCTTGAACAGTATATTTTTTCTTCAGCTGTGAAATAAGTAGCCAAAAAAAATCAATTTTTCATCTAACGTTACACAGTATTAAAGGTCAGAAGGATATAGGAGAGTCGTTGAAGTGGGGGGCTGGGGAATGTATTTATTGAACTGCCAGATCTTGGGAAGGTAAATTCTGGAGAACTAAGTTTACTACTTTGACCATAGTGAGTATCTGAGGAACATGGGAATGGCTGCCCTGTCAAAAGAACCCTTGTTTGAGACTGCCTTCTGCTGAGCCTTTGCATCGCACAACTGACTACTATATACTTTTTGGTTTTGATCACCTCTGAAATGTTTCTTCCTCTGTACTCACACAGTTACACTGAGTTTGGCTTAGGGGGCCTAAAGTGGCAGTTTATTTTATGCTTTTTTTTTTTTTTGCTTTTTTTTTTTTTTTTAGACATAGTCTCACTGTGCTGCCTAGGCTGGAGTGCAGTGGTGCAATTGCGGCTTACTACAACCTCCGTCTCCTGGGTTCAAGTGATTCTCATGCCTCAGCCCCTCTGAGTAGCTGGGATTACAGGAGCCCACCACCATGCCCAGATGATTTTTTTGTATTTTTATAGAGACAGGGTTTCACCATCCTGGCCAGGCTGGTCTTAATCTCCTGACCTCAAGTGATCCACCTGCCTTGGCTTCCCAAAGTGCTGGGATTACAAGCGTGAGCCACCGTGCCCAGCCTATGCTATCTTTTTCTAAGCAGTAGTTTATTAAGTGCACACCATGTCCTGGGCACTTTGTGGGAACTAGAGAATAGTTCTCAAGAAGCTTACAGTCAAGTGAGGGAGATAAGTTGTGTAAAATGGTCAATTATAAATCAGAATGCCTAAGTTATATAATAAATATGAGTGAGAAGTACTTATAGGATCACAAAGGAAGCTGCAACTATCAAAACCCTTATACTTCTACCTGTTAGTTCTTTGAAATGTGCCATGCATCAGGCAGCTTAGAAGGCACACTGCCTACCTATTGTCTTAATGGTGAAGCTTAGGGCATAGCGTTCAGGGAGGGAAGCTGGATATATTGAGGGGAAAAAGTGCTTTTTCAGGAGAGGAGGACGGCAGAGGTGGCACTGTAAAATTACTCACTGGAAAGGTGGGAGGGTTGCAAGAAGGCTAGGGTGTTCCCAGAGGAACTCAAAGATAATATTCAGAACCTGTATGAAAGACTCTTTATTGCCCATATAGCTAGAGGTATCAGTGTTAGAGGGAGTGGATGGCAAAATAAAATATATAATCCCTGTGACCACATCCCAAGGTCAATACCCGACTAACAGCAGCTGGGAGAACCTTGAAACTACTTATAGTTCTTTAAAGTTTCCAAACTGCCTGCTGAATCTTCCTTGCTGAGGTTGGTTTAATTTCTGAGGAGTAGGGTGTACCACCCCTAGTTCAATCGAGAGAGGGAAGCTGTCTGCTTCAAATCTACGCTTGATTCCCCTTCCACTCTTTCTCTCCCCTAGTTCTGATGGTCTGCAGGGTTTGGTGGAAAGAATCTGTAGCTTTTCAGTTTGAATCAGCACACTCTTCTTGAGGACCTCCTGTGTGTGCAGGACCATGGGATGTTGGAGAGAAGGGTATGACGTGTTCTTTTCTGGTCGTTTCTTTTGGGCAAATCAGATACAGGCTCTGTGTCTGGATCTTCAAGAAATGTTAAGTCTAGTGGAAAACAGACGACATAAAAGCACGATTGCCTATAATGCACGACAGTGAAAGAAATGCTGTGCCCAAGACACAGGCAGATGCGGTGGAAGCACGAAGTGGTGTCACTAAATCCAGATTTGGTGATGGGGTGGAGTGTTGGATAAAAAGTGGCTTTGTGGTAGAGGTGACATTTGAGATGCACCACGAAGAGTGACTAGAATTTCTGTCAGAGAAAGGGTGGGCATTTTAGGTTGAGGAAATATTGAGAACAAAAGATAGAACATGTACAAGAACATGGAGTATTTGAGGGCAGCCAGTTGCCTGACATGTCTGGGGCAGGTTTACTGAGGAATGTAGTGGAAGGGTCACCAGGAAAGTAGTTAGTTTGGGGCTCAGTTGTGCTGTGATACTTCCAGAATTGGAGAACTCTTTCTTCTAATGGAATGGAGGGGGACGGGGGGCGGGGCAGGCGGTTAGGAGGAATGATGGATCCCCCCCAAGCCATGTTCTATTGGCCCTGCTCTTTTAGCCTGAAGCTCCAGGAGGGTAACCAAAGGATAGCCACATCAAGGTTACAGGACTCAGTGGACTTGCTAGAAGCGTAGGGGTTGAAGTACCTCTTGGAGGTGGTAGTGTGGGGTGGGGTAGGAGGCTTAGAAAACAGTTAGAAAAGTAGAAATAATGCCTCCTCCCCCAAACAAAACCAAAACCAAACAAACTCTTAATAAACAAAAATACCCTGGTGGCTGACATTTCAGAAGGTTTGCTTAGGTTCCCAAGGGTAAGGGTTCCCTGTTGACTCTTAGAATAAGGATAAGATTTCTCACACCCTGTTAGTTCCCTGGAGGAAATGGTGTTTCACTTATCCTGTCTGCTTTTTTTTAGTTTCACAGTGTTTCTGTGGTTTGGGATTTAGGACTGGGACGCCCTCCAGCTCCTAGAGGACCCTTATCAGTTGTATATTCACTTGAGCTTGCAGCTGCAATGACTATGTGTTCATTGTCTTTGCTGAACAAGATTAATGTTGACTCTGGCTGCTGAAAAAATGCTGAGAAAGGCCGCTGTCTTCGCTGTCCAGCATCCCCACGTGGACTTGATAAAAGCAGGCCTCCTCCCCTATTCCCTATCTTGGCCACTGGCATCATGCCCACACCAGAAACCTGGGAGCCCTCCTTTGTCTCTTCCCTCACCCCTTCACCTGCTCAGTCACCTAACTCAAACTTTTTTTGACCCTGACCCATAGTAACAAATGCATGTTACTTTGTGACCAGAATGGACATGTGAATGGACACATGAATCTGGTACAAAAGTTCTGTAAAATTTATCCTTGTAATGTCAGGTAATCTCTGATACTTTCTTTTCTTTCTTTCTTTTTTTTTAGTTTTAAGGAGCAGGGAGTTTAATAGGCAAGAAAGAAGGGAGAAGGAAGAAAGAAGTAGCTCCTCTGTACAGAGACCAAGGGAGGGAGGCTCCAAGGCCGAGAGAGGGAACCTCCGATATTTTCTATTTCATTTGAATTCATTTTAAACAGACATTGATGATGTCACCCACTAAATTGATTACACTGAGTTGCAACCAACTGTACTTGAAAAGTGGTCTTTGGCCTCTAGCTTCCCTATCCCCATTCTGTTGGCCTTCTCAGTACAAATGGGGTCAGCACACACAGAAACACACACATACACACACACACGCACTCACTCCTTAACGTTCTCTGTTGTTCTCAGAATAAAATACAAGTTTTGGCCGGGTCCGGTGGCTCACAGTTGTAATCCCAGCACTTTGGGAGGCTGAGGTGGGCAGATCACTTGAGGTTAGTAGTTCAAGACCAGCTTGGCCAACATGGGGAAAACCCGTCTCTACTAAATATACAAAAAAATTAGCCAGGCATGGTGGCGGGCACCTGTAGTCCCAGCTACTCAGGAGGCTAAAGCACGAGAATTGCTTGAACCTGGAAAGCTGAGGTTGCAGTGAGCTGGGATGGTGCAACTGCACTCCAGCCTAGACGACACAGCGAGACTCCATCTCAGAAAATAAAATAAATAAAATAAAATAAGTTTCATATCACTGCATTCACATCTGATCAGATGTGACCTATGGTGCCTTTACTAGTCTCATTTGTTGCTATTCTAGGCATCATTAGCATCACTACTCCCTTCTCTGCAAGAAAAAGCAAAACGATATAGTAGAAATATCAAGTCTTCTGCACGAAGTTTCTTCTGCCTAGAAGGCCCTTCCCCCTCCTCTCCACCTGACAAATTCCTGTTTTTCCTTCAGTATCCAATTCAGGTATTATCTCTGCTTTGAAGCATTCCCTTTCTTCTGGGCAGGGAGATTTATGTAGTTGGAATTTGTGTTGGCATTATAAGTGTTAACAGATTTGTAGAGAAATTGAAATTGTCATGGAGCACTAGTACCTTCTCAATGCAGAAATTAATTTTATACAATGGAATGGAACTAATAAAATTAGAACATACCTGTAATGAAGGTAGGATGGAGAGGGAGTAAAATGTAGTCTGTTTTTAAAGATTATTTTAAAGTCGGGTATTTCATAAATATACTTACTACTAGGTGTTTTATGTATATTATCTTTTATTTATTTACATATATTATTTCACACATGCTCACAACTTCTTTATTCTCATTTTACATATGAGGGATTAGGGGCTTAGAGAAGTCAGAGAACTTTCCCAAAGAAGTAGTTAGAATGTGGTGGAGAGGAAATTCAGGTGCTGGTCTGGCTAACTCAAAGCACTAAGTTGCTTTCCTCTTTAGTAATTATAACTACTAAAGTAACTAATTAAATACTTAAATTAACATTAATTAATACTTAAGTACCTGCTTAAACATAGATTCATAAAATTATGGCATTTATTCTCTTGATTGAAGGTACTGTGTATAGCAGACAAATTTATTTCGTGCCCTCTTAGGGCTTAGGTGAGAAGAGAGACATTAAACAAATCACAGCTGTGATAGGTGTGATGCGAGGATGTGACAAGGTATGTGGGAGAAGCTGGGCGTCTCATTTAGTTTAGGGGTGGGTCAGTCAGGGAAGGCTTCACTGAAGAGAACATTTACATTGACACCTAAAGGGTGAATAGAAGTTAGCAAGCGAAAGAGTGGATGAAAAAGTCTTCCAGCTAGAGGGATCTAGTGATTTTCAAACTTTTTATCAGCAGAGTCCCTTTTTTTTTTTTTTTTTTTTTTGAGACGGAGTCTCGCTGTGTCTCCCAGGCTGGAGTGCAGTGGCGTGATCTCGGCTCACTGCAAGCTCCACCTCCCGGGTTCACGCCATTCTCCCGCCTCAGCCTCCCAAGTAGCTGAGACTACAGGCGCCCACCACCACGCCCAGCTAGTTTTTTGTATTTTTAGTAGAGACGGGGTTTCACCATGTTAGCCAGGATAGTCTCGATCTCCTGACCTCGTGATCCACCCGCCTCGGCCTCCCAAAGTGCTGGGATTACAGGCTTGAGCCACCGCGCCCGGCCAGCAGAGTCCTTTTTAAAAATGAAATCTTATGCTCAGCCACCAAATATGATACATATGATAAAAGGAGGTGGGAATGACCTGCTTGCTTCACATCTTCACAACATGCCCACTGAAAAAAGACCCTTAGGTAGTTCCATGGAAACTTAGAATGCAGTTTAAAAACTACAGATCTAGTCCACTTCTCTCATTTTGCAAATGGGGAGACAGTTTTGGCAATTTTAAGGAATTGTCTCAGGCCACTTACTCAGTAGTGGAGGACCCGAGACAACTCTGAAGTTAACTGTGGTTACCTGCCCCTTCTAAACACTTTGCTTCCTTTCTGATTGTCCTATTTGGAGGTCAGGGGATAGGGGTCTCTTCCCCTGAGTATGAACATGTCATATGAGCATAGCAAACATTTACGGATCACCAGCTGTATGATGGGCCCCGTGTTTCTTGGCGCTCACTATGTGTGTCCCGGGAGAGGCCACAGGTAAACCTGAAACTAGCACAGGATGATGTACAGATTATATGGGATCACAGGGGAAGGGGGGTTGCCTGGGGATGGTCAAGGAAAGCAGTTGCCTTGGACTTCTGGGGGCTAGAACAGACTATGTGGGATTGAGGAGTAATTAAGAGGCAAAGAAGTTATTGTAAACTACTTTTTAAGAAGTTTCAAATGAGGAGATGATCACTTGAGGGAAAAACAGTTTAGAAGGGAAGCATTTAGTTGTTTTTTATTTTAAAGTGGGGGAAACACTGGAACGATTTTGTAAGCTGAAGGGAAGAAGCCTTTGGGAAAGAAGAGAAGGAATTAAAGTGTGGGGATGGGAAGAGGTTAGAAAGCAGACTGGTGCCAGTCTCAGTGCAGCCAGAGAACTGCGCTGGCAGACACTGGCAGCCTCTGCAGAGGCTCTTTAAAACCACCACAGCATTTTTATTGTAGCTGTAGGGCATTCAGGCTTCTGCTGGATTCCAGCAACCCCAGGCCTGCTATACATGGTGAGCCCTGGCCATGTGCACATCCTCTTTTACCTTCCCCCAGCCAGAGTTGCTGTGTTCAAACACCCACGCTTGTAGCTTTATTGCCCAAACCAAAGGCCTATGCAGCAGCATTTTACCAACATTGCATACCCTAAGTGCGCTGATACCCGCTACCCAGGGGCTTATTCTTTATAGTGGATCTGACAGGCAAGCTGCAGGCCAGGTGTAGCTCTTGGAGGAGGCCTGTTGTCAGGTGAGATGGCTTCAGGAAGTACCTCACCCAACTTGTCTGTTTGCCCACAGGTTGTCCTGTGGCCCTCATGCTCCCCCCAGAAGGATTAGGCTTCACGGTGAGGGAATTTGGGAAACCAGGTGGAGATAGCCTTGTACACAGCCCTGGAAAAGGGTCAGCGTGCCAGCTTACAGATCAATAAACTCATTCATTAGCACACTGCTGGGGCTTGAGTGTAGCCATCTAGGCTCTGCTTTCTTGGCCTCAGCTGGTGACAGAGTAAGGGAAACAAGCTGTGTGAAAGTCCCCTTTGGGATTCCTTCATAGCAGCCAGAGTGACAAACCTGCCCAAGTGCCTGCTAGTCTTTATTAATTCAAAATCAGATCTACTCTAAGCAGCTTATAAACTACCATGCCGGAGAAACAAGGCCAAAACACAACTGGCATTGTCAGAGGGCCCAAACAGAGCGAGCGAGACAGGATGCTCAGAGCTGCCAGTACCTGGCAGGAGGTCAGCATCAGGAATAACAAGAGTCTTCCCTCCCAGATTTAGGCTGAGAGGAGGAAATCATAGCTAGGAAACTCTCCTGTTCCTTTGAACTCTGCAGACAGTATTGTTGCCTTCCTACTTGTCTTATTTAGCAGGAAGAGGTTCTTGATGCTGTGTTATCACAGAATGGGGGAAAAAGGGGGGAGCTCAGGCTTCATTCCAGCCCCTTTCTTCTCTACTGTGCAACCTTAAGTTACTTAACCTCTTCAGAGTGTGTTTTCTTTTCTGTGAAACAGGGATAGTTATAATGTTCTGAGAGAGAATGAATGTAAACGCATCTTACAGTGACAAGTTTCATATTACAGAACTTAGTAAATGATAGTAATCATTATTATTATTTTCCACAAGGCAGGATTGATAGCTTCAGCCCTTTATCATTTGATACTCCTAGTGAGTGACATTTTCTTCCTTTGTCCTGTCTCCATGCTTGCCTTTTAGAGATATCTGGGTGCCAGGTTTGAACACTCCTTTTTTTTTCTTTACTTTGCTAGCTGGATTATTTGCCTTTCTTATATGTAAAAGAGATCAGTATTATGTATGAGCCACTGGAATCACTGAGAGACAAGGATAGTACTGTGAAGCTTAAAACCTAAATAATAAATTGTGGGTTTAAGAACATCATCAGGCCAGGCGCGGTGGCTCACGCCTGTAATCCCAGCACTTTGGGAGGCCGAGGCAGGTGGATCACTAGAGGTCGGGAGTTCAAGATCAGCCTGACCAACATGGTGAAACCCTATCTCTACTAAAAATACAGAAATTGGCCGGGTGTGGTGGTGGGTGCCTGTAATCCCAGCTACTCAGTAATCCCAGCTACTCAGGAAACTGAGGCAGGAGAATCTCTTGAACCTGGGAGACAGAGATTGCAGTGAGCTGAGATCACACCACTGCACTCCAGCCTGGGTGACACATCAAACTTGGGAGGAGCACCTTGAGTTGATCCTAAACAGAGAGTAGTAGCTTCTGCACAGATTCAGTCAATATTCAGAGTAGGTGCTTAGTAATACTTATTCAATAAATGATTAATTAATATAGGAATCTTTCTCATTACAAGATAGTTTTTAAAGTTTATTTTGTATTCTTTTTTTTTTTTTTTTTTTCCCCTGGATACAGATTGGCACACTGATATTTTGCTTTTTTTTTTTTTTTTTTTTTTGAGACGGAGTCTCACTGTTGATGCCAAGGCTGGAGAGCAATGGCGCGATCTCGGCTCACTGCTGCCTCTGCCTCCCAGGTTCAAGCGATTCTCCTGCCTCAGACTCCTGAGTAGCTGGGACTACAGGCACCTGCCACCACGCCCGGCTAATTTTTATATTTTTGGTAGAGATGAGGTTTCACCAGGTTGGCCAGGCTGGTCTCGAACTCCTGACCTCAGGTGATCCGCCCGCCTCGGCCTCCCAAAGTGCTGGGATTACAGGCATGAGCCACTGCGCCCAGCCTGCATTCTTAAGGGCAGGTTTTATTTATTTCATTATGTTTTAGCATAGAAGTGTGTTATTCCCTCCATAATGCCCCCTGTCCTCAGTTCCCACTCGTTTCCAACAGAGGTCTGACATTATGACTTTAAATCAGTGACAAAATGTAATTTGACCTCTCAATGTTAAATTTAGACATTTATTATGAAGATATACACCCATGATGTGATTTGAAGTGAGCTGTATTGTGAAATAGCTTACTTAATGACTCAACATTATTGTTATATGGTCAGAGTCTGTGACAAGTGTTGGCTTTGTTTTGCAGTGGGTAGCAGGATCTTCAAGTCTTTAATTTTTATTAACCATTTTGACTTTGTTTTATTTTTCTTTATTTATGTCTTTTTATTTTTATTTTTATTTTTTTTGAGGCAAGCTCTCTCTGTGTCTCCCAGGCTGGAGTACAATGGCACAATCATAGCTCACTGCAACCTCCACCTCTGGGGCTCAAGCAATTCTCCTGCCTCAGCCTCCCAAATAGCTGGGACTACAGTCATGCACGACCATGCCCCACTAATTTTTGTTTGTTTGTTTGTTTGTTTATTTTGAGACAGTTTCTTGCTCTGTTGCCAGGCTGGAGTGCAATGATATGAACTTGGCTCACTGCAACCTCCACCTCCCGGGTTCAAGCGATTCTCCTGCCTCAGCCTCCCAAGTAGCTGGGATTACAGGCATGCGCCACCACGCCTGGCTAATTTTGCATTTTTAGTAGAGACGAGGTTTCAGCATGTTGGTCAGGCTGGTCTTGAACTCCCGACCTCAGGTGATCCGGCCGCCTCAGCCTCCCAAAGTGCTGGGATTACAGGTGTGAGCCACCGTGCGCGGCCTAATTTTTGCATTTTTTTGTAGAGATGAGGTTTCATCATGTTGTCCAGGCTGGTCTCGAACTCCTGAGCTCAGGTGATCTGCCTGCCTTGACCTTTCAGGGTGCTGGAATTACAGGCATGAGCCACCGCGCCTGGCCTATTTATTTTTCTTTTACCATTCAACATACTTTAGCCTTTTCTGAATAACTCATGATGTCCTGATAATTCTTAATAACTAATGTTGTCCTAATAACTGATGTCCTGATAACTCTTAACTGTATTTTGCCAGACTATTGTCTTTGAGTTGTACCTGTTGAACCTTAATTGCTCTGCTAGTTTTTTCATGTCTCTATTAAATAAATTTTTCATTTTCTCTTTTCCTATTAGGCTGCTAGCAGTTACTCTTGTTATAGGTATGCTTGCCTCCAGTTACCAGTCTTTTTTTTTTTTTTTTTCTGATGTGGTATTTCTAACATGATGCTAGTTTTGAAGCTTAAATTACTGTACTTGTGAGGACTGAATGAAAAATAGGGTCAATAGATTCTGGAGGGTTTGTTCTAATCATTGAAGGAGGCAAAAACAACAAAAACCTTAGTAGGACTTTGGGATCAGATTGTCTAGGTTCAGATCTCAGTTTTAGCACTTACTAGGTTTGTATCGTTGGGCGAGTTACTTCTCTAAGACTCAAATTTTCTCACCTGTGAAATGAGGACAGTAAGGACACCAGTATCAGCTTCATGGAGTTGTTGTAAAGATTAGAAAAAATAATGCATCCAAATCACAGTGCCTGGCATGTAGTTGTGTTAACTGTTAATTATAGCACTTGTCCGTTTTTGCTATTTAAGTTTTTTTTTTTTTTTTTTTTTTTTTTTGAGACGGAGTCTCGCTCTGTTGCCCAGACTGGAGTGCAGTGGCGCGATCTCGGCTCACTGCAAGCTCCGCCTCCCGGGTTCACGCCATTCTCCTGCCTCAGCCTCCAGAGTAGCTGGGACTACAGGCGCCCGCCACCACGCCCGGCTAATTTCTTTTTGTATTTTTAGTAGAGACGGGGTTTCACCGTGTTAGCCAGGATGGTCTCGATCTCCTGACCTCGTGATCCGCCCGTCTCGGCCTCCCAAAGTGCTGGGATTACAGGCTTGAGCCACCGCGCCCGGCCAAGTTTTTTTTTTTTTTCTTTCTTCCTGTTAGTCATTTTTAGAATAGGAAAAATTGCCAGATAAACTAGTTGAATTCAGCATCAATCAGATGTCACCCTAACAATGGTCAAATAAATTAGCAGGAATCCATTCTGGTGTCCAAAAGTTTTCACTGGGGTGTCTGTGGATGGAACACAGAGTTGGAGTTGAGATTTCTTCACTTCCATCCTTCTATTCCAGTATCAGATGTAATTTTTTCTTTTCTTTTCTTTTCTTTTTTTTCTTTTTTTTTTTGAGACGGAGTCTCGCTCTGTCACCCAGGCTGGAGTGCAGTGGCGCGATCTCGGCTCACTGCAAGCTCCGCCTCCCGGGTTTACGCCATTCTCCTGCCTCAGCCTCCCGAGTAGCTGGGACTACAGGCACCCGCCACCGCGCCTGGCTAGTTTTTCGTATTTTTTAGTAGAGACGGGGTTTCACCGTGTTAGCCAGGATGATTTTGATCTCCTGACCTCGTGATCCGCCCGCCTCGGCCTCCCAAAGTGCTGGGATTACAGGCTTGAGCCACCGCGCCCGGCGTAATTCTTTCTTAATGTCTGAGAATAGTACGTTGGCTGGGTGTGGTGGCTCACGCCTGTAATCCCAGCACTTGGGGAGGCCAAGGCAGGAGGATCACTTGAGCTTACGAGTTTGAGACCAGCCTGGGCAACGTGGCGAAACCCCATTTCATCTCTGCAGGAAATACAAAAGTTAGCTGGGCGTGGTGGCGCATGCTTGAAGTCCCAGCTACTTGGGAGGCTGAGGTAGAAGGATGACTTGAGCCCAGGAGGCAGAGGTTGCAGTGAGCTGAGATTGTACCACTGCTTTCCAGCCTGGGTGATAGAGCCAGACCTCGTTTCCAAAAAAAAAAAAAAGATAGTATGTGTAGAGTGCTAGCACAAAAGGGAAGATAAAGAAGGTACCATTTATGTAAAAAGAATACACACATACATAAACTTGTGTGTGTATAGGTTATATGTGGAAGGTTTCCTAAGAAGCTAGTAGCTGAGGTTGCCTTTGGGAGAGGAACTGGTTGGCAGGGGATGAAGGTAGGAAGGAGACTTGGTTTTTATTACTATGTACATGTATTACCTATTCAAAACAGTTGTCAAACAAGAGTAAATTGAACGTGATAGGCTTCAAGGTCAGGTGGCCTAAGAATTGATATTCAGCTGCTTGTCTGGACATTCCAGGCAGCTGACTGTCTTAAGATTTCGGCCCAGCCTTGAGCTCTGCTTTTCCCTTGAAGAGGATAAACAAAAAAGTCCTTCACAATAGGACTACTTTTCTGTCCTTAACTACCTAGTGAATTTGATTCACAAACTCAGGGAAAGAATTAGGTGAGCATTTAATTAGCTGAATGTGGTACTGGTGATTGGACAGCCCTCTGGATCAGAATCTTATTTTCCCAGTAGAACTCATGGGAATCTTCAGTAACTTCAGGTTGATAGGAAGACTGATTCTTTGCTTTGATCTTACAACTTTATGTGTAATGAGATTTGCTGTAGAGGTTTTTTTTTTTTTTTTTTTTTTGAGACTGAGTCTTGCTCTGTCGCCCAGGCTGGAGTGCTGTGGCCGGATCTCAGCTCACTGCAAGCTCCGCCTCCCGGGTTCCCGCCATTCTCCTGCCTCAGCCTCCCGAGTAGCTGGGACTACAGGCGCCTGCCACCTCGCCCGGCTAGTTTTTTTGTATTTTATTTTTTTTTTTTTAGTAGAGACGGAGTTTCACCGTGTTAGCCAGGATGGTCTCGATCTCCTGACCTCGTGATCCACCCGTCTCGGCCTCCCAAAGTGCTGGGATTACAGGCTTGAACCACCGCGCCCGGCTGTAGAGGTTTATATAGCAGTTCTTCAAATTACATTGTTCTGTTCAATGTCATTTTGTTATAACAGTGATGAGGAAAAAAATAACAATTCCCATCTGGGGCCACTGTCTGTGTGGAGTTTGCATGTTCTGTCCATGTCTAGGTGGGTTTTCTCTGGGTCCTCCTGTTCCTCCCACATCCCAAAGATGTGCACACGAGGTGAACTGACATGTCTAAATTGTCCTTATTGGAATGGGTGTGAGTCTGAGTGTGCCCTGCCATAATGTATGCATAGCTCACATTATTTCAGTGTTTAATATTGGAAGTCTTTTGGGTCTTTATTTAGAAGTTTAGTGGTGTTTTTGTGACCAGAAATATACTGTAGGAATATAACTCTTGTTTATGTCACTTAGCCTACGGTAAAATAGGTTTCGTTTTATGTTGTTAAGCTTAAAGTTACAGTTTCCAAGAATCTATCTGTGATGTTAAATGAGGAGTTACAATATTTAGTGTTCTGCATCAATAAAAGGTCTGTTGAACTTATTGGGTCCAACGTTTTAGGAGTAATGAGAATTTGCCCTCCTTTTATTTTCAGGCATCGATCCATGTTTTTTAAACTGTTAGTATCAGCAAAATTAGGTACAGGTTATAACAATCTTTGCTGGTTATATATTTCTCAAAAGGCAGGTATAATCTTTAGTTTATATTTCTGGATCAGAATATTCTGAAAACGATAGTTGTATTAAAGTAAATTCAGTTGTGTGTAGCTTAATGATGGGGATCTGTCCTGAGAAATGCATCATTAGGTATTTCATTATTGTGTGGGCATGATAGAGTACACTTACACAAACCTAGGTGGTATAGCCTATTAGACACCTGGGATGTATGGTATGACCTATGGCTCCTAGGCTGTAGACCTGTACAATTCTGAATACTGCAAGCAGTTATAATAGTAAGTATTTGTATATCTAAATGTATCTAAACATAGAAAAAGTACAGTAAAATGCAATATAAGAAATAAAAAATGGTATTCTTGTATAAGGCACTTACCATAAATAGAGCTTGCAGAACTAGAAGTTGCTCTAGGTGAGTCAGACATTACTGTATACAACTGTAGACTTTATAAACACTGTACACTTAAGCTAATTTTTTTTTTTTTTTTTTCGAGACAGGGTTTCACTCCATCATTCAGTCCAGAATTTGGTGGTGCAACCACAACTCAATGCAGTCTTGACCTCCCAGGCTCAAGCAATCCTCCCACCTCAGCCTTCTCAATAGCTGGGACTACAGATGCTCACTACCACATTTGGCTAATTTTTACATTTTTTTGTAGAGGTGGGGTCTCACTTTGTTACCTCAGTCGGTCTTGAACTCTTGGGCTCAAGCGGTCTGCCCGCCTTGGCCTCCCAAAGTGCTGGGATTACAGGTGTGAGCCACCACACCTGGCCATAGGCTACACTAAATTTATTTAAAAATTTTTTCTTCGATAATAAATTAAACTTAGCTTACTGTAACATTTATGCTTTATAAACTTTTTAATTTTAAAAAACTTTTTTTTTTTTTTTTTTTTAGACAGAGTCATGCTCTGTTGCCCAGGCTGGAGTACAATGGCATGATCTCAGCTCACTGCAACCTCCGCCTCCCGGTTCAAGTGATTCTCCTGCCTAAGCCTCCTGAGTATCTGGGACTACAGGCATGCGCCACCACGCCTGGTTAATTTTTGTATTTTTAGTAGAGATGGGGTTTCACCATGTTGGCCAGGCTGGTCTCCTAACCTCAAGTGATCCACCCACCTCGGCCTCCCAAAGTGCTGGAATTACAGGTGTGAGCCACCATGCCCAGCCTAAAAAAACTTTTTGATTCTTACATTTTAAGCTTAAAACACACACTATACAGCTTTCTTTATATTGTT
The DNA here is from genome assembly GCF_043159975.1 of Macaca nemestrina. Classification (NCBI taxonomy): domain Eukaryota; kingdom Metazoa; phylum Chordata; class Mammalia; order Primates; family Cercopithecidae; genus Macaca; species Macaca nemestrina. The sequence goes on from NC_092139.1 coordinate 29,522,112, forward strand.
ATTCTATAATCTTTTGTCCATTTTTTTTTTTAAATTTTATTTTCTACTTTTAAAAATTTTGTTAAAAATTAAGACATAGAGCTGGGTGCAGTGGCTTGTGCCTGTATCTTAGCACTTTGGGAGACCAAGGTAGATCACTTGAGCCCAGGAATTCGAGACCAGCCTGGGCAAGATGGTGAGACCCTGTCTCTACAAAAAAATTAACAACTTAGCTGGGCACAGTGGCGTGCACCTGTAGTCCTGGCTACTTGGGATGCCGAGGCAGGAGGATAGCTTGAGTCCAAGAGTTTGAGGTTACAGTGAGCTATGATTGTATCACAGCACTGCAGTCTGGGTGACAAAGTGATTCCCTGTCTCTAAAAAAAGAACAAAAACCAAACTGTAACACAAACACTCACATTAGTCTAGGCCTCTACCAGGTCAGGACCATCTAGACCAGGTGATAGGAATTTTTCTGCTCCATTATAATCTTATGGGACCACTCTCATATATGTGGTCTGTTGTTGACCAAAATGTCGTAATGTTATACATGACTATATTCACCAAATTTGTGCTTTTCCAGCCCTGGTGATATTTATATTTTATTATAGGATTAAGGCTGGGAAGAAAGGGTTAACTTCTCAGAGACTCATCTGTTCTCAGTGCTAAGAAGCAAATCTTCTTCCAGTAGCTGGCCACTGCCTGCTGAGTAAAGTCCATACTTTTTCTTAGCAAGTCATTTTAAAGCTCTTCATGACCTTTGTGGCTTCAGTTTTCTGCATCCTATACCCTGCCCTCCCCACAGTCTAGGTAGTCATTGTTACCTTGACATCCTGAACTCTTCCATGGGCCTGCCTTTGCTTAGAACAGTCCATCAGCTGGACATTCCCTTTGTCTTTTGTTTCAACCTGTTCAACTTCAGCTTGTCCTTCCAAGATCCAGGTATGGTGTTTCATTTTCCATGAAGCTTTCTCTGATTCTACTTGGCCAAAAGTCATCCTCTTAAGCTCCATTGCACTCTTCTCTTGAGAAATCTATGGCATTCCCTTTTAGGGCTGTTTATGTGTGGCATACCTTATCTCACCTAGAGGAAACTGCTCCATAAAAGCTGGGTTCTAGTTTTAGCCATCACTGTAATCCCCACAGCATCCAGCCGTACACCTTCACACAATAGGAACTCCTATGTTCATTGAGTGAATTGTCAGTCACCATTTTGAAAGTGTCTTCATTTTGCCTTATCTTTTCAACTGGATAACCATTTGAGCCCACTGTTATCTGTAAGGGCTATAGAACAAACTGTTGTGAAACAAAAAACACTTCATCCCATGTTGATACGTTTAGAAAGTTTATGGTCTGAGAAAATCTGTGCCTTGTAAACCTCAGAGGGCAGGTGTATTAACAAACTACAGAATTTTCAAATAAATGAAGAATTCCATTACCTCACTATTACTGTTGATGAATTGGCCTCTGACAGCACTTAAGCATCAAAACACACAGCGTCTTTTCAGGTGAGAGGCTGACTTGAGGGATTTGATTAACTTTTAGAAAAGTCTTATGAAAAAGGACTGTTGAACTTTTTCCCAATTTGTTTCTGCTGTGGAATATGCTCTGTGTCCTATCAAGTAGCCAAATCTTTTTCTGTGCCCTGTTTCATTATTGTCACAAAGTGCGGTTTTTGTTTGTTTGTTTGTTTGTTTTTTTGGAGATGGAGTCTTACCCTGTCGCCCAGGCTGGAGTGCAGTGGTGTGTTCTTGGCTCACTGCAATCTCTGCCTCCCAGGTTCAAGCAATTCTCCTGCCGCAGTCTTTCAAGTAGCTGGGATTATAGGCGCATACTACCATACCTGGCTAATTTTTGTATTTTTAGTAGAAACGGAGTTTCACCATGTTGGCCAAGCTGGTCTTGAACTCCTGACCTCAAGTAATCCGCTCACCTCAGCCTCCCAAAGTGCTGAGATTACAGGTGTAAGGCACCACACCCAGCCTATAAAGTGCTATTTCTTAAGCACTACCTGGGGTCAGAGGTTACAGTTTTTTTGTTTTTTCATTTTGAGAGTCTTGCTCTGTCACCCAGGCTGGAGTGTAGTGGCGCGATTTTGGCTCACTGCAACCTCCATCTCTCGGGTTCAAGCAATTCTCCTGTCTCAGCCTTCCAAGCAGCTGAGATTACAGGCGCATGCCACCACACCTGGCTAATTTTTGTATTTCTAGTAGAAACGGGGTTTCACCATGTTGGCCAGGCTGGACTTGAACTCCTGACCTCAGGTGATCCGCCCACCTCAGCCTCCTAAAGTGTTGGAATTACAGGCGTTAGCCACTGCACCCAGTCTACAGATTTTGAATCACATCAGTAAATCTCATTTGGGATCACGTAGTCAGCCTTCTTTTTATTTTCAGATGGAGTCTCACTCTGTTACCCAGGCTGGAGTGCAGTGGTGTGATCTTGGCACTGCAACCTCTGCCTCCCGAGTTCAAGCAGTTCTCCTGCCTCAGCCTCTGGAGTAGCTGAGATTCCAAGCGCACACCACCACACCTGGCTAATTTTTGTGTTTTTGGTAGAGACGGGGTTTCACCATGTTGGCCAGGTTGGTCTCAAACTCCTGACCTCAGGTGATCTGCCGGCCTTGGCCTCCCAAAGTGCTGGGATTACAGGTGTGAACCACTGCACCCGGCCATGTGAACCCGCCCCCGGCCATGGGATTACAGGTGTGAACCACTGCACCTGACCTTCTGTCAGATACCCGAGTTCCCACCAAGCGTTGATTCACTTCTCAGAGACAGGCAAATTCTCTACTTTTTGAGGTTGTCAGTTTCATTATTCAAATCTTCAGACACTCAGGCCAGGCACAGTGGCTCATGCCTATAATCCCAGGGCTTTGGGAGGCTGAGGTAGAAGGATGACTTGAGTCCAAGAGTTTGAAGTTACAGTAGGCTATGATTGTGCCACTGCACTGTAGCCTGGGTGACAGAGCAAGACCTTGTCTCCAAAATTAAAAAAACAAAACTTTAGACATTCCTGTTAGTAAGCTTTTGATTTTGCTCTTCAATGTTGAGTATATCTTTCTCCCTCTGTGACCTGCCCATTGGTTCTGATTCTAACGCTTTGGTTTTGTTTGTTGAGACAGCGTCTCACTCCATTACCCAGACTGGAGTTCAGTGGCACCATCATGGCTCACTGCAGCCTTGACCTTTTGGGCTCGAGGGATCTTCCTGCCTCAGCCTCCTGAGTAGCTGGGACTGCAGGCATACATCACGGCACCTGACTAATTTTCATATTTTTTGTAGAAACAGGGTCCCACTGTGTTGCCCAGGTTGGTCTCAAACATCTGGGCTCAAGTGATCTTCCTGCCTTGGCCTCCCAAATGCTGGGATTATAGGTGTGGGCCACCAGGCGTGGCCTGATTCTCTTTGGTAAACAGTTTAATCACTTTTCTACAATGTTTAAGTCAACTTTCCTGTTTTTCTCTAGATTAAATATCTTCTGGTCTTCTTAAGATGCTTCTGGTCCTCCTATTTCTTAAAATATAATGTTCAAAACTGTGGATAGTATTCCAAATAAGTTCTGGTTTGTGTTGAGTAGAACAAAAGTCTCACTTTACACACTGAGGATATTATATTTGCATTACTGTATCTAAAATCACATTAATTTGGAGGGCAACATTGTTATCCTCTTGATTCCTACTGAGCACATAATATCAACTTAAACCTGTAAGTCTTTTCACACATATGTAGGCATGACTCATCTGTGCTGTACTTTTACAGTTGTTCTTTCAGACCCAAATGCAGGATCCTGAATTTATCCCTATTAGGTTGATCTTGTTAGATTCAACCTGTTGAAGTATTTTTGGTTCATGGTTGGGTCATCTAGCACATTTTTTCTCCTGCCCAGCTTCTTGTCATCTGCAAATTTGGTAAATATGTTTTGTTTTCTCCATCTTAGTTATTAACAAAGATGTTGAGACAGGCCAAGCTGTAATCATTTCATTGTACCATACTATTGCTGGTAGATATTAATTGGCAAGATCAATTGTGTATGGAGGTAGAATTGTCAGGTTGGATTAACTATTCCATAATTATAACAGGAATTGTCTTTTAGGTGAGTAATCCTATTGTAGCTGCTTAATGAGCTATTTAATGAGAAACAATAAAAATAAGTATGGTCTACCAGGCACAGTGCCCCACACCTGTAATCCCAACACTTTGGGAGGCTGAAGTGGGAGGAAGTCTTGAGCCCAGGAGTTCGAGACCTGCTTGCACAACAAAGTGAGACCCTCATCTCTACAAAAAAATAAAAAATTAGCTGGGCGTGGTGGTACACACCTGTGATCCCAGCTACACAGGAGGCTGAGGCAGGAGGCTCCCTTAAGCTCGGGAGGTCGAGGCTACAGTGAGCTGTGTTTGTGCCACTGCACTCCGGCCTGGGTGACAGAATGAGACCCTGTCTCAAAAAGGGGAAAACAGAAAAGAATGAACTATGGTCATGAGATGAGGAACTAGTTTGAAAAGTTGGGGACCCTGCTTATATTCCTATATATAATAAAATATAATTCTTGTATGTTTAGATTATGTAAGGTCTTGAGCAGAAAACCCTCTGGACTGACTAGAGGCAAATGTGGTATAGGGGAAAAGGTCCTAACCTTGGCCCTGTGGTATTTGTTCATTTATTTATTCAGCAAGTGTATATTGAGTGCCTACTGTACTTAAGCCCTGGAAATAAAATGTTGACAAAAACCAGACTTGATCTTTATCTTCAGTAGAGCTTACATTCTGGTGGGGGAAACAGTTTGATAATTACAGAAATATAATCATAATACTTTCTGTGATCTGTGTTCTGGACAGGTGTTGTCCAACGGAAGTATAACGCAAGCCATGTATGTAATTTAAAATTTTCTAGTACTTACATTTGAAAAAGTAAAAAGAAACAAATTTTAATAGGTTTTATGTAACCCAGTATATCTGAAATATTTTTTCAACATGAAAGCAGTATTAAAAATGAATGAGATATTTTACATTCTTTTTCTTGAACTAAATCTTTGAAATCTTAAACTTGTGCGACATCTCAGCTTTGACTAGCCATATTTAAAATGCTCAGTAGCCACAGTGGAGCCACTGTATTGGACAGCACAGTTCTATACCCAGTTTTATGGACTCTGGTGTTGGGCAAATTACTTTCCTTCTTTAGGACTTCTGCTTTCATCAGTAAAATGAAGGATTCAGACTTGTTTATCTTCTAACCACAAAATGTGGTTCCCTCTAGGTATGAGGGAGCCATCCGAGGTGCCCTAAATAATCTGTATCTTGATCTGGTGGTGCTTGTGTGGGTGTATGTATAATACATAAAAATTCATCCAGGCTGTACACTTAAGATTTATACAGTTAATAGTATCTTTGTTATATTTCAGTAAAAGTTTTTTTTTTTTTTTTTAAACTAAGTTCACTTCCAGTTTGATTTGGTGCCCTTTGCTAAACTCACTCTTAGATGTGGAGTCCTTCAGTGGAAATGAGTGATGTGAAAAATGCAAACAGCCAAGAGTTTTTTTGTCTTCTTCCCACCTAGGATGTGTCTAGTCCGAATGAAGCAGGAAGGCCGGAGTGGGAAGTACATGTGTCGTATCATAGTTCATTTTATGTGGGAGGATGTTCAGCAGCGCGGCAGAGTCATGGGGGTAAGTGAGTGCTGTCAGATGCTGGTCCTGGACAATTCTAGAGAAGGGTTTGAGTTTGGAGTTTTATCTGTTCTAAAATGGCCTTGCTTTTAGATTTCTGTGAAATGCTGCCTAATATCAAGTGGCAGTTCAGCTAAAGTCACTTTTTCTGCCTCTGTGGAAACTCATACTCCACAGATACTTTGTGTTTGTACACATTATTTGTGATTTGTCAGTATGAAGTCATCTTGTATGGAGATGGGATTGTAAAGCCCAAATCATGGTGATAGGAGGGATGGATTTGGTGAATGGAGGGAATCAAATGATAATCCAGTTAAGGATACTATGCCTTTGACACCAATTCAATATTTGAACCAGTCCTATAAATTAGTTCTGATGGGAGGCCCTGGTATGGGGCCTACACTCTCCTCAGGAACTGAAACTCAAGCTCCTTGATCACTAGCAACCTAGAAGAGTCTAGTAACATACCTACTGAAAATGTACATTGATACATTTAATAATTAACCTGAGAAAGGGGAATATATTGTATATATGTGTCACATGGGATGTAATGACAATAGAAAAATGAAACCAGGCCGGGCGCGGTGGCTCAAGCCTGTAATCCCAGCACTTTGGGAGGCCGAGACGGGCAGATCACGAGGTCAGGAGATCGAGACCATCCTGTCTAACATGGTGAAACCCCGTCTCTACTAAAAAATACAAAAAACTAGCCGGGTGAGGTGGCGGGCGCCTGTAGTCCCAGCTACACAGGAGGCTGAGGCAGGAGAATGGCGTAAACCCGGGAGGCCAGAGCTTGCAGTGAGCTGAGATCCGGCCACTGCACTCCAGCCTGGGCGACAGAGCAAGACTCCGTCTCAAAAAAAAAGAAAAAGAAAAATGAAACCAAAACACTAGAATGTAGTTGGTTATACAGATCATAGTGTGTCCAGAGTTGGTTCCTTCTGGTGGGTTCTTGGACTCGCTGACTTCAAGAATTAAGCCACAGACCTTCGCAGTGAGCGTTACAGCTCTTAAAGATGGTGTGTCCAGAGTTTCTTCCTTCCAGTGGCTTCATGGTCTCAATTGACTTCAAGAATGAAGCTGCAGACCTTCACGGCAAGTATTACAGCTCTTAAAGGTGGTATGGACCCAAAGAGTGAGCAGCAGCAAGATATATTGTGAAGAGCGAAAGAACAAAGCTTCCACAGTGTGGAAGGGGACCCAAGTGGGTTGCCGCTGCTGGCTACGGTGGCCAGCTTTTATTGCCTTATTTGTCCTTGCCCATGTCCTGCTGATTGGTCCATTTTACAGAGTGCTGATTGGTGTATTTACAATCCTTTAGCTAGACACAGAGCGCTGATTGGTGCATTTTTACAGAATGCTGACTGGTGCATTTACAATCCTTTAGCTAGACACAGAGTGCTGATTGGTACGTTTTTACAGAATGCTGATTAGTGCATTTACAATCCTCTAGCTAGATACGCAGTGCAGATTGGTGCATTTACAATCCTCTAGCTAAACAGAAAAGTTCTCTAAGTCCCCACTCAACCCAGAAGCCCAGCTGGCTTCACCTCTCAATAGTATCTTCTTTTGTTTGTGTTGTGTATTTTGTGTATCTAGATCATGTTTTAGTAGCTTGTAGTTCCCTGTTACTTCTCATTTCATTGCCTCCCAGCTTGGGAGCATCCAAATTAGAACCATGACTGGGTCATGAAATGGGTTAATTTGGTTTCTTTTGTTACAGGGCAAAGTTATCCCTGTGGACTGAGAAGTAAACAAAGTTTATGGACATATTATAAAAGTTACATATGCTCATATAATAGAAATCAAAGAGTAAAAAGTATTGAGTTTAAAAAAACAAGTGTCTTTTTTCTCCCCAGTCTAAATCCCCAGAAGTAACCTTTTTTATTTTTTATGTTATTTTTTCTTACCTTCAAGGAAGGAGAAAAGTAACCATTTTTGAGTTGATGCGTATCCTTCACCTGAGAGCTATCTTTGTAATCATCCTCTTTGGTTCCTTTTTCATTTTTCTCACTGTTATGCTTTCTTACTGTCTTGGCTGCTGTATAATATAGGAAAAGAAAGTATTTTTTCTGTTCTCTCACTCAATTACAATTACACAGAAGGTTTCTGTGACACATTTGTGGGAGTTTCTCCCACACAGCAAATAGGCAATCAATTCTGGAGAGAGGTCGCCAGGTGGGTGTCCTCTAACCCAATTCAATTCCAATATTGTATACCCGGAGATAGTGTCAGATCCCACAGGTTGAGGGCTTTGCCCACAAGACTGCCCCCAACTTGCCACACTAGTTGCAAGCTCCAGGCTGTTTTACTTGTGCTTCTGGCCAACCGATTATAAATTGGGGTTTCCCACCCTTTCCTTGGGTTCAGTTAATTCGCTGGAGCGGCTCACAGAACTCAGGGAAACACTTGTTACATTACCGGTTTATTATAAAGGATATTACAAAGGATACAGATGAAGAGATGCATAGGACAAGATGTGGGAAGGAGTGAGGAGATTCCATACCTTTCCTGGTGTGCAGCCGTCCAGCAGCATCCACCTGTTCAGCTATCCTGAAGTGCCCCCAAACCCAGTCCATTTAGGGATTTTATGGAAGCTGCGTTATGTAGGCACAACTGATTAAACCACTGGCCATTGGAAATCAGTCAGCCTCTCTGCCCTCTTTGGAGTTTGGGAGATGGGACAGAAAGTCCTAACCTTCTAATCCTCCCTTGGTCTTTTCAGTGACCAGCCCCTATCCTGAAGCTACCTAAGTGCTGCCAGCCACCAGTCAATCATTAACATACAAAAAGACACCACTTTGGAGAGGCCAAAGATTTTAGGAGTTGTATGCCAGGAAAGGAGTTGAAGACCAAATATATATTTCACAATATCACAGCTGCCCGGAGTGAGATCAGCAGCCTTTAAGGTATTCACCGAGCTGAGTGTTCCCACATGCCCTCAAGTACTTACCACCCGACTCCGTGGCAACGCACAGTGGACATAAGGTGGTGTTGGCAATCTCAGTCGTATTTAATGACGGCCAGAGATACCTCCTGGTCAGCCAAAGTCCTGGCTGACTGCCAGGCAGTTACGCAGTAGCTCTTCCTTTAGTGAACCTGTTCTTATCATTGTTGACTAAACTCTGCTGGAAGTTGTCTCACTAGAGCCCTATGGGCCACAGCTGTCCCTATCCTGAATAGCTTAATGAGCCATAGGTTGCTGACTCCTGGACCACAGGAATATTTTAATTGCCTCTGCCCGCAGATGAATTTCCTTCTGGACCTCCATCTCTCTTCATCACAGTAGTCAACACTTGAGCCTTCTCCCATGTTAATTCTTATGTAGTGTCCCTTCTACTTAACTGAAAGTTTTATAAAAGCAGAAAACCATCTTACTCAGTTTTTTGCTTATGCAGTAAACATTGAATAATTGTCAAATGAATGAATATATTGAATACCAGCCTTTGGAATTCTTTTTTAAGCTAACATTTATTAGATAAATCATACCTGATTTATTAGTCTCTGATCCAAGTGTGTATCAGTGCAGTCCTGCAGGAATTAGGGGAATTTTTCCCCTATTGCATTTTATCAAGCCATTTTTTCTGTTTGGATTGTTGTAGATAGGGTGCTGCCCATAAGGAAGTGTTTTAGGTAAGCGTTTCTCAGACCTTAATGTGCCTGTGGTTCACCTGAGGATCTTGTTAAAATACAGATTTTGATTCAGTAAGTTTCAGAACAGGGGTCAGAAAATCTCCAGTTCTGAAAAGCTTCCAGGTGATGCGGATGTTGCTAGTGACGAGGGTGGGGTAGGGGCCAATAACAAGGCTTTAGGTGGTACCCCAATACAGCCTCTTAAATTGCCTTTATGAAGAGAAGTGCCCAAGTTCCGATTTAGTTACAAAGACTGTAAGTAAAGGATGATGGTTTTAAAATAACAGATTTGGAAGAGTTGGGGAATTACTATTTATTGCTTTTCTGCTATAGTTGACTTGATACCTCCTTTTAACCTCATGGCATAGATAGACACGCCTTATATAGGCAAGACAATTGTATATTAACCAGTGGGTTGTGAATGCATGCATGGATGAGTGTGAGTGCATGTGTGTGTTTGAGGGGATCTCAGTCTTCTGTGTGTGTACAACCTATAAATGGGACATGTGGTTAGGGAGAAGTAATAGGCAGTGTAGAGCCAGTCTGGCCTGGTTCTCACCCTGACTGGCAAATCTTTCCTCTTCTGTGCTTCAGTTTCTGTGTTTTAAAAAAAAAAAAAAAAAAAAAAAAAAAAAAAAAAAAAAAGGTGGGGACAGGGGAGGCCTAACTGCATGAGCCCCAAGTTTTCAGCTTTTTTTCAGCTTGAAAATCTGATTTGAAGGTGGTAATTTGCAAATCTGTGTCTGTGTTATTTGGCATCCCAGGTGTACCTCTGTAAGAAAACTCATATAAAAGGTAGAATTTATAAAACTGGTCAATGTAGTAGTGATTTTTCTCATGCCAGAATCTTAGAGGTGATTGCTTTGAGTGGATTGGTGTGTGGAAGATCAAGAAATAAGAGAGCCACTTTTGAGTTAGTGATGAATAATAAATTTGCATCAAAAACTCCTTTGAAATTAGAATTCTATTCTGATTTGGTGGGAAAATTTTTATTTTACGAAAATTTGCTTTTCACCAACTTTTTGGAGCCCAACTATTGTGAAAAATGGAGCAGACTCATATATCATCGTGAAGCTGGTACAAAAAGCAGGTGTTAAATTTGAGGTTACAAAAATCACATCAATAATTTAGAGTGTTCTGACTTAAAAAAACATTATTTGGGATTTAAACTTATAAATTAGCTGTGGAAATAAAGTTCATTATATCACCTCATCTGGTCTTGTTTTATTTCATTAACTGCTTCTTAAAAATCTTTGTGAGCTGAGTTGCAGCTGAAGAGGTTGGAGACCGTTTTTCCTTGGGCCCTTGCCTCACTCCTGAGTGTTGGTAAGAGTAAAGAACTAAGACTTGACACAGCTGTAAAAACAGACAGCGCCTTTGGCCTCAGCACTTTCTCCTGGTGCAGGCAGATTTCAGATGTAAATTTCACTCTCTGCCTCTCCTACTAATGAAGTAAGTTTCTTTTGCTGGGTTTGCAGCCAGGTGTGTCCAGTCTTGTGGCTAACGCGGGCGCTTTACTTAATTTTTCCATTTGTGACATTTCAACCAAACTTAAAAAACAAACATAAAAATTAGCTCACGGCAGTGGCTCAAAGTGTTAATGGTAACCTTAGGCTGGCTAAACGACTTCCTCTCAGTTCTGCCCTGCCAGACATCTCCACCTTGTGGCTCACAATGAGCAGGCTCAAGCTTTCCAAGACAGAGATGGGAAGGGATGGGAGTGGGCTGTAGTTGAGAAATTACAGTTTACCCTTATCAGCGGTCCTTGGCATGCCTGTTGCCTCAGCGAGACTTCCAGAGTAAGAATGCACCTTTTGTCACCTCATGGTCCCCTGCTGTCTCTAGCAGAGCTGCTTGATGGGATGGTGCAGAGGGCCTAGGAAAAATGGAGGAACTGTGGGCTGAACTGGACTCCTGTGTAATTCTGCCTTGCTTCTCAGAACCACCATTTTGCTTTGTAAGGTCCTCTATGATCACACTCCAGACTACCTCTCCAAATTCATTTCCCCTAGTTCTTCTTGAACCTCAAATATGTGAAACCTACTAGCACATGTGCCTGGCACTTAGTAAGCACTCAGTGAACATCATATTCCATCCTTGCTTCACATACCCTTCACTCCAGCCAAGCTGAATTCCTTGCTATTTCTGTCTTGTGTCTTTGCTCACTCGGTGCATATGCCTAGATTACCCTAACACCCCAGCCTCAATTCCTTCACATCCTTCCACAGCTAACTGGAAGCCAATCCCAGTTTCCCCTACGGAAGTACCTTAATGATTTATATCTACCCTTCTTCCAGCTCTTACTGTTTCTATTTTGTATCGTTGTCATTCACTTATGTTGACTGTCTTCCAGGTGAATTCCTGTGGTGCAGGATCACGTGCATCTGTCTCCAAAGTGCCTGTTACTGCCCCTTTCCTGAATAAGTGCCCAGTAACTATCTGAAGAATGAAAGAAGACAGTCCTGCAGGCCCAGAATATGTACTGGAAAAAGTGGGGCAAGGAGATACTGTGTTTTATTCTAAGGATATTTGTTTGCTATGTTAGTCTTAAATATTGGAAGAAAAGGAAATAAGAAATCGTTTCCCCCACCATCAACTGTTTAGTTTCTTTTCCCATACTTTTCCATCTTCTAACGGAATTACTTGATTTTTAAAAAATGCCAGTTTATACATAGGGTGTTTTATGTTTCTTTTTTTTTTTGACAGAGTCTCTCTGTCACCCAGGCTGGAGTGCAGTGGCGCAACCTTGGCTCACTGCAACCTCTGCCTCCCGGGTTCCAGCGATTCTCCTGCCTCAGCCTCCTGAGTAGCTGGGATTACAGGCGTGCACCGCAATGCCTAGCTAATTTTTGTAATTTTAGGCGGGGTTTTGCCATGATGGCCCTGCTGGTCTCGAACTCCTGACCTCAGGTGATCCACCCTTCTCGGCCTTCCAAAGTGCTGGGATTACAGGCATGAGCCACCACGCCTGGCTGGTATTTTATGTGTCTAAACTAACAAAGGCATTACATTTTAAGAGACTTTAGTTTTTCTGAAAATTTCCTTTCAGGCCTCTGTAATCACCACCTGTCACCAAATCTCCTCTCTTTCCCCACAAAAATTTTCAGACTTCTTCTATTTTACAACGATATAAAAATTGTACTGTTTTGCATCTCTAGGTCAGAATTAAAACTCACTGCCAAAGGTATTGTTTTTAAAGACAAGGAGCACATCAAAAGGTATAGTTAGCCTGGGCAATGTAGGGAGACCTCATCTTTACAAAAATAAAATTAGCCGGTTATGGTGGCACATGCCTGTGGTCCCAGCTCTGTGGGAGGTTGAGGTGGGAGGATCACTTGGGCCAGGGAATTCGATGTTGCAGTGAGCTGTGATCGCACTATTACACTCCTTGGGTGGGGGGAAAAATGGTGTGAGTGTAACTAAAGGACAATCCCTTGGGCTTGAGGCCATGAAAATAAGAATACATGTTCTCAGATACCAGCTGTTCTTTTGAAAGTATCTAAAATGGTCTGAGCTGTTGGAGTGGATAGTCAGTTTTGAGAGAGAAGGCTAAATTCTTAGAAGTCAGAGTAATTCCATTTTGGGATTGGCTTACGAATTTAAGCAGGGTCCTACTGAAAATGTACCTCTGGAAGATACATGCCTTTCTTTACACATGTTTCCTACCCCTAGGCCTTAAGAGGTAGCAAGAGTTAGAGGAGTAGGTGCCTCAAGCAGTTTTACAACTGGTCAGACGCATGGGTGCATACAGTCAGGGTGCCAGTCCTGTTCTTCTCAGTGGCACATCGGACTCTGCGTTACTGCAGCACTACACCAACTTCAGAGATAGAACTTAACGATGGTGTGCTGTAATTACTGGTTTATATAGATCCCTCCTATTAGATTGGGTAAGGATGCATATAGAACCCTTGTAGTTACATAGGAGAATGTGCTTCTTTTTAGCAGATACATACTGAAGTATTTAGGGGTAAAATGTTTTGATATCTGGAACTTCAAATGGTTTAGCAAAAGAAAAGGTTGTGTAGATGTATGGATAGAGATAAAGCAAATGTTGCAGAAAATTAAAAATTGTGCATCTAGGCCGGGCGTGGTGGCTCAAGCCTGTAATCCCAGCACTTTGGGAGGCCGAGACAGGTGGATCACGAGGTCAGGAGATCGAGACCATCCTGGCTAACACGGTGAAACCCCGTCTCTACTAAAAAATACAAAAAACTAGCCGGGCGAAGTGGCGGGTGCCTGTAGTGCCAACTACTCGGGAGGCTGAGGCAGGAGAATGGCGTGAACCCGGGAGGCGGAGCTTGCAGTGAGCCGAGATCTGGCCATTGCACTCCAGCCTAGGGGACAGAGCAAGACTCCATCTCAAAAAAAAAAAAAAAAAAATTGTGCATCTAAAGATGTGCATCTAAGATTGTGCAAAAGGTTTAATCTTTTGCAACATTTGCTTTATCTCTACCCATGCATCTACACACACTTTTCTTTTGCTGAACCATTTGAAGTTGCAGATATCAAAACAACTTATATACATTTTTGTTGTATTACTCTTACATCTTTTAAAAATTTTTTGAAATTCTTCAAAGCAAAAAAATTGGAGAGAAAAGAAGTATTCATGTTCTGGCTCTAACCCATTCTTCTAGTTTTATCTCCAACAAATCATACCCCTTCCTTCCAAAAAAGTTCAAGTGCATGCACACAAATACATATTCGTTTCATGCCAGACTTTCACTGGTGCCATAGTGTGTTATGTTCTTTTATGCCTCTAGGCTTTTGTTTATGCTGTTCCATCTGATCTGGTCTTCTCCCCCGTCTACTCTGCTCACGGCACTATAAGACACAAGCTGGATAATACCTCCTCCAAGAAGCTTTTCCCGGTACTCACCAATAATGTTAATATATCTGGCCTTCTCTGAACTTACCATGGTGTGCTCGTGGTTTATGTAGGTCACTCCTATTAGATGGGATAAGGATTCTTGGATTCTGGTGTCTTAAACCACATGCCTACAGTAGTCACTACTCAAATATGTGTTAGATGAACATAAATACTTGCTGCTTTTGTTAGCGTCTGGCTAGCCTTGTCTTCCAAATACTGACTTAAGAATGATCTTCTCTGATTACACTTGGATTCAGTTTCTCTTACCATCCTCCCCTTTTGAAAAAGGTCCGTTCTCTCTCTGCCCTGCCTCATGGGTTCCCTGGCTCTTGTTTCATCCTGGTTATACTTTTAATCTGCTTTATAGGATGGGTAAACCTTGGAATGTCAGACTGGGTGCCTCAGAGGTTTTGAGTCTGTGAAGAGACTCAGGTATATGCATTTTGAAAAATCCCAAATTTTTTTTTTTTTTTTTTTTTTTTTGAGACGGAGTCTCGCTCTGTCACCCAGGCTGGAGTGCAGTGGTGTGTGGTGTGTTCTCGGCTCACTGCAACCTCCACCTCCCAGGTTCAAGCAATTCTCCTGCCTCAGCCTCCTGAGTAGCTGGGACTACAGGCTCACGCCACCACACCCGGCTAATTTTTTATATTTAGTAGAGATAGGGTTTCAGCATGTTGGCCAGGTGGGTCTCGAACTCCTGACGTTAAGTGATCCACCTGCCTTGGCCTCCCAAAGTGCTGGGATTACAGGCATGAGCCACTGCGTCCGGCCCCAAAAGATTTCTAATGCATATTTCTGGTTAAGGTTCTACCCTCTCATTTCTGTGGTGAGGAAATGGATGCCCAGAAAAGTTCATTGATTTGGCCAAGCTCATACAACTAGAGAATAGCAGAATGAGGACCAAGACCAGATTACGCCAGTTTCCAGTCCAGTGTCCTCTTTACTATACCATGATACCTTCCAATTGAAAGAAAGAAACCTTTTCTCCTGTCTTATTACCAAGCACTGCCAAAGACCAAGAGGACAGCTTTTCTTGAATCTAAAGGCATTGCATTTATTTCTTCAGTGCACTCCCAAGCCTGAGGCCTCTTTTACTCAATTTCTAATCCAATACGGCAGAGACTTCCTACTCAACAGGACTAATAGAGATTAAGGGGGAAAAAAAAGACATGAGAATGCTGACAATGTTCTGAATTTGTTTCTTTTTCCATCGTTTAGAGTCTGAATGTCTCTACATCGTCTGAATTTGCCTTAGTTGATTTTATAATTATTTTTCAGAGACTCCCTGGTTGTGTTTTTTTTAAGGGTAGAGGAACACCGAGACTGAACACCGTGCTTGAAGGGGCCGGGCCAGGAGACTAACAAAGGCGGTATTATACTGTGTGTGGCAAAGCCAATAAATGAATTCAGGAGACACCTAGATGTGTTTCTAGAGGAGCCTGTGAGGGGAAGGGGTCTGGTGAAAAGGCAGAAAGGTGGGATTAAGATAAATTAAAATGGGGCCAGTGTGTTGGATAAGGGGACAGTCTCTTCCTGTTTCCACCATTGCTTTAGATTTCTCAATCTGCTTAGTTCAGGAGTTAAAACTAGTCTTTACCATGTACTTCATACTCACACTCCCACCCTCCCCCTCTTACTTAGGAAAAGAACTTCGTTTTAAGGCTATTTCAGCATGGTACAGCAGTGTTTATTCCTTGAGTGCTGCATCTGTTGGATGTTACTGGGGAATCTTAGACTGTTTAAACTGGAAAGGAACACTGAAATAATCTGATCCAGAGATCTCAAAGTGTGGTCCCCAGACCAGCAGCCTCACCATTGCTTGGGATCTCGTTAAGCATGCTAGCTCAGGGCAGACATGGTGGCTCACGCCTGTAATCCCAGCACTTTGGGAGGCCGAGGCGGGCGGATTATGAGGTCAGGGGTTGGAGATCAGCCTGGCCAACATGGTGAAACCCCATCTCTACTGAAAATACAAAAATTAGCCGGGTGTGGTGGCGTGCACCTATAGTCCCCAGCTACTCGGGAGGCTGAGGCAGGAGAATCGCTTGAACCTGGGAGGTGGAGGTTGCAACGAGGCTAGACTGCAATTACACTCCAGCCTGGGCGACAGAGCAAGACTCCGTCTCAGGGGAAAAAAAAAAAAAAAAAAAAGAATGCTAGCTCTAGGGCATACCCTTGATCTTCGGGGTGGGACCCAACAGTCTGTCTTCTCACCAGCTCTCTAGTTTGAGAACCACTGCTCCTAAACTAATTCTATCATTTAGGTGATTGGGAGATTGGCTCTGGAAGAGCTGTGTACAAATTAGAAACGGACTGAAGAGTAGAACTCGGGTGTCTTGGTTGCCACTCTTACTGCTCTCCTTGCTAAGAGGAGCAGGGTCTAGGCATGGGCTAACGACATGTGAAACTTGAGGATTTCAGTATAATTCAGAAGCAGAGTTCCCCAATAGTAATAGCTAACATTTATTGAGCACTTTCTTTTTTTCATGCACTTTATAAGCACCATTTGAATTTTATAACATGTTACAACAGTCTTACCTGTGAGATTAGTAACATTTCTAGCCTCATTTTACAGATGAGGAAACTAAGACTCAGAGATAGTGTCCCATGGCAGGCACAGCAGATTACCATAAACTTGGTGGCTTAAAACAACAAAAATTTATGCTCTTACAGTTCTGGAGGCCAGAAATCAGTTTCATGAGGCTGAAATTAAGGTGTCGGCAGGGCTGTGCTTCTTCTGGAGGTTCTAGGGGAGACTCTTGCCCCTTCCAGCTCTTGGTGGCTAATCACGTTCCTTGACTTGTGGCTGCATCACTGCAATTTCTGCTTCTGTAGTCATGTTGCCTTTTCTTCTATCTGAACCTAGTTTCTCTCTGCCTCTCTCTTAAAAGGAACAATATGTATGATGGCATTTAGGGCTCAACTGGGTAATCCAGGATTCCCTCCCTGTCTCAAGTGTCTTAATTTGACCCTAGCTGCAAAATCCTTTTTTGCCATATAAGGTAATACTCACAGGTTCCAGGAACTAGGACATGGATATCCTTTGGGAGACCAAATTCAGCCTACCTACCACTGTTAGGCAATTTAATTAGACTTACACAGTAAATATGGGAGCCTGGATTGGAACCGAAACCCTCGGGACTCTAGAGCCTGTGCTTTTAATTACTACTCTGTACTTACCTAAAAACTATGGCTCTAGCATTGGCATTAAGATTTTTAACCTAAGTGTTATTTTTTTCTTCTTCTAACTTCCACAGTATCCACTTGTATTGTAGCATTGAACCTTTTAGTCCTTAAGCATCTTGAGGTTTTGTTTTTGTGGGGTTTTTTGTAGAGATGGGTTCTCGCCATGTTGCCCACACTGATCACTTGAGCTTGTGCTCAAGTAATCCTCCCACCTTGGCATCCCAAAGTGCTGGGCATAAGCCAACATGCCTGGCCAAGCATCTTATATGTTGGTCCAGCTTCTCCAGTTAGTTAGCTTCTAGAGGGCAGATACTCCATTTTTATGTTTTTAAAAATAGAGATATAATTTATATCCCATAACATGTAAATTTGCTTTTTAGTAAATTCACAGTGTTACATACCCATCACTACTATTCCAGAATATTTCAATCACCTCAGATGGAAATCCTGTGCCCATTAGCAGTCACACCTATTCCCCTTATCCCCAGCCCCTGGAAACCACTATTCTATATTCTGTCTCTACAGATTGACATATTTGGGACATTTCATATAAATAGGATCATATGATATGCAGTATTTTATGTTTGGCTTCTTTCACTTAGCAGAATGTTTTCAAAGTTCACTCATGTTGTAGCATATTTTCAGTACTTCATTCCTTTTTTGTCTTTTTTTCTTCATTTGTTTATTTTTTGCCCAACTCCCCCAACCAACATCATTCCTTTTTGGGATAGTCTGTTGTGTAGCGATACCATGTTTTAAAAATCTATTAATCAGTTAATAGACATTTAGTCTTTCCACTTTCCACTTTTTAGCTTTTGTGAATAATGCTTCTGTGAACATTCATATGTGAGTTTATGTCTGAACATATGTTTTCAGCTTTCCTGAGGGATATACCCAGGAGTGGAACTGCTGGGTCACATGGTGACACTATATAAACTTTTTGAAGAATTCAGATATTGTATCTTTTTTCAAGTTGTTTGAATTCCTAGATGATTTCCATTGTTCATTTGTTTATAATGAAAAAACATTAGACATGTGACCTTAATCATTACTTATTTTACCTACAGTTTTAGACAGTAATAAGAAGGGACAGTGTGGCATAATGGAACGAGTTCTGCCTGGCCTGGCCACTCTTTGGGTAAGCCTGAGTAAGTCACATCACATCACCTCTCTGGGGAGAAGAGTTAGATGATTTCTACATTCTCTTCCAGACTTAACATTCTGCAACTCTGTGGAAGTCTGAAAAGCTAGCCTTGTGTTAAATCCCAGAGCTTGTGTTCTGTTTTTTTAGCAGTTCATCACTCTCTGTCTGATTTCTGTTCCCAGACACAAACAAAATTTTACCCATCTATCCATCCATTTTATTGTGGCCTGTTAGCTTCCAGGTACTGTGCTAAAAGCACTGGAGATACAAGGATGATTAAGACATTTTCCATGACTCCCTCGTCTAGTAGGAGAAGATAAACATAAACAGATAATTATAATATTAAGAAATTATAATGTTTTTAAATTGCTGAGAATGCCCAGAGGAGACAGGCTGGGAACAGATGACATTTGAGTTAAATCTTTTCAGATAAGTAGGTGTTTGCTAGACAAGAAGAGAATTCCAGGCAGAGGAATAGTGTGGATAAGGGCACCGAGTTGGTATGAGAAGGCAAACAATGTTTGGCTTTGTTTGGTGACATTCTTCCTTTTCCTGCAGTGGTAAATGCAGATTCTCCTTATCCAGACTAGCTCCATTTTGAGATCCTCGTGTATGTATGATATTTACAGACTCATCCACACTTAAAGGTCTGAGAAGTAACATGCTTTGTCTTAAGTACTGGTCACACGCAGTACTTCTTCCTTCTTTGTTAAGGATACTTCAGACTCAATTTCTGAGTAAGGGGGTTCACTGAGTAGTTGAGGGATCATGGTCCAGATTTGGGTTTTCTCCATAGCACCAGCTCAGGTTGGGCTCTCGAAAATGCCTTCTTGTCTCTCTAAGGGTTTTGGTTACATAAAAGTATTAGGAATGTAAAATTTTACAATATGATCAGCACAGCACAAACTACATTTCTAGCCTTTAACCTAGAAGCATATATGGAAGGCTTTGTGTTCTAAACTGCCCCCTTCCCAGCCCCCGGCCTTCATGAGAGGTCATTGTACAGCTCTTTCCATGGTCACTGCTCTCTTCACTTTTACTGGAGGGCAAAACTAGGGCAGAGAAATAATTTTTATTCACTTCTGAAAGGTTACAGTAATAAAGAAACTCTTGTTAACATCAGAGAACGTTGCAGCCAAGAGTTTTCACAGTCTGGCATTGTTTATTTTACATGTAATTTGGAACCTTCTGCACTCTTAAAATATTGGCACAAAAATGTTTTAACTCTTGAAGTACTTCTCTGTACACCGCAATAGTGTGGTGTCGGGGGGCAGCAGGACTCTGGAGAGCCGTTTGCCCTGTTCCTGTTGGAGAGAGAAGTGGTATAAGCATGTGTATGTGTGTAACATACACAGTCACTCGTGTATTTATGCGCCCTTCTGCATTGAGAATTAAGAACTTTCTCTGTCCTGATGAATTTCCATGCTTCTCTTTATTAAACAATGAGAATGGTATAGCAGTCCCGCTTTCCTTTTGCCACAACTGCCAACAAGTACAGAGCTTCCCTTATTTAGATATTTTGATATAAGTATTCATTATCCCCTTTCTTCTCCCACCCCCCACAGACTATTACTTAACTCTTTTCTCTTACTTTTATTTTGAGGTGCATACTATGGGCAAAACTATGTGCCAGGAATTTTACAGACATCATCTCATTTAATCCTCACAAATTACCTTGCAATAGAGTTGAGAGTGTCCCCATATTACAACTGAGGAGAACCAAGGGGCAGAAAACTTAAAGGACTTGGCTGTGGCCGCCATAGTAAGTTACAAGCCCAGATCTGATGGATTTCAAAATCTTTGCTCCAAAAAAATTGGCTCTTTTGACCATAACATGTGCCTTTTGTTGTAATCCAACTTGAACCTTTTTTTGGAAATAGGTAGAATATAAGTAATAATGAGTGAACTGATGGACTAACTGATTCATCGATAGAAGCACAAGTCACTTACGTTAAATGAGATAATAATACACCGAAGTACCTGGCTCCATCAAAGGGTTTTTGTTCTTCTTCTTGTTTCGTTAGGTTGAAATTAAGATATGAAACAATTACAGAAGGATGCCATGAGTTAAGTGGGGAGAATGCTAGGCTGGGGATTAGGCTTCCTAGTTCCAGGCTTAACTTTGGTCCCAGAGTTTGGAGGACCTTCTCTTTCTCCCATTTGTCTTATGTCTTATGGGCTTAAAATAGAGTGATTTATTAGCCCAGGCCTTGCTAAGACCTAGGCATTCCCCAGGACTGACCATGTTCTTTGTAACCTGTCTGGTGTGGGGAGCTCTCCTTTCTCCAAGTCTGGTATTTTCTTCCTTGGCCTCCAAAATGGGGCTTTGGCAAAAGAGGCAGCACTTGCTGCCACCAGGTGAGCTCTGCAGAGCTGTCACTAAGCCAGGCCCTTCTCCGGCAGAGGACTCCTTCCCCAGCAAGAGTTCCTTCCACTCTGGCTCTGAGAAAAGGATACTGTACTGCATGTGTGCTGCAGCCGCCATGCCTGTCCTGCAGGCTGTGAACCTTCTGTTAAAGCCAGCCTGGGAATCCCATACCCTCTAGTCCTGCTCCATTTTTAGTACTTAACAAAGTAGCAAGAAGAGCTCAGGACCTTTCAGCTCTTCTTTTCCCAGAGAGAGCTCTGTTCCCTTCTGGTAGACACACCAACCTTTGGCTTCAGATGTCCCTATCATGGAGAATCCCAGTTAGTACATGCACATACAATTCTGGGCCCGGGAAACAGGCCATTCCCCCAAAATCTAGTGAGGGCCCCTGTGTGTTCTGCTATTCGCCTCCAAAGTGTGGCATTCAGTGCTAAAAAGTTGAGAGGCCAGTGCCCAGTTTTCCAAACAGTTCACCTCCCATCATGTGGGCTTTGGAGCCAGACAGACATGGGTTCTAATCTCTGCTCTGCCACAATGTTGCTTTGAGATCCTAGGCAAGTCTCTTTACCTCTCCTTGTCTCCATTCCATCCTCTATAAGGTAAGTCATGCACAGTTATGTCACTTAAACAATATGGCTTAGCACAGTGTTTGGCACATACTAAGTACTTGATAAATTGGAGCTATCAGGATGCTATATTTGGACCTTTTCAATAGCACCTAGCATAAGCTGTCATCTTTTGAAGGGATTTATAGGTGCATCTGTGACACCCCACTAGATTCTGGCTTTCTGGAGGACAAAGATCCTATCTTTCATCCTTCTGTCTCCTGTTCTGCCTGGCATGAGTAAGGCACATAGCAGGCACTCAGTTGATGTTGGCTGAATCTTTTAGGATGACTTGGGCAGAGCAGGGTGGGCGTAAATGCTTTAGTTTCTCCATCTGTACCTGAGGAAATAGTAACCCCTTATTTTGGAGCCTTTGAGGACAATTTAAAACGATATGTGTGAAGTGTTTGGAGCCCTTTGAAAGGAGGGTAATGGAGAAATTAATGGTGTTTTTGCTGTTCTTGGGAAAGCCCTTTGTGGTTCCCAGTGAATAAATTACTTGGAGTGAGTTTTCTCACACCTCCTACTCTGCTGTGTTCACTGTAGCTTTTTTTTTTTTTTTTTAATAACTGTCTGCTGTAATACTTCTTTGCCCATGACTTATAAAGATATATATTTTTGGTGTTGGACTTTTGACCCCTTTCTGCTCCCAGGAGAGAAATTTTGATCAGAATAATAAAAGGTGTAAACTGTGTGTGTTGCCCCTTACCTAGGCCTTGGGCAGTTTAGCTGCTGGGGTTAGGAATCAGCTGGCTTGTGGTATGTGTATGGTTATGGGGCAAGTAGGAGATGGTTCCTGTTAAGCGCTAAGCAGCCTTCTGTCTCCCGCTCTTCTTTTCATCCCTGTCCCATGCTCTTTTGCTAAGATTCTTCAGATTTCAAATGAACCTTATTGTCTTTGGCATTTCCGATAGGTGTTTGTGGCTATACTCCTTCTCCTTCAAAGACAGAAGGTGTTTATCGTCTCCTGTGCTTTAGGTCCCAGGGTGAGTTGGCTACCAGAGAAGAGCCTCCCTCTAGAAGGACAGTGTGGGAGAACTGAAAAACACCAGTCTTGGAGCTACAGGAGTGGAGTTAGACTTAGTTCTTTAATTAACCAGCAGGCTCCGATGCAGAGCCTGGACCAGGTTATTTCTAAGGGCCTTTCCTGCTTGAAAAAAAATCCATGAGACAAAAATTTTCCAGCCCAGGGTAGAATTTACAACAGTGAACAGCAGTTTGCAAAATTTCCTACTTTTCTCCAAGCCTCTCTTGCCTGATAGCACTGGAAGAACTGGCTCCATCCCTAATAGCTTCAGTTCAAAAGGACTAGAAGAGACTAGGGTAGTTGGGGACAAATGTGGGGTTCATAACATACTAGGGGTATCTGGTCTGATGAAGTGGTTGGGTATGGATGTCAGAAGAATCTCACTTGATGATGATCCTCAGGGACTATGTAAAGGAATTTTAGAATGCCCTGGCTGATGACGGGAAGCCCCACCCAGGGCTAGCCCTAGCTGGTCAGAATTGCCAAGCAGTCAGTGTGTTTATTTTATGCCATCTCCTAATAATTTCAGTGGCCGCCAAGCTCCTAGAAGCTTGACAGCCGCAAAGATGATCCTAATTCAACCCTTTCCAAGTGAGGACACTCAGTCCTGGGCAGGAAAAAGGCTTGGTCAGTGTCACGTAGTAGTGGTAGTAGCAGAGACTAAAACTCACTTCCCTTGATTCATTCTGTTGCTCTTTTCATTACATGATACTGTCATCTTTGCTGTTCTCTAGAGCCACTACACACACCCTGCATTTTGTCTTGCTGGGAGAAGCCTCCAATCAAAGACCTCCTGATCCTTTTCTGTTAAGGTCAGCATTCCAGTGTCTAGCACAGTGCTTAGCACATGATAAGCCTTCATCCAATGTTGGTTGAATGGTGGATGAGTGAGTGAACTCACAGAGTCTATTCCTAACCCCATCTTCTTAGAATCAATTCTATACTTACACTGCAATTTACCTGATTAAATTCATGCCAAATCGTTAATGGATGCCAGTAAGACCTGTCTTAATGGTCCCAGATAACTCTTGCATTTTAACCAGAGTTTTCTGTAAATAGTGTCTTTGGGAGAGCAGTGATTGCAGTAGTAAGACATACAGGCACTGTGACGAGCTCTTGGGGCTGAATATGCCTCTCACTCCATGTCCTACCACAAGGTGGGCAGCTGTCTGCTCTTTTCTCCTGTGGGCTTAACTCCCGCATTGGGTACCACCAGAGGGCAGTGGCTCCACCAGGATCTGCGTGGGGCTATGTAAAAAAGTTCTGGAGGCTCTAGGGTCAGACCCAGCATACAGTAGAGATAGATGCTCCTTTCAGCTGCCCTGGGTGTGCCATGAGTATCTCTGGATCCATTGATGAGTCTGCTGTAACACTCTTTTCTTGCTTTGTTTTCCCCAAAATGCTGGGTGAATGGCCCTATGGGGTTGGTTGGAGCTGAAGGGGCCTGGCTGGAGTGGAGGGACTTGTTTTTCCATGTTCATTGTCCTCTGTTTAGCTGGTCTTTCTGAATGTCAGTGATCCTTGCCATCCATATGATGTGCCTGGTTCTCAAAGGAGCAGGAGGAACTGTAAGGAGCCCTTCTTTAAAACAACCACTATCAGGGCCTCAACTGTCCTACTGATGCTCAGATCCAGTCCTGACCTCTCACCTAAACTCACTGTCAGCTGCTTCTTCACTGGTCCTCCTGCCTCTTGACTCTTCATCTCAGATTCATTCTGCAAATTATTCAGCAGCCTGACTAATCATCCTAAACTCCCGGAGTTCAGAAATTGTCTTTTGTTTACTGCTGTAGCCTCAGCTCCTAAAACAGAGGTTGATGCCTGGTTAGTGCTGAATACATTTGATGAAGGCAATATTGAATGTATTTCCTCTAGATCCAGGAACATTATTAATTTGTATGGTTTTATTAAGGATTGCTTCATTCATTTATTTCTTCAAGGAACATTTTTGTCTCTCAGCACATGCCAATCCCTGCATGTGGTTGGTAGAGAATATACCAGAGATAAGGGATCTTAAAGGGCTTACAATCTAGTTTATTCTGAGAAAGGAAGTTGAATCTTTCCTGGGTTCACTTCCTCACGAAACAGGCAAACGAGAAAGATAGGAGTTCACTTGCTCTTTTGTTTTGTTTTCACTGCATGCTTCTTCTAGGAGTTATCCCAGGGCAGGGCTGAGTATGATGGGAGGATGAGGCAGGAGAGTAGGTAAACCCCGAGGTCCTGAGGGAAGCTTCAGAGACTTCCAGGCCCCCATCTCCACGTGGGGGATTGGGTTGAGTTTATAACCT
Source organism: Macaca nemestrina (assembly GCF_043159975.1). Taxonomy (NCBI): domain Eukaryota; kingdom Metazoa; phylum Chordata; class Mammalia; order Primates; family Cercopithecidae; genus Macaca; species Macaca nemestrina. Next base: position 29,546,874 of record NC_092139.1, read on the forward strand.
TCTTTCCAGTGCAGTATCACAGAGTAGCTGAGAATACTCACATACTGAAGCCAGTTTGGACTTAAATCCCGCCCTAGCCATGTGACCTTGGGCAAGGTCTCTGCCTATTTCCTTTCTATGCCTCAGTTTTCTCTCCATAAAATAGAGATAACCGTAATACCCACCTTACATCACTTGTAGCATTGTGAGAGATAAATGAGGTATCACATGTGAGGTTCTTTAAACAATGCCTGAGAGCGAAATAGATGTTTGCCACTAATTTACTTACTGTTAAGCATTTTCATCTGTTAATATAAAAAGGGAGGCCGGGCCGGGCGCGGTGGCTCAAGCCTGTAATCCCAGCACTTTGGGAGGCCGAGACGGGCGGATCACGAGGTCAGGAGATCGAGACCATCCTGGCTAACACGGTGAAACCCCGTCTCTATTAAGAAATACAAAAAAAAAAAAACTAGCCGGGCGAGGTGGCGGGCGCCTGTGGTCCCAGCTACTTGGGAGACTGAGGCAGGAGAATGGCGGGAACCCGGGAGGTGGAGCTTGCAGTGAGCTGAGATCCGGCCACTGCACTCCAGCCTGGGCGACAGAGCGAGACTCCGTCTCAAAAAAAAAAAAAAAAAAAAAAAAAAAAAAGGGAGGCCGGGCGCGGTGGCTCAAGCCTGTAATCCCAGCACTTTGGGAGGCCGAGACGGGTGGATCACGAGGTCAGGAGATTGAGACCATCCTGGCTAACACGGTGAAACCCCGTCTCTACTGAAAAATACAAAAAAAACTAGCCGGTCGAGGTGGCGGGCGCCTGTAGTCCCAGCTGCTCCGGAGGCTGAGGCAGGAGAATGGCGTGGACCTGGGAGGCGGAGCTTGCAGTGAGCTGAGATCCGACCACTGCACTCCAGCCTGGGCTACAGAGCGAGACTCCGTCTCAAAAAAATAAATAAATAAATAAATAAAATAAAAAAAATAAATAAAAAGGGAAAAGGAAAGGCAGTTTTGCATAGTTGTGATGGAAAAACTGAGGCTCAGAGTGATTAATCTTTCAGACTCACAAGGTGGGGAAACAGGGCTGTTGGGGCCCAAAATTTACTCAGATTTCAGTGTGTTTCCTAGGCCTGAGTTGGGAATTAAATACAGAACACCAAAGACAGCATGTCTTTAACATACAGCATTCTGAGTTTGTCTCTTTCCTTTGGATAAAATACCTTTCTAAGAACATTTTACTGAGAAAAGAGGACAAAAGAGAATTACCCTATAAAGATGGGGTCACTCTCAGAATTCACAGGCCATGTCAGTTCCATGGTTTTTTTGTTTTGTTTTGTTTTTTGTTTTTTTCCTTTTTTTATGCGACAAAGTCTTGTTCTGTTTCCCAGGCTGGATTGCAGTGGCACAATCTCGGCTCACTGCAATCTTTGCCTCCCGGTTCAAGCAATTCTTCTGCCTCAGCCTACCTAGTAGCTGGGACTACAGGCATACACCACCATGCCCAGCTAATTTTTGTATTTTTATTAAAGACGGGGTTTCACCATGTTGGCCAGGCTGGTCTCAAACTCCTGACCTCAGGTGATCTGCCCACCTGAACCTCCCAAAGTGGTGGAATTACAGGCATGAGCCACTGCACCCGGCTGTGTCAGTTCCATTTTAAGGGATATTTGAACCTCACTCCTGGCCTCAACCTTCACCACCTCACTACTTAAGTAAGAATGATCATATGGCTTTTACCTGGGATCCGGGCTCAGCCATTCCCGGGATGCTTCTACAGGAATGTATAAGCTATCTGCTGAGTGGCAATTCTGTTTGAGCCTTAAAACAAACAAAAAAACTTGGACTAGGAGCCAGAAGACCCTGTCTCTGTGAACCTGTTGACCATTTATTAGCCAAGTGATAATTGGGTGAGTCACTTGACCTTTCTGAGCCTTTGCTTCCTCATGTCTTCAGCAGGGAACAGCCTCTTTCTCAGATTACCATTGGGTCAGTATTTTGGCAACTGTACAGCTCTGAACAGTGAGCAGTTAGGACACAGCAGTGAAAGACAAACATTCTGTGACCTGTGTAAAACAGTGTAAATGTCTGCTTTACTGTTTTGGGCTTTAGACTTTGGTCTGACCCATTGTGCCCAGGTGGAGTTACCAGTTAACTCCTGTGATTCGGTTCATTAGGGTGGCCCGGCCCCTTTCACTCTTCATTGCTGTGGAGAAGAAGAAGGCAGCGCTGTTGGATGAAGGGTCAGGAACCTCAAGATCAGTAAGGGGCTAAATTTTGGGTCCTCTGAGAAAATGTTGCCATCTGGGCAATATGATATCTATATTAGGATCACTGGGAAAGGACTCGGGTCAGTGATCTCAGTGTTGCCTTTAGATCCTCTAGGTTGTTCAGAGCCTCAGCATCCATGACAAGTGACAGTGGCCCAGCTCTTTTAGCAGAGAACTGACTAACTTGTTGATGTATATTCATCTGTTTGCCTTTTGTGTCTGTGCAGTTGATGTGGTTGGTAGTGATGGGGAACAAACATCCTGTAGTTTTCCACTGTACCCAGTCTGCCTAAATTTAATAGAAAATCATTAAAAAAGCCAAGTAGTGCCTGCAGCTTTTCTGCGCTCATAAATGTAGTCATGAGGCTCACGGTGCAATTAGCAGCCTCCAAGTGTCTCTGGAAACTTGAGTGTGTCAGCATCTTCTTGCTGACCGTAATCAGACCTCATGGCTGCAGTCAGAATGCAGAGGGCCGGGAGGAATGATACCAACCTACATGTAGTGAACAAATCACTGGAAAAGGGGCTCAGGCTCCTAGGCCCTGGTGTGTTATGCCTGTGCTCCACTGGAGACGCCTGCCGGGCTCAAAGTAAATACACATCTTGCTCATATTACATCTTATCCAAGTAAGATTTTCCATTACCACAACATAGGAGACATGAAGGGCATGGCGATTGCTAAAATCATACAAGACTGGTTGTCTACACTTGGTGCTGCCAGGGTCAGAAAGTCATCAGTGTATGATGCATATAACTTGCCTTCTGTCTTCATCTTTCTGTTCTCTCCACTTTCTTCAGTGAAGTCTGATTACGTGCAAGTCATGGCCTCCCCTTTCCTCCTCCTCATCTACTCGATAATCAAATCCGATTGCTCTGGCTGTAGTCATTTCTCTGGAAAGCATGCCTTCGTCTTTGTTCCTATTGTCACTTAACATTGTTTCAGTTCCTTAGGGACTCTCACCTAGACCATTGTAGCAGTCTCCTCTGGTTTGCCTGCCTCTGGACCTTCCCCCAACTTTGTGATCTGTACTTCTAGGGTTACTTTTTGAAAATAAATCTGTCCATGCAATTTCCCTGTGCTTAGACCCCTTCCTTGTTCTTTCCTTCATGTGGCATTCAGGGCCATTTACAATCTCACAAAAATTGCCCTTCCAGCTCCACCTTCTGATTCTTGCCACCATGAGCAGCTTCTGTGGTTCTGTGTGTGTGTGTGTGTTTTACAAACTTTCCTCTGAAAATCCTGTACTTGTTCACCTCCCTGTGCCTTTATACATACCATTCTGTCTGAACATACCTGTTCACCCTTTAATACGCACTATAATAAATGTTGCCTCTTCTCTCAAGCCTTTCAGTCCCTATACCATTGCTATTTTTTATATACAACGTGCTAGGTGTGTCTTCCACATGAGATTATAAACTTCTTGAGGACAAGTACTGTGTTTTATTGTTTTTTTTTTTTTACCTCCAGCATATATCACAGTAGAATACAGCAGGTACTGAATACATGCTTATCAATCATGTACAATGCAGTGTAGAGTTCTGTACCAAGACAGTTTATAGTCTGGTGAGGAACATCAGTTAGCTCATAATACCACTGTGCCAAATGGATGTGTCCTAAGAGAGGCTTTAATATACACATGGTTAAGTCACAGATTGAAATGACTGTCTGAGAAGAACTGTTTATAACTGCGATTTCCTTTATCGTGGTAAAATATACATATGTAATATTTATCATTTTGACCATTCATAAATGCTTGATTCAGTGGCATTAAGTACATTCGCAGTGTTTTGTAACAATCATCTATACCCAAAACGTTTTCATTATCCCCAACAAAAACTCTGTGCCCATTAAATAATAATTTTCCGTTTCTTCCTCCCATCAGCCCCAGGTAGACTATTCTACTTTCTGTCTCTGAAGGTGCCTAAGTACCTCCTATAAATCAAATTATACAACGTTTGTCCTCCCATGTCTGACTTATTTCATTAAGCATAATGCATTTATGAGTGCATTTTTAAGGTCCATCCATGTTATAGCATATCTCAAAATTTCATGCCTTTTTATGACTGAATAATATCCCTTGGTATGTGTGTACCATATTTTGTTTCTCCCTGTCATTGGATACTTGGGTTGTTTCCACCTTTTGGCTGTCATAAATAATACTACTATGAAAATTGGTGTACAAATATATTGGTTCCAATTCCTGCTTTCAATTCTTTTGGACATATAGTTAGGAGTGGGATTGCTGGGCCATACAGTAGTTCTATGTTCAGCCTTTTGAGAAACCACCAAACTGTTTTTCCACAGTGACTGTACCATTTTACATTTTCTTCAGCAATGCATGAGGGTTTCAGTTTTTCTACATCCTTGGCAATACTTATTTTTCTTTTCTTTTTAAATTATAGCCATCCTAGTGGGTGTAAATGGAATTATCTTGCTCAGCCAGGTGTGGTGGCTCACGCCTGTAATCCCAGCACTTTGGGAGGCCAAGGCGGGCAGATCACAAGTTCGGGAGATTGAGACCATCCTGGCTAACACAGTGAAACCCCATCTCTACTAAAAATACAAAAAATTAGCCGGGCGTGGAGGTGGGCGCCTGTATTCCCAGCTACTTGGGAGGCTGAGGCAGGAGGAGAATGCCGTGAACCCAGGAGGCGGAGCTTGCAGTGAGCCGAGATCGCGCCACTGCACTCCATCCTGGGCGAGCGTGTGAGACTCCATCTCAAAAAAAAAAAAAAATTTTTGCTGGGTGTGGTGGTGCGTGCCTGTAATCCCAGCTACTCGGGAGGCTGACTTTAGCTAATTTAAGCAAGCAAAGTATTTATTGGAAGGTAACTAAGGCTCACAGAATGGAGAGTTTAATAACAGGGCTCAGGAAGGAAAGATACAGGGCAGCTAAGTGATCTTAGCAATAGGAACTTATGTATAGTCTCTTTGGGGTGACCCAATTTTACTATTTTATTTATTATTTTTTAGAGATGAGGTCTTGCTGTGTTGGCCAGGTTGGTCTTTAATTCTTGGCCTCAAGCAGTCCTCCTGCCATGGCCTCCCAAAGTGCTAGGATTACAGGCATGAGCCACCGTGTCCTGCCAAGGGTGATCCAACTTTAGCTTCCTTTCATATTTGTTTTTTTCTACTCTCAGAAGCAAGAGTCTGATTAGCTAAGCTTCAGCTATGTGTCCATCTCTGCGATGAGGGGACAGCATTCTAGGATCAACAGCCTGCCAACTCATGGAACTGGGGAAGAGTAGGTCCTGAACATAAGGAAGAAATGCAGAGAGAGATAGAGACCTCAGTGTCGGAGTACTTCTGGGATCTACTGATCCATTGAGGCAGATGATGGAAGCAACCTAACCAATCCATGGAATAGCCTCTGGGTGTTTCTGTTGGCCATAGAATCTTGAACACCCTGGCCTGTGACCAGTGCCAACCCATTGTAACCATATATATCTGACATTCTTCCTTGAAACCTCTCTGGTTTCTCCATGTTCATTCTTAAGTATGGTTGCTAAGACAAAGACTTTTGACTATTAAAATAAATGAGGAAAGAAAACTTTTTGACCTTTGCATATATGGCTTTTCCTTTAATATAGGTAATAATAATTACCTTTTCATATTTCTGATTTATCTGTTCGTGAGGGAGATTTGCTCTGGTATGCTATTACGTCTACTTGGCCAGACCCTTGCTTCATCCTGTTATTTTTTTATTTTGATATAGACATAATACTGTGCCTTTGACCTTGTCGAATCTTATCTTCTTTTTAAGGACAGTTTTTCTAAATTTAAAAAGAGTCTGTTTTACTCTTGCTTTCCAAAGTGCAGAAATGAGCAATTTTAGCTTTGTGCTTGTGTAGTTCTTCCGTTTCTCGTATGACTCATCAGAAGCAGAAAGGTGTGATGGCTTAGACAGTAGATTTAGAGACTGGCCATCTGAGTTAAAAGTCCCAGCACTGTCACTTACAAGCAGGATGTGATCTGACTGCAAGTCACTTAACATTTTTTTTTCTTTTTCCTTTTTTTGAGACAGAGTCTTGCTCAGTTGCCAGGCTGGAGTGCAGTGGCATAATCTCGACTCACTGCAACTTCTGCCTCTCGAGTTCAATGAGTCCCCTGCCTCAGCCTCCTGAGTAGCTGGGACTACAGGTGCACGTCACCATGCCCGGCTAATTTTTTTGTATTTTAGTAGAGATGGGGTTTCACTATGTTGGCCAGGCTGGTCTCGAACTCCTGACCTCAGGTTATCTGCCTGCCTCAGCCTCCCAAAGTGCTGAGATTACAGGCATGAGCCACGTTTGAGCTTCTGTTTCCTTGTTGATAGAGTCAGGACAACAATAGCAGTTTGGCTGTGAGCTCCTCGAGGGCAGGGTTGTGGTTGTGAGGCACAAATAAGATCATAAAATGAAAATATTATCGGCCGGGCGCGGTGGCTCAAGCCTGTAATCCCAGCACTTTGGGAGGCCGAGACGGGCGGATCACGAGGTCAGGAGATCGAGATCATCCTGGCTAACATGGTGAAACCCCGTCTCTACTAAAAAATACCAAAAAAAACTAGCCGGGCGAGGTGGCGGGCGCCTGTAGTCCCAGCTACTCGGGAGGCTGAGGCAGGAGAATGGCGGGAACCCGGGAGGCGGAGCTTGCAGTGAGCTGAGATCCGGCCACAGCACTCCAGCCTGGGTGACAGAGCGAGACTCCGTCTCAAAAAAAAAAGAAAGAAAGAAAGAAAGAAAGAAAGAAAATATTATCAAATGCATTGTGTAATCGTTGTTACCACCATCACTGCCATCATTATTATCAGTACAGATTTTAGATAGTCCCCAGGATTATTTCCTTTAGGACTTCGCACCATCAGTGCTGTTGTTAAAACTGCGACTCTTTCAAGCCAGGTGTTGGCTTCTCTAATGAGTATGCCTGAGACTTGTCATGTGGTATACTATAAAAAGCTTCCAGAAACCAAAGTAGATTATAGCTGTAATATTCCCCTTATTCAAATGCCCTAAAGAGAAGAAAATTAAATAGCCATGGTAGTTTGATCATCTCAGAACCTTAATGTACCTCATCAGCTCCTTTTGAAGATGATTGTAGACTTAATATTATGTGTTCGCATGTTTTCTCAGCTGGACAAATGACTAGAATTTCTGAGGACATACATCTTTTCTCTCTTGGCTATTTTCCAAGCCTGAGGGAAGGACTGCTGTACTCCATGACTATATAGAAATTAGGGCTACTGGTTCTGCAATTCTGTCTGCCAACCATATCGCTTGTTTTTCAGGACATTATCAGGCTACGCAGTCTTGAACATATAGATCCCAAGCAGCAAAACAGGAATTTTCAAAATAAATAAGAAAAGGATTCGTATTATTATTACTGTGTTGTAGAGACAGGACCTCACTTTGTTGTCTAGGCTGGTCTTGAACTCGTGGCCTCAAGTGATCCACCTGCTTTGGCCTTGCAAAGCATGGGGATTATACATGTAAGCCACTTTGCCCAGCCAAGAAGGAAATATTTTAAAAAGCATGTCTTCATATAGCAAACTTCCCTTGTACATTAAAAGTTTGAAATGTTTAAAATGGATTTTAAAATGGATCTCCTCATGCTGAGTTTAGGTTGGCCTTTCATCGCAACGGGAACATACTTTATTTAAATGTTCACATTATTTTATAAAAAGAGAGAAAGAAATTGTCTTTCATTTGAAATATTTTTTTTTTTATTCTTGGTATTAACAATTTTCTCTGGAACTGCCCGATATGTGTGTGTGTATGCGTGTGCGCACACAGAGTTTTGTTTGTATTTTGTCATCATTACTAAAAGACCCTCAATAGATCTTTCAGTCATAATGCATGTGAGTAACAGGTAGACTTTTTTGTTTGGTCTCTCCATGTCCCCGTCTCTCTTGTCTATCTACTCTTACTCTGTTTCTAAGTATCTCATAAAATATTCCACAGTGGGCTAATTTCTAACCTGAACTTTAAATAGGCTAGCTGATGTTCAGTGCACATCAGCCTGTTGCCACACAATGACTGTAGAACATGGCGTTGGCACTGCAAAGCATGGGTGGTGGCATTACTGTCTACTACAGCACAGCTAAAACATGACCTACAATCTTGTGTTGCATTGTTGCCTTATGATGAATTTGATATAGTCCTTAGGCTTCAGCCAGCAACTCTGGCTGTCCTTTGTCGTTCATTCATTCCGGCAAATTCTTAGTCTGCTGCTGTTAGCAACTTTGCTTCAAGCCAGTAACCTTAAAGCTTATTCTCACCTTCGTGCTTATCAGTGTTTTCCATGCCAACTTTCTTCTATTTTCCCACCCCCCGCCCACCATAATTACACCCACTCCCAACCTCAGGTTTTCCCAGGAGTGGAGCTTGGCTATACTAGGAATATCAGATGTATTAGTAACTGGCCACTGATGACCCATCTGGTGGCTGTCTCTAGCTGCCACTGGAACTGGAATCTCTGAGTTGTGTTTACCCAGGACCACATTGGCATTTCTTAGTTCTGCCTCTGCAGATAGCCTGAGCTATGGGGCACAGGAAGGGGCAGCTACATTCATTCCGGTGTCTGTTCCAACACAGTTAGGCACTGGAGTTGGATTGCTCTGTATTCTTATCTTGACCTCACTATTTCTTAGCTGTCTAGCTTTAACTTTCCCAAACATCAGATTCCTCTTCTCTAAAGCAGAGACAGTAACAGTTCCTGTCTCTTAGAGTCCTTGGGAAGGTTTAAGTGGCTAATGTGTAAAGTTGTAACACAGTTATTGGCACTTGGTAAATAATGAATGATGGGGTCCGTCTCCAGACTTGAATCACTTTGGGGCACCTGTAGACTGGTGAGAGGGCAGACTTAGTAGAGAAAATAGTATGTGTGCTAAGTCTTAGAGGATAAGGAGTTAGCATCCCTTCCATCAGTGGATAAAGAAGAGAAGGATTCCTGGCAGCAGTGTGACTAAGAAATAGACGAGAACATGATGTATCTGTGCACATACTTTACTGACTGCAGGGTGAGGTACAGTAGGGAGGCAAGAGGAGGGGAGGCAGAAACAATGGCCAAGAGCAGATCACTAGAAGCCTTGCAGAGTTCACGGAGGAGTTAAAACTTGATCTCCCGTCAGTCCCTATATCCACATAGTCTGGTTCCTCTGTTAAGCAGTCACATAAATATCTTTAAGAGCAGCAACAGTGAAAAGGGGAAAGAGAGCAGCGAATTGGCCTCGAATGAACTGGCATCTCTTTAAAGCTAATATTCCTCCTTGAGAATGCTACTTTAATTAAACATGTGCCCTGCAAGATTCATTATTGCCTTACTTGTGTTCCCTGTTGGTTGTCTCATTCATTAATCTGCTGATTAGTAACCCTGAACTCTTGCATCCCCTCCTTTTTTTTTGCATTCCCTTTTTAATATACTATGCTGTTTCCCCTGGGACATAAACTCCAGGACCTGTCCCTGGCCTGCTCATGTTTGTTTTCTTTGCCCCTTGTGCCTGCCTCTGCTATAACATTTGTAGTATGTGTTAAGTAATCCTTAAGGTAACATTTTTATTATGTCATAAAAAGTGCATGGCAAATATATTATAACTCATGGACTTTGTTTAAAAATGAACGGATAATTTATTGAGTGTGTTACATGAGCCTCACTCCCCTCCCCATTTCAGCTGAGACCTGCTGCTCATTTAGCCGAGCCTCCTATTGAGTGCTCCCTCCCTGTGACATGCTGGGAAAGCAGGCCCATGGTTGGCTAGAAGTGACATCATAGTTTATGTACTCAATAAAAATTTAATTAAGTCATTACAGGAATTGCAGTCATCATTTAACCCTCTGATTTCTTCTGTTTAGTTTATTATTAAACATTCAATAATACCAGTCACTGAATCCTGATGGCTTATAAAATATCTGCATGAATTTTAATGGCTTAAATAAATGGGAAAATATGAGTAACTGATATAAAAGGAACCTTTTCCTTGTGGCGTTGTATGTATGGGTTTTTATGAAAAGCAAAGCATTATGGAAAGGATGAGTTTAATAAGAGAACGGCCCAACACTATCTGGGAGGAGTTTCTCTTCTGCTGGGTGCAGCTGTGTAGTCATGGGCAGAGCGCTCCATATGGTGTGATCTGGCAGTGGAGAGGCGGGGAACCTGCACACCAGCAACCAAAAACTTAAATGAGGGACTAAAATCCAGCAGGGATTCACCAGAGCGAATACCCCGCTCCCCTTGGCTGCTGAACTAGCTAGAAGGGCCCCGCCAAGTGAGTCCGGTAGTTGAGGAAGCTGCTGTCACTTGCCCTCACCTGTTGCCCTGCAGATCATGTGTCTGTACTGATTGCACTTTCACCCTCTTCCAGGAAGGGCCCTTTTCATGATCTAATCCAGCCTGGGTGATGATTTCTGAAAAGCATTTCTAGCTGTGGCAGCTTGCCATTGTCTCAGCTAGAGGTGAAGGGAGAGGCAGCTTACAGGTCACTGGAGTTGGAATATAGGACCAGAAGGTCAAGGAGCCTTGCTAGTAAGGAACTCTACTCTTGCGCTCTGTGTTTCCTGGGCAGTAGCCAACCAGAATGCAGGTATATCCCAAGAGGAGAAAATGTGTTTGTATGTATGTGGGCCTTGCTGGAAAGCAAGAACTGAGGTTTGCAGATCAATGTGTTGGTGATCTCTGGAAATACCCTGCAGATGGTAAAGTAGGAAAAGCACTCACCCAGAAATCAGGTTCTAATCCTGGCTCTGACACTATGATGTGTGACCTTGAATAAGTCTCTTCTTTCTGGGTTTCAGTTCACCCTTTCCTCAAGGGTATTGAGCTAGGTAATCTCTGAGGGCCCTTCCTGCACCAGAGCTTAATGGTGTGATACGGACATAAACTAGCTCTGCTAGGCAGGTTCAGTGAATGTTTTCCTCTGAGAGATGCTCCTGCCTTACTGTTTGATACCTCTGATATTGTCCGTTCTATTATGATGATATCGCTGCGATTATTCCTAACACAGGAGAACAACTCACGTGGGAGTAGGGAGAGCCTCCAAGTGTGGGTATCAGGAGGTTTGAGTTGTAGTCTCATCCTCACATGACAGAAGGAACGACCTCTAGCTGTGGCCTGTTTCTTGACTCTTCCCTTTACCCCAGCCCTTTCTGGAAGATGGGACAGTAGAAGTTTGGCAGTGTATGTTTCTGAAATTCCAGAAACACGGAACGTATTCAGCAGGGGGAAAGAAAGAAAGGAGAAGAAGAAAACCCCCAGAAAACTAGTTGGATAGAACATGCTCTGCATGGCATGGTACACAGGCCCTTGTAAAAATTCACTTACCAGCAAGCCTGTCTTAGCCCCTGCTCTGGGTTAGGCTCTGGACCAGATGATGGGGGTGCTGAGATTAATCAGACATGGTTCCTATGACCCTTGAGTAGTTCCCAGACTAGTGGGAGAGACAGGTGCATAAGCAGCTCTAAACCGTGTGTGTACCCAGGGGAGAAAGTATGCCCAGAGAGCTGTGAGAACACTGAGGATGGATGGCTAATGTGGCCCTGGTTGAAGGTGTGTGGGATAGGTCATGGTTTGCACTCCTACTTACGTCCAGTCTACATTTTCCAGCCTTGAGCTTCACAGTCCTTTCATTTTTGAAAATTATCCATGACTGTAAAGCATTGGAACTGGTTTTGGCTTTATGTAAACAAACCAGAAGTTATAATTCCTTACATTTGCAGAGCATTCTGCAGTTTACCAAGGCTTTCAGCATACACACATTATTAAATTAATGAATGAATGCATGCTAACTCACGTGCTCTTCCAAACAGCCCTGTGTGTTGGGCATTTAAAAGAAAAGGGGCCAGGTGCAGTGGCTCATGCCTATAATCCCAGCACTTTGGGAGGTCAAGGCAGGCTGATCGCCTGAGGTCAGGAGTTTGAGACCAGCCTGGCCAACATGGTGAAACCCTGTCTCTACTAAAAATACAAAAAAATTAGCCAGGCATGGTGGCAGGTGCCTGTAATCCCAGCTACTCGGGAGGCTGAGGTAGGAGAATCGAGAATCACTTGAACCTGGGAGGCAGAGGTAGCAGTGAGCTGAGATCATGCTGCTGCACTCCAGCTTGGCCAACAGAGCGAGACTCTGTCTCAAAAAAAAAAAAAAAAAAAAAAAAAGAAAAGAAAAAAAGAAATGGTCTCCAGTTGACTTGCTTAAGATAACATCCTGTGTACATAGCAAAACTATCACTTGAACCCAGGTTTTCTGAGTCTAAATCCAGATCTCCCTTTCTGCATTTCTTCCCACTAGTTATGAGTCACAGGATAAAATCACTCAGTGTTTGATTTGTGACCCAAAGTAAAATTATCCTCCCAGAAGCAGAACCCTGGCAGACTGAAAGGAGCGTGGACTCTGGATTCAGACTAACCTGGATGCTGATCTCAGCTTTATCATGAATTTGCTCTGCGACACAAGGCATCACTTCACCCGGCTGAGTCTCTCACACAGTCACTTATAGTCTGAGTGACTGTAACACATCTACCTCTGAGTTCTGGTGATGATTAGAGGAGATAGTGTCCATAAAGCTCCGGGCCCATGACAGGTACTTGGTAAATGAGATGACCGTGGGCATGGTCACCATCAGAGTTGTTAAGCAGAAATCTTGTTCTCCATATAAAGTTCCAAATGCCTTTTGGCTGTTTCCAAAACCATCAGTTCAGATAGTCAGTGAGTCCTTACTCTGTGCTCTACATTGCACTGGCTTTCTGCTGGGATCCTGAAGAGGAATAAAACGTGGACCCTGCCTTATAGCATGTTACTGTCTGGAGGTCAGAGTTGTTCCCTATTGAAGGCATTCAGTGAACTTCACTCTGGGCCCTGAAGATCCTCCAGGCCAGGCTGTTCCCTGAGAGGAGAGAGGAGTTCTACCGGACTCTCAAGCATCTCACCAGAATAGCATTTCTAAAACAGTCTCTGAGTTTTTGTTTGTTTGCTTGAGACAGACCCTCATTCTGTTGCCCAGACTGGAGTGCAGTGGCGTGATCTTGGCTCACTGTAGCCTCGGCCTCCCAGGCTCAAGTAATCCACCTCAGCCTCCCAAGTAGCTGGGACTACAGGCATGCACCACTACACCAGGCTAATTTTTGTATTTTTTTGTAGGGATGGGGTTTCACCATGTTGCCCAGGCTGGTCTCGAACTCCTGGGCTCAAGCAATCTGCCTGCCTTGGCCTCCCAAAGTGCTGGGATTACAGGTGTGAACCACCACCCAGCCAAGATGATCTCTTAACTTTAACATTCTTCTTGCTTCAGAGTTGCCCCTGCTTTGTTCTTCCCTCCTTTCTATAGCCTCAGAGGCCCCCCTTTTTCCTCAGCATGTCTCTCACAGTCCTGCCTCTCTCCCTCCTCTTCCCATCTCTGACCACTTCCTTCTCTTTGTTTTTTCATCACAACAAACTCTTGAGTGACCCTGAAGATGTCTCCTAACCTAGTCTCAACATACCTTTCCTGTGATCCTGCCCATTCACCCTCCCTGTCAGTGGCACCCTCCCTGTGCCAGTCATTTTCTTTCCAGCCTCTGCACCTTTGCACACCTCCTTCTGTCTAGAATGCTCTCTCTCCCTCCTCTGTCAAATTCCTCCTCCTCCAAGGTTCACTTAAATGTTACCTCCTGGAGAGCACTTACCAGCTCCCTCAAGCAGGTAAAACTAAAACCCATTTATCACTCAGCATGTTTGGAATAGGATTTGAGGCAACATGTTGCAGTGTAATTATTTTTTATATGCCTATTTTCCTACATTGGACTGAGCTCCTCCAATCAAGAAACCTTTTCTTATACTTGGCTCATAGGATCTAGCACAAAACTAAACATGTGTTTGGGGCTCAGTTCATTAAGCTGACTTGTATAACTTGAGATCAAAACCTAAAAGAAGTTGGCAAATTGGGGAGAATCCTGACAGGTCAGGGAATTGAGAATGGACCGGCAGCTTGACTTGTTAGTGGCTGTCTCTCTGTTCTACTAAGAGTCTGTGATAGCCAAGAGTCAAAGATCATACTTTTTGTTTTTTTTTCATTCTTTCTTTCATACTTTTGTTTTTGCCATTTGTTTCTGTAGGTTAATCCCTATATCCTGAAGAAGAACATGATCCTCATGACAAATCATTTCTATGCAGCGATCTTGGGATATGATGAGGTAAGATCATTTACCAAGGCTTAGGCAGAACAGTGGCCTCCCCCAGCAAAAGCTTTTGATGAGAGCCTCTGAGGGAAGCTGCAGGGACCGTTGTTACTGGCTACCACCATGGTGTAGTATTTATTTCTTCATATTCATCAACTGGGCAGCAAGAATGAATATGCTCGGCATGTTTGGGAAACATGCCACATGTTTGGGAAAGAAGGCAGTATTTAATATGGTCAAACCATTCAACTGGCATTTGTTGAGTGACTGCTGGGTGCTGGATGGAGGGACAGAGGTAAATGAGACACTGTCTTAGCCCCATGTGCTCCCAGAGAGAGGAGGACATTCATGTAAACAGCGTGGTCTGCCAGGCAAAGTATACACTTTTTTTTTTTTTTTTTTTTTGCTGTAATTATGAAAGCAATACATACTCATTTTAAAAGTTTGTAAAACTGGCCGGGCGCAGTGGCTCCCAGCACTTTGGGAGGCTGAGGCAAACGAATCACTTGAGGTCAGGAGATCGAGACCAGCCTGGCCAACATGGTGAAACCCCATCTCTACTAAAAATACAAAAATTAGCCGGGTATGGTGGTGGGTGCCTATAATCCCAGCTACTCCAGAGGCTGAGGCAGGTTAATCGCTTGAACCTGGGAGACGGAGGTTGCAGTGAGCCGAGATCATGCCTCTGCACTCCAGCCTGGGTGACAGAGTGAGACTCTGTCTCAAAAAAAGATAAATAAATAAAAATAAAAGTTTGTAAAGCTGTACATAAATGGTTGAAGTAGAAATTAGAAGACCTGGCTGGGCACGGTGGCTCACGCCTATAATCCCAACACTTTGGGAGGCCGTGGCGGATGGATCACCTCAGGTCAGGAGTTTGAGATCAGCTTGACAAACGTGATGAAACCCCGTCTCTACTAAATATACAAAAATTAGCAGGGCATGGTGGCATGCGCCTGTCATCCCACCTGTTTGGGAGGCTGAGGCACGAGAATCGCTTGAACCTGGGAGGCGGAGACTGCAGTGAGCTGAGATTGTGCCACTGCACTCTAGCTTGGGCGACAGAGTGAGACTTGGTCTCAAAAAAAAAAAAAAGAAACCACGAAATGAGAAGACCTATTTCCTACCCTGCTCCAGACAAAACCTTAATTCCTAGTTTATTGGATGACCTTCCAAATGTTGTCTGTGCATAGACAAGCACCTTTATCTTTTTCTTCTTTATGCAACTGGAGTTACACTAGACACATGATTCTGCGACTTGCTTTTTTCACCGAAGTGTGTATCTTGGGTGTCCTTCCACATCAGGACATTTGGATCTATCTCATCTTTTTTAAAAAATTGTAAAATATGCATATCATAAAATGTACAATTTTAACTATTTTTAACTGTATGGTTTAGTAGCATAAAGTACATTCCCATTGCTTTGCACCATCACCACCATTCATCTCCAGAGCTTTTCCATCTTCCAAGCTGAAACTCTGTCCCTATTGAACAATAATTATTCCCTCCTTCCCTCATATCCCCTAGCAACCACCATTCATTTGACTTTATGCCTCTGTGAATTTGACTACTGTAGATAATTCATGTAAGTAGAATCATACAATTTTTGACCTTTTGTGACTGGCTTATTTCACTTAACATAATGCCCTGGAGGTTCATCAATCTCATCTTTTTTCTCCCCAACATTTATTGTGGAGATTTCAAGCATGTAGAAAGAATGGTGTAATGAACACCTGATATTTTAAACTAACCAGATGCTTTTATACTGATTTTATGGTTACCTCCAGATTTAATGCAAGCATGACCCCTCCTGGGAAGCAGTTCCTGAACTTGCTGTGGCTCAGCTCATTCCATCCTCCCTGCACTCTCACAGTGCTTACTATATTCACATTATCTGTCACCCTGGCTGGGTGGGGATTTCTTTTTGGGTAGTGGCAATGCCTACTGTGTTTGCATTTATGTGGCCTGACATAGTGCTTGGCATGTGATAGTCACCGAGTGAGAAATGCACAAAAGGACAAAAGAAAGAAACTGGAGTTCAGATTGGAGGAAATGTTACCAGCCTGAAGATCATAATTAAAGCCAGGAGACAAGCTTACAAAAAAAATCCAGTTAAATGATTTGGTTAGGGTCATAGGACCAGTTAAAATAGGGTCTCCTGATTCCTGTTCTCCTAGATATCCTGAATTAGAAGGAAGCATTTAGATTGCATACTATACACATCATTAACTTAACATGAGCTTTTGGTGGTTATGGGATGGGAATTGAGAATTATTGCTCAAGTGTACATATCTTTTTTTTTTTTTTTTTTTTTTTTTTTTTTTTTGAGACGGAGTTTCACTCTTCTTGCCCAGGCTGGAGTGCAATGGCACAATCTTGACTCACCGCAACCTCCGCCTCCCAGGTTCAAGCAATTCTCCTGCCTCAGCCTCCCGAGTAGCTAGGATTACAGGCATGCACCAACACGCCTGGCTAATTTTGTATTTTTAGTAGAGGCGGGGTTTCTCCATGTTGAGACTGGCCTCGAACTCCTGACCTCAGGTGATCCGCCTGCCTCGGCCTCCCAAAGTGCTGGGTTTACAGGTGTGAGCCACCGCATCTGGCCTACATATCAATTATAAAAGAGGACGAATTGTAATTATAGAAGCCTTACTATATAGAAAAGGATGAGGCTTAGGAGTGAAGAACTACACCTCTCTATGAGCCTTTGTTTATGGTCTTTATTGCAGGTGGCTCTGTTGGCTCAGTCAATCCTTTCATCAATATTAATAAAAATGTACCGAATTGTTTGTTCCCAGTCCCCCATCCAGTCCATTCTGGCAGAGCCATTTTACCCAACTGTGCCTGACCACAGGAGTCACCTGGAGTGCTTTTAAAATCTAAATATCACCTCTCTGAAGATTCCAATTCAGTAGGAGTGCTGCCTGGTGGTTCAATATGTCACTCCAAGGTGACTTTTAAGAGCAGGAAATTTGGGAAAATATACTAATAACCTGGGACACTTTTTAGAAATATCAGTGTCTGGGTCCTATCCCCCAAAGTTCTGATTTAACTGGTGGAGGTGGACATCTGTAGTTGTAAAAGTTCCCAGGTGATTTTAATGTGCAATTCTAGAAGTTTTTCCTATATT
Organism: Macaca nemestrina; assembly: GCF_043159975.1. Lineage (NCBI taxonomy): Eukaryota > Metazoa > Chordata > Mammalia > Primates > Cercopithecidae > Macaca > Macaca nemestrina. The sequence continues at coordinate 29,564,365 of NC_092139.1, forward strand.
TTAATGTGCCTGTGAGTCACCTAGAGGATCTACGTACAATTCAGATTCTGACTCAGCAAGTCTGGGGTGGGGCCTGAGATTCTGCATTGCTAACGGCTGCAGGTGATCGGGGTGCAGCCATTTCACAGACCACACTTGGAATCACAAGGTTCTAGAGCTATTTGATACTAAACACATGCAACTATTTTGACTTAAATTAATTAAATAAAATAGAAAATTCATATCCTCAGATACTCAGTTACTATATGTGGCTACTGTCTTGGACAGTGCAGATACAGAACAGTTCCATAGTCACAAAAAGTTCTGTTGGACAGTGCTATTGTACAGCAGCCTTTTCCTAGAATCTTGCTTGGATTCTTCCCCCTCACTGGACGCTCTGGGAACCTTCCTGTTTCCTATGACATTAGGTCCAAATTGCTCCCTGAACTTCCAGGCCTTCTGTGAACTGTTGCCATTGCTATGTGCCCTATTTACCTTTATATTTCTTGTGCTCTCTCTTAGGCCATTTGCCATACTGCCCCATAGATATGCTGTGTCTGACTGAGACTCTACCTAAAACGAGGGGTTGAGGGCAGTAGCTGAGTCTTGGTCGGCTTTAGGCCCTGGTTCAGGACCTGGCGTACCTTGTAGGCACTCCCTCTGTAAATGTTTTGAACATTTTCTCTTGCTTAGAATAATCTGCAGCTGGCCAGGCACAGTGGCTCACGCCTGTAATCCCAGCACTTTGGGAGGCCGAGGTGGGTGGGTCACCAGACCAAGAGTCACGAGGCTAGCCTGACCAACATGGTGAAACCCCGTCTCTACTAAAAAAAAAAAAAAAAAAAAAGCCAGGCGTGGTGGCGGGCACCTGTATTCCCAGCTACTCGGGAGGCTGAGGCAGGAGAATGGCGTGAACCCAGGAGGCGGAGCTTGCAGTAAGCCAAGATCGCACTGCTGCACTCCAGCCTGGGCAACAGAGCGAGACTCCGTCTCAAAAAAAAAAAATCTGCAGCTCTACAAATCCTCCCTTTTTTTTTTTTTTTTTTTTTGAGATGGAGTCTCTCTCTGTTGCCAGGCTGGAGTGCAGTGGTGCGGTCTCGGCTTACTGCAACCTCCACCTCCCGGGTTCAAGGGATTCTCCTGCCTCAACCTCCCACGTAGCTGGGACTACAGGCAGGTGCCACTGTGCCCGGCTAGTTTTTTTTGTATTTTTAGTAGAGACGGGGTTTCACCATGTTGGCCAGGATGGTCTCAATCTCTTGACCTTGTGATCTGCCCGCCTTGGCCTCCCAAAGTGCTGGGATTACAGGCGTGAGCCACCATGCCTGGCTCAATTCTCCCAATTCTTAAAGGCCCACTTCTTCAGAAAGGCTTCCCTGACCTCTCTGGCTGTCTTGTGTTTTTACTGTGAATTTCAACACCCATCCATCTATTCATTATCCATTTAACAGGTAGCTTTTGAGTGTCTACCATGTGTGATACATGAAAATACATTGGTGCATAAAACAAACATGGTCTGGCTCTTTCCCACTGGAGCTTACCTTCTAATTGAGAGACATAGTAAACAAGTAACAGATAAACAAGCAATAAATATCTAACTACAGTACAGTGCAGTGAGAGAGAATAACAGGGGAATGACTTAGTGTGGACCAGGAAGGTCTCTCTGAGGAGTTGTCATAAAAGCTAAGACTGTAGAACAAGGAGGCAGCCATGTAGAGTATAGCTGAGTCTCACTCTGCAGCTTGGCATGTGTTCATTCTCCAGGATATTACTCTGTGCTGCTGTTAGATGTGCACTGATTTTGTCCCTTCAGCTAGATTGCAAGTTCCCTGAGAGCTCACACCATATTGCAGTGACTCTTGTGTTCCTGTCGTTATGCTGAGCACATAGTGATGTCAAATCAATCTTCACTGAGTGGAACTCTGCCACTCTAAACCCTTAATCAGAACCAGAACCCTCCAAAACCAAAACAATCCCCTTGGCTTCCTCTCAGTTACTCTAGACCTAGGTGTCTTAATTTCTGAAGGATGCTTTGTTGTGTTGTGAGGGAAAACAAGTAGGCACCCGATTAGATTGGGTGGAAATTATAGTGTGTCCTCATGTTTGGTTCCCAGGACCCTTCTTCCTTTTCTGCTTTCTTAGTTTGAAATATGCACCCTCAGATTAGTCTCTCATTTGTTTTCACTGCCTTACGCTAGCAGTGTGGTGGGAAGAAGGCTGATGTTGTGTTCGTTAATTTATTCAGCCATTCTTTTTTTTTTTTTCTGAGACAGGGTCTCACTCTGTTGCCCAGGCTGGAGTGCAGCAGTGTGATCGCAGCTCACTGTATCCTCGACCTCCCCGGGCCCAGGTGATCATCCCGCCTCATCCCTCCCGAGTCGACTCGTGTGCCACCATGCCTGGCTAATTTTTCTATTTTTTGTGGAAACAATTTCACCATGTTGTCCGAGCTGGTCTTGAACTCCTGGGCTCAAGTGATCCACCCAGCTTGGCCTCCCAAAATGCTGGGTATTCAGCCATTCTGATTGCTCTCCCACTCTATGCCAGGTTCTGTGTTCTGACTAGAGTGGGTCAGTCACCATCCCCCACCTCATCATTGCATGCTAGTTCTAGTTCAGTCATCAGTTAGCTAGTCTCTAAGCCTCAGTTTACTTATCTTTCAAATGGGGATACAGGCCAGGTGCGGTGGCTCACGCCTGTAATCCCAGCACTTGGGAGGCCGAAGCGGGCAGATCACTTGAGGTCAGGAGTTCGAGACCACCCTGGCCAACATGGTGAAACCCCGTCTCTACTAAAAATACAAAAAATTAGCCGGGTGCAGTGGCGCATGCCCATAGTCCCCAGCCACTCGGGAGGCTGAGGCAGGAGAATCACTTGAACTTGGGAAGCAGAGGTTGCATTGAGCCAAGATCACGCCACTGCACTTCAGCCTGGGTAACAGAGTGAGACTCCATCTCAAAACAAAGCAAAGCAAAGCAAATGCGAATATCTGTTCTACTTGGCATACATAATCATTAGGAGCCAGGTGTGTGAAGGAACCCTAACAGTCTGGAACAGTTGGGTTGTTCTCACTATTAGTGAGTCCTGAGTCATCCTTTTCTTTCTGATGGCTCAGGAATTCCTGATTATGGAGTTGCCCCTTCCCAGCCATCTCACCCGCTGCTAAAGTTGCCTATTTTCCCATCCTGAGCTCTGCCCATTCTCCAGGTCCCCATAACACCCACTCCCAATCCCATTCCTTTCTGCACAGCACATGTGGGTTGCTGCCAGCAGTGCTCTGGCACGTGCGCAGGCACAGTAGACACAGGCATGCTGTTGTGCTAGCAAATCGTTTGCAGAAGGGTGATGTGCCTGAGCTTGTCCTCTGCTCCTTTCCCCATCTGCCAAAAGAAGCCAGTTTTCCTGACTCAGCCATCGTGCCAGGACAGTCCTAAGCTGTGGAACTGTAAGGAGTGTTTATCAGAGAGCATTTGGAACAGGTGGAATGTTTTTCTACCAAACTGTCGGCACCCCATACTGGACATGGCCCTTCCTGGCAGCAGGCCTGGAGCCAGACCTCATATACCACAATGCCCAAGAGGACAGACCACAATATAATGTCAAATAAAGTGATCCTGGGTCTTTGCGTAATGTTTACCACTTACAGAGCCATTCATGGCCAGTATCTCTCACTTCTCACAGCTCTGTGGGATGGGTATTATTAGGCTTGTTTAACTCATGAAAAACTGAGGCTCAGGAATGGCTAATAGCTTCTCAAAGGCCACACGGCCATCAAATGACAGAGCTGGCATTTGAACTCTGTGCTCTGGCTCCCAGACCCCACTGTTTTGACTATATCCCAGCTGTCTGCCAAAGCATACTCCTAATCTTTGTATCCAACAGATTACACTTAACAAGTAGTTCAAGAATGCTGTAAGTAGAGCAGGTAACTTCATCTGTTTTTAAGAAGTACAAGATTGAGACTTTGGTTTAGTCAACTGCCACCATCACTGATCTTGGCAGAGGTGGAACTAGGACTTGATCTGCCTTCTGACTTCAAGTCAGCACATCGATTCTACACACTACCTTGACACCTGGACAGAGCAACTTCTCAGGGCCTGCTCCATCAGTCACCTTCACCCCAGGAAGCAAGACTCTCAACCCTCCCTCCTCTAGAGGTCCAAGCTAGAAAATGTCCTTAGCTGGTGGCTGGGGCTCTCATTTTGCTCTGTAATCTTTGAGCTTCCCAACAGAAGTCTCCTCTGTGCCAAAAGAGGCAGTGTTAGGCGCACACACACATGCAGGCTCTGAGCCTGGCCCTCTGTGGCCCCAGCAATCCTGCTGAACATCCTGTTCCTCTACTTAGGGAGAGGCTGGGCCCAGAGTTGGGTAACAGTGAAGACAAGGTAGCTGGCTCCCTTCCCCAAAGAGCCAGTTGCCTTGCAGAGATATGTCCTTGGACCAAGCAGGAAGGCACAGTCCATGCCCACCTCCATTCCTGGGAGAAACATACATTCACAATATTCCCAGCCCGTGCCCTGTGGACAGCAAGGGGAGCATTGCTGCTACTGTTTCTCTTCTTGGCCTCTCAAGCGTTGCCTGGGCCAGGCGCAGTACGGAGTAGAGGGAGCTGTGCCTGAGTCCCCACTCTTCATCACCTAACTAGTAGCTTGGCCCCTCTGGACCCCCTGTTCTCCCTCTGTATGTAATAAAATGAAGGGACTGGACCAGATGCCCTTGTAAGACCCCTTCCACCTCTACTGTGTGACTACCCCATTTTCCTCATGTGTGGAGGGTCCTTCTGAGCCGGTTCCATGGTTGCTAGCATGTTTACAGTATCCCTAGCGTCTGTGTCCTGGCTCTGTGGATCCCTCCGGAGACCATTGCTGTGCTGTGTGTTCCAGGGGATCCTTTCAGATGATCATGGGCTGGCCGCTGCCCTCTGGAGAACCTTCTTCAACGGGAAATGTGAAGACCCTCGACATCTTGAATTGCTGGTAGAGTATGTGAGGAAACAGGTGAGCGACCCTTTCCCTCCCCTCCCAATTCCTGGCAACAGTGGGCCCTCCTCTTGGGCTTTCAGGGAATCATGAGAGGTTGAGTTACCAAGGAGCAGTCTGAGAGAATTCTGACCAGATCACATCAGCTAGACGCTGAAGAAGGAGCACCTTCTGTATGTCCAACCATGAACTGGGCCAGGGAGCGGGAAATGGGAAGAAAGAGAGAGAAAGAGGCATCAAGTAGTCTCCTGCCCTCAGGAACTTTGAGTCATTCATTCACTGTGCACCTCATTTCCTACTATGCGCCTGGTGCTATGCTAGCAGCTGGGCCCACAGAGTCCTGGCAGATATGAGCACGGGCAGCCGCCCACTGTGGACCCCTTCTCTACCCACTTGGATTTGTTTCCTGCTCCTGATTTCCAGCAGGACTGGGCAGCAGGCAGCATTTCACAGACAGCCTCTTCCTGCTAGATGCTCTCCATGGTCAAGCAGGGTCCCCCCACTTCAGTTTCTCACCCCTCTGGCTCCCCTGGGCTCCCCAACATCAAAGCTTCTAGGAGAAAGCTCTGCAGTGGGGGCTGCTTACCCACATAGCTCTTCTCAAGCCCAGGGAATTAATTCCTTGACCTCCCTGCCCTCAGATCTTGTATTGATGGGAGACTCATACTTGATAGATGAGTGAGCTGACTGGCAGGGAAGAGGACATAGAGGCTCTTCCAGGGCCTCCCAGTGAGTCAGCCTGCACAGCTGCCCTAGGGCCCCAAGCTGCGTGATTCATGTGGCCACTGAGGCCTCAGCTGCCTCAGACAACTCAGGCTGTGCCATGAGTCACACCTTTGCTTCATGACCTGGCCCCTGGAGCTGAAGGGGTGTCACCCCACAGTTACTCTCTTGTTCACTTGTATCCATGGTCTTCAAGCCTCCAACAACCAGGAAAGGCAAGGCTGGAGCTCAGCTCTTGAGAAGACAGGGCCCATAGGACTAGCTTGTAAACTGCTGGAAAAACCACATACTGGGGCTCTGCAGACCCACAGGGTAGAGAATCCCAGGAGCCAGGACTCCTGTTTGACCACTCTTCAAATCTGCCAGAGCCAGGGAGAAGGCATGGCATGGCCAGAGGGCCCCACCCACGGAGAATTCTCATACTACCTGTTGACTGGCCTCACCCTCAGACAGGAGTAGCAATTCGCAAAGCAGATGCTGTGTTTTCTGAGACCTGCCCAGTATTTCCATCTGCCATGGTGGGCTTGTGCCAGAAGCCACAACAAGACACACCTGGGACTTCTCTGAGGGCCCTCTAGGAAGGGGCTGCCACAACCATTGTCCCTACAAGAGGTCCCACGTGGCCCCAGTGAGAGGCAGTGGAAAAACAGCGAAGGGGCTCTTGGGAAAGCAGGGAGCTTTGGTGGGGACCCAGTTATGTCGGCAAAACCTTTTGAGCACCTGCTGCTCCAGGCACTCTTGGGAAAGCAACGATTAATAAGACCCAGTCCTGCCCTCGAGGGGCCAGCTCATGGTTTGGTGAGGAAGCCCAGGCACATGGCTAACCCTGGAGTAAGCCAGCCCATAATGTGATACAGAGAGGGCAGAGTGCTGAAGGCCGGGAAAGGAAGAGCAGGAGCTGGACCTTGAGCAGACTGCTTGGTGTGGCCGATGGCCCAAGAGCCAACCACAGGTCTTGTTGAGATTTTCAACCCAGGAGGTGGGCAGAGTGGTGGCACTGGGGACAGAAATGGAGTACTGTAAGGAGTGGGCTTTAGGGAAGACATGGCAGAGCAGGTGGGAATCCAGAGCTGAGGCGCGTGCGAGAGGCTGGGGTTGAGTTCAAGCGTCAGCAGCTGGAAGCAGAAGCAACCGGAATGGTGGATTCTTGGAAGGAGGAATGACCTAAAGCCTAAGATGAAGCCTCCTGGCCTTGCAGCAGTGGCTTCTCTGGATGATGACCATTTTAATGGCAGAGCTGTCTGCCCCTACTGTCCTAAGAGGGGTGATACTAGGGCCTACTGACCAGGGGCCCACTAGAGGACAACAGAGGCATACATATGCTTAAAGTGTGAGTGACTAGCACTGCATATATGAATCTTTTCATGTGTCCTGTGAGGTACCTGTTTCTATCCCCTCTCTCAGACAAAGGAACTTAAATCTCAGAGAGGGGAAGCGGCCACCCTGGATAGCAGCACTGGGAAGGGACAGAATCAGGACTCTCACGCGGCAGCTCTGGGGTGGACAGCATGGCTGTGTGTGCTGCAAGCCCTGACTTCCTGGCCTGCAGGAGCTGTCTAGGGAGGGCATGTAGGGGAGAAGTATCCTTGGGAGATGTGTGTCCATCTCCATTCAGAGGTGTGATAGGGAATTCCCTAACCGCCCCCCCCCGACCCGCCCCACCCAGCTCCCCAGTGATTGCTTTCTCCAAACCACCTTAGTGAATTTATCTAGATCAGAGATGGCTTGGCCTGGGACCTGGGATGGTCAGAAACCCCCCTCATGCCCCGTCCCCTTCCTTCCTCTCCTCTGGGAGGCTGGTTCCTGATGCTGGCTCCTCACGTCTGTCCTGCCTCTGTTGCTTCCTCCTTCCCGCTCCTGTGGTTGCAGATGCAGTACCTGGATTCCATGAACGGGGAGGATCTGCTTCTGACAGGGGAGGTGAGCTGGCGCCCTCTAGTGGAGAAGAATCCTCAGAGCATCCTGAAGCCCCATTCTCCCACTTACAACGACGAGGGACTTTGATGGGCTGGGCCCTCTGCACGGCTGGCCAGCTGGCTTCGAGGAACCTCCAGGAGAGACGTGCCTGTTGGTCCAGGACCCCGCAGAAAGTGGCCTGAACTGACCTCTGAACAGCATCTGTCAAATACCTGGCCCCATTTGTGTTGAGTTTCCTCTTAGTGTGCCCAGGAGTATGATCTGCTGGGATACAGGGATGGGAGAACCCCTAGCTCTCCCACGTGTCCTCTCCCTCGGGAAGCCCCGAGTGAGAGTCCCCCAGCACACACTCCCCAACCCCCTCCAGCAACTACCTGTGACTGACAGCTTTTCCCAAAGGCCAAGGAAGGGATGGCGTAGGTTCAAAAGGGAAACCCCCCAGGGCCTGCTGTGGCCTAGGAGCGGACTGTAATGCTGCGGAATCTGGATGGCGACCATGTGTTGTCCCTCGGCTTCCAGCCATGGGGTTGAGTTGGCCATTAAAAGAAACAGACTTCTCTCTACCATGGCCCTTCTTTATTCCAGGGACTTAGAAACTTGCCTGAGTTGGTGGCTGCGGTTGTGAGGGCACCGCCCAGCTCAGTTAGTGACGGAGAAAGGGAAGAGGCTGGGATGGTCTCTGCTGCTGCTCTTGCCTCTAGTTCATGGAGATGTGTCTCTGTTCAGGCCAAGGCACAGCCAGCCAGGCCCCTCGTCTGGGACCCAGGAGGCCTCTGATGACCAAGGGCTTTCACATCCTACGTCATTTGGAAGGAGGCCTTGAGAACAAAGTCACCTTTGTCACAGTGAACTGAATGAGGAACATGCTGTCTCCTCTCTTGGCCTCCCCTTTCATGAGATATTAGGGAGAAGAGAACATTCCTCCTGGCTTAGTTGTAGCAGACCCAGACCTGTGCCCAGCTTTGGGCCCCCTTCCCAACTTCTGAAGCACGTGCTGCAGAGCCACCTTGGTCTGAGCACCTGAGGACCAGCCCCTCCTCCCTCAGTGCAGGTCATCTCTTGGGGGATTTTCTTAAAGTGAAGAAAGGGAGTGGGGAACCATATTGCCCCTTCCTCCCCCATCAAACTTCCTTCATTTAACTTGCTATAAAATGAGTCATATAAAGAAACTCTATATGGGTGAGGTATATCCCACTTCTGTGAAAACATTACAAATCAAACCGCCTTCTCTCAGTTTATTTAAGATGCTTTTGTTGCGAGCGGAGCTCTAGAGTGAAGCCTCCTGTGTGTGTGTGAGATAATAACACCTTGTAACTCATTACAGCTGGGCACTATTTACATAAACCAGAGCTGAGCCAGGCAGGAATTTGCTGATTAATTTATTTTTAATGGAGTGAAGTATACCATGCACCAAAATAAACTTTACTGTGTGTACCTAACTGCTCCTGGAATGGATGGAAAAATTAATGGAACAGATTTTGGCTCCCAACTCTACACATTAATTCATATATAAAAGTTATTTGAGCGTTAACCCATTTGCTGCCCAGGGTAGCTCCCCAGCCACAGATCCCAGCCCATGGCACCAGTTCAGCTACCGGGCTTGCTTTAGAATCCTGGAAGCTCAGATTTGGAAGGAACTTGAAAGGTCATTGGGTCCAGCCCTGGTCCAGCACCTGACTCCCCTTCTTAGCATCCCGGTCAGCCAGTGTTCATGCAGGCCCTGGGTGAATCCCTCCAGCAGCTGACGGTCCCTGCCTAGAGAGCTAGTCCTGTCTGCTCAGGACTTTGTGGTCGTGAAACACAGTAACCTGCAGTATGGAGCTGCCTTTGAAGGAGCGAGATTGGATCTGTCATGTCTGATGTCGGTGAGCCCTCACTTCCTGGCCGTCAGCACCTTGCCCTGACTCTGCCAACCCCCTCCCCTTAAGATCTATTCCAGGCTCCTTGGAGGCTGTCTTTATTCTTGGTTTGGCCTCTGCCTCCATTCCTGGTTTTATGATTCTACCCATCTTTTCTCTGAGCACACTGAACCTCTTGGGATTACCTGGAGAGATCATGCTATGTGTCCTCTACCTAGAACCTTCGTCCCTCTCTCTCCTGTCCCCTCCAGGTACAGGCACACTATCCGTGCTGCTCCCCACATGGTTCTCTGCTCTGGAGCACTTACCTTTTCATTTTTGTAGAGACAGGTTCTCACTATGTTGATCCTCCCACTTTGCCTTCCCAAAGTGCTAGGATTATAGGCATGAGCCACCGCACCTGGCCCTGATAGCACTTACCTTACCATGTTGAAATGATTTTTTTACCCACCTCCCACACTGTACTGTGAGCCACCTCAGTGTGGAGTGGACACTGTGTTTGTGTTGGTCACCGTTGTTTTTCCAGTTCTCAGCCGAATGCCTGGTTCATTATCAGCATCAGTATATACTTGGATAAATGAAATAATGAATGTGTGACTAAATCACCAAGTGTTATCAGTACAACCCCAACCAAAAAGCCCCCTTCTGGGCCGGGCACGGTGGTTCATGCCTGTAATCCCAGCACTTTGGGAGGCCGAGACGGGCGGATCATGAGGTCAGGAGATGGAGACCATCCTGGCTAACACGGTGAAACCCCGCCTCTCCTAAAAATACAAAAAACTAGCCGGGCGTGGTGGCAGGCGCCTGTAGTCCCAGCTACTCGGGAGGCTGAGGCAGGAGAATGGTGTGAACCCAGGAGGTGGAGCTTGCAGAGTGAGCTGAGATCGCAGCACTGCACTCCAGCCTGGGCAACGGAGCAAGACTCCATCTCAAAACAACAACAACAAAAAAAACAAAAAGCCCCCTTCGGGACCATTCTCAGTGTGACCCATACAGTTCCACTTATTTTAACAATATTGATACTTCCTTTGGTCTTAGCATAGGAACCAAAATGGAAAGTTCTTTCCATAGCTAAATGTTTTTCTAATGTAAATCATTATTGTACGAAACAAGGGAAGGACACAATTTCTTGCCTTCAGGGAGCCTCCTTTGTAGGAATGATTTTGTCATTTATTAATATTTGTATTCTGTATTCTTCCAGAAAAGATCACAGCAAATTAAGAGACATAGTTTATAATAAAATTGTAGGCTGGGCGCAGCGGCTCATGCCTGTAATCCTGACACTTTGGGAGGCCGAAGTGGGCAGATTGGTTAAGTCCAGGAGTTCGAGACCAGCCTGGGCAATACATTGAGACCTTGTCTCTACAAAAAATGAGCTGGGTGTGGTGACATGAGCCTGTAGTCCCAGCTACTCAGGAGGCTGAGGTAGGAGGATCACCTGAGCCTGGGAGGTGGGGGTTGCAGTGAGCTGAAATTGTGCCACCGCACTCCAGCCTGGGTGACAGAGTGAGACCCTGTCTCAAAAAAAAAAAAAAAAAAAACCTTAAAGTTTAAAAGATCAGATCCAGGTATTGGGAGGGAAAAGAGGGAAAATAATTATGTTAGAAAACCTGGACTGCTAATGAGCAACTTTCATATGCCTTTTTAAAAATTTTATAAAATACTGTAAATGCATTGTCTCACAACAATCAGGTAAAACAGGTGTTATCCTCATCATTTTTATTATCCCTTTAACACAAGTGAGGGAACTGAAGCTTAAGAGGGGCCTAGAGAGAGTGATCGAGGGTACGAAGGGGCCAAGAGTGCTCCAGCCCACGACAGACCCCGGGGCCCCTGCTTTGTCCTCATGTCACACTGCCTCCCTCCCCCAGGTCAGCCAGGAGATTTGCAACTGAGTATGAGGTCTTGCTCTGAGCTTCCTGGTCAAAGGTGGAAAGTGGAAAGCCCTAAGCTTATAGAGTTCCCATTGTCACAGAAAAGGAAGTGTACTTACTCATCAGAAGAAACATACATCTTACTCTTCAAAGAAGACTGTATTATAGAGGTTTTCAAATGAGAAGCACTGAACAATGTAGTGAACAGTGCCACTAAGATTTATGTTTTACCTAAAAATTTGAAAAAATAAATCATCGCTATTTCTTCCGATGAGAAATAGCCAAGAGTGTTCCAGCCCACGACAGACCCCCGTGGGGGTCTGAAGAGGGTGGAGCCTGAAGAGGGTGCAGTCATGGAGCTCACTGGGGCCCAGAGATGGCGACGTCTGGCAGAAGAATCCTCTTTAGAAAAGAAGAATCCTCTCTGTGTTATCTCTTCTCCTCTTTTCTCTTCTCTTCTCCCTTTCCTTTCCCTTGCCTTTCCTTTCCTTTCCTTCTTCCGATGAGAAATAGCGATGCTGTACAAGACGGGGTGAATCTTAAACTGCGGTTGAAGCCCAGGCCGCACTTCAGCCGGCATCTTTTGAGTTTTTCCTCCGTGCCAGGCTTGCTTGGTATTTTCACTTGTCACCTCACTCGCCGCCTTGCAAGTGAGGATTCTTTTTTTTTTTTTTTTTTTTTTTTTTTGAGACAGCGTCTTGCTCTGTCACCCAGGCTGGAGTGCAGTGGCCGGATCTCAGCTCACTGCAGCCTCCGCCTCCCGGGTTCACGCCATTCTCCTGCCTCAGCCTCCCGAGTAGCTGGGACTACAGGCGCCCGCCACCTCACCCGGCTAGTTTTTTGTATTTTTTAGTAGAGACGGGGTTTCACCGTGTTAGCCAGGATGGTCTCGATCTCCTGACCTTGTGATCCGCCCGCCTCGGCCTCCCAAAGTGCTGGGATTACAGGCTTGAGCCACCGCGCCCGGCCGAGGATTCTTAAGCTCGTGTTCCAGGAGGGAAATGCCCAGATGTACCCTGTATGGTGGCTCTGACCCAGTCCACTGCTTAAGGAGGTGGGAAAACGGGAATTGAGGACTAGCTGTCCAGGTGAAGGCACAGAACAGGAAGCTCTTCAGACTGTTGAGTTAGCTGCTAAGGGAAGGAAGGGTTGCAGAGGTCAGGAGGGACCATGAGTAGGGGTAGCACAGATCACACATCAGCTGCCAGGCATCAGGGAGCCACTGTGCGCATTCTTGGTAAAGACTGGGGCGTGATGGCAGTGGAGAGACAGTGGTACCAGGATGGATTGGCTCTGTCAGGAAGGGAGTTTAGCCATCTGGGCTTGAGATGCTGGGGGTGACAAATGGAATTCAAAGGGAAGCTCAAACCCCAGAGACACTTCCGAGAAAAAACTCACCAGGACTTGAGGCATAACGTGGAGCCTGAAGAGGGTGCAGTCATGGAGCTCACCGGGGCCCAGAGATGGTGACTTCTGGCAGAAGAATCCTCTCTGTGTTGTGTCTTGTCTTTTCTTTTTTTCTTTTTTGAGATGGAGTTTTGCTCCTGTTGCCTAGGCTGGAGGGCAATGGTGCGATCTCAGCTCACTGCAACCTCCAACCTCCGCCTCCCAGGTTCAAGTGATCCTCCTGCCTCAACCTCCTGAGTAGCTGGAATTACAGGCACCCACCACCACGCCCTGCTAAATTTTTTTGTATTTTTAGTAAAGACGGGGTTTCGCCATGTTGATCAGGCTGGTCTCGAACTCCTGACCTCAGGTGATCCGCCCACCTCAGCCTCCCAAAGTGCTGGGATTACAGGTGTGAGCCACCGTGCCCCGCCATGTGCTGTGTTTTTTCAAGTGAAAATTACGGCACTCTCTGAACTAGGCAGGGCAGGGATTGCTGCATCCATGATGCAATAGGGAAATAGGCTCACTGAGAAGAATCCGCTTGCTGGTGCAAGCTGACCCTGCAGCAAAAGCTGAACAGTCATTTTTTCTGGGTTCCACTCCATGCTTTTGGTGCACCTTGGTTGCATCTGTGGGGAGCCAGTCTGGTGGCAGATGGACTTCAGATGCTAGAGATGCTCCAGGGAGGGCAAGGGCATGGGGCAGGAAGGACCTTGGTGAACCTCAGGATTGACCTCGGGGACGAAGGATGTTGGCCTTGTCTTGGGTTTAGAAATCCTGAAGTTGAAGGCCGGGTGCGGTGGCTCACGCCTGTAATCCCAGCACTTTGGGAGGCTGAGGCGGGCGGATCACCAGGTCAGGAGATTGAGACCATCCTGGCTAACACGGTGAAACCCCATCTCTACTAAAAAAAGATACAAAAAAAATTGGCTGGGCGCAGTAGTGGGTGCCTGTAGTCCCAGCTACTGGAGAGGCTGAGGCAGGAGAATGGCGCGAACCCAGGAGGCGGAGCTTGCAGTGAGCTGAGATCGCGTCACTGCACTCCAGCCTGGGTGACAGAGCGAGACTCCATCTCAAAAAAAAAAAAAAAAAAAGCAAATAGGAAGAAAGAAAGAAATCCTGAAGTTGATGAGCCCCTGAAGGTGAGGGCAACCTCGAGTCTGGGTTGGGAGTGCAAGGAGCACTCACAGGAGATGTCAGGAAGAGCAGGCACCAGTGCAGAAGGTAGACTGTGGAGCCAGGGAAGAGGAGAGCTTCTAGGAGGAAACTCAGGGCAGCATGCTGAGAAGAAAGGGAGGGAAACTGGGAGGAGGCAGCAGAGGGGGTGAAACGAGGGGATTTGCAGGAACGTGCTGAAGATGTGTTTGGGGCAGGGAGGACTCTGATGAGCTAAGCACTTAGTGGAGTAGGGAACTTCCCATGAGTTTAGGGACTCCGATGAGATCCTTCTGGAAATGGAAGCCTGATCTTGAGAACAAGGGCCTGGCTTTGGAGGTGGTGAAGGAATCCTTTCCTGAGACCAGTGATTGGGAGGACAGATGGGGGAAAAGGAGTTTCTGAGGAGAGGGCTGAGAGGGAAAGGAGAGCTCATGCCAGGTGGTCTCGATCTAGAGTTTATCAGCCATGGGGGTGGAGTGGGAGGGAAGTGGAGCTGGCAGGAGTGCTTGAACTCTTCCCCTGGGAGCAGCCCTCCTGTACCTATTGCCCTGGTTCCCACTTCTAGTCTGTCCACTGCACCCACCATGCCTCACCCACCCTATCCACGGGGCTTGGCCTTAGAGAGGGGGAGGCCAGACCTCAGGCCCCTGACCCCGGCCTTACCTGCTCCCCCATCAGGTTCTCTGTGGCTTCCAGGGGACTTCCCTGGAGCAACATTGGTGAGCCTAGGACCCAGACCCTGACCAGGCCACTGACTTCCCTTTTCCGTGTGGAGGGGAGAATAAGGAGAAAAGATCCTGGAGACCCTGGCTGGAGAATTTCCAGGAAGGGACCTCCAAGCACCACCCCATGGCATCAACAAGTGATGGACTACAGCGATAGCGCCAGAAGTGCCTGGAGACCTCCCGCCCAGCCAGCGCGTTGGACAGGGGAGGCTGAGGCCCTGCCAGGCCTCACTGCAGGTTTCAGTCAGGAACCAGCACCCACGGGCCTGGGCTGGGTGCTCTTCCTCTTTTTTTCTTTCCCTGTGGCCAGGAACAGCATTCACCTCCCATTTGGGAGAGGGCCTGCCACTGCGCTGTGCCTTGCTTGAAGGGGCGGGAGGTGGGGCCATGGCTCCTCTGAGGTTCCGCAATGGGTCCCAGCTGTAAACCCCAGGCGCTTGGTTTATACCTCAGCCTAATCCGTGGTTTATAATTATTTATGAGTCTGTCTTCCCCACTGAACTGTGAGCTCCTCCAGGGCAGAGACAAACTCTTACTCATCTTTGGGTCACCTGCTGGCTGAAGGTGGACACTAAATCCATGTTGGAAGGATTGGACAGAGGGAGAGGGGGTAGGAAGGGGAGGCTGCCTCAATAACGGGGCTCCAGGAGTCAGCAGATGTATCTCTTTCTTCCTCTCCCAATTTCAGAACAAATGAAGAAATAAAACACAGGAGACAGACAGACAGACACCCCGCCTCCTGTGAGCAGGGATGGGATGAAAGGCCAGATCTCAGAGGCAGCGGTGACTGGCCACACCCCACTGACGCGGCTGGGACCATGTTGGCCTTGGCACCAGCCTTTGGTCTAGAAGGGTCCAGAGACTGAACAAGAGGGCTCCCCTGGTGGCTTTCTGAGCTTTCAGGCCTTCATCGAGCCCCTGTCCTTTCACAACTGGGAAAGCTCTGGACTTCAGCGTGTACTGAGCAACCACAGCTGCTCTCAGCCAGGCACTTGGCGTAGCTGAGCCCATATATTCCTCACAATAACCCTGTGAAGGAGGTGGCGTGGGTCCCGCTCTACGTGTAGAGTCAGCCACTGTGACTCAGAGAAGTTCTGATTGTTCGGCTCCCCCATTAAGTGGCAGAGCCTGTGTTCCTCTCCGGGGTCTGACTCAGTCCAGTGGCACAATAGCCCATGGGGTATCAGGATGAGATAAGAGTTCGGAATGGTGACCTCCTGAGACCTGTGTAGCACTCAGTGAACAGTGAACCACACTGGGTTCAACCAATGCGGGTTGTTTCTGGTGCTTTGGCCCACTCTCGCCATTGGAGCTGTTTCTCAGTTATCCCAGGATGTGCTCTGGAGTCTTCCCAGCCTCTGTACCATCATCTCTAGGTAAGAACCCAGCACCTTAGAAGGCCCTCAAGCTCTTCCTAGTGTGGCTCTAACCTTCCTATTAGCATCTTCCCCTGTACCACGGCCCCCACCTGCCTTCCCTGGGCATGTCCTTGCCCTCTTCCTCCAGCCAGGAACGCCCCACTTACCACTCTGCACCCTGAAATCTTTCTCACCCTTTGCTCCCTGGCTCAAGCCAGCCTCGGGGACTCCTCAGCATTGTCCGCTTTTGCATCTCTGGCTCTTAGGTTGCTTTGCCTTGATTCAAGGGATTTGGGCGCACTCTGGCTCCCTTACCAGTCCCAGCTGCTCCTCTGCGGAAACTCTGTCTCTCCTGACCCGGGGCGCCAGAGGAAAGGTATGTGGCAGCACTGGCCTCAGAGCAGCCTGCACCTGGAGGGCTGCAACCCAGCCTCTGCTCCCCCTACCCCACACGACATCGCCTGCCCAGACACCACTTGGCTTGTGAGAGACAACAGACAAGGCTAAGTGGCTCCTGGGACAGCTGAGTGATGCCAGGCAGGCGCCTGACACACCTTCTGTACAGGAAAACAGTTTCCTTCCTCTTAATTACAGTCATTAAGGGGCCTGCGCCTGACACACTGCAGCCAGGGACAGGGCTTGGGTCTGTCTGGATGATTCCCATCACCTTTGGCCACCACCTCTAGGCCCAGCCCCAAGGCCAGGAGCCACCTGTCTGCCCTCCCATTGCCCTTGACCAACTCAGCTCACAGGGAGCGCTGCCTAGGGAGGGGCAGCTGGTCCCTCAGCCCTGGGGGATTTGATTTGATTTGCACGCAAGCATTATCATGATGTCTGGGATCCACTGGAACCCTTTGCCCTTCAACCAAGTCTTCCCACCCCTGCCCCTCTCCGTTGTGCTCTCTGTCCACAGCCCCAGTACCGCAACGCAGAGTCCGACACAAGGACTATCCCGCCGCCCAGACACACGTGCACACACAGGTCCACGCACACTGCTGCGCCACGCAGGCACACAAACATACAGACAGGACGTGCACACACAGACAAGCACAGGTACAGTTATGCACAGGTACAGGTGTATATATTTAGTCAAACCATATGAAATTGCCAATATTCGGTGGTTTCTTATGTACAAAAAAGGAATTTAGTACAAACCTGGGCCTGGGGGGAAGTATACAAAAATACAGAGCCAAATTTGTACACCTGTGCCTTATTAACAACAGCCGAAAGGTGGAAGCAACTCAGGCATCCATCTGAGGAGGAACGGATGAGCTAAATGTGCTCCACACATGCAATGGGATATTATTCAGCCTGAAGTGGAAGGAGATTCCGACATACACTACAACGTGGAGGAACTTGAAGATGTGAAGCTACGTGAAATGAGCCAGTCACAAAAGGACAAAACCGTATGATTCCACTTAAATGAGGTATCTAGAGGAGTCAAATTCATAGAGACAGGAAACAGAATAGTGGGTGCCGGGGGGTAGGGGAGGGAGAAATGGGGAGTTCATGTTTAGTGGGTACAGAGCTCTAGTTTTGCAAAGTGAAAAGAGTTCTAGAGATGGATGGTGGCGAGGGTTACACCATAGTGTGAATGGACTTATGACACTTGAAGTGTACCACTTAAAAATGGTTACAATAGCAGATTTTGGCTTCGTGCAGTGGCTCACACCTGTAATCTCAACACTTTGGGAGGCAGAGGCAAGAGCATCACTTGAGGCTGGAGTGCAGTGGCGTAATCTTGGCTCACCTCTACCTGTGCCTCCTGGGTTCAAGCGATTCTCCTGCCTCAGCCTCCCAAGTAGCTGGGATTATGGGCGCCTGCCACCACACCCACCTAATTTTTGTATTTTTATTAGAGATGGGGTTTCACCATGTTGGTTAGGCTGGTCTTGAACTCCCAACTTCAGCTGATCCGCCCACCTCGACCTCCCAAACTGCTGGGATTATAGGCATGAGCCACCGCGTCCAGCCATGAATTCTTTTTTAAAGGCAAATGTTATGTGTATTTTACCACAATTAAAAGATACAGAGCCAAAGATATGTACCTGAAGTGTATGCATAAACACTGCAGGATAAACACAACTAACTCAGTGACATGCAAACTTGCCTCCCTCCCTCCCGGGAGCACTTCTCCCACCCAGATAAGACCCTGGCTGATCCTCCCCTTCAAACAAGGGCCTGGAGATAAGGCCCTAATGATGGCCCTGCCACCTCAGATACCCCCACAACTCATTACCCTCCCACGGTCTGGCTTTGTTTACTCAACCTTCTGCCCCTCTTGCAGCCTCCTCACCCCCTGGGAAGGGCCTCCTTGGAGTGCCCGGTGCTCCTGCACCTGGGATGGGATAGTGTGGGTCATAACTCCTGACCTGTGGCTCCCCCATGCTCCCCCAGTTCCTTCACTTATAGGGTCCTCGAAGACACAGCCCTAGCCCCATTCATCTTTGGTCCTAGGGCTCAGTTCAACTCGGGAACCTCTAAATCCCACCCAGCTCCCTCCCACTATACGTGTGTCAAGTTCTTTGGACACAGAAGGCCCTGTGTTCCGGACACGATCGCAGACCAGACGAACCAAGTGCGCTCAGTGCTAAACAGGGCTGCGAGACACGGCTTTAGCTCTTCTGCACTTCCCGCCGTCCTCGCTGGACCTCACGCCTCTGTGGAAAGGTGGTGACTGCTTCTGCCTAGCCTGGCTCCCCAGCTGCAGCTGCCACCTGCTCACCCCGTTCCCCAGAGCAAAGCTGCTCAGCGTCCTCCGAAGGACACACAGTGCATGCTCCGGGACTTCAGTCTTTGCTGGGGCAGAGGTCAGAAATCTGCCTGCCCTGTTTGCCTACTGACCTTGCAGTGTGTTCACCCATTCTCTGAAACAAACTTTCAACCATTTTCATACTCAGCCCTGGAGGAGGGGAGGAAGGCTGGGGTCTGGCCACCACCAGGCCAAGAACATCCCTGGAGTTAAGGGTGTTGCAAGCACAGCCATCTGGGACAGCATGTCTGAGGGGTGGGCCTTAGCCCACTGCCCACAGTGCACTGGGCACTTGTTAAAAGACCCAGGAATTCAAGGTTACAGTAAGCTATGATCACACCACTGCTCTCTCTAGCCTGGGTGACAGAGCAAGATCACGTCTCAATTGAAAAAGAAAAATGGCCAGGTGTGGTGGCTTACACCTATAATCCCAGCACTTTGGGAGGCTGAGACAGGAAGATTGCTTGAGGCCAGGAGTTCAAGATCAGCCTGGACAACATAGTGAGATCCTATCTCTTTAAAAAATTCAAAAATTAGCTGAGCATGGTAACATGCACCTGTAATCCCAGTTACTCAGGAGGCTGAGGTGGGAAGATCACTTGAGCCCAGAGAAACTGAGGCACAGCTGTAGTGAGCTGTGATTGCGCCACTGCACTCCAGCCTGGGTGACAGAGCAAGACCCTATCTCAAAAAGAAAAAGAAAAAAGAAAAAAGACAATCTCCAGAAGCCTATGGACACCTTGTGGATGAGAATCTCCAGGAGGGTGGGGCCCGGGGGTCTGCATTTCATCACCTCTCACCACCCCTGGGGTCAGGGTGAGAGCCACTGCCTTAGGTTCTTGAATGACAGCTCTGAGTGGGGGTGGGAGAGAGCCAGGGGGCTGTGAGCACCACAGTTAAGATGGTGGAGAGTGGCAGGACGATTATGGGAGCAAAAAGAGGACTGGCTGGGGAACAGACAGGCATTGATGTCCTTGGATATTCCATGTGATGCTTGTTCAGCTCTCATTTAGGGCCTTGCAGACTTGAGCCAAGGCATGTGCTATCCACTATGGTATGTGTTGTGGGGGGCCATGGCCAGTCTGTAAATCGGCGTTTGGGTGAGTTTATGCAAGTCGATGTGATTAAAGTGTGTGGTCGGCCTGTGTCAGCCCACACTCCATATCTGTGTATCCGTCAGTTGTCAGTGTGTCCGTCTGCGTGTGTGTTCATGTCTTTTCCTGGGTGTCTTGAGTGGCTCACCCACCTGCAGTGTGTGTGTGTGTGCATGTGTGTTCCTGAGCCGCCTGGGCCCCTCTTGGCTATAATTCAACCTCTGTGGGTCCAAGGAAGTCAGCATTTGGAGACTTGCTCAGAGCCTGGTAGGGATGGGGCTGCGTTGCTGGGGAGGAATAGAGGGAGGCAGGAGTGTGCACCGAGAGCCTGGCATTGCCGCTTCCCTGGGCAGGCGAGTCCCAACACAGGCAGACAGGTGGGGCTGGCCTGACAGGTTCCAGAGGCCAGGGGCAATAGGGCGGAGCGTGGCTCTGATTTAGGGTGGCAACAGTTTGGGGGCCCGCCACACACACAGCGAGCGGGCGGGCAGGAGGTGGTTCTGCCGGTCTCCTCTTCCTGCTGCAGCCAGCCCAGCGTGCGGGCCATGGGCCCTGCTGGCGGGTGAGGCAGCCGCTGGGCAGGCATGTTCGGAAGCCCAGGGCCTGGGAGCCTGGGAGCCCAGGGCATGGCGGGACCCCTGCGGGGCCGGGTGGAGGAGCTGAAGCGGCCGTGGTGGCGGGAGAGCTCACCGCTGGTGCTGCGGCACAGCGAGGCGGCCCGGCTGGCGGCCGACGCCCTCCTGGAGCGGGGTGAGGCTGCCTACCTGCGGGTCATCTCCGAGGAGCGGGAGCTGCCCTTCCTGAGCGCCCTGGATGTGGACTACATGACCAGCCATGTGCGCGGGGGCCCTGACCTCAGCGAGGCCCAGGGGCAGGAGGCCTCGGGGCCAGACCGCCTCAGTCTGCTCTCCGAAGTCACCTCAGGCACTTACTTCCCCATGGCCTCTGACATAGACCCCCCGGACCTGGACCTGGGCTGGCCCGAGGTGCCACAGGCTACGGGCTTCAGCCCCACCCAGGCCGTGGTCCACTTCCAGAGGGACAAGGCCAAGAACATCAAGGACTTGCTGCGCTTCCTCTTCAGCCAGGCCCGCACGGTAAGGGCCTCATCTCTCCATCGCTCAGCTCACAGAGGAGGAAACTGAGGCCCAGAGAGGGAAGGGACCAGCCAAGGCAACGCAGTGACTTAGGGGCAGAATGAGGACCAGCACCTCTGGCACTATTAGATCGCAAACTCCTAAAAGGGGGGCATCCCATATTTACCTTGGCAATGCTTGGTCCCTAGGAATAGTATGGATGAGCCTAGAACAGGGCGTGGGCATCAGGGACTCCACAACCTTCTGAAATGCACACCAAGTGGTGCAGGTTGGAGGGAGGAGTCCTCGCTGCATCTTTACCTTGGAAGATGCTCCACTGCCTTATCAGTTTCTCAGAAAGTTTTATGATCCCCACACTAAGAACTCCAACCTTGGGGAACATCCGAGTCACTTCCTTAACTTACAGAAGAAGAAACTGAGGCCAGAGAGGGGCTTGGGACTTGCCCAGGGAGGTCCGTATGGTGACATAGAGTTCAGGGCTCGGGGAGACAGGGGCTCTCTGACTTAGGTCCTGGGGAGCAGTCCAGCCTTCCTTGCTGGCTCAGGTCCCCAGTTGCCCCCCACCCTCCTGCACCACATCTGCAGCTGGGCCTGAAGCAGGGGAGGGGGCCGGCATGTGGGCCTCTTTGGCATGTCCTCGAGGGCTAGGCTTTGGAACCAAGGAGGAAAGAGGAGAGGAGGATGCTGGGCTCAGTGATGGGGAGCAGGACCTCAGGAGAAAGAGAATTGGGAGGGCAGGTGGGGGTGGTCAGCACCCAGAAAGGCTCTGGCCACACACAAGCACAGCTTCACTTCTGAAGCCCTGGCCTCCTTCTCTAGGGGAATGGACAAGATGACCCCTGGCTGTGTTTGAGGTAGAGTTAGGTTCCTGCTGCAGAGATGGGAAGCCAGGATACTGGGATCCCACCGGTACTTCCAGAGCTTCCTGGCAAGCCTGCCTGTGCCCCAGGCAGGGGACGGCCAGGACTGATTGGCATCAGGAATGGGGTTATTAGTGAGGCTGCTGCTGTCGTCATCCTCACCCCTGCCTCTTTGATCTTTCCTGCCTGTCCTTGTCCCCCTACTCTGGCCAGGCCTGTGCTGTGAACTAGGGCATCCCCCAGTGCCTCACTTTCTCAGCCCCCATTTAGACCCCTCTGTCCTGGGCCAGGAGCCAGGCTTGTGTACTGGGCTGTCATGACTCCTAGTGACCTTGGGAAATGCTGCGTTGCCCTGCAGCCCAATGTTTATAGAGCTCTGTTATGTCTTGAGCATTTTCACATTTAATTCCCCATAGCTCTGAGACATGGCTATCATTATCTCCATTTAACAGCTGAGGAAGTTGAGGTTTCCAGAGGTGAAGCTACTCACCCAAAGCTGTGTCACCAGGAAGTGGTAGAGTCCAGGTTTGAACCCAGTTCTTTCTGACCCCAGAGCTGGAGTGCTATGCTCTGTAACTCCTGCCTCTCGGCCCTGCCTGGGAGAAGAGATTCTCATAGCAGATATATGCCATGGGAAGAAAGGCCAGCTGGGGGCTGGGAGGTGCCAGGAGGGTTTCAGGGGCCTTTTAGAGGCAGCCCTTTGTATGGGATGGAGGCACAAGCCCCAGCCCAGTCCTCAACTGAGCGGAAAACTTGGATCCATTTGGCATGGGTGCAAATAAGGGAGTCTGCAGTGTAAGGGGTCACACCAGATCTCTGTGGCTTCACAGGGAAACTGAGGCAGGGCTGGGAAAGGGCAGTGAAGACCCCAGTAAGTGGCTTGTAGCTCTGACCCTGGAGAAGGGAGCCTCAGACAGACAGTCCCTGGGGCAGAGCTGGGCTGGAGTTAGTGGGGGGAGTGGAAGGAACTTGCCTGGGAATTGGGGCCTGGGTTCTGCTTGTCACTGCTGTCCCATCTGGGGCTCAGTGCAGAGGGGGTGTTGGACTAGCACAGTCGATCCACAGTCATCTTTGAGAATCTGAAGACAGATAAACACTCGGTGAACCTAAAGATGCACACAAATGCTTTCAAACAGCTAGGGGTTCAAGACAGTCAAATCTGGGCTGGGATTTTACTGTAATCTCAGTGCTTTGGGAGGCTGAGGTGGGAGGACTGCTTGAGGCCAGGAGTTCAAGACTAGCTTGGGCAACATAGTGAGACCCACATCTCTACAAAAAATTAGAATAAAAAAAAAATTAGCGGCCAGGTGCGGTGGCTCATGCCTGTAATTCCAGCACTTTGGGAGGCCGAGGCGGGCGGATCACAAGGTCAGGAGTTTGAGATCAGCCTGGCCAACATCATGAAAACCCGTCTCTACTAAAAATACAAAAAATTAGCTGGGCATGGTGGCAGGCACCTGTAATCCCAGCTACTTGGAAGGCTGAGGCAGGAGAATCACTTGAACCCAGGAGCCGAGATCGTGCCACTGCACAGGTGACAGTGCGAGACTCCGTCTCAAAGGAAAAAAAAAAAAAATTATCCAGGGACAGGCACAGTGGCTCATGCCTGTAATTACAGCACTTTGGGAGGCTGAGGCGGGCAGATCACCTGAGGTCAGGAGTTCGAGACCAGCCTGGCCAACATGGTGAAACCCCGTCTCTACTAAAAATACAGAAAATTAGCTGGGCATGGTGGCAAGTGCCTGAAATTCCAGCTACTTGAGAGGCTAAGGCATGAGAATTACTTGAACCCAGAAGGCAGAGGTTGCAGTGAGCCAAGATTGCACCACTGCACTCAAGCCTGGACAACAGAGTGAGATGCTGTCTCAAAAAAAAAAAAAAAAATTAGCCAGGCATAGTGGCACATGCCTATAATACCAGCTACTTGGGAGGCTGAGTTGGGAGGATTGCTTGAGCCTGGGAGTTCTAGGCAGAAGAGAGCTATGATCATGCCACTGCACTCCAGCCTGGGCGACAGAGTGAGACAGACACTGACTCTTAAAAAAAAGAAGACAGTCAAATCTCCCTGTGCCCAAGTTAAGAAGCCCTGGGCTAGGTCACTCCTAAGAGCCCTTCCTGTTCACTTTCTCTTGAAGGCTCTGGCCTCCTGATTTTCAGTCCAGTGCTCTTTTCCTGGGGCCTGGGTTCCTGCCCCAGGCTTGGCTGGATGTGGGGAGTGCCCTGGGCAGCGCTGAGCTTTCATGCACCTCCCCCTGCCCAGGTAGTGGCTGTGGTGATGGACATATTCACTGACATGGAGCTTCTGTGTGACCTCATGGAGGCCTCGAGCCGGCGTGGTGTCCCTGTGTACCTGCTCCTGGCCCAGGAGCACCTGAGGCACTTCCTGGAGATGTGTTACAAGATGGACCTCAATGGGGGGCACTTGCCGGTCAGTGAGGACCAGGGCCAGTAACCAGGGGTGCGGATGGGGAGTCAGGGAGGGCGGGGGAGCCAGTGGGTGGCCACTCAGCACTGGGGGGACAGTGGGAGTTGGGGGTAGGTTCCCTTAGCTGTCTGGGGTTGGAGACCCCACGGGGCAGAGACATGTCTTGAGCCTCACTCTCTCAAGGTCACCCCCAACCTACTTACACCTAGAACATGCGTGTGCGGAGCATGTGTGGGGACACATATTGCAGCAAGGCTGGCCGCCGCTTCACGGGGCAGGCCCTGGAGAAGTTCGTCCTCATCGACTGTGAGCAGGTGGTGGCAGGCAGCTACAGGTGAGCAGGCGCGAGGAGGCGAGGGGGGCCTGGGACTGCACCACTGGCTGGCAGCTCTGAGCTTCCCTCCACTCGTCCATCCCTTCGGACACAGACTGAGCACCTGCCATGTGCCAGGCATCATGCCAGGCTCAGGGGAGGGTCTTGGAGGCAGGTCGGCCCTGGAGGAGCTCACTCTAGGGGAATGATGACTTTAATACCCTTGGCATAGAAAATGACTATTGCACATTGGAACTGGAGTGACTTCAGGGAACCTCCCACAAGTCCATTTTACAGATGGGGAAGTTAGGGCCCTGAGGGCAGCCATGTGCCCAGGCCCACTAAGCAGGGCTAGGGCAAGCACAGACTCTGGAGTCAGAGCTCTGCCCCTTGCTGTGAGCCCTTGTGGTGGTGGGGTTTGGGTCCAGCATGCTGGACCAGGTATGCACCTCTGGCTGTGACTCCTGCCAACACCCAGGGTCCTGCACTTTGCCTCCTGACCCCCCTGTCCCTCTGCCCCCAGCTTCACCTGGCTTTGCAACCAGGCCCACACTAGCATGGTGCTGCAGCTCAGGGGCCGCATCGTGGAAGACTTTGACCGGGAGTTCCGCTGCCTGTACGCCGAGTCCCGGCCTGTGGAAGGCTTCTGCAGCGGTGAGGACCCACTGTCTCCCCGGGCACTGCGTCCTCCCCCTGTGGCCCTAACCTTCAGGCCTGGCATCCCAAGCCCCACATCGTCCCCGCCCTCCAGCACCAGCCTCAGCAGCATCAAGCGGTCACCACTTACGGGTCTCTCCTCCTGCCTCGCTCTACCAGGAGGTGGTGATTGCAGTGACATGGGCATGGGGTCCTCGTCTCTGGGTCCCGCCCGCCATGAGGCCCATGGCCAGCCCTCCCTGCATCGCCAACTGTCAGACCCTAACCATGGCTCCCCTCCTGGGCTCTATAGGGCCAACCTGGGCAAGCTAGGATCATACCCGTGGTCCCAGTCCTCCCCTGTCCTCAACCATAATAGTGCCAGCCCCTTGACCTTGGCAGTGGGGTCCCCTCTGCTTCCTCGCTCCCGGCCCCTCCTCCAGTTCCATTGGGGTGTCCCAGCTATGTCCCGGTTCCCAGAGAATGGGCTCCCAGGAATCCAAGAGCCCAGCCCCCTGCGGGGTCGATGGGTACCTGGCACAGCCCTGGAGACAGTGGAGGAGAAGGAGAAGAAGGCATCTCCAAGTCAGAGCTGTGGCCAGCTGGATCTCCTTGTCCCCTTCCCCAGAGCCCGAGAAGTGAGAGACCCTGACTCTGGGGTTACCCCCAACTCAAGCCCCCTTCGGGCTGGCGAGCAGGCCCCAGAGGACAGGAGGTTGTCCCCAAGCCAGGCCAACAGCCAGCTGGATCTTCTGTCCCGAGCCCTGGGTACTGGTGGTGCCCCTGAGTCAGGTTCCCTCAGACCTGGTGATCGGGCCCTGGAGGACAGGAGGATGTCCCTAAACCATAGCCATGGCCAATCAGACCTCCTGGTGCAGTACCCCAAGGCCCAGGGCTCCAGAGTGCCCCTTGAAACCAACTCCTCAGTCAGACCTGCCAGACAGGGTCCAGATGAGCGGCGGCAGACCCTGGGACACAGCCAGCTGGACCTCATCACAAAGTTCGGCCCATTCCGGGGTGAGGGGCCTGGGCCTAATGGTCTTCCAATACCAAGCCCTGCTCGCACGACTGGAGTGGGGTCTGGGGATGAGAAACGGCTAACCCTGGGCCACAGCAAGCTGGACCTCATCACCAAGTATCATCAGTTGCAAGGTGCCAGGCAGGCACCCGAGCCTGGGGCTCCCAAGGGTGGCCATCTCAATGGTGGTAACAGTGACCTGGTCAGGGATGAGAAACGGCTGACCCTGGGTCACAGCAAACTGGACCTCATCACTAAGTACAACAAGTCCAAGTTCAAGCAGCTCCGAAGCCGCTTTGAGTCCTAGCCAAAGGACTGGCGTGGGGGTGCACTGGCAAGGGCAGGCCCCTCCTCTGTCCACCGAGACTCTGGACTTGCTCAGGTCCCAGACTGGGGAAGGGAGGTGTCTAGAAGCCCAGGTCAGACGCACTCTCTGGCCTCAAGATTCTTGTGTACACACACACACACACACACACACACACACACACACACACTGACCAGTATATTCTTGAATCTAGGTTGTGTTTCCAGCCCTGTGCTGGGCATACCATAGAGCTGACAGGTGGGTCGACTCAGACCTGGGGACAGAGATGAAATGCACAAGCTGCTGGAGAAGGGGTCAGAGCCATAACAAGTTAAAGGTTAACCAGTGACAAAGGGTGTTAGAAAACAACGGGCAGAGAGTCATGGAGAAGGTGGAGTAGTCAGAAAAGTTTCTTAGAGGAGATGGAGGTGGTCTTTGAGCCAGGCCTTGAAGGATGGGGAGGTTTTGGACAGAGGGAGGAGAGAGTTATAAAAATTTTTGGTAGAGGGAATCAGGTGAAGAGACACCCTAGAGAGGACTGAGTGGATCTGACGGGAACGAGGGAGGAGGAGCAGAGTATGTCGATACACACCTCCCCCCACCCACACACACACCATCATCATCATCATCATCATCATCATCATTGTCGTCGTCATCATCTTGCTGAGTGTCTCTTGAAGTACAGGCTGTGACAGGTTGTGGGCCATTTTCCTGAACTCACCACTTGCCCGGGACAGTAAACATGATACACATCAATAAAGGCAGACTTTATTATAACCCACAGTGCCTGGTGTATCCTGAACTTTTAGGAGTTATGGGAGGGGCACGTTAGGGGAATGGGAAGGGCACCATTCAGGCCAATTATGGGGAGCCCCCTGGAGGAGGGTGAATGCCTAAGGAGGAATCGGGGGAGTCCAGGGGCTCCAAGCTACCACTGTGACATTTTGAGAGAACCTGGGGCTTTTGCAGATTCTACAAAATATGGGCCAAGCTCATCCTGTCCAAGTGTGCAGCAGGGCCCTTGGCCCCCATCACTATCCCGGGGACAGAAGTTGGCTGTTGAGTGAGTGACAGAGCCCATGCGAGAGGCACATCGTGGAAGCCAACCAGCATCTACATCCTTGCCCACCCTGGACCCCTTTCCAGCCTTTTCCTGAGCCCCTTCTTCCTCAGTCCTCCCCTCTCTCCAGCACCTGCAGCTTGGCGGCCTTTCCCTCTTTGGCTGCGCCTCCTTCTCCAGCCTCGGTCTGGCCGCACTTCTCCCTCCTGGAACTCTCTCCATGTGTAGTCTCTTCTAGTCTTCGGCCCCTCATCTCTTTCCTCAGCTCTCCACTCCCCTGCTGGATTCCAGACACGGACTTCTGTCCCTCAAGGCATAGCTGGACTCATCACTTTCCCCAAACCTGCCCTTCCTCCGGCTTCATTTCGATCAATACCTACATCGTCAACCCTTCTTCTGCGAGACACTCCTGGCCCCTCCTCTCCCTCATGCCTCACATCCGACCAGCCGGAGGTCTAGGTCGATGACAGCTCCTAAAAAGCTTCTGAATGAATAATGAATGAATGAGCGCGAGCAGGCTGGGGGTGGGGCCAGGCGGGGTCGCGCCCAGACTTCTCGCGACCATAGAGTCCCCCGGAGGCCGAAGGTAGAGGGGCTGGATGCGTGGCGGGGCGTGCCAGGCTCTCCCGGAAGTCTCCCTGGGCGGAAGTGGAAACGGAAACCTTTTTAGGGAGTCCAAGGTGCAGTCGCCGCGTGCGGAGCTAGTGGATAGTTGGTGAGCTGGTGTGAGGGAGTCTGGGAGGGTCAGCTCCGGTCCTGGGTCGGGAGAGGTGGGGCCGGAGGATTCAGGGCCGGAGGGTCTGGTGGGGGCCCAGTGGGCGGGACCCGAGGGCGGAGGGGCCGGGAGGCCGAGAGGGGCGGGGTCGCGGCGGGGCCTGAGGGGCGGAGGCCGGGATACTTGGGAAACGATCTGCTGGCCTTGAACTCCCGGCTCCGCCGCCCCTAGGCCTCATGGCGGTCCGAGCGTCTTTCGAGAACAACTGTGAGATCGGCTGCTTTGCCAAGCTCACCAACACCTACTGTCTGGTGGCGATTGGAGGTTCAGAGAACTTTTACAGGTGCGGCGGGAGCCCCAGGGCTCGCGGTGGCGGGGAAGGGTGCGCAGGAGTCAAGAGCTCCGGCAGGGTGAGGGTGCCGGCCCCTCTGTCCCGCGACCACCGAGTCCATGTCCCTACAGTGTGTTCGAGGGCGAGCTCTCCGATACCATCCCCGTGGTGCACGCGTCTATCGCCGGCTGCCGCATCATCGGGCGCATGTGTGTGGGTAAGGCAGGTGGAGGACGCCAAGGGAGGGAGTGGTCTCCAAGCACCATTAATTACACCCCCGGAGGGAACTCGGCGTGACCTAGGGATTCCCAGGGTATCCTCTATTATCTCTGGGCACTGTAGAATCTCTCAGGCCAAGTGTCAGGAGATGGGGGGCAACCTTCTAGCAAAGGCTGCTGGATAATAGTAATAACAACGTAAAGTGCTTTCACTCCTGTTCTCATTCCTTCTTCACAAAGACACTGAAAGGTAGGAATTACTGGCCTAGCTCGACTGATGAGGAAGCTGAGACTTGTCCTAAGTGACTCACTAAATTCCACACCTAGTTCTTAGTGTGGAGGAGGATTTTTATCTCTTTTTTTTTTTTTTTTTTTTTTTTTTGAGACAAGATTTTTGCTCTTTCACCCAGGCTGGAGTGCAGTGGCAAGATCTAGGCTCAAGTGATCCTCCCAACTCAGCCTACCAAGTAGCTAGGGCCACAGGCACGTGCTGCCACACCTGGCTAATTTTTTTAGATTTTTAGTAGAGACGCGGCCTCCCTGTGTTGCCCAGCCTGGCCTTGACCTCCTGGGCTCAAGTGATCTTCTTACCTTGGTCTCTTAAAGTGTAGGGATTACAGGCGAGAGCCACTGTACCCAGCCGAGGATTTGTATCTCATCTCTCCCTGTCACTGACTGTGAGCAAGGTGCTTTCTCTTTGTAAGCATTCATTTCTGTCTCTCTAAAGATTAGCTAAGATTTGCGGCATCCTGCTCAGTTTTGTTGAAATCTTAAATTCCCTTTACCACATCTCTACCCTACCTTCCTACCTGACAGCACTGTTAATTCTGGTCGTTGGTCCTCTCTTTTTATTATTATTTTTTTGAGACGGGGTTTTCACTCTTGTTGCCCGGGCTGGAGTGCAATGGCACGATCTTGGCTCACTGCAACACTCCGTTCAAGTGATTCTCCTGCCTCAGCCTCCTAAGTAACTGGGATTACAGGCGCACCGCACCACACCTGGCTAATTTTTTTGTGTTTTTAGTAGAGATAGAGTTTCACCATGTTGGCCAGGCTGATCTTGAACTCCTGACCTCAGGTGATCCTCCCACCTCGGCCTCCCAAAGTGCTGGGATTACAGGCATGCGCCACCGCGCCCAGCTGGTCCTTTCTTTAAGCTGGATCTGTCTTCCATTACTGCTGCCTGTTGTTTGTTAATTCTGCTCATTGAGGTCACTTTTAGAAGTCTGTTTATTTTTTTTTTTTACTTTTACTTTAATTTTTAAAAATCTTAAGGCCGTTTGGGAGGCCGAGGCAGGTGGATCACCTGAGGTCAGCAGTTTGAGACCAACCTGACCAACATGGAGAAACCCCATCTCTACTAAAAATACAAAAAATAGCTGGGTGTGGTGGTGCATACCTGTAATCCTAGCTACTTGGGAAACTGAGGCGGGAGAATTGCTTGAACTCGGGAGGTGCAGGTTGTGGTGAGCCGAGATTGTGCCATTGCATTTCAGCCTGGGCAATATGAGCGAAACTCTGTCTCAAAAAAAAAAAAAAAAAAAAAATTTAAGCCTAGTGACCTCAAAGTATTTTCCTATTCAGTTAAAGTACTCTGATCTCTAACCATGCCCTTAGGACTTGAAGCAAGTTCTGACAACAAGGGAGATTTTAGCTTAGTCCTTGTGTATTTTATGATGGGAGTGACCTGAAATTCAGAAATTCATTGGTGTGTATTTGTAGATTGTTCATTCTTGTTGCTGTGTGGTGTGTTTTGTGTAAGTATATCACAGCGTATTCATTCCATTGACAGTGCATTTGGGCAGTTTTCACTTTGGTCTATTAGGAATAGTGCTAATGGCCGGGCGCGGTGGCTCACGCCTGTAATCCCAACACTTTGGGAGGCCAAGGCCAGCGGATCATGAGGTCAGGAGATTGAGACCATCCTGGCTAACACAGTGAAACCCTGTCTCTACTAAAAATACAAAAAAATTAGCCGGGTGTGGTGGCGGGTGCCTGTAGTCCTAGCTACTCAGGAGGCTGAGGCAGGAGAATGACGTGAACCTGGGAGGCAGAACTTGCAGTGAGCCAAGATCGCGCCACTGCACTCCAGCCTGGGTGCAGAGCGAGATTCCATCTCAAAAAAAAAAAAAAAAAAAAAGTGCTGCTATGTTTTTTTAGTGAACGCATCTACATATTTCTACTGGGTATATTATACCTAAGAGTAGCATGGCAGAGTCACAGGTTATGTGACTAGTAGTAGTTGCAGGTGATGCCAGATAATTATCTGAAGTGGTTGACCAACTTACACTCCTGTCTCAGTATGAGAGTTCAGTTGCTCCATATATCTTTGCCAACACTTGGAATTGATGACTTGTAAAAATTTTAGTCATTCTGGTTGGGGGCGGTGGCTCACATCTGTAATCCTAGCACTTTGGGAGGTCGAGGTGGGCGGATCACCTGAGGGTAGGAGTTTGAGACCAGCCGTAGTGAAACCTCGTCTCTACAAAAACACAAAAAATTAGCCAGGTGTGGTGGCATGCACTTGTAATTCCAACTATTCAGGAGGCTGAAGCAAGAGAATCACCTGAACCCAGGATGCGGAAGTTGCCGTGAGCCGAGATCGCACCACTGTATCCAGCCTGGGTGACAGAGTGAGACTGTCTCAAAAAAATAATAATAATCTAGCCATTCTGCTATGTGTGTAGCATTAGCTCAGTTTTTAAGTAGCAAAATATACAAATAATGCCAGGAGCTCTTCCTGTTAGTTCAACTCCCCTCCAGTTGATGATGGTGAAGTAGGCGGGATTTATTGAGATTCCTGGGTGGTCTCTGGCCTGCCCTGGGTGTTGTCCAGATCAGTGGGTTGGAGGGCTGGGCTCTGGGCCTAAAGCTTTCCTGGGAAAGCTGATTGGGCTGGGCTGGGTGGTATCCTCAGCCGCTAGGGCTCAGCAGGCATCTTGTGTATTCATGGTTCACCTTTGTCTCACCCTCTAATTTGGGTTTCTCCAGGGAACAGGCACGGTCTCCTGGTGCCCAACAATACCACTGACCAGGAGCTGCAACATATTCGCAACAGCCTCCCAGACACAGTGCAAATTCGGCGGGTGGAGGAGCGGCTCTCAGCCTTGGGCAATGTCACCACCTGCAATGACTACGTGGCCTTGGTCCACCCAGACTTGGACAGGGTGAGGCAGCCCAACTTGCCCCAAGAGTCACAGGGCCATCCCTGTCAGTGGTTAGCCACTGTTCTTTCCTAACAGGCAAGAATTAGGGGTCTCTCCTGTGGTTTTTCTGTATGGGCCCTTGAGTTTCAGGTATTCATTGGAATAGTGATAACAGAGGCCTTACCAAGTGTCAGAAAGAAGCTGGGGAGGGTATGAATCCTTCAGGATTGAACCATTCAGTCCTGCAGCCTGGGCCAGGATAGGTGACCGACTGTTGAACTTTTGAGTGTGGGTGAGAGGGGAAAACAGTGACATCGAGACCAGCCTCCAGCTGTTCAGGGCATGCATGAATTTTAGGGGCTTCACAGCTGGCTTTGACTCTGCTCTAAGCTGTACTTCCTCCTTTCTCTGGGTGAGGCTTTCATATGAGGTACATAGGAGAAATAAGGGGCTCAGGGAGCCAAGGCCCGGGTGCTGGGGCTTTAAGTGGGCCCTAAACACAATACCTTTGACTGATAGGAGACAGAAGAAATTCTGGCAGATGTGCTCAAGGTGGAAGTCTTCAGACAGACAGTGGCCGACCAGGTGCTAGTAGGAAGTTACTGTGTCTTCAGCAATCAGGGAGGGCTGGTGCATCCCAAGACTTCAATCGAAGACCAGGATGAGCTGTCCTCTCTTCTTCAGGTCCCCCTTGTGGTAAGCATTCCTGTCCTCTGAACCCCGCCTCCTGCTGAGGCAGATCCTTTCGCCCAGTGTTTGGGAGTCTGGGTCATTACCTGCTGCAGTTTGAGACTGGGGCTGCAGGTCAGGGAGGAGCAGGGTTTGGGGAGAGTCCTCATTGAGGAGGGAGAGACTTTGGTGCCGTGACTCACATTGAGCCCATCCCTTGGCAGGCGGGGACTGTGAACCGAGGCAGTGAGGTGATTGCTGCTGGGATGGTGGTGAATGACTGGTGTGCCTTCTGTGGCCTGGACACAACCAGCACAGAGCTGTCAGTGGTGGAGAGTGTCTTCAAGCTGAATGAAGCCCAGCCTAGCACCATTGCCACCAGCATGCGGGATTCCCTCATTGATAGGTACCTGGGGTCTCTCCTTCCTTCTGCTCAGTGTTGGGGGTTAACTTGCATTTTGAGAGTATGGGGAAAAGATGTCATCTAGAATGTGAGCCTACCAGTTTGTTCTGATAGCTTCTCGAGTGTGAGAGCATATCTGCACACTGCTGAGTAGATAGAGCCATCACATTTTTTTTTTTCAATTCACCATGATATTCAAAACATATTTATTGAGCAACTGCTAATCCTCGTCTTTGTGGCTTTTCAGGGCTAGGATACTAGACCAGTAGCTGCTTGAGCAGCTTTTCAGAGCTGGTCTGGGGGTGAGGGCTGAGGCAGGTACCTTGAGAGTGAGGTGGGTTCTGTGAAACAGCTACTGACC
The DNA here is from genome assembly GCF_043159975.1 of Macaca nemestrina. NCBI lineage: Eukaryota > Metazoa > Chordata > Mammalia > Primates > Cercopithecidae > Macaca > Macaca nemestrina. Next base: position 29,597,728 of record NC_092139.1, read on the forward strand.
GTGAGCTTTCCTTTCTCTTCAGCCTCACCTGAGTCACCTTCCAAGTTGTTCCATGGGCTCCTGGCTCTGGACTATGGCACCTTCTTTGCACTCCGCCCAATCTGCACCGGATGCTGGCAGGGAGGTGGCAGAGAGCTCACTGGGACTGAGTGGCTGGGCACCCAACCCTTTTCCACCTGTGCTTATCTCCTGGATCTATCATTACTGCAGAAACCTGCTCTGTTGTGCTGGCTGGCAGGCCCTGTGGCTGCTGGCTGAGGGTTCTGCTGTCCTGTGCCACCCCATTAAAGTGCAGTTCCCTCCGGGCCATTCTGAATGTGATGTTTGGGGCCCTCAGCCTGTGTACTATCCCCGCACTCTCCAGTTGTTCCAGCATTCTGGGAAGATAGGGTGGGATGGACACAACGCACACCCAATCTAGTTCACTACCTCCACACACACCATTCCCTTCTCCACCATCATCAGAATGGGAGGCTTCATCCTGGGGCAAGAAACTCTGTCCACTACAGTTCTCCTTTTTTCTTTTTGAGGCATTCTCTGCCTGTCATTCAGGCAGGAGTGTTGTGATGCAATGATGGCTCAAGCGATCCTCCCGCCTTGTTTTTTGTTTTTGGTTTTTTGTTTGTTTTGTTTTGTTTTTGTTTTTTTGTAGAAACGAAGTCTCACTATGTTGCCCAGGCTGGTCTGATACTCCTGAGCTCAAAGTGACCCACCGCCTCGGCCTCCCAAAGTGTTGGGATTACAGGCATGAGCCACCGTGCCCGATCTAGTTCTCACAATTTTCACCCGACTTCTGCCCCATCTTCTCTGGCCTTGAAAGTCTGTTCCGATTTTCCCCTGAGCCAGGTGAGGGCCCCGTAAGAGCTCTGGGGCATCTGGCTTCAGGGCAGTCTTTGACTAAAGTGGATGGAGGTTGCAGGTCCTTGCCTGGGTGGGCCTGGGGCGGGGCAGCGGGTTCCCAGCGTCCTCCCGGCCTGGGCGCCTTGGAGGCTTCCGGGGCGCAGTCCGTCCGCTTGCGCGGGGCGGGGCCTAGAGGCGCTAGGGCGGGATTGGCCGGGGACGTTCGCGGAGTCCCGCCCCGGAGCCCGGGGTCGAGTCCCTCTTTTGCGCTCAAACGCACTGAGGGCGAGGTCGGCGCGCGGTGGCGTCACGGCGCCAGCTCCTCCCGACGCTGAGGTGGGTTCCGGAAGACCAGCGGGTGTGGCTGTGCGAGGTGAGGGCAGGGCTGGGGCGAGGCCCTAGCGGGGGGTGCCGACGACCCAGACCTAAAGGGCTTTTCTTGCAGACCATGGGGGCTCAGCTAAGCGGCGGCCGCGGCGCCCCGGAGCCTGCGCAGCCCCAGCCCCAGCCCCAGCCTGCGGCGCCGGAGGGCCCGGAACAGCCCCGGCCTCAGCCCCATCCCGAGCCCGAGCCCAGCCCGTGGGGGCCGCTGGACGACGTGCGCTTCCTCATCGCCTGCACTTCCTGGTACTGACGGCGTCTTCTGGAGGATGCCGCCCGTCTGTCTGCCGTCCCCTGTGGTTCTTGCTTGCCTTGTCTCCTCTCCCCACGTCCCTGCGTCTCTTACACCCCCTTCCACCCGAGGCTCCCCAGAGATAGCAGAGAATTCGAAGAGGTCGCCAGGGACTGGAAAGAAGTCCCGGCCGGGCCGCCTTCGCGGCCTACAGCCCAGCCTGCACCCAGACCCAGCTCAGACCTTCGTGTTCACCCCATCCCTTTCTCCGGCTGGCTGGGTCGGGGGCATCCCTCTCTGTCGCTGGCTTCCAGAGGCAGGGCAGGCCTCCTGATAAGCCCGTAAAGCTGCTCACCTCCTGACTTCGTCTGCCTTTTATTAATATCTTAATTGCTGATAGCCGTGCTCTTGACTATGTGTCTCCGGTCATGGCACCAGGGGCCTTGACTTTGGAGAAGCCCTTGCCACAGTGACCCTCCCCATACTCCTGAGGGGGGCTGCTCCCCATCCTGGATCCTCAGGACGCATCTGGCAGACCAGATGCGTGAGGCAGCTCCCAGACACCCCAGAGGACCCCGGTTCTCCTCCCGGAGCTTAAGATTACTTTTGGAACCTGATCTTTGTTCCCTCATCCCAGGGAAATGACACACTCTGTATTTCTGTTTTATTTATAAATGATTTAAAAAACATTATACAAAGGCTGATCAGTTTAAAATGTGACTGACACTGAAATGCTGTGATGTCCCCCAGGCTGAGGGGAAGCTAGGCTCTGGGGCCCCCAGTGCTTTGCCCCTCCGTCTGCCCTGTCCTGGGGTGATGGACAAACAGATGACCACAGGCAGGAGAATCTGAGATTGGAAGCCTCTAGGCTGAGGCCTCTGGGCCTGGCCCCATATCCCTCACCTCTGCAGCCTGGGCTGCCTGCCTCCATCTCCTGCTCATTCTCAGCTGGCCTGCCAGGAGCCAACAGGGAGCCTGGCGGGAGGCGGGGGTGCCTAGAGCTTTCAAGAAGTGAGAGCACCAACCTGAGGAGTGGACAGGGACCAGGAAGTGGGGGAAGGGAGGCCAGGAAGAGGTGGATACAGGAGACACTTCTCATCTCATCTCAGACCCTAGAGGGGTCCACAGATGGGGACATAAGACACAGCCAGCCCACTGGATGGCCCGGGGAAGTAACAACCTCTTTGTGCTTCATCTGAGCACATGGTGAGAGTTACCTTCGGCCTCCCAGGGCCTACACGAATTTCATGTGAGTGGACAGGTGTGAGCTAATAAAGTGCTTTGCAAAGTAGAAAACACTGTACAAACCTATGAATCACTAATATATCTGCAGTTGTTCCCTGCCTGTCCCAGGGAGCCTGCCCTTGGCCAAAATGAGAAAAAACAAGGATGATGACAGGGGACACAGCGGACCCACATGGGCGCCCCTGGGACAAGAGATTTTGCTTGAGATAGCTCCCAGGGCAGCAGGAGTCCCTGTCTGTGCTACAGGGTAAGCCAACCCCAATCTCAGAGACCACAGGGTCGGGGGCAAGGCCCATGCAGGCTCAGTGAGCAGGGGTGGCATCCAAGACCCGGCTAGCACGCTGGAGACTGCCTGACACCTCTTTTTGGCTTTGGCAGAGAGCCAGTGGGCATCACTGAACCCATTGGCCTTGTCTAGGACTCCTCAGTGACAAGCAGGGCTGCCTCTGCTATACTGGAGCAAGGCAGGCCAAGCCCTAGGAACTCCTGCCAGAGACAGTAAAGGGCGGGCCAGTGAAGGTCAAAAAGGGAGCCCCCTTGGCTTGGGGCTGCTACTGGTAGGGTTGCCCTTCTAAGAGCAGTGTGGGAAGATGGGCCCAGTGAGCAAGGTCAGCAAGGGCCAAGCTCTGGGAAAACACTGCTTCCAGCCGAGAGATTGAGTCGGCCTTGGGGTAGCTGGGAGTGGAGGCACTGAGCACTTCAGATACCCCGTCCCTTTCCGAAGGACTCCCAGGCTCTGCCATGTTGGCCCTGCAGCCATCTCTGTCTCACCTAACTAGTCAGGCTGAGCCCCAGGCCGCAAGTGACAGGCTGGAGCAAAGCTGGGGACAGGGACAATAGAGGGGAGTGGAGGACGGTCACAAACTCGGATCTGCCTCCAGAAATGGGGTCAGCTTCTGCCCCAGCTCTGTAGCCATAGGAGCAGGGCTCAGCTACTGGGGTGTCTGGGCGCTAGAGTGGCCTTAGCAGCACCTTGGTCCTTGTCGCCTGGGGGAGGGCTGCTCTGCTGGCCTCATCACCAAGACAGTCACCTCTAGTTCACCTAAAGCCTCAAGCAGCCTTTGCAAAATGGGACTTTAAACAGTAGTGACAGGACATTTAAATACTCACGATGTGACAGGTGGGTCCTTGTCAGACCCAGCCGGGCCACAGCCCTGCCTGCAGCATGTGACCCTAAATCCTGGGTCTCTGAAGAGACCCTGACAAGTGGAGCAGGTTTCCTGAGGGATCTGCTGTCTGCCAGCAGGGAAACCCAGGCTTGTTGCCCACTGTGTCAGAAGCAGGGGTCCTGTAGCCTTGGAGGACAGTGGGGTGGGGGTAGGGGGACATCTGACCAGCAGGTGTTGGCAAAAGGGGACCAGGACTGGTGGCATCTCCCGGATGGGGGATGAGAGCTAGTGCTGGCTTCCCACAGAGGGTGCTGGGTTCCAGCCAGGAGTGGAGCTGTGGTACCTCATGGACACCACAGGATGCTGTGACCACAGGGGCTCCTCCTGGCATGGTCCCTGCCTCCGGATGGAGCCTGGCCTATTCCCTTAAGTAGGGAGTAGTTTGCCCAGGACAGAAGGCTGGCAGCTGGGTGCCAGACACCCACCCTGGGGCACAGCCCCCATAATTCCCTGCCCCACGCTCAGCCTAGGCCAAATGCACCCACCACTTCAGCTGTACGACCCCAGCCTAGGGCCCTGCTGGCCCTGGTGAGCAGTGGCCAGAGCTGCCCCTCAGACCCTGGTGAGGAAGGGCCTGGCTGGCCAGACCGAGTGGACAGAGAGGGCTCTGGGCTGCTCACACCCACTCCTGGACTGGCCGCTTATAGTAGGTGACAGGCTGAGGGCCTGTCTTGTTCTTGAACTGGAAGATGGTGTAGACCAGCACCAGGATGCAGAGGGACAGGATACAGGGGATGACCACGGCCACAGCGTTCACAGAGCCCGGCACATCGTTGATGGTCACCATGATGTCCACGTCGTCCTGGGGCAGCCGCCGTTCCTTCCGCCGCTCCACCTCTTTCTGGTTGCAGCCCATCCAGTCACGCAGGATGTTGCGCGGGTAGCCTGGCTCCACGCTCAGTTTCTGGTTGTCAAACTTCCAGTAGTCCCGGCCCTTGTAGAAGTAGGTGTAATCTGCAGAAATACAGCCCAGCATCACCACTCCCAGACACTTCCGGCACCTGCTTTGGGGCAGTGTGAGAGGAAGGGCACAGGCGCTGTGGCGTGGGAGGCAAGGTGGGGACACCTGGTGGTTTGGGGTGTAGTGCTTGGCTGAGTCATGGAGTAAGAAGCTGCAGAGGGGAGCGCCTGGGACCTGGAGTGGTCTGCCTGTCATTCTACGGGTGCTAGGAAACCAGAGGGGCTTCAGGGAGAATTGGGACATGGTTCACTTTGTGCCGCCCAGACAGGACCCCTTGCACGCTGCCTGGGTCACAGCTCTGTTACACTGTGCCCACAGGTCCCCCTTGCCCCACATGTGGGTTCCATTAAGCCTCAGCCTGGCTCCTGCTTGAGCCAAGGGAGGCAAGGAGTAAGATTTCGCCTTGTGTTGACAGCAAGATACTACCTCTCTGCAATTATGGGTTTTTTTTTGCTTGGCACACATCACTCCACAACACAGATGCAGGGTCTTTGGGAGCCTTCTTGGGGAGAGGCTGGGCAGTCTTGCCAATCACTCCCTGGGCAACCACCCCAGGGCTCCAGCAACAGCCTAAGCAGCTCAGCCAGCGGGCAAAGCAGCTTGCTCAGGCCGTCTTCATTGGCTGGCTCCCCACCATGGCTAGGGCTTTCATTGGTCTAGGTCCTTGATGTCACCTGTCTCTGAGGCTCCCCAAAAAGGGAGATCTTGTGTGTAAAGCATCAGGTATACAAGACAGCCAACAAATAGCAGCTGTGGCCAATGGCTTTCTTTTTTTTTTTTTTTTTTGAGACGGAGTCTTGCTCTGTCGCCCGGGCTGGAGTTGCAGTGGCACAATCTCGGCTCACTGCAAGCTCTGCCTTCCAGATTCACACCATTCTCCTGCCTCAGCCTCCCGAGTAGCTGGGACTACAGGCGCCCGCCACCACGCCTGGCTAATTTTTTGTATTTTTAGTAAAGACAGGGTTTCGCCATGTTAGTCAGGATGGTCTCGATCTCCTGACCTCGTGATCCACCCGCCTTGGCCTCCCAAAGTGCTGGGATTACAGGCGTGAGCCACTGCGCCCGGCCTGGCCATTGTCTTTCTTATCAGTGAAGCCTTGTGGGAGAGCCCTTCTCAGCCATCTCTAACATGGCCCCCTCTGGTTCATTGCTCTCTCCCAGATTTATTTCCTTTTTTTCTTTTCTTTTCTTTTTTTTTTTTTTTTAAGACAAGGTCTCATTCCATCACCTAGGCTGGAGTACAAGTGGCGCAGTCATAACTCACTGCAGCCTCAAACTCCTGGTCTTAAGCAATCCTCTGGCCTCAGCCTCCCAAGTAGCTGGGACTACAGGCACATGTCACCATGCCCAGCTAATTTTTGTATTTTTTTTTGTAGAGATGGAGTCTCACTATGTTACCCAGGCTGGTCTCGACCTCCTGGCCTCAAGTGATCCTCCCACCTCGACCTCCCAAAGTACTGGGTGTCTTTCCCTTATAGCATCTGTTGCCATCTTGCTTTATGCTCCTAGACTCGGACCTATGCAAGTCCTGTTCACTGCTACGTCCCCAGCTCCCACCACACAAGCTGTCTATTATTATGGAGTGAATGAATGAATCTTTTCAATCCACATAAACTGAAACCCACGAGATGATGATAATGATGATGATGATGACGATAGCAGCTAAAACATATAGCATGGATTGTGTGCTAGGCATTATTTCTAAGTATGCTACACAATTTATCTTCTTTAATCCTCACAAAACCATTATATAAAGGTAGGTACCATTATTATCATCATTTTATAAATGAGAAAACAGAAAACTTCTTAGAGATTTGCTCAGATTCATAGTGAGTGGTACTATGGTGGTTACGAACCCAGCCAGTCCAGCTCTAGAGTCTGTGTTTTGGACCACATCAGTGGAGATCTACTTAACAAACACTCCTGGAGGCCCACTCTGCATCTGGCCAGGCTGGCCGCTCCTCCTGAGAAGCTCCTGTGCTGGTGGGGAGACAGGTTGAATGTCTGACGGCAGTCGTGGGGGCTGGTGGCCAGCATGGCTTCTAGGAGGAATTCAGGAAACATAAAAAGTTTCTCTCTTGATGCAGTGGCTCATACTTGTAATCCCAGGGCTTTGAGAGGCCGAGGTGGGAGGATTGCTTGAGGCCAGGAGTTTGAGACCAGCCTGGCCAACAATAGTGAAATCCTGTCTCTACAAAAAAAATGTAAAGTAGTCAGGCATAGTGGCATGTGCCTATAATCCCAACTACTCAGGAGGCTGATGAGGCAGGAGGATCATTTGAGACCAAGAGGTTGAGGCTGCAGTGAGCTATGATTGTGCCGCTGCATTCCAGCCTAGGCGACAGAGACCTTATCTCTTAGAATTTAAAAAAAAAAAACAAAAAAAAAAACATGTTTTTTAAAGGTTTTCTTTCCATCTTCTTGCCCTCAAGCCCTGTGAAAAAGTGGCTTTGAAACATGCATGCCCATCATTGCTTTTCAGATTTGGTAACTCGAGGCGTCCCTGGAGTACACCTGCGGATAAGTGTTTGAGAAATGCTGTCTGTAGGAATGAAGTCAGTCTATGACGACGTCTCTCTGCTGTGAATCACTCCTGCAGATGAAAAAGTGTGACTCGGCAGCTGGTAAGCGAATTAATGGACCGTGTGAACATGGGTAGATACGAGTCAACTGTCTGCCACCAGGTGTTGTCTCAAACCTGGATGCCCATAGGCACTGAGTATGCCCGTGGGCACTGGTGAGGACCACATAAAACCAGCTCCCCACGCCCACCCCAGCCCGGCCCTTACGTACATCCTTCCTTGCTGATGAAGGCCCCTTGGGGAGCCTGTGGGATGCCCTTCCACACGGTGATAGGCTTAGGGTAGCCAGGGTCCGTGGCCCGCCGCTCCTCGCTGTAGCGCCAGTACCGCTCGCCTTTGAAAAAGTAGGTCTTGCCCACAGGTTCCCAGCGCAGAGCTGTGTCAATGCCTTCACGGGGCAGACAGCTGCCCAACTCCCCCAGGCTGTGGGGGTACCCAGGCTCCACCGTCACCTCCTTAAACACCCAATACTTGTCACCTGTGGCCAAGAGGAGCCCAGGATCAGCTTCCCCAGTCACTCAGTGCCGCCTGCCCATCTTCAGGATGTCAGGTGAAAACAGCCTGATGCCCTCAGCCCCTTGGCCCAGTTAGAGTTGGGAAGGGCAGGAAGCCTGAGGCCAGTCCCAGATCCTGGACAACTTGCCCCTGCTGCCTGGGCTCCAAGTCCCACCCTCTTTTCATCATGTGAGTTGCTCCTCTCTGCTCTCTGGTCATCTCAGCCACTTACATGGCTTTGCATGCACTACCACTCTCCAAACCTGCCACCAGCGACACCTGACTCTGAGGCTGTCCCACTGGACCTGAGCAGCAGACCCAGAAACCCTGACCTCCCGTGGCCTATGGGCAGCTCCACATCGGCTGGCTTCCCAGAGCTCCTCATCTGCACCACAGAAGGGCTCCCTCCTCATCACCTTCTGCCTCCCAGGTCCCCAGCAGGAAGTCCTAGCCTCACTGTTGACCCTCTCTTTCCTGCTACTCTCAGTATTCAGCCACTTTTTTTTGAGATGGAGTTCGGCTCTTGTTGCCTAGGCTGGAGTGCAATGGTGCGATCTCAGCTCACCACAACCTCCGCCTCCTGGGTTCAAGCGATTCTCCTGCCTCAGCCACCTGAGTAGCTGGGATTACAGGCATGCGCCACCACGCGTGGCTAATTTTTGTAATTTTAGTAGAGCTGGGGTTTCACCATGTTGGTCAGGCTGGTCTTGAACTCCTGACCTCAGGTGATCTGCCCGCCTTAGCCTCCAAAAATGCTGGGATTACAGGTGTGAGCCACTGCGCCTGGCCGAGTATTCAGTCACTTCTGAGGTCCTGTGACTCTCCTGGCAGCTGTCCCCTGCCCTCCAGCTGCACCGCTCCTCCCTGGATTGGGCCTCATGAGTGGCACTCTCCAGAACCACCTCAGAAATGGCTGCCCTGCCCCTGCCATGTCTGTCACCTCCTGCCCTCTGGCTCTCTGCTGCTCAGAAACATTCCATGAATTTCCAGCCTTGGCCTAATGGATCAAGACCACATTCTGGCCTGGCAACCAGGGCTCTTCAGGATTTGCCCCCAGGTGACCTTTCTGGGCCATTTCTCACAGCTTTCCAAGGTGGGGCCTCCGTGGCCATCAGATGGGTCTTCTAAGCCCTGTGAACGTCCGTACACATCTCAACCCTGCTCCTTTATTCAGCCATTGTCCCTCTGGAATGCTTTCCTTCTTCTCACTATCTGTATCTCACCCATCTGAGGTCTGGCCTGAGTCAAGATAATTGTCATGAAACAACCTAGCACAGTGCTGGGCACAGGGTGAGCACCTTAGCTCCCTCCCACGCCCTCCCCAGCTTGAGTGACCTCTTCCCTCTGGGTTCTTACAGAACTGACCCGATGGCCTCCCATGAGGTACTGGGTGGTCTTCAATTGCTTGTCCCACACTCTATGTCATGTGGACAAAGCTGGTCGCCCCACCAACCTTGGCACATACAGATTATCAGTCTCACTTTCTGACTTAAATTGTCAGAGGTCAGTGTCTCTGTTAGGCTAGAGGGGCCCTCTGAGGACATGTGCCTCCCACCCCTCCTCTTCCAGTTTAGATGGGAAAAAGGAGGTCCCATGACCTTGGGCAGGGAAATGTCCTGCAGCACAGGCTACATTACCTTTGAAGAAGACAAATCTCCCATCGGCCCTTTCGTAGGCTGCGTCGATGCGGGCAGGCAGGCCCTTCCAGAACTGCTCGATCTGCATGGGGTAGCCCTCCTGCACTCGGTTATTTCGCAGGCGCCAGAACCAGCGATCCTGGGAGGAAGCGGGAGAGGGGGAGAAAGGTGTGTCAGGCCCTGCCTCCGAACCCAGTGATTTCAGCTGTGGGGCTTAGGTCCCAACAGCCCAACACCTTCCCTGGGGCTCAGCTTGGCAACCCTCCACCGAGCCTGTCCATTAGCTGCTTCTGACTTTTAAAGCCCTGGGAGGAAGACAGGATGCTCCTGTAACTCTCTTCATTTCAGCCTCCTGCTGACTCTTGCTGCTGGGTGGACCATGAGACAGACAGCAGACAGGCCTGGTGTGGAAAAGGTGTGAGGGAGCCAGAAAGGATGTCAGGGCCTGCAGTGGCCACATGGGGGCAGTGGAGCGTCGCTGACATCAGCCAGACTGGTCCTCAGGACAGTGAGAGGCTGGGGTGGTCACTGAGCCTGGGCCGAGTGCCCTGTACGTGGCTAGCTCCATCCAGTAGGGCCAGGATCATGGAAGCCATGGGAGTCATGGGAATTCCCTCGAGACCTGGGCATGCATTCACATTTCTCCATTTATAGCTGCATGACCTAGGGCCTCACCTGCAAGTGCAGGTAATAATGGAGAATCAGATGAGAGATCCTAGGCAAAGTGCCCAGAACAGTACAGGGTACACAGTCCATGTTGAGTAAATGGCAGCTAAATAGTCGGAGTCCAGTAAAAACGCCTCTTGTAACTGGTGCCTTGTCCCCACTGCAGCCTTGGGCTGGTATGGAAGCAGCCTAGGCAAGGCCTGTAGCTGCCAGACCTCAGTTTTCTTATGTGTAAATGGGGGTGATAAAACCCGGACCTGCCTATGAACAGTTCAGTCGGATCAAAGTAGAATGACTGCAGAAGAAGAAGCATGACTTGTAAAAGATGGTACAAAAGCTAGTATTTTAAAAGGTGTTTTACAAAGCACTTTCACATCCAGGTTTTTGACCTTATTTTGACTTTCATGTCTCTGTTAAGTTGATCTGAGATATACGGAGTCTTAAGAAAGGCCAGGTGACTTGCCTAGAGCCACTCAGTGAGAAGCCAGATTGGGGCTGACCCACACTGCCCAATTCCTGCGCAGCGCTCAGTGCGTGCTGGGATAACTCCACGAGGGGAGCGAGGCAGCCTCTTTCACCACCCCGTGTGATGGAGCCGCCCTGCCCAGATCCCCTTCAGAGAAGGGCTTGTTGCCCCAGTGGCCAGGAGTGTGGCCAGCAGGCAGGTTTCAACTGTCAGCCCCTTTGGGGATGTTCTCTGCTCCAGAGAGCCCTTCTCAATCGCTGGATGCCCTTCCTCCTCCAGTGATTCAATGAGGTAGGGGTTATAATGTTCCAGATATTTTGGGCCCAACGTAGGCTGACTGACAGGCCACCGTAGCTCCAGAGTTCCCTGCGGGGGTGGCTGAGGCTGCCATGGGCCTCTGTTGCCACTTAACCTCTCCCTCTTCCCTGTCCTGCTTCCTTCTCCTCCTTCTCACAAATGGTGATTCTGAAAGTACTCCCTAATTGAAATCCTGCATTCCAGACCCCATTTCAGAGTTCGTTCCCCGAGAGCCCAACCTGCAACACGTCAAGCAGGCTGCCACCCTGTCAGTCCATGGCTGATGGAGGACAGATGACAAGATATACCTTGGCCAGTAGCAGCTTCTCAAGCCTTGGTAGGGTCTGGAGTCAGACTCAGCCACCACTGACCTAGCCCCCACTCCAAGTTGGCCATCTTCAGAGCCGGACGCTCACTGGATCTTCACACACCCTTTGTTAGAGGAATGACTCCCCCAGGTTTCGGATGGAGAAACTGAGGTCCCAAGAAGGGAGGTGACTCGCTTAGTCAAGGTCACAGACCAGAAGCCAGCTTCCAGCACTTTCTCCCAGCATTAATCCTGGGGAGGTGAGGGATCACCCATCTTTCCCCCTCCCTCTTGGAAACAAGTTGATTCACCTTGTGATTCACTCCCAGCAGCATCAGGAAGAGACCCCATACCCTGGCCACTGGGCCAGCTCCCGTCCAGGCCCCATGGTAACCAAATCCCAAATCAGGAGCCTTTCCCAGCTCCGTGGTGTGGAGGAGGAGGAGGAAAGGTCAGGGGCCAGCTGGGTGGTGCCAATCCATTGGCCCTACCTTAAACACAAACATCTCGCCCCGGAAGAGGGCCACTGTGTTGAAGTTGCCATCACAGATGTTGGGTTTGGTGCCTGGTGTGGATGGCCGGTCCCCGAGGGGCGGCCGAGGGGGCCTGGGCTGGCGCTCATGCTTCCTCTCCGACGGTGAGTGGATCCTGCGGACGGGGAGTGTAGGGAGTGGCCTTGTGGGCTCCAGAGGCTCGGCTGGGGGTCCTGGAGAGAGGAGCTACATCTTAGAGAGGGGGCAGCCATTTCCCGCCTCCCGCTGCCATTGTCTCAGCATCACCCAGGCAACTCTGAGACAGGTCTGTCCCAGTCCAGCCTCCTGTTCCCTCTCCCCAGTTTAACTCCCCCAGTCTTTGAGAAAACAGATGAAAATAGCCATTAGAATGGGACTCTCAACTTTCCACCCCTGAATCTTATATCTTCTCTTTTCGCCTGTTACAGAGCAATCATGTCCTTCTTTAGGTCAGCGCTCTTCCTTAGGCCATACCCTCTTTGCCCCCTTCACACACACTGGCCCTACTTCCTCACCCACTTTATTCATTCTCTTTCCCAGCCCAGTGCAGCTTCTACCCATCACCCACTCCAGCTGCTCCGCCAAGATCATCCAATGGTTGCTTGACTCAGACTTTGATGAGCACATGCATCATCTGGGGATGTTGCTAAAATGCAGATAAGGGCTCAGAGGGCCTGAGAGTCTGCATTCCTTCACACTCTCAGGTGATGCTGATGCTGCTGGTCTGAAGACTACACTTTGAGCAGCAAGATTTATAGAAACACTTTCCTTGAAACACTCTCTTGGTTGTCCTCCTGCGTCATGGGCTGTTCCTTCTCAGCCTCCTTTGCTGGCTGCCTGTCCCCATCTGCCCTACTCTAGAGGCTGGCATACCCCTGGTCCTCTTCTCTTCTGTCTCTACATTTTCGTCCTTAGGTCAGTGCTTCTCCACTTGGGCTGCATATTAGGATCACCTGGGGGAGCTTTTCAAACTGGATGTTCAGGAAGCACCAGGCCAGCTATCTAACTTTTTTTTTTTTTTTCTTTTTTTTTTTAACTTTTTTTTTCCTGAGGAGGAGTCTCGCTCTGTCCCCCATGCTGGAGTGCAGTGGCACGATCTCGGCTCACTGCAACCTCTGCCTCCCAGGTTCAAGTGATTGTCCTGCCTCACCCTCCCAAGTAGCTGAGACTACAGGCATGTGCCACCACGCCCAGGTAATTTTTTTTTTAGCAGAGATGGGGTTTCACCAGGCTGGTCTCAAACTCCTGACCTCAAGTGATTCACCCACCTTGGCCTCCCAAAGTGCTGGGATTACAGGTGTGAGCCACTGCGCCCAATCCCCAACTATTAATAAAACCAAATCTCTAGAGCTGAGGGCTGGGTATCTGTGTTTTTTATTAGAATCCCAAGGTAATTCCAAAGGGCAGCCAAGTTGAGAATCATTACTCTAGGTGGTTTCATCCAGGCTCATGGCTTTACAGACCTGCGTCAGAGCTGTCCACTGGGGTGTTCTGTGATGATGGAAATTGTCCATATCTGCATCGTTCACTCCAGCAGCCCCTAGCCACAGCCATATATGGCTACTGAGCTCTTAAGATGAATGACTAGTTCTTAGTGTGACTGAGATACACTAAAGAACTATTACTGAAATTATAATTTTCATATTTTTGGTGTGGGTAGAGACAGGGATCTCACTTTGTTGCCCAGGCTGGTCTCGAACTCCTGGCCTCAAGCAATCCTCCCACTTTGGCCTCCCAAAGTGCTGGGATTACAGGTTTGAGCCACCGCACCCGGCCTAATTAAATTTAAATTTCATTACTGTGCATGACTAGTGGTTACTGTACTGAACACCAAAGACCCCAAATAAATATCCCAGCCTAGATTTTTTTCTTTCTCTTTTCTTTTTTTTTTTGAGACGGAGTCTTACTCTGTCACCCAGGCTGGAGTGCAGTGGCACGATCTCAGCTCACTGCAAGCTCTGCCTCCCAGCTTCAAGCGATTCTTCTGCCTCAGCCTCTCAAGTAGCTGGGATTACAGGCGCACACCACCATGCCAGGCTAATTTTTTTGTATTTTTAGTAGAGATGGGGTTTTGCCATGTTGGCCAGGCTGGGCTTGAACTCCTGACCTCAGGTAATTGCCCACCTCAGCCTCCAGCCTAGATTTTTGAGCTGCAGACTGGTGGACCCTATTGCTTCACAATTACAAAAACTGGAAACCCTGGGGTCATCCTTGACTCTCCCGCCTTCCTCTCATCCCACGTCTGATCTGTCAGCAGATCCTGTTCTACCTTTGGAATAGCTTCTGGGACCCACAGCCCCCACCTGGTCTCTGCTTGTGAAGGTCCTGCCTGTCCTCCAGGGCTCTGGCTGGGTCATCTCCTCCAGAGGGAGCCCTCCTCCTGTGCTCCATAGCCTGGGGGCTGTGGGCGCCTGTGCTGTCTTGACAAGCATTTGCTCAAGTAAACTGGTCTTCGTATCTCACCTGACTTGACCAGAACGAGAACCTCACATACCAGTGTGAACAGAACTGGGAGAGAGGTGTGTAGGAGGCCTTTCATATCTTACCTAGATAAGCAGTAGCTTCTCATCTTTCATCTTTTCTTTCTTTCTTTTTCTTTCTTTTTTTTTTTTTTTTTTTTGAGACGGAGTCTCGCCCTGTTGCCCAGGCTGGAGTGCAATGGTGTGATCTCGGCTCACTGCAACCTCTGCCTCCTGGGTTCAAGTGATTCTCCTGCCTCAGCCTCCCAAGCAGCTGAGATTTCAGGTGCCCACCACCACACCTGGCTAATTTTTTTGTTTGTTTGTTTTAATATTTTTGGTAGAGACGGGGTTTCACCGTGTTGGCCAGGCTGGTCTCGAACTCCTGACCTCAAGTGATCTACCCGCCTCAGCCTCCCAAAGTGCTGGGATTTCAGGCAAGAGCCATGATGCCTGGCCCTCATTTTCTCTTTTTAAAGAACAAAGCTCTGGTTATAGTCCCCATCCTACTGTATCACCGTTACTCCTGCAGATATGTGAACCTGCCTGGCTAGAGGTGGAACCTGTGGGAGTGCTCAGTCACCATCTGGTGTAGGAGGGAGGGAGCGAAGCATGAAGGGGTGGGGAGAAGTGTGGAAGGGGAGGGATAAAGGAGAGGGAATGAGTGGCCCTCACCTCACTTTTGTCCCTCTCAGTTACAGCTCAGACCCTCCCCTAGCTTTCCCAGGTGTGCCAGGGGAAGCCTTGCCCTCTGGCCAGGCAAAGCCATTGGAAGTCTGTAAAGGTCACACACAGTCAGAGAAACAGCAGCAGTGCTGATGATAGCAACGTCCACCTCCCTCGTCCCCTACCCCACAACAGGTAGGCAGTCACAGCCCAGCCCCGAGGAAGGAGCAGTCCTCCCTTTCCTTGCCACACACCATAGATCTTCTGGATGCCCTGGAGATCGTCCTGGGGCAGCTTGAAGTTGTGCGTCTCCATGTACTGGTAGAAGGGTGCCATGATGGCGCTGGGGTCGTTGGAGTGCTCCAGTCCGAGCGCGTGGCCCAGCTCATGCACAGCCACCAGGAAGAGGTCGTTTCCTGTGGAGAGGAGTGTGGGGAGGCGCCCAGGGCACCTGCTTAGATATGAGTCGGTCAGCCAACCCATTACCTCAGCAAACACCGAGCACAGTCCCTGTGCCAGGCCCCGTGCTGGACATACAGAGAAATCAAACACAACCCCTGCCTCCCAGGCCTCTCTGCAGAGCGGAGACAAGGAGAGAGAGAGCACAAGTGAGGCAGAGGGCTCTGGGTGCTTTAGGAATGTCTGGGAGGGTCGGGCGGGGATTCTGAGGAGAGGGGGTTCATTTAAACCTGGGGGAAGATGTTCAGGGAAAGTTTCACAAAGATGAAGCTGAAGCTGAGTCTTGAAGGATCAGAAGTTAGTCAGGAGAACGGATTCAGGGGGCAGGAGAGGAAGGGTGGGGGTGACATTCCTGGCGGATGGAATGCGATAAACACGGTCCAGGGACAGGCAGTTTCATTCCACCTGGCTCTGGAACAAAGCAGGAGGGGAGGGCCGGAGAGAGATGAGGTCAGCCAGGCTGGCAAGCAGGGTGCTTAATGCCATACAAAGGAATTTGGATCAGCTTCTTGGCTAGTGGGGGGTTTAAGCAGGAGTGGGGGTGTGATCCAATGAAATTACTCCGGCTGCAGTTGGAGGGAGGATTAGAGGGAACAAGACCTGGGGCAGGGGGATCTGTTTAGATGCTGGGGGCCAGGTGACAGATGAAAAGGCCCTGAGCTGGCTGGGCACGGTGGCTCATGCCTGTAATCCCAGCACTTTGGGAGGCCAAGCAGGGTGGATCACTTGAGATCAGGAGTTCGAGACCAGCTTGGCAAACATGGTAAAACCCTATCTCTACTAAAAATATCAAAAATTAGCCAGATGTGGTGGCCTGCGCCTATAGTACCAGCTACTCTAGAGGCAGAGGCAGGAGAATCGCTTGATCCTGGGAGGTGGAGGTTGCAGTGAGCCAAGATCGCTCCACTGCACTCCAGCTTGGACAACAGAGACTCCATCTCAAAAAAAAAAAAAAAGGCCCTGAGGTGGAGGGGAGGGAGTGGGGACAAAAAGGGCAAGTCCTGGCAAACTGGCAGTGAGCTTCAGGAGACCCTGGGCAGGCGGGGCCCAGGCGTGGGCAGCTCTCTGCAGGACCTTGGTTCTGGAAGAACAGAACTGTTGGCTAAGATTGAGGCAGGGATTCAAGTGTAGGTGCAAACACACTCCAGGCCCTGGCAGTGGGACACAGGATCATGAGGGTGGAACTGAGGCAGCTCCATGGCATGGTGGTTATGAGCTCGGGCCCCTGAGTGGCACAGATCACCTTCATTCCCCTGCCGGTTTGTGAATATGGCCAGCAGGGCTACCCCTAAGCTTCAGTGTCCTTACTCGTAAAACGGGGGCATCAGACCTACCTCACCGGGCTGTGTGAGGTTGAATAAGATACATGTGAAGTGTGTGGTGTGGCACAGAGTGGCAGCTGTTGTAATCCTATATTAGACAGAAGCTTGGTTACTGGAGGAAGCCCATTGACTAGAAAGGAAGCACAAGGCCGGTGGAGCACCAGCAACCAGATCCTCTGAAAGCCAACTCCCCTGGGCTTCTGTATTATGCCTAGGACAGGACAAGGAGCCCTGAACTTAGGGGGATGAAGTAACCACAGCTTTGGGGAGAAAATGCAGGGGGCAGGGACTTAGGTAGGCTGTTGATCGCCAGCCCTGACTCCTGTCTGCCCAGTGTCAGACCCTTGCTTGCCTTGACCTCTGGCATTTGTAGCCCCTTGAGCCCTGTCTCTTATCTTCTGGCCCTAAGGCATGGCTCGGCCCATTCCTACCACCTCTAAGTCCAGGGAGGCTGCCAGGAACCTAGGAGGTGGTCTGGAGTCCTACTGCCCACTCCGGCCCCAGCGTCACTGGCCTAAGGTCACATGGGAGTGGGGATTGTTTGGCCTTTCTGGCTTAGGTCTCCGGAAGAGAGACGAACCCTATGGGGCAGACCCAGGCCACGGGCAGTACATGCCTGCCACACTACTGACACCACCAGTGTCTTCTGTGAAGCTACCTTTGAGCAACGGAAAGGAAGGGGGATGGGCAAGATCAGTGCAAGGTTGGCCAAAAGCCTGGGGCTGGCCTTCTGCTGGCATGAGAGGGCCAGGCCGCCCCCAGCTCCTTCCTCAGGTCCTGGCCCCTCTGGCAGCAGGGAAGGGTGAGCTCATCTCTGAGCTCCATCCCAAACAAAAGCAACTGCTAGAGCCAGCGGAAGGCAGCTCTGCTTCCTGGGGTCCAGTCCTGGCTGTCCTCCTGGGCTGTTCTATGACCTGGGACAAGCTGTTCAGGGCCTCTGTCTCCTGAGCAGGCTCTTCCCCAGGGGCTGTTCACAGGGAGATCAGCTGGGAACCAGGGAACAGGGCTCTGAGCACCGTGGGGGACTCGAAACCTTTGTCCGCAGCCTTGTCTCTTGCTCTTTTAACCCCTGTTCTGGGGCTGCAGAGAATAGG
This sequence comes from Macaca nemestrina, assembly GCF_043159975.1. Classification (NCBI taxonomy): domain Eukaryota; kingdom Metazoa; phylum Chordata; class Mammalia; order Primates; family Cercopithecidae; genus Macaca; species Macaca nemestrina. The sequence goes on from NC_092139.1 coordinate 29,615,518, forward strand.
AGTGACCCCTTAAAGGAAAGAGGCCTGTGGGTTGGGTCCAGGAACCAGAAGGAAGGGAAGAGTCAGGGAGCCAGCATCCTGCTGCACAGAAATCCAGGAGACCCCTGTAGGGGAGACGGAGGGAGTGGGGCAGGGGCAGGAGGACTCCCTGAGCTTGTAAGGTGAAGGCAGAGGTATGAGGAGGAGAGGCCTGCTATGAGGACCCCATGCTCCATGGGCAGGAGGCTGTTAGGGCCTTCACTCTTTAAGAGGGTAAGAGGCAGGGAAGCAGAGTGGTCAGGAATGCAGTCTCTGGGAGCCAGACTGCCTGGTTTTGAATCCCAGCTCTGCCATGTCCTAGCAGTGTGACATTTTAAATTCTTCCTCCGGAAGACAGAAGGAACAATGGCACCTTCGTCATAGGGATGGGGGTGAAGATTCATGGGGCAGGGTGTGTAATGCGCTCATACTGGCTCCTGGCGCAGATATATTACCCTTCATTAGCAGGGTCCTGTTGAGCTGTGTGTGAGCACCAGCACCCCTGATAGGGTGTGTTCCTGTAAGTCCCTGGGCCTCCGAGCAAGTCCCCAGCAGTCTACTCAGCTACTCAAGTGGACCTTGTCTCTACCTCATTTCTTTCTTTTAGGATCTCCATATTTGGTGGTTCCCATCTCATTAACTCCCCCAGCCCCACAAAAGGTGACAGCATTTCCCTTTGCCTCTGTTCTTTTGCCAGTGCTGCCCCTCCCTCTGGAATAACCTGATTCCTTCAAAGTTCAGCTCCATACCTATCTTCCAGGAAGCCTTCCTTGACTTCCCAGCTGGAGGTAAGTGCTCCTTCTGCTGTGCCCTCCGGGCAGTTTCTCTGAACTGCCTTCATGGCACTGACCGCTTCCGACCCACATGATCGCTTTTAGTGCACATGCTCGCTGCCCCAGGACTGTGGGTTCCTTGAGGACAAGCTTTGTGTTGAAGAGCGAGGTGACAGCCCCTGGGATGGAATAGTGCCAAAAGCACCATATTTTACCGAGGGAAATACTTGGACCACCTGCAGCAGAACCACCTGTGGTGACTTAAAAATGCAGAGTCCTGGGGTCACACCTGGCTCTGCCACTTTCCAATGGGGTGAATTTCCTATTTTTCTTTTTTTTTTTTTTTTTTTTTTTTTTGAGACGGAGTCTTGCTCTGTGCCCCAGGCTGGAGTGCAGTGGCGCGATCTCGGCTCACTGCAAGCTCCGCCCCCCCGGGTTCACGCCATTCTCCTGCCTCAGCCTCCCGAGTAGCTGGGACTACAGGCGCCTGCCACCTCGCCCGGCTAATTTTCTTGTATTTTTAGTAGAGACGGGGTTTCACCGTGTTAGCCAGGATGGTCTCGATCTCCTGACCTCGTGATCCGCCCATCTCGGCCTCCCAAAGTGCTAGGATTACAGGCTTGAGCCACCGCGCCCGGCCCCTATTTTTCTTTTAAAGATATTTTCTTTCTTTTTTATTTTTGAGACAGGGTCTCACTCTGTCACCCAGGTTGGAGTGTAGTGGCGTAATCTTGGCTCACTGTAACCTCCACCTTCTGGGTTCAAGCCATTCTCCTGCCTCAGCCTCCCAAGTAGCTGGGATTACAGGCATGCACCACCATGCCCGGCTAATGTTTGTATTTTTAGTAGAGACGGGGTTTTGCCATGTTGGCCAGGCTGGTCTTGAACCCCTGACCTCAGGTGATCTGCCCGCCTTGGCCTCCCAAAGTGCTGGGATTACTCCAGTGCTCCTGTCGCACCTGGCCCAGGGGAGCCTTTTAAACACATGGAGGAGGTGGGGAAGATATTCTGATTCAGGAGGTTTGGGTTGGGACGTAGGCAATCTTTTTTTTTTTTTTTTTTTTTTTAAGTTCTCCGGGTGAATTGTATAATGGGTGGGTCAGGCTGACACAACCTGAAGCAAATGCTCAACTTCAACATCACTGAAAGTGGGACAGTCTGCATCATATGTGTTTGCTGATGTGAATAGGAAGTACCAGCACCACCTAGGGAGTATTCTTGCCAAAAACTTGAACTTGAATCGAGTCAGGCCTGTAGATCTAATGAACAACATTCTGGAATTATGGGGAAGAGAGACATATTAAAAGTGAACTTGATTCTAGTCATGCCAAATGATTATACTCAGGACACATGACCCAGTGTCTTCAACAAATATATGGAGGGAAACGTGTGTGTAGAATGGGAGTGTTTTAAATAAAAAGGGCTTTAAGAGACATGTCAGCCCTGTGTGTGGATCTTGTTTGGATCCTGATTCAAGCAAACAACTATAAAAGACATTTCTGAGGTATTTTGGGAAAGTGAACTCAAACTGGGTATTAGATTTTAAAAAATTATTGTTAATTTTGTTGGGCTTGATAATGATTGTGTGCTTATGTTAAAAATTAGCCTTTATCTGTTAGAGGTGTATACTGAAGTATTTAAAGGTGAAATGTTAATATGCCTGAGATTTTCTTTAAAATACATCAGCCAGGCTGGGCACGGTGGCTCACGCCTGTAATCCCAGCACTTTGGGAAGCTGAGGCGGGTGGATCACAAGGTCAGGAGATCAAGACCATCCTAGCTAACACGATGAAACCCCGTCTCTACTAAAAATACAAAAAAGCCGGGCGTGGTGGTGGGTACCTATAGTCCCAGCTTCTCAGGAGGCTGAGGCAGGAGAATGGTGTGAACCCGGGAAGCAGAGCTTGCAGTGAGCCGAGATTGTGCCACTGCACTCCAGCCTGGGTGTCAGAGCGAGACTTCATCTCAAAAAAAAAAAAAAAAAAAAATACATCAGCCAGAAAAAGGTAGATAAATAGGAATGCCACAGCGGTGATAATTGCTGAGGCAGGTGATGGGTATCTGGGAGATTATAGAATCATTCCTCCTACTTTTGTGAGTTTGAAATTTTCCATAATGAGAGTTTAGAAAAAAGAAGTAAGCTAGTAAGTTCAAAAAGTTCCCAGGAAACTCCACCCCTTTGCTGAGTCTATGTGGAAATTAAATGAGATAATATATGGATGCTCAATAAATTTTGGTTCCTTTCCTCTCACCCAAAACCTGCCGTCACTGCATTCCAGTTCACCAGCCAGGGGTCGATTGCTGTGGTCCTGAGCTGCATCTGGACAGTTCCTGCTTGGTTTTCCAGAGCAGAGCAAAGTCCTGATTCTTATCCAAAGAAGACATCAACAATCTTGGAATTTCTATCAGAATTGGCACTCTTTCATGGAAGTTGGGGTGGGACAGATGGGAGAAGTGCTGGGATGGTGCCTATCCACAGGTCCCAGGTCCTTCCCACACACACCAGCAGCTCTTGGGATTTGGGGGCTGGGTTCAACAAGTTCTGCAAAAGCAAGGAGCAGGTGTGGGCAGTGCACACCCCCAGTGCTGGGCAGAAGGGGAGGGCAGAGGAGTGGGAGTGTCTTCCCATTGCCTCCTCTGGACATCTCTTTGAACATTCATTTGTCTCTATCAGGAATATAACTAAAACCTTATCAGCTAACAGTGCCTGGCACATAACAGGGCCTCAAAAATGTTAGTTCTCTTTTCCTCACATCTTATCTGTTAGCACAGACAGCCATTTGTTGACACCCATCCAAAAATAAGAATGAAATAAATAATAGGTACGCAGAGAGCCAGAAAGTACATGCAGGACACACAGGAGAGACACCAGGGCAAAGGAAATAGAGTTCGATAGGAAAAAGGACAAAAATCTGAAGAACGAAGAGGACAAAGAACAATTTAACAGGTTCATGACTTTGCCTAGGCTGAGCCTTGGCCAAACCACCTCCTGGTCCAACCTTTGACAGATAACCCCAGAGCTGCCAATCCCTGATGCATGCAATGATATGTTCTCAAGGAGGTGATCCCCACCTATAGACACCAAACATGGCCTCTGGGGAAACCAGCTTTGAGAGTCTGCTCTCAGCCTGGGCAGCCGCAGGGCAGGAGAAAAGGATGCCCAGTGTTCCCCAAGCTTGTTTCAGCTTAAGAGTCAGGATCTCTGTGGGAAGGACCTGGGAATCCACATTTATAACAAGAACCCCCGCTGGTTCTTATGATCAGGCCAGGTAGGAAAACTCTAGGTATTAAGACAGCGTTTCTCATGGTGATGGAACACCTGCATCAGAACGCCCCAGGAATGTATTAGACCAATTGCAGATTCCCAGGTCCTACCCCAGACCCAGAGAATCAGAATGACAAGAGGTTAGGGGCCAGCAATCTGCAGTCTTTTTTTTTTTTTTTTTTTTTTTTTTTTGAGATGGAATCTCTGTTGCCCGGGCTGGAGTGCAGTGGCATGATCTCGACTCACTGCAACCTCCACCTCCTGGATTCAAGGGATTCTCCTGCCTCAACCTCCAGAGTAGCTGGGATTACAGGTACCCACCACCATGACTGGCTAATTTTTGTGTTTTCCATAGAGATGGGGTTTCACCATGTTGGCCAGGCTGGTCTTGAACTCCTGACCTCAGGTGATCCACCTGTCTTGGCCTCCCAAAGCGCTGGGATTACAGGTGTGACCTACCGTGCCTGGCCTGGAATCTACATTCTTGAAAATTTCTAGGTGATTTCTAGTTTCTAGGTGATTCTGCTGTGCCCTACAGTTTGAGAACCATGGAAGCTTAGCATGATGGCTAAAAGCATGGGCTCCAGGGCCATAATGCCCAGGTTCAAAGCCTTATTTCACCATTCACCAACTATAGGACCTTAGGTAGGTTACTTAATGTTTCTCTGTGTCTCAGTTTACCTATCTGTAAAATGAAGATAACAATATTTACCTATAATAATTTTACATCATATATTTACACTTTATATATTGCTTAATATAAATTTCATTATGTATTATAATATATTTAATAGATATAATAGTTTCCACACATAATGGGTGGCAAGCACGTGGCACGGGCCTTAGAACACCAGCATACCCACTAATTGTCATCTATTATAATCCAAAAACCACACTCCTCTGTCCGTCTTTCCTCCAAACTCCTACTGTATTTTCTTGGTACCTCTGCTACAGCCTTGGGTAGTGTCTGTCTATGACAGGGTTACTTATGTGCACACGTAACTGCCCTGCTAGACTGACTTTGGACTGCCAGAGGACAGAGATCATGCCATTTTTTTCAAATGTTCAGCTCCCTCGGTCTTTGCAAGACTTTGTATCATGTTTGTTAGAGTTGGAAGGCCCTTAGCAATCACCTAATCCAGCCCCTCACTTTGCAGACGAGGAGACTGAGGGTATCACATAGCCAGTAGTTGAACCAGGGCTAAATACCTGTATTGTCACCTTTCAGCTTTGCCAGTTGAGCCCCAACTCTTCATCTTAAAAATGGGTATAATAATGTACACTTGCCTACGTACTAAGCATGTGCCTTGTGAGTAAATATTGACGAGGAACTTTTTGGCAACCTGCAGGGTATCATTAGTATTGCTGCATGGTATTGGTTCTGCCTCCGTAAATATTCATTGAACCATAGTGGTGCAGGGTAAATTATCCAAGGATGCCAGAATAATTTCAGGGCCTGATACTCACATGTGAGGGTGACAAAGGAGGGAGCCAGTCGTGTCATTCATAAGATGGCTTTTGGAGCCCTTATCATTCAGGCCAGAGCTTACCACTTTCAGACCCCACTTTCAGCTTTAATGCCTTTTAACCTTTTTTTTTTTTTTTTTGAGATGGAGTTTCACTCGTCGCCTGGGCTGGAGTGCAATGGTGCGATCTTGGCTCACTGCAAACTCCGCCTTCTGGGTTCAAGCGATTCTCATGCCTCAGCCTCCTGAGTAGCTGGGATTACAGACACCTGCTACCACGCCCAGATAATTTTTGTATTTTTAGTAGAGACAGGGTTTCACCATGTTGGCCAGGCTGGTCTTGAACTCCTGACCTCAGGTGATCCACCTGCCTCGGCCTCCCAAAGTGCTGGGATTACAGGCATGAGCCATTGCGCCCAACCCCTTTTAAACTTTTTCTTCAGCCTCTGGTTCATTAGTTTATCTTCTTACTCGTGGTCTAACCTTACTTTTCTCCTGCCAACCGGACTATCTTCTAAGTGACCTGACTCATCTCCATGGCCCTGGCTCTGGTGGATCGAATGTTGAATATTATCAGAAATCACAGTTCCCACCCTCTTACGGTCTTAGTTCTTGGACAAGAGGCTCTAGAAAGCAGGAAACTCATCTAAGATGTCCTCCAAGTTCTTTCCCAACAACTGAGCAGCCTAAGACTAACCCCTGTCCCCTCATGGCCTTACCATCATGGTTGGCATTTCCTAGTGTCCATGGCTCATCGGAGTCAAAGTGGGTGTCTCCTCCAATCCCTGGGCCAGGGAAGTAGGCATGGGCCAGGAATCCCCCTTCTCCATCAAATGGGGAGCTGTCACCATGGAAACCAGAAGCAAAAAAGATCATGATGTCTGCCTCCTTCCGGTCGCTTTTGATCTCGTGGTATGGCACCTCTTCAAAGGTCAGTGGGGTCACCTTCTGCCACACATCGAAAGCCTGGCGAATAGCTTTCCGCGTGTCTAGCTCTCCCACTTTTGGGGTATAGTTGTGAATGCTGGTGAGAGAGGAGAGGATCATTAGTCAAGATCAGAGAGTCAGAGAATAGCAGAGCTAAAATAGATATCTGAGACAATGTGGCTCAGTGATCTGAATTTGAACCCTAGAATTCTGCTTAGCTGCCCCAGGGGTTGAAGAAGAGGCTGAGCAGGCAGAGCTCTGGATCTCCACCCTGCCTCAGTCAGATGGCTTTGCTTTACTCAGTGTTTTCCATTTGATCTCCAGCAAAGCTGTGTTGAATAAAGGATTCCACTCTAGTTTGTTGAAAAAAGTAAATTGGGGCCAGGCGCAGTGATTCATGCCTGTAATCCCAGCACTTTGGGAGGCCGAGGCTGGCGGATCACTTGAGGTCAGGAGTTTGAGACCAGCCTGGCCAACATGGCGAAACCCTGTCTCTGTTAAAAGTACAAAAATTAGCCAGGCGTGGTGGTGTGAGCCTGTAATCCCAGCTACTTGGGAGGCTGAAGCAGGATAATTGCTTGAATCCAGAGGCAGAGGTCGCAGTGAGCCAAGACTGCACCACTGCAGTCCAGCCTGGATAACACAGTGAGACTCTGTCTCAAAAAAGAAAAAAAAAGAAATTGGTAAATAGCATTTTCTGAATTTTAAGGTTTTTTTTCTAATACAAAATACTTTCGTTTATAAAAGTTATAAAGCTATTCAAATAATAGGAGTTTAAGTGAAAAGTCTCTTTAAAAATCTTTGGCACCAATCTTTGGCTTGTCTCCCTAGAAGCTGGCCGGTATCTGATTTCATCCATTATAGATTTAGCTCTTTAGGGTTGCTGTGTTCATACTGCATGGTTCTTCACAAAACACCATCATGGGTTGTCGTTATGGGTTCTCTGTCCTGTGACCCTCTGGGGCATGGATTATTCTACCTACTCCATACGTAAGGAAACTGAGGCCCAGAGAAGTTGAGTGAAAGAAGTTACTCAGAGTTGGGTTAGAACCCAGTGCTTCTTTCTCTTGATCCACTTTACCCCTTCAAGAGACCCGAGAGTCGATTCAGTTTCTAACCTAGATTCTTAAGTTTCCTTGTCTTGTCAGATTTCTGGAAAAAAAAAAAAAAAAAAAAAAAAAGTCCTGCTCTGTAGGGAGCGCTTGTCAGCAGGAGAGCCCTTAGTTCAACTCTAAGGATCTCTGTCTCAGGTCCTGCCTCTGCACCCAAGGGATCCACCTGAGATGACAGCAGAGCCTTGAGAAGTGCCAACCAGCAATCACCTGAGCCTGCCCATGCCTGGGCCCTTGCCCCAGCCCCACCTGAGCCTGCTCAGTACCTGGCCCTTGCCCCAGCCCCACTCTGGTGCTTGAGTCTGCTGTGATGGGCTCCATCATCTCTGTTCTTGGGCCACTGATCTGGCTTGGAGATGGATCCTGCTCTGCCCTTTGTTCCTCCAGACAGTCGAATATGACACTATTATGATTCAGGTCCCAGTTCTTTGTACTCCTTAAGAAACAACTGGAACGCTGTGTTGGGAATCTCAGGTGAAGTCCATCAGGTGGATTTTGGGGTGGGAGGATCCAGATGAGAGGGAATGAGGTTTGGCAGGCAGTGATAAGGAGACTGAATTAAGCCATGGTTTTGTTTTGTTTTGTGGTTTTTGTTTCATTTGTTTTGTTTTGGAGACAGTCTCACTCTCTCACTGAGGCTGGAGTGCAGTGGCATGATATAGCTCACTGCAAGCCATGGTTCTTTGTCACAGCTGAAAGTTACTAAACCATTCATACCCCACTTTCTGTAACCTAAAAACTATAGGCATCTAAACAGAGCACAACTAAGAACCCCCAGAGGACCAAACAAATCTGAGGTTGGAGTCACAGCATCCTACGGAAGCCACAAGGAGGACAAAGTTATGGGCTGTCAGCACCTGATGCTGATGCCACATGCCTGGCCCTTGGCCTGTGTTGTGAGCCTGATCCCCAGGCCCCCCTGCATTGTGAGCCTTTGAAACTCAGGCCAGGAGAAACAGAGTGAGGGGGGAGCCAAAGGCAGGGAGGAAGAGGGGGAGTCGAAGCACCTGTAGGTAATGTGTTTTTGCCTCCACTTCTGTCCAGTCAGGGCATAGCGCTTGTTTCTCCGCCTGCGGCTTAAGTGGGGGTGATCAGGGACACCACATCGGGGTTTCTTCATCCACCTGGGCAGAGAGAGGACACACACACGCGCATATGCACTGTGGTCACTGAACACTCTAGGAAGGGACTGCATATTCCCCAGCTCCAGTCTGGAAAGCAATGTGCATTCCTCAATCTACACTCTGGGACCCTGGCTCGGACGGACCCCAACAGGAACATGATTGACTAATTGATTCATTAATTCATGCACTCACAATCATAGATGAGGAGACATAGCGGTATAAAGACTGAGAATCAGAATACATGGGCTTGATAAATTCCAGCTCCACCACTAGTCATAGGACCCCCAAGCAAGTGACTGAACCAACATGAACCTCAGTTTCCTCCTCTGCAACATGAGAACTCTAGTTATTGTTGTTCTTAGGTGGAGGTGCATCTTCAAGGAGAAAGTACATGTGAAAATGCTCTGTAAATGCCATCAGATCACAGCCTGCCCTGGTTAAAAGCCTCCAACGACTTCCCCGAACACCTAGAATAAAATTCAAACTCTTCAGCAGGGCGCAGTGGCTCACGCCTGTAATCCCAGCACTTTGGGAGGCTGAGGCGGGTGGATTACCTGAGGTCAGGAGTTCGAGACCAGCCTGGCCAACACGGTGAAACCCTGTCTCTACTAAAAATTTTTAAAAAAAAATTAGACAGCTGCATTGCTTACACCTGTAATCCCAGCTACTCAGGAGGCTGAGGCAGGAGAATCGCTTGAACCTGAGAGGTGGAGGTTGCAGCCAAGATTGTGCCACTGCACTCCAGCCTGGGTGACAGAGAGAGACTCCGTCTCAAAAAAAAAAAAAAAAAAAAAAGTCAAACTAAAAATAAAAGTCAAACTCTTCATCCTGACCCACAAAGCCCCACCTGACCCAGCCCCTGCATACCTGTCCAAGAACATCGTCATCCTTCTCCCCTTATATCCTAAGCTCCAGTCATGGCGACCTTCTTGCTTTTCCTTGAGCATGCTAAGCCTATTCCTATGGCAGGGTCTTTGCATTGCTGTTCCCTCTACTTGCAACACTCTTCTTCTGCATGTGGTTTGTTCCCTTACTTCATTAAGGTCTCTGCTCAAATAGTATCCCTTCACAGAGGACTTCCTCGTCCTCTCTATCTAAAATAGTTTCCCTGGCCCCAACCCACTGCTATCTGCTTACCCTGCTTAATGTTTCTTCACAGGATTTATCACTCGTGAACTTAGATTATGCATTTGCTTTCTTGTTTGTTCTTTGTCTCTTTCCCCAGATTCTAAGCTCCATAAGGACAGGAGCCTTGCCTGTATCCCCAGGGCTGGCACAGTGCCTGACACAGAAGGGGTTCAATAATTATTGTTGACTGACTGACTGACTGAATGAATCACAACTATCCAACGGTAGAATGGCATAGCATGAAGACAGCAAATTCTCTTTCACTAGACTTGTTCAAGAAGTGAATAAACAGGCTGGGTGTGGTGGCTCACACCTGTAATCCCAGCACTCTGGGAGGCGGAGGCAGGTGGCTCATCTGAGGTCAGGAGTTTGAGACCAGTCTAGCTAACAAGGTGAAACCCTGTCTCTACTAAAAATACAAAAAAATTAGCTGGGCGTAGTGGCAGATGGCTGTAATCCCAGCTACTCGGGAGGCTGAGGCAGGGGAATTGCTTGAACCCGGGAGGCGGAGGTTGCAGTGAGCTAAGATTGTGCCATTGTGCTCCAGCCTGGGCAAGAAGAGTGAAATGCCGTTACAGAAAAAAAAAAAAAAAGAGGTGGCTAAACAACTGTGGGATGTGGAACATAATTATCTGCAGCACTTATTATATTGTGTTGTGATTTAAAATTTATTGGTCTATTTCCTCTAATAAATGGTAAATTGAGGACAGGAACTATGTTCTATTCATCATTGTGTCCCCAAAAGGTAGCTCAGTGCCTGAAATTACGTAAATCCTGATATCTGTTTGTTACCAGGTGATACGGTTTTGATTTGTGTCCCTGCCTAGATCTCCTGTCGAACTGTAATCCCCAGTGTTGGAGGCCGGGCCTGCTGGGAGGTGATTGGGCTATGCAGGCGGACTTCCCCCTTGCTGTTCTGCTGTTAGCTAGCGAGTGAGTTCTCATGAGATCTGGTTGTTTAACAGTGTGGAGCGCCTCCCGCTTCTCCCTCTTCCCTCTGCTCCAGGCATGTGATGACGTGCTTGTTTCCCCTTTGCCTTCTACTATGATTGAAAGTTTCCTGAGGCGTTCCCAGCCATGCTTCCTGTAAAGCCTGTGGAACCCTGAGCCAATTAAACCTCTTTTCTTTATAAATTACCCAGTTTCAGGTATTTATCTTTTTTCTTTTCTTTCTTTCTTTCTTTTTTTTTTTTTTTTTGAGACAGAATCTCACTCTGTTGCCCAGGCTGGAGTATAGTGGTGCAATCTTAGCTCACTGCAACCTCTGCCTCCCGAGTTCAAGCAATTCATCTGCCTCAGCCTCCTAAGTAGTAGCTGGGATTACAGGCGTGCACCACCATGCCCGGCTAATTTTTGTATTTTTAGTAGAGACGGGGTTTCACCATGTTGGTCAGGCTGGTCTGGAACTCCTAGCCTCAGGTGATCTGCCCACGTTGGCCTCCCAGAGTGCTGGGATTACAGGTGTGAGCCACTGCACCCAGCACATTCTTTTAAAACGTTTGATTCTTGGCCAGGCGCAGTAGCTCACACCTATAATCCTAGCACTTTGGGAAGCTGAGGCAGGAGACTGCTTGAGCCTAGAAGATCATGACCAGCCTGGGCAACATGGCAAAACCCTATCTCTGCTAAAGATACAAAAAATTAGCCAGGCATGGTGGTACGTGCCTGTAGTCCCAGCTACTAGGGAGGCTGAGGTGGGAGGATCACCTGAGCTTGGAAAGTTGAGGCTACAGTGAGCCAAGATCGCACCACTACACTCCAACCTGGGTGAGGGGAGTGAGACCTTGTCTCAAAATATAAAATAAAATAAAGTTTGATTCTCAAAACGACACTGTGAGGTAACAGAAATTATTATTCCCATTTCACAGATGAGGGAAACAATCCACAGATAAATCCAGTACCTTGCAAAACACAGAAATCAGCAAGGCAGGACTGGAACTTAGTTGAATGAAAAAAATGAACTATTAATTAATGCAATTTAACAAAGCTTGGAACTTTTATTTTTTCCTGTCACTGCTAAGCACAAAGTTGAGCTAGAGGAACTATGTTGTTGACCAAATGAATGGGTGAATGAATAAATGTGTGACATTTCCCAAGGTAGACACTCAAACATAGTACTTTAAATGGCTAATCTAGCTTCCTTTCATTAACAGTCCCTGGGAAGAGAACCAAGAACCACCTCTGGCTGAGTTAGACCTGGAAGGCACCTAGGGGAGGAAACAGGCTCAGAGAAAGGCAGCCATTGCCCAAGGTCACAGAGCTGGAGCTGCAACTTGGGGCTCTAAATTCTACCCCGAACACTCCCCAACTCAGGTCTTGGATTAATAAGTGCAACTGGCTTCCTCCTTCCCCTGCTTCCAGAGCACAATACCCCCACCTTCCTACAAGGAGGTGTGGGCAGAACTGAAAGTGGGAAATGCCATCCTTTTCCCTCGGATCGTTCCCTCTGCCTCCTCCTTTCACCATCCACCTGCCACTCTCTGAGCGCTATCCAACAGGCCTGGGGCTTTTTGGAACAGAGTAAAACCCAAGGCCAGGTGGTGCCACAGCAGAGACACCAGTGCTTCTGCCCCAGGATGCACTGCCATGAGGCCTGTGCAAAGCCCTCAAAATAACCTCAGCTTTGAAAGGTGGCTGGGCTCTCTTTAACCAGCCCACTCTGGAGACCACAAGGCCAAGGAGTCCATATCACAGAATAACATCACATCATCACAGGAGAAGAAGTTCACACTCTCATAATCGGAGAATCCTAGGAATAGGAAATGTTCACACAGGATTTTAGGATCCTAAAACCCCAGACTCGTCAAGTTTTAAAAGCTCAGATGCTTAAAATAATGGAATCTAGGCCGGGCATGGTGGCTTACGCCTGTAATCCTAGCATTCTGGGAGGCCGAGGCGGGTGGATCACCTGAGGTCAGGAGTTCGAGACCAGCCTGGCCAACATGATGAAACCCTGTCTCTACTAAAAATACAAAAAAATTTAGCCAGCATGGTGGTACATGCCTGTAATCTCAGCTACTAGGGAGGCTGAGGCAGGATTATCGCTTGAACCCCGGAGGCAGAGGTTGCAGTGAGCTGAGATTGCGCCACTGCCCTCCAGCCTGGGTGACAGATTGAGACTCCATTTCATCAAAAAAAAAAAAAAAAAAAAAAGTGGAATCTAGAATTTAGAGCCATAATCCAACACTCCCCTTTGCATATGAACACACTGAGACCCAGAGAGATGATTCTGTCAAGGAGTGACTTACGTCAAATTGATCCTTGATCCACAACTGGGTGCATTTCCTGTTCCTCCTCCCACCAACTCCCCTGCATCCTCACCCAGCCCTGCTAGCTCCTTCCACCTGCCTCAGGCTCCCCTCCCTTCCCACCTCCTTAGGAAACTCACTCCTGCTCTTTTCCATGCTTTAATGATGTGAATGGCTTTTCTTAAACAGCTCTCATAGCTTTCTTAAGCAAGTTTAAGCCTGTTCAACTCCCCCTTCTTAAACAAACAAAACTTCATCCTCTCTAGCTGCTACCCATTTCTCCCCACCTCCCTGTCAAGCTTCTTGAATGTCTTTCCTCCACTTGCTACCTCTTCTCCTCACCTCCGCTTCTCCCCATTTCAATCTGACTTCATCTCCACCATTCTGCTGAGGTTAACAACAACCTCTTTGTCACTAAACCCAGCAGACAACTTTCAGCCGTGCTTCTGTTGGAGGGCTCTGGAGCGGCTGGCCCCACTGACCACCCCACACCATGTGGCATCATGACAGTGCATCACATCATCACATCAGGCTTCTTCCTCTCCGGCTGCCCCTTCCTGGCTAGCTTTGTGGGGTGCCATCCCCAGCACCTGCCAGTGAATCTTTACATTCTCCTTGAGTGATTTGACCATCCTCATGGCTTTTTTCTACCTCCTAAGTGTTACTACCTCCCAAGTGTCTCCCCAAAACTCATTGTTTCCTTCTGAGCTCTAGACTGGTGTGGCTCGATGACTGTATTTGTCATTAAATGGTGAGCCTCTGGAGGGCCGGATGACAGGCACATGCAGGCACCCAGCAAATGTTTGGTAAATGGAAAAAGTGGAGCCAACTCATTATCATTCAAGCATTTTCTGTATTCTATGAGACATGTACATTGCAGGGAGCTCCAGAGGGTGACCCACAGATAAATTATTCGAGCCAGAGGGGATTTAAGAGCCCATCTACAACCCAATCCCTCGTTGTACTGATAAGGAAACTGAGGTCCAGAAGGGTTAAGCAACTTGTCTCCAAGGTCACATGGAAAGTTAATGGGAGGGCTGGACTCCCATCCCAGCACGTCCCCCACTCACATTGAGATTATTCTCTCCCAGGATGGCACTGCAGGAATAAAAGATAGGAAGGGAGGATGGGCATGGGGTGTACACAGGCCATGAAAAATGTGAACCCAAATGTAAGTCCAGCAAGTTCAAAGGCACAATGTCCTACGCAAATCTTACTCGATCGTTGTCTGATCCAACACACCGGTGACTGGGATCCCGTAAAACTGCTGCATAGTGGAGACTGCTGACTGCAAGGCCTTCCCTGAGTGCAACGCAGATGCCCGTGAATCATAGGGAAGCAGATAACCATAGGACTTTAACCAGTTCTGAAAGACACATGAAAGAAAAGGATGCATTATGCTGGGAAAGGCTCTGTTCTACCTGGGCAGAGATGTGCCCTTAAAACGAGGGATCATTTGACCCCAGTGACTCCCGGACTCATGCTCTGAGTTCTTCTTCCTTCACTCCACCCTGCAGACACTGTCAAATTAACCTCCAGAAAGCAGCTTTTACTGGCGTCCTCTCCTGCTAGAAACCTTTCATTGGATTTCTATTGGCCACAGAATAAAGACTAAATTTGAATTCAGAGCTTTCCATTGCCCTGCCTCTTTACTCATTTATTCAGTGTTTTCCACTTATATTGGACTAGACATGGAAAAGCACAGCACGGTTAATTCTGTGATACAGAGAGGTATTTTGAAAATGTTCTGCCACCCAGAAACCCACTGTGTCTACTGTCAAAGCCTGACGAAGAACCATGTTGTAGAATATTTGTTGGCAGGAGATTATATACAATATGTATTGCTACCCCCCAGAAAAGCAAGCCACTATAAATAAATATAAATAAAACAATGCATGATCTTATTTAAATATGAATAAATGATGTATGCATAGAAAAAAACCTAGAAAGGCATATATAAAAATTATGTAGGAGGCCGGGCGCGGTGGCTCAAGCCTGTAATCCCAGAACTTTGGGAGGCGGAGACGGGCGGATCACGAGGTCAGGAGATCGAGACCATCCTGGCTAACACGGCGAAACCCCATCTCTACTAAAAATACAAAAAACTAGCTGGGCGAGGTGGCGGGCGCCTGTAGTCCCAGCTACTGGGTGAAGTGGGGGGCTCTGAGGCAACAGAATGGCATAAACCCGGGAGGCGGAGCTCGCAGTGAGCTGAGATCCGGCCACTGCACTCCAGCCTGGGCGACAGAGCGAGACTCTGTCTCAAAAAAAAAAAAAAAAAAAATGTAGGAGAATTCCTGATTTTTAGGAGATACACACTTGAAGTATTGAGGCTGACATAAGGGTGCATAATATCTGTAACTTATTCTTTTTTTGTTTGGCCCAGGTAACAATTGGCTAGCAAATTATTCTTAAATGGGTTCAGAAATATACGTATATGGCCAGGCACGGTGGTTTACGCCTAAAATCCCAGCACTTTGGGAGACCGAGGCTGGAGGATCACCTGAGGTCAGGAGTTCGAGACCAGCTTGGCCAACATGATGAAACCCCATATCTACTAAAAATACAAAAATTGGCCAGTCATGGTGGCGCATGCCTGTAATCCCGGCTACTCAGGAGGCTGAGGCAGGAGAATCGGTTGGACCTGGGAGGCAGAGGCTGCACTGAGCCAAGATTGCACCACTGCCCTCCAACCTGGGTGACAGAGCAAGACTCTGTCTTAAAAAAAAAAAAAGAAATATACATATATGTCTATATATATATAAAGAGAGAGACAGAGACAGAAGAGAGAGAGATAAAGTAAGTATAGTTAGATGTTAATAGTTTTGGGTGAGGGGCATTCAAGAATTCTTTGTTGGCTGGGTGTGGTGGCTCATGCCTATAATCCCAGTGCTTTGAGAGGCTGAGGTGAAAGGATGGCTTGAAGCCAAGAGTTTGAGACGAGCCTGGGCCACATATCAAGACCCCATCTCTACAAAAAAGTTAAACATTAGCTGTGCATGCTGGTGTGCACCCATGTTCCTAGCTACTTGGGAGGCTGAGGCAGGAGGATCGCTTGAGCCCGGGAGTAAGAGGCTGTAGTGAGCCATGATCATGCCACTGCACTCCAGGCTGGGCGGCAGAGTGAGACCTCATCTCTAAAATAAATAAGTAAATAAATAAATATTTAAAGAAATTGTCCTGTTCTCTAAAATGTTTCTGAAAGTCTGAAATGACATCATAGCTTTTTTTTTTTTTTTTTAATAAGAAAGAATTGACTGAGTATCCTTTGGTTATAGTATCATGAGGCACTTCTTTTTTGTGCTTTCCTGTTTTCTAAGTTTTATGCATGGAGTGATTTTTTTGAAAGAGGAGAAAAACATTAAAAAGGCAAGAGAATCTGAAAGAAGCTTGGGTGAAGGAGCTCAAACAAGCAATGACTCTGAAGGATAGCAAGTAAAGATTATTCCCGGCTGGGCATGGTGGCCCATGCCTGTAATCTCAGCACTTTGGGAGGCCGAGGTGGGTGGATACCCTGAGGTCAGGAGTTTGAGACCAGCCTGACTGTTGGTGAAACCCCGTCTCTACGAAAATACAAAAATTAGCTGGGCAGGGTGGCGGGCTCCTGTAATCTCCGCTACTCGGGAGGCTGAGGCACGAGAATCGCTTGAACCCAGGAGGCGGAGGTTGCAGTGAGCCGAGATCATGCCATTACACGCCAGCTGGGGCAAAAAGAGCGAAACTCTGTCTCAAAAAGCAAACAAAAAATTATTCCCACCCAAAAGCATGAGGGGATGGAGACCCAGGAACACAAGAGTACCAGGAAATATGTGTGGCATCAGCTGGAAATGAGGAAAACATCCGTGTATTTGTTGAGCCCAGAAGCACTTCCAGGAGCTACATGCTGGGCTCGAATCTAGATAAGCCCGTTTCCCATCCTCAGAGGATTATCCTGAATGCCAAATAAGCCAATGAAGGGAAAAGAGCCTGGGGAAATGGCATTATTCCCCTCCTAGCTATAGCTTTTGTTTCATGTGTCTATATGAACAGGCTAATTATGGATGTGTCTTTTATTATAAGTCAAATGAAACAGTTTTTCATAAATCAGAAACTATAAATAAGTTATTATTTGCTTCACCAAAGGTGACTATAACATCTTTACTGCCTTGTGATAAAATCCATCTGATGATACAAACAAAATTGTCAGAATAATAAAGCCTTGAAACATATACAACAAAGTAACAACTTTCTGTCTCTCACAATTGGATCTGAAACATACTTTCCATTCCAAATGATGGCACAGAATATCAATACTTGCAGTTCCCTAAATATTGATTCTCTTTCCTGCCTTTGTATTAATACATGTTCTTCCCTCTGCCTAATATTTTTCTCAGTTTGGCAAAAAAATTTTCATATGTTAAGGTTCAGCCCATAAATTACTACCTCTGGAAGACTTTCCTGACGTGTCAGGCTAAGTTATTTTCTTCCTTTCTATGCTCCCCAAATCCCCTATTATAGATATTATAAGATTGCGCTGGAATCATTACTTTACATATCAGTTTCCTCCTCCTCCTCCTTCTCCTCCTCTTCCTCGTCCTCCCAAAGTGCTGGGACTTTAACCTCCTCAAGGGAAGGGGCCGTAGCTTAATCATCCAGTGCCCAGGACAGTGCTGGACATGGTAGCTGCTCATTATGTGCATTTGACAAGCATTAACTGAGCACTTACTACAGGCTAGGCACTGTGTGAGGCTCTGAAAAAATAAAGATGAATAAGGAACTCAGAGACTGACAAGTAAACCCACAGTAAAAATACAATGCTAAAAAGCAGGTGTGCACAGAGTTCTATGGGAGAACAAAAGAAGGGTGTCTTATCTGTGGTGGGGAGGGGAGCACCACAGAGAAAGGGGAACTCAAGGACAGCTTCCAGGTAGAGATGAGATTTAAGCTAAGCCTTGAAGTATACAGCGTGTGCAATTGCCTGGAAATGTGGGAGAGCATGGCACATTCTGAGCGGATTTTTTTTTTCTTTTTTTGAGACAGAGTCTTGCTCTCTTACCCAGGCTGGAGTGCAGTGGCATGATCTCGGCTCACTACAAACTCCGTCCCCCGGTTCAAGTGATTCTCCTGCCTCAGCCTCCCAAGTAGCTGGGATTACAGGCACATGCCACTACTGTCTGGCTAATTTTTGTATTTTTATTAGAGATGGGGTTTCACCATGTTGGCCAGGCTGGTCTTGAACTCCTGACCTCAAGTGATCTGCCTGCCTTGGCCTCCCAAAGTGCTGGGATTACAGGCGTGAGCCACTGTGCCTGGCCATTTGACTCTTGCTTTTTGAAATCTAGCCATCCTGCCCTCCCATGTGCTCCTGGGGCCAAGAGCCAGTTCTTGTGGGTCCTATGGAGGGCAGTTCATCTTTTGCAGTCAAGTCTACTTTCTCTTGGGTGACTTATGGATATGACAGCATCTCCCAGAAGGCTGGGGACACTGCATAGCGCCTGGTGCTGAGTGGATGCGGAGAAATGACGGCTAAATGGAATTACATACTCTTCACCTTCTCACTCAACTTTCTTAGGACCAAACACAATTACTTTCTATTAGACTTTAGCTTGAGGAAAGTACTTTCCCTATAGGAGATTCTGCATACTTTAAGGTATAAGAAAAGGAACACTGGATAACCCAATGCATTTCCCTTTTTGTCTTTCTCCCAGGAACATTTCAGCCAAATTTATAGCTTATGTGTTGAGCATGGGGATGTTTGGAAGTAGCAATTACTTTTTTCATCCTTCAACCCCCAAATTTTATGTTTCATCCTTCGAAGACTTACATAAAGACATTATGGTTTTTAAAAAAATTTAATTTTATTTATTTATTTATTTTGAGATGGAGTCTCACTCGGTTGCCCAGACTGGAGTGCAGTGGTACTATCTCGGCTCACTGCAACCTCTGCCTCCCAGGTTCAAGCGATTCTCCTGTCTCAGCCTCCCAAGTAGCTGGGATTACAGGCATGTGCCACCATGCCCAGGTAATTTTTGTATTTGTAATAGCGACAGGGTTTCACCATTTTGGCCAGGCTGGTCTTGGACTCCTGAGCTCAGGTGATCCACCCACCTTGGCCTCCCTAAGTGCTGGGATTACAGGCGTAGAGCCACAAGACATTATGTTTTAATCTGTAAGCTGCCTCAAGACATCCCCAAAAGAGGTGTGGTACAAACCTAAGCTATATCCAGTGCCTCCCTATCTGCCAACGGACTCTATTGGTTCTCTAAAAATTTGACTAAGATGAATTACAGCATTTGGGAAGTAGCTAGGGACCTCTGAACAGATAACTGCTGACAAGCCAGTCAGCCAGTGGAGTATTTTTTGAGCATCCACCTTGAAGCTAGCATGGAATTTAAAAATCCTCATTCCTGCTTATGGTAGGAGGTGAGGAACAGGGGGTCTTCTACATAAGCCTGCTCCAGCATTCCAGTGCTCTGGGGACTTAAAAGTAGCTCCTTCTCAGTGAAAAGCTGGCAACCTGGTTTATGCAGCTCCTTTTCTGGGATACTCAAGCAAGGAGCATCTCACAGCCCATCCGGATCCATTACGAACATCACAGAGTCTATCCCGGCCACATCAGGAGTCAGGATCTGTGGACTCAGGTCATAGGCAAATGTCTGGGCCAGAACTAAACACTGGGATGGATCAGACACATGGTGGGGCTAGGCCAGTATTAGTGTATTCTCTAATATTCTCTAGGTTCTGTTTTCCCCAACCAGGTTCTCTGGGTACAATCCTCAGAGCCCACGAGCACATTCCTAGGAGGGGAAATGGGGTGGGGGCAGTCAAATGACAGCATCTAAACCAGGGAACAGGACATGAGGTTGGACTGGCATTGTGTGTGTGTGTGTGCGTGTGTGTGTGTATTAGAGGCTAAGGAAGATGGATCAGGGGTCAGACAATTCTAATTCATGCTGCTTAATCCTGTCTCTGCCACTCACTTTCTCTGTGACCCAGACAATCCTCTGCCTTCCCTGGGCAGAACTCCTGAGGCTAGAGCAAGGGTACTACATTCCAGTCATAGCAAGTCCAAAGCACTCTCTGCCGTTCACAGTTCCAGGTTCTTTCTGCTGCCTCCAAAGCCCATTCTCTTTAAGCACATTAGCAAACTCCTACTCATCCTTCAAGGTCTAGCTCAAATGTCACCTCCTTTGTTAAACCTTCCTTAGCTCTCCCTGTCAGAGCTAGTGGTTGCTCTCTTTACTCCCGCAGTACTTTGTACACACAACTACCACAATGTATCATACCCAGCTGTGGATATGTCTGTTTTTCCCACTAGATTGAATTCCTGGAGAACAGAGATGGTGTCATATTTATTTTGGTATCTGTTATAGTATTTAGCACAGTGTCTAACACAAGAAATAATCACTGAGTTCATGAATGAGTGAACGGTTGATCTAGGAGGCACTGCCTGGATATCAAGGAAGGGATTTCATCTTGGGAAGATTTAGTAATACACATGAAAGCACCAAGCACAATTCCTGGTATCTATTAGAGGTTTCAAAAAACACTTGCTGAAATTCAAGCTATTGTGGTTTGACTTCCTTGCTTGATGAGGTAATAGGTTCCATTGTTCCATTTGAAAAAAAAAAGAGATAAAATCCACTAAAGGAAAAAAGTCCCATTCACTTTTAGACAGAATGACCTTGCTTTCATCTCTTTACACCTAGATCCATTAATCAATCATCAACCATGTCAGAAGTCTAACCTTTACAGCTCAGTTAGCCAATTCTTAAGATGTCTGTCACCCTTTAAGTGCGGAAAGAGGTGTAAACCCAGAGGAAAGTGAGAAAAATCTCAGAATGCAAGCAGAGACCAAAATAGCTGGACTGAGCCAAAGACATAGAGATCATAGACAATACGATGTGATTGGTCTGCCGGCCAGAAGGCAGGATTTGGGTTCCTGAGAAGCCAAAGCTGAGAAGTCCCGGAGTGGTGGCAGTGAAAAGAGAGAGCAGAGAATACCAAGGAGAACAAAATGTGGACAGAAGAGGGAAGACAGTGGCAGACAGCAGAGGCGGTGGTGAGGTTAGAAGTGGCAATGGGGGTGGCAAGAGGCAGATCTCTGGCAGTGCCGATAAGTGCTTCTGGAAACAGAGATGACCGTGGGGAAGGATGGAAAAGGTGGGTCAGTTAAAACAGTGGGGTCTCCAGGGGGCATTCGGGAGCATCACAGCTGAGTGGGAGCCTGAACCAGGACCATACGGGCCTGGAGAAGGAGTGAGGAAAATGATCAGGATTAGGTGTTTGATCAGAAATGAAGGGGCGAGGAGGTATTATCAGAAAGGCCAGAGGTAAAGTCTACAAAAAAGGACCAGGCAGGAAGATATCAAATTTGGAAGCAGGGGCTAGAAGGAGGAAGAAAGAATAAAAGATCCCCATGAAAGAGTTGGGGCAACTGAGGTCATAATCTAGGGTGATGAGGTGAGCAACAGGAAACAGGCATTGGTCTCAACATGCATGGGAGTTTCAAGTCCAGTTCTAGAGGCTTTATATGCAGAGGGACTGTGACAAACTGGAGCTTGACTAAGGGAGCGTGGCCGAGAGAGTAAGGGGACCGGGAACCATGTCCTGGGAGGACAGATGAGGGGTGTTTAGGTTGGAGAAGGGAGACTGTATTAAGGAGAACAGGAGCATAAAGGAGGACATTCTGGTTGGTACAGAGGGCAAGACTAAGACCAGAATGAGAGATTATAGGACAGAGATCTTGACTCATTATAAGAAACAACTTTTTATCATTCTACTATAAAGACACATACACATGTATGTTTATTGCAGCACTATTCACAGTAGCAAAGACTTGGAACCAACCCAAATGCCCATCGATGATAGACTGGATAAAGAAAATGTGGCACATGTACAACATGGAATACTATGCAGCCATAAAAAAGAATGAGTTCATGTCCTTTGCAGGGACATGGATGAAGCTGGAAACCATCATCCTCAGCAAACTAACACAGGAACAGAAAACCAAACACCACATGTTCTCACTCATAAATGGGAGTTGAACAATGAGAACACACGGACACAGGGAGGGGAACATCACACACCGGGGCCTATTGAGGGGTGGGGGGCAAAGGGAGGGAGAGCATTAGGACAAATACCTAATGCATGTGGGGCTTAAAATCTAGATGACAGGTTGACAGGCGCAGCAAACCACCACGGCACATGTATACCTATGTAACAAACCTGCACGTTCAGCACATGTATCCCAGAACTTAAAGTAAAACAAATAACAACAATAATAATAATAATAATAAAAGAAATTACAGGCCCTGTGACCCCAAAGATATCCCTGAGTTTAAACACTGTTTTTCAAGG
Organism: Macaca nemestrina; assembly: GCF_043159975.1. Classification (NCBI taxonomy): domain Eukaryota; kingdom Metazoa; phylum Chordata; class Mammalia; order Primates; family Cercopithecidae; genus Macaca; species Macaca nemestrina. The sequence goes on from NC_092139.1 coordinate 29,637,918, forward strand.
TTTTGTTTACTTTGCTTTGTTTCTTTTTTTTTTTTTTTTTGGAGGCTCATAAACAGGTCTATTCCCTGGGGGACAAAAAAAAAAAAAAAAAAAAAAAACAACTTTTTAACAGTCAGAGATCTTCCAAGTGTAATAACAATGATACTAACTACCATCTTTAGAATGCCTACTAAGTACCCAGCACAGCCACTCTATTGTGCTAGGCACCCTAGAATGCAACAATTCCATGAGGCAGGAATTATGACCTCCCAATTTACAGATGAGGAAACAGATTCAAAGAGGTTAAGTAATTACAGCTGGCCCTCCATATCCATGGATATCTTGCGGATATGGTAGGCTATAAGGGACTTGAGCATCCACGGATTTTGGTATCTGAGAGGGTCCAGGAAGCAACCCCTTGTGGGTATCAAGGGATGATTGTATCCAGGGCCCTAAAGCTAAGAAATGGCAGAATTCAGGCATATTCCATATGGCCAGAGTGTTGGACAGGCAGCCCTTCCCCCTCCCAGGACCTCCTAAACCTCGCACTCCTTGAGTGCAATGCCTTATCTCAGACAATAGTGAGCTCAATACGCTGGTGCTATGTCAGGGTATGGGACCATCAGCTACCCAGTTGTCCAAACCGGCAGCCTCATAGGACCCACGACTTTTCCCTCTCCTTCACTGCCCACATCCCAATTTCTTTTTGTTTGTTTGTTTTGAGACAGGGTCTCGCTCTCAGCCATGGCTCACTGCAGCCTTGAACTTCTGGGCTCAAGTGATCCTCCCACATCAGCCTCCTGAGTAGCTGGGACTACAGGCGTTTGCCACCATGCCTGGCTAATTTTTCTTTTTAAATATTTTGTAGAGACGAAGTCTCGCTGTGTTGCTAGGGCTGGTCTTGAACTCCTAGGCTTAAGTGATACACCTGCCTTGGCCTCACAAAGTGCTGGGATTACAGGCGTGAGCCACAGCACTCTAGTCTTTTACCAAATAACTGTTGGTCCTACCTCCTAAACATCGAATGTTTATTTCTGTCCCTTCATTCAATAAATATTTATTGAGGACCTACTATGTACCAGGTACTGTGTGCTAGGGCTAAAAGAGCAAACAAAAACATTCTAGTCCCAGCCTGGCCAACATAGCAAGATACCTCTCTACAAAAAAAAATTGAAAAACGGCCAGGCGTGGTGGCTCACGCCTGTAATTCCAGCACTTTGGGAGGCCGAGGTGGGCAGATCATGAGGTCAAGAGATCGAGACCATCCTGGCCAACATGGTGAAACCCCGTCTCTACTAGAAATACAAAAATTAGCCGGGCATGGTGGCGTGCGCCTGTAATCCTAGCTACTCGGGAGGCTGAGGCAGGAGAATCGCTTGACCCTGGGAGGCGGAGGTTGCAGTGAGCCAAGATCACACCACTGCACTCCAGCCTGGCGACAGAGCAAGACTCTGTCTCAAAAAAAAAAAAAAAAGAAAAAAGAAAAAAAGAAAAAATTAGCCAGGCGTGGTGACACACCCCTGTAGTCCTAGCTACTCTGGAGACTCTGGCAGGAAGATCCTTGAGCCCAGGAGTTGGAAGCTGCAGTGGGCTGTGGGCGACAGAATGAGACCGTGTCTAAAACAGAAACAAAAACAAAAACCCAAAACACCTTTCTAGTTACTTTCTAGTAGTTACGGTCTAGTGGAAGAAACATGTGGGAATAAGTGCTGTGAAGATAGAGCAGGTTGGAGAGATGGAGAGTGATGGGACAGCTGTTTATGGAGGGTGATCAGGGACAATCTCTTTGAGCAGGTGACATTTAAGCAAGAGATCTGAAGGAAGTGAGGGAGTGGACCCTGTGGCTACTAGGAAAGAATGTTCCAGGATAGGGGAACAGTAAGTGTGAATGCCCTGAGGTAGCTTTAAGAGCTTTCCATCTCTGCAGTCAACAGCCTTTATGATGTGGTCCCTGACTCCCTCTGCAACCCCTTTTATCTTTCCCCACCTAGTGCTCTGTGTTCCAGTGAGTTCCAGTTCTCCCGGCCGTTACACGTATTGTTCCTTCTATTCAGTTCACTCTTCCTTCCTCTCTCTTTGGGGAGTCTTGAACCCTTACATCTATTTCAGAAAGTCCTTGTACATCCCTGTCAGTCCCCCATCTGTTTCCTTATCACAATTCTTATCACACTGTATTGTAACCACATGTTGAATTATCTGTCTCTTCCTTTTGACTCTAAAATGCATATATGTCCTCCTCATCATTGTCACCCTAACAGCTAGCACAGGGCCTGCCATAACCATGACAAAATGGACATGTTCGGTGTCACTTATAATTGACTACGTTACCATTTAGAAACGTCTGTTAGCACTGGCTCAGTAGCCAGCAGCTTCTGCTCTCTGTGCCTTGCTCTGCTGTTATCTCTGGGTCCCTCACCTTGCCCATCTCCTTGGTCAATCCTAACTTGAGCAAATGGTCCACAGCAGCTTCAACCCCCCACACTAAGATACTATTGTATCACTGTATACAGGCATGAATGGTGGCCTAAGATCATTCTTCCTCATCCATTGCTATATTGGCTTAATGCTTACAACTGGGTTTTTTTCCTCAGTTTCTTTTTCTTTTTTTTCTTTTTTCTTTTTTTTTTTTTTTTTTTTTGAGACAGAGTCTTGCTGTGTCGCCCAGGCTGGAGTGCAGTGGTGCGATCTCGGCTCACTGCAAGCTCCGCCTCCCGGGTTCACGCCATTCTCCTGCCTCAGCCTCCTGAGTAGCTGGGACTATAGGCACCCGCCACCACGCCCGGCTAATTTTTTGTATTTTTAGTAGAGATGGGGTTTCACGGTGTTAGCCAGGATGGTCTCGAACTCCTGACCTCGTGATCCGCCCGCCTCGGCCTCCCAAAGTGCTGGGATTACAGGCGTGAGCCACTGCGCCCGGCCTTTTTCCTCAGTTTCTTTCTCTGGCATTCAAGTTCTAAGCTGAGACTGCTATGACCCTAATCTATTTTTCAGGGTCTCAGATTCCCTGCCTAGTTCTTAGACAGCCTCCTCCAGAGAGTTTGACTGTATTCTCAATACACCTGGGAGCTGAATGGGGTCCTAGCTAAAAAGACAGCTCACTTGGGACCAAGATGCTACCACATACCAAATATTACCTAACTTTTCTCTTTCCAGCTGAGTGCCCCTGGGCAAATGACCTAACTTCTCTAAGCATCACATTCCTCATCTGTTAAATAGATGTTTAAAGAAGGGTTGTTAGGAGGACTCAATGAGATGATGCACGTGGTAGGTAAAATAATGACCCTTCAAAGACTTCCACATCCTAATCCCCCAAACCTGTGAATATGGTACCTTACGTGGTAAAAGAGACTTTTTAGAAATGATTAAGATAAGGATCTTCAGATGGGGGAGATGATCTGGATTATCCAGGTGGGTCTAATGAAATCACAAGCATTCTTATAAGAGGAAGGCACGGGGGCTTAAGTCAGAGAAGGTGTTGGGAGACATGGGTTATAGCAGTGCTGCTGATGCTAGAAGGGGCCACAAGCCAGGGGATGTGGGCAGTCACTAGACACTGGAAAAGGCAAGGAAGGGATCCTCTCCTAGAAACTCCAGCAGGAATGCAGCCCTGCCAATAACTTGATTTCAGTCCAGCAAGACCCATTTTGGACTTCTGACCTCTGGAAATGTAAGATAACAAGCCTGTGTTGCTTTAAGAAATAAGTTTGTGGTAATTTGTTACAGTAGCAAGAAGCATTTAGCAGATTCTGGCATGTAGTAAGTGTTCTTACAATGTTATTGTCTATTCCTGCTCCCATACTCCTTGGAGAGAACCCGCTGAAAGGCAGAGACGCTTGGCTCCATTCCCGGCTCCCCCACCAACTTGCTCTTAGTGATTTTTTTTTTTTTTTTTTTTTTGAGATGGAGTCTCACTCTGTCACACAGGCTGGAGTGCAGTGGTGCGATCTCAGCTCACTGCAACCTCTGCCTTACGGGTTTAAGTGATTCTCCTGCCTCAGTCTCCCGAGTAGTTGGAATTACAGGTACTTGCCACCATGCAGGGCTAATTTTTGTATTTTTAGTTACTAAAAATACAGGGTTTCACCACGTTGGTCAGGCTGGTCTTGAAGTCCTGACTCAGGTGGTTCACTTGACTCGGCCTTCCAAAGTGCTGGGATTACAGGTGTGAGCCACCGTGCCCGGCCCTTGGTGATTTTTAATAAGTCATTTCCCCTCCTTGACCACCACCTTTGGTTATTGCTGCCAGACCACATCACTGGGTCTCTCTGATGACTCCTCAGGGATCAGTCCTATCACTGTGTCAGTTCCCTCCACGTCTTGTCTCACCAAAACCCTGCTTCCTCCTCTACCCATATAAGTGAGGTCCCAGCCTTGCTGCTAAGACCACCTGAGTTATATGACTAATTTGTAAAATTTCATACTGAAGGCATGACCATTCAGGTATCTAGAAAATACACTGGTCAACGATACTCAGCAATCATCTCATTTAACATACTCATTTTGCAGAAGAGAGAAAGAAAACTCCGGGAGGGAAAATGACTCATTCCAAATCACAGAGCAAGCTGGTAAGGAAGCCAGACATGGAGGCAAGCATCTCTGCCTCTCGGAGGGCTTTCTGTCATGCCGCACCCTCTGCACTAGCTCTAGTTTGCCTCCAAATGCTGTCTCTTTTCTTTTTTTTTTTTTCTTCTTCACTTACAGCCAATCTAAAAAGGGCCCTCAGGATCGCCCACAATGCCCAGCTTAGCTTCTTGACAAACACCTTAATGGCGCAGCATTGCCTGTTGGCTGCCATCGGCTCTTGAGTGGGTGGTAAGTGCACTAGCGGGAATTCCCTGGCGCTCTGCAAAATGTCCTTGGCCCACTCCCAGGAGGCCACCACAAGCCAGATGATCACCATACCCGGGGAGGTGGCACATTTGGGGTTTTGGGTCAGCACTGGGATGCCCAAGTTTTGCAGTTCTGGGGAGGCCTCTGCCCACAGTCAGGAGTGTGGCCATGGTCTCATTCGCTCTCTGGAAAAGGAGAGGCCATAGTCTTCCTCGCCCTTTCCAAGGCCCTCCTGCAAATCTGCCAATTTTCTGTCCCCCGAGGCTCGACTTCTTGATGAGTTAAGAAAAGGGAAAAGTGAAGACAAAGACCAGTGGTCAGGTCTCAGTGTTTTTTTAATTTTAATTTTAATTTTGGAGACGTAGTCTCGCTCTTGTCATGCAGGCTGGAGTGCAATGGCACGGCTTTGGCTCACTGCAACCTCAGCCTCTCGGGTTCAAGTGATTCTCCTGCCTCAGCCTCCTAAGTAGCTGGGATTACAGATGCCCACTACCACGCTCAGCTAATTTTTTGTGTTTTTTAGTAAAGATGGGGTTTTCACCATATTGGCCAGGCTGGTCTCGAACTTCTGACCTCAGGTGATCCACCTGCCTCAGTCTAACAAAGTGCTGGGATTACAGATGTGAGCCACCACACCCGGCCTAATTTTTTAAAGACAGGGTTTCACTCTGTGGCCCAGGCTGCAGTGCAGTAGTACAATCTCTGCTCACTGTAGCCTCAACCTCTTGGGCTCAAGCAATCCTCCTGCCTCAGCCTCCCAAGTAGCTGTGACTGTAGGTGTATGTCACCACACCCAGCTAATCTTTGTATTTTTTGTAGAGATGGGGTTTCGCCATGTTGCCCAGGCTGGTCTCAAACTCCTGGGCTCAAGCGATCCTCCCAGCATGGCCTCCCAAAGTGCTAGGATTACAGAAGTGAGCCACCACAGCCAGACCAAGCCTCAGTTTATTAACTGCAACAGGGAGATGGTTGAACTAAATAAGCTGTTAAGTCATGTTAAAAAGTTCCATTATTTTAGCCTAAGTGGACTGACCGTGAAGCTGATCTTCAGGTTCCTCATTGTCAGTCTTAAAGTCCAAATTATTTAGCATGACACTACAACCCTTACAATGTGATGCCAATGTACCTTTCCAGCCCTATCTTCTTTAGTAGAGATGGGCTTCTGCTGTTTCGCTCAGGCTGGAGTGCAGTGGCGCAATCCTAGCTCACTATGACCTCAAACACTTGGTCTCAAGCAATCCTCCAGCCTCAACCTCCTGAGTAGCTGGGATTACAGGCATGAGCCACTATGCCCGGCTCTACCAGCCTCATGTTCTGTCCTGTACCTTCTGCCCTTCATTGCTTACCTCACGTACCCCAACCTCTAGCTATACTGACCTAATTGTGTTGCCTGGACACATCCTGCAGAGTCCTGCCTCTGCCTTTATTTCATTCCCTCTCCCTAGAATTCCTTTCCCACATGTACTCTGACCTCCACATGGTGTGCTACTTCAAAATGCAACTTGAATGCCACTTCAGGGAGGGCTATCTGCCCGGGGTTAAATGGACTTTCTCTGTGCTCCCAATGGTGTTATATGTATCCTCATTTATAGCATATTTTGTATTACATTATAAATAATGGTTTACATGCCTGTAGTCCCCTTTGAACTCATCCTCATGGTAAGTTACAGCCTGGTGGGAGAGATAGGCATGGAAATACTAAACATTTCATTACAGTGGTAATAAGTAGAATGAAAGAGAAGAGCCAGGAGCTACAAAAGTGTGTGGCAGGAGATACAGGCTGTGATATCAGGGATGGCCTCCCTGAGAACATGACATCTCAGCTGACATCTGTGAAGGAACAGAAGGCTAGGTGAAGGCTGAGAATGAGCATTCCAGGAAAGAGTATCTTACTGAATTCCTGAATGGGAAGGAGCTGGTATATTAGAACAAGAGAAGGAAGGACAGGGTGACTGGAGTCTAGTGACCAATGGGGAGAATGGGTGGTATAAAAAGAAGTCAGAGAGATGGGAAGGACTCAGTCACGCAGGGCCTCATCGGCTTCATTAAACATGTTTTTGTTTTTGTTTTACACAGGGTTTTGTGCTATGGCTCAGGCTTGAGTGCAGTGGTGTGATCTCTGTCCACTGTAGCCTCAGCTTCCTGGGCTCAAGCAATGCTCCTGCCTCAGCCTCCCAAGTAGCTGTGACTATAGGCACATGCCACCACACCCAGCTACTCTGTATTTTTTGTAGAGATGGGGTTTTGCCATGTTGCACAGGCTGGTCTCAAACTCCTGGGCTCAAGCAATCCTTGTGGGTGCCGGGTCCAAGGGAGTTTATAATATTGTTCTTCCAATTTTCATATGCATTTGAAAGTTTTCCATAATAAAACTAAAAAGAAGTGATAGTAGTACAGTAATAATAGTTTAATCTTTGTCCTAAGAGTCATTTTAAGCAAGGTGAGTGTGGGAGTAAGATGATCAGATTTTGGGTTGTTTTAATTTTTTTGTATTATTCAATATTTCAATCATTCAGAAAGGCATAAAATAATAAAATATATATTGGAAAATCACCAGCCAGCTTTGTCAAACATTAGTTTTTGTCATATTGGCTTCAGATATAACTGACTCCTGAGTGGATTGATTGATTAATTGATTGATTGATTTTTGAGACAGAGTCTTGCTTTGGCTGGAGTACAGTAGTTCAATCTCGGCTCACTGTAACCTCCACCTCCCAGATTCAAGTGATTCTTGTGCCTCAGCCATCCAAGTAGCTGGAACTACAGGCACGTACCACCACGCCTAGCTAATTTTTTTGTATTTTTAATAGAGATAGGGTTTCACCATGTTGGCCAGGCTGGTCTCAAACTCCTGGCCGCAAATGATCTTTATACATACATATGTATAGAGAGAAAGGAGTAAAGAACAACTCCTGACTTTCTGGCCAAGTGCTTTTGGGGCCCTTTATGCCTCCTACGTGTTTGTGGCATAGAATTGAGTCTTTAAATTACTGCTAACAGGCAAAGCCAGGGCTCATGCCTGTAAGCCCTTTGGGAGGCCAAGGTGGGTGGATCACCTGAGCCCTAAAATGAGTACTCACCCATAAGTTGTGCTAAGAAAGCTTAAAAGCATTCAGGGCAGGAGCCAGCAGCCAGAACAACTCAAGAAGAAGCCCCAGTCCCTCTACTTCCTCAACATGGCTCTAAGCAGGTCGCTCATCTGCTCAGAAACCTTTAATGACTCCCCTCAGCCTTTGGACAAAAGCCAAATGCACAATCTGCTCTCAGCCTCCCTCTCCAGCCTCTTCTCCTTATACACTCTTACTAGAAACAGCAAGTAACTTGATGCTCCAGGCACATCATATTATCCACTGTTTCCTAAACATGCCATGCATTTTTGTGGAACCATGGTTCATCTTTTTCATTGTCTGGACGGACCCACTCACCCTTCTCCATCATTCTCCTTCCTCAAAGGTTCATCTCAAGTACCACCTTCTTCCTGAAGCATTCTCTGGCTTCCCCAACCTCAACTGGGGAACCTCATCTCCTCCCTCTTCAGTGCTTCCCTACACCTTGTTAAACCTCTAGCATGCATTCATTTATTCTCCAGAAAAGGTACCGACTTTTGTGTGCCAAGCACTATTCAAAGAAGTTGATGGGAATTAGATAACAAAATTAATTTAAAAATATTTATCACATGTCCAGAATGTATCATTCACTGTGCTAGGTACTGAGGAGATATTGGCTGTGGTTTGTTCTTCCTGTTTTGAGTTCAAACAATACCATACTATAGGGCTAGGCATTTCCTAAGATTAGTCTTTTGGGTACAATGATAATTTACTTTTATTAGTTCTAAAAATACCTCTTTCAAGGACTGGAGTAGGACATACTTGAAAGTAGAAAAGACTGGCTAAAAGGCTAGAATAATAATCCAGAATGGGAAACTTGCATAGTGGGCAGAGTGCTGAGCCCAAGAATAGAAAACCTAGCTTCTGTTCTTTGCTTTAATTTTTTTTTTTCTTTTGAGACGGCGTCTCACTGTTTTGCCCAGGCTGGAGTGAAGTGGCACAGTCTTGGCTCACTGCAACCTCTCCCCCCGGGTTCAAGCAATTCTCCTGCCTCAGCAGCTGGGATTACAGGTGTGCTCAGATAATTTTTGTATTTTTAGTAGAGATGGGGTTTCACCCTGTTGGCCAGGCTGGTCTCAAACTCCTGACCTCAGGTGATCCACCTGCCTCAGCCTCCCAAAGTGCTAGGATTACAGGCGTGAGCCACCATGCCCGGCCTGCTTTAATGTTTATGAGCTATGTATGGGTCCTTAGACATGATGATAGACAATTCACATCATCTTTGAGTCTCCATTTACTCACCTATAAAGTGAGGACAATGTCTTCCTTATCTACCTCATGGTATTGTTGCCAGGACCAAATAGGGCCACATACACAGCATATGGGAAGTGCAAAGCACCTTACAAATATAAGCAGCTATGAAAGTAATATGACACCCCACGGTAAAAATAAGAGAAAATGAATTAAAAATACAGCAGACTAGATCCAGCGTATGTAAAGGGAAGAACTTCCTAATAAGGGGGTGTTTTTTTTTTTTTTTTTTTTTTCTCCAGACAAGAATGAAGATATACTGGAGGCCATGATCACAATGAAAGAATATTTTGATTTGGGAATATGTTGGTGCTTCTTAGTAGGTCATCCCCACCCCTCCAGTCATTTGGGGTCAAGCTTCCTTGACTGCAGCTTCAAACCAAAGACTGTTCTCCATCTCCTCAGCACAAATCACTCAAAACCAGTCTCAAGGGCAGGAATCCATAAGTCCTGGGTCTAGGAGTCACACTCTGTTACTTATTCATGTGGCCTGTGATAATTGACTTGTCTCTTTCAGCCTGTTCTGATTGTCCTCAGAATCAAGTTGGACACTAGGAAGGCCAGAAAAGTATTTGAGGAACATTCTACTCAGCAAATAAGAGAAGTGGTGCTTTTAATAAATCAAATGAAGGAAGCCAGTTAGAGAATCAGTGGGACCTCCTGATGTGTAAGATACAAAAGACTAAAGAAAGCATAGGATCCTGTTCTTTGAGCTTCAAGGGGTTGGGGGTTGTGGAGAAAAATAAAGCAAAGGAGAAGACAGACTGAATAAAAATTTTTTTAGGCTTGGTAATGAAAGATCATAGATATGAAATAAAAAATCAATGATAATGAAAAATGCTTTCAATTTAGAAATCAGGAGAACTGGGAAAAGTTCTCCAGTAGTTCAGAATCATCTACTATCAAGTTCTGTGCCCTTGGGCAACTCAATTCAAGAAGTATCTAGTAAGTGCTGTTGTAGGTACTGGGTGATCTCTAAAGTCAGGGTTATCTCTCAATTTCTTTTTTTTTTTTTTTTTTTTTTTTTTTGAGACGGAGTCTCGCTGTGTCACCCAGGCTGGAGTGCAGTGGCGCGATCTCGGCTCACTGCAAGCTCCGCCTCCCGGGTTTACGCCATTCTCCTGCCTCAGCCTCCGAGTAGCTGGGACTACAGGCGCCCGCCACCACGCCACCGGCTAGTTTTTTTTTTTGTATTTTTAGTAGAGACGGGGTTTCACCATGTTAGCCAGGATGGTCTCGATCTCCTGACTTCGTGATCCACCCGCCTCGGCCTCCCAAAGTACTGGGATTACAGGCTTGAGCCACCGTGCCCGGCCCTCTCAATTTCTTTCTATTGATGCCACGATCATTAGATGACTACCTAAAGAGTTATGAAAGAACTCAAGGGTGAGCTTGTGGAACCACTGCCAAAAGGAATAACCTTGCTTTCCACTGAAGGAAGTACAGGTTGGCAATAAGTCCCATCTCTAAGGAGGGTTTTAGAAGGCAGCTTGGACCTACATGCCCATGAGTGCTTATTTCAGATCTATGTAACTTTTTGAGATAAAGGATAAAGAGTAGAATCATTGATTGCTCACTGAATACTTAATGATGAGCATTGAGAGTCGGGGATTTTGTTCAATGTAAAAAAATAAAATATTTTGGTTGATAAAGCCCTGCCTAAGAACCAACCTTCCTCTCCCCAAAAATAATGTTTAACTATTTTTTTTTTTTTTTTGAGACGGAGTCTTGCTCTGTCACCCAGGCTGGAGTGCAGTGGCCGGATCTCAGCTCACTGCAAGCTCCGCCTCCCGGGTTTACGCCATTCTCCTGCCTCAGCCTCCCGAGTAGTTGGGACTACAGGCGCCCGCCACCGCGCCTGGCTAGTTTTTTGTATTTTTAGTAGAGACGGGGTTTCACCGTGTTAGCCAGGATGGTCTCGATCTCCTGACCTCGTGATCCGCCCGCCTCGGCCTCCCAAAGTGCTGGGATTACAGGCTTGAGCCACCGCGCCCGGCCTTAACTATTAAAAAATAAATAGGGCTGGGCGTAGTGGCTCACGCCTGTAATCCCAGCACTTTGGGAGGCTAAGGCAGGTGGATCACTTGAGGTCAGGAGTTTGAAACCAGCCTGTCCAATACATCGAAAACCCATCTCTACTAAAAATACAAAAACTAACCGGGTGTGGTGGTGCATGCCTGGAATCCCAGCTACTCAGGAGGCTGAGGCAGGAGAATCGCTTGAACCCGGGAGGCGGAGGTTGCAGCGAGCCGAGATCACCCTGCTGCACTCCAGCCTGGGCAACAGAGTGAGACTCTGTCTCAAAAATAAATAAAAACAAGTAAGTAAATAAATAAATGACAAACTGGCTGGGGTTGCCTTAAAAGTGTTTCCGGAGAAGAGAGAAGAAAATGACAACTAGAGAAATCAGGGAAAGTTTATTGGAAAAGCAGGGCTTGAGCTGAAACTTTATGGAAAGGTTTCAAATGAACGTGCAGAAGGAAATATGTGACAATGTCCAGAGAAACATGGGCAGCCTGTCTAAGGGTAAAGGAGAAATTGAGCTTGTCTGGAGTAAGTTTGCATTATCGATAAGCAGTGGGAAATACGGCCTGCTAATGGAGAGGTAGGGTGGAGTCAGACTCCAGAGGGCTTAAAAGACAGAAAGAGGAGTAAGCAATATTATCTGCTGGCTTAAAAGCAACAATATTTCTATAAGGTTTCAATCAAGTGATCCCCTAGTGTTCAGTGAAAGGATAATTAGGCACAATTTATTGAGAGAAGCAGTGGATATAATTTGTCTTTCAGAAAGTTTTCGACAATGTATTAGACATTTAAAATGGAGTCACTGTCAAATTAAGGGTGATGTTTTTGTCACTTAGAAAACAATAGATAGATATAAATGGTCACTTCCATGAATGAAAGGGGATTAAGAGTGCAGGGGGCCCCAAGAGACCTTGCTGGGACCTGTCACACTTAAATTTTTTATAAGTGATCCAGAAGAAGTAGAACAAAGTGAAAATTTCAGGACTTCAGATCATATTAAGCCCTTTCAGACAGGGAAATGCTATGCCAAAAGAGAAGGAAGGAGGAAGGGGTGGAGGAAGGGGGAGGGGGGGAGGGAGGGAGAGAGAGAGAGAGAGAGAGAGAGAGAGCGAGCGAGCAAATGCTTGAAGGAAGTTACTACGTGCAATGCAAGATGGCAGACAAATGTCAATGTGGAGAAATGTAATGCACTCCGATAAAAATAATCCACACACAGGGTGTTGTGTTCCAGGCTATCAGTTTTGACCCAGGAAAAGGCTTTGGGATCTATTATAGATTGTTCCCTAAAGGCAGTGGCCTAGTGTGTTGAGGTCAGGACAGCTGACAGAGGGAAGGGGGATGCAGGTTGGGACCTGGAGACCAAAGAAGAAACCAACCTTCCTTTATGCAAAACCATAGGGTCCTGTATCTGGAGACAATGGTCAAGTTGACTTCTATTGAAAATTAGGGTCAAAAGATTTCTAGAAAAGAACAACTAAAATGATCCAGAGAATGAGTGTGGCTATTCTAGGGGTCTCGTGTCTTAGGGGGAAACTTAAGTTTAAAAAGACAAAGGCTAAGAGAGGTGGAATAATCAAAGCCTGTACAACTGATAAGGGTAAGGACTAGCTTCCTCTTAATACTTGAAATATCGTAGGAATAAAAAAGTTTCGGAGTTGAGATCGTCTAGCTCTCTCTCCTTATGTTAGACATGGTGAAATTCAAGCCTAGAAAGGGCAAGGAAATGGTTCAAGGTCACACAAACCAATGGGGGTGAAGGTCAGATCAGAGCCCAGGCCTCCTTAATCCCAGGCCAGGGTCTTTCCACCTCATCCCGAGCACTCAGGCAGTCTAAAGGAATCTTTTTCTAGGGTATAAACTTAGGATATGCACTACTTTGACATGTGATAAAACACATGCAAAAACACAAAGAGGCTAGGGAAAGTTTCCACAAAAAGTCAACCAGCAATTATAAAATCTTTGCAGGACAACTGCCAACTGGCACTAAAGGTTCTTTTACACACCGTATCTTTTTTGTTGTTTTGTGGAACCTGTAACCCTTTGAGAGACTGAAGAAATCTAGGGATCCTCGCCTAGAAGTAAACACATTTGCACTTACGAACACAAACTTGTACCCAATTTCAGTGCACGTATGACCTCCTGAGCTCCATGCCCAATTAAGAATCTCTCTTGAGGCAGATTCTTTTAAACAGACTGCCTGCTTCAACAAATACACTCCATCTCTTAGGATGGCTGAGGCTATCACTCTGATTTTCCTCAGCAAAATACCACTGTCCCAACATCATTCATTATAATTGCATACCTCTAGGTTGGAAGATACTCGAGAAATTACCTAGTCCAACTGCACCCCCCATGAGATATAGGATAAGGTCATGAGTAAATAAGGGGAGACTAGAGTCAGCCTGCCTAGGTTAGAATTCTAACTCCATCACTCACTAGCTGTGTCACCTTGGGCAAGTTACTTAACCTCTTTGAGTCTGTATCCCCATCTGTAAAATGGGGATAAAAATTGCAACTATTTCATAGAGTAGTTATGAGGATTGAATTGGATAATTCGTATAAAACATAGCACCAGGCCTGGCACATAGTGAGTGTTCAGTAAATGCTAGCTGGCATTATTGTGATGATGCATGCATCCATGCAAGCACTATGCATGCCTCCATCCAATCCCCTCCGAGAGCTTTTACTTGCACATGCCAGTGATGTGCAGCTCGCCGCCTCCTAAGCTGGTTGAGCAGCTCCAATTGTTACAAACTTCTTCCTATATCGAGCCCAAATTTGTCTTCTTGCAACCCCCACTCCCGCTGGCCCTAGTTCTGCCCTGTGGGGCCAAGCGAGAACAAGTCTATCCTACCTCCACCTGACAGCCCTTCAGCTACGAAGACAGTGATCGAGTCCTTCCTCCGCCCTCCCCCCTCCCCCTTCTCCAGCTTGAACATCCTCGGTTTCTTCTCCCAACCCACAACAGACTGGCTGCGCTTACTATTTACTCCGAGGCGTTGTACGGTTCCCTTCACACATAGTCATGCAGGCCACACACCCCACAGCCAACACAAGCGCGACCCTCGAGCTCGGCCCCCGCCCGCTGCCCCTGTCCGCGGTGCTGAAGCAGCTCCCGGCCTCGGCGGCCCTTGGCGGCGCGGCCCTCCCCAGCCCCCGCCCTGGGCCGCACCGGCCCGGACCCCAGGCTCGGACCCCCGGCGCGCCGCCTCCGCGAACCCGGCAGCAGGCGCGGCCCGGCCAAGGCCCGGCCCCGGTGCCGCCCCCCGCCCTGCCCGGAGGCCCCGAGCCCGCTCCCCGGCCCCGCGCGCCAGCCCCACCTGCCCGGCGAAGGGCGCCTCCGCCTCGGCCGCCCGCGCCACCGCCACCGCCACCGCCACCGCCGCCCGGTCCCCGGTCCCCGCCGCCGCCGCCGCCCGCGCGGCGACCGGGAGGCAGCAGAGCGCGGGCAGCAGCAGCAGCAGCAGCAGCCGCCCGGGGACCCGCCAGCGGCTCCAGCGCGGGGCCCGGCCCCGCGGCGGCGGCGGCCCCGGCGCGGCGCGGCCGCCCCGGCTCCTCGGCATCCCGGCGGCGGGGCCCGGCCGCCCGGCTGCGATGGCGGCGGCGGCGGCGGCTCCGGCCGGGTCCTCCCGCTGCAGCCGCTGCGGAGCCGCCGAGTCACGGCGCCGCGGACACGCGCCCGGCCCGCCTGCCTTCGCCGCCGCCGCCGCCGCCGCCTCGGCCGCCAGCGCGCCCCCGCCTCCGCGCGCCCCGCCCCGGTGGGGGGCGGCCGGGGGCGCGGGGGCAGCACCCGGGCGGGACCTGCGAGGGAAGGGGCTCCCGGCCAGCCGTAAGGCAGGGGCCGCGGAGCGGCGCTGCGGAGGGGTCGCAGAGGCTAAAAGAACAGCTCTAGAGGCAGGGTCCGAAGGGGTGGAACTGGAGGTCGGGGTCTGGGGGGCAGCCCTGAGCGGGAGGGGGAAGAAGCTAAATCAGTATTCCTGGAGGCAGAACCACTGGATGGCCCTGGGGGAGCATATCCGGGGTTGGGGGTCCGGAACGCTGGGGAGAGGGTCCTGGGGAGTGGCATTGGAGGAGAGGGGGTCTGAGAGGCAGCCTAGGGGAGGAGACTGAGGAGCGGCCCTAGGGTAAAGGCGGGGTTGGAGAGCAGGCTAAAGAAATAGCCCTGGGTCTGAGATTGTGAATCCGGAGAGGGAGCTCTGAGCGGCTCTCCTGGGCCGGGGTGGTGGGGGAAAGGGCTAGAGAAGACCTGAGGAGCGTTTAAGAGGGGGCATTCCTGGGAGACATTAGGTGAAGTTGAGGTGAAGCTCAGTCCCTCACCCCCTAGAGGAAAAGAGCTCATCCAGCTAGGAAGATCATCTTTCATCCAAAACAATCCATATTTATCAAGCGCTTTCTATTTGTAGGGCTCTGGGCTACTTGGGATACTGAAAGAAAAAAAAAAACAAAACAAAACAAAAAAGAGAAGGCCGATTTCCTGAAGTGCAGAGGTTTACAGCTTGATGAGAAAACATAAACGCAAAGAAAAACAGGATGGCAAACACCACGTGTCAACAAGGACACAGGCGGCTGCTCCAGGGGTCAAGGGAGACCTGATGAGGAGCTGGGGAAGTTAGGAAAAGGTGTAATGGAGGAGGGTGGGACTCTAGCTAGGACCTGAAGGAAAGGCTGGATTTAAACAAGGGGAGGGGAGAAGAGAGAGCATTTCAGGGAGGAAGTTGAGGGTGTACAAGATGTGCCTGAGGCGGCAGATAAGTTTCTCTGGAGCACAGGGTTCCTATAGGAAAGTGTTGGGAAGTGAGGGAAATAGTACAAGACAGTGAATGCTGGGATAATAAAATTGGGTTGTGTTCTGAAGGAAAATGGGGAGAGTGTCATTAAAGGTTGTGTGTGTATGTGTGCGTGTTTGTATGTGTGTGTTTAAGCAGGATGATGTGTGAAAAATAGTATTTTATGATTACCTGGTAATTTGGAGATGCAAAAAGGGGCACAGGCTTTAGTGTCAGACCTATGTTCATATCTTAGCTCTGTTCCATTTTTATAAAATGATGCTAGTATTACTGTATAAGATTGTTTTCAGCATGAGGTCCTTGACACTTAATAGATATTCCATGTTAGTTCCCCTCCCAGTGGAGAGAATAATGACCAGAGGAGGCAGAGAGATTGGTTAGGAGACTAGTATAATAGTCTAGGTAGAAGGAAATAAGGATAACAATAATAATTAACATTTATTGAGTGCCTAATACATACCAGTTACTGGGCTAAGCACTTTCCTGCACGATATCTCGTTTAATCTTTATAGATAAACCCTATGAAATAGATGCTATCATCACCCCTAATTTAGGATAAGGAAGTAGAAGGCTCTGAATAAGTTTGCAAACTTGCGTGATTCATAAGTGATAGAGCTGGATGGATTCAGAACCCATTTTTTTCTAGGATGGGGGTGGGAAAAGAGATAGATTTAAGAGACAGTGGGCATACAAGAAGGGGGAAAGGAGTTTAGAGTGATGGCAAATCGAGAAAGATGGATGGTATCATCTTCACAGAAATGGAGTCATCATGTGGAAGAACTGGCTTGAAGGAGGTGACAAGGAGCTCGGTTTTAGACTTGGTAAAACTGGGGTGACCACAAGATCTGTGAGATGGGCATGGGAATGAGTTCTCGAAGAGGGTGGAGAATGGATATTTTGGACACCTTCAGGTAAATATGGTAGTTGAAGCTAAAAGCAAAGAGTTGAAGAGAGCAAAAGGCCAAGGGATCCATCCTGAGACATACATATTCAGAGCCTGAGAATGTATGTATGTATTTTGGCTTGAGAATGTCAAGCCAAAAGTGAATCTAAAGATTGTCCAAAAAGACTAAAGAATTGGCCGGGCGCGGTGGCTCAAGCCTGTAATCCCAGCACTTTGGGAGGCCGAGATGGGCGGATCACGAGGTCAGGAGATCGAGACCATGCTGGCTAACACGGTGAAACCCCGTCTCTACTAAAAAATACAAAAAATTAGCCGGGCGAGGTGGCGGGCGCCTATAGTCCCAGCTACTCGGGAGGCTGAGGCAGGAGAATGGCGTAAACCCAGGAGGCGGAGCTTGCAGTGAGCTGAGATCCAGCCACTGCACTCCAGCCTGGGCGACAGAGCGAAACTCCGTCTCAAAAAAAAAAAAAAAAAAAAAAAGACTAAAGAATCAGGATTATGGAGTATCACCAGAAAGAAGAGGAGAGGTTCAAAGAAAAGGAAGGAGTTGTTTGGGCGTGGTGACTCACACTTGTAATCTTAGCATTTTGGGAGGCCAAAGCAGGCAGATTACATGAGTCCTGGAGTTTGAGACCAGCCTGGCCAACATGGTGAAACCCTGTCTCTACAAAAAAATACAAAAATTAGCCAGGCATAGTGGTGCACACCTGTAATCCCAGCTACTCGGGAGGCTGAGGCTGAGAATCACTTGAACTTGGGAGGCAGAGGTTGCAGAGAGCTGAGATTGCGCCACTGCACTCCAGCTCAGTGACAGAGTGAAACTCTGTCTCAAAAAAAAAAGAGAGAAAGAGAGAAGGAGTTGACAGTTGACAGTCTCAGAAGAGTCTGAAGACGGTATTAACATGAGTTGGACACCTCATAGTCCTGGTAGGGAGATGATAGAGATAAATCATTGTGGTTACATGATGAGTTACGACACGGATGAGAACAAAGTGTTGTGAAAACATTGAGGAAAGAGCAATGAACTGCCCCAAGTTGGAAGATTTGGGAGGGGATATATTCCAGAAGGAGGAGATCGTATATTCAAGAAATGAAAGGAGGCCGGGCGCAGTGGCTCAAGCCTGTAATCCCAGCACTTTGGGAGGCCGAGACGGGTGGATCACGAGGTCAGGAGATCGAGACCATCCTGGCTAACACGGTGAAACCCCGTCTCTACTAAAAAATACAAAAAACTAGCCGGGCGAGGTGGCAGGCGCCTGTAGTCCCAGCTACACGGGAGGCTGAGGCAGGAGAATGGCGTAAACCCGGGATGCGGAGCTTGCAGTGAGCTGAGATCCGGCCACTGCACTCCAGCCTGGGTGACAGAGCGAGACTCCATCTCAAAAAAAAAAAAAAAAAAAAAAAATGAAAGGGAACAGACTGGATTGAGCTCTGTCTTATTCTTCTCCTTTCCTCTAATACCAAATGCTCATGGAACTGCCAGTGATGATATAGCACTGTGGTGGTCCACCTTGACCAGCTCCCAAGGACGGTGCATGTGAATGACAGTAGGTATTGATGATAAGGAAAGAAGAGGCTGATAGAAGTAAATGGTTGCTTATAAAAAGAATCCCTAAGGTAGTCCTTAGTAAGAGGACAGTCCGGAGACCGCTGTGAAATCAGTTCAAGAGGAGGCTTAGAAGGTTTCAGAGCAACACCCCAAGATAGAATCACTGGAACTCTGACTTCTCAGCCTCCAGTCACCATGACGAGCATGGGATAAAATGGAAACAGCACTTGACTTAGCGTCGGATACCTGATTCAAGCACTGGCTCTGTCACTGACTTTCGGTGTGCCTTTGAGCAAGTCACTTCATTTCTTTGGGCCTTAGTTTCCTCATAAAATGAAATGAATGACCTCTGTCTTCTCCACTTCGTGGGAAAGACCACATGAGGGGTTGGGATTCACTTAATGAACTATATGGTAAACTGACCAGCTGTTAGGAAAAACTTTGACATTGATAATCTTAAGAAATATTATGTTGGGGCTGGCGCAGTGGCTCAAACCTGTAATCCCAGCACTTTGGGAGGCTGAGGCAGGTGGATCACCTGAGGTCTGGAGTTCGAGACCAGCCTGGCCAACATGGTGAAACCCCATCCCTACTAAAAATACAAAAATTAGCTGGGTGTGGTGGTGCACACCTGTAATCCCAGCTACTTGGGAGGCTGAGGCAGGAGAATTGCTTGAACCTGGGAGGTAGAGGTTGCAGTGAACCAAGACTCTGCTACTGCACCCTGGCCTGAGTGACAACAGACTCCGTTTCAAAACAAAAAAAAAGAAAAGAAAAGAATTATGATATTGACTGGGCACAGTTGTTCACACCTGTAATCCTACCACTTTGGGAGGCCAAGGAGGATGGATCACTTGAGCCCGGGAGTTCAAGACCAGCCTGGGCAACATGGTGAAACTCTGTCTTTACAAAAAATAAAAAAAAAATTTAACTGGGAGTGGTGGCACGCGCCTATAGTCCCAGCTACTGGGGAGGCTGAGGAGAGAGGATCACTTGAGACCAGGAGGCAGAGATTACAGTGAGCTGTGATTATGCCACTGCACTCCAGTCTGGGCAACACAGCTAGACCCTATCTCAAGAAAAGAAAAAAAGAAATGTTATATCAGTGCCTGAGCTCACTGTAGGGAAACTGGGTCCCCTCTTCCCTTCATCTCCTTTCTTATTTATTTATTTATTTATTTATTTATTTATTTATTTATTTTGAGATGGAGTTTCGCTCTTTTGCCCAGGCTGGAGTGAAGTGGCACGATCTTGGCTCACTGCAACCTCTCCTGGGTTCAAGTGGTTCTCCTGCCTCGGCCTCCTGAGCAGCTGGGATTATAGGCGCCCGCCACCACGCCTGGCTAATTTTTGTATTTTTAGTAGAGATGAGGTTTCGCCATGTTGGCCAGGCTGGGCTTGAACTCCTGACATCAGGTGATCCACCTGCCTTGGCCTCCCAAAGTGCTAGAAAGAACTACAGGCGTGAGCCACTGCACCCGGCCTCATATTTCTTTATTCAACAAATATTTATTAAATATCTTTTTGGTGCTAGATACTGTGAGTGGGGCTAGGGATGTAAAGAAGATCAAGTTATAGTTGCCTTCTTTAGGAAGACAGTCGGTTGGGGAGATAGACAATTATACAGATAACAACAGGATAACATAATATGTGCTATAAAAGAAAAATGGGGCCGGGCGCGGTGGCTCACGCCTGTAATCCCAACACTTTGGGAGGCCGAGGCGGGCGGATCACGAGGTCAGGAGATGGAGACCATCCTGGCGAACACGGTGAAACCCCGTCTCTGCTAAAAATTAGCCGGGCGTGGTGGCAGGCGCCTGTAGTCCCAGCTTCTAGGGAGGCTGAGCAGGAGAATGGTGTGAACCCCGGAAGCGGCGGAGCTTGCAGTGAGCAGAGATCGCGCCACTGCACTCCAGCCTGGGCGACAGAGCAAGACTCCGTCTCAAAAAAAAAAAAAAAAAAATTAAATTAAAAAAAAAAAAGAAAAGTGGGAGTAGAGAGGAGGGAACAACTAACTGTCTAGAGATGGCAGGTGAGACAGACCTTGAGTGACCAGCAGGAGTTTGCTATGTAGAATGGGAGGGAAACCTATGTACAAAGATAACAGATACATATGGAGACAAAAACTATTTACATAGTAATACGAGGACATTATTTTCTTTTTAAACTCTCATTTTCTCATGAGAGTACTGGGTAGTTTTCTAGGGCTTCATGGTGCATTATAACAGATTGAATGAGAAGTAAATAGGATAATAGAATTATCTTCTATTAAACCAGACATAAAACAGATTTTCAAAAATGTAAAACAGTAGCATTCCTCTCACTATTTTTTTTGTTTTGTTTTGTTTTGTTTTGGAGCAAAACAGCTAAATTTTTTTTTTTAAATAAAAATGTTATGTTAACATGTTTATTATTGTTATTTTAAATGAATTAATATGTAAATATTTAACAATTTCTCAGTTTTGACCCCTAGTGTGATAATTATCAATGGATATAATCCACATAAACAAAAGTTATTTGGAGTCCTGAATTTTCAAAAGTTATCTGGAGTCCTGAATTTTTTTTTTTTTTTTTGAGACAGAGTCTCGCACTGTTTCCCGGGCTGGAGTGCAGTGGCGAAATGCCGCCTCACTGCAACCTCTGCCTCCCAGGTTCAAGCGATTCTCCTGCCTCAGCCTCCCAAGTAACCGGGATTACAGGCATGAGCTACCGAGCCCAGCCTGCATTTTTTTTTTTTTTTTTTTTTTTTTTGAGACAGGGTCTCACCCTGTCGCCCAGGCTAGAGTGCAGTGGCACAATCATAGCTCACTGCAACCTCAAACTCCTGAGCTCAGGACTTGAAATCTGAATGGTGTGTGTGTGTGTGTGTGTGTGTGTGTGTGTGTGTGTGTGTGTGAGAGAGAGAGAGAGAGAGAGAGAGAGAGAAAATTTTTTGGATGGAGTGGCCAGGAAAGTCCTCAGTAAAATGAATTTTTTGTAAAGATCTGAAGGAACAAGGGAGTGAACCATGTAGATATCTGAAAGAAATGAATCCAGGCAGATGGAACAGCAAGTGCAAAAGTTTTGAGGCAAGAACGTGACTGGCAGGTTTGAGGAACAGGGTGAGAATCAGTGTGATTGGAGTGGAAGAGAGTGAGAGTATCAGGAGATGAGGGTTATGGAGGGAAGGGTGGTCTACATGAGATAAAAAACTGATTGGACTAAGCATGGTGGCTCATGCCTATAATCCCAGCACTTTGGGAGGCTGAGATAGGAGAGTCTCTTGATACTCTCACCTGGTCATCATCTATCATCTCCTGATACTCTCACGCATCACTTGAGGCGAGGAGTTTAAGACACCATCTCTACCAAAAACAAACAAACAAAAATAGCCAGGAATGGTGGGGTACACCTGTAGTCCTAGCTACTTGGGAGGCTGAGGTGGGAGGATTGCTTGAGCACGGGACTTTGAGAATGTAGTCAACTATGTGATCATCATTGCATTGCACTCCAGCCTGAGCAAGAGTAAGACCCTGTCTCTGAACAAACAAAAACTGATGAGAGGTTCTGAGAATGGAAGAGACATCTTCTGGCTTATGTTTTAACAGGGTTGCTGGGGTGAGAAAAGGTTTAAAGACCACACCAGAAAGGCCAGCTGGGAAGCTATTGCAATAACCCAAGTACAAGATGATGGCAACTCAGACCTGGGTCCAAGTGGAGATACAGAGATGTAGTTGGATTCTCATAAATTTTGATTTTTAATTTTTTGTTTTTTGTATTTTGTATTTTTTCCCCTTTATGCTTTTTTTGTGGATTTTTTGGGAATCACAGATTTTGAAAGTAGAGTTGGCGGAATTTGTCAATGGATTGGATATGAGGTATGAGACAAAGCGGAGAGTCGCATTACCAATTACCAAACTTTTTGACCTGAGCAACTAGAAGAATGGAGTTGCCATTATTTGACACAAAGAAGACTGCAGGAGGGACAGGTCTGAGTAGAAATATGAAGAGCTCACCCAAGTAGATGTGGCAAGTAGGCTATTTTGATATTTGGACTTGAGTTCAGGAAAAAAGTTGAGAGTGAAGTAGGACTTTGGAGGTTTTCAGAATCAATATAATAGGTAAAACCCAAGGGACTGAAGAAATTACTTAGGAAATGAGTGTAGACAGAAAAGCAAAGAGTTCCAGTGACTGGATCCTGGGGCAACTCTAATACTTAGAGGCTGGGAAAATGAAGAGTAATCAGCCAAAGACACTGAGAAGGAGGAGCCAAAAAGAAGAAAACCAGGGAAGTGAGAACTACCGGAAGCCAAGTGAATAAAATGTTTTAAGGAAGAGAGAGTAATCAACTGTGTCACACAGATCAAATAATATGAAGATGAATAGATGCTAATTAGATTCACCAATGTGGAGGTTGTTGGTGATCTTGAGATGTTTTGGTGGAGTGTAGGGGACAAAAATCTGATTGGAGTAGGTTCAAGAGGAATTGAAAATGTTGAGTATACAGGATATATCTTTTTCAAGGAGTTTTATTACAAAGAAGAAGGAGAAAATGTGGCAGCTGTAGGTGGTAGTGGAGTCAAAACAGACTTTTTGTTTGTTTTTAAGATGGGAAACATAACATTTATATGTTGATTGAGACTGATCGAGGAGAGAGGGGAAAATTGATGATGCAGGAGAGAGAGAACTGCTGAAGCCATGCCCTTGAGTAAGCATGTATACAAGTGGGGAGGTTGGCTATGAGTTAGGATAATTCCTCCATAATAAGAGGAAAGAAGAGGACTTTTAGTAGTACAAATCTGGTACCAGTGTGGAGAAGAGCTTAAAGGGAGAACTTGCATTTGTTGGTTACTTACTTTTTGTCTAGCATTATGCTAGATGCTTTCCTCACAAGAGTTCTTTTTTATTTTTACTTTTACTTTTGTTTTTTTCCAATCATATTCTTTCTAATTATTTTAATTATTTTAGAGACAGGATCTCACTCTGTCACCCAGGCTGGAGTGCAGTGGTGTGATCATAGTTCATTGCAATCTCAAACTCCTGGGCTCAAGCAATCCTCCCACCTCAGTCTCCTAAGTAGCTATGACTAAGGTACATGCCATCATGCCTGACTAATTTTAATTTTTTTTGGTAAAGATGGGGGTCTCACTATGTTGGCCACCCATGGCCAACATAACAGCCATGTAAGAGTCACCATGCCTGACTACAACAGTTCTCAATATATGAGGAAAATGAGTTATGAGGCTGTTGTAATGAGGCAAGAAAAGTTAAGAACTGAACTAAAGCTGCTGAAGATCCAAGATACTGTGCTCTTTATGCTCTGCAAAACTCCCCCCACCCTTGCCCCCACCCACACCAAATTGCATTGGCCTCTCACTGCAGATGTCACAATGCCTTACATTTGGATAGAAAGAAATGGACACATTGGCTCAACCATAGGGTAGAGCTGCTTGTTTCTTATAAAGGAAAGAAATATTTGAGTGGTCATAAGAATCTGCAGTACTGGCCAGCTCTTGGGGGAGGGCCCTCGCCCTGAAGCCAGGCAAATATACCCAAAAGATGAAGACCTAAAAAGAAAATACAGGAACAAAGAAGAGTGACATTCTTTATTTTTTATTTTACTTAATTAATTTATTTATTTGAGACAGAGTTTCGCTCTTGTTGCCCAGGCTGGAGTGCAATGGTGCGATCTCGGCTCACGCAACCCCTGCCTGCCGGCTTCAAGTGATTCTCCTGCCCCAGCCTTCCGAGTAGCTAGGATTACAGGCATGTGCCACCACACCTGGCTAATTTTGTATTGTTAGTAGAGACGGGGTTTCTCCATGTTGGTCATGCTGGTCTCGAACTCCCGACCTCAGGTGATCCTCCTGCCTTGGCCTCCCAAAGTGCTGGGATTACAGGAGTGAGCCACTGCGCCCGGCCAGAGTGACATTCTTAGTAGAGATCTGAAAAGAAATATAAATGAGAGGGTGGCTGGAGAGCACAGTCCAGCTTAGGAAGTCTCCTTGACCTCTCTCCTCCTTCCTCTGAATTTCTATTGCAGCAGCTAACGGTCAATGAAAAGCAATTTACCTGCATCAGATCACTTAATCCCCACCACTGTCCTGTGAAGTGGATTCTAAGGAAAGGGTGAGAGAAGTGATTTACCCCACGACACACCTAGAAAACAGCAAAACCAGGAGTAGAACCCAAGTATCTGACACTAAATTCATGTCCTTAACCCTTGGTGCCTTTGTTCATTCATTCATTACCTCAAAAATTCTGTAAACATTACTCAGAAGCCACTCTGTGGAAGGTACTGGGGCAAGTGAGACAGTCTTCAGGTTAAAACAAAACAAAACAAAACAAAAAAAACTAAGACTTGCACACATAAAAGACATGACAAATAACCACAAAACATTACACCATTCTATAGGATTTCAGAGGGGAGTGAGGTCACTTTGGTTGGGGACATCAGGGAGATCAAGGAAGGTTTCCAAAAGGAAGTAGCATTTGAGATGAGCCTATATAAACTGGTAATATTTTAAAAGCTAATAGTTTTATATGCAATATACACGGAACATTACCACACACGTGTTCAAAAGTTATAAGCAGTGGAAGACTGTGTGAAGTTTTAATTGGCAGAAAATGGGGGGTAAAAGGCCGGGCGCTGTGGCTCACGCCTGTAATCCCAGCACATTTGGGAGGCGAGGCAGGCGGATCACTTGAGGCCAGCAGTTTGAGACCAGCCTGACCAACGTGGGTGAAACCCTGTTTCTACTAAAAACACAAAAAAATTAGCCTGGCTTAGTGGCATGTCCCTGTAATCCCAGCTACTCGGGAGGCCGAGGCAGGAGAATGTCTTGAACACGGGAGACAGAGGTTGCAGTGAACTGAGATGGTGCCACTGCACTCCAGCCTGGGCTACAGAGTGAGACTCCATCTCAAAAAAAAAAAAAAAGAAAGAAAGAAAAAAGAAAATGGGAGGTAAAGGCCTAAAAATGGGAGGTAAAGGCCTGAAGGAAGGAAAAGGTCTGATTGTTCAGGATCTAGAGAAGGCCCCAGTCCAATCCCCCAACTCAGTCTCAATGTCCAGCCCCAAACGACTTGGGAGTATTTCTCACTTAGGTTTCTCCCTTAAAAGCGTATTCAAAACAGTGCATACAATGGGACACTATGCAGCTTTTTTTTTTTTTTTTTTTGAGATGGAGTCTCCCTCTGTTCCCCAGGCTGGCGTGCAGTGGCCAGATCTCGGTTCACTGCAAGCTCTGCCTCCCGGATTCATGCCATTCTCCTGCCTCAGCCTCCCAAGTAGCTGGGACTACAGGCACCCACTACCACGCCTGGCTAATTTTTTTGTGTTTTTTTTTAGTAGAGATGGGGTTTCACTGTGTTAGCCAGGATGGTCTCAATCTCCTGATCTCGTGATCTGTCCACCTCAGCCTCCCAGGGTGTTGGGATTACAGGCGTGAGCCACCGTGCCCGGCCCAATGCAGCCATTTTTTAAGATGAGGAAGTACTTATGAATTTATGAATAATTAGGTCATTATTTCCAAAATGTAATGTTAAGTGGTTAAAAAAAGGCAAGGTGCAGAATCCTGGATATGGTAGGCTACTATTTGTGTAATAATCGGAAAAAAGAATACGTGTGTGTGCTTGCACTTGCTCCTTTACACATAAAATAGGGACAGATACCCAAGGAACTGGTAATAGTGCTTACTTCCTGGAGGGAAGCTTAAGTGGTTTGAGGACAGAGGGTTTTTTTTTTTTTTTTTTTTTTTGAGATGGAGTCATGCTGTATCACCCAGGCTGGAGTGCAGTGGCACAATCTCAGCTCACTGCAACCTCTGCCTCCCGGGTTCAAGTGATTCTCTTGTCTCAGCCTCCCAAGTAGCTAGGACTACAGGCCAACATCACAAAGCCCAGCTATTTTTTGTATTTTTAGTAGAGACACGGTTTCACCATGTCGGGCAGGCTGGTCTTGAACTCTTGGCCTCATGTGATCCACCTGCCTCGGCCTCCCAAAGGTGCTAGGATTACAGGTGGGAGCCACCGTGCCTGGCTGGAAGGATATTTTTCTCACTGTATACCTTTTTGTATCTTTTGACTTTTTAATCATGTGGATATATTATCTCTTCAAAAAATAAGTACAAGCTGAGCTTTTTTTTCCCTTTAGTATTGTATGTTCTTCAAATGAACAAGCTGAGCTTCTAAAAAAATAAGTGTAATAGTCTCTGAAGGTCACTCCCCGAAAAGAGGGCTTATATTGCAAAATACTGGTATACAGTGAAAACAGTAGCAGTTCACTTAGGTTTCAAAAATTCAGGCCTTCATCTGTGTGGCCAAAAAAAAGCAGAAATAAAGCAACAAACTATAAACTAGGTAAAATATTTATTACTAATTTTTTAAACGTAAAACAGCTCTTATAAACCAATAAGAAAAAGACCTATGACCCAATTCGAAAATGGCGAAGGACTAAACGGGCTTCAGGCAAACAGAAATATAAATGGACTCTTTTTTTTTTTTTTTTTTGAGACAGTCTCGCTCCATTGCCCAGGATGGAGTGCAGTGGCACGATCTTAGCTCACTGCAACCTCTGCTTCCTGGGCTCAAGCGATTCTCATGTCTCAGCCTCCTGAGTAGCTGTGACTACAGGCACATGCCACCACACCTGACTAATTCTTTTGTGATTTTTGTAAAGACGGGGTTTTGCCATGTTGGCCAGGCTGATCTGGAACTCTTGGCCTCAAGTGAACCATCTGCCTCAGCCTCCCAAAGTGCTGGGATTATAGGTATGAGCCACTGTGCCTGGCCTGCACAGACTCCTATAATAATTTTTTAAATGACCAACCTTGTTTGTAACTAAGGAAAGGCAAATGAAGACAATCAGCCACTGCTTTCTTACGTTATCAGACTGCAAATACCAAAAGGTTGGATACTACATAGTGTTAAAGAGGGCATGATAAAACAGATACTCCTCTGTACTGTTGGAAGAGATACAAATTGGTATACTCTCTTCGGGTTACCAACTTGGCAATGCCTATCAGCCTTGAAAATGAACATACCTTTGACCCATCAATTCTAATTCTGAGAATTTATCCTAGATAGATACCCTTGCATAGGTGCAAACACAAACGTAGAAAATTATTCAATTGCCGCATTCTTTGTAATTACAAAAAATCAAAATCAATCTAAGTACTTTCTAGTGGGGGAAATTGCTACATCTAAACTGAGGAACACACTGGGAAGAAGTTGAAAATAATGGTGTGGCTGTGTATTACTGTTACGACAAGACCTTGATTTAGCCCCCTCATTATCTCTTACTTGGATCGCAGTAATAACTTCCCAGCAGGTCTCCCTGCATTCATCTTGCCCTCTTGCAGGACCTGCTACATAATTTGCAGGGCCTAGTATAAAAACGAAAATGCAGGTCTCCCTGTTAGAAAACAAAAAAAAGAAGAATTTCAAAATTATGACAGCAGAACATTAAAACAAGCACGAGGGCCCTTCTAAGAGGGGGCCCTCTGTGACTACAGAGGTCACAAGCCCATGAAGCAGGTCTTGCCCCTTGAGTGTCACTTGGACACTGGCTGCCCGTGTGACATGCTGCTTCCTCCGCCTGGAACATCCTTCCACCGCCATCTCTTTTTCTCTGTGATGTACTACACGTCTGTCAATAAATATGTGACCAGCTTTGGGAAGTTTTCCTTGAACCTTCTTACTCAAGTCACTCTTTCTTCAGTACTTCCCCAGCTCTGGCACACAGTTTTATTAACTCTTTATCACAGTGGTTTTTTTGTTTTTGTTTTTGTTTTTTTGAGACAGAGTTTCACTCTTGTAACCCAGGCATGATCTCTGCTCACTGCAACCTCTGCCTCCTAGGTTCAAGCAATTCTCCTGCCCTCAGTCTCCCGAGTAGCTGGGATTACAGTTGTGTGCCACCATACCCAGCTAACTTTTTATATTTTTAGTAGAGATGGGGTTTTACCATGTTGGCCAGGCTGGTCTCAAACTCCTGAACTTGGGTGATCCTCCTGCCTCAGCCTCCCAAAGTGCTGGGATTGCAGGCATGAGCCACCACGCCCAGCCAGTCACAGTGTTTTTTTAATTATTTGTTTAAAAGTTTCTCTCCTAGAGTTTCTGCAGGGCTTGGCCTATGGATTATGCTTTGTTTGTTTTTTGGGTAATTCTGGCACCTCATACATTACCTAGCACATGGGAGTTGAGAGAATGAATCAGCTGGAGTGGATGTGTTTGGATGGGGGTGTGTTAAAAAACCAGCCATATATTGCTTCACAGTTACACCTCATCTTCAGGTTGTTAAATCTGACTGGGCTCTTAATTTCATAGAGGCCAGCAGGTCCCGATGACTGGTTCTTCATTCCCGGAGCGATAGAATAGTATCAGACAGTCCTTTGAAGGGGTGGGAGATACCTGGACCTGAAAATTTTGGAGGCTCCCCCAAGCCATTTACATCTATCTCTGAATCTCCTTATACCTTTCACACTTTTAAAATGGAGGTCTAATCTCATTAGGGCCCACTGGCCCCATCAATCAGTGGCAGGTTCCAGGAATCCAGTAGTTTCAGATTGCCCCCAGTCCTTTGCAACACTGGTTTTCAAATGGGGTAAGCAATAGCCGTAAAGTACATGAAGACTTGGTAAGGGGTACTCATGCATGGATGTCTTTAAGGAAATTCATTTCCAGATCCTCAACTTCCAAATGTGTTCCACCTGAGAAAGTTCCTGGGGTTGAGGCTCCAAGCTGACTTTTTCTTCATAATTGTCGTTCTGCTAGTCTTCATAAGAGAGGCCAGATGTGGCGGCTCACACCTGTAATCCCAGCACTTTGGGAGGCTGAGGCAGGGTGATCACCTGAGGTCAGGAGTTTGAGACCAGCCTGGCCAGCATGGTGAAACCCCGTCTCTACTAAATATACAAAAATTAGTCAGGCATGGTGGCACGTGCCTGTAATCGCAGCTACTGGGGAGGCTGAGGCAGGAGAATCGCTTGAACCCTGGAGGTAGAGGTTGCAGTGAGCCGAGATCATACCATTGCTCTCCAGCCTGGGCAACAGAGTGAGACTCTGTCTCAAAAAAAAAAAAAAAAAAAAAAAAAAAGAAAGAAGAAAAGAAAGAAAGAAAGGCATATCTCTGGCCCACCTTGAATGAGGTGGGGTTTCTCCATGTTGGCCAAGCTGGTCTTGAACTCCTGGCCTCAAGTGATCCACCTGCCTCGGCCTCCCAAAGTGCTGGGATTACAGGTGTAAGCCACTGCACCCAGCCGAATATTTGCTAAATGAACAAATGTAAGCACTATTTATAGTGTCGTGTAGTCTTTGCAGTGTTGTGTAGTGTTCTGTTGTGTTTTTTTGTAATTTAAAACCTATTGCTATGGCCACGGTAGGGGGCAGCAGAGTACACGGATATTGAAAGAGTCCAGTGCTCAGTATTAAAAGGGCAACTTCAGATAAATCACTTAACCTTTCTGAGACTATTTTCTTCTCTGGAAGTCAGGGTTAATTCTCCTTCCCTTGGATCAAAAGAGATAAACAGATGTAAAAGGGCTTCACTGCAGGACAAACAGGAGAGAGTGTGATTAGAGTCAGCTAAGATAAATATTTGTTGAATAAATGGAGACAGAGGAAGAGGATTTTGGCTATACGACTGTGGAACAGATTGCAGTAGAGGGTTGACAGATTCCGAAGAGAGAAAATGAAAGCTCCAGGAAGAGACTGGCCTATGCCCAGAGCCAGCACTGTGAAGTCAGCACAGGATGTCCTTGGCATGCTCATCTCTGCTCCCTGATCATTGCCCTCCACCTCTACCTCTGGCCTCTAGTTTCCCATCGCTGTGCTGCCGGCTTTTCCTTCCCTTCTCTCCCATCAAAGCACATCTGTCCTATGTCCTGGCCACTCCGAGGCCTGCTCACTGCCATCCACCGTGACAGCTACTTAACCCGATAAATGGATTCTCACTAAAGTGCCCAGGGCAGATAGTGTATTATTTTACCACTCTCAATAACAGGTATTGGACCTTCTTGAGACAGAAGGAATAACTTACTCAAAAATTCTAAGTTTCAAATAATAATAAAGTTTAGATTTTGTGGAAGGAGAGGAAATGGAAGGTTAACAGAGATGAAGACAGTCCTAATTTGGCTGGGCACGGTGGCTCACACCTGTAATCCCAGCATTTTGGGAGGCCAAGGCAGGCCGATCACCTGAGGTCAGGAGTTCGAGGCCAGTCTGACCAACATGGAGAAACCCCATCTCTACTAAAAATATGAAAATTAGCCAGATGTGGTGGTGAGCGCCTGTAGTCTCAGCTACTCAGGAGGCTGAGGCCAGAGAATCACCTGAACTTGGGAGGCAGAGGTTGCAGTGAGCCGAGATCATACCACTGCACTCCAGCCTGGGCAACAGAGTGAGACTCCATCTCAAAAAAAAAAAAAAAAAAAGACAGTCCTAACTAATTTCAGGCTCAAGAAAGAATAATTGTACAAATACAAAATCTGTGAGATATGACTTGATAGTAATATGAGGGGAAAAAAAACTTTAAAAAATGTTCATATATATATACACACACATACACATAATAGATATGCATACATATAATTTAATTGTAATTTATATTCAGTAAAATTTACATTTTGGTGTACAGTTCTGTGAGTTTTGACAAATACAAAGAATTATATAACCACCACCACACACACACACACACACACACACACACACACACACAAATAAAACAGTTAATCACCTTCCCAAATTCCCTTTTGTTACCCCTTTGTAGTCAAAACCTTCCCCACCCTTAAGTCCTGTCAACACTGATATGTTCTCTATTTCTATAGTTTTTTCTTTTCCAGACTGTCATATAAAACAGAACCATACAATATGTAGTATTTTGAATTTGGCTTCTTTCACTTGGCATAATGGATTTAAGATTTATCCATGTTGTTGCATGTATCAATAGTTAATTCCTTTTCATTGCTGAGTAGTATTCTACTGTATGGATGTACCACAGTTTGTTACTCCATTTCCCAGTTGAGGAATATTTAGGTTGTTTCTAGTTTTGGCAATTATGAATAAAGCTTCTGTAAACATTCACATACAGGTTTTGGTGTGAACATAAATTTTCATTTTACTTGGGCTAATTTCTAGGAGGGATTGTTGGAGCCTATGGTAAGTGTGTGTTTAACTTTATAAGAAACCTAGAGGGGCTGTATCATTTTGCATTCCCACCAGCAATATATGAGAGTGGCAGTTGTTCTGCCTTCTCACCAAAAATTGGCATTGTCAGATTTTTGTTCAATTTCAATAGGTGTATAGACATACCTTACTGTGGTTTTAATTTGCAATTCCTACCGATGAATGATGTTGAGTATATTTTCAAATATTTATTTGCCATCCATATATCTTCTCTGGTGAGGTGCCTGTTCAAAACTTTTGTCTTTTTAAAAAATTGTTTGTTTTGTTATTTCTGAGTTTTGAGAGTTTTTTTTTGAGACAGAGTCTCACACTGTTGCCTGGGCTGGAGAGCAGTGGCTCCATCTTGGCTCACTGCAACCTCTGCCTCCCAGGTTCAAGTGATTGTCCTGCTTCAGCCTCCTGGGTAGCAAATGCCTGGCTAATTGTTCTGTATTTTTAGTAGAGATGAGTTTTCACTATGTTGGTCAGGCTGGTCTTGAACTCCTGACCTCATGATCCACCCACCTCGGCCTCCCAAAGTACTGGGATTACAGGCATGAGCCACCACTCCCGGCTGACAGTTCTTTATAAATTCTAGGCCAGGCACAGTGACTCATGCCTGTAGTCCTAGTGCTTTGGGAGGCTGAGCAAGAGGATCACTTGAGGACAGGAGTTTGAGACTAGCCTGGGCAACATACCAAGATCCTGTCTCTACCAAAAATAAAATAAAATAAAAATTTTAAAACAAATTAAAAGATAAATTCTGGATTCAAGTCCTTTGTTAGAAATGTGATTTGCGGTCAAGTGCAATGGCTCACACCTGTAATCCCAGCACTTTGGGAGGCCAAGGTTGGGGGGATCACCTGAGGTCAGGAGTTCAAGAAACACGGTGAAACCCCGTCTCTACTAAAAATACAAAAATTAGCCACGTGTGGTGGCGGGCTCCCGTAATCCCAGCTACTGGGGAGGCTGAGGAAGGAGAATCACTTGAACCTGGGAGGCAGAGGTTGCAGTGAGCCAAAATTGCGCCACTGCGCTCCAGCCTGGGCAACAAGAGTGAGGAAAAAAAAAGAAATGTGATTTGCAAGTATTTTCTCTGAGGTTGTTGCTTGTCAATGCCTTTTGACAAAAAAAAAAAAAAAAAAAAAAAAAAAAAAAAAAATTAGTTTTGATGAAATCTGATTTATTAAATTTTAAAATTTTCCTCGTATGAATTGTGCTTTAATGTTACATCTAAGAACTCTGCCCAACCCAAAGTGACAAAGGTTTTTCTCCTATGCTTTTTTCTAAAAGTTTCATGAGTTTATATTTAGGTCTATGATACATTTCGACTAAAATTTTTAAATAGAAGGTATGTGGTATAGGTCAAGGTTTACATTTTTGCATATGAATGTCCCACTATTCCAGCATCATTTCATTTCTTTTTTTTTTTTTTTTGAGACGGAGTCTTGCTTTGTCGCCCAGGTTAGAGTGCGATGGCGCCATCTCAGCTCACTGTAACTTCCGCCTCCTGGGTTCAAGCAATTCTCCTGCCTCAGCCTCCAGAGTAGCTGGGATTACAGGCATGCGCTACCATCCCTGGCTAATTTTTGTATTTTTAGTAGAGACAGAGTTTCACCATGTTGGCCAGGCTGATCTCAAACTCCTGACCTGAGGTGATCTGCCCACCTCAGCCTCCCAAATTGCTGGGATTACAGGCGGGAGCCACCACACCTGGCTCATCCAGCATCATTTCTTAAAAAGACAACCTTTCTCCATTGAACTGCCTTTGCACCTTTGTAAAAAAAATCAATAGGCCATTTTGGTGTCACTCTGTTTCTGGACTCTATTCTATTGATCTATGTGTCTATCCTCTTGCCAAGAGGATATCAGTATAGTATGTCTTGAAATCAGATAGTGTGAGTTCTCCAACGTTGTTCTACTTTTCCAAAATTGTTTTAGCTTTCCAGTTCCTTTGCCTTTCTGTGTAAATTTTAGAATCAATCTGTTGATATCGACAAAAAAATCCTGCTACAATTTTTATCGGGATTGTGTGAATCTTTATATCAACTGGGGGAGCGCTAACATCTTAACAAAATTGAGCCTTCCAGTCAGTAAACATGTTATATCTCTCCATTTATTTAGCTCTTCCTTTATTTCTTTCATCAGTGTTTTGTAGTTTTCAGCATAAAGATTCTGAACATATTTTGTTAGATTTATCCTTAAAGTATTTCATTATTTTGAAGCTACTGTAAATGATGTTTGATTTGGTTTTCCAATTGCTTGTTGCCAGTATATAGAAATACAGTTTGTTTTTTTTAAAAAATATTATGACTTTGTGTCCCGTGACTTTACTAAACTCATTAATTAGTTCTGGGAGCCTTTTTGCAGATTTAATAGGATTTTCTACGTAGAACATCATGTTGGCTACTAACAGGGATAATTTTATTTCTTTATTTCCAATCCTTATGGTTTTCTTTTTTGCCTTTCCTCTTGCCTTTTTGCACTGGTTAGAACTTTTTGGATGATGTTGAATACAAGTGTGGAGAGTGAGCATCTTTGCCATATTCCCAATCTTAGGGAGAAAATATTCAGTTTTTCACTATTAAGTATGATGCCCATTTCGTAGATTTTTTTTTTTTTTTTTTTTTTTTTTTTTTTTTTTAGATTAAGGAAGTTTCCTTCTCTAGTTTGCTGAGAGATTTTTTTTTTTTTAAAAATCATGAATGGGTTTTAAATTTTGTTAATGCATTTTCTTCATCAGTTAGAATTATCATGTGCTTTTTTCTTCCTTAGTCTGCCAATATGGTGAAGTATGCTCATTTATTTATTATTATTACTATTATTGAGATGGAGTCTTGCTCTGTCCCCCAAGCTGGAGTGCAGTAGTGCAATCTCAGCTCACTGCAACCTCCACCTCCCAGGTTCAAGTGATTCTTCTGCCTCAGGCTCCCAAGTAGCTGGGACTACCGGTGCACACAACCACGCCCGGCTGATTTTTGTGTTTTTAGTAGAGACTGGTTTTCACCATGTTGACCAGGCTGGTCTCAAACCCCTGACCTCAGGTGATCTGCCCGCTTCACCATCCCAAAGTGCTGGGATTATAGGCGTGAGCCACCATGCCTGGCTATT
Source organism: Macaca nemestrina (assembly GCF_043159975.1). Classification (NCBI taxonomy): domain Eukaryota; kingdom Metazoa; phylum Chordata; class Mammalia; order Primates; family Cercopithecidae; genus Macaca; species Macaca nemestrina. The sequence continues at coordinate 29,672,604 of NC_092139.1, forward strand.
TTTGAATGTTACACCAGCATTAAATTACCTGGGATAAACTGCACATAGTAGTGAAGTATTATTTAAAATATATATATATATATATATATATATATATATATATATATATATATCTGGATTCCATTTGCTAATAGTTTATAGTTTGTTGAAGTTTTGGGGTGTATGTTCATGTGAAGTATTGTTCTATAGTTTTGTTGTTATCTTTTTCAAATTTTGGCATCAGGACCATGCTGGCCTCATAAAATGAGCTAAGTTTTTTTTATTTTCTGGAAGAGTTTGTGTGGAATTGATACTATTTCTTTTTTTAACATTTGGTAGAATTTCCCAGTGAAACCATCTAGAGGCCAGGCATGGTGGCTTACGCCTGTAATCCCAGCACTTTAGGAAGTTAAGGCAGGTGGATTGCTTGAGCCAGGAGTTCGAGACCAGCCTGCGCAACATGGTGAAAACCCACCTCTACCAAACATACGAAAAAAAAGTAGCTGGGTGCGGAAGTCTTGGCTGCAGTGAGCTGTGATTGCACCACTGTACTCCAGCCTGAATAACAGGAGTGAGTCCCCGCCAAAAAGAAAAGAAAGAAAAGAAAAGGAAAGAAGAGAAAAGGAAAGAAAAGAGAGAGAGGAAGGAAGGAAGGAAGGAAGGAAGGAAGGAAGGAAGGAAGGAAGGAAGGAAGGAAGGAAGGAAGGAAGGAAGGAAGGAAGGAAGGAAAATAAAAGAAACCATTTGGGCCTGGAGTTTTCTTCTCTACATTGGAAGGTTTTAAACTATTAATTCACTTTTCTTTAGTACATTTAGGACTATTTCTCTTATCTATTTCTTCTGGACTGAGTTTAGGTAATTTGTATCTTTGAAGAAATTGGTCCATTTCATCTAAGTTGCCAAATTTATGAGCATAGAGTTGTTTGTAATATTCTCTTATTATCCTTTTAATATCTGGAGGGTCTGAAGTGACATTCCCCCTTTCATTCCTGATATTAGTAATTTATGTCTTCTCTCTTTCTTTTCCTTGGTAGGTCTGTCAAAAAGTTAATGAATTCTGTATACCTTTTGAAAGCTTTTGGTTTTATTGATTGTTCTCTATTTTTTTTTCTGTTTTCAATTTCATTGAATTCTGCTTTTCTAATTTCTTTTTCTTCTGCTTGATTTAGGTTTAATTTTTTCTTTCTCTAGTTTCTTAAGGTAGAAGCTTAGAATATGATTTGAGGCCTTTCTTTTTTCTGTTACAGGCATGTAAAGCTGTAAATGTTCCTGTACACACTGCTTTAGCTACAACCCATAAGTTTTGATATGTTTTGTTTTCATGTTCAGTCAGTTCAAATATTTTCTGATTTACTTTAAGATTTTCTCTCTGACCCATGGGTTATTTAGAAGAATATTAACAATTTCCAAATATTTGGGAGTTTTCTTCTTTTTCTTTTTCTTTTTTTTTTTTTTTGAGACGGAGTCTTGTTCTGTCACCCAGGCTGAAGTGCAATGGTGTGATCTTGGCTCACTGCAACCTCCATCTCCTGGGTTCAAGCAATTCTCCTGCCTCAGCCCCCTGAGTAGCTGAGATTACAGGCGCGCACCACCACACCCGGCTAATTTTTGTATTTTTAGTAGAGACAGGGTTTTGCCATGTTGGTCAGGCTGGGGGAGTTTTCTATTATTGATTTCTTATTTAATTTTGGTATAGCCAGAGAACACGCTTTATGTGGGGTTTTTTTGTTTGTTTGTTTTTGTTTTTGTTTTTGATACGAAGTTTTGCTTTTGTTGCCCAGGCTGGACGATCTCGGCTCACCGCAGCCTCTGCCTCCTGGGTTCAAGCGATTCTCCTGCCTCAGCCTCCCAAGTAGCTGGGATTACAGGCGTGTGCCACCATGCCCAGCTAGTTTTGTATTTTCAGTAGAGACGGGGTTTCACCATGTTGGTCAAGCTGGTCTTGAACTCCCAACCTGAGGTGATCTGCTGCCTCAGCCTCCCAAAGTGCTGGGATTACAGGCGTGAGCCACCACGCCCGGCCTTAGGTGGTTTTAATTTATTAAAAATTGTTGGCTGGGCGCGGTGGCTCACGCCTGTAATCCCAGCACTTTGGGAGGCCGAGAAGGGCGGATCACGAGGTCAGGAGATCGCGACCATCCTGGCTAACACGGTGAAACCCCGTCTCTACTAAAAAATACAAAAAAAACTAGCCGGGCGTGGTGGCGGGCGCCTGTAGTCCCAGCTACTCGGGAGGCTGAGGCAGGAGAATGGCGTAAACCCGGGAGGCAGAACTTGCAGTGAGCTGAGATCCGGCCACTGCACCCCAGCCTGGGCGACAGAGCGAGACTCCGTCTCAAAAAAAAAAAAATTGTTAAAGTTTATTTTATGACCCAGAATATGATCTATCTGGGTACATGTTCTGTGGGCATTTGAAAAGAATATGTGTTCTGTTGCTTTTGGGTAGAGTATTTTATAAATGTCCATTATATGAAACCAGTTGATAATGTTATTCAGGTTTTATATATCCTTTTTGATTTCCATCTATTTGCTTATCAGTTATTGAGAACGGAGTTTTGAAGTCTCCCAGTTATGACCGTGGATTTTTCCATGTCTCTTTTAGTTCTATCAATTTTTGCTTCATTTATTTTGGATCTTTGTTAGTTGCACACTAAATTTCAGTGTTTATCTTCTTGGTCAATTGATCCTTTTATCATTATGTAATTTCCCTATATTTATATCTTTATATTTAAAATAAGTTTCCTTAAACCATAAGGCATTTGAGAAGTAAAATAAAATAGCTTTCTTGCAGATAGCATATAGTCGGGTCTTGTTTTTTCCTTTTCCCAATCCGATAATCTTTGTCTTTTTTTTTTTTTTGAAATGGAATCTTGCTCTGCTGCGCAGGCTAGAATGCAATGGCGTGATCTTGGCGCACTGCAACGTCCGCCTCCCAGGTTCAAGCGATTCTCCTGCGTCAGCCTCCTGAGTAGCTGGGATTACAGGTGCATGCCACCACGTCTGGCTGATTTTTGTATTGTTAGTAGAGACGGGGTTTCACCATGATGGTCAGGCTGGGGGAGTTTTCTATTGTTGATTTCTTGTTCAATTTTGGTATAGCCAGAGAACATGCTTTATGTGGTTTTAATTTATTAAAAATTGTTAAAGTTTATTTTATGACTCAGAATATGATCTATCTGGGTACATGTTCTGTGGACATTTGAAAAGAATATGTGTTCTGTTGCTCTTGGGTAGATTGTTTTATAAGTGTCCATTATATGAAACCAGTTGGTAATGTTATCCAGGTTTTATACATCCTTTTTGATTTTCATCTATTTGTTTATCAGTTACTGAGAAAGGAATTATTGAAGTCCCCCAATTATGACCGTGGATTTTTCCATGTCTCTTTTAGTTCTATCATTTTTTGCTTCATTTATTTTGGATCTTTGTTAGTTGCGTAGTATATTTCAGTGTTTATCTTCCTGGTGAATTGACACTTTTATCATTATGTAATTTCCCTATGTTTATATCTTTATATTTAAAATAGGTTTCCTTAAACCATAAGACATTTGAGAAGTAAAAATAAAATAAAATAGCATGTAGTCGGGTCTTGTTTTTTTCTTTTTCCAATCTGATAATCTTTGTCTTTTCTTTTTTTTTTTGAAATGGAATCTTGCTCGGCCGCCCAGGATGGAATGCAATGGCGTGATCTTGGCGCCCTGCAACCTCTGCCTCCCAGGTTCAAGTGATTCTCCTGTCTCAGCCTTCTGAGTAGCTGGGATTACAGGCACATGCCACCATGTCCGGCTGATTTTTGTATTGTTAGTAGAGACGGGGTTTCACCATGTTGGCCAGGCTGGTCTTGAACTCCTGACCTCAGGTGATCCGCCCGTCTCGGCCTCCCAAAGTGCTGGGATTACAGGCATGAGCCACTGCTCCCGGACATCTTTGTCTTTTAATTGGTGTGTTTAGACCATTTACATTTTTTTTTTTTTTTTTTGAGACGGAGTCTGGCTCTGTCACCCAGGCTGGAGTGCAGTGGCGCGATCTCGGCTCACTGCAAGCTCCGCCTCCCGGGTTTACGCCATTCTCCTGCCTCAGCCTCCCGAGTAGCTGGGACTACAGGCGCCCGCCACCTCGCCCGGCTAGTTTTTTGTATTTTTTAGTAGAGACAGGGTTTCACCGTGTTAGCCAGGATGGTCTCGATCTCCTGACCTCGTGATCCGCCCGTCTTGGCCTCCCAAAGTGCTGGGATTACAGGCTTGAGCCACCGCGCCCGGCCTAGACCATTTACATTTTTAAGGACCATTTACATTTAATGTACTTATTGATAAGAGTGGATTTTGGTCTACAATTTATCATTTTTCTGCTTGTCTCCTGCATATTTTTGCCTCTCAATTTCCCCTTTCCTGTTACATTTTGGATTATTTGAATATATTTTATATTTCAATTTAATATATTGGTTGTCTATATCTTTCGTGGTTTTTTTTTTTTAAGCTGTTGATCTAGGGATAATACACATACCTAATTTTAACAGTCAACTTAAAATCAATATTTTTACGCTTCAAGTAAAACACTGACATCTCACAACTACAGGCATACCTATAGTTCTAGACCACTTCAGTAAAATGAATATTGCAGTAAAGTGAATCACACAAGGTTTTTGGTTTCCCAGTGCATACAAAAGTTATGTTTAAGGCCGGGCACAGTGGTTCACACCTATAATCTTAGCAATTTGGGAGGCCGAGGCAGGCAGATCACCTGAGGTCAGGAACTCGAGACCACCTTGGTCAACATGGTGAAACCCCGTCTCTACTAAAAATACAAAAATTAGCTAGGCATGGTGGCAACGTGCCTGTAATCCCAGCTACCTGAGTGGCTGAGGCAGGAGAATCGCTGGAACCTAGGAGGCGGACATTGCAGTGAGCCGAGATTGCCACTGCACTCCAGCCTGGGCGACAGAGCAAAGAGTTCGTCTAAAAAGAAAAACAATAATAAATAAAACTTATTTTTATACTATATTATAGTCTAATAAATGTGCAATAACAATATGCCTAATAACATTAGACATTGCATACAATGTTATGCAATGACATTATGTCTAAAATGTAAATACCTTAGTTAAAAAGTACTTTGTTGCTTAAAAATGTGAACAATCATCTGAGCCTTCGGTGAGTCATAATCTTTTTTCTGGTGGAGGGTCTTGCCTCAGTGTGATGACTACTGACTGATAAGGGTGGTGGTTGCTGAAGATTGGAGTAGCTGTGGCAATTTCTTAAAATAACACAACAATAAAGTTTGCATATCAATTGACTCTTCCTTCCACAAAATATTTCTCTGTAGCATGTGATGCTGTTTGATAGCATTTTACCCACAGCAGAACCTTTTTCAAAATTGGAGTCAATCCTCTCAATTCTGGCTGCTTCTTTATCAACTAAGTTTGTGTAATATTCTAAATCCTTTGTTTTCATTTCAACAATGTTTACAGTATCTTCAACAGGAGTAGATTCTATCTTGACCAACCACTTTCTTTGCTCATCCAGAAGAAGCAACTCCTCATTAATTTAAGTCTTATCATGAGATTACAGAATTCAGTCATGTTTGCAGGCTTCACTTTTAATTCTAGCTGTCTTGCTATTTCCACTACATCAGCAGTTTCTTCCTCCACTGAAGACTTGAACCTCTCAAAGTCATTCATGAGGGTTGGAATCAACTTCTTCTAAATATCTGTTAATGTTGATATTTTTAACCTCCTCCCATGAATCACAACTGTTCTTAATGACATTTAGAGTGGTGAATCATTTCCAGAAGGCTTTTTATTTACTTTGCCCAGATTGACCAGAGAAGAGAAATCACTATCTATGGCAGCTCTAGCCTGGGAAATGTTTTGTTTTGTTTTGTTTTGTTTTTTGAGACAGTGTCTCACTGTGTTGCCCAGGCTGGAGTGCAGTGGTGCGATCTCGGCTCACTGCAACCTCCGACTCCCAGGTTCAAGCGATTCTTCTGCTCAGCCTCCCAAGTAGCTGGGACTACAGGTGCCTGCCACCATGCCAGTCAATTTCCACATTTTTATTAGAGACGGGGTTTCACTATGCTGGCCAGGCTGCTCTTGAACTCCTGACCCTGTGATCCGCCCACCTCGGCCTCCCAAAGTGCTGAGATTACAGGCATGAACCCCTGCGCCCAGCCCGTATTTCTTAAATAAGACTTGAAAGTTGAAGTTACTCCTTGATCCATGGACTGCAGAATGAATGATGTGTTAGCAAGAATGAAAACAACCTTAATCTCCTTGTACATCTCCATCAGGGCTTTTGGGTGACCACGTGCATTGCCAATGAGCAGTAATATTTTGAAAGGAATTTTTTTTCCTGAGCAGTAGGTCTCAACAATGGGCTTAAAATATCCAGTAAACCATGCTATAAACAGATATGCTGTCCTCCAGGCTTTGTTGTTCCATTTATGGAGCATAGGCAGAGAATTCACATCATTCTTAATGGTTCTATGATTTTCATAATGGTAAATGGACATTGGCTTCAACTTAAAGTCACCAGCTGTATTATCCCTTAATAAGAGAGTCAGCCTGTCCTTTGAAGCTTTGAATCCAGGCAATGACTTATCTCTAGCTATAAAAGTCCTAGATGGCTGGCTGGGCATGGTAGCTTAAGGCTGTAATCCCAGCACTTTGGGAGGATGAGGCAGGCAGATCACGAGGTCAGGAGTTCGAGACCAGCCTGGTCAGCATGGTGAAACTCCATCTCTACTAAAAATACAAAAAATTAGGCGGGCATGGTGGTGCACACCTGTAGTCCCAACTACTTGGGAGGCTGAGGCAGAATTGCTTGAACCCAGCATACGGAGGTTGCAGTGAGCCGAGATTGTGCTGCTGCACGCCAGCCTGGACGACAGAATGAGAGTCCATCTCAAAAAAAAAAAAAATCCTCGATGGCATCTTCTTCCAATAGAAGGCTGTTTTGCCTACATGGAAAGGTTGCTTAGTGTGGCCACCTTTATCAGTGATCTTAGCTAGATCTTCTGTAGAACTTGCTGCAGCTTCTACATTAGCACTTGCTGCTTCACCTTGTACTTTTATGTTCTGGAGATGGCTTCTTTCCCTAAACCTCAGGAGCCAACTTATGCTACCTTCAAACTTTTCTTCTGCAACTTCCTCACCTCTCTCAGCCTTCACAGAATTAAAGAGAGTTAGGGATTTGCTCTAGATTAGGTTTTGGCTGAAGGGAATGTTGTCACTGGTTTAATGTTCTATCCAGACCTCTAAAACTTTCTCCATATGAGCATTAAGGCTGTTTCACTTTATCATTCATATGTTCACTGGAGCAGCACTTTTAATTTTCTTTGAGAACTTTTACTTTGCATTTACAACTTGGCTAACCATTTGGTGTAAGAGGCCTAGCTTTTGACCTATCTAGTCTTTTGACATACATTCCTCACTAAGCTTAATCATATTATGGTTTTGATTTAAAGCGAGAGATGTGTTTGACTCGTCTTTCTTTTTTTTTTTTTTTTTTTTTTTTGAGATGGAGTCTTGCTCTGTCATCCAGGCTGGAGTGCAGTGGTACAATCTCGGCTCGCTGCAACCTCTGCTTCCCTGGTTCAAGCAATTCTCCTGCCTCAGCCTCCCGAGTAGCTGGGACTACAGGCGCATGCGCCACCATGCCAGGCTAATTTTTGTATTTTTAGTGGAGACGGGGTTTCACCATGTTGGCCAGACTGGTCTCGAACTCCTGACCTCATGATCCGCCCACCTCAGCTTCCCAAAGTGCTGGGATTACAGGTGTGAGCCACTGCACCTGGCCATGACTCTTCTTTTCTAAAGAATTTCTAAATTCTTTTCTAAAGAAGAAGAATTATAACCCTATAATTTAGAGGCCATTACAGGAATTTCTAAATTCTTTTCTAAAGAAGAAGAATTATAACGCTATAATTTAGAGGCCATTATAGGGTTATTCATTGGCCTAATTTCAATGTATTGTGCCCCACAGAATAGGGAGGGCCAAGAAGAGGCAGAAAGGTGAGAGAACAGCTGGTGAGTGGAGCAGCCAGACACATATTACATTTATCAACTATAGGTTTGCCATCTTATATAGATGTGATTTGTGACACCCCAAAACAATTACAATTGTAACATCCAAGAACACTGATCACAGAACACCACACCAGATATAATAATAATGAAAAAGTTTGGGCTGAGTTCAGTGGCTCACATCTGTAATCCTAGCACTTTGAGAGGCCAAGGTAGGAGGATCACCTGAGGCCAGGAGTCCAAGACCGGCCAGGAATCCAAGACTAGCCTGGTCAGTGTACTGATACTTTGTCTCTACAAAAGAAAAAAGAAGTTTGTAGGCCGGGCGTGGTGGCTCAGGCCTGTAATCCCAGCACTTTGGGAGGCTGAGACGGGCGGATCATGAGGTCAGGAGATCGAGACCATCCTGGCTAACCCCGTGAAACCCCGTCTCTACTAAAAAATACAAAAAACTAGCCGGGCGAGGTGGCGGCGCCTGTAGTCCCAGCTACTCGGGAGGCTGAGGCAGGAGAATGGCGTGAACCCGGGAGGCGGAGCTTGCAGTGAGCTGAGATCCGGCCACTGCACTCCAGCCTGGGTGACAGAGCGAGACTCCGTCTCAAAAAAAAAAAAAAAGAAAAAAAAAAAAAAGAAAAAAGAAGTTTGAAATATTGCAAGAATTACTGGAATGTGACACAAGAAACAGGAAGTGAACATATACTATTGGAAAAATGGCACTGATAGACTTGCCTCACAAACCTTCAATTTGTAAAATCACAATATCTAGAAAGCATGATAAAATGAATAAAATGAGGTATGCCTATATATGGGTCCCTTTACCCTCCCCCTGTTATTTACAATTGTCCTATCCATGACATCTACATACATTGAAACTCTCCTAGACTGTGTTATAATTTTTATTTCAATGATCATAAATAACTTTATGTAAGGAGAGAAAAATAACCTATCTTTATCCAATTCTGTTGCTCTTCCTTCATTTCTGTAGTTCCAAATTTCCTTTTGGTATTATTTCACTTTGGCTTCTATTAGCATTTCTTTCAGAGCAGGTGTTCTGGAGACAAATTCTCTTAGGCTTTCTTTATCTGAGAATGTTTTAATTTCACTTTTATTCTCAAAGAGAATATTCACTAGATAGAAAATTTCAAGTTGACAGTTCTTTTCTTTTTTCTTTTTGAGATGGAGTCTCGCTCTGTCGCCCAGGCTGGAGTGCAGTGACAGAATCTCAGCTCACTGCAAGCTCTGCCTCCCGGGTTTACGCCATTCTCCTGCCTCAGCCTCCCCAGTAGCTGGGACTACAGGTGCCCGCCACCATGCCTGGCTAGTTTTTTGTATTTTTTTTAGTAGAGACGGGGTTTCACCATGTTAGCCAGGATGGTCTCGATCTCCTGACCTCGTGATCCGCCCGTCTCGGCCTCCCAAAGTGCTGGGATTACAGGCTTGAGCCACCGCGCCCAGCCGACAGTTCTTTTCTTTCAGCACTTTAAAGTTGTTATTCAATTGTCTTCTGGTTCCCATGGTCTCAGATGAAAAATCTGCAGTCGTAAGAATTATTGTTCTCCCATATGTAACGTGCCATTTTTTGCTAGTTACTCTTAAAATTTTTTTCCTAATCTTTGGTTTTCAGAAATGTGATTAGGGTGGGTGGGGTTTTCATTGCTTTTATCCAGGCCCAGTCCTGGCTCACTGCAAACTCTGCCTCCTGGGTTCAAGCAATTCTCCTGCCTCAGCCTCCTGAGTAGCTGGGACTACAGGTGTGTGCTACCACACCCTGCTAATTATTTGTATTTTTAGTAGAGATAGGGTCTCACCATGTTGCCCAGCTGGTCTTGAACTCCTGAACTCAGGCAGTCTGCTCACCTCTGCCTCCCAAAGTGCTGAGCTTGCAGGCATGAGCCACTGCACCTGGACTATTTTTAATACATATCTAAAAGGCCCTTCCTTCCTTCCTTCCTTCCTTCCTTCCTTCCTTCCTTCCTTCCTTCCTTCCTTCCTTCCTTCCTTCCTTCCTTCCTTCCTTCCTTCTTTCTTTCTTTCTTTCTTTCTTTCTTTCTTTCTTTCTTTCTTTCTTTCTTTCTTTCTTTTTCTTTCTTTTCTCAGTCTTACTCTGTCACCCAAGCTAGAGTACAATGGTGCAATCTCAGCTCACTGCAATCTCTGCCTCCTCAGTTCAAGTGATTCTCCTGCCTCAGCCCCCCCAGTAGCTGGGACTACAGGCACAAGCCACCACATCCAGCTAATTTTTGTATTTTTTAGTAGAGATGGGGTTTTGCCATGTTGGCCCAGGCTGGTTTTGAACTCCTGACTTCAAGTGAACCACCCACGTTTGCCTCCCAGAGTGCTGGGATTACAGGCATAAGTCAGTGTGCCCAGCCATAATTATACATTTATGGGATCAGAAATCTACTTATTCCTTTATAATTTGCTTTATTTTGTACACCCATCTCTAGGACTTTTTCAGCTTGCAACACTGAAGCTCCATATCTATTGAACAACTTTCCATTTTCCACTCCCCGAAGCCCCTGTAATCACCCTTCTACTTTCTATGAGTTTGACTACTTTAGATAACTCATATAAGTGGAATTGTGTAGTATTTATTTTTCTGTGATTGGCTTATTTCACTTAGCACAGTATCCTCAAGGATCATCCGTGTTGTAAGATGTGAAGAGATTTCCTGCCTTTTCAAGGCTGAATAATATTCCATTATATGTATATATCACATTTTGTTTATTCATTCATCTATTGATGGATACTTATGTTGCTTCTATCACTTGACTATTGTTAATAATCCTGCTATGAATGTGGGTTTTCAGATACCTCTTTGAGATCCTGTTTTCAATTCTTTCAGATATATTCCCAGACATGGGACTGGATTGCTGGATCATATGCTAATTCGAGTTTTAATTTTTTGAGGAACCTCCACACTGTTTTCTATGGAAACATTTTACATTCCCACCAACAGTGCCTAAGGTTTCCAATTTCTCCACATCATTGCCAACACAGGTTTTTTGTTTTTTGTTTTTTGTTTTTGATAGTGGACATCCCAACGAACGTAAGGTGATAACTCATTGTAGTTTTTATCTGCATTTCTCTAATGATTAGTGAAGTTGAGTACCTTTTCATATGTTACTTGCATATTTGTGTGTATTCTTTGGGGATAAGTCTATTCAAGTCTTTTGCCCAACCTAAAAATCTGGTTATTTGTTTTTGTTGTTGTTGTTAAGGTGTAGAAATTCTTTACATATTCTGGATATTATCTCCTTATGAGATACATGACTTACAAATATTTTCTCACATTCCATCGGCTTCTTTTCACCTGTTGATTGTGTCCTTTGATGAACAAAAGTTTTTAAGTTTAATGTAGTCCCATTTGTCTATTTTTGTTTTTGTTGCTTGTGTTTTTGGAGTCATATCCAAGAAATCATTGCCAAATCCAACATCATGAAGATTTTCCTCTTAGTTTTCATCTAGACATTTTACAGTTTTACGTCTTATATTTAGGTCTTTAATTCATTTTAATTCTGCATATAGTATAAGGATCCATCTTCATTCTTTTGCATTTCATACCATTTGTTGAAGAGACTGTCCTTTCCCCATTGTGTGGTTTTGGAATCTTTGTTGATGATCATTTGACCATATGAGTGAAGATGTATTTCTGGGTTCTCTATTCTATTCTATTGGCCCATATGTCTGTCTTTGTACTAGTACCACACTGTTTTGATTACTGTAACACCGTAATATGTTTTGTAATTAGGAAATGTGAGGCCTCTGACTTTGTTTGGGGTCCTTTGAGAGTCCACATGAATTTTAAGATTTTTTTTCTATTTCTGCAAAAAGTGCCATTGGGATTTTAATAGGGATTGCCTTGAGTCTGTATATTGCTTTAATTAATGGACACTTTAACAATATTAAGTCTTTTAATCCATGAGCACAGAGTGTCTTTCCATTTACTTGTGCCTTTAATTTCTTTCAGTAATGTTTTATATTTTCAATGTATAAGTCTTTTGCCTCCTTGGTTAAGTTTATTCCTAAGGATTTTATTCCTTTTGATGCTGTTGTAAATGGATTATTTTCTTAATTTCCTTTTAAGATTGTTCATTGCCAGTGTATAGACACACAACTGATTTTTTTTTTTTAAGAGACAGACTCATCCTCCCAAGTAGCTAGGACTACAGGCACCTAGTGCAGCTGATTTTTGTGTGTTGATTTTGTAACCTAAAACTTTACTTAATTTGAGTTCTAGCAGTGTGTGTGTGTGTGTGTAATTTTTAGGATTTTCTACATATGAGATCATGTCATCTGCAAACAGAGATGTTGCAGAGATATTCTTCCTTTCTAATTTGGATGCTTTTTAATTCTTTTTTTGACTAATTGTTCTGGCTAGAACTTCCAGTGTGGCTAAAGGAATAATTATTAAGTTAAAAAGTTTGGATTTCTTTATGACAATTCATATTGCTAAAAAAAAATGCTTTCCAGAAAGGTATATATTAATTTATGTTCTCACCATCAGCATTCTACTATTGGTAACATTGAGGATAGGCATCTTTTTATACATTTACTAGCTATTTTTCCCCTTTGAACTGCTTGTTCCTATTTCTTTTTCTAGTATATTCTTTGACTTATCTTTGTAATTTTGTAGAGTTCATGAATCTGTTAACTAATCTGTTGATCCCATCAACAAATACTATGTACTATGTGCCAGGTACCATTGTGGGTTCTAGGGATGGATGCAGCAAAGAACAAAACAGATCAAAATTATACTCTAGTCAGGGGGAGGGCGTGACAACTGTAGGTCAGGTGGAGGTAAGTGGTTTTTTTAAAGCAGGTAGCTGAGCTTCAAGTCAGTGACATGTTAAAAAAAAAAAATCAGGCCGGGCGCGGTGGCTCACGCCTGTAATCCCAGCACTTTGGGAGGCCGAGGCGGGCGGATCACAAGGTCAGGAGATTGAGACCACGGTGAAACCACGTCTCTACTAAAAATACAAAAAATTAGCCGGGCACGGTGGCGGGCGCCTGTAGTCCCAGCTACTCAGGAGGCTGAGGCAGGAGAATGGCGTAAACCCAGGAGGCGGAGCTTGCAGTGAGCCGAGATCGCGCCACTGCACTCCAGCCTGGGCGACAGAGCGAGACTCCGTCTCAAAAAAAAAAAAAAAAAAAAAAAGAAAAAAAAATCAAATAAAAAGCAAGTAATAAGATGAAGAGTATAAGAGATCTACTATACCGGGCACGGTGGTTCACACCTGTAATCCCAGCACTCTGGGAGGCCGAGGCAGGTGGATCACGAGGTCAGGAGATCGAGACCAGCCTGGCCAACATGGTGAAACCCCATCTCTATTAAAAACACAAAAATTAGCTGGGCCTGGTGGTGGGTGCCTGTAATCCCGGCTATTTGGGAGGCTGAGGCAGGAGAATTTCTTAGAGCCGGAAGGTGGAAGTTGCAGTGAGCCAAGATTGGGCCATTGTACTCCAGCCTGGGCGACAAGAGTGAAACTCTGTCTCAAAAAATATATAACAATAATAATAACAATAATAATAGTAAATAATAAGCTTCAAGAACAGAGAAGGGAAGCCTTGGAAAGAATCATGAGGCAATTAACTCAATTAGGTTCAGACTACAAGTTCTGTCTCAGCTGCTGTGGGTGGTGGTTGCAGTGTTAGTTCATTTTCAGAGTCTTTGCTAGGCTGTTTGAATCTACTCCATGCCACTCTACGGTTAGTCTGACAGTCAGATGGTGATTTATATTACAGTTGAGTTACCAAAGCCATTACCAAGCTTTCTTTTTACCAAGCACATGTGCAGCTTGGTAGTGAGCTTGAGATTTCTCTTGACACATGCACAGATTTAAGGGATCCCTTTCTCTAGCTCTTTCCTCCCTAGAGGAACTGTCCATGCTCCTAGCTAAGTTGGTCTCTCCATTTGTGCCTTGAAGTCTAACCTCTTTTATGTCCTGCTCCAGGACACCACTCCAGCCACTGCCCTCTCTTTTTCCTGTGTCATCAAATTTTCCTTCCCTATTGATTATCCCTGTAAGTGTACAAACATACTATATTATCTACCTTATTAAGAGAAAAAACTTTTCTTGATCCCATGAGCCTCCTTACTTAACCCAACACTTCTTAATATCCTTAATTAATATTATTTTTAATATCTTACTTCTCTGTTCTTCTGTAAAACAAACCAAACTCCTCAAAAGAGTTATTTATAGTCACTGTCTCAAATTAGTTTATTTCTTGAGCTCATTCTAATTAGGCTTTTGTCCCTACCACACCACCAAAACTGCTATTTATCAAGGTTACCAATGATCTCCATCAATAACCAATTCTCAGTCCTTACCTTATTCCACTGTCTGCAGTATCTGTTACAGTGATTACTTCCTCCTTGGAACACTTTTTCCACCTGGCTTCTGAGATTCCACTCTCTTGGCTGTCACCATACCTCAATGGCTACTCAGTTTTCTTTACTGGTTTCGCCTCAATTTCCAGCCTTTAAATGTTGGGGCATCCTCAGGGTTTAGTACTTGAATGTTTTCTCTGTCCAGACTATTCCTTAGGTGATCCCATCCAGCTTTATGAGTTTACATGTTATCTATATAGTGAGCTCTCAAATTTAGGTCTTCAGCCTAGACATTTCCCTCAACTGCAGACTTGTATACCAACTGCATTCTATCAGCATTTCAACTTGGATGTCTAATAAATATCAAACGTAATATGTACATAATGAATGCATTTCCCACCAAAACCTGTTTCTTCTATAGCTTCCCCCATTTCAATAAATGTCAATTATAGCCTCCAGTTGCACAGATAAAAACCTCTGAGTCATTCCTTTGTAATGTAAACTTTATTGAGGCATAACACTGATACAGGAAAGTGCTCAAATTTATAAATGTACAACTCAGTGAATGTTCACAAAGTGAGCATATTGATATAGCCAGAATCCAGATTAAGAAACAGGGCAGGCCAGGCACGGTGGCTCACACCTATAATCCCAGCACTCTGCAAGGCTGAGGCAGGCCAATCACGAGGTCAAGAGATCAAGACCATCCTGGCCAACACAGTGAAACCCCATCTCTACTAAAAATACAAAAATTAGCTGGGCATAGTGGCATGCCCCTGTAGTACCAACTACTTGGGAAGCTGAGGCAGGAGAATCGCTTGAACCTGGGAGGTGGAGGTTGCAGTGAGCCGAGATTGCGCCATTGCACTCCGGCCTGAGAGTGAGACTCCGTCTCAAAAAGTAAAAAAAGGCCGGGTGCGGTAGCTCATGCCTGTAATCCCAGCACTTTGGGAGGCTGAGGTGGATGGATCACGAGGTCAGGAGATCGTGAAACCCCATCTCTACTAAAAATACAAAAAATTAACCAGGCGTGGTGGCGGGTGCCTGTAGTCCCAGCTACTCGGGAGGCTGAGGCAGGAGAATGGCATGAACCCGGGAGGTGGAGCTTGAGATGAGCCGAGATGGCACCACTGCACTCCAGCCTGGGCCACAGAGCAAGACTCCATCTCACAAAAAAAAAAAAAAAAAAAGAAAGAAAGAAAGAAAGAAAGAAAAAAAAGAGATAGGGCATCGCCTCAGAAGCCCTCATGTCTGCCTTCTAATCATTAGCTTCCCAAAGGTAACCAATATCCTGGCTTCTAACACCACAGGTTAGTTCTGTGTGTCTTTGGAATTTATATAAATGTAATCATATAGTTTATACTTTTTTGTGTTTGGCTTCCTTTGATCAATATTATATTTGTGACATTCACTTATATTAAGACATGTAGTTTAAGTTCTTCCATTCTCATTGTTGTTTATTCCATTATGTAAATATAGTATAATTGGTTTCATTATTCTATTCTTGATAGTGTTTGGGTACTTTTTAGTTGGTGATATTACAAAGAATACTGCTATTGACAGAGCAGGAGCACTGTCATCTCGGACAAACACCGCCACTTTAAGTTCCAGCTCCCTTTCTAGCCTCATGCATTTCAAGGAAATCATTCTCTTCTAATTACAAATAGACAGAAAGAGCAGACAGTAAAATACAGATAAGACAGCTCGCTACAGAGCGAGGTTGGGGGGAAAGTCTCTTGGGTAGCTGCTGAACTTCACCCTCATACAATGGCCCCCAGTAAACAGTAGGCCTTAATAAGCACATTCCTTTCCCTTCAGGTGCACTAAGATAGGGAAGCTATAAGCAGACCCGAGGGATATGCCTGCAGCTGCAGAAAGATGTAGGGGAATAGACACACAACTCTCCCTCCGAGGTAAGCACAACAAAGAGACACAGAAGCAGTCCAAGTCTCTGATAAATTCTCCTACCCTGAATCCTTAAAAACTCTTAGTCTGTAAGAGAGTGTGGCTCTGACCTAACTTGGCCAGCTGCCCCACTCAGGTTTATTCAAAATAAACCTGTCCCTGTTGACTGTCGAGCCGCCCTTTGTGTTTCTCTCCTCTTTCTTTAATTCTTACAGCTATGACTAATTTTCTATATGTCTTTCAGTGAACATAGGTAAACATTTCTGCTAGGCATATGCCTAGGAGGCAGATGTTCAACTTTAGTAGATACTGCAGTTTTCCAAACAGTAGTTGTTTTGTACCAATTTACCTTACCAACAGCAATGTAGGAAAGTTCTAATTGGCTTGTATCCTTGCCATTACTGTCTTTTCTTTCCTTCCTTGTTTGTCTTCTTCTTTTTAACTATTCTGATGGGTAAGTAGTGGTATCACCCTGGTCCATGCCACCATCAGTTTTCACTCATATTATTGCCTCCTAGCAGGAATGTACGAGTATCCTTGGAGCTACCTGAGTATTTCTTTGCCTTTTAAACTTTGTTTCCCCCCATGGTAGCCATAGTGATGCTCTTCAAATGCAAATCAAATCATGTCAGTCCTCTTCTCGAAAGCCTCCAATGGCTTTCCATCTCACTCAGAACAAACAGCAAAGTACAGATAACTGGCTTATTAGGCCCTCCGTTATTTGCCTCCTGCTCTTTCTCTCCTCTTTGCCTGTACCACTTCAGATAAACTGGCCTCCATGTTCATCAAATAAACCAAGCTTACTCCTCAGGGCTTTTGCACTTGTTCTGTCTATCTAAATTGGGTTGTTCTTCCGCTGGCCACTCTTGCACTTCCTTCAGCTCTCCGCTCAACTGTCATCTTATTCCAGAGGCCTGCCCTGATTATGCTGTCTCAAACAGCAAGTCAGTTATCCTCCCTTTGACCTCCCTTATTTTTCTACCTATTATCTCTGATGTTAAAAAAAAAAATTACTTGTTTAGGGTCTGTCCCTCCCAGTACACTGTAGGTTCTAAGACAGACTTTGTTTTGTTCTCTGCTGTATTGCTCTATTCCCGCGTCCTAAAACAGTGTCTGAACCATAGAAATCACTCAATAATTTTCTTTTTCTTATTTAGTAATCCTAGTGACCCGACTCAATAAATTTTTTAAATAAATGCATGAGAAATTGACAAATTGTAACAAGTCCAGAAGAACAATAGCAGGTTACTGAAATGCCACATCAAATAAGGAACCCTTGAAGAAAGTAGGACGTTTAATCTAGAGAAGAAAAGGTTGCCAGGCACAGTGGCTCATGCCTGTAATCCCAGCACTTTTGGGAAGCTGAGGCGGGCAGATCATGAGGTCAAGAGATCAAGACTATCCTGGCCAACATGTTGAAACCCCGTCTGTACTAAAAATACAAAAATTAGCTGGGCGTGGTGGCAGGCATCTGTAGTCCCAGTTACTTCAGGAGGCTGAGGCAGGAGAATCGCTTGAACCCAGGAGGCAGAGGTTGCAGTGAGTCGAGATCACGCCACTACACTCCAGCCTGGCGACAGAGCGAGACTCCATCTCAAAAAAAAAAAAAAAAAAAGAAAGAAAGAAAAAAGAAAAAGAAAAAAAGAAAAGATTTAGGAGAATAGGACCACCATCTTTGAACATATGTAGGACTGTCACATGTGGTTTTAGAGGTCAGAACTTGGACTTGACATGCTGAATACTTCCAGTAATGGGGAGTTCACTACTTTGTGAAACAGCCAGTTCCATTATTGAATTGCTGGGTCAGAAAGTTACATTAAACTAACATTTATTTATCTTTGACTTCCTCTCATTCATTAATCTGTTCCCTGGAGTTCCACAGACCAAATCTAATCACCTCTTCAGTTGCAACTGGATGAAATAAAACACCATGTTTAAGGAAATAAGAAAAACCATGGGACTTTTGTTTTGCTAAGAAAAATATACATATTGAGAAATGAAACGCTTAATAAAATAATGGGTTTTGTTGTTTGTTTTGGTGGGAGGAGGGCAAGATTGTGAGAGGAAAGAGAAGGAAGAGAGATAAGTTCATTGATGTTTAGGGAGATCAAACTTGAGGAAAAGAACAGAAATGTGTAAGAATTGATTAAGTTCTGCTGGGTCGGGGATGGTAGAGCCAGGATCCCCATGAAGTGATCAGTACAATATCCCTGCATTAAGAGTTGGATCTATTTTTTGGGATATGTAGAAATCCTGATTATAGTGAGTGTGATACAAGACTAAGGCTACCCATGAGAATCCTGTTATATGCAGGTACATATAAACAGACCTTCAGATATACCAAGGGATATTAGAATAAATAGAGTTTTGGTTTCTTTATACTGGGTGTAAGAAGAATAACGTTGCCAGGAAATGAGAATAATAACATCTACAAGAAATGATAATAATATCTGTCCTTCTTTCCTAATAAGATTTTTGAGCATATCAATAACATTTTTCATGACATAATAGAATAAAATGTTTCTGTGACTACAAAATTGTACATAAAACTGAGGGATTATTATCAGTAAAGTAAGGTGCAGATTGGATGAAATAATTTCCTTCCTCAAAACTCTTCATTCATTCATCCAGCCATTTATTGACTAACTTCTAAATTCCTGGCACTGTTGTAGATACCAAGGATACAAAGATGAACAACGGTATTTTGCCTAGAGGAGTAAATAGTTAACTATTGCCTATAGACTAAGTGTAACTTCTTAGCATGGCATTCTTAATCTGATACTAAAATTTGATTTCCCACAACATTTCCTTACATAACCAATATTCAGAGCAACCACATCAGACCATTTAGCATTCCCTAAACATAAGGTGCACTTTTATCCACTTTGTCTTTGTGCTATTATATCAGTCCAGAATCCACTCATTATTCATCAATTCAAAACACATGTATTTGACTCTTTCCTTGTGCCAGGCGCTATGTTGGGTGTCAGGAACATGGAGATAAATAAGATATAATCTCTTTCCTCAAAGATCTTAGCCTAGGAAAGGAGAAACATCCTTCCCCTTTTCACCTACTGTAATTCTCTTCTTCAAGGCCCAGATGAAATCTATGGCCTTTGTGTAGCCTTCCCAGATCTCTTTCTTTCAGTACATAGCTTATAATTACTTTGAATCTTTTCATTCCTTCTGTGTTAAAATAAACTGCTTTGTATGCTTCTCCTTCTAGACTGTCATATCAGTTCCTGGGCAGAGATCATGTTTTATCCACTTTTGTATCCCTGCTAGCAGTTAGCACAATTCTTTGCATAAAACAGTTCTCAGCAACAGTTGGCCGAATTGGAAAAAGAATGCGGTCCAAAACCTAAACCTCACGCCACCTGGCAGAGATATAAAATCAAGGCACACATGTTGAACTGAATTAAAAGACGGGGAATCCAGTAAGCCAAGCCACCCAGAAGGATACTTTTATTATATGCCAGGGAGTCATTTGTTTACCTTTGTTTCAGATTTGTTTATTGCTCTTGTAAACTACAACTGGAGCTCTAATAGTCTGGCTGCCACATAACAGACCCAAGCCAAACATTCTAAGATCATTCCCAAAAAGAGGAATGGAACTTCTAGGACCTTTACAGTTGTCCTAATGTCAGCCGTCTGGACTTAGGAATGTGGAATCCTATTTATCAGAGCTGGGAGATACCTTAGCTGTCTCAGAGATGATGAGCTCCCTCTCAGAGAGGGGCACTGACTTATCTAAGGGCATGTAGCTATGAACACGTATTCACATATGTAAGCATAAGCAGATGAACCTTCCATTCACTCTTTACCCTGTGTAGAAACTCCTGGAAATGAGGGTCATATCTTCTCCCTAAAACGTCAGAGTTATTCATCCCACTGTTTCCCTGATTATTTACCTCTCCTGCTTTTGCACGCAGGCATAAATTTTCAGAGAATCCCCCCAAGTAGTACCTTACCTCTTTAACCTGTGATTCCTAATGCCTCTCATGGAATGATGTAGCAGCAATAACTCAGGATCAAAAGTCAGAAGTCCCAAGTGCTAGTGCCAGTTCTTGTACCACCTCACTGTGGAACTTTGGGCAAGCCACTTACAGCTACCCAGCTTTATTTCACCATTAGTGTTCAGGCCAGGTGTGGGGGCTCATGCCTGTAGTCACAGCACTTTGGCAGGCCCAGGCATGGCGAAACCCCATCCTACAAAACAAACAAACAAACAAAAAAACAAATTTAGGTGGGCTTGGTGGTGCACACCTATAGTCCCAGCTACTCAGGAAGCTGAGGTGGGAGGATCGTTTGAGCCCAGGAGGTTGAGACTGCAGTGAACTGTGATCACACCACTGCACTCCAGCCTGAGTGACAGAGCAGACTTGGAGGAAGATAGATCAAACCATGGATGGAGGAAATGCAAAGAAGGAATTGACCTAATTGTTAACATGTTTTGCAGGCCACTGATTTAAACAGCTATTGCTTTCGTTGTTCAGATTTAAACTTATTATTATCATTTCATAACATCTTTATTGAGATGTAATTCATATATCATACAATCCAACCATTTCGAGTATACAGGTAGGCCGGGCGCGGTGGCTCACGCCTGTAATCCCAGCACTTTGGGAGGCCAAGGCAGGTGGATCACAAGGTCAGGAGATCAAGACCATCCTGGCTAACATGGAGAAACCCTGTCTCCACTAAAAATACAAAAAAATTAGCCGGGCGTGGTGGCGGGCGCCTGTAGTCCCAGCTACTCGGGAGACTGAGGCAGGAGAATGGCATGAACCCGGGAGGAAGAGCTTGCAGTGAGCCAAGATCGCCACTGCACTCCAGCCTGGGCAACAGAGCAAGACTCCGTCTCAGAAAAAATAAATAAAAATAAATTTAAAAAAAAAAAGTATACAGATTAATGTTTTTTGTTTTTTGTTTTTTGTTTTTTTGAGATGGGGTCTTGCTCTGTCGCCCAGGCTGGAGTGCAGTGGCACGATCTCGGCTTACTACAAGCTCTGCCTCCCGGGTTCCCGCCATTCACCTGCCTCAGCCTCCTGAGTAGCTGGGACTACAGGCACCCACCACTACGCCCGGCTAATTTTTTAGTAGAGTAGATAGTAATTTTTAGTAGAGATGGAGTTTCACCATGTTAGCCAGGATGGTCTCGATCTCCTGACCTCATGATCTGCCCACCTCGGCCTCCCAAAGTGCTAGGATTACAGGCGTGAGCCACCATGCCCAGCCAGATCAATGGTTTTTAAATTGTATTTAAAATTGTGCAACCGTCACTACAATTAGGTTTAGAACATTTTCATTACCACACAACAAAACTCTGTATCTTTTATAGTCATGCTGTGTCACCACCCCATCCCCCTAGCAGTAGACATCACTTATCTACTTTCTACCTCTATCTATAGATTGCCTATTCTTGATGTTTCACATACGTTGAATCATGTAAGTGGTTCTTTGTGACTGCTTTCTTTTACTTATCTTTTTTTTTTTTTTTTTTTTTTTTGAGACGGAGTTTCGCTCTTGTTGCCCAGGCTGGAGTGCAATGGCGCAATCTTGGCTCACCACAACCTCCGCCTCCTGGGCTCAAGCGATTCTCCTGCTTCAGCCTCCCGAGTAGCGGGGATTACAGGAATGCGCCACCATGCCCGCCTAATTTTGTATTTTTAGTAGAGACAGGGTTTCTCCATGTTGGTCAGGCTGGTCTCGAACTCCTGACCTCGTGATCCACCCACCTCAGCCTCCCGAAGTGCTGTGATTACAGGCGTGAGCCACTGCACCCGGCCTACTTATCATGTTTTTAAGGCTCATCCATGTTGTAACATGTATCAGTATCTCATTTTCATGGCTAGATAATATTCCATTGTATTAAAATACTGCATTTTGTTTCTCCGTCAATTAACAGACATTTGGATTATTACCATTTTTGGCTATTATGAATAATGCTGCTGTGAACATTCATGTACAAGTATTTGCATTGATGTATGTTTCAATTTTCTTGGGTATATACTAGGAGTAGATTTGCTGGGTCACATAATAACTCTATGTTTAACTTTTTGAAGAACTGTCAAATTGTTTTCCAAAGTGCTGTACCATTGCCACCAGCAATGTATGACGTTTCCAATTTCTTCACATTCTTGCCAACACTAGTTATTGTCTGTCTTTTTTCCTATATCCATTCTTTTTTTAAATTTTATTTTTCCATAAGTTATTGAGGTACAGGTGGCATTTGGTTACATGAGTAAGTTGTTTGGTGGAGATTTGTGGCGAACCACCACCCAAGCAGTATACAACGCACCATATTTGTAGTCTTTTATCCCTCACCCCCTCTCACTCTTCCCCCCAAGTCCCCAAAGTCCATTGTATCATTCTTATGCCTTTGCATCCTCATAGCTTAGCTCCCACATATCAGTGAGAACATATGATGTTTGGTTTTCCATTCCTGAGTTACTTCACTTAGAATAATAGTCTCTAATCTCCTCCAGGTCATTGCAAATGCTGTTAATTCATTCCTTTTATGGATGAGTAGTACTCCATCATATACATATACCAGAGTTTCTTTATCCACTCGTTGATTGATGGGCATTTGGGTTGGTTCCACGATTTTGCTATTGTGAATTATGCTGCTATAAACATGCACGCGCAAGTATCTTTTTCGAATAATGACTTCTTTTCCTCTGGGTAGATACCCAGTAGTGGGATTGCTGGATCAAATGGTAGTTCTACTTTTAGTTTTTAAAGGAATTCCACACTGTTTTCCGTAGCAGCTGTACTAGTTTACATTCCCACCAGCAGCGTAGAAGTGTTCCCTGATTGCTGCATCCATGCCAACATCTATTTTTTTATTATTTGATTATGGCCATTCTTATGGGAGTAAGGTGGTATCGTATTGTGGTTTTGATTTGCATTTTCCTGATCATTAGTGATGTTGAGCATTTTTTTCATATGTTTGTTGGCTATTCGTATATTTTCTTTTGAGAATTGTCTATTCATGTCCTTAGCCCACTTTTTGATGGGCTCAATTGTTTTTTGTCTTATTGATTTGTTTGAGTTCATCGTAGATTCTGGATATTAGTCCTTTGTCCGATGTATAGATTGTGAAGATTTTCTCCCACTCTGTGGGTTGTCTGTTTACTCTACTGACTGTTCCTTTTGCTGTGCAAAAGCTCTTTAGTTTAATTAGGTCCCAGCTATTTACCTTTATTTATATTGCAACTGCTATTTTTTTTTTTTTTTTTTTTTTTTGCCATGAAATCCTTGGCCAAGCCAATGTCTAGAAGGGTTTTTCCAAACTTATCTTCTAGAAATTTTATAGTTTCAGGTCTTAGGTTTAAGTCCTTAATCCATCTTGTTTTTTGTTTATTTGTTTGCTTTGTTTTGTGTTTTTTTTTTTTTTTTTTTTTTTTTTTTTTTTTTTTTTGAGAGGGAGTCTCGCAGTCTCGCTCTATCACCCAGGCTGGAGTGCAGTGGCGTGATCAGAGCTCACTGCAAGCTCCGCCTCCCAGGTTCACACCATTCTCCTGCTTCAGCCTCCCAAGTAGCTGGGACTATAGGCACCCGCCACCACGTCCGGCTAATTTTTTGTATTTTTAGTAGAGATGGGTTTCACCGTGTTAGCCAGGATGGTCTCGATCTCCTGACCTCGTGATCTGCCTGCCTCAGCCTCCCAAAGCGTTAGGATTACAGGTGTGAGCCACTACGCCCAGTTGCTTAATCCATCTTGAGTTGATTTTTGTATAAGGTAAAAGATGAGGATCCAGTTTCATTCTTCTACATGTGGTTAATCAATTATCCCAGCACCATTTGTTGAAAAGGGTGTCCTTTCCCCACTTTATGTTTTTGCTTGCTTTGTCAAAGATCAGTTGTCTGTAAGTATTTGGGTGTATTTCTGGGTTCTCTATTCTGTTCCATTGGTCTATGTGCCTATTTTTATACCAGTATCATGCTGTTTTGGTGACTATGGCCTTAGAGTATTATTTGAAATCAGGTAGTATGATGCCTCCGGATTTGTTCTTTTTGCTTACTCTTGCTTTGGCTATGTGGGCTCTTTTTTGGTTCCATATGAATTTTAGAATTGTTTTTTCTAACTCTGTGAAGAATGATGGTGGTGTTTTGATGGAGATTGCATTGAATTTGTAGATTGCTTTTGGCAGTATGGTCATTTTCACAATATTGATTATATCCATTCTCCTATAGCCATTCTTGCTGGTATGAAGTGGTATCTCATGGTTTTGATTTGCATTTCCATAATGACTATAATGATGTTGGGCATCTTTTCATGTGCTTATTGGCCACTGGTGTATCTTCTTTAAGAAATGTCTAAAATTTACTCTGCTTTTTCCTATTTTCATTATTGAATCTGTTCTATCTTTCCTATTTGGGCATGGTCATATCTCACCCATTCACAAATACCATGTTTCTCCCCCAGTTTCCTCTGATTCCCTCAGTTTTAGTAGAGGAGAGAAAGCATAAAACCTAGAACACAAAGGCATGGGTTTGAATGCTAGCTCTGATACTGTTATTAGTCCATTCTTGTGTTGCTCTACTGGAATACCTGCAAGTGGCTAATTTATAAAAGAAAAGAGGTTTATCTTGGCTCACACTTCTGCAGGATGTACAGGAAGCACAGCACCAGCATCTTCTGGTGAGGTCTCAGGAAGCTTTCAATCATGGTGGAAGGCAAAGGGGAAGCAGGCATGTAAGATGGAGACAGAAGGAAGCAAGAAAGAGGAAGGGAGGTCTCAGATCCTTTTAAACAACGAGATCTCACGTGTAATCTAACTGAGCAAGAACTCACTCATCACCAAGGGATGGTGTTAAGCCATTCATGAGGGATCTGCCCCCTTGACCCAAACACCTCCCATTAGGCCCATCTCTAACAATGGAGGTCACATTCCAATATGAGATTGGGAGCGACAGAACATCCAAACCATATCAGTTAATTAACTTTCTTATTATCCCTAAACATGTTTCCTAAACTAAAATGAGAATATCTATCTTACAAGACCAAAGAGAGTATTAAATGATAAACGCAAGTTACAGAATTCCAAAGACTATATAGCAATATGTAAATGATAGCTACAAGAGTAAATCAGAGCATTTTTCTTTCTTTCTTTCCTTTTTTTTTTTTTTTTTTCTTTTTTGAGACAGAGTCTCACTCCACTGTCCAGGCTGGAGTGCAGTGGCACAATCTCAACTCACTGCAATCTCTGCCTCCTGGGTAAAAGCTATTCTCCTTCCTTAGCCTCCTGAGTAACTGGAACTGTAGGCACGTGCCACCATGCCTGGCTAATTTTTGTATATTTACTAGAGACAGGGTTTCACCATGTTGGCCCCGCTGGTCTCAAACTCCTGACCTCAGGTGAACTGCCCACCTCAGCCTCCCAAAGTGCTGGGATTACAGGCATGAGCCACGATGCCCAGCCACATAACATATTTTTGTTTGTGTGTTTCTTCTAGTTATACAAAGCATCTTGCCTTGTGTTTTTCTTTTTTGGGTATGTTTTATCTTCCCAAGAAAAGACTGGGCTCCTTGAGAAGGATCATATCCTAATCGTTTTGTGTCTTCCAAAGTACATAGCATAAAGCCTTCTATATGGAAGTTTCTGACAAACATTTATTAAATAAGTAAATAAATTAATGATGTGAGGTATAGTGAACATTTATGGGTTTTGTTGTTTTTGCTTTTCTATTTTATTTTTCTTTTGTTCTGTTTTTTGAGCCCAGGAGGTTGAAGCTGCAGTGAGCCATGATCGTGCCACCAATTCCAGCCTGGGCAACAGACCAAGATTTTGTCTCAAAAAAAAAGATAATATATGTAAAGTCAGTAAATACAGCAGTGGCTGCTGATCTTCAGGCTTCTCATTTGCATCAATTCTGTTTCTTTTCTTTTCTTTTTTTTTTTTTGAGACGGAGTCTTGCTCTCTCCCCCAGGCTGGAGGGCAGTGGCGCAATCTCGGCTCACTGCAAGCTCCGCCTCCCAGGTTCACGCCATTCTCCTGCCTCAGCCTCCCGAGTAGCTGGGACTATAGGCGCCCACCACCACGCCCGGCTAATTTTTTGTATTTTTAGCAGAGACGGGGTTTCACAGTGTTAACCAGGATGGTCTCGATCTCCTGACCTCATGATCCACCCGCCTCGGCCCCCCAAAGTGCTGGGATTACAGGCGTGAGCCACCGCGCCCGGCCGCATCATCTGTACCTGTTTTGGTTGCCCAGCATCTGAAATCTCTTCCTCTGTGTGAGTCTTAATGGGAGACAGGATCTCAACTCCCACGAGAGAAGTCAAAGGTATCTAAAGTTTTCCTTTTTCCCGCTGCACTTGCAGCTAAGGCAAAAGCAACGTGATCAAGGCTTGGTCATTTGGCTGCTTCCACTCAGGACGTTGACTCTTGAACAAATGATGTAAAGACACAGGGGTCAGAGAATTCCTTTAATATGGAAGCATGCATTGGTGATGGAGGTAGTGCTTCCAGCTGAGGTATCCTTAATATCATTCATGTGGTGTGACTTTGGCTGTGGTCCCTGGTTCTACTTTCTGAGCTTGATTATCTGGCTTTCCCATCAACTCTAAGGATTACTTAATAACCTTCCAATATACTTATTTTCCCCTTAAGTTGGCAGAGTTGGTTTCTGTTGCTTGCAACTAATAATCTCAGCATACCTCTGGAGTAAGGATTTGGGGAGAATGAGAAAGCAGGAGGTGTTCCATTTTTCCTTTATGAAATTTCTTTGTAAACATCTGTGTTATTGCTATTGTTGTACCACTTCCGTCATTTAAAAATATGCTTTTAAAATAAATAACCTAGGGCATAGTGGGTAAAGAGAAATGGTAGAAAATAAAATTTGAGGGGCTGGGCATGATGGCTCATGCCTGTAATCCCAGCACTTTGGGAGGCTGAGGCAGGCAGATCACAAGGTCAGGAGTTCAAGATCAGCCTGATCAATATGGTGAAAACCTGTCACTACTAAAAATACAAAAATGAGTGGGGCATGGTGGCACATGCCTTTAATCCCAGCTACTCAGGAGGCTGAGGTAGGAGAATAGCTTGAACCCAGGAGGCAGAGGTTGCAGTGAGTAGAGATCGCATCACTGCACTCCAGCCTGGGCGACAGAGCGAGACTCCATCTAAAAATAATAATAATAATAAAATAAAATTAGAAAATTAGGTTGGGGCCACATTGTGCATGGCCTTGAATGTCATTTTGAGGATTCTGAATTTAACTCAATAAGTATGAAAAATGTAAAAAACAGTCCAGGCATGGTGGCTCATGCCTGTAATCCCAGCACTTTGGGAGGCCAAGGCGGGTGGATCACTTGAGGTCAGGAGCTTAAGACCAGCCTGACCAACATGGTGAAACCCCGACTACTAAAATTACAAAAAATTAGCTGGGCATGGTGGCACATGCCTGTAATCCCAGCTACTCAGGAGGCTGAGTCAGGAGAATTGCTTGAACCTGGGAGGCAGAGGTTGCAGTGAGCTGAGATCACACTACTGTACTCCAGCCTGGGCGACAGAGGTTTGTTTTGTCTCAAAACAAACAAAACAAAACAAAACAAAACAAAACAAAACAACAACAAAAACAGAATAATGACACAATTAGATCTGTGTTTTTTATTGCAATGTAGAAGATGAATTAAAACATGGAGAAATTAGACAATTTCTTAGGAGGAGGCTACTGCCAGGGTCCAGACAAAAGATTGAGAACATTTCTCAATTTTGAAAGAAAGAGAGAGACACACACACAAGTTGGGTTATCTGGAAGCAGAGGCTGAGACAGAGTTTGAGGTGCAAGATGCTTACCGGGAGGAAGAAGCAGGGCTGAGCTAAGAGAGAAGTCAAACTGCAATGCAGATCTGACAAAGACTCAGCCTCCCTGGCAGGGAGCTCTGGAGTGAATATTTCCAGCCCTGGCCAGCCCTTGTCAAGCCAACCTATTCTCAGAGCTGTCCTGCAGTTGGCCAAAATGATCAAACCTTTATACCCCTGCCTTGCTCAGGTACCGAGTGAGGGCAGCTCTGGGATGGACATGATCTTGTGTAGGACTGTCCTCTACAGCTGAGGCAGACATTGAAAGAACTGAAGTAGGCGGAAGTTGTCTGCTAGCTATTCCCCCTAGAGCTGAACAGCAAGTCTTTTTTTTCTTATTTACTTATTTATTAATTTATTAATTAATTTATTTATTTATTTGAGATGGTGTTTCACTCTTGTTGCCCAGGCTGGAATGCAGTGGCGAGATCTCAGCTCATTGCAACCTCCGCCTCTCGGGTTCAAGCGATTCTCCTGCCTCAGCCCCTGCTAGTTGCTGGGATTACAGGTGTGCACTACCACGCCCAGCTAATTTTTGTATTTTTAGTAGAGACAGGGTTTCGCCATGTTGGCCAGGCTGGTCTCCAACTCCTGACCTCAGGTGATCCCCCCACCTCGGCCTCCCAAAGTGCTGGGATTACAGGTATGAACCACCGTGCCTGGCCAACAGGAAGTCTTTCTTTGGAGGTAGAACTGAATGGTACCCCTTCATGTTTACCACAAAGAAAGAGAGGAATTATGATATCTTGAACAAAGGTAATGGGGTAGAAATGAGTGAATGTGTTTTATACATACTGTATTTGGTAGGTGGGGATAAATAAGAGGGAGTAAATAAAGGTTAACAGTGAGGTCTCTCCACTTACATGATTTGATGGTTATTCTGTTATCCATTAATGAACAGTAAACATCAGAAGTAGAGAGAGCAGATTTGGGGAGAAAGATAATAAATTTGATTTTGAACATGTTGATTCTGAAATGTCTACAGAGCATTAAGGTAGAGATGACTTTAAAGAATCAATGCAAATGAGAGGTCTGGAGATCAGAAGCCACTGCTGTATTTACTGACTATACATATACTATCTTTTTTTTTTTTTTTTTTTTTTCTGGGTCTGTTGCCAGGCTGGAGTGTGGTGGCACGATCATGGCTCAATGCAGCCTCAACCTCCTGGGCTCAAGCAATCCTCTTACCTCAGCCTCTTGAGTAACTGCAACTACAGGCCCACACCACCACGCCCAGCTAATTTTTTCTACTTTTTTATAGAGACAGGGTCTCATTATATTGCCTAGGCTGGTCTCAAACTCCTGAGCTCAAGCAATCCTCCTGCCTCCGCCTCCCAAAGTGTTGGGATTACAGGTGTGAGCTAGTCACTGTGTTTGGCTTTTTTTTTTTTTTTTTTTTTTTGAGACAGAGCCTTGCTCTGTCGCCCAGGCTGGAGTGCAGTGGCGCGATCTCGGCTCACTGCAAGCTCCGCCTCCCGCGTTCTCGCCATTCTCCTGCCTCAGCCTTCTGAGGAGCTGGGACTACAGCTGCCCGCCACCATGCCAGGCTAATTTTTTGTATTTTGTTTGGTAGAGACGGGGTTTCACCGTGTTAGCCAGGATGGTCTTGATCTCCTGACTTCGTGATCCGCCCGCCTTGGCCTCCCAAAGTGCTGGGATTGCAGGTGTGAGCCACCATGTCCAGCTTGCGCTTGGCATATTATTTTACATATATATTTTTATTTAATACTCTTCACGCCTGTATGAATTAGGTATTGTTTTTCTTGTACCCTTTGGCATATTTTATTAATACCATTTGGGAACAAAAAAACTGAGACTAGAAGAGGTTAAATTTCTGGCTCAAAGAAGTAAAACTTAAGTCTGATGACAAAACACATACTCTTTTTTTTTTTTTCAGAAAAGAAAAAAAGAATCTCGCTCTCTTGCCCAGGTTGCAGTGCAGTGGTGTTATCTGGGCTCACTGCAACCTCTGCCTCTCGGGTTCAAGTGATTCTCCTGCCTCAGCCTCCCAAGTAGCTGGGATTATGGGGCATGAGCCACCACACTCAGCTAATTTTTGTGTTTTTAGTAGAGATAGGATTTCACTGTGTTGGTCAGGCTTGTCTTGAACTCCTGACCTCATAGGCGTGAGCCACCGCGCCTGGCCAACAAAACACATGCTCTTAAAGATAAAATTATATTGCTTTTCCATGGAAACCACAGGTAGATAGTATTTGAAGCCATGAAGGTCAGTAGGTCACCTAGAAAGGGTATAGTTCAAACAGGAACAAAAGGAAAAAAATGGAATTCTAAGGAAGCCAACATTTCCAGGGTGAATCAAGTAAGATGACATAGTCAACGGGATTGAAAAAAAGTAGACAGAACAGTTTTTAAAAATTGAAGTATGGTATCTCAGAAGTTAAGGTAAAAAGAGAGTTCTAGTCTGCAAATTTGCAGATACCATATAGGGTGATGGTTTGACAATTAGAGGTTACTAGTGATCTTAGAGCAGTCTATAGAGAAGTCAGATTGCAGTGGGTCTAAGAATGAGTGTGAAGGCCAGGCACGGTGGCTCACATCTAATCCTAGCATGGTGGGAGGCTGAAGTGGGCGGATCACGAGGTCAGGAGTTCAAGACCAGCCTAGCCAACATGGTGAAACCCCATCTCTATTAAAAATACAAAAATTAGCTGGGTGTGGTGGCATGCATCTGTAATCCCAGCTGCTTGGAAGGCTGAGGCAGGAGAATTACTTGAATCTGGGAGGCAGAGGTTCCAGTGAGCTGAGATCACGCTGTTGCACTCCAGCCTGGGCAACAGAGCAAGACTCTGTCTCAAAAAAAAAAAAAAAAATGAGTGAGAAATAAGGAAGCAGAAGAAATGGGTATAGGTTACTTTTCCAAAAATTTTGCAAAGTGGAGGAGATAACAATGCTTTAAATATAAGATATTTATTAATATTATTAATTGATTAATAATCGATCACTGCCATATGACTTGGATTTTACATTTCTACCACTTCTTCGTGTTACTTCTTTCTACCCTATTATACCAGTGTCCCATTCCAAGTCTGACACACCTGGAAGCATTGAATGTTTTATTTTGATTGTGGATGATTTGTTTATTTGGTTACAGCTTTTGAATGCCTCAGGTGATTCTGTCTATGTTTGGAGGATGGGCCATAGGCCCCCTGCCCCAACTCCATTATCTGTTTTCCACAAAGATAGATAAACAAACATTCACTTATCAGACTAATTCACCAAAGCATACAGGTTCTTAGTTTCTTAGCAAACCAAGTACTTTGTCCACCTCTCCTCTCCATCTCCCCTCCCTCAAATCTTCAGTGGGCAGATGTGGGAGAAGAAAGGAGCTGTCACTCCAAACCTTCTGGTGTTTCAGTGGGGGAGTCTGGCTTCACAGTGAGCTGAAACTTTCCCTTGCCAGCCTCCATCAGTCCAGCCCCTCCTGAGGGGGCTGGAGAGTAATCAACATCGCCGTCCACCTGTGCACAGGAAGATGCCTACAGCCACACCAGCAATGATGAAACTGCCCACCAGGACGCCCAGGACCAGCGAAGTGTAGGAGCGGCTTGTTTGGCTCCCTGCAGAACATGCAGAGAGTTAGCCCGAAGAATAGACCCCCAAGGAGTCCATGATTTGAGTCAAACCCCAAAGCATTTCTGCCCCAGGAGAAAGGGACCCGTTTACCAACTGACTTAAGTTGAGTGTGTTCTGTCCCAAACCCCCAGCTGTGGGCCTCTTGTTGCTCTAGGCATCCATTCTTCAGGTCCATCCATTTGTCTGGAACCCGCCCTCTCCCCAGCTTGCAGGCCTGGGCCCCAGTCCCATCATACCTTTCATGTTTTCCATGGAAATATGTTTCTGCACATACTGCACACAGGTGTCCTCCAGGAATTCCCGCAGTTCATACCGAGTGCGGTTGTAGGCATTGAGCTGCTGCAAGATGAAGGTGACCACTTTGGAGGGGACCTGGGTGTCTGCCTGCCACAAGGCTGTCTCCGGCCGGAAACTCACAAAGGAGCTCCCGTTCACAGCCACTTCAAAGAAGACATGGGCTCTAGAGCCCTCCGGAGGCAGCTCACAGCCCAGGAAGCAGCGGATGGTCAGAGGAACTGTGGATAGAGAGTCAGGGTCAGGGGATTGTGCAGAGAGGGTGCCAGGTGTGGGAGGAGGCCCAGCAAGGGGAAAAGAACATAGGAAGGTGAGAGTCAGTGCTGTGAGGAGAGGGGAGTCTATAGGTCAGGGAACTGTGGGGAGAAGGGCCTGGGGCTGTGAGGAGGGGTTTGTGGTTAGACTGTTACAGGCTGAGAAAGAGGGGGCCAGGGACTATGATGAAAAAAGGGAATTGTCAGGCCTTGTTCAACTGGTGATAGAAAAAAAAAAAATGGGGGTTGGGCGGCGGGGGGCAGGGACTCACACCTCTAATCCCAGCACTTTGGGAAGCCAGGGCGGTGGATCGCCTGAGGTCAGGAGTTCCAGACGAGCCTGGCCAACATGGCGAAACCCCCTCTCTACTAAAAATACAAAAAAAGAGCCGGGCCTGGTGGTGAGCACCTGTAATATCAGCTACTTGGGAGGCTGAGGCAGAAGAATCGCTTGAACCCGGGAGGCAGAGGTTGCAGTGAACCGAGATCGGGCCACTGCACTCCAGTCTGGACGACAGAGCAAGACTCTGTCTCAGAAAGAAAGAAAAAAAAAGGTGGGTGCAGTGGGGGACTAGGAGAGAAAGGAGTTAAAGGCTATGATCGGGGTGAGGGACGGAGTGGTACTTTGAGAAAAGAAACTAGGGTCTTTGAGAAGAAGCAGTTGGGGTTGTGATGGGGAGGGAGTGGGGCTTTGAGAGAAGAAACTGGGGTCTTTGGGGGAGGAGTTGGGGTCATGAGTGGAGCTAAGAGCGAAGTCATCAGCTTGTATGAGGAGAGGTGGCTGGAGGGTGGAGAGTGAAGTGCTGGGGGTGTGGGAAGAGAAGGACGGGGATCTATGAAGAAAAGGAGTTGGAGGACTGTGAGGTGAGGGGTGAGGAGTTTTCAGGGCACCTTCGGTGTCACGGTGTGAGGACCTCCCAACAGGGTCTACCCCAAGAGGTTATCCCAGCAGGCCGACCGCCCGAGTCGGGGCTTTCTTAGCGGGGACACCTGCCTCTCTCCAGCCCCCACCCAGCAATTTTCAAAGGCCCAGGCGCCACCTAGCTCCAGTGGCGGCCCAGTCCCTGCAAGCCCCAGCCCGCCTCCACCAGTCAGGCCCCGCCCCCACCAGCCCCGCCCAGACCCCGCCCCCGCTGCGTGCCCACTCACAGGCCAAGGTCCGCTCCTGGTGCACCAGGCGCACGAGGCCGTGGAACTCGAGTAGGTAGGCCTGCAGGCCACTCTGCATGCGCGCCCAGCTCTCGGGCTCCTGCAAGGGCTGCAGCTGGAGGATCGTGGCGTTGGTGCCTGGGCCTTCCAGCACGTGTGTCAGGTGTCCCCCCAGCGACGCGTTGCCCTGGTACCACACGTGATGGGGGTCACGGAAGTAGGAGATCTGGAGCATATGAAGGCTTTGGAGGCCTGCGGGCAGAGTCAGCGTCAGCCTGGGCCGGCGTGGGAGGGGGCGGCGGGCAGCGGAAGATAATAACCCCCTACCTTGAGGCTGGCCGCCCACCTTCTCGACCCTTCATAAACTATAATGTGCCCTCCCACCGCTTCTCCCATTTGACGCTCACAGTAACTCTGCCAGGAGGGCAGGACAGGGATTATTATCTCCGTTTTACAGATGAGGAAACTGAGGCCTGCAGTGGAAGAGACACTCCTTTCTGCTTCCTTTTTCACCCTCGGCTCTCCCTCCCCCCGTTTCCTGTTAACCAACGGAACAAATGGTTAACAAATCCTGACCTGAATAAAATCCCAGTTCCATCGCCTGTTCTCTATCTCCTCTTCCACTGCCCTGATTCAGGATTCACCCGTCTCATCTGGACGGGGGTAGTACCTTTCTACATCTCCCCATTCTCTATTCCGACCTCCACCTGACCCAGGGATGAGATCATGTCCTTTTCCTACTTAAAATCTTCCAGTGCCATAACCCCCTCCCCTTCATTAATCAAAAATAATCATAGCCAATGTCCATTAGGTGCTTATTATAACCTGGGCAATGGGCTTTACATACATTATTATCTTTGTGCCTTTCCCAAATGGCTTAATGCAGTAGCTACTATTATTATTATTATTTTTTTTTTTTTTTTTTTTTTGAGACGGAGTCTTGCTCTGTCGTCCAGGCTGGAGTGCAGTGGTGCGATCTGGGCTCGTAGCTACTATTATTAACCCCAGTCTACATGGGAAACTGAGGCAGAGATAGTGCGGCAGAGCCAAGGTTTGCATGTAGGCAGTCAAGTCCAGTACTCTTAGCCATTCTGCTACACTGCCTCCCCACAGGATCAAGTCCAGAGTCTTTAGCCTGGCATTTAAGGCTGCTAGATACCTGGCCCCTGCTGCCTTTTCTGGCCGCTTCCCACTGCTTATATATCAAACTAGTTGGGGTTCCTCATGCCGCCTTTGGCTGACACATGAATAGCATGTCAGGATTGCTCTGCCTCCCTTTTTCTGCCTAGCGGAGTTTATTCGTGATTTAAAACCCAGCTAAGAGACTGGGCACAGTGGCTTATGCCTGTAATCTCAGCACTTTGGGAGGCCGAGGCGGGTGGATCATTTGAGGTCAGGGATTCAAGACCAGCCTGGCCAACATGGAGAAATCCCATCTGTACTAAAAGTACAAATACTAGCCAGACGTGGTGGTATATGCCTGTAGTCCCAGCTACTCAGGAGGCTGAGGCAGGAGAATCGCTTGAACCTGGGAGGTGGAGGTTGCAGTTAGCTGAGATTGTGCCACTCTATTCCAGCCTGGGTGACAGCCTGAGACTCCATCTCAAAAAAAAAAAAAAAAAAAAAAAAAAGACCCAGCTCAGTTGCCCTCTCCTTGGAAATTTTTTCTGATGCCCCACAAGACACAGTGGGTCTGTTTCAGTGATCCCAGACCACCATATATTAGTGAATATCTCACTAGATTCTACCTGACTGTCTTCAAACACACACAGGCTACAATGGACTCCTCTAGGCTATGGAACCATGCCTGGTGATCTCTGCTTCCTACACGCAGAAAAGAGTCTGGCACAGAGTTGATGCCCAGAGCACATTTGGACGAGTCCAGGGTTGTAAATCTGTGTGTGTGAGTGGGTCCTGTCTGTGTTTGCATTTGAGAAGTTGTGCTTTGTATCTGCAGATGTGAATAAGTATATTTATGGATAACCCATGGTCCTTAACTACTCTGTGACCCAGTTTCCTCCTCTATAAAATGAAGATAGTAATATTACCCACCTTTCGGGGTTTGTGCGAGTTAAATGGGTCAATCCAAGTATTAACCATAGTGAGCACCCATTGAATACTGGTTATTATTTGCTGCCTCTCTGAGGGGGAGACTGAAGCTATGGGGACTGTGAGAGAGGGGAAAGGAGGCCCCTGTGCAATTATAAGGGAGGGAAATAACTCCCTTTTCTGCTTAAACAGGGCCACTTCAGGCAGCCTGATCGCCCATAAGTTCTATTAGGCACAGCATCTCTTTCTCTCAAGTTCCACCAGCTGCACCCAGTCTTCTTCCATTTTCCCTAGCCTCCCCTCACCTCTCTCTGCCCCAGTTTTCCCTCAGTTCTTCCATCAGTTTTCCCAGTGTCTTCCCATTCCCTCCATTTCTCTTCTCATCTGAGCCTCTTCCCGTCTCCCCTAGATGTACCCCTATCTACCATCACCCTCAGTTCCCCTTTCTCCCCTCTCCCTGAGGCTGATTCTCCTACCCTCTCTGCTGGTTTCTTTCTCAGGTTTCCAGTCATCCTGTTTCCCCTAGCCTCTTTCATCTCCCCCTTTTCAGGGGCTTAAATGTACTAACTCACCTTGGCTCTGAGACACAAACCAGTCCCCAAGACTCTGCCTGCCCTGTAGAGCAATCTAGCCAGCTGCAGACACAGATGCTGTGAGATAAGCTATCCTGTGGTCTTGCCACGTACCCAGATAGAATGAGATTCTCCAGAACCATCTTGAGGCAGGAGATGTGCCCCCGACTCACCATCTGAGGCGTTTTGGCTACAAAAGGCCCAGTCAGACAGCAGCAGTATCGGCAGTAATGTTGTCAACATCCTGAAGTTGAGGCTCTGGACCTGGGTTCCTCGCTCCGGCAGGCTGGGGGCTCCACTGGCGGCAGTCTAGGGAAAAGAGAAGTGAGGACCGTCTGGGAGGGGCGGAGTCTGGGCAGAGGAGGATGGAAGAAGGCCAGGAGATGGGAGGAGGAAGAGGGTGTCGGGCTTATAAAGTGTTATTCGTGCTGTGTCTCATTTCCTACTAGGGGGCTGGCCTCCCTCCCACCCTCCCTCTGCCCCGCCCTTCATTGCGCCCTCCTGCCCAGACCTGCCTCTTCCCTCCTCCATGGGCTGCTTCCTAGGAACCAGGAACAGGGAGTGGAAAAGGGGGAGAGGGACTTGGTGAGAAGTCCTGCCCACGCTGATGCAGGGGGTGGGGCATCTACTGTTAACTTAGAACACACTCCTGGGTGTAGGATCAGCAGGTTGCTGATAGGGAAATGGAGGTCCAGAGAGGTGCAGGGACTTGCCCAAAGTTTATATATCATGGTGGTGACAGATCCAAGATTAAAATTTAGTTTTCCAGTATAATGGCTACATTTTACCAGAATTTTAAGTAAATAGCAATTACGTAATCAAGGATCTTGGTCTCAGAAGTAGTCATAAAATGAGTGTAAAGCAGTTCACTGCAACAATTTTTTTTTAAATAGGAGAGAATTATGAGCAATCTGTATAAATCTCAGAAGATGATTGGTTACCTAAAGCAATATTTTTGAAACTGAGGTCATAATTTATTAGTGGACAATGAAAACAATTTAGCAGGTCATGGTTACCATTTTTAAAAAATGAAATAGAACAGAATACAAAAGTTCAGTGCATCACCCTTAGTAAGAGAAAGTGTTATATCATGAAATATTTGCTCAGTTGTACATGTGTGCTTTGGTTTTGTGTGTATGTTTCCATGATGAGTTCTGGATAGCAGTGTAAAATGTGTTCCTTACTCTAGGAAGCAAGTAGAAAAGTTTTAAAGTCACTCCCCCAAGCTATGTTAATCCATACTGTGAATACTATGTAATAGTTAAAAGAAAGTACACCCTCCCCTGCCCAATCCCCACTTTATTTTCATCATATTACTTAGTACTACATGAAATTATATTATTTATTTACATGCTTATTGTTTGAATGTTTCACCAGAATGTAATCTCTATGAGGAAGGAGGACGTTTATCTCGTGCAATAGTCTCCCTGGAAGAGTGCACATCACATAATAAATATCAGCAAAGTGAATGACTGAATGAGATAGTTATGATGTACATAGATGTCCAAGAATAAGTTGCAGAATATTTTGAACAGTTTAGGACCATTTATGTGTCAACCACACACAGAACCACTAAACAACCTGTTTCTTGGTCAGGCATGGTGGCTCACGCCTGTAATCCCAGCAGTTTGGGAGGCCGAGGCAGGCAGATCACAAGGTCAGGAGCTCAAGATCAGCCTGGCCAACATGGTGAAACGCCATCTCTACGAAAAATACAAAAAAAATTAGCTGGGTGTGATGGCGTGAGCCTGTAATCTCAGGTATTTGGGAGACTGAGGCAGGAGAATCGCTTGAGCTTGGGAGATGGAGGTCGCCATGAGCCGAGTTCACGCCATTGCACTCCAGCCTGGGTAACAGAGTGAGACTCTGTCTCAAAAAATAAATAAATAAATAAATAAATAAAATAATAATAAAATAAAATTTTTAATTAAAAAACTTCACTTCTGATTGGGCGTAGTAGCTCATGCCTGTAATCCCAGTACTTTGGGAGGCTGAGGTGGGTGGATCACTTGAGGCCAGGAGTTTGAGACCAGCCTGGCCAACAAGGCGAATGTCTCTACTAAAAATACAAAAATTAGCTGGGCATGGTGGTGCATGCCTGTAATCCCAGCTACTTGGGAGACTGAGGCATGAGAATCGCTTGAACCTGGCAGGTGGAGGTTGCAGAGAGCCGAGGTTGTACCATGGCACTCCAGCCTGGGTGATGCAGCAAGATTCTGTCTGAAAAAAAAAAGAAAAGATTTCACTTCTGTTCAAATAATACATATATAATTTCATCCTCATATATATATATATATATGTAATTATTATTTTTTTGAGACACGGTCTTGCTCTGTCACCCAGGCTGTAGTGCAGTGAAGCAATCACAACTCATTGCAGCCTTGACCTCCCAGGCTCAAGTGATTCTCCCACCTCAACCACCTGAGTAGCTGAGACTACAGGTACGTGCCACTGTGCCACCACACCCAGCTAATTTTTTTGATTTTTACTAGAGACAAGGTCTCGCTATGTTGCCCAGGCTGGTCTTGAACTTCTGCACTCGAGCGATCCTCTGGTATAGGCAGGAGCCACTGCACCTGGCCAAAATTAACTTTCTGTGTGTATTTGTGTATTTGTATATACATAGGGAAAATGTCCGAAGGGGTACTGTCGATAGAGATTACCTCTGGGGAATGGGATTGGGTAAAGGACTGAGGGGGATTTAAACTTTTTTTTTTTTTTTTTTTTTGAGACGGAGTCTCACGCTGTTGCCCAGGCTGGAGTGCAGTGGCGCGATCTCGGCTCACTGCAAGCTCCGCCTCCCGGGTTCCCGCCATTCTCCTGCCTCAGCCTCCTGAGTAGCTGGGACTACAGGCGCCCGCCACCGCGCCCGGCTAAATTTTTTGTATTTTTAGTAGAGACGGGATTTCACTGTGGTCTCGATCTCCTGACCTTGTGATCCGCCCGCCTCGGCCTCCCAAAGTGCTGGGATTACAGGCTTGAGCCACCGCGCCCGGCCTAAACTTTTTATTTTATATACTTCTCCCTGGAAAGTTGACGTCATAGTGAAATCTGGAACAAAGGCTGGACGTAAACTAGGCACCCATTCTCTGAACTGAATATATGCAAGAGCTTCCATGCTCACCTTTCAGCTCTTGCAAACTGGCTAAGAAATAGCATCAAAGTCTTTTCTTTTTGCAGCTTATCAAAATAGTCTAGTTGGAAAAGGGATAGGAACTTTGTTTTCCTGCACTGGGCCTCAGGAAAAGTAGAATGACTTAAATCACTACCAATTTATATTGTCTTGACTTTTATTAAAAATTATGAAACATTTCTTTTTTGTTTTTCTTTTCTTTTCTTTTCTTTTTTTTTGAGATGGAGTGTTGCTCTGTCTCCCAGGCTGTAGTGCAGTGGCGTGATTCCGGCGCATTGCAGCCTCCGCCTCCCAGATTCAAGTGATTCTCCTGCCTCAGCCTCCCGAGTTGCTGGCATTGCAGGCACCTGCCACCACACCTGGCTAATTTTTGTATTTTTAGTAGAGATGGGGTTTCACCATGTTGGCCTGGTTGGTCTCAAACTCCTGACCTCAGGTGATCCACTCACTTCAGCCTCCCAAAGTGCTGGGATTACAAGCGTGAGTCATTGTGCACAGCCTGAAATATTTCATTTCTGAAGAGTTATTTCACGCTTAAAGGATTACATTTCAAACATACCTATCCCCACCACCCAGCATAAGAAATACAATATTACTAATATAGTTGAAGCCCCCTATGGACTCTTCCTCAGTTGCATCTCTCTCTCCCTGCCACAGCCCCTGAAGTAACCACTTCAAATGAAAATGAAGATTTGATATTTTTCATTTCCTTATATTTCTATATACTTACACTACTTATGTATATATCCCTAAACAATAGATAGTGGTATTTCATATATTTTGAGCTTTATATAAATGGTATTAAAATGTATGTATTCCTCTGTACATTTTGCTTTTTTCACTTAATATATTAATAAGATTCATTCATGTGGCTATGTGTAGACCATTCATTTTCACTGCTTTAAAATATTCCAGCTGGGGAGGTATAATCCCAGCACTTTGGGAGGCCAAAGTGGGTGGATCACTTGAGCCCAGGAGTTCAAGACCAGCCTGGGCAACATAGTGAAACCCCCATCTCTACAAAAATAAAATAAAATTAGCTGGGCGTGGTGGGGTGTGACTGTGGTCCCAGCTACTCAGGAGGCTGAGGTAGGAGGATTGCTTGAGCCCAGGAGGTTGAGACTGCAGTGAGCCATAATCATGCCACTGCACTCCAGTCTGGGCAACAGAGTGAGACCCTTTCTCAAAAAAAATAAATAAATTTTGGGAATAGATTATTATTTATGTATCCATTCTCTTGTTGCTGAACATTTAAGTTTTTTTCCAGTTTTTTGCTATTACAAACAGTGCTGGTATGAACATTCTCATACACGAGTCCTTGTGCATATGTGGGAGTTTTTGTAGGTGCAAACTTAAGAGTGGAATTTCTGAGTAATAAGGTATATGCATCTTCAGTTTTACTAGATATTGCCAAACTGTTTTACAAAAAGGTTGTGCCAATTTACATTCCCAGCAGCGTATGAGAATTCCCTCACTTCACATCCTTGCCAGCTCTTGGCATTATCAGATGGTTGGGTGTAAAATGGCATTTCTCTTTGGTTTTAGTTTGCATTTATCTGACTCTTAGCGAGGTTGTGCATATTTTTGCTTTGACTTTTTTCTCCCTTGAAGGCTTGAAGGGTACTTTGGGATGGGTAAGAGAGGGTAAGAGAGCATATGATTGAACCAATCTGGAATTGAATGCTGTGAGCCTTCGATCTAAGTGGGTAGGGTCTGGGTCCACTTTCACCCACATTATCTTATACAGCGCTCATAACATCAAGGGCTTTCTTTCCTTTTCTTTCTTTCTTTCTTTTTTGTTTTTTGAGATGGAGTCTTGCTCTGTTGCCCAAGCAGGAGTGCAACGGTATGATCTCTGCAGTGTACAACATCCGCCTCCTGGATTCAAGCAATTCTCCTGCCTCAGCCTCCCAAGTAGCTGGGATTTACAGGTGGGTGCCACCACGCCTGGCTAATTTTTGCATTTTTAGTAGTGATAGGGTTTCATCATGTTGGCCAGGCTGGTCTTGAATTCCTGACCTCAAGTAATCCATCCGCCTTGGCCTTCCAAAGTGCTGGGATTTGTAATCCCAGGGGGCCAGCCACATCGAGGCCTTTCTAATCAGGTTAAGATCCATCATGGACAAATGGCAGCAGCAATAGCTATTTCCCAAGCACCCCTCTCATATCCTAGAGCCCTGAAAATTGAACAGTGAGACAATGATACCATTATTATAGGTAACACTTATTTCAGGCCAGGAACAGTGTTCAGCTCTTTACATAAATAATCTTAATTTATTCTTATGCTAGCCCTATAAAATGGGTTTCACTAGCATCACCATTTTACTAATAAAGAAACTGAGGCTCAGAGAGGTTAAGTGACTTACCT
Organism: Macaca nemestrina; assembly: GCF_043159975.1. Lineage (NCBI taxonomy): Eukaryota > Metazoa > Chordata > Mammalia > Primates > Cercopithecidae > Macaca > Macaca nemestrina. The sequence continues at coordinate 29,714,064 of NC_092139.1, forward strand.
AAGGTCACACAGCAAAAGCTATAATTTGAAACTTTCTCTCTCTCTGGTGCCAAAGTTTGTGAATTTAACCCCCCCCACAGTGTCTCAAAAATTATTTTGAGCACTCTTCATCAATACATTTTTGAACACATACCTCCAACATGCTTGAATGTTTAATATATATGTTATAAAACATTCTTAAAATTCATACTATGTGCTAGGCCTTTAATCACTTTCTCTGGAGCAGACCATGCTCATTGTTTCCATGTTACAGACAAAATAAAATAAAATAAAATAAAGCTGGTTGGGTGTAGTGGCTCATGCCTGTAAATCAGTAACCAGCATGGCAACATATGAGACTCCATCTCTACAAAAAAATTTTTTTATTAATTAGCCAGGCATGGTGGTACACACCTGTGATCCTATCTACTCGGGAGGCTGAGGCAGGAGTATGGCTTGAGCCCAGGATGTCAAAAGGTCAAGGCTACAGTGAGCTATGTCTGTGCCTCTGCACCCCAGCCTGGGTGACAGAAAGAGACCCTGTCTCAAACAAAACAAAACCACCACCAAAAAAACTGGGCATGGCGGCTCATGCCTGTAATCCCAGCATTTTGGGAGGCCCAGGCAGAAGGATCCCTTGAGCCCAGGAGTTTGAGACTAACCTGGATAACCTGATGAAACCTTCTCTGCTTCCTCTGTACAAAAAAAAAGAAAAAGAAAAAGAAAAAATTAAAGCCCAGAAAAATAGTTAAGTAAGTAGCCCAAGGTCACACAGCTTGGAAGTGCAGAGTGAGGATTTGAACTCAGAAAGTATGGGGCTGGGCATGCCTGTAATCCCAGCACTCTGGGAGGCCAAGGTGGATGGATCACCTGAGGTCAGGAGTTTGAGATCAGCCTGGGCAACATGGTAAAAACTACTAAAAATACAAAAATTAGCTGGGCATGGTGGTGCACCTGTAATCCCAGCTATTCAGGAGGTTGAGGTGGGAGAATCACTTGAACCTGGGAGGCGGAGCTTGCAGTGAGCTAAGATCCTGCCACTGCACTCTAGCCTGAGCAACAGAGCAAGACTCTGTCTCAAAAAAAAAAAAAAAAAAAAAAAAAAAGGATGGAAGTATGGAGGCCCTGGGGAACAGAGAAAATAAGAGTGTTGGGAGAGGGGCAACTTGAGCATTTTCTCATTCTAAACCCAGGGATGGGGGTGGGGAAGAAAAGAGAAATGCTGCTATTGGAGCCAGGGCCTACACTGCATCTGGGCTGGGTGGCTGAGGTGTAGAAAATCACAGAGTGGGCACCAGGCCAGCAGCTGGGATTTGACTGAGACCTAAAAAATGAGGGTCCTGTTGAGCAAAGGGAAATGAGGGAAGCAAGCGGTAGTGTTTCCTACTCCAGACAGCACATGCTGGAGGAAGATAAGGGAGACAGGAAGCTGAGCCGGGGCCAGTGCTGGTGTAGCCCCAGTGGGTAAGGGAGGCCTTGCCAGGGCAGCAGGAGCAGGGACGGGCCAGGGACTGGCTGTGTGCCCAGCTGGACTTCAGAGGACCAGGCTCTCCCACCCGTTTTTAGCTACTGGAGAACGGCAGTTTAAGCAACCTGGCCCAATTTGGGTAACAAAAGAGCGTGGACCCTTCAAAGGCACTTCCCCCTTAGGATGTGGAATAATAGCAATAACGTTTGCGAAGAGCTTGTAATGTGCCAGTCACAGTATTAAGTAAGCAGAGTCCATGTATTTTTTTCTCACTAGTACCCTGTGAAAAGTCTGAAGAAAGTCCGGGCCAGGTGCTCAGGCCTGTAATCCTAGCACTTTGGGAGGCCAAGCTGGGAGGATTGCCTGAGTCCAGGAGTTTGAGACCAGCCTGGGTAATATAGCAAGACCCTGTTGAAAGACAGACAGAGAGAGAGAGAGGAAGGAAGGAAGAAAGGAAGGAAGGAAGGAAGGAGGGAAGGAAGGAGAAAAAAGAAAGAAGGAAAGAAGAAAAAGAGAGAAAGAGAAAGAAAGAAAGAGAAAGAAAGAAAGAGAAAGAAGAAAGGAGAGAAGGAGGGGGGAAGGAGGGAGGGAGGAAGGAAGGAAGGGAGGGAGGGAGAGAAAAAAAGGGAGGGAGGGCAATCTGAAGAAATAGCCATCATTCCCATTTTGCAGATGAGGACACAGAAGCACAGAACAGTGAACTGAGCTGCTCAAAGACATCCAGCTGGTAAAAGGCAGACCTGGGACTCACACCCAGGTGAGTTGAATGCCAAAACATGCTTTCTTCATTATTAGACCATCTCATGAGGATAAACAAGATGATGCATTCAAAGCTCCCAGAACACAGTATATGTTCAGTAGGTGAGAGAGATAAGAAAGGAGCTCAGCAGCAAACAGAACAGACCCTGTCCAGGAGGGACGGACATTAAGTATGACTTCTTGAAAAGAAGGCAAAGGAATAGATGTAAGTCTTTTTTTTTTTTTTTTTTTTTTTTTTTGAGACGGAGTCTCGCTCTGCCGTTCAGGCTGGAGTGCAGTGGCCGGATCTCAGCTCACTGCAAGCTCCGCCTCCCGGGTTGACGCCATTCTCCTGACTCAGCCTCCCGAGTAGCTGGGACTACAGGCGCCCGCCACCACGCCCGGCTAGTTTTTTGTATTTTTTAGTAGAGATGGGGTTTCACCGTGTTAGTCAGGATGGTCTCGATCTCCTGACCTCGTGATCCGCCCGTCTCGGCCTCCCAAAGTGCTGGGATTACAGGCTTGAGCCACCGCGCCCGGCCTAGATGTAAGTCTTAATCAGAATTTCTCCCTGTATCATCCCCCCCAACACACCCCAACTTAGGGAACATGAAAAGAAGCTCCAAACACCCAGGATGATGCCTGCTCTTGCCTACCCCAGCAATTGGTGGTAGCCTGGTATTGTTGGCTTGGCTCCTGCCTATCTCTCTAGCCTTATCTACCCATGTATTCCAGTTTCAGCAAAATCCATTCCTCCTGGTTTCCTGAACACAGAACACATAAATATTACCTTTTCACATTTTTTTTTTTTTACAGTAAGCTAAGGTTAATTTATTATTGAAGAAAGAAAAATATTTTTGCATAAATTTAGTGCAGCCTAAGTGAACAGTGTTGATAAAGTCTACAGTAGTGTACGGTAATGTCTTAGGCCGTCACATTTGCTCACCACTCACTCACTGACCCACTCAGAGCAACATCAAGTCCTTCAAGCTCCATTCATGAAGTACACACTCTACAGGTATACCTTTTAAAATCGACTATACCATATTTTTACTGTACCTTTTCTATGTTTAGATTTCTTTTTTTAATTTTTATTATACTTTAAGTTCTGGGGTACATATGCAGAACGTGCAGGTTTGTTACGCAGGTATACACTTGTCAGGGTGGTTTGCTGCATCCATCAACCCGTCATCTACATTAGGTATTTCTCCTAATGCTATCCCTCCCCTAGCTCCCCACCCCCTGACAGACCCCAGTGTGTGATGTTCCCCTCACTGTGTCCATGTGTTCTCGTTGTTTTTTTCTTGTAAATTTGTTTAAGTTCTTTGTAGATTCTGGATATTAGCCCTTTGTCAGGTGGATAGATTGCAAACATTTTCTCCTATTCTGTAGGTTGCCTGTTCACTCTGATGATAGTTTCTTTTGTTGTGCAGAAGCCCTTTAGTTTAATTAGATCCCATTTGTCAATTTTGGCTTTTGTTGCCATTGCTTTTGGTGTTTTAGACACGAAGTCCTTGCCCGTGCCTATGTCCTGAATGGTATTGCTAAGTTTTCATCTAGGTTTTTTATAGTTTTAGGTCCAACATTTAAGTCTTTAATCCATCTTGAGTTAATTTTTGTATAAGGTGTAAGGAAGGGATCCAGTTTCAGCTTTCTATATATGGCTAGCCAGTTTTCCCAGCACCGTTTATTAAATAGGGGATCCTTTCCCCATTTCTTATTTTTTCAGGTTTGTCAAAGATCAGATGGTTGTAGATGTGTGGTATTATTTCTGAGGGCTCTGTTCTGTTCCATTTGGTCCATATCTCTATTTTGGTACCAGTACCATACTGTTTTGGTCACTGTAGCCTTGTAATATAGTTTGAAGTCAGGTAGCGTGATGCCTCCAGCTTTGTTCTTTTGGCTTAGGAAGGTCTTGGCTATGCGGGCTCTTTTTGGGTTCCATAGGAAATTTAAAGTAGTTTTTTCCAATTCTGTGAAGGAAGTCAATGGTAGCTTGATGGGAATAGCATTGAATCTATAAATTACTTTGGGCAGTATGGCCATTTTCACTATATTGATTCTTCCTATCCATGAGCATGGAATGTTTTTCCATTTATTTTTGTTCTCTCTTATTTCCTTGAGCAGTGGTTATTCTCCTTGAAGAGGTCTTTCACATCCCTTGTAAGTTGTATTCCTATGTATTTTGTTCTCTTTGTAGCAATTGTGAAGGGGAGTTCACTCATGATTTGGCTCTGTTTGTCTGTATAGGAATGCTTGTAATTTTTGCACATTGATTTTGTGGTGTTCTCTGCATTTCCTGAATTTGAATGTTGGCCTCTCTTGCTAGGTTGGGGACGTTCTCCTGGATAATATCCTGAAGAGTGTTTTCCAACTTGATTCCATTCTCCCTGTCACTTTCAGGTACACCAATCAAACGTAGATTTGGTCTTTTCACATAGTCCCATATATATATATATTTTTTGAGATGGAGTCTCGCTCTGTCGCCCAGGCTGGAGTGCAGTGGCCGGATCTCAGCTCACTGCAAGCTCCGCCTCCCGGGTTCACACCATTCTCCTGCCTCAGCCTCCCAAGTAGCTGGGACTACAGGTGCTGGCCACCTCGCCCAGCTAGTTTTTTGTACTTTTTAGTAGAGATGGGGTTTCACCGTGTTAGCCAGGATGGTCTCGATCTCCTGACCTCGTGATCTGCCTGTCTCGGCCTCCCAAAGTGCTGGGATTACAGCCTTGAGCCACCGTGCCCAGCCATAGTCCCATATTTCTTGGAGGTTTTGTTTGTTTCTTTTCATTCTTTTTTCTCTAATCTTGTCTTCTCTATTTCATTAAGTTGATCTTCAATCTCTGTTATCCTTTCTTCTTCTTGATCAATTCGGCTATTGATACTTGCATATGCTTCACGAAGTTCTCGTGCTGTGTTTTTCAGCTCCATCAGGTCATTTATGTTCTTCTCTAAACTGATTATTCTGGTCAGCAATTCATCTAACCTCTTTTCAAGGTTCTTAGCTTCCTGGCATTGGGTTAGAACATGCTCCTTTAGCTCAGAGGAGTTTGTTATTACCCACCTTCTGAAGCCTACTTCTGTCAATTCGTCAAACTCATTCTCTGTCCAGTTTTGTTCCCTTGCTCGCAAGGAGTTGTGATCCTTTGGAGGAGAAGAGGCATTCTGGTTTTTGGAATTTTTCAGCCCTTTTGCGTTGGTTTCTCTACTTTTGGTCTCTGATGTTGGTGACTTTCGGATGGGGTCTCTGAGTGGACGTCCTTTTTGTTAATGTTGATGTTATTCCTTTCTGTTTGTTAGTTTTCCTTCTAGCTGTCAGGCCCCTCTACTCCAAGTCTGCTGGAGTTTGCTGGAGGTCCACTCCAGAGCCTGTTTTCCTGGATATCACCACTGGAGACTGCAGAACAGCAAAGACTGCTGCCTGTTCCTTCCTCTGGAAGCTTCGTCCCAGAGGGGCATCCATCAGATGCCAGCAAGAGCTCTCCTGCATGAGGTGTCTGTTGGTCCCTATGGGAGGTGTCTCCCAGTCAGGATACATAGGGGTCAGGGACCCACTTGAGGAGGCAGTCTGACCCTTATCAGAGCTCAAATGTTGTCCTGGGAGTTCTCTTCAGAGCCATCAGGCAGGGATGTTTAAGTCTGCTGAAGCCGTGCCCAAGCCACCCCTTCCCCCAGGTGCTCTGTCCCAGGGAGTTTTTTTTTTTTTTTTTTTTTTTTTTTTTTTTGAGACATTGCACTCTGTCACCCAGGCTGGAGTGCAATGGCACAATCTCGGCTTACTGCAACCTCCACCTCCTGGCTTCAAGCAATTCTCCTCCCTCAGCCTCCCAAGTAGCTGGGATTACAGGCATCTGCCACCACGCCTGGCTAATTTTCTTTGTATTTTAGTAGAGATGGGGTTTCACCATGTTAGTCAGGCTAGTCTCAAACTCCTGACTTCAAATGCTCCACCCGTCTCGGCCTCCCAAAGTGCTGGGATTACAGGCGTGAGCCACCGTGCAGGCCAGGGATTTTATCTATAAGTTCCTGACTGGGGCTGCTGCCTTTTTTTTCAGAGATGCCCTGCCCAGAGGAGAGGAATCTAGATAGGCAATCTGGCCATAGCAACCTTGCTGAGCTGTGGTGGGCTCCGCCCAGTTTGAACTTCCCTGCGGCTTTGTTTACACTGTGAGGGTAAAACCACCTACTCAAGCCTCAGCAATGGCGGACACCCCTCCCACTACCAAGCTCAAGCCTCCCAGGTCGACCTCAGACTGCTGTGCTGGCAGTGAGAATTTCAAGCCAGTGGATCTTAGCTTGCTGAGCTCTGTGGGGGTGGGACCCACCGAGCCAGACCACTTGGCTCTCTGGCTTCAGCCCCTTTTCCAGCAGAGTGAACGATTCTGGTTTTTTTTTTTTTTTTGAGACTGAGTCTCGCCCTGTGGCCCAGGCTGGAGTGCAGTGGCGCCCTCTCTGCTCACTGCAACCCCTGCCTCCCGGGTTCAAGCGATTCTCCTGACCCAGCCTCCCGAATAGCTGGGATTACAGGTGCGCGTCTCCACGCCCGGCTAATTTTTACATTTTTAGTAGAGACGGGGTTTCACCATGTTGGCCAGGCTGGTCTCGACCTCCTGACCTCATGATCCGCCCACCTCGGCCTCCCAAAGTGCTGGGATTATAGGCGTGAGCCACCGCTCCCAGCCTGCGGAGTGAACGATTCTGTCTCGTTGGTGTTCCAGGTGCCACTGGGGTATAAAAAAAAAAAAAAAAACTCCTGCAGCAGCTAACTCGGTGTCTGCCCAAATGGCTGCCCAGTTTTGTGCTTGAAACCCAGGGCCCTGGTGGCGTAGGCACCAGAGGGAATCTCCTGGTCTACAGGTTGTGAAGATCTTGGGAAAAGCGCAATATCTGGGCTTGAGTGCACCGTTCCTCAGGGTACAGTCCCTCACAGCTTCCCTTGACTAGCGGGGGATATCCCCCGACCCCTTGTACTTCCTGGGTGAGGTGATGCCCCACCCTGCTTCAGCTTGCCCTCCGTGGGCTGCACCCACTGCCCAACCAGTCCCAATGAGATAAACCGGGTACCTCACCCACCTTCTGCATCAGTCTCACTGGGAGCCGCAGATCGGAGCTGTTCCTATTCGGCCATCTTGCCAGCAAGTCCTAGATTTCTTAAGATACACAAATACTTCCGTTGTGTTACAATTGCTTAAAGTATTCAGTATAGTAACATGCTCTACAGGTTTGTAGCCTAGGAGAAATAGGCTATACCAAGGAACCTAGGGGTGTAGCAGGCTATGCCACCTAGGTGTCGAAGGGTGTCCGCCATGGCTGAGGCTTGAGTAGGTGGTTTTACCCTCGCAGGTTTTTTTTTTTTTTTTTTTTAACTTATTTTTGTAGAGATGAGGTCTTGCTATGCTGCCCAGACTGGTCTCAAACTTCTGGGCTCAAGTGATCCTCCCACCTCAGCCTCCCAAAGTGCTGGGATTACAGGCATGAGCCACCGCACCCAGCCCCTTTGCACTTTCTTTATCATGTCTTCAGATAAACAAAAGTTCCTAATTTTAAGGTGGTTATATTTATCAACTTATTCTTTTATGGTTTGTACTTTTTGTGCCTTATTTAAGCAACCCTTCCCTACCCCCAAGGTCATGAAGATATTCTGTTTATGTTCAAAGCTTTTTAGTTTTGTCTTTCACCTTGAGGCATGATATGAAGTAGAGGTCAAGATTAGGTTTTTTTTTTTTTTTTTTTTTTTTTTTTTTGAGATGGAGTCTCGCTCTATCACCCAGGCTGGAGTGCAGTGGCTGGATCTCAGCTCACTGCAAGCTCTGCCTCCCGGGTTCACACCGTTCTCCTGCCTCAGCCTCCCAAGTGGCTGGGACTACAGGTGCCCGCCACCTCACTCGGCTAGTTTTTTGTATTTTTTTTCAGTAGAGACGGGGTTTCACCGTGTTAGCCAGGATGGTCTCGATCTCCTGACCTTGTGATCCGCCCGTCTCGGCCTCCCAAAGTGCTGGTATTACAGGCTTGAGCCACCGCGCCTGGCCAAGATTAGTTTCTTTTAATGGATATCCACTGTCCCAGAACCAGTTATCAAAAGTTGGCCTTTCCTTACTGATCTGCAGTGGTATCTCTGACTTATAGTAAATATGTCTATTCTGTTTCAGTGGCCCAGTTGTCTCACCCTGCACCAATGCTCATTATCTCAATTAGTATTATTTCTTTTTTTTTTTTAATGTTTTTTTTTTGAGATGGAGTTTCACTCTTGTTGCCCAGGCTGGAGTGCAATGGCGCAATCTCAGCTCATCACAACCTCCGCTTCCCAGGTTCAAGTGATTCTCTTGCCTCAGCCTCCCAAGTAGCTGGGAATACAGGCATGCGCCACCATGCCTGGCTAATTTTGTGTTTTTAGTAGAGACGGGGTTTCTCCATGTTGGTCAGGCTGGTCGCGAACTCCTGACCTCAGGTGATCCACCCGCCTCGGCCTCCCAAAGTGCTGACATTACAGGCGTGAGCCACAGTGCCCGGCCCTCAATTAATATTATTTCATAATGTCTTTATTTCTTGTAGATCAAGTCTTCCCTCTTTGTTCTTCAAGAGTGTCTTGGCTATTTTTGAATATTTGAACGTCTACACCTAAATTTTGGAATCTTTTTTATCAAGTTGATGAAATTTTGGTTGGTATTGCATTTAGCATGTAAATGACTGGGAATAATTGATATCTTCACAATATTGAATCATCCAGTGCATGATACGGTATATTTTGTTTACAGCTTCTTTGATATCTCTCAGAGTTTTATGATTTTCTCTCTGAACATATGGCCCATCCTCTGTTAAATTTTCCCCTATAAGCTCTTCATATACACATATATATGTATATATTTTGAGACAGAGTCTTGCTCTGTTGCCCAGGCTGAAGTGCAGTAGCACAGTCTTGGCTCACTGCAACTTCCACCTCCCAGATTCAAGCGATTTTCCTGCCTCAGCCTCCAGAGTAGCTGGGGTTAAAGGCACACACCACCACACTAGGCTAATTATATTTTTGGTAGAGACAGGGTTTCACCATGTTGGCCAGACTGGTCTCGAACTCCTGACCTCAAGTGATCTGCCCACCTTGGCCTCCCAAAGTGCTGGGATTACAGGCATGAGCCACTGCACCCAGCCAAGTTCTTCATATTTTAAAAATATTATTGCAAATAATATATTTTTAAAATCTCATGGTCTAACTGCTTATTCTCAGCATATAGAAGTACTGATGATTTTGTTGCATTAGTTTTGTGTCTAGCAATCTTAATAAACTTGTTTGTTATAATAATTATTTTTAGACTCTTTTAGATGTTCTACATGCATAATCATAGCACCAATAGATAATGCAGATTATTTATTCTTTTTTAATTTTTATGTTTGTTTCTTTTTAACTTATTGTTCTGGCTATAACCTCTAGTACAATGTTTAACAGAAATAGTAATAGAAGGCCAGGCACAGTGGCTCACGCCTGAAATCCCACCATTTTGGCAGTCTGAGGTGGGTGGATCACTTGAAGCCAGGAGTTTGAAATCAGCCTGGCCAATATGGTGAAACCCCATCTGTACTAAAAATACAAAAATTAGCCGGGTGTGGTGGTGAATGCCTATAATCCCAGCTACTCAGGAGGCTGAGGCAGGAGAATCGTTTGAACCCAAGAGGCAGAGGCTGCAGTGAGCCGAGATCGTGCCACTGCACTCTAGCCTGGGCAACAGAGCAAGACTCTTGTCTCCAAAAAAAAAAAAAAAAGTGATAGAGAATATAAGAGAATATTCTTGCCATTTTCCTGGTTTAAAAAGGAATGCTTTTCAGGCTGGGTACAGTGGCTCACACCTGTAATCCCAGCACGTTGGGAGGCTGAGGCAGGAGGATTGCTTGAGCCCAGGAGTTCGTCTGGGCTCTGAAAAAATACAAAAATTAGCCAGGCATGGTGATGCGTGCCTGTAGTCCCAGCAACTCGGGAGGCTGAGGTGGGAGGATCACTTGAGCCCAGGAGGCTGAGACTGCAGTGCACCACTGGACTCCATCCTGGGTGACAGAGCAAGACCCTGTCTCAAAAACAAACAAACAAAAACAACAGCAACAAAAAACCCCGATAATGCCTAAGTGGCAAGTAGGGATGAGGAAAAAGTTGTTTCAAGTACAGGGTGAAGAAGGTACAAAAGAATATAATAGGAAAGGAGAAAGTACTTGAGAAGGCAGTAATACTTAAGTATGGCCAAATAGGAGTAGGTGATAGGAAGGAAGAAGTGATATGAGGAGGTAAGCAGGAGTCAGAAGAAGAGCCTTTCCTAATACACAAAAGAATCAAAATTTTGAATTGAGGTTCTTCCCACCACCTTCTTCAGCCCTACTAATTCCTATTAGAATACTCAGGTGTCACCTACTACAGGAAGCCTTCCCTGACTTCATGTCCACAAGCCAGGGTTAGATGTTGCCTCTGTTCTACTGGAGCCCTCTCTTTCCCTTAGTTTTTTTTATTTTTTTAAAAATAATTAATTAATTAATTAATTAATTTTTTTTGCAGGCAGCCCCCAAACCAGAATAGGTTTGGAGAGTTTTCCTCCTTTACTTCTTTAAATGATAATTGTCTATTTATGCATCTGTCTTCCACACCAAAAGCCATAAGAGGGCAGAGAATGTGTTTTAAAGTTCTATATTACCACCTTAGCAGAGTATTTGGCACATCATAAGTGCTCAATAGATTTTTTTTTAATCAATGATTAGATAAACAGGACTCCCAGGGAAGGAGAAAAAACTGTATCTTAGTAAAGCTCCTGGCACAAAACTGGCACTGACAAAATTCTTTTATCTTTTTGTGCCTTCACTTTCTCATCTGGAAAATGGGGACAAAAAAACTATCTCAAAGGAGTTTCATGGATCTATAAATTACTTAATCCAGGGTCTGACACTTAGTGTCAGGGATAATTATCAGCATGTTAAAAATGTAATTATTGGCCAGGCGCAGTGGCTCACTCCTGTAAATCCCAGCACTTTGGGAGGCTGAAGTGGGTGGATCACTTGAGGTCAGGAGTTCGAGACCAGTCTGGCCAACATGATGAAACCCCATCTCTACTAAAAATACAAAAATTAGCTGGGAATGGTGGTGGGTGCCTGTATTCCCAGCTACTTGGGAGGCTGAGGCAAAAGAATAATTTGAACCCCGGAGGCAGTAAGCCAAGATCACACCACTGCACTCCAGCCTGGGCAACAGAGTGAGACTCTGTCTCAAAAAAAAACCAAAAACAAAAACAAAAAAACCTCCACAATTCTCATTGAAATAGACAGTGAGCATGGGTCAGAGTTTCATTTAACTCATTAATGAGGGGACTAGCAGGATGACAAAGCCAGTTCAAAACAGAATATAAGAACTAGAGTTTGGGCTGGGCACAGTGGGATTACACCTGTAATCCCAGCACTTTGGGAGGCCAAGGTGGGTGGATTGCTTAGCCAGGAGTTCCAGACCAGCCTGCACAACATGGCAAAACCCTGTCTATATGAAAAGATACAAAAATTAGCTGGGCATGGTGGCACATGCATGTAGTCCCAGCTACTTGAGGGACTGAGGCAAGATCACTTGAGCCTGGGATGTGGGAGGTCAAGACTGTAGTGAGCCGTGTTCGAACCACTGCACTCCAGCCTGGGCAACAATGTGAGACCCTGTCTCAAAAGAAAGAAAAAAGAACTGGAATTTTTATAGTCAATGGAAAAGAAAAATATTGAAGTAAGATTGCTAAATTAAATACTAAATGGGTTAATGTCCTACAGAGTAGTAGTATCATAACCTTTGGGATTATCTTCTCTACTACACAGGAAAGGAAAGTGTTACATCTTATTACTTTATAGAATTGTACAATGTCTGGGCCCTAATTAATTATGTAAATAGTGTCACGTTTCTCTTCAGGGATAGATGATAAGTAGACTTGCTAGTCAATGCTTTATCATGACAGCAAAAAGTCACACAATCATCTTTTTTTTTTTTTTTTTTTTTTGAGAAGGAGTCTCGCTCTGTCGCCCAGGCTGGAGTGCAGTGGCTGGATCTCAGCTCACTGCAAGCTCTGCCTCCCAGGTTTACGCCATTCTCCTGCCTCAGCCTCCCAAGTAGCTGGGACTACAGGCGCCCGCCACCTCGCCCGGCTAGTTTTTTGTATTTTTTAGTAGAGACGGGGTTTCACCGTGTTAGCCAGGATGGTCTCGATCTCCTGACCTCGTGATCCGCCCGTCTCGGCCTCCCAAAGTGCTGGGATTACAGGCTTGAGCCACCGCACCTGGCCACATGATCATCTTTTTACCTTAGTAACATGTTTCAGATAATTTTTCTTAACACTAGTAAGTTTAATTCAGTAGACACTAACCATTATAAGGCTCTCAATAAATGTTTGCTGAGGGGATTTTCAATCTATTAGGCTTCTTCTTTCCCTCTAGTTTCCTTCTTCCTGACCTGGCACAATTGATTAGCAGCAGAGTTAGGGGGCTATGGGGCAGGTAGGCTAATGGGGGAATTCTGTGGGACACAGATCCTCTTCTCTCCCTTAGCCTGGTGTGGTAGGGCTAGTTTTGTATCATCAAATAGGCAGAGAAAGTGTCCGCTTTGGATATCAGCAAAGAAAGCACCCTTTTCCCATCTACCAACCATCCCTTTCCCCGCCAGCAAATAAGAATATATTTTCTGTGAAAGAATTGGGTATTTCTTTTTCTTTTCTTTTCTTTCTTTTTTTTTTCTTTGAGACATAGTCTTGCTCTGTCGCCCTGGCTGGAGTGCAGTGGCATGATCTCGGCTCACTGCAACCTCCACCTCCCAGGTTCTAGCAATTCTCATGCCTCAGCCTCCCGAGTAGCTGAGATTACAGGCATTCGCCAACACACCCAGCTAATTTTTGTATTTTTAGAAGAGATGGGGTTTGTCGGCCAGGCTGCTCTTGAACTCCTGACCTCAGGTGATCTGCCCACCTCGGCCTCCCAAAGTGCTGGGATTACAGGCGTGAACCACTGCACTCTGCCAGAATTGTGTATTTCAAAAGGGCAGCAGACATAATAATAATAATAATAATAATAATAATAATAATAATAATAATAAATAATTTTGTTGTATCACATTCCATTTATTCCATTCCATTTAGGCTGAGGTGGGAGGGTGATCCTCCCTCCTCAGCCTCCTGAGTAGCTTTGATTAGGGACACATGCCACTACACCCTGCTAATTTTTTTTTTCTTTTTTTTTGTAGTGACAGGGTTTTGCCATGTTGCCCAAGCTGGTCTCAAATTCCTGGGCTCAAGCAATCTGCCCACCTCAGCCTCCCAAAGTGTTGGAATTATAGGCTTGAGCCACTGTGCCCAGCCTCACTTTTTAATTTTTAAGAAATTGTGACAAAATACATGTGATACAACTTACCATCTTAACCATTTTGAAGTGCACAATTCCGTGGCAGATTTAGCTACAGGTCTGAGTTCACTTCCAACATAAGCATAATAAAAACGTGGTCTGAGGCCAGGTGTGGTGGCTCATGCCTGTAATCTCTACACTTTGGGAGACCAAGGCGGTAGGATTGCTTGAGCCCAGGAGTTCAAGACTGGCCTGGGCAATACAGCGAGACTTTGTCTCTACAAAAAATTAAAAATTAACTGGGCATAGTGTCACGTATCTGTGGTCCCAGCTGATTGGGAGGCTGAGGTGGAAAGATCACTTGAGCCTGGGAGGTCGAAGCTGAAGTGAGTGGTGATCATGCCTAGGTAACCGAGTGAGACCCTATCTCAAAAAGAATAAAAATAAATTGAGAATAAAAGCATAAGGCCAGGCACGGTGGCTCATGCCTGTCATCTCAACACTTTGGGAGGCCGAGGTGGGTGGATCACCTGAGGTCAGGAGTTTGAGACCAGGCTGGCCAACATGGTGAAACGCTGTCTCTACCAAAAATATAAAAATTAGCCAGGTATGGTGACGCATGCCTGTAATCCCAGCTACTCGGGAGGCTGAGGCAGGAGAATCGCTTGAACCCGGGAGGCAGAGGTTGCGGTGAGCTGAGATCACGCCACTGCACTCTAGCCTGGGTGACAAAAGCAAAACTCTCATCTCAAAAAGAAAAAAAAAAAAAAAATAGCGAGGTCTGGGACTCTAACCAGGGAGTCATTGATCTAAATGTTTAGACATGCTGCACACAGAAGTTCAAGCATTTCTACAAAGCAACAGATGGGAAATTTCCCAGGGATAAACTTATTTTTTGGCAAGTCAAAAGTATGTAGTATGCAACCCCGGCTTTGGGAGTTGGGAGAACCAAATGACCTTCAGATGCTGGAAAAATGATTCTCCCCTGCTGAAAGAGGTCAAGTGTATTTGGCCAAAGGGGATCTAAAATGCCTTGGCTTCCAACTTCAGGGAATTGAGCTTTTCCCTCTAATTTTCCAGCAAAAGGGAAGGAAATGTTGACCCTAAAACCACATGAAGCTGAAGCTAGAGGCCTCTGTAGCAGTTCACCAGATCTCCATTGTTAAATTCTATATTGGCCTTTTATTTATATATTTGTCATTATTTTCATTAATGCGTTAGAGTATAGGCTGTTTGGATCCAAACCTTGACTCTTCTACTTACTCGGTATGAGACATTGATTAAGTTGCTAAATCTCCCTTCAGTTCTTAGAATCTGTGCTTCAGGTTTTTGGTTTATAAAATGGTGATAATGACACTTTCTCAGAGGGTTGTGGTAAGGATTAATGGTTGATGGATGTAAAGTACAAAGAACATATTAATTGCTATGTAAATGTTAGCTATTATCAATACATGTGACAATTTTTCCTTCTCCATCTTCTTGTCCCCCTCCCCATCCCCCTCCTTTCTTATTTTGTTGGCAAATAGTCAGATTCCGTTTGGGATGCTGTCGCACTGTTTTATTCTGCTTCATGGATGTTTCTCGGGGGGAAATTTCTGCAGTTGATGTGTGTTGAATTCTGTTTTCTGATTTTTTGCAATAACTCTGTATGGATCTGTTAATATTTTCCTTGTGCTGATAGTCACTCTTTCATCTTCCAGATATGGAAACTGAGTCCCCAAAAGGGAAAATGACTTGCCCGAGATCACACAGAGATAGTGGATAAACAAGTAACAAGACCAAGAGTTTCTGACGACCAGTCAAAGTCTTGTTCCACTGAACATTGTCCAAGGACATTGGCCTCAGATACTGATGTCATCTGAGCTCCCTCCAAACTCTATTCACCCACAGGGAAGACTTGAACACCCTATGATTCCAAGTATTCTCCAATTGACATCTTCCCCTTCTAACAAAATTGCAA
Source organism: Macaca nemestrina (assembly GCF_043159975.1). Taxonomy (NCBI): domain Eukaryota; kingdom Metazoa; phylum Chordata; class Mammalia; order Primates; family Cercopithecidae; genus Macaca; species Macaca nemestrina. The sequence continues at coordinate 29,729,534 of NC_092139.1, forward strand.
GCACTTCAAGGGAAAGGCCTATGACTTGATTATTTTGGAATCTTAGTTATATGCTCAGCACTGTGCCTCAGACTTTTGAGGGTAGGAACTATTGCCTATAACGCCTTGGATGACTAGGGGCAGATGCTCAGTAAATGGAACCAGTTGCTCTGCTTTAAAAAAAGGAAGAGTTGGGAAGGCAGGGAAGAGAATTAATATGTATCAAGAACTTAATATATACCAGTCATTGTGCTGAGAATTTTCACTTTCATTATCTCATTTAATTCCCAGAATTCCTTTATGGCATCATCAATTTCTGTATTTTACAATAGGAAATTGAGGCTCAGAGAGGTAGGCAACTTACCCTGAGTCTCTTCACAAGTAAATGCTCAAGTGTGACATTTCACTGGTGGGTCATAACCTTCTGGAATCCAATATTATAAACACAGAGTGAGAGGAAGAAGAGTTCTGACACTTTCCAGAGGGTAAAACAAGTTTTTTATTCTCATTAGAGAACTATGAAATTAGTCACATGAATTGTGAAAACCTAAGTCATGGTTTTATTTGTTCAGTGACAGTGTGGAAAATGACATCAAGCTAGAAAAAGAATATAAAGGAAAATCGTGAGTGTTTCAGTCTTGCTCATAAAGAGAGACCTATCGTTACCAAATCCAGGCAACCTGAACCCACCCTTCCTGCAAAAGTTTTATCTACACTAGAATTTTGAATGGGAGACAAAAAAAATAAGCTATAGGATTTATAATATGGAGAAGGTGAGTTTCATAACAGGGCAAGGCCCAGGTCTGAAAAATATTTAGTTCCTGTGCTAGACTGGAAACAGCCCCCTAAAGTCCAGGTCCTAATCTCTGGAAACTGTAAATGTTTCTCTATTTGGAAAAGGGGTGTTTCTTTTTTCTTTTTTTTTTTTCCAGACGTGATTAAGTTAAAAATCTTGGAATGGGAGTTTTATCCTGTATTATCTGGGGGTGGGGGGGATGGGGGGGTGCTAAATGCAATTATAAACGTCCTTATAAGAGAAAAGCAGAAGAAGATGTGACACATCCACAGAGAAGGATATATGAAGACACGGGCAGATACTAGAGTGATACAACCATAAGCCAAGGAATGCGAGCATTCAGGAGAATCTAGAGAGCAAGGGACGGATTCTCCCCTAGAGACTTTGGAGTGGGTGTGGCCCTGTCAAGAACTTAATTTTAGCCTAGTGAAATTGATTTCAGGCTCCTGACCTCCCAAACTGCAAGAGAATAAATTTCTGTTGCTTTAAGCCACTTGGTTTGTGGTAATTGGTTGGAAGAATCACAGGAAACGAATACAGTGCTCCTGTGTTGTTATCCAGGTTTCAGCTTACTGAGGTCTCCTTTCCCTTCTATCTGGAAGCCCCAAGAAGAGTTTCTAAAAACATCCTAGGCTGGGTGCGGTGGCTCACGCCTGTAATCCCAACACTTTGGGAGGCCGAGGTGGGGTGGATTACCTGAGATCAGGAGTTCAAGACCAGCCTTGCCAACATGGCGAAACCCTGTCTCTACTAAAAATATAAAAATTAGCTGGGTGCAGTGGCAGGCGCCTGTAATCCCAGCTACTCCAGAAGCTGAGGCAGGAGAATCGCTTGAACCCAGAAGGCAGAGGTTGCAGCGAGCTGAGATCACACCATTGCACTCCAGCCTGGGCGACAAGAATGAAACTCCATCTCAAAAAATAAATAAATAAAAAATAAAAACATCCTAATATTTACTGAGTGTCTCTTCTGCCAGACATGATGCCAGGTGCTTTACATGCAATAGCTCACCAAATCCTCACAATCCTATTAAGTAGGTACTAATACTATTCCTATTATACAGATGAGATAACTGAGGCTCAGAGAAAAACTGGCAGGGTCATATCCTAACAGGTGATGAAGCTAGTACTCCAACTCAGGTCTGCCCAAATATAAAGCCCATACTTTTAGCCTCTAGGCTATATCACCTCAATCTCTCTGGGTTGTCAGGGATTTAATTCTATCAATGGATGGCATTTTGAGACACTTACTTGGGGGATGTTTTCAGGGATAGATGTGGGACCAAAGGAGACCAAGCCTGGCTGCACTCCGGCTCAACAAACTGAGCTACCACTTCCATGTGCCTTTTTCAGCAAATAGGAGATAGCCAATCCTAGAATCATAGAAAGCTAGACCGAAAATGATCTCAAAGATCCATTTGTTCAAACACCTCATTATTTATAGACAAGGATGCTAGCCCCAGAGGAGAGGGTCACATACACAGGTTATAGATGAGTGACAGAGTTGTAATTAACTGGAGCCTAGATCTGACTTCAAATTCAGGGTTGGTTCTACTGCATGTCACACTGACCAAAGTCATGGGTGTTGCTGTGGTCTAAGGTGCTGACCAAACTTGAGAAACTTGGGAATAAGGGAAATGGAGAAATGGATCACAAACCTCCTGAAAGCTATAGTGCTCCAGAGTAGTCATTCTTTTTTCTTTCTTTTTTTTTTTTTTTGAGATGGAGTTTTGCTCTTTTGCCCAGGCTGGAGTGCAGTGGTGCGATCCTGGCACACTGCAACCTCTGCCTTCCAGTTTCAAGCGATTCTCCTGCCTCAGCCTCCCCAGTAGCTGGGATTACAGGCACCCACCACCATGCCTGGCTAATTTTCGTATTTTTAGGAAAGACGGGGTTTCACCATGTTGGCCAGGCTGGTTTCGATCTCTTAACCTTAGGTGATCCACCCGCCTCAACCTCCCAAAGTGCTGGGATTACAGGCTTGGGCCACCGCGCCTGACCAAGGTATTCATTCTTACCTAAGACATTCTACAGGGCTGATAGGGGTAAGCTTCCGGTTTGAGATGGAGACTGAAGGGACCGTGATTGTGTAACCACATCCCAAAGTGGAAGGAAAGAAATGTCATGAATTTCTAGAACTGAAGGGATTTCAGGAAACCTCAAGAGTGACAGCATCAGAAAATGCAAGAGATTTAAAAAAAAAAAAAAAAGGGAAGTTTTGGACAAATAAATGTGAGTTGTATCTTATACAATCAACAAGTAACTGGTTTGGGAAGCTTAATATCCCTAAATAGCGGAGCAGACCACCCCTCATATTATCTTATGCCCAATTTCTGCCTCAAATAAAAAGTAGGAGTTAAAGACAGAAGTTAAATCAGTAGTCAGCCCAGCGCTGCATTCCAGGCCTGGTAATTAAAGATCCAGCCCTGAACTAACCGGTTATATTATCTATAGATTCCAGACATTGTATGGAAAAGCATTGTAAAAATCCCTGTCCTGTTCTGTTCCCTTCTGATTACCGGTGCATGCAGCCCCTAGGCACATACCCACTGCTTCCTCAATCAATCACGACCCTCTCAGGCGGACCTCCTTAGAGTTGTAAGCTCTTAAAAGAGACAGGAATTGCTCACTCAGGGAGCTCGGTTTTTGAGACTTGAGTCAGCCCACGCTCCCAGCCGATTAAAGCTCCTTCCTTCTTTAATCCGGCGTCTGAGGAGTTTTGTCTGCGGCTCCTTCTGCTACATAATAATGGTAGAGGCTGAACATTTCTCATGTTTACCCAGCCTTCATGCTTAATAAGGTTGTTGAAACAAATATGATAGAATGCATTTTAAATGCTCCGTACAGTACTAGTACACAATAAGTGCTCAATGCACGCTAGCTGTTATTATTAAAACATTAATTAATAACAGTAGTAACAACAGCCACTGTCTTTAAGACACGTTGATCAGTGTTTCCGAAACCGTATATCCCAAGTTGCTCTTCGGCCACGTTTCGCTGCCCATTGCATTCCGGGGCTTGTAGTCCGGAAGTGAGAGGCTGATTTCTCAGCGCGCAGGCGCAGTGGCGCGGGTCCCCGGAAGAACCCGCTGCAGCTCCCAGGATGAGCTGGTTGCAGTGGCTGCTGCTGCGGCGGCGGCGCTGAGAGGACACGAGCTCTATGCCTTTCCGGCTGCTCATCTCGCTTGGCCTCCTGTGCGCGCTGCTGCCTCTGCACCATGGTGCGCCAGGTCCCGACGGCTCCGCGCCAGATCCCGCCCACTACAGGTGAAGGAGGCCAGGTTCCCGCCCTTTCGCAGTTGGGGAATGGGATGCGCGAACCGGGTCCCTTCCCTTTCTGTCCATCCCAGGTCTCCTACCCCGACTTGCTCGGACCCCGCCGCTAGGTCCCAGGCAGAAATCAGCTAGTGATTCCCACTTTCCGCCCTGTATCTTGTTCTTCCCCTGCTTGTTTTTGTGTTCTGGCCCCATGCCTGATTTCTCGTCCCACGCCCAGGGAGCGAGTCAAGGCCATGTTCTACCACGCCTACGACAGCTACCTGGAGAATGCCTTTCCCTTCGATGAGCTACGACCTCTCACCTGTGACGGGCACGACACCTGGGGCAGGTAGTGCGAGCGGAGGGGCAAGGGGCGGCCAGGGTCTGACTCTCCGGGCCTAGGCGGGCGGGTCAACTGGGGCTGCTGGCTTCATGGTCTCCTCACCGGCACCGGAAAGCCCCCAGATGAGCTACAACCGCGCTCCCTCCAATTCTTGCTATCACCTCCAGGATCCATTTAGCCTCCCTCAGTGAAAAAAAAGTCCTGGATTAGCCGGGTGGGCTGGATCACTGGGCTCAGCGCCAGCAGTAACAGGCACCAGCTGTGGGGACATAGGCAATTTCTGGAGTAACAAGAAACCGTGGAAGGGCTCCAAGAATTAGAAAACCCAACCCTTTCATTGTGCAGGTGGGCATTCAGCTCGAGGAAGGAGTGTGACACTCCTAAAACTTAACTGTTTGTAGTTGGTGTTCCCTGTGCCTGAAATACACTCTCCCGGTTTTCCTCCCATAACTGGCTGCTGCTTGTCATTCAGATCTCAGCTCAGTAGTCACCTCCTCAGCATCCGCTTCCCTAACGACCCACGACTCCCTTTTAAGTCACTCTCACAAGTTACCTGTTTTATTTTCTTTGTAGCACTTCTCTTTGATACTCTCATTTTCACTTATCTACTGGTGTGTCTTTCTCCTTCCCACTAGAATAAAAATCTATGAGAGCTGGAATTCACTGGCTTATTCCTTGCTGAGTGAAGAATCATTGCATTAGCTGAAGCTGGCATTGATTGAACACTGTGCTAAACATTTTACTGTGTCATCTCCTTTAATTATCTTAATACCCCATACGAGTTAGGTGCCATTATCCCTGTTTTACACACGAATGTGCTAAGGTCGAGAGAAATTAAACTCAAAACTTGTGATGGTTTTTATTTTTTTAAGTTGCAACAAAGTAAATACAAATGGCAAATTCAAGTGGTAAAAAATTATGTACAATAAATATCTCCCATACCCTAGAATTCCAACTATTAACTTTCCTTCATATCTCTCCAGAAATATTCTTGGTTTGTGCCATTATACATATAGATGTGTATATGTGTATCTTTTTAAAATGAACTTCTTAAAGGCATAATTTACATATAATAAAGTATACTCTTTTTGTTTTTTGAGATGGAGTTTGTTGTTTCCCAGGCTGGCGTGCAATGGTGTGATCTTGGCTCACTGCAACCTCCGCCTCCTGGCTTCAAGCGATTCTCCTGCCTCAGCCTCCCAGGTAGTTGGGATTATAGGAGCCCACCACCACACCTGGATAATTTTTTTGTGGAGATGGGGTTTTGCCATTTGGCCAGGCTGGTCTTGAACTCCTGACCTAAGGTGATCCACCCACCTCGGCCTCCCAAAGTGCTGGGGGATTACAGGCATGAGCCACCATGCCTGACCTACGCTCGTTTTAAGTGCATAGTGACCACCATCACAGTCAAGATATGAAACACTTCTGTTATCTTAAAAAGCTCCCTTGTGACCCTTTATAGTTCATCCCTGCACCACCACTGACCCTAACAATTTCTGATCTGCTTTCTGTCAGTAAGTATGTCTTTTTGAAACACAGATGGAAACATACTAAACCACCCTGTCTTTTTCATTAAAAACAATTCGAATATCTTTCCATCAGCACATAGAAGTCTTGATGACAATCTTTTTGATAACTTCATAGTTTTGCACTGTTTATAACACAGTTTAATCACCCATTAATGGGCAGACAGTTGGGTTCTTTCCAGCCTCTTGCTGTTCTAAACAATACTGCCATGAACACTGTCAAATAGCTGTTCACTGTGGGGTAAATTCCTAGATGTGAAAATCGGTGAAAAGCCTGTGCTTTAAGCTACAATCGTATACTGCCTCCCAATGGTAGAGGAGAATGCCAGAATATAGGTGATGTATTTAATTACAATGGAGCTACATCAGCCAATCCTCCCAGGTGCATTAAGTGGGTTAGAGGATCCCTGCGATTTTCACTGTGGTTTCTCTGTTGTGACTGTAAGTGGGACAGGCAGAGGCATTACTTTGCCTCATTTACTTTTAAGGGGATCAGATCTAGGGCAGCCATAATGTCTGGTATTTGATTTTCTTACTAAGCGGCTGGGATTTCTGTCCTTTTGCAGTTTTTCTCTGACTCTAATTGACGCACTGGACACCTTGCTGGTAAGTATCTCGTCTGTTTCTTTTCCTTTCCACCGTTACATAACCAACATCCTTCCTCTTTTGGCAGCTTGACTGTGGGTGAAAAATGAATTCCTTTCCTAGGCCTTTTATTTGCATCTCATGATTCTGAACTGTCCGCTGCAGTTGCCTAGCTACATAGGGAAAAATGAACTACAACTTATGCAGATTCATTTATTTAGCAAACATTTATAGAGGACCTGTTATGTATGGAGACTTGTAATAGGCTTGTATAACTCTGTGGAGGATACAGAGACTTTGACATCCTCCTGTTTTCAGAGGCTTACATTCTAGGAGCCATGTTCAATGATAATAAAAGGATATCAGGTTGAGCACGGTGGCTCACACCTGTGATCCCAGCACTTTGGAAGGCTGAGGCAGGCAGATCACCTGAGGTCAGGGGTTCGAGAGCAGCCCAGCCAATATGGTGAAACCCTGTCTCTATTAAAATACAAAAAATTAGCCTGGCGTAGTGGCACATGTCTGTTATCCCAGCTACTGGGGAGGCTGAGGCAGGAGAATTGCTTGAACCCGGGAGGGAGAGGTTGCAGTGAGCTGAGATTGCACCATTGCACTCCAGCCTGGGTGACGAGTGAAACTCTGTCTCAAAAAATTAAAAATAAAAAAATAATATCAGTGACTAATTAGTATGTTTGTGTAGCGCTTAGTACAGACATGTATTAATTCTTCCAACAACTTCTTGAGGTAAGTACATTTACTCCTTCTTATGGCTAAGAAACCTGATGCTTACGACTGGGTGCAGTGGCTCACGCCTGTAATCCCAGCACTTTGGGAGGCCAAGGCGGGAGGATCACTTAAGCACAGGAGTTCAAGACCAGCCTGGGCAATATGGTGAAACCCCGTCTCTACCAAAAATATAAAAAATTAGGCATGATGGCACATGTCTGTGGCTCCATCTGTTTGGGAGGAGGGTGAGGTGGGAGGATTGTTTGAGTCAGGGAGGCAGAGGTTGCAGTGAGCCAAGATTGCACCACTGCACTCTGGTCTGGGTAATAAATAAAATAAAACCCTGTCTCAGACAAACAAACAAACAAAAGATATAAAAGAAACCTGATGCTTAGAAAGGTAAAAAGGGCCAGGCATGGTGGTTCATGCCTGTAATCCCAGCAGTTTGGGAGGCCAGCATTACTTGAGCCCCGGAGTTCAAGGCTGTGATGAGCTATGATCACACCACTGCACTCCAACTTGTGCAACAGAGCAAGACCCTGTCTCAAAACAAAACAAAAAAAAGTCTTGGACTGGTCCAGGTCAAGTACCCATTCCATAGCCAGAGGGATGGGATCAGCCTCTCCCAAATCACAGGAGTGACTACTGGGGAAGAGTGATTCCTAGAGGGTAAACTGAGATGTTATTTATTGTCAAAAGAAGAGAGATTGAGATTGCATTTGGCTAATGGTTGAAATAAAAATGGTTTATTTTCTCAAGCAAAAGAAAGTCTAGAGGTAATTTCTAGCGTTGGGTCAGCTACTCAACCGTGTTATCAGAGACTAGGCTCTTTGTAGCTTTGCATTCTAGTATCGTTAGTGGTTTGGCTTTTATTCTCATGCTTAGTACCTCATGGTCTCACATAGCTGCCATCGCTTCAGAAATCAAGTCTGAGTTCAAGGCAGAAAGAGAGAGACTAAAAGCCATGTTAGCTGTGTTTGTCCCTTGGTATTAAGAAAACAGAAGCCTTCCCAGAAGTGCCCCCAGTAGAATTCTCAAGGGTCAGAATTGACTGGGTAAACAATCAACTGCAGCAGCAAAGGAGGCTCAGAAAGCTTCTGGATTTCCAACCTCTGGTGGGAGGCCATGAGGTAAAGAGGGTAGGAATGAATTTAGTTTTGGGTCAGCCAACCTGTTCTGTTTTCCACAAGGTTGAACATGACAAGACAGGGTTAAAAACAACTGATACCTACTGCAAAATGTCAAACTAAGACTTTTGGCTGGGTGCGGTGGCTCACTCCTGTAATCCCAGCACTTTGGGAGGCCGAGGCGGGTGGATCACGAGGTTAGGAGTTCGAGACCAGCCTGGCCAATATGGTGAAACCCTGTCTCTACTAAAAATACAAAAATTAGCTGGGCATGGTGGCGCATAATCCCAGCTACTCAGGAGGCTGAGGCAGGAGAATCCGGGAGGCGGAGCTTGAAGTAAGCTGAGATCTCGCCACTGCACTCCACCCTGGGCGACAGAGTGAGACTCTGTCTCAAAAAAACAAAACAAAAAACCTAAGACTTCCGTGTAGTTTGCATTCTTTATATTGTGTCCGTTTTTGTTTGTTTGTTTGTTTGGTTGGTTGTTTTTGAGGCGGAGTCTCGCTCTGTCGCCCAGGCTGGAGTGCAGTGGCCAGATCTCAGCTCACTGCAAGCTCCACCTCCCGGGTTTACGCCATTCTCCTGCCTCAGCCTCCCGAGTAGCTGGGACTACAGGCGCCCGCCACCTCGCCCGGCTAGTTTTTTGTATTTCTTAGTAGAGACGGGGTTTCACAGTGTTAGCCAGGATGGTCTCGATCTCCTGACCTCATGATCCGCCCGTCTCGGCCTCTCAAAGTGCTGGATTACAGGCTTGAGCCACCGCGCCCGGCCTATTGTGTCCGTTTAAATGACTACATCGTCACTCTTAATTGGGACCTAGGAATTTACTTAACCAGTCTCTTGATATGAAGTCTCTGGATGATCTCTAGCTCTCAGTGCTTTCTTCTGCTGTCACCAATCCTAGGAAAGAAACTGGAGGTCTTAAGTGGAATTTGTGAGGGCCACATCAACATAGGATCCCAGACTCTGAATCTGCCTCCATACATGCAACAGCCTCAATGTCAGGTCTCCTTTTTATTTCCAGATTTTGGGGAATGTCTCAGAATTCCAAAGAGTGGTTGAAGTGCTCCAGGACAACGTGGACTTTGATATTGATGTGAACGCCTCTGTGTTTGAAACCAACATTCGAGGTGAGGGCTGCTCTCTAGGACCTTTAAAAGAAAAGAGAGTGTGAAGTTGCCTCTGTAAACCAAAAAGTGGTAAATAGGATTTTAAGGACTGACCATGCCAGGACCCTTGGCCAAAACCTCTGACCGACAGAGCTCTCCTTCTCTCCTGGAGGATGAGGTGGGGAAGTCTCAGGATTTCCTCATCAGTTTCAGATATGAAAGTGACCAGGAGACTAAAAGCCTGGAAAGAAATACACCAGATTACTCACCTCTTTAATATATATTTGATACTAGGCACACAGCTATGAACAAGAGAGATATGATCCTTGCCTTCTTGGAACTTACTGTCTGTCCAATCCAATTTTCTGCAATGATGGAAATGTTTTATTTTCTGTGTTTTGGCCAGTGTGGTAGCCACTAACCACATGAGCTCTTGAGCATTTGGAATGTATCTACTACAACTATGGAACTGAATTTTTAATTTCATTTAATTTTAATGATATTAAATTTAAATAGTCACATGTGGTTAGTGATTATTGTATTGGACAGTGCAAATCTAGGGCATTAATCTTCCAAACTTGGCTGCCCGTAGGAACCACTTAGGACCTTTTAAAAAATCCAGATGTTGAAGCTCCACCCTAAACCTAATGAATTGGAATCTCTGGGTTGGGTCCTAGGATCAGTTTTTTTAGCAGACTTCCAGTGATTCTTGTGAAGCTACCACAACCCTTATTTGCATTGACCTCTAGACCACTTAACAGCTGTCACCTCTGGATGGCAGAGTTCTACTTTTCCCCATTATTTTGTATGTTTTCTGCAATGAAACTTATATTCCAGACATATGATCCATAAAAATTTTTAAAAAGAGAAGAGAGCAGAGGGACAACATGGTCTAAAATCCTGGTTTAGGAATCCGGCGTGAGTTGGAGGCTGTGCTTGTTGGCTGTGTCTCCCAGCTTCTGAGCCCAGTTTGTCATCCGTGAATGAAAGTCGTTCTTATACCTTCATTTTTGATATGAATATAATTGATACCAGCTTTCTTTTGGTTGACATTTTCCCATGTATCTTTTTCTATCCTTTCCATCTTTCTGTAGTTTTATGATTAGATACATCTTTTGCAAATAGTGTATTATATTTTATCCATTCTGACAATCTTTAACTGAAACATTTAATCCATTTACATTTACTGTAATTACTGATATATTTGCACTCATTTCTACAGTATTGTGCTCTCTGTGCCATCTTCTGTTTTTTTTTTTGAGATGGAGTCTCGCTCTGTTGCCCAGGCGGGAGCGTAGTGGTGCGATCTCGGCTTACTGCAACCTCTGCCTCCCGGGTTCAAGCGATTATCCTGTCTCAGCCTCCCATGTAGCTGGGATTGCAGGTGCTCGCCACCATGCCCTGCTAATTTTTGTATTTTTAGTACAGATGGGGTTTCACCATGTTGGCCAGGCTAGTCTCGAACTCCTGACCTCAGGTGATCCGCCCGCCTCAGCCTCCCAAAGTGCTGGGATTATAGGTGTGAGCCACTGCACCCGGCCCTGTGCCATCTTCTTTATGTTCCTTTATTCTGCCCTTTTTCATGCCTTCTTTAGATTGTTTTTCCCTCATTCCATTTTCCTCTTACCAATATGGAAATTATGCACAATATCTAGCTTTTTACATAGTTTACCAAGTAAATTTAATAAACATAACTTATCAAAGTCTAAATTTAGTGAAAATCTTTGTTCTACTCCTGAATAATGCAAAACCTGGCTTAGAGAACATCCTGACCTATATGCTATAGTTATATATTTTAGTTATTTGTTTTAAACCCTCCATACATTATAATTTTTGTTCTATACTGTTGAAGTTTTGCATTTACGCATATATTTACCACTTTTTCGTTGTTGTTTTTGGTTTGAAATAGAGTCTCACTCTGTCACCCAGGCTGGAGTGCAATGGCACGATCTTGGCTCACTGCAACCTCCACCTCCTGGGTTTAAATGATTCTCCTGCCTCAGACTCCCGAGTAGCTGGGATTACAGGTGTGCACCACCATGCCAGGCTAATTTTTGTATTTTTAGTACAGATGGTGTTTCACCACATTGGCCAGGCTGGTCTCAAACTCCTGACCTTGAGTGATCCACCTGCCTTGGCTTCCCAAAGTGCTGGAATTACAGGCGTGAGCCACTGTGCCTGGCCTTTTTACCACTTTTTTGACTATCTTTTCTTTTCGTGTGTCAGACCTTTTCTCCAAAGTATTTCCTTTAGAATTTCCTTTAATGCAGGTGTGTGCTTCGCAAACATTCCCAGCTTTTGTTTATATGAAAATGTCTTTATTCCACTGTCTTTGGTTGGCCTTTGGGTGATATTTTTGCTGGGTGTATGGTTCTAGGTTGATGATTACTTTCTCTTATTGTATTGAAAAAATTTTCCAATATCTTCTGGTTTCATTATTGTTAAGAAGTAACCTGTCAATTTATTATTTCTTTGTAGAGAATCTTGTTTTGGTTTTCACTTTGGTGTCTCCTTTTAAAAACTTTTTATTATGGAAAACTTCAAACATAAAAGTAGAGAAAATAGTATAATGAACCAGATGTGCCCATCACTCAGCATTAATACTTATTACATGGATTCTGGCTGCATTCGAGATCTTTTTTCCCTTTGGTGTTCTGCAGTGTTTTTTTTTTTTTAATTTGTTTTTGTTTTTTGTTGTTTTTTTTTTTGAGACAGAGTTTCGCTCTTTTTGCCCAGGCTGGAGTGCAATGGCGCGATCTCGGCTCACCGCAACTTCCGCCTCCCGGGTTCAAGCGATTCTCCTGCCTCAGCCTCCCGAGTAGCTGGGATTACAGGTGTGTGCCACCATGCCTGGCTAATTTTGTATTTTTAGTAGAGACGGGGTTTCTCCATGTTGGTCAGGCTGGTCTTGAACTCCCGACCTCAGGTGATCCACCTGCCTCGGCCTCCCAAAGTGCTGGGATTACAAGCGTGAGCCACTGCGCCCGGCCTCTGCAGCTTTACCATAATGTACATACATGTAGATTTCTTTTCTTTATTTTATTTTATTTTTTTTTTGAGACGGAGTCTGGCTCTGTCACCCATGCTGGAGTGCAGTGGCGTGATCTCAGCTCACTGCAACTTCCGCCTCCTGGGTTCAAGAAATTCTCCTGCCTCAGCCTCCCGAGTAGCTGGGACTACAGGCACACACCGCCACGCCCAGCTAATTTTTTGTATTTTTAATAGAGACAGGGTTTCACTGTGTTTATCAGGCTGGTCGTAAACTCCTGAGCTCACGCAATCCGCCTGCCTCGGACTCCTAAAGTGCTGGGATTACAGGCGTGAGCCACTGCACCTGGACTTTTTTTTTTTTTGAGATGGAGTCTCACTCTGTTGCCCAGGCTGGAGTGCAGTGGTGCCATCTTGGCTCACTGCAACCTCCGCCTCCTGGGTTCAAGGGGATTCTCCTGCCTCAGCCTCCTGAGTAGCTGGGACTACAGGCGTGCGCCACCATGCCTGGCTAATATTTTGTATTTTTAGTAGAGACGGGGTTTCACCATGTTGGCCAGGATGGTCTCCATCTCCTGACCTCGTGGTCTGTCCACCTCGCCCTCCCAAAGTGCTGGTGTTACAGACGTGAGCCACCGCGCCTGGCTTACATAGGGACCTTTTATCAGACTTCCACCTGGTGCAGGCCTGGCCTTGGTCTCCTATTCCCCCTCTGCAGGGAGGAGGGGAATTTTGAAGCTTAGGGTCACCAGTTATTTTCAGTGAGAGAGCCACTCAGGATATCTATTTAGCTATGTTTCCAAGTACAGAACCTTTGTGTCTTTTTAAAAGTTCTAAATAGGCCAGGCACGGTGGCTGAGGCCTGTAATTCCCAGCACTTTGGGAGGCCGAGGCGGGCGGATCATGAGGTCAGGAGATCGAGACCATCCTGGCTAGTGCAGTGAAACACTGTCTCTACAAAAAAAAAATACAAAAAAATTAGCTGGACGGTGGCGGGCGCCTGTAGTCCTAGCTACTCAGGAGGCTGAGGCAGGAGAATGGTGTGAACCTGGGAGGCGGAGCTTGCAGTGAGCCGAAATTGTGCCACTGCACTCCTGCCTGGGGGACAGAATGAGACTCTGTCTCAAAGAAAAAAAAAAAAAAGTTCTAAATACTGCATAATAAGTTGAAATAGATAAATTAGTAAAATAAAGGTAATAACCACCATTACCCCCTCCCTCCAGGTGTGACAGATGACTGGGAGACAGACAGAGTGACAAATGGAATGAGCATGGGCTTTGGAATCAAAGACACTGAGCCCTACCACCTACTAGATGGGTGACCTGGGGCAAGTCACTTTATCTCATGGAACCTCAGTATCTTCATATGAACAGGGGGCAGTAATAGTTAGTGCTTGGTACACAATAGGGACTTACAGAAAAATAGACACTGTTCCTGTGATGCACCAAGAGAAAAAAACCCATAAACTTAACACTGTATAAATATGTGGGATTAAGGGACTCTTTTTTCACTAGGTGGCTCTAGCTTCTTCCCAGTGAGCCACCCCAATAGAGGGAGGTTTTTTGTTTGTTTGTTTGTTTGTTTGTTTTTACCCATGAAATAGCCTCAGGAGGTCCTGAGAACATGCACCCCCAATAGAGTGTTTAGGTTTAACTCGCACAGGGGAAAGATCCTTGGTCCCTTGGTCTTTCCCTTTGGACTGTGCCATTTGCTTTCTGTGCCATCTGTAGTGGTAGGAGGACTCCTGTCTGCTCATCTGCTCTCCAAGAAGGCTGGGGTGGAAGTAGAGGCTGGATGGCCCTGTTCCGGGCCTCTCCTGAGAATGGCTGAGGAGGCGGCCCGAAAACTCCTCCCAGGTAAGACCCACACAGAGATGGGGCAGAGATGAAGTCCATTAGGTCCTGCTTCCCTTGCTGAAGATGGGAGTGGCAGTGCTGAATTAATTCCTGGTATTTCTCAGCAGGTGTATTTGGTATTTCTACCCCCCAGGCACCCACCGTGGAAATCAGGAGTGTCCTGGGCATTTTAAGGGCCTGCTGGGGCCCTGACCCAGGTGGATGAGTTGACCTCATTATTGTTTGCAGGGGATGGTGGAAGGTGACCAGCCTGGTGGGTGGAAGGCCATTGCCCTTATTTTGAATGAACCCATTTGTCCCCTCCCAGGTACTATGGTTATTTCACACACTGCTGGAGTAACAGGGGCCCAGGGAAGGGTGTTGGTGTGAGCATTGGCAGCCCTGGATTCTAGACTCAGCTCTGCCAGTCAACATTTTGACCAAGCCACTCTTTCTCTTCACAGTTTGTTGTTGGTTTGTTCTTGATGGAGTCTTGCTCTGTCACCCAGGCTGGAGTGCAGTGGCGCAATCTCAGGTCACTGTAACCACTGCCTCCCGGGTTCAAGCAATTCTTTTGCCTCAGCCTCTCAAGTAGCTGGGATTATAGGCGCCCACCACCACGACCAGCTAAGTTTTGTATTTTTAGTAGAGATGAAGTTTCACCATGTTGGTCAGGCTGGTCTCAAACTCCTGACCTCAAGTGATCTGCCTACCTCGGCCTCACAAAGTGCTGGGATTACAGGCATGAGCCACTGTGTCTGGTCTCTCTCCACAGTTTAATTTTTCCATCTATCGAATGAGAATCATAATTTCCACCTCCCTACCACGTTGGGTTTTGGGGAGGCTAAAATGAGGTCAGGAAAGAGAAACTGCTTAGAGAACCTCCAACACTTTTAAAACGAGAGGGATTTGTTTTGTGGCTAAGCTGTGTCCAGGGCTGCAGGCCAAGCCTCCGTGTTTTTGTCTAGTGAGGCAGTAACACCAGGCTCAGTAGCATCAACTGTACACTGTGTTCCCTTCAGGGTGTGGTGGAAGCTCTGAGGACTGTTCACACCCAGACACGTCACACTGTGCTTTCCACCAGCCTCTTGGCCATCTCACTTATTTATCCCTTTTCTTTCTTTCTTTTTTTTTTTTTTTGAGACAGGGTCTCACTGTCACCCAGGCTGGAGTGCAGTGGCGTGATCATGGCTCACTGCAGCCTCTCGAACTTCTGGGCTCAGTTGATTCTCCCACCTCAGCCTCCTGGGTCGCTGGGATTACAGGCACACGCCACCGCACGTGGCTAAATTTTTTCTGTAGAGATGGGGTTTCACCATGTTGCCCAGGCTGGTCTTGAACTCCTGGGATCAAGTGATCCACCTGCCTCGGCCTCCCAAAGTGTTGGGATTACAGGTATGAGCCACCACACCCGGCCTCTTTATCCCTCTCACATCGCACTTGCCTATCCTTTGGGGGAGAGCTGAGGATAGTGGGTGAGCTGGGTTCAGGTCTCACTCATGGCTCATGGCTCATGGCTAATGGCTTAAGCGTCTTCCTTGCAGACATTGTGTCCTGTGTGATGCATTCCTGGAGGAAACTCTGGAAACTCTGTCTAGCTGCTCCTCCTTTATTATTTAATTATTTTTGGCCATTGGTCATTTTATTAAAAAAGGTCAAGAAACAGGATTTTGTCACTCCCCTTCTTTTTAATACGGCCTGACTTTTCTGAAATATTCCTTAGAGCCCTTCCTGGTTGTGACTTGCTGTCCCGCTGGTGTCTGCCAGATAGCAAGTTTCTTGTCTGTGGCAGACAGAGTTGCTAGACCCTGTGGTTCTTGGAAGTGTCGACACCTTTGTTCACAGATTGGTGACGCACAGGCTGCTCTGGAGTTGTTTGACCTTTAGGCCCGGAGAGGAAATCTCTGCCTCTGGCTGGTTGTCTAGTTCTCGTCTTGAATCAGAAGACACTTGGGTGGGGCGGGCAGAGAACTGGACTGGGGCTAGGGGTGGGCATAGGGCAGGTGTTCCCATCCCAGCTCTGTTTGACACTCTTCTGTGTGGCCTTTGGCTGAATCACTTCTTCACAGGCATGGTTTTCCCTACCTATAAATCCAGGGTCATGCTATATCAGTGGTTTAGTGGTTTATATCCTATTTTGCTTCCTTTTAAAAATTATTTAGCCCCTATACTCTTTATTTAAAGCAGAGATCTTTATTTAAAGTCTATGAATGGCTTTATTTATTATTATTATTATTTTGAGACAGGGTCTCGTCTTGTCACCCAGGCTGGAGTGCAGTGGTACAATCTCAGCTCACTGCAGCCCCCGCCTCCTGGGTTCAAACAATTCTTGTGCCTCAGCCTCCCAAATAGCCGGAATTACAGACGTGCACCACCACACTTGTCTAATTTTTGTATTTTTAGTAGAGACAGGGTTTCACCATGTTGGCCAGGCTGGTCTGGAACTCCTGGCCTCAAGTGATCTGCCTGCCTTGGCCTCCCAAAGTGCTGGGATTATAGGCGTGAGCCAAAAGTCTATGAATGGCTTTGAATGGGGCTTACTCTTTTCATTGTGCCACAAGCCCCACCACTTTCTGTGGCTTAACCCCTGCCTGCATTACAATAAGTTACCTGCCTGGACTTTGAAGGCATAGTGTAAAATAAATAAAAATAGCTAAAGTGAGTGTGTGTGGAGCACCCTCATCACGAGCAGGAACCCAAGGGTTGTGCAGAGCAGTGTTTGACAGCATCTGGCCTGGGTGGCTGCTCAGGGCCCTCCAGTTACGACATTTATCCTTCTCTGGCTCAGACTCTAGCAGGACACCCAGGAGAAAGAGGAAAGTGCTGGCTAAGGTCCCAGGCTTTGGGCATGTATCAGAACTATCCCTATCCCCCTGCTCCTGTCCAGGGTCATAATTTTTCAATTGTTCAGCCTTTCAGACCCCCACTGGCATGCCATATGGAACGGTGAACTTACTTCATGGCGTGAACCCAGGAGAGACCCCTGTCACCTGTACGGCAGGGATTGGGACCTTCATTGTTGAATTTGCCACCCTGAGCAGCCTCACTGGTGACCCGGTGTTTGAAGATGTGGCCAGAGTGGCTTTGATGCGCCTCTGGGAGAGCCGGTCAGATATCGGGCTGGTAGGTTCGCTGCTGCCCTTCCTGTTTGAGTCAAAGTTGCCACCTTGGCCCCAGCTTATGAGGTCCAGGGCTCTGAGCAATAAGTTGCAATCAAGCCAAGGAAAATTTAGGGTGACCTTAGGAGTGGTCCAGGATTTGGGCTCAGGACACCAAAAACAGACCAACCCTCCAATTCAAGTTTGGCTTGGAGTGGGGAGGAGAGTGGGAAAGCACATTTTTCTGGCGGGCAGCAGGGGCTGCATTAAGCTTTGACCACTTGAGATTCTCTGATTTCTAGGAAGAGGGTTGTATATTTCATGCACCTGACTCACGTGGTGACTTCAGCTCATCAGCTCGTCCGGCCTTCATTTTTAGTGTCTGTCTGTATTTGCTGTGTTTTTTAGGACACCAGTTCTGGGAGATACTGAATGACTGTTGCGTGACAAAATGAGTCCTGGCCAGTTAAGTTAGGGGAATATTACACATAATATCCCCCCCCTTTTTTGGAGAGTCAGAATGCTCTTGAGCAGAATAAAAGTCCTCTAGTAAAGAAATCTGTTCAACTTTGCTTAACTTAACATTTCCCAAACTTATTTAACACCAGAGCTTCCCTTTATCTTCCGGTACTATTAACCCATGGAAATTGAACACACTTTGGACCAGATGATCTCTAAGGTCAGTTTCAGCTTCTAAAGGGAATAATCCAGTAAGATTAACAGTAATTGAGCCAAAGCCATCCAGGACATACCACTGGATTTAGTCAGAACTGGATTCAAGCCCTGGCCTTGCTACATCGAAACTGTGTGACTCTGAGCAAGTCACTCAACCTCTCTTGTCCTCAGTTACTTCGTCAGTAATGTTAATATGTTAATACCAACTTTGCTGAGTCATTCTGACATAGGAAGGCTGCATTCAGGTCTAGGCACATTTTATGCAGAGTCTGGTGCTAATTCAGCTTGAAAAGTAAAGCTTGTGTGAGGACTCCTTGAAAATCCCTTAAGAAGGTGCCCCCTTAAGGCTGGGCACGGTGGCTTATGCCTGTAATCCCAGCACTTGGGGAGGTCAAGGCAGGCGGATCACTTGAGGTCAGGAGTTCGAGAGCAGCCTGACCAACATGGAGAAACCCAATCGCTACTAAAAAAATAGAAAATTAGCCGGGTGTGGTGGTGCATGCCTATAATCCCAGCTACTTGGGAAGTGGAGGCAGGAGAATTGCTTGAACCCAGGAGGCAGAGGTTGCGATGAGCCGAGATCACGCCATTGCCTTCCAGCCTGGGCAACAAGAGCAAAACTCCGTCTCAAAAAAAAAAAAAAAAGGTGCCCCCCTGGAGACCTGTAGTGAATCCCTTAGTCCATCTCAGGCAGGTTTTGCTCCAGCAATGGGACCGTAGTAGACTGTGTTGGTGCTGTGCCCATATCCTCTCAACTCTTACCATTTCCATGCACACTGGCCCGTCTTCCAACTGCCATCACCTGCGCCTCTTTGCCTAGGGGTCTCCTCTGGTGCCTGGAGCCACTCTGCTTGCCTTTGGCTGAGGGTACTAGGATTTAATGCTACCTGTGAGTAGCTCTCAAGCCAGTAACTGATACCGATGGGAGTTGGTGGATAAACATTCCAGTTCCCTGCCCCTTTGGTGGGATCACTCCGAAGCTCGAGCTCTGCACTGAATTCCTGAGCTCCCCAGCAGGATTGAACTCCAGTTCCCATGGTGGAAACTTGCCTGATGGCATACCCCTTAAATGCCGCATCCCTTGTCCTGCCTCACTTTACTCCTCCTCTACTGGTGTTTACAGGGACTCGCCTTCCAAATCAACTACTTTCGATCAGAATGAGGTTGTGCCTCTGGGGGAACCCAAACTAACACAGAACAGTTAGCTATTTCTTTGAGTACCAAATGAAGTTACCAGCTTCCATGAGGGTCTAAGCTGTATGAAAAATACATATCTGTGACCGGGCGTGGTGGCTCACGCCTGTAATCCCAACACCTTGGGAGGCTGAGGCAGGCGGATCACCTGTGGTCGGGAGTTTGAGACCAGCCTGACCAACATAGAGAAACCCTGTCTCTCCTAAAAATACAAAAAATAAAATAAATAAAATGAAACAGAAAAATGCATATCTTTGTTTATTTTTTTGAGACAGAGTCTCCCCCTGTCGCCCAGGCTGGAGTGCAGTGGCACGATCTCAGCTCACTGCAACCTCCCCCTCCTGGATTCAAGTGATTCTTGTGCCTCTGCCTGCTGAGTAGCTGGGATTACAGGCGCACACCACCATGCCTGGCTAATTTTTGTGTTTTTAGTAGAGACGGGGTTTTACCATGTTGGCCAAGTTGGTCTCGGACTTCTGACCTCAAGTGATTCGCCCACCTCAGCCTCCCAAAGTGCTGGGATTATAGGCGTGAGCCACCGCGCCTGGCCAGCCAGCATTGGCAATTTTTAACAGTCTCTACAGAGACTGAACAATTAAAAAAAAAAAAAAAAGTCAAAGGATATAAAAAAAGGTACTCAGTGACATTGGTGAAGTCCCCTTTTGCCCCTGTCTCCAGCTATCGGTTTCTCTCCTTAGAACCACTCTGTCAGCTTCCTGGTGAATGTTCTTCTTGAGTTAATTTATGGAAATATGTAAAGCATGCCTGTGTCTTCAGATACTGGAATCACATGCTGAGTGCTGAGAAATCGGACAGATTGTGGGAACAGCAAATTCTCATCTCCCATCTCACACTCACTCTAGGCAGGATATAAACACTCCAAATCATTTTTCTTTTTCATTTTTTGCTCAATGTGTGTAATTAAGTCTTCATAAATGTGCATGAGATGCATCTCTACTATGCGGATGTACAGGAAGGCTGGCCATGATCCAGCCTTGCCCTTCCCTCTCACGGTCTGTGTGTCTCCCAAGAAGCACTGGGGCGCCTACCTTGCATCTTCCTGGGTAGTCAGGGTTGGGGGTGAGTAGATCCTTCTTTGGCCATCAGCCTTCCCCTTGGGACCATGTGTCTTTCTCTCTCTCAGGTCGGCAACCACATTGATGTGCTCACTGGCAAGTGGGTGGCCCAGGACGCAGGCATCGGGGCTGGCGTGGACTCCTACTTTGAGTACTTGGTGAAAGGAGCCATCCTGCTTCAGGATAAGAAGCTCATGGCCATGTTCCTAGGTAAAAAGGGCAGAGTAAGGGAGCTTTTCCCCTCATTTTTCTTGTTGATGTGTGATTTGTTTAAAAACATTTTTTTTTTTTTTTTTTTTTTGAGACAGAGTCTTGCTGTGTCTCCCAGGCTGGAGTGCAGTGGCACAATCTAGGCTCACTGCAACCTCTGCCTCCCAGGTTCAAGTGATTCTTGTGCCTCAGCCTCCTGAGTAGCTGGGACTACAGGCGCACACCATCACACCCAGCTAATTTTTGAATTTTTATAGAAATGGTATTTCACTGTGTTGGCCAGGCTGGTCTTAAACTCCAGACCTCAGGTGATCTGCCTGCCTTGGCCTCCCAAACTGCTGGGATTACAGGTGTGAGCCACCATGCCCAGCCTGAGTGCCTGCAGAATCAGTTCTGAATTCAGAGTCACTATGGACTTACACTGCCCACTTCATGCCCACTACACCACTTCATGCCTTCTTGCAAAAGCCAACTGAAGCATGCTGCATTCTGTGTATATAGCCCTGTATTTCTTATCTCCTGGCCATTGTACATGGCGTCTTCTTTGCCTAGAATGTCTTTTTTCCTGTCTTCCTGTGTCCAAATTCTTTTCACCCTTCAAAGCCTAACTTAAATGTCACCTTGCCCAGGAAGTAGCTTGATCCTTCTTCAAAATTTAGGACCTTTAGCATCTGTTTTGCAGTTAGCTCTTATCAACAGTTACAGCTCTACTAATTGAATGCAGAATCCGTGCCTTATTCATCTTGTTTCTTACAGTGCTTTACATGTGGTAGGTAATAGATTAATGCCTGTTGAATAAATACATCTTACCCTCCAGGCCCTTAGACACTAGCAATATTAAGGAATTGTTGAGCACCTAATTACCATTACTATTATAGCTACAGTAGTCCCCTGTTATCCACAGCTTTGATGTCCATGGTTTCAGTTATCCACGGTCAACTACAGTCTGAAAATAGGTGAGTACAGTCAGATAAGGTATTTTGAGGCTGAGTGCAGTGGCTCATGCCTGTAATCCCAGTGCTTTGGAAGTGAGGATTGCTTGAGGCCAGGAGTTTGAGACCAGCCTGGGCAATATAACAAGACCCCCTCTCTTAAAAAAAAAAAAAAAAAGATATTTTGAGACACCAAATTTACATAATTTCTTTTTTTTCTGTCTCTTACCAAAGAGACAAATTCACATAACATCTATACAATATATTGTTATCATTGTTCTGTTTTATTAGTTATTGTTAATCTCTTCTCATGCCTAATTTATAAATTAAACTTTTTCGGCTGGGCACAGTGGCTCATGTCTTTAATCCCAGCGCTTTGGGAGGCTGAGGCAAGAGAATTGCTTGACCCCAGAAGATCAAGATCAGCCTGGGCAACGTGGTGAGACCTTGTCTCTACAAAAAATTTTTAAAAATTAGCTGGACATGGTGGTGCGTGCCTGTAGTCCCAGCTACTTGGGAGACTGAAGTGAAGGATTGCTTGACCCTGGGAGGTTGACGGTGCAGTGAGCCATGATCATACCACTGCACTTCAGCCTGGGTGACAGACTAAGACTCTGTCTCAAAAGTAAAAATTTTTAAAAATTTAATGAAGTAAGCTTTCTCATAGATGTGTATGTATAGGAAAACAGTAGTCACGCGTTGCTTAATGACAGGGATATATTCTGAGAATTGCATCGTTAGGTGATTTCATCATTTTGCAAACATCATAGGGTGTACTTAAGCAAACCTAGATGGTATAGCCAACTACACACCTAGTCTATATGGTGTAGCCTATTACTCGTAGTCTACAAACCTGTACAGCATGTTACTCTCCTGAATACTATAGACAATTGTAATAGAATGGTAAGTATTTATGTATCTAAACATAGAAAAAGTGCAGTACAAATACAGTATAAAAGATAAAAAATGGTACATCTGTATAGGGCACTTAACCATGAATGAAGTTTATAGGACAGGAAGTTGCTCTGGTTGAGTCGGTGAGTGGTGAGTGAACGTCAAGGTCTAGGACATTACACTGTTGTAAACTTTATAAATACTGTACACTTAGGCTACACTAAATTTATTTAATTTTTTTTTTCTTTCTCCAATAATAAATTCTTTTTTTTTTTTTTTTTGAGATGGAGTCTCGCTCTGTTGCCCAGGCTGGAGTGCAGTGGCATGATCTTGGTTTACTGTAACCTCTGCTTCCCCAGTTCAGGTGATTCTCCTGCCTCAGCCTGCTGAGTAGCTGGGATTACAGGCACCCACCCCCACGCCTGCCTAATTTTTGTTTTGCCTTTTAGAGACAGAGTCTCACTGTGTTGCCCAGGCTGGAGTGCAGTCCTGCGATCTCGGCTCACTGCAACCTCCGCCTCCTGGGTTCTAGCAATTCTCCTGCCTCAGCCTCCCGAGTAGCTAGGATTACAAGTGCACGCTGCCACGCCCAGCTAATTTTTTGTATTTTAGTAGAGACGGGGTTTCACCGTGTTGCCGAGGCTGGTCTTGAACTCCTGAGCTCAGGCAGTCCACCCGCCTCAGCCTCCCAAAGTGCTAGGATTACAGTCATGAGCCATGGTGCCTGGCCTAATTTTTGTATTTTTAGTAGAGACGGATGGGGTTTCACCATGTTGGCCAGGCTGGTCACGAACTGCTGACCTCAAGTGATCACCTGCCTCGGCCTCCCAATGTGCTGGGATTACAAGCGTGAGCCACCATGCCTGTCCTCCAATAATACATTAACATTAGATTACTGTAACTTTTTTACTTTGTAAACTTCAAATTTTTTAAAAACTTTGACTCATTTGTAATAACGCTTAGCTTAAAACACATTGTACAGCTATACAAAAATATTTTCTTTATATCCTTATTCTCTAAGCTTTTTTCTATTTCTACTTT
Organism: Macaca nemestrina; assembly: GCF_043159975.1. NCBI lineage: Eukaryota > Metazoa > Chordata > Mammalia > Primates > Cercopithecidae > Macaca > Macaca nemestrina. Next base: position 29,752,926 of record NC_092139.1, read on the forward strand.
TTATTTTGTTTTTACCTTTTATACTTTTTTGTTAAAAACTAAGCTACAAGCACACATTGGCCTAGGCCAACACTGGGTCAGGATCATCAATATCACTGTCTTGCATTTCCCCATGTTATCCTGCTAGAAGGTCTTCAGGGGCAGTAACACTCACAGAGCTGTTATCTCAGATGATGACAATGCCTTCTGGAATTCCTCGAAGGACCTGCCTGAAGCTGTTTCACAGTTGACTTTTTTTTTTTTTTTTTTGAGACGAAGTTTCGCTTCTGTTGCCAATGCTGTAGTGTAATGGTGCTATCTCGGCTCACTGCAACCTCCACCTCCCAGGTTCAATTCTCCTGTGATTCTCCTGTCTCGGCCTCCTGAGCAGCTGGGATTACAGGGGCCTACCACTACTCTTGGCTAATTTTTGGTATTTTTAGTAGAGATGGGGTTTCACCATGTTGGCCAGGCTGGTCTCAAACTCCTGACCTCAGGTGATCCACTTGCCTCGGCCTCCCAAAGTGTTGGGATTACAGGCGTGAACCACCACACCCGGCTGACCTTTTTTATCTAAGTGGAAGGAGTACTCTAATGATAATAGTATAGTAGATACATAAGTGAGTAAATATTTATTATCAAATATCATGTACTGTACATAATTGTATGTGTTATACTTTTATGACTGGCAGCACAGTAGGTTTGTTTACACCAATATCACCACAAACAAGTGAGTAATGCATTACATTATAAAATTACAACAGCTGTGATATCTTTAGGCTGTGGTGATTTTTCACCTCTGTTATAATCTTATAGGACCACCACCATCTCTACAGTTCAGTGTTGACCGACATGTTGTTATATGGCACATGACTGTATATAGAGTTTATATAGTACTAGCCATGGTTTCAGACATCCACTAAGGGTCTTAGAACATATTCTCCTCAAATAAGGGGGGACTACTCTACTCATTTTTTCAACAAATATTTATTGAATACCATGGATGTGCCAAGCATTGTGCCAAGCTCTGAACATGGACTGTTTCATATAATCCTTACAACTCCTGTTTGAGATTATCTTATTTATTTGCATGTATATTTGATACTTTGTTCATTCAGAAAATATTTATTGCTCATTGTACTAGTGTGGGGGATTCTGCAGTAAACAAAACAAAGTCCCAGGCCTCATGGATTTACAATCTAGGGGAGAGATATAAGGGATAAATTCAAGTTCCCACTAGAATGTAAGTTCTCCAGGGCTGGATTTTGTCTTGTTTACAAACTCATCGGTGCCTGGTACCTGGTAGGTGCTCAGCGAATGTTTGTTGTGTCAATAAATGATTGAAAAGTCTCACAGATACTTAACATTACTGTTTTAGTCCATTTTCATGCTGCTGATAAAGACATACTCGAGACTGGGTAATTTATAAAGAAAAAGAGGTTTAATTGACTCACAGTTCCACATGGCTGAGGGGGCCTCACAATCATGGCGGAAGGTGAAAGGCACATCTTACATGGCGGCAGGCAAGAGAGAATGAGAGCCAAGTGAAAGGGGAAACCCCTTATAAAACCATCAGATCTTGTGAGACTTATTCACTACCATGAGAAAAGTATGGAGGAAACGGTCCCCATGATTCAGTTATCTCCCACAAGGTCCCTTCCACAACACATGAGAATTATGGGAGCTACAATTCAAGATGAGATTTAGGTGGGGACACAGCCAAATCATATCAATTACTCCCCCCTCGCTTTTTTTTTTTTAAGATGGAGTTTCACTCTTGTTGCCCAGGCTGGAGTGCAATGGCGTGATCTCGGTTCACGGCAACCTCCGCCTCCCAGGTTCAAACAATTCTCCTGCCTCAGCCTCCCAAGTAGCTGAGATGACAGGCATGCACCACCACACCCTGCTAATTGTGTATTTTTAGTAGAGACAGGGTTTCTCCATGTTGGTCAGGCTGATATTGAACTCCCGACCTCAGGTGATCTGCCTGCCTCGGCCTCCTAAAATGCTGGGATTATAGGTTTGAACCACCGTGCCTGGCCTCCTCATTTTATAGATCATAAGGCTGAGACTTAAAAGGGAAAAATCCACCCCAGGTCATGGTTAGCAATGTGGTAGAGCTGGAGCTGGAATTTGAGCTGGAAGTTTGACTCCAGAATCCATGCTCTTTTCTAGCCTGCTTGTCTTATTGCATCCTGGTGCTCTTTCCAAAGTGTAAGTCCTTACTTCGGTTGTCCAGGCCTGCCTTTTGTCTCCCTAATCACTCATATGTCCATTATCCCATCTCTCCCATTGCAGAGTATAACAAAGCCATCCGGAACTACACCCGCTTCGATGACTGGTACCTTTGGGTGCAGATGTACAAGGGGACTGTGTCCATGCCAGTCTTCCAGTCCTTGGAGGCCTACTGGCCTGGTCTTCAGGTAGGAATGATCAAAGAATGTGATGATCTTTCTATGGGTCTGGCAAAGCAAGCTCATTCTGATGTATAAGTCAAATAAGGTACTTTGTTAGTTACTTGAGTACTTTTTTTTGGAGGGACAGGTTGAGGATGGAAGAGAGACCTAGAGTGAATTAGATAGATTTAGAGTTCTGCCAAAGTAAGTGTCAGGAACTGAGCTTCCAGTTTGCCATGGAACGTTGTGGTACTTCAAGTCGACAGTGCGTTTCCAGTCTGGGCAGGAATGGCCATTGGCAACAGCTGTTTCTCCACTGGGCGTTTCTGTCCAATCTCATTCTTGACAGTGGGCCTGAGGAAGGGCAGGAAGCAGCTCATGCCGCTCTGCCATCTCGTTATTTTCTCATTACATGGTCTGGTAGAGTTGCAGCCGGAAGGATCTTAGAGCTTATCTAATCTGCCCCACTTTGCTGTTCCAAAATAGTGCATGTACCAAAATGTTTTTATAATCTACGTTTTTAAAAGTTTTAAGAAAAAGTAGTCCCACCTGGGCAACATAATGAGACCTCATCTGTACAAAAAATAAAAAATTAGCCGAGCGTGGTGGCACATGCCTGTAGTCCCAGCTACTCAGGAGACTACAGTGGAAGGATTGCTTGAACCGCGAAGATCAAGTCTGCAGTGAGCCATAATCATGTCACTGCAGCCTGGGTGACAGAGTGAGACCCTGTCTCAAAAAAAAAAAAAAAATGACCACCAGGTTTCTATCCAGAATAACCAGGTAGACATTGTGTCATTTACCAAGAAGGGAAAAAGGCCAGAGTAAGGAGGCAACTTTGTGGGAATATAAAGGAACCAAGAATTTTTTTAGGAAATGACAAGTTTGTTCTGTCCACGAGACATCCAGTGGAGACGTCAAGGTCAGCTGCTTCCTTAGCAATAGCAGGTAAAATTATAAATGCATATATCCTTTGACCCAGTGATCCTAATTCTGAAAATATATCTTATACATAACACTTTACATCTGTTTGATGTGACATATGCAGAATTATTTATTGCCACATTAGTTGTTGGAACCAATTCAAATAAAAATATCTGAAAACCAAATTTCTGTATCTAAAAATATGGAGGTAATTAATATCCCTATTAATAAGGAACCAAAGGCTATTTTTTAGTGTGGGGAAAATAACGTATACTCATGCATGTAGAAACTCTGGAAGATTATACAAGAAATCTGTAATGGTTATCTGAAGCCAGGCAGGATGGGTCGTGGTTGTAATCTCAGCACTTTGGGAGGCTGAGGTAGGAGGATCACTTGAGCCCAGGAGTTTGAGATCAGCCTGGGCAACAAAATGAGACCCCCATCTCTACATAAAATAAGAAAATTAGCCAGGAATTGTGGTGTGCACCTGTGGTCCCAACTACATGGGAGACTGAGGTGAGAGGATCTCTTTTTTTTTTTTTTTTTTTTTTTTTGACGGAGTCTTGCTCAGTCGCCTAGGCTGGAATGCAGTGGCGCAATCTCAGCTCACTGCAAGTGCCGCCTCCCAGGGTTCACACTATTCTCCTGCCTCAGCCTCCCGAGTAGCTGGGACTACAGGCGCCCGCCACCATGCCCAGCTAATTTTTTTGTATTTTTAGTAGAGATGGGGTTTCACCACGTTAGTCAGGATGATCTCGATCTCCTGACCTCATGATCCACCCGCCTCGGACTCCCGAAGTGCTGGGATTACAGGCGTGAGCCACCACGCCCAGCTGAGGTGAGAGGATCTCTTGAGCCCAGGAGGTGAAGGCTGTAATGAACCATGATTGTGCCACTGCACTCCAACCTAGGTGACAGAGCAAGACCCTGTCTCAAAAACAAAAACAAAAATGGTTATCTTTTGGGGGTGTGGTGGTGGGAGTGAGACTTAGCACAAACTTTTCTCTATTCTTAGACTTTTGAACTGGCTGGCTGAATTCCAAAACTGTTAGTAGCTGACAATGACTCAGAAGATTTAGGGACTTAACATACAATCTCTGTTCCTTCCAACAATGTATGAGATAGATGGTGTATGTTATGTCTTATAGATGAGGCTCAGAGGAGTCCAGTGCCTGGCTCAGCACCACACTGAGTAACTGGCAGACTCAGGGATTGATTCATGGCCTTTTTGGCCCCACAGATTTTACTTTGTCTTTTCTTAAGGTCTGTAGGGTTTTATGCCTGCTGTCTACCTGCCTAACAGCCACTTTCTCCCACAGAGCCTCATTGGAGACATTGACAATGCCATGAGGACCTTCCTCAACTACTACACCGTATGGAAGCAGTTTGGGGGGCTCCCGGAATTCTACAACATTCCTCAGGGATACACAGTGGAGAAGCGAGAGGGCTACCCACTTCGGCCAGGTGAGCAGCCTCTCTGGCTTGTCATCTGCCTGCAGGCTCTGGTTCCTGAAACCCCAAATCCCCTCTACAAGGCTCCATGCTTCACAACTGCCCACAAGTTCATTTTTTTCCATCTGTTGCTTCCAGTGACTCTGGGTGGTTTTCTTCCTAGGAGTTAATTATCCCCATGTTTTCAGATACGGAAACTGAGGCCTAGTGGGATGAAATGGCTCGCCTCTGGTTCTTTTTTTTTTTTTTTTTTTTGGAGACAGAGTCTTGCTCTGTCGCCCAGGCTGGAGTGCAGTGACCGGATCTCAGCTCACTGCAAGCTCCGCCTCCCGGGTTTACGCCATTCTCCTGCCTCAGCCTCCCAAGTAGCTGGGACTACAGGCGCCCGCCACCTCGCCCGGCTAGTTTTTTGTATTTTTTAGTAGAGACGGGGTTTCACCGTGTTAGCCAGGATGGTCTCGATCTCCTGACCTCGTGATCCGCCCGTCTCGGCCTCCCAAAGTGCTGGGATTACAGGCTTGAGCCACCACGCCCGGCCTCTGGTTCTTAAGTGTAGGAGCCAGGCCTGGAACCCAGGACTCCTAACTAAATTGCAAGCTCTTTCTTTTTTATTTTTATTTTTTTGAGATGGAGTTTTGCTCTTGTTGCCCTGGCTGGAGTGCAATGGCGTGATCTTGGCTCACTGCAACCTCTGCCTCCTGGGTTCAAGCGATTCTCCTGCCTCAGCCTCCTTGAGTAGCTGGGATTACAGGCATGAGCCACCACGCCCAGCTCATTTTGTATTTTTAGTAAAGACGGGGTTTCACCATGTTGGTCAGGCTGGTCTTGAACTCCCAACCTTAAGTGATCCACCCACGTTGGCCTCCCAAAGTGCTGGGATTACAGACATGAGCCACCGCGACTGGCCCAGTATACTCTTTCAAATCAGGAAATGAGTGAGAAGGAAAAGGCCAAGGTTGACTCCTTTTGAGCTCCTGCCATCAGGAGTTCAGAAGTGTAGACAAACTTCCTAAGTCCATGGGTCAGATAAATTATGCTTACGTGTATGGAATGTTAGAACTGTGGCACAGACCTTAGGAATTACCTAGTCTCTTCCACCTCCCCATCTGCAGCTCAGAATCAAGCAAAGGACTATATTTGAGACATTCTCTTACATTCCTTTCTAGCCCTGGTGTCCTCTGATTCACTTCAGGGAAGCTGAAAATTGTGAGGAGGGGAAGAAAAAGGGGGACAAAGGAAGGAAGCTTAGTCAGCACGCATAGTCATCCCCCACCCCAAAATAGGCCATGAGCCCATTGTCTTAGACACTTCCCACTTTCCCACCTGAATTGCCTTTCAGCCATGGGACAGGCCTTCCTAGTGGCTTCTGCTTATGCTGCCTTCTTCTACCTCATTTCCTTCCTCTTCTAACTCAAATGATTATGTGGGAGGTGTAGAGGGTTCCAGGAGAGGGAATAAAGAGCTAATTAGTCACTTTTGACTCCTTAGAGGCCACTGTTACTGATGTTTCCCGTGCATTCGTTCTCATGGCATGTTTTTAAAACAAGAAACTCAGCCGGGCGTGGTGGCTCACGCCTGTAATCCCAGCACTTTGGGAGGCCAAGGCAGGTGGATCACCTAAAGTCAGGAGTTTGAGACCAGTCTGGCCAACATGATGAAACCCCATCTCAACTAAAAATACAAAATTATCCGGGCATGGTGGCGCGCACCTGTAATCTCAGCTACTTGGGAGACTGAGACAGTAGAATCACTTGAACCCAGGAGGTGGAAGTTGCGGTGAGCCAAGATCATGCCATTGCACTCCAGCCTGGGCAAAAAAGAGCAAAACTCTATCTCAAAATAAATAAATAAATAAATAATAAAAATAAGAAGCTCTGAGAAGGTATCATATCTAGTGTTTGTTACCAACAGATAAAGATCAGGGTTTGGGACTAAATGTAAGACATAGGCTTGCACAATCTTAGGGTTAGAGGGAACTTGAGAGTTGTTCTAATTGGAATCTTCCTAATATGGTCCTGTCAAATAGTTATCTAGTTTTTGCTTAGTTTCCACGAGTGACAAGTGACAAGAAGCTTGCTACTTAACAGCAGCAACCTGTTCCATTTGCAGGACAGGCCGGCAGGAATGCATTCATGGAAAGTAAGACACTACTGGCCAGATGCAATGGCTCGTGCCTGTAATCCCAGCACTCTGGGAAGATAAGGCAGGAGGATCACTTAAGCCCAGGGGTTCAAGATCAGCGTGGGCAACATAGTGAGACCTTGTCGCTATGAGAAATAAGAATAAATTAGCCAAGAGTGGTGGTGCATGCCTGTAGTCCCATCCCAGCTACCTGGGAGGCTCGGGTGGGAGGATCACTTGAGCCCAGGAGGTCATAACTGCAGTGAGCCATGATTGCGCCACTGCAATCCAGCCTGGGTGATGGAGTGAGACCCTGTCTCAAAAACAAAAACAAAAACATACGGCACCACTGTCAGGAATCCAGGAGTGCCTTAATCCAGTCATCCCTCCTACCCCAAAACAATGACAAGTAGGAGATAAGGATTACTCTTTCACTAGATTTGCCACATCCCTATACTCTCATATATGTCTCTGATCAGCAGTGTTGGAGCACAGAGCCTATCCTAAAGGCCTCTGCAGGTTTTTACCTCCCTGTAAGTCCAAATCTGAACTTTGGGCTGTCACCTTCCTCTAGAGCAGGGATCCCCAACCCCCAGGCTATGGACCGGTATGAGTCCGTGGCCTGTTAGAAACCAGGCCACACAGCAGGTGAGCAGCATGTGAGCAAGCGAAGCTTCATCTGTATTTACAGCCGCTCCTCATCGCTCACACTGCTGCCTGAGCTCCGCCTCCTGTCAGATCCGTGGCAGCATTAGATGCTCGTAGGACCACGAACCCTATTGTGAACTGCGTATGTGAGGGATCTAGGTTGTGTGCTCCTTATGAGAAGCTGATGCCTGATGATCTCTCACTATCTCCCATGACCCCCAGATGGGGCTGTCTAGTTGCAGGAAAACAAGCTCAGGGCTCCCACTGATTCTACATTATGGTGGATTGTGTAATTATTTCATTATATATTACAATGTAATAATAATATAAATAAAGTACACAATAAATGTAATGTGCATGAATTATCCCAAAACCATTCCCTACAACCCCAGTTCATGGAAAAATTGTCTTCCACGAAACTGGTCCCTGATGCCAAAATAGTTGGGGACCACTGCTCGACAGAGCTGGCCAGATGCACAGGAAAGTAAAGCAATAACTAACATGCTTAGGAGGCCCACATGTGAGGAGAGAAGCGCAATGGCTGGTCATGAGGGCACTGGCCCCACCAGCTGCTAGAAACAGAAGAGGGCTGGGTGCGGTGGCTCACGCCTGTAATCCCAGCACTTTGGGAGGCCGAGGCGGGTGGATCAACTGAGGTCGAGAGTTCGAGACCAGCCTCACCAATATGACGAAACCCCGTTTCTACTAAAAATACAAAAATTAGCTGGACGTGGTGGCACGTGCCTGTAGTCCCAGCTACTCAGGAGGCTGAGACAGGAGAATTGCTTGAACCTGGGAGGCGGAGGTTACAGTGAGCCAAGATCGTGCCATTGCACTCTAGCCTGGGTAACAGCAAAACTCGCTCTCAAAATAAAGAAGAAGAAGAAGCACAAAAAAGAAGCAGAAGAGGAGGCCTCCCATGAGAGCACTGTCTTTTCTGCCTTTGAACACACAGAATGTGTTCATCTGGTAGTGAGTGTACCTTAGTCTGTGCCTTAGAATATGAGCAATTAGATTAGCAATTGTCTAGAGGCCTGTGAGGAGAGAAGAGGAGGAGGAAGTAAGAGAGAACTGGGGAGACAGGCAGAGACCTTTTCTCTAAAATAAGAACTAGAGGTTGGGTGCAGTGACTCACGCCTGTTATCTCAACACTTCAGGAAGCCAAGGCGGGCGGATGACTTGAGGTCAGGAGTTTGAGACCAGCCTGGCCAACATGGCGAAACCTTGTCTCCACTAAAAATACAAAAATGAGTCAGGCCTGGTGGTGCATGCCTGTAATCCCAGCAACTCGGGAGGCTGAGGCATGAGAATCCCTTGAACCCAGGAGGCAGAGTTGCAGTGAGCGGAAATCACGCCATGGCACTCCAGCCTGGGTGACAGAGCAAGACTCTGTCTCAAAAAATAATTAATTAAATAAAATAAGAATTAGAATTTGTAGCAATAAGCCAAAAGGGAGAGAAGCACTGATCAAGCCCAGGTGGAAACAGGACAGGAGAAGGTCGGGGAGATGATGGGATAGAAAGGGGACAGGGATTCTTCTCTCTCTTAGAAAAGATGGATGAAGTAGAAAACCATATTGAGCTGAGGCCACCCTTGAAGTCAACTCTACAACAGTTCTTCAGGTATTTGAAAGCAATAAACACATTTTTTTTATATTTCCTTTTCTCTAGAATAAATATTCTCATCTAGACCCACTCCTGTTGGCTAATATTCATCTTAAGATAGAGCTCGTGTCTTAACATCAAATTCCAGTTGTGGCATAGAATTGGGCAAGACAAAACATCACTTTCTTCCGGGCACAGTGAACTGATGACCATATCTTTGTTAGAATGATGGTTTGGTGGTTTATTTTATTTTATTTTATTTTATTTTATTTTATTTTTCTTTTTTTTTTTTAATTTATTTATTATTATTATACTTTAAGTTGCAGGGTACATGTGCATAACGTGCAGGTTTGTTACATATGTATACTTGTGCCATGTTGGTGTGCTGCACCCATCAACTCGTCATTTACATCAGGTATAACTCCCAATGCAATCCCTCCCCCCTCCCCCCTCCCCATGATAGGCCCCTGTGTGTGATGTTCCCCTTCCTGAGTCCAAGTGATCTCATTGTTCAGTTCCCACCTATGAGTGAGAACATGCGGTGTTTGGTTTTCTGTTCTTGTGATAGTTTGCTAAGAATGATGGTTTCCAGCTGCATCCATGTCCCTACAAAGGACACAAACTCATCCTTTTTGATGGCTGCATAGTATTCCATGGTGAATATGTGCCACATTTTCTTAATCCAATCTGTCACTGATGGACATTTGGGTTGATTCCAAGTCTTTGCTATTGTGAATAGTGCTGCAATAAACATACGTGTGCATGTGTCTTTATAGCAGCATAATTTATAATCCTTTGGGTATATACCCAGTAATGGGATGGCTGGGTCATATGGTACATCTAGTTCTAGATCCTTGAGGAATCGCCATACTGTTTTCCATAATGGCTGAACTAGTTTACAATCCCACCAACAGTGTAAAAGTGTTCCTATTTCTCCACATCCTCTCCAGCACCTGTTGTTTCCTGACTTTTTAATGATCGCCATTCTAACTGGTGTGAGATGGTATCTCATTGTGGTTTTGATTTGCATTTCTCTGATGGCCAGTGATGATGAGCATTTTTTCATGTGTCTGTTGGCTGTATGAATGTCTTCTTTTGAGAAATGTCTGTTCATATCCTTTGCCCACTTTTTGATGGGGTTGTTTGTTTTTTTCTTGTAAATTTGTTTGAGTTCTTTGTAGGTTCTGGATATTAGCCCTTTGTCAGATGAGTAGATTGCAAAAATTTTCTCCCATTCTGTAGGTTGCCTGTTCACTCTGATGGTAGTTTCTTTTGCTGTGCAGAAGCTCTTTAGTTTAATGAGATCCCATTTGTCAATTTTGGCTTTTGCTGCCGTTGCTTTTGGTGTTTTAGACATGAAGTCTTTGCCCATGCCTATGTCCTGAATGGTACTACCTAGGTTTTCCTCTAGGATTTTTATGGTATTAGGTCTAACATTTAAGTCTCTAATCCATCTTGAATTAATTTTCGTATAAGGAGTAAGGAAAGGATCCAGTTTCAGCTTTCTACTTATGGCTAGCCAATTTTCCCAGCACCATTTATTAAATAGGGAATCCTTTCCCCATTTCTTGTTTCTCTCAGGTTTGTCAAAGATCAGATGGCTGTAGATGTGTGGTATTATTTCTGAGGACTCTGTTCTGTTCCATTGGTCTATATCTCTGTTTTGGTACCAGTACCATGCTGTTTTGGTTACTGTAGCCTTGTAGTATAGTTTGAAGTCAGGTAGCGTGATGCCTCCAGCTTTGTTCTTTTGACTTAGGATTGTCTTGGAGATGCGGGCTCTTTTTTGGTTCCATATGAACTTTAAAGCAGTTTTTTCCAATTCTGTGAAGAAACTCATTGGTAGCTTGATGGGGATGGCATTGAATCTATAAATAACCTTGGGCAGTATGGCCATTTTCACGATATTGATTCTTCCTATCCATGAGCATGGTATGTTCTTCCATTTGTTTGTGTCCTCTTTTATTTCACTGAGCAGTGGTTTGTAGTTCTCCTTGAAGAGGTCCTTTACATCCCTTGTAAGTTGGATTCCTAGGTATTTTATTCTCTTTGAAGCAATTGTGAATGGAAGTTCATTCCTGATTTGGCTCTCTGTTTGTCTGTTACTGGTGTATAAGAATGCTTGTGATTTTTGCACATTAATTTTGTATCCTGAGACTTTGCTGAAGTTGCTTATCAGCTTAAGGAGATTTTGGGCTGAGACAATGGGGTTTTCTAAATATACAATCATGTCATCTGCAAACAGGGACAGTTTGACTTCTTCTTTTCCTAACTGAATACCCTTGATTTCTTTCTCTTGCCTAATTGCCCTAGCCAGAACTTCCAACACTATGTTGAATAGGAGTGGTGAGAGAGGGCATCCCTGTCTTGTGCCAGTTTTCAAAGGGAATTTTTCCAGTTTTTGCCCATTCAGTATGATATTGGCTGTGGGTTTGTCATAAATAGCTCTTATTATTTTGAGGTACATTCCATCAATACCGAATTTATTGAGCGTTTTTAGCATGAAGGGCTGTTGAGTTTTGTCAAAAGCCTTTTCTGCATCTATTGAGATAATCATGTGGTTCTTGTCTTTGGTTCTGTTTATATGCTGGATTATGTTTATTGATTTGCGAATGTTGAACCAGCCTTGCATCCCAGGGATGAAGCCCACTTGATCATGGTGGATAAGCTTTTTGATGTGTTGCTGAATCCGGTTTGCCAGTATTTTATTGAGGATTTTTGCATCGATGTTCATCAGGGATATTGGTCTAAAATTCTCTTTTTTTGTTGTGTCTCTGCCAGGCTTTGGTATCAGGATGATGTTGGCCTCATAAAATGAGTTAGGGAGGATTCCCTCTTTTTCTATTGATTGGAATAGTTTCAGAAGGAATGGTACCAACTCCTCCTTGTATCTCTGGTAGACTTCAGCTGTAAATCCATCTGGTCCTGGACTTTTTTTGGTTGGTAGGCTATTAATTATTGCCTCAATTTCAGAGCCTGCTATTGGTCTATTCAGGGATTCAACTTCTTCCTGGTTTAGTCTTGGAAGAGTGTAAGTGTCCAGGAAATTATCCATTTCTTCTAGATTTTCCAGTTTATTTGTGTAGAGGTGTTTATAGTATTCTCTGATGGTAGTTTGTATTTCTGTGGGGTCGGTGGTGATATCCCCTTTATCATTTTTAATTGCGTCGATTTGATTCTTCTCTCTTTTCTTCTTTATTAGTCTTGCTAGTGGTCTGTCAATTTTGTTGATCTTTTCAAAAAACCAACTCCTGGATTCATTGATTTTTTGGAGAGTTTTTTGTGTCTCTATCTCCTTCAGTTCTGCTCTGATCTTAGTTATTTCTAGCCTTCTGCTAGCTTTCGAATGTGTTTGCTCTTGCTTCTCTAGTTCTTTTAATTGTGATGTTAGAGTGTCAATTTTAGATCTTTCCTGCTTTCTCTTGTGGGCATTTAGTGCTATAAATTTCCCTCTACACACTGCTTTAAATGTGTCCCAGAGATTCTGGTATGTTGTATCTTTGTTCTCATTGGTTTCAAAGAACATCTTTATTTCTGCCTTCATTTCGTTATGTACCCAGTAGTCATTCAGGAGCAGGTTGTTCAGTTTCCATGTAGTTGAGCGGTTTTGATTGAGTTTCTTAGTCCTGAGTTCTAGTTTGATTGCACTGTGGTCTGAGAGACAGTTTGTTATAATTTCTGTTCTTGTACATTTGCTGAGGAGTGCTTTACTTCCAATTACGTGGTCGATTTTGGAGTAAGTACGATGTGGTGCTGAGAAGAATGTATATTCTGTTGATTTGGGGTGGAGAGTTCTATAGATGTCTATTAGGTCTGCTTGCTGCAGAGATGAGTTCAATTCCTGGATAGCCTTGTTAACTTTCTGTCTCGTTGATCTGTCTAATGTTGACAGTGGAGTGTTGAAGTCTCCCATTATTATTGTATGGGAGTCTAAGTCTCTTTGTAAGTCTCTAAGGACTTGCTTGATGAATCTGGGTGCTCCTGTATTGGGTGCATATATATTTAGGATAGTTAGCTCTTCCTGTTGAATTGATCCCTTTACCATTATGTAATGGCCTTCTTTGTCTCTTTTGATCTTTGATGGTTTAAAGTCTGTTTTATCAGAGACTAGTATTGCAACCCCCGCTTTTTTTTGTTCTCCATTTGCTTGGTAAATCTTCCTCCATCCCTTTATTTTGAGCCTATGTATGTCTCTGCGTGTGAGATGGGTCTCCTGAATACAGCAGACTGATGGGTCTTGACTCTTTATCCAGTTTGCCAGTCTGTGTCTTTTAATTGGAGCATTTAGTCCATTTACATTTAAGGTTAAGATTGTTATGTGTGAACTTGATCCTGCCATTATGATATTAACTGGTTATTTTGCTCGTTAGTTGATGCAGTTTCTTCCTAGCCTCGATGGTCTTTACATTTTGGCATGTTTTTGCAATGGCTGGTACCGGTTGTTCCTTTCCATGTTTAGTGCTTCCTTCAGGGTCTCTTGTAAGGCAGGTCTAGTGGTGACAAAATCTCTAAGCATTTGCTTATCTGTAAAGGATTTTATTTCTCCTTCACTTATTAAACTTAGTTTGGCTGGATATGAAATTCTGGGTTTAAAATTCTTTTCTTTAAGAATGTTGAATATTGGCCCCCACTCTCTTCTGGCTTGGAGAGTTTCTGCCGAGAGATCTGCTGTTAGTCTGATGGGCTTCCATTTGTGGGTAACCCGACCTTTCTCTCTGGCTGCCCTTAAGATTTTTTCCTTCATTTCAACTTTGGTGAATCTGGCAATTATGTGTCTTGGAGTTGCTCTTCTCGAGGAGTATCTTTGTAGCGTTCTCTGTATTTCCTGGATTTGAATGTTGGCCTGCCCTACTAGGTTGGGGAAGTTCTCCTGGATGATATCCTGAAGAGTGTTTTCCAACTTGGTTCCATTTTCCCCCTCACTTTCAGGCACCCCAATCAGACGTAGATTTGGTCTTTTTACATAATCCCATACTTCTTGCAGGCTTTGTTCATTTCTTTTTCTTCTTTTTTCTTTTGGTTTCTCTTCTCGCTTCATTTCATTCATTTGATCCTCAATCGCAGATACTCTTTCTTCCAGTTGATCGAGTCGGTTACTGAAGCTTGTGCATTTGTCACGTATTTCTCGTGTCATGGTTTTCATCTCTTTCATTTCGTTTATGACCTTCTCTGCATTAATTACTCTAGCCATCAATTCTTCCACTTTTTTTTCAAGATTTTTAGTTTCTTTGCGCTGGGTACGTAATTCCTCCTTTAGCTCTGAGAAATTTGATGGACTGAAGCCTTCTTCTCTCATCTCGTCAAAGTCATTCTCCGTCCAGCTTTGATCCGTTGCTGGCGATGAGCTGCGCTCCTTTGCCGGGGGAGATGCGCTCTTATTTTTTGAATTTCCAGCTTTTCTGCCCTGCTTTTTCCCCATCTTTGTGGTTTTATCTGCCTCTGGTCTTTGATGATGGTGATGTACTGATGGGGTTTTGGTGTAGGTGTCCTTCCTGTTTGATAGTTTTCCTTCTAACAGTCAGGACCCTCAGCTGTAGGTCTGTTGGAGATTGCTTGAGGTCCACTCCAGATCCTGTTTGCCTGGGTATCAGCAGCAGAGGCTGCAGAAGATAGAATATTTCTGAACAGCGAGTGTACCTGTCTGATTCTTGCTTTGGAAGCTTCCTCTCAGGGGTGTACTCCACCCTGTGAGGTGTGGGGTGTCAGACTGCCCCTAGTGGGGGATGTCTCCCAGTTAGGCTACTCAGGGGTCAGGGACCCACTTGAGCAGGGAGTCTGTCCCTTCTCAGATCTCAACCTCCGTGTTGGGAGATCCACTGCTCTCTTCAAAGCTGTCAGACAGAGTCGTTTGCGTCTGCAGAGGTTTCGGCTGTGTTTGTTATTGCCCTGTCCCCAGAGGTGGAGTCTACAGAGACAGGCAGGTTTCCTTGAGCTGCTGTGAGCTCCACCCAGCTCGAGCTTCCCAGCAGCTTTGTTTACCTACTTAAGCCTTAGCAATGGCGGGCGCCCCTCCCCCAGCCTCACTGCTGCCTTGCCGGTAGATCACAGACTGCTGTGCTAGCAATGAGGGAGGCTCCGTGGGTGTGGGACCCTCCCGGCTAGGTGTGGGATATGATCTCCTGGTGTGCCTGTTTGCTTAAAGCGCAGTATTGGGGTGGGAGTTACCCGATTTTCCAGGTGTTGTGTGTCTCAGTTCCCCTGGCTAGGAAAAGGGATTCCCTTCCCCCTTGCGCTTCCCAGGTGAGGCAATGCCTCGCCCTGCTTCAGCTCTCACTGGTCGGGCTGCAGCAGCTGACCAGCACCGATCGTCCGGCACTCCCCAGTGAGATGAACCCAGTACCTCAGTTGAAAATGCAGAAATCACTGGTCTTCTGTGTCGCTCGCGCTGGGAGTTGGAGACTGGAGCTGTTCCTATTCGGCCATCTTGCTCCGCCCCCTATTTTATTTTTTTTATTTTTATTTTTTTAGATAAGGTCTCACTCTTGTCACCCAGGCGGGAATGCTGCAGTGGCTTAATCATGGCTCACTGCAGCCTCAAACTCCTGGGCTCAAGTGATCCTCCTGCCTCAGCCTCCTGAGTAGCTAGGACTACAGGTGCATGCCACACCCAGCTAATTATTTTTATCTTTTGTAGAGACAAGATCTCACTATGTTGCCCAGGCTGGTCTCAAACTCCTGGGCTCAAACTATCCTCTTACCTTGGATTCCCAAAGCACTGGGATTACAGGCATGAGCTACCATGCCTGGTCTGCTCTTGGATATCTCACCCTTTTCTTTTGACCTATCCTATCTCAGAAAGAGCCTTATGATGCCAGGCTCTTACTCTTTTCTTTTCTTTTTGAGATGGAGTCTTGCTCTGTTGCCCAGGCTGGAGTGCAGTGGTGCGATCTCGGCTCACTGCAACCTCCGCCTCCCAGGTTCACACCATTCTCCTGCCTCAGCCTCCCGAGTAGCTGGGATCACAGGTGCCTGCCACCATGCCCGGCTAATTTTTTGTATTTTTAGTAGAGACGGAGTTTCACCGTGTTAGCCAGGATGGTCTCAATCTCCTGACCTTGTGATTCCCCTGCCTCGGCCTCCCAAAGTGCTGGGATTACAGGCGTGAGCCACTGCACCTGACCCCTTACTCTTCTTTTGCATTTTAGAATTAGGTTAGACTCTGAGTGACAGGAAAAAAATAGTAGCTTAATTAGGATAGAAATTTATTTCTCTCTCACGTTCTGGGCTTATATGGCTCGCCATGGTGTCCTTAATCCTACCTAGCTGTTAGAATAGTTGTTAGTGTTGGCAGCCAGGCAGCCTGTGCTTAGCTAAAGTTAGGAATCCTGCTACTAAGGAGGAAGTGGGGAACAGATATTGGTAAATAGGCAACAATCTCCGCCACCTTCTCTACCCCAGAACCTGGCCACCTTTCTCTTCTTGGGGTGGGAGTCACTGGTCAGCCTTAATGCTGGTCTCCACTGAGCTTCAAGCTTTGGGTATACTGGCTCTGAAACTCAGCGTTGGATGAGGTATCCTGTGTTCCTACTAGTTGGGGCCTCATGGACAAGATATGGAGGGGAGTAGTCCCTCACTGCCCTAAGAGGCCCCAGGCCATCTCTGTGCAGCCACTGAGTGAGGAGGGTCTGCTTTGGACTTTGCAGAACTTATTGAAAGCGCAATGTACCTCTACCGTGCCACGGGGGATCCCACCCTTCTAGAACTCGGAAGAGATGCTGTGGAATCCATTGAAAAAATCAGCAAGGTGGAGTGCGGATTTGCAACAGTAAGTGTTTCCATGGCCCCAAGACTGGGAAGAGTCTCCTCTTGCTGCTAAAAAGCCTCTTTAAGGGTAGAGCTTTGGGAGTTCTGACATATCAGCACTAGAAGAGAGCTTGGAGATAGACACAATGCTCGTATTTTACAGATGGCAAGACCAAAGAACAGAGAAGCTTAAGTGCCTTGCCAAAGATCTCACAGCTAGTAGAGGAAGAGCTAGGATTAGTTCCTTGGGATCTTGACCCAGGCCCTTGGCATTCCTCCCACAGCAGAGATCCTTGATCTGTTTGAGTAGGTGACATTGAAAAGGTGAGTTTAGCAAAAAGTTTTGTGAGACACTAAAATAGATTTTAAGGGGAATCCAGAGTCCCATAGCCCTATATTCAAACCTGGGACTCCTTAACAAAGCAGTCCTACTTAGTCTCGCAGATATTTATTGAATGTCTTTCACATGCCAGGCACTCTCTAGGCCCAAGGGTTATAGCAGAGGCCCTGCTCTCATGGAGCTTACATTTTAATGAGAAAAAACCATGAATATATATCGGGTAGACAGAAGGCCAGTGTGGCTGGAGTGGAGCAAGCAAGGAGAAATGTGGGAAGAGATAAGGTCCCAGAGGTAGGCAGGGGCTAGATCACATAGGCCTTTGTGTAAGCCACAGGAAAGAGTTTGGATTTTTTTTCTACTTGGAATGTGAAGCCTTGGTAGGATTTACAGCAGAGTAGTGACATGATCTGATTTGTACTTTAGAAAGATCGCTCTGGCTGCTCTGTGGAGAATAGATTGAAAGGGTCAAAGGTGAGAGCCATCTCACATCCATACGGGACCCAGGCAGGCAAGATATAAATACAGATGTAGAAGAAAATAGTCTAGAAGAAAATTCTCCGAAAAGCCTACAGAGTTGGTGTTGGGGTATGGAATTCAAAACAACAACAAAACACTTATTTTGCAAAATTTTGTAATGTGATTATATTCTCTAAGTAAAATGTAGATATGTGTAGGGGAAGAGAGAAGACCTACATGTGGAAGGGAAAAAATAAACCCCTGATATGATTTGGCTTCTAATATTCTGTATTATGTGAAAAACCAAAATGATAAGCCCACTGGGGCATTCCTAGGAATGCTGGGCTCCTTTCCATAAACATGAAGCGCTTTGGAGGTCTTCCATGGTGAATGATGGGAACAGGCATCTGACCTTTGTCAAACAGGGCAAGGAAATAATAGTCTTGATGCATCAAGACCATATTTCAGTCATATTTTTAAATGTAAGAGTCCACTGAGAATGTTTTGTTTAGAAGTATTACTAATTCTGAGAAGCTAAAATAAATATTTGTAGCAAGTAATCTTAGTCATCCATGCCTGAAAACTCAGTTGAAATTCTCTAAGACTCCTTACTAAAACAATGTCAATAGTTTTCATCAACAGCAGTTGAACCTAGTAAGTTTCGATACTTTGGGTCTGAGTGGAGGAAAAAAGACCCCTACTTGCTTACAAAAACTTGGTAATTGGCCAGGCGCAGTGGCTCAGGCCTGTAATCCCAGCGCTTTCAGAGGCCAAGGCGGGTGGATCACAAGGTCAGGAGTTCAAGACCAACCTGGCCAACATGGTGAAACCGCGTCTCTACTAAAAATACAAAAAAAAAAAATTAACCGGGTGTGGTGACATGTGTTTGTAGTCCCAGCTACTCTGGAGGCTGAGACAGGAGAATTGCTTGAACCCGGGGGGCGGATGTTACAGTGAGCTGAGACCGTGTCATTGCACTCCAGCCTGGGCGACAGAGTGAAACTCCATCTGAAAAAAAATAAAAAAATTTAAAAACTTGGTAATCATCTGAGTGCCCTTCCAGGGAGGATTAGCTAGGTAAATGGTGATCCATTTTCACGATGGAGTACTATGCCATCATTAAAAGAGACGATTAGCTCTATGTTTGTAGTCACAAAAAGGTGGGATAAAGGGGATAGGAGATTGTCATGTCATAGAGGAAGGTTAGCGGAGACATTTCTGGTGAGGAAGCATTTGAGCAGAGACCTGAAGGAAGGGAGGGAACAAGCTATGGGGAAAACTGGAGGCAGAGTGCTCCAGGCCGAAAGAACCACAGATGCAAAGAGCCCGAGGCAGGAGGGTGCTGTGCTAGCTCAGGATAGAAAGTCAGCAGCTGGAGCTCTTAGAGTGGTAAGAGGTGAGGGCAGGGAGGGAGCAGGGGCCAGGTCATGACTTCCATTTTTATCCTGCATGAAATGGAGGGTTCACAGAAAGTTTTGAGTAGAGAATTGACGGGAAGATTTATGCTATACATATACTGTAGGGGCTGGGCGTGTGTCTCACGCCTGTCATCCTGGTACTTTGGGAGGCCAAGGTAGGAGGAGTTGCTTGAACCCAGGGATTTGAGACCACCCTGGGCAACATGGTGTGAGACTCTGTCCCTATTTTTAAAATAGTGTGTATATATAAACTACGGAGCTAAGGATGGAGGCTGGAAGCCCATTTGGAAGCTGATGTGACAATCCAGGTGAGATGACGGTGGCTTGGGAAAGAGTGAAGTTCTGAAAAGTTCACTGATCTGCTCCCAGGCCCTCAGCTGCTTTGTGGCAGAACAGGAGTTCTTAAGGAATTGCCTGACCCTCACTATCAAATTGTGATGGTATTCCACTTGCTTCCTTCTCCCACGTGTCAGATCAAAGATCTGCGAGACCACAAGCTGGACAACCGCATGGAGTCATTCTTCCTGGCCGAGACTGTGAAATACCTCTACCTCCTGTTTGACCCAACCAACTTCATCCACAATAATGGCTCCACCTTTGACACAGTGATCACCCCCTATGGGGAGTGCATCCTGGGGGCTGGGGGATACATCTTCAACACAGAAGCTCACCCCATCGACCCTGCCGCCCTGCACTGCTGCCAGAGGCTGAAGGAAGAGCAGTGGGAGGTGGAGGACTTGATGAGGGAATTCTACTCTCTCAAACGCAACAGGTCGAAATTTCAGAAAAAGACTATGAGTTCGGGGCCGTGGGAACCCCCAACAAGGCCAGGAACACTCCTCTCACCTGAAAACCATGACCAGGCAAGGGAGAGGAAGCCTGCCAAACAGAAGGTCCCACTTCTCAGCTGCCCCAGTCAGCCCTTCACCTCCAAGTTGGCATTACTGGGACAGGTTTTCCTTGACTCCTCATAACCACTGGATAATTTTTTTATTTTTATTTTTTTGAGAATAAACTATAATAAAATGCTTTTGGGTATCATGTTTTGGTTATCACGTTTTACATATTGGGCTATTTCATGAGATTTATTCAAAGAAAAGATTGGTGGCTATGGGCAATTGTGAACCTAGTTAATTTTCTCACGCAGCTGGAGAAGAGGCTAAATGCAATTAGCTGGCTCCAAAGATCCCAGGGGTTGATGGTTGAATCTCCCTTCCTTTTCTGGTGTCTTTGCGGAGTGTTGTCATAAATGTATTTCTTTGTTAGTTCTTGCTCCAACATGTGCTTCTTACTTTTTTTTTTTTTTTTTTTTTTTTGAGACAGAGACTCGCTCTGTCGCCCAGGCTGGAGTGCAGTGGTGTGATCTTGGCTCACTGCAACCTCCACCTCCCAGGTTTAAGCGATTCTCCAGCCTCAGCCTGCCGAGTAACTGGGGCTACAGGTATGCGCCACTGCATCTGGCTAAATTTTTTTTTTTTTAATTTTTAGTAGAGATGGGGTTTCACCATGTTGGCCGGGCTGGTCTCGAACTCCTGACCTCAGGTGATCCACCGGCCTCAGCCTCCCAAAGTGCTGGGATTATGAGCATGAGCCACCGTGCCCGGCTGCTGCTTACTCTTTAGTTGACTCATCTATCCACCTGTCCTTCCAAGCAACAAAGATTTATTAAGAACCTTTTCTTTTTTGAGACAGGGTCTCCCTCTGTCACCCAGGTTGGAATGTAGTGGCATGATCACCGCTCACTGCAGCCTCGACCTCCCAGGCTCAAGTGATCCTCCCATCTCAACCTCTGGAGTAGCTGGGACCACAGACACACACCACTATAATTTGCCTGATTTTTAAAAAAAATTTTTGTAGACACAGGGTCTCCCTATGTTGCCCAGGCTGATCTCCAACTCCTGGGCTCAAACAATCCCCCCGCCTCAGCCTCCTGAGAAATTGGGATTACAGGCTTGAGCCATGGGGTTGGGCAGGCACCTTTGTGTACCAGCCCCAGCCCCAGAGGTTCAGCAGCAAACAAGGCAAACAGTTTTTATTCGTGTAAAACTAAATTTCTAGCAGAAAGAAATAACCTAGTAAATAGATAAAACAGCATTGTGATCGGTTCCATGAAGAAAACAGGGGGCCGTGCTAGAAAATAATGGGGAAAGATAAGCTGCTTTAAATAGGGGGGGTGGAAAAAGCCTCCCTGAGGAGGTGAGCTTTTAATTATGTACAATTTTATTTCTTTTTTAAATTTCATTTTCTTATAACTTTAATTTTTTCATTTTACATTTTTATAAACATTAGAGATGGGGTCTTGCTTTGTTGCCCAGGGTGGTCTCGAATTCCTGGGCTCAAGCAATCCTCCCACCTCAGCCTCCCAAAGTGCTGGGATTACAGGCATGAGCCACTGTGCCTGGCCATAAAGTTTTTTTTTGATACAGGGCCTCCAGACTGTTGCCCAGTCTGGAATGCAGTGGCGTAATCACGGCTCACTGCAGGCCCTGCAATCCCTGACCTCCTGGGCTCAAGTGATCCTCCCACCTTAGCCTCCTGAGTAGCAGGGACAACAGGAGCATGCCACCATGCCTGGCTAATTTTCCTAAATTTTGTATTTTTTGTTGAGATGGGGTTTTACCACGTTGCTCAGGCTGGTCTCAAAATCCTAAGCTCAAGCAGTCTGCCCAACTTGGCCTCTCAAAGTGAGCCATCATGCCTGGCCAGGCTGTACTATTTTATTTTATTTTATTTTATTTTATTTATTTATTTTTATTTTTTTAATTTTTAAAATTTTTTAATTTTTTAATTTTTTAATTTTATTTTGTTCTATTCTATTCTATTCTATTCTATTCTATTCTATTCTATTCTATTCTATTCTATTCTATTCTATTCTATTCTATTTTCCCTATTTATTTGGAGACAGGATCTCACTCACCCCCTGGCTGGAATGCAGTGGCATGATCTGAGCTCACTGAAGCCTCCACCTCCCAGGCTCGGGCGATCATCCCACCTCAGCCTCCCAGGTAGCTGGGACCACAGGTGCATGCCACCAAGCCTGGCTAAGTAAAATTTTAAATACACAAAAGTGGAGCGAACAGGACAGCCATCCCTTGTGTGCTCATCCCTTGTGTGCTCACCAGTTTCAACAAACTAGCTTCAAAGATGATGAACTCACGGCCAACCTTACTTCATTTATAGCCACACTGGATTATTTAGGATTCCAAACATTTTATTCCTAAAAGTATTTCAGAATGCATCCCCAAAGCCCACCTGTAAAAATCAATCATTATTCTTTGATATCCTCTCCAATGTTCAAAATGTTTTGTTTCATAACTTTGTATTATAGGTTGTTTGTATCAGGACCCACATAGGGTTGATTTATATATTTGAAATTAGATGATATATCTCTGAAGTGTCTTTTAATTTACAGAAATTCTTTCCCTCTCCCTCCCTCCCTCCCTTCCCACTCCTCCCACTGCAGTTTCTTGAAGACAACAGTTGTATGTCCTGTAGATTTCCCATATTATGGATTTTGTTAATTGCATCTCTGAGGTATTTATTATATAACTGTTTTTTAAAGTTGATGTTAAGATCTAGAGGCATCATCAGATTTGAATTTTTACTTTTGTTTTTATTTTTATTTGTATATTTATTTATTTTGAGACAGCATCTCACCCAGTCACCCAGTGGGGTGATCACAGTTCACTGCAGCCTCACGGGCACAAGTGATTCTCCCACCTCAACCTCCTGAATAGCTGGGACTACAGGTCCACGCCATTGCCTGGCTAAGTTTTAAATTTTTTGTTTAGATGGGGTCTCGCTATGTTGCCTAGGCTGGTGTTTTTATTTTTCAAGAATGGTTCATAAGGCACTGTTGTTTCTTTTGGTCAAGAGACACATCATGTCTGCTTGTCTATTACTAACAGCCATTTGTTGATCATTGCTTAGATCTATCATTTCAACAGGGGTTTCAAAATAGTGAGATTTTAATTAGGCTAGACTATTTCTCTCTCTTTTTTTTTTTTTTTTTGAGATGAAGTTTTGCTCTTGTTGCCCAGGCTTCAGTGCAATGGCTTGATCTCGGCTCACTGTAACCTCCAACTCCCAGGTTCAAGCAATTCTCCTGCCTCAGCCTCCCAAGTAGCTGGGATTACACGCGTGCGCCACCACACCCAGCTAATTTTGTATTTTTAGTAAAGACAGGGTTTCGCCATGTTGGTCAGGCTGGTCTCGAACTCCTGACCTCAGGTGATCCACCTGCCTTGGCCTCCCAAAGTGCTGGGATTACAGGTGTGAGCCACTGCACCCAGCCGAGGCTAGACTAATTCTCTAAAGAAAGACTTCCTCTCGTCAACTATTTGGGTTTGTTGAGGTAGAGTTCATTCAGGAAAGCCAGGATAAATATTTGATTCTTAATTTTTATTTTTTATTTTCCAGAATAATGCATCGTTTTCCTAGCATCCTCCAGTGGTGACAATGAAGTTTTGTTTTTTAAGTATTGTGAACCCTTGGATTTAAACTCATTTGATGGTTTTCAGTTCATTGAAATTATTTTTCTTATCAGAGCTCAAATTGTCCCATTTTTGGCCAGTGGAAGCTGCTCTTCAAGTTAGCCCTGAGTCCTGTTAACACAACCCCAATAGTCTTTGATAGTATCCTGCTTTCTGGTATTACAAGATGTTCCAAGCTCAGCTGATCCCGTTCCTATCCCAGCCCTGAATCAACTGTTTCTCTAAATAGCTCAGGAGGTGACTTTTAACTAGGAATTTGTCTGGCTTTATCTGCCAACCTCATCTTTGCTCATGAACCTTGGCTAATTCAGCTGCTGATCATTTTCTTCAGTACCATGGCAAACCTCTGGCTACCTTGTTAGGCAGGGATACACCTCTTGCCCTCTCTTTTATTACTTTGCCTCAAATAGAGAGCCAGGCCCACACATAATTCCCCATAACATAGACGAGAACTGCTATAACTTTGAAGAAGTCTTGACTGAAAGTTGAGGCACAATGGAAGGAAATTACATCATCTACTAGCTAACAGCTACTATTAGCTATGACTACTCTTAGAACCACAGTCCACTTCATTATTCAGGCTTCTTTGGGCCAAGACCAGCTCATCCCCACACCTAGGGATACCCTTGATCATCAGTCAACACCCCAGATCCCAGGCCAGACCAGAGAGTGGAAAGAAAGTCCCTTCCCAAACCCCACTCTTCCCTAACTTAGAAAGTTGTACTTTTCTATAAATTCATTGGCATGAAGTTGTCCTATCTGTTTTGTTCTTTTTTTTTTTTTTTTTTATTTGAGACAAGGTCTCGCTCTCTTGCCCAGGCTGGAGTGCAGTGGCGTGATCAGGACTCACTGCAGCCTTGACCTCCCACACTCAAGCAGTCCTCCTGCCTCAGCCTTCCAAGTAGCTGGAACTCCAGGTATGCACCATCACATCTGGCTAATTAAAGAATTTTTTTGTGTGTGGAGACAGGGTTTTGCCATGTTGCCCAGGGTGGTCTCAAATTCCTGGCATCCAAATGATCCTCCTGACTTAGCCTCCCAAGGTGCTGGGATTACAGGTGTGAGCCCCCATGCCTGGCCTGTTTTTTAATATTGTCTATGCCTTCTCTTTTTCTTGATTAGTCTTGCCAGAGATTTCTTATTTTCTCTTTTTTGAAGAACAAACTTGGGACTGACTTGTTGCTATCAAGCGTATGTTTGTCTATTGTGCTAATTTCTGCTTTGATCTTATTTCCTTTCTTCTAGTTTCTTTGAGTCTGCTGGAATTGCTTATCACTGTGGCATAATCTAGTGTGTAGGATATCTTCCATTTCCCCCTGTGGATGTACTTTTCATCCTATCTTTTGCCCAAGAAATTCATTATCCTCTGTGGTCTGATATGAGCTACAGTAATGGGCTCATTCTTCCTGGCTTCCAGTTGGGTCCATCCACCGGGGAGCCCAGACAGGAGATTGGTGAAAGGGAGTGGAATGAGTTCAAGGGCGTTTATCCCTCTGGCTCCCTTCTTGCAGGGTTTGCTTCAAGCTGGCTACATCTCTCAATCAAAAGGTATCATTTCTGACTGGGCATGGTGGCTCACACCTATAATCCCAACACTCTGGGAGGCAGAGATGGGAGGACTGCTTGAGCCCATGAGTTCAAGACCAGCCTGGGCAACATAGTGAGACCCTATCTCTCTATATATGTATATAAAAAGAATATCCTTGGCCGGGCGTGGTGGCTCACACCTGTAATCCCAGCACTTTGGGAGGCCAAGGCAGGCGGATCACAAGGTCAGGAGATCGAGACCATCCTGGCTAACACGGTGAAACCCCGTCTCTGCTAAAAATACAAAAAATTAGCCAGGCGTGGTGGCAGGCGCCTGTAGTCCCAGTTACTCAGGAGGCTGAGACAGGAGAATGGCGTGAACCTGGGAGGCGGAGCTTGCAGTGAGCCGAGATTGAGCCACTGCACTCCAGCCTGGGCGACAAGCAAGACTCCATCTCAAAAAAAAAAAAAAGAATATCCTTTGATGAGTTCACGTCCTTTGTAGGGACATGGATGAAGCTGGAAATCATCATTCTGAGCAAATTATTGCAAGGACAGAAAACCAAACACTGCATGTTCTCACTCATAAGTGGGAATTGAACAATGAGAACACTTAGACACAGGGTGGGGAACATCACACACCAGGGCCTGTGGTGGGGTGGGAGTATGGGGGAGGGATAACATTAGGATAAATACCTAATGTAAATGATGAGTTAATGGGTGCAGCAAACCAACATGGCACATGTATACATATGTAACAAACCTGCACGTTGTGCACATGTACCCTAGAACTTAAAGTATAATAATAAAAAAAAAAAGAGTGTCATTTTATCCCAAGGTGCCCATCTCCATGCAACTTTTTATTTTCAGGTGGTGGTTAATTTTATGTGTCAAACTGACTGGACCACTGGGTACTCCAATATTTGGTCAAACATTATTCTGAGTATTTCTGCAAGGGTGTTTTTGGATGAGATGAACATTTTAATTGGTAAAGATTGCCCTCCATGATGTGGGTGGGCCTCATTCAATCAGCTGGAGCCTGAAGAGAATGAAGACACGTCCTCTCCCTCACATGAGAGGGAATTCTTTAGCAGCCCGCTCTGGGACTTCATCTGTGCCAGTGGCTCTCCTGGGTTTCAAACTTGCCAGCCCACACCGCATATTTGGACTTGCCAATCTCTGCAATTGTGTGAGCCAATTCCTTATAAACCTCTTTCTATACACACACATATTCTTTTTTTTTTTTTTGAGTCGGAGTTTCACTGTTGTTACCCATCCTGGAATGCAGTGGCACGATCTCGGCTCACTGCAACCTCTGCTTCCCGGGTTCAAGTGATTCTCCTGCCTCAGCCTCCCAAGTAGCTGGGATTACAGGTGCCTGCCACCACACCTGGCTAATTTTTTGTATTTAGTAGAGACAAGATTTCAGCATGTTAGTCAGGCTGGTCTCGAACTCCTGACCTCAGGTGATCCACCCACCTCGGCCTCCCAACGTGCTGGGATTACAGGCATGAGCCTCCTAGCCCGCCTTACACAAACATATTCTATTAGTTCTGTTTTGTAACTCTGACTAACAAAGTAACCGTTCTCTTATTCCCTTCAGGCTAGGGATAGGATTGGCTGTATAGGATTACCGTATTTTCCCTCGTGGTTCTCTAACACTCTGCCCACACCTTGTAAGTAGTCTCTTTATTAAACCTTCCACTAATCGTTCTAATTTGAATGAGCCATCTGTTTCCTGTCAGGTTCCTGACTAATATACTTAGAGACCATTATGACTGGTACATATCCTTAAAGTCTAAAATTAATCACATATGCTAATTACCTTAATTTAGTCATTCCATTCTACAATGTATATTTATTTCAAAACAACATGTACTTGATAAATATATACTAATTTTATTTGTCAGTATAATTTTTTTTTTTTTTTTGAGATGAAGTCTCATTCTGTCGCCAGGCTGGAGTGCGGTGGTGAGATCCCGGCTCACTGCAACCTCCGACTCCCCGGTTCAAGTGCTTCTCCTGCCTCAGCCTGCCAAGTAGCTAGGATTACAGGCATGAACCACCATGCCCAGCTAATTTTTGTATTTTTAGTAGAGCCGGGGTTTCACCATGTTGGCCAGGATGGTCTTGATCTCCTGACCTCGTGATCTGCCTGCCTCAGCCTCCCAAAGTGCTGGGATTACAGGCGTGAGCCACCGCGCCCAGCCTTGTCAATATAAAAATTTTTTAAAATTATTTATTTCTTAAAAAAGGCCAGGAGCGGTGGTTTAAGCCTGTAATCCCAGCACTTTGGGAGGCCAAGGTGGGTGGATAGTTTGAGTCCAGGAGTTCAAGACCTGGGTAACATGGTGAAACCCTGTTTCTACTGAAACTACAAAAATTAGCTGAGCATGGTGGCTCGCACCTGTAGTCCCAGCTTTTAAGATGTTATTGAGGACGTGGAGAATTTGGAATTTTGTTTTTAAAAGTTTTATTTATTTATTTATTAATTTTTGAGACAGGTTTACTGTGTTGTGCAGGCTGAAGTGCAGCGCCACAAGCAAAGCCCACTGAAGCCTCAACTTCTGGGGCTCTAGCGATCCTCTCACCTCAGCCTCCCAAGCAGCTGGGACCACAGGCGCATGCCACCATGCCTGGCTAATTTTTTATTTTTTGTAGAGACAGGGCTTTGCCATGTTGCCCAGGCTGGTCTCGAACTCCTGCACTCAAGTGATCTGCCCGCCTCAGTCTCCCAAAGTGCTGGGATTACGGCCGTGACCCACCGCACCCAGCCCTGGAATTTTCATCCATTGCTGGTGGGGATGTAAAATGGGGCAGCTGGTTTGGAAAACAGTTTGTTGGTTTATCAAAAATTAAACATTGTCCAGCCTGACCAACATGGTGAAACCCTGTCTCTACTAAAAATACGAAAAATTAGCCGGGCGTGGTGGCGCATGCCTGTAATCGCAGCTACTTGGGAGGCTGAGGAAGGAGAATTGCTTGAACCTGGGGGTTAGAGGTTGGAGTGAGCCAAGGTCACACCACTGCACTTCAACCTATAAATAAATAAATAAAAAAGATTAAGTTACCATGTGACCCGGCAATTCCACTCACCCAAGAGAAAACTAAAGTGAATTATGTCTACACAAAAGTTTATCTGTCAGTGTGTAACAGCATTATTCATAATAGCTAAAAGTGGGAACAACCCTAGCGTTCATCAACTTACAAATGGTTAAAATGTGGAATAGTCATACAATGGCATATTACTCGACCACTAAATGGAATGAAGTACTGATAAATGCTGCAACGTGGATAAACCTTTAAAAATATATGCTAAGGGGAAGAAGCCAGACACAAAAGGCCACATACTGTGTGATTCCTTTTATATAAACTATCTAGCATAGATTAATGCATGGAGACAGAAAGTAAATTAGTGGTTGGCAGGGACCGGGGCAGGCAAATGGGGAGTTACTCTTCATGGGTATAGGTTTTTTTGATGGGTGATTAACAGGTTCTGGAATTAGAGAGTGATGATAGTTACACAGTATTGGGAATATACTAAAAACCACTGAATTGGACTTTAATGGTGTGAATTTTATGGTATATGAATTACATCTCAATGTTTTAAAAAGACCACAAAATAAAAAAGAAAACGTATATACCCCATAAACCCATCTCCTACCCCTCCCCGCACCAACCCATGAAGCAGCAGTAGTTTGCAAGCCCAGTGTGGTATAAATCTAGCCTTGAAAAATAAAGTTATCAAAGAAAACATTCTGCATGCAGAGAAGTAAGCTATTCTGTTTATTGTATTTTTTTACAAACTCCCTTGCAGAAGTTAATAGTTTAGTGCCTTAGAGTAATGTTTTTGAGACTTTGCTCATGACTCTTTAGTGGGTCAAGAAATAAATTTAATGTGGCCCACTAACTTTTTAAATAATGAAATAGAATGGATTCAAAATATTAAGAGTGCCTTATATGGATTCTTGACAAGAACTGAGGACAGGAGCACATTACTAATCGCACAAGGCTAATTGCATTACACTGTGGGAGAGACAGAGGAGGGGATGTGAAAAATGTACACATTGGCTAAAAGCAGTTTGGTGAATTGTCATCTCATTTGATTTTCTGGTACTTGACTGCCAATATGACCATCAAGTTATAATGACAGAATAGTATAGTATAGTATAATGTATGTACGTATTTGTTTGTTTATTTCGAGATGGAGTTTTGCTCTTGTTGCCCAAGCTGGAGTGCGGTGTTGCGATCTCAGCTCACTGCAACCTCCGCCTCCCGGGTTCAAGCAATTCTCTGCCTCAGCCTCCTGAGTAGTTGGGATTACAGGCACCCACCACCATGACTGGCTAATTTTTATATTTTTAGTAGAGATGGGGTTCCACTATCTTGGCCAGGCTGGTCTTAAACTCCTGACCTTGTGATCCACCCACCTTGGCCTCCCAAAGTACTGGGATTACAGGCATGAGCCACCGCGCCCAGCTGTGTATTATTTAATTTTACATCAAAATGGTTTGTAGTTAGTTGTGAAGAGTGGATTTTTTTTGCGGGGGGGGGGGGCGCAGTATTGCCATGACTTTCAACTGGGTTTTGGATAGGAATTTGCAGTGCAGTTTTTCATAAAGTTTATAATCAGATACAAAATTTTGGATGTGCAATTATTGTAGCATTTTAATTGAACTAGTTCAAATTGCTGTTAAGTTGACTGTTTTAATGCTACAAAGAACAAGAATAATAAGGTGAAAAACATGGGAAAAGTAAATGGAAATATTGGAGAAAATATCAACTCTAATCAACAGACTGACATAATTTGAATCTTGTTGAAAAGGGTAAATGCAAGATTTGCTTTATTTATGTATTTGTTTATTTATTTTAGTAGAGATGGGGGTCTCAATGTGTTGACCAGGCTGGTCTCAAACCCCTGGCCTTGAGCAATCATCCCATCTCAGCCTCCCAAAGTGCTGGGATTACAGGCATGAGTCACCATGCCCGACCAGCTCATGCCTGTAATCCCAGCACTTTGGGAGGCCAAGGCGGGCGGATCACCTGAGGTCAGGAGTTTGAGACCAGTCTGCCCAATGTGGCAAAACCCCATCTCTACTAAAAATACAAAAATTAGCTGGGTGTGGTGGCAGATGCCTGTAATCACAGCTACTCCGGAGGCTGAGGCAGAAGAATCACTTGAACCTGAGAGGTGGAGGTTGCAGTGAGCTGAGATCACACTCTCTAGTCTGGGTGGTAATTATGAAACTCTGTCTCAGAAAAAATATATATATTACTTTATCAAATGTGTAAATCCAACAAAATGACATGTACACCAATGCATTATAATGATGTCCTTGCAAATGAGAAGTTAAAACCGTCAAAACTTAAAAGATGCTTGGAAACATGACATGTTGAATTAGTCAGTCTCTCGAAAATTTCCAAAGAAAGAAAAATATATATAATGTGATAGGCAAATTTTATGATTCATGTTGTGACTGTCAGTGAGAAAGCCTTATTATCGTTGTATTGGGTTGCATATTATGTGCCAAAAGAAAAAAATTGCTCACATGGTTCCTGAAAAAAAAAATTTATTCTCTGGCATGTATTTGGTGTGTACAGTTTTTATGGTGTAGCAAGTGATAAAAATATATCTTGGCAATAGTAGAGTTTCTCCTTGAATCTATACTGTTGCAGAATGTTGGAAACAATGCTTATTATGTTGTTCCAATCTCATATAGATTTTGTAATCCAACCACAGAAAGTCAAATCGAAAGTTGCACAACACTTAGCTTATACCTTATATGAGTGGTAAGAATGTTTTAAGGAGGGTCTTCTTGTTTAGTTAATCTTCTCCCACAAAACTGGATTAAAAGCATTTAGAGAATTGGCAATTGTAACTTTGGTCAATACAAATTAGTCCAGACAAATGTAAAGGCATTGTATGAGAGCAGCAAATATGAATGAAAATATAATAAAATTATTATAAAATTGTTAGAATCTGAAAGCAATGCTATTTGGAATACTCTTTTTATATGCTGTAAATCTTAGGAAAACACAGGGATCCTGCTAAAATTCATATATATGTTGGAGGAAAACAGTGATAATCAACTTCTTGAAAACAAACTTTCAGAGATTACAGCTGACCATATCATTTACTTTAGCATATTGAAATTGGCCAATCATATCAATGTTGGCCAATCTAACCAATATATTTTTTTACATCCTTAGAGAATTAAATTAGAAGTTGTTCCATCATGCTGAGCCTGTCCAAGCATTCCAAACGACATTACTTCTATGGCAAGCAAGATTTCAAAATAGTATGTGCCACTGGGTCAGTGATTGTCAAAAGTGGTCCCTGGTGCAGAGGCAACAGCATTACCAGGGATCTTGTTATAAGTAAAACTCTTGGGCCCCATCCCTGACCACAGATGGGCCAGCAATCTAGTTTAACAAAGCCAACCCCTCCAGGTGATTCTAATGCAAGCTCAAGACTGAGAACAAGGTTACGAGATGTTCCCAACGTTGCTGCAACAAACTGATGCAACTTTATTAATGAAAGCAGTTTGTATTAATCCATTCTCATGCTGCCAGTAAAGACATACTCAAAACTGGGTAATTTATAAAGGAAAGAGGTTTAATTGACTCACAGTTCCACATAGCTGGGGAAGCCTCAGGAAACTTACAATCATGGTGGAAGGGGAAGCAAACAAGGTCTTCTACACCTGGCGCCAGCAAGAAGTGAAGAGCGAATGATGGGGAAAGCCCCTTCTAAAACCATCAGATCTGGTGAGAACTCACTCATGATCAGAACAGCATGGAGGTAACTGCCCACGTGATTCAATGACCTCCCACCAGGTCTCTCCCGTGACATGTAGGGATTATGGGAACTACAATTCAAAATGAGATTCAGGTAGGGACACAGGCAAACCATATCACAGTTTGAACTGAATGAAATGAAATTAGATTTTTGCACCTTATCTGCTACGTTGGTGTCAATATTATGTTACTTTCTGTCGGTTGGTGACCTTTTTTTCTGGTCTTTGGAAGAAATTATGTGATGTTGGCATTATTTCTTCCTTAAAAGTGTGGTAGATTTCAAAGGCATTAGGGACTGGGGTTTTCTTTGTGGGAAGCTTTTAAATTAGAGATGAAATGTCTTTAATAGTCATAAGATGATTCCAATTTTCTGTTATGTTTTGTGTCCATTTAGGTAAGCCTGTTTTTTCTAGAAATTTGTTCCACATACATTTTCAAATATATAGGCATAAAGTTATTCATCATGTCTTATGATCTTTTAGTGATGAAGAATCTGAAATGATATTCCATTTTCAAATTTCTGACATTAATTTCTGGTTGGAATCTCTTCTTTTTATTTATGGAGTCTGTTCTAATTTGATTGACTGTTTTCTAGGATTACAGCACAACACTCAATCTGGGATTTCTTTTCTTTCTATCTGCAGCTGCGGATCACAAGTTCAGGAGATCAAGACCATCCTGGCCAACATGGTGAAACGCTGGGTCTCTACTAAAAATACAAAAGTTAGTTGGGTGTGGTGGCGCATGCCTGTAGTCCTAGCTACTCAGGAGGCTGAGGCAGGAGAATTGCTTGAACCAGGGAATTGGAGGTTGCAGTGAGCCGAGATCACGCCACTGCACTACAGCTTGGCGACAGAGTGAGACTGTCTCAAAAAAAAAAAAAAAAAAGGTATTAATTATCCACTTACTCATCAAGCTGTGATTAGAGGGCTTTGAGTTGTATATAAGACAATGCAAATTTGTCACCTGTGAGGCGCTTCCAAAGAATGTAGTACAGATTCAGAGGTAGTGGGTTTTAGATTTTGTTTTTCTTTTTGAAACATATTTTTAGGTCAGACGCAGTGGTGCATGCCTGCAATCTCAATGTTTTGAAAGGCAGAGGTGAGAGGATTACTGGAGGCCAGGAGTTTGAGACAAGTGTGGGCAACATAGTGAGAACCTGTCTCTACAATAATATATTTTTTAAAATGCTTGTGTGGATTGGAGCCCTGATGGTAATTGCTTATGTGTCTGCCTTCCTCCACTACACTTGGGCCCTATAAGACACAAGCTGTATTTGTCTTATTCGCAGATGTACCCCCAGTGCCTGGGACAGAGCTTGTACATAAGAAGTTTTCAAGAAATACCTGGTGAATGAATGTAATTCAGTGACTACATGCCTTTATTTATAATAGTATGTATTCTAGTGTGCTGTGATACTTTGTTAGTTTATGAAATTTCTATTTTATGCATATTTGTTAAGATGACATGTATCAAACACCTGGTACAGTACCCGAAACATACATGGTAGGTCTTTTCTTTTTCTTTTTGTGACAGGGTCTCGCTCTGTTGCCCAGGCTGGACTGTGCAATCTCTGCTCACTGCAGCCTTGGCCCGCAGGGCTCAAGCAATTCTCCCACCTCAGCCTCCCAAGTAGCTGGGACCACAGGCACACACAACCATGCCAGGCTAATTAAAAAAAATATATATATATATATTTGTAGAGATGAGGCCTCACTACGTTGCCCAGGCTTGTGTCCAACTCCTGGGCTCATGTGACCCTCCTGCCTCAGCCTCCCAAAGTACTGGGATGTCAGGTGTGAGCCACCACATGGGGCCTAGGTCTTTTTCAAATGTTAATTTTCTTATTTTCTTCCCTTTGCATTTCTTTGCATCTAGCACAATCTCTGATACATAGTAGGTGTTTAGCGATTTAGAGGTCACTGTAAACAATCCAAGAACCACTGGCAAAATATATGTGTGTGTGTGTCTGCCTGTGTGTGTCTGCCTGTGTGTGTGTGCGTGCCCGTGTGTGTCTGTGTCCACACGTGCACGTGTCTGCCTGTGTGTGTGTGCGCCTGCCTGTGTGTGTGTGTGTGCGTGCACGTGTGTGCCTGCCTGTGTGTCCGTGCGTACACGTGTGTCTGCCTGTGTGTGCGTGCACACGTGTGTCTGCCTGTGTCTGCCTGTGTGTGTCCGCGCACGTGTGTCTGCCTGTGTGTCTGTGCATGCACGTGTGTGTCTGCCTGTGTGCGTGTGCACACGTGTGTGTCTGTGTCTGCCTGTGTGTGTGCGCACACATGTGTGTCTCCCTGTGTGTGTGTGTCCGCGCACGTGTGTGTCTGCCTGTGTGTCGGATGCATGCATCATTTGGGGAAAGAGGTTTCAAGTTTACGTCATAAAAGAATCTTCAGTGTTGCTGAAGAATGGCTGTTGTAGATTAAGGAGTGACTAGCTTTGGGAATGAGTTAAGAATCTAAATCTGTGGAGACTGCAACAAAAATTTAGAGACATTGTATTTTCTGAACTTAGATCTGATCATAGAGTTGGACAAGTTTAAGTCCCACAGGGACCATTTTAAATCAAGATTGTCCCAAGGACGACACAAGAATTAATTTGAAAGGACTACCAATGGTCAAATTTGGGACAATTTGAGCATCAAAAAAGAATAATGAGAAATACACACATACATTTTTTTTTTTTTTTTTTTTTTGAGGCAGAGTTTTGCTCTTGTCCGTCCTTCCAGGTGTGTAGCAGGACCCTCTCTGGAATGGGGGTCAAACCAGGTAGGTCGGATAATTTCTTTATGGCCAGTTTATGCACAGAAAGGTGTGTGTGGTTTAGGGGGAGGGAGTTGGAGTAATATTTTGTAGGTTTGGTTTCACCCCTGGCAAGGGGAAGGAGGAAGGTTTCTGGTCTTTTCTTTTTCTTTTTTTTTTTTTTGAGACGGAGTTTTGCTCTTGTGCCCAGGCTGGAGTGCAGTGTCACAATCTCGGCTCACTGCAACCCCCGCCTCCCACATTCAAGCGATTCTCTGCCTCAGCCTCCTGAGTGCCTGAGATTACAGGCATGCGCCACCACACCTGGCTAATTTTTGTATTTTTAGTAGAGACGGGGTATCACCATGTTGGCCATGTTGGTCTCCAACTCCTGACCTCAGGCGATCTGCCTGCCTCGACCTCCCAAAGAGCTGGGATTACAGGATTGAGCCACTGCGCCCCGCCAGTTTCTGGTTTCTAAGCCCTGCCTTGGGGAAGAGGGATTCTAGTTTCCATGACTAGCCTCAGGGGAGAATAAGAGGCCAGAGACAGAAGGGTAGGAGAAGGTCAGAGAGAGCTGCTTCTGAAGCCTTTATCTTAGGGTATCATTTTCTTTTTCATTTGTTCAGAGACAGGGTCTCACACTGTCACCCAGGCTGGAGTGCAGTGGTGGGATCATAGCTCACTACAGACCCCAACTCCTGGGCTCAAGCAGTCCTCCCACCTCAGCCTCCCAAGTAGCTAGAACTACAAGTGTGTGCCACCAAGCCCAGCTCATTTTTAAATTTTTGTAGAGACTCCTGGTTTCAAGCAATTCTTGCACCTCAGCTTTCCAAAGGGCTGGAATTACAGGTGTGAGGCACTGCACCCCGCCCTGGGCTATCATTTCCTGAGACCATAGACTTCCCAGTAGTAAAAAATGAAGGAACCACTGACATACAGATCAACGTGGATGAATCTCGAAAACATCCTTAGTGAAAGAAGCTAAACACAAAAGACTATATATTAGATGGTTCCATTTATATGAAGTTATGGAACAGTCAAAATTAATCTATGATGATAAAAATTAGAACAGTGGAAAAGTACATTTTTCTCCTTTGGAGTTAATAGGTAACAAGTGCATGAGAACTTTCTGGAGCAATGGAAATTTATATATCCATTGGGGGTATTGGTTAAATTAAGGTGTTGGTTACACAAGTATATACATATGTCAAAATTCATCAGATTAGATATTAATATCTATGCATTTCATTTTATGTACATGATACCCTAATAAAACCAAGAGAAAATAGAACAACCATAGTAATGGATTATAACACATAAAAAAAGTTATTAGTCCATAGTGATACCCCAGAAAAAGGGTGGGAGCTCTTTTTCGGGGGGGAATATTACCTAATAAAAGGGGAAGCAGTGGTAGAATTAGAAAGTTACCGTTTTGCAGGCCGGGCGCGGTGGCTCAAGCCTGTAATCCCAGCACTTTGGGAGGCCGAGACGGGCGGATCACGAGGTCAGGAGATCGAGACCATCCTGGCTAACACAATGAAACCCCGTCTCCACTAAAAATACAAAAAAATTAGCCGGGCGTGGTGGCGGCGCCTGTAGTCCCAGCTACTCGGGAGGCTGAGGCAGGAGAATGGCGGGAACCCGGGAGGCGGAGCTTGCAGTGAGCTGAGATCGCGCCACTGCACTCCAGCCTGGGCGACAGAGCGAGACTCCGCCTCAAAAAAAAAAAAAAAAAAAAAAAAGAAAGTTACCGTTTTGCAACCACCAGCATAATCATCCAGGGAGGGTTCATCAAGGGATGATGAAAAACTACTGGGTGAGGGCTAGGCGCGGTGGCTCAGGCCTGCAATCCCAGTACTTTCAGAAGCCGAGGCAAGTGGATCACCTGAGGTTGGGAGTTCCAGACTAACCTGGCCAATATGGTGAAACCCCGTCTCTACCAAAGAAAAAAAAAATTGGCCGGGCGCGGTGGCTCATGCCTGTAATCCCAGCACTTTTGGAGGCCGAGGCGGGCGGATCACGAGATCAGGAAATCGAGACCACGGTGAAACCCACGTCTCTACTAAAGATACAAAAAATTAGCCGGGCGCGTTGGCAGGCGCCTATAGTCCCAGCTACTCAGGAGGCTGAGGCAGGAGAATGGCGTGAACCCGGGAGGCGGAGCTTGCAGTGAGCCGAGATGGCACCACTGCACTCCAGCCTGGGCGACAGAGCAAGACTCCGTCTCAAAAAAAAAATAAAAATAAAAAAAATAAAAATAAAATTGCCGTGTGAAGTGGCTCATGCCTGTAGTCCCAGCTACTCAGGAAGGAGGCTGAGGCAAGAGAAGAAGAAGAAGAGGAGGTTGCTGTGAGCCGAAATTGTGCCACTGCACTCCAGCCTGGGTGACAGAGCGAGACTTCATCTCAAAACAAACAAACAAACAAACACAAACACTACTGGGTGAAAGGTGGGTGGAGAACAAGACAGTCTCGTAGTCTTGAAGGCCGCAGATTACTTATTAACCCCAAAATGTACTTTTCCAATGAAGACATGTTACCCAACAGATCAAACTTAGCATCATCAATAATGGGACAAATTTACATTATTTCTTTCTGATATGAAGCAATGGGAAAGCACACCATCACCTGTTTAATATTCTAGCCATAGAAACTTAATCCTAACCGAATCATGAGAAAACAATAAAGCAGATCCAGATGGCAGGACATTCAGTACAACTGTCAATATCCTGAAAGGACAAAAGAGATGAGAGACTCTTCTAGACTAAAAGATAGTAACAAGACATAGCTTTCAAATGCATACATGATCCTTTATCGAACTCTGGACTGGGGGGAAGAGACCGTAAGGGACATTTGGGGGATAATTGCAGATATTTGAATATGGATTATAAGATAAATAATGCCCAGGCGCAGTGGCTCACACCTGTAATCCCAGCAGTTTGAGAGGCCGAGGTGGGCAGATCACTTGACGTCAGGAGTTCGAGACCAGCCTGGCCAACATGGCGAAACCCAATCTCTACTAAAAATACAAAAATCAGCTGGGTGTGGTGGTGGGTGCCTGTAAACTCAGCTATTCGGGAGGCTGAGGCAAGGGAATTGCTTGAACCCGGGAGGCAGAGGTTGCAGAAAGCGGAGATCACACCACTGTATTCCAGCCTGGGCTACAAAGCAAGACTCCATCTCAAAAAAGAAGAGAAGGCTGGGCATGGTGGCTCATGCCTGTGATCTCAGCACTTTGGGAGGCCGAAGCGGGCGGATCACCTGAGGTCGGGAGTTCGAGATCAACCTGACCAACATGGAGAAACCCTGTCTCTACTGAAAATACAAATTAGCCAGGTGTGGTGGCACATGCCTATAATCCCAGCTACTTGGGAGGCTGAGGCAGGGGAATAGCTTGAACCCGGGAGGCAGAGGTTGCAGTGAGCCGAGGTTGTGGTGAGCCGAGATCGCGCCATTGCACTCCATCCTGGGCAACAAGAGTGAAACCCCGTCTCAAAAGAACAAATAAGTAAAAAGATAAATTTTATCAATATTAAATTTCTTAGGTGTGATAGTATCACAGTTTTTAGGAGCATGTCGTTGATCTTAGGGGATACATTCTAAAATGTGCAGTGAAGTGTCATAATATCTATAATTTACTTTCAAATGCGTAAGCAAAAAATGGCTCAGCAGGATGGTACAGTGGCTTACATCAAAACAAACAAAAACCCTCTCTACATACAAATGAAGTATAAATATAGAGAGAGATACATATATGGAAAGAGCTATATATACATATACATACACACACACACACACACACACACACACAGAGAAAGATTATATAGTTTTAGTAGTTGGCAAGTCTAAGCAAAGGGTATATGAGTGTTCATGGTGTATCTTTCAACTTTTCTGGAGATTTGAAAAACTTCCCCAAAAAGCTGTGAAAAGAATAAGATAGTGCAAAGAAAATGCTTGGCCAGTGGTAAGTGCTCAATAAAGGGTAGATCTTACCCAGAAGTATAAGCCCCATGAGAGCGGGGAATTTCTTTTATTTAGCACAATATCCACAGCACCTATAGCAGTGCCTGGCACATAAGGTAGTACTTAACAAACATTTGAAAGACAAATCATTGAGAGGTTGTACATTAGAAATGTAATGTAAAAAAAAAATTACTGTAAATATGACACCACAGGACGATGCATGGTTGCATGGGACAGCTGTTACCGTGGCCTCATATAACTGTGCCGGTTGCTTTGATTAAAATGACTTCTTGGCAGGGTGCCATGACTCATGCCTGTAATCCCAGCACTTTGGGAGGCTGAAGCGGGAGGATTGCTTGAGCCCAGGAGCTTGGCAGCTGCAGTGAGCTATAATCACACCACTGTACTCCAGGCTGGGTCACAGAGCAAAACTTAAAAAAAAAAGTCCCAGAAAATGTGTCTGCCCAACTGAGATGAGTTTGGTTATTTATTTACAAGAGTGAATGTTCTCTGAATAGCATCATCATGTTTGGTTAAGTCATTTGGGATTACGGTGGAAAAAAATTAGCCAGTTTGGGAGCTTCATTTTTTTTCTAGTGCTGATTAAAATTGACATCAACGGGCCTCTAGTGGGAGGCGTACTGCGTCCTCTGGTGGTGAGAGACACTCAGCTTTTTTTTTTTTTGAGATGGAGTCTCGCTCTGTCCCCCAGGCTGGAGTGCAGTGGCGCGATCTCGGCTCACTGCAAGCTCTGCCTCCCGGGTTCACACCATTCTCCTGCCTCAGCCTCCTGAGTAGCTGGGACTACAGGCGCCCGACACCGCGCCCGGCTAATTTTTTGTATTTTTAGTAGAGACGGGGTTTCACCGTGGTCTCGATCTCCTGACCTTGTGATCCGCCCGCCTCGGCCTCCCAAAGTGCTGGGATTACAGACGTGAGCCACCATGCCCAGCCTTTTTTTTTTTTTTTTTTTTTGAGACAGAGTCTTGCTCTGTCGCCCAGGCTGGAGTGTAGTGGTGCAATCTCAGCTCACTGCAACCTCTGCCTCCTGGGTTCAAGCGATTCTCCTGCCTCAGCTTCCCGAGTAGCTGGGATTACAGGCACGTGCCACCATGCCTGGCCAAGTTTTGTATCTTTAGTAGAGACGGGGTTTTGCCATTTTGGCCAGGCTGGTCTTGAACTGCTGACCTCAGGTGATCCACCTGCCTCGGCCTCCCAAAGTGCTGGCCTTACAAAATAAAAAAAACAAAGAGAGAGAGATCTACTATACCACTACTATAGGTGGTCAGGGAAGAATTGTCCCTGGGCAGAGATCTGGTGATGAGAAAGCAAGCCATTCAGAGATTTGCCTGGGGATAAAAACTCCAGGAAAAGGAGATAGTCATTCTTCATAAATTCTGGATATTGAGTCTTTTACAGAATATCACTTGCTTGTTTCCCCCAGAATTGGGGAATTTCACATAAAAACTCTAATTTTTGGCTTTTCTGTAAAGACCAGAAGATCTGGCAGCAATCGCTGGAGGTGAGTAAAGACCAATCCTTTTATTTCTATTATTTTATTTCAATAGGTTTTTGGGGAACAGGTGGTGTTTGGTTACATGACTAAGTTCTTTGGTGGTGATTTCTGAGATTTTGGTGCACCCATCACCTAAGCAGTGTACACTGTACCCAGTTTACAGTCTTTTATCCCTCACCCCCATCCCACCTTTTCCTCTGAGTCCCCAGAGTCCATCGTATCATTCTTATGTCTTTGCATCCTTATAGCTTAGTTCCCACTTATGAATGAGAACATACCATGTTTGGTTTTTCATTCCTGAGTTACTTCACTTAGAATAATGGTCTCCAGCTTGGGTGTGGTGGCTCACACCTGTAATCCCAGCACTTTGGGAGGCTAAGGTGGGCAGATCACTTGAGGTCAGGAGTTCGAGACCAGCCTGGCCAACGTGGTGAAACTCCATCTCTAATAGAATACAAAAATTAACTGGGCGTGGTGGCAAGTGTCTGTAATCTCAGCTACTTGTGAGGCTAAGGCAGGAGAATTGCTTGAACTTGGAAGGTGGAGGTTGCAGTGAGCCAAGATCATGCCACTGCACTCCAGCCTGGGTAACAGAGCAAGGTTCCATCTCAAAATAATAATAATAATAATAATAATAATAATAATAATAATGGTCTCCAGGTTGCTACAAATGCCATTATTTTGTTCCTTTTTATGGCTGAGTAGTATTCCATGGTGTATACATACCACAATTTCTTTATCCACTCATTGATTGATGGGCATTTGGGCTGGTTTCATATTTTTGCAATTGCGAATTGTGCTGCGGTAAACATGCATGTGCAAGTATCTTTTCCATTTAATTACTTATTTTCCTCTGGGTAGATAACCATTAGTGGGCTTGCTGGAATCAAATGGTAGTTCTACTTTTAGTTCCTTAACAAATCTCCATATTGTTTTCCACAGTGGTTGTACTAGTTTATATTCCTACCAGAAGTATAAGTGTTCCCTTTTCACCACATCCACACTGACTTCTATTTTTTTTTTTTTTTTTATTATGGTCATTCTTGCAGGAGTAGGGTGGTATGGCATTGTGGTTTTGATTTGCATTTCCCTGATAATTAGTGATGTTGAGCATTTTTTCATATGTTTGTTGGCCATTTGTATATCTTCTTTTGAGAATTGTCTGTTCGTGCCCTTAGACCACTTTTTGATGAGATTGATTGTTTTTTCTTGCTGATTTGTTTGAGTT
The DNA here is from genome assembly GCF_043159975.1 of Macaca nemestrina. NCBI lineage: Eukaryota > Metazoa > Chordata > Mammalia > Primates > Cercopithecidae > Macaca > Macaca nemestrina. The sequence goes on from NC_092139.1 coordinate 29,794,272, forward strand.
CCTTGTAGATTCTGGATATTAGTCCTCTGGTGGATATATAGATTGAGGAGATTTTCTCCCATTCTGTGGGTTGTCTGTTTACTCTGCTGATTGTTTCTTTTTACTTTTTAGTTTAATTAAGTCTCATCTATTTATCTTTGTTTTTGTTGCATTTCCTTTTGGGTTCTTGGTCATGAAGTATTCGCTGAAGCCAAAGTCTAGAAGGGTTTTTCCGATGTTATCTTCTAGAATTTGTATGGTCTCAGGTCTTAGATTTAAGTCCTTGATTCATCTTGAGTTTATTATTATTATTATTATTTGAGACAGTCTCTGTTGCCCAGGCTGGAGTGCAGTGGCATGATCTTGGCTCACTGCACCCTCTGCCTCTTGGGTTCAAGTGATTCTCCTGCGTCAGCCTCCCAAGTAGTTGAGATTACAGGCACCCACTACTACACCCAGCTAATTTTTGTATTTTATTAGAGATGGAGTTTCACCATGATGGCCAGGCTGGTCTCGAACTCCTGACCTCAAGTGATCTGCCCACCTTAGCCTCCCAAAGTGCTGGGATTACAGGTGTGAGCCACTACGCCCAGCTGAGTTTCTTTTTGAATAAGGTGAGACATGAGGATCCAGTTTCATTCTTCTACATGTGGTTTGCCAGTTATCACCAGTTGTTGAATAGGATGTCCTTTCTCCACTTTATGTTTTTATTTGCTTTATCGAAGATTGGTTGGCTATAAGTATTTGGCTTTATTCTGTATTCTCTATTCTGTTCCATTGGTCTATGTGCCTATTTTTATACCAGTACCATGCTGTGTGGGTGACTATGGCCTTACAGTATAGTTTGAAGTCAGGTAATGTGATGCCTCCAGAATTATTATTTTTGCTTAGTCTTGCTTTGAATATGCAGGCTCTTTTTTGGTTCCATATGAATTTTAGGATTTTTTTTTCTAGTTCTATGAAGATGGATGGTGAGTCCACTCCTTTTAGATGGGGTGTGAGGATGGTAACCATAGTGCCAGTTCACCTGGGAGAGTCCCTTTTATGCCTACTGTCCCAGTGTAATTATTTATTGTGTCTTTTCATTCTTTAAAGTGTTCTGGTTTGAGTAGTAAGTTACAGTCATCTTAGTTATGAGTCACACTCTTCACCATTCCCTCTTATATCACACTTAGCTCTCCTCTTTCATTTTTATTACAAGCCCCCTGCTAGGAAGGGAAAAAGTGTGGGTGTGTTGGGTGGGGGGAGTCATTGCCATCCTGCCACAGAAGTTAGCTGAAAAAATGAGTATTTGGGCTCATAGTAGAGACAACATGCTATCTAGTGGATAGAAATTAGGACAGGGTTTTCACCTGACAGAGAATGTGATGTCACAATTTACTAATCCCTTTCCCTTCCATTATTTAATTTCACAACAACCTATCCAGTTACACAACTTATCCAGTTTGAGACTGCGTTTCTTTGTGTATGGATCTGCTGTCTTCCCCTGTAACCTGCATCTCGTGATAAAGGGTCCTAGGCCTTTCTGCTCACTGCTGTATCCCAGACACCCTCCCTTTCCCCCAGACATGGTTTGGTGTCAGGCGCAGAGAAAGCCCCAGGAACTACTGATTGATCAGGCTCCCAGGATCTATAGATGGAGTGACCTGACGAGGACACAGGCGCAGGGGCAGAGTGCGATGACTTGGTCGACGTCCGCAGCGAGTCACGTGTAGAGAGAAGCAGGCAGGAAGCGGACTCCAGGGCCTGACTCCTGACCCGAAGCCCAGGATCATTTCTTGGCCAGCTGCCTGCATCCTCCCCAAACCGGCGAGAGAAATGGGAGAGTGCGCACGCAGGGACTGGTCTCAGACCTCGGGAGATTTCGCCGAAATGCTGGGCCCGGGGGCCAGAGAAACCGGCAGTGCAGGAAAGGCCACATCTCTTTTCCCACCTGCCGTGCGGCCGCGCAGGACTACATTTCCCAGCAGCCTCTACGCCGCCCACTGTCCCTGCCACGCGGCTTGCGCCTCCCCCGACAGCCCACTGGGGGCGCTGCGGCGACCCCTCCGCCGCCCCGTAGAAATCTCCGCGGCCCCGAGGCCGCTTGCTTCCTGTTTGTCCGACGAGGAGACATGGCGGCGGCGCCGGCAGCGCCTGGGTCCGGAGCCGGCCGTGGGCGACGGTCGGCAGCCACAGTGGCGGCTTGGGGCGGATGGGGCGGCCGGCCGCGGCCCAGTAACATTCTGCTGCAGCTGCGGCAGGGCCAGCTGACCGGCCGGGGCCTGGTCCGGGCGGTGCAGGTACGAGGCTGGACCAGGAGGGGCGGGGCGGGGCGGACCAGGCGGGAGCTGGCGGGGTGCCGGGGAAGAGGCCTTTCCAGGCCGCCGCTGGACGGGCCAGACCTCTTTTGGCTGGCCGCAAGGCCTCCTTGTGAGCTGCCCGGACGCTCTCAGCCGCAGCGGGGCCGTATGAAGCAGCTGGCTTGCTGTCCCTTGTCAGGGGCCGAGCGGGGCTGGGCTGCTGTGGGCACTGATGGCGTGTACGAACGCTGGGCCCAGTTTCTGGATCCTCCCTTCCTTGCGCCACGTCTGCACGTCTGGGGGACCCTGGCGAGTTTGTTTTAGCCTCTATGGCCCTCGAGTTTCTCCCCAGTGTATTGGGCGTGGGGGAGGGGGTCATCATTGCAGCCCCCAAATGGTTCCCAAGCGTTTCAAAAATGTCATTTTCTCAGGCCTTTTCTTGACACTCCTTCCCCTTTCTAAAGTAGGTCCCCATTGTTACTCTGTCACAGCTGCGAATTTATTTCGTTTACATTACTTTCTTAGTCTATAATTTCGTATTTCTTTGTTGTCTGCCTTTTTCTCGCCTGTCTCCCACATTAGGCCGAGTTCCAGCGGGTGCACAGACTGTATCTGGTTTGCCAATGCAGAGCGTCATGGTTAAGAGGGACTCTGGAGTCAGGCCTGGGTTCAAAGCCCTGCTCCTCTCTCTTGCTTGGGCAGATGACCTTTCTGTGCCTCAGTTTCCTCACTTGCAAGATGAAGATGAGAATTAGTAACCTACGTTTTAAGATTGTTGTGGAGATCAAAGGGGGTAACTGTGTAAAGCGTTGGTGCATTTCTGGTGCATAGTAAGGGCTGAAGGTAGTTAATATTAAGCATCTGATTTATAACAGGTGCCCAACATATGATTATTGTTATTTTTGAGTGAGCGAAGGACACTGCTTTAGGGTAAACCAGGTTGAATAGGACCTAGTCTCCTACTTCTTCCACCCTCCCCCACCCCAAACCTTGCTAACACCTGTAAAACAGTAGTTTTATTTAAAGACAGCTTTTTCGTAAAGGAAGTTTGAAGGGTACTCAAACTAGTAAAGTGGTTGGTGGGAGTGAGGTGGGAATTGGGCTAAAGGGAGAGAAAATGGGAGTGAGACTTTTCACAGTATAACTTTATTTAAATTTTATTTAAATATCACTTCCTCAAGTGACGAAAAGGATATAATAAAATAAAGGCTAGGTGGTCTGTGTGTATGGAGGACGGTGGACGAAAGGAGCAGTGAGTGAGAGATGTTTGCGTGGCCATCACACAACCATAGATGAGCAGCCTTTTTCCGCCTTGTGGTGGTCTCTACCTGACTTAAGACCCTGTAATCCCAGCACTTTGGGAGGCCCAGGCAGGCAGATCGCTTGAGTCCAGGAATTCGAGACCAGCCCAAGCAACACGGCAAAAATCCTGTCTACAAAAAAATTAGCCGGGTGTGGGGTGGTGCGTGCCTGTGGGAGGATGAGGTGGGAGGATTACCTGAGCCTGGGAGACGGAGATTGATGGAGTGAGACCCTGTCTTTAAAAAAAAAAAAAATTCCTAGAAATACTTGGTCTTTCCTTCTTAGGCTAAGATACCTTACTGAGCTGGGTGTGTAGAGGCAGGCAGAAAGAGGACTAACTTTTAGTGAGCACATAACTTTAGAACGAGTATGGTGCAAGGCATATGTTATCTTTAATGCTCAAGCTTTTGAGTTATGCTTCAAGACTCATTTGTTAATATGGATGAGGAAACTGAGGCTCAGGAAGGCTAGGTGATATGTTCCTAAACACCCCTCCTGATAATCAGTGTTCTGAGAGTAATAGGGAGCCACAGAAGTTCTTTAGCATAATAAATGAGGCAATTTAGGCACCTTAATTTGTGTCCAGTGCCGAATGACTTAGAATGGGAGGAGCCTAGAAAAGCTCTCCAGAGGCGGGGCACAGTGGCTCATGCCTGTAATCCTAGTACTTTGGGAGGTCGAGGCAGATGGATCATCTGAGGTCAGGAGTTTAAGACCAGTCTGGCCGGGGGCGGTGGCTCACGCCTGTAATCCCAGCACTTTGGGAGGCCGAGACGGGCGGATCACGAGGTCAGGAGATCGAGACCATCCTGGCCAACACGGTGAAACCCCGTCTCTACTAAAAAATACAAAAAACTAGCCGGGCGCGGTGGTGGGCGCCTGTAGTCCCAGCTACTCGGGAGGCTGAGGCAGGAGAATGGCGTGAACCCGGAAGGCGGAGCTTGCAGTGAGCTGAGATCCGGCCACTGCACTCCAGCCTGGGCGACAGAGCAAGTCTCTGTCTCAAAAAAAAAAAAAAAAAAAAAAAAAAAGACCAGTCTGGCCAACATGGCGAAGCCCCGTCTCTACTAAAAATACAAAAATTAGCCAGGCGTGGTGGTATGCACCTGTAATCCCAGCTACTCTGGAGGCTGAGGCGGGAGAATTGCTTGAACCTGGGAGGTGGAGGTTGTGAGCTGAGATCACGCCACTGCACTCCAGCATTCCAGCCTGGGTGACAGTGAGACTTTAATCTCAAAAAAAAAAAAAAAAAAAAAAAAACACACACACACACCAGATGCAAGGCTACTGGAATATTCTGGAGCCTGGTTTAGGCAGGTTATTGTGGTAACTGATGGTTGTATATAGGTATGGGAGCTATTTCAGAGGCTGAGATAGAGATACCCTGCCTGGATAAAATGTGAGGATAAAATGGGGACCTTCATCTTTCAAATACTGATATTCTTAGTTTTTTTAAAAAATTTATTTCATACTGTGCCCTTCCTCTCCTCTCTCCCATCCTGCAGAATAAATTATTTGCTTACCCTTTTTTTTTTGATGCAGGGTCTTGCTCTGTCACCCAGGCTGGAGTGCAGTGGCACGCTCAACTTCCTGGGCTCAAGTGATCCTCCCACCTTAGCCTCCCTGGTAGCTGGGACTACAGCGTGTACCTCCAAACCCCGTTAATTTTTGTATCTTTGGTAGAGACAGGGTTTCACTATGTTGCCCAGATTACCCATATTTTTATACCGTTATGGCATGTGGTATAGTAGGAAAAGACCAGAATAAAAATTTTTTTTTTTTTTTAATTTTTTAGACAGAGTCTTGCTCTGTTGCCCAGGCTGGAGTGCAGTGGCACAATCTCGGTTCACTGCAATCTCCACCTCCTGGGTTCAAGCAATTCTCCTGCCTCAGCCTCCTGAGTAGCTGGGATTACAGGCGCGTGCCACCACACCCAGCTAATTTTTGTATTTTTAATACAGACAGGGTTTCACCGTGTTGGTCAGGCTGGTCTTAAACTCCTTACATCATGATCCGCCTGCCTTGGCCTCCCAAAGTGCTAGGATTACAGGTGTGAGCCACTGTGCCTGGCCAAAATTTTTTAATTGTAGTAAACAAATATATAATATAGGCCAGGTACATTGGCTCATGTCTGTAATCCCAGCACTTTGGGAGACCAAGATGGGAGAATCACCTGAACCAGTTTGAGTCAAGCCTGGACAATGTAGTGGAGCCCATATCTACTACAAAAAAATAATAATAATAACCAGGTGTGGGAATGCATGCGTGTAGTCCCAGCTGCTCAGGAGGCTGAGGTGGGAGGATCGCTTGAGCTTGGCAAGTCAAGGCTGCAGTGAGCCATGATCTCACCATTACACTGCAGCCTGGGCAACGGAATGAGACCCTGCTTCAAGCTATATACATATGTAAATATATATGTAAACATAAAATTTACCATCTTAACCATTTATAAGTGTAGAGGTCAGGTCCATTGTGGTGGCTTATGCTTGTAATCCCAGCACTTTGGGAGGATGAGGTGGGCAGATTGCTTGAGCCCAGGAGTTTGAGACCAGCCTGGGCAACATGGTGAAACCCTGTATCTTTAGGGGGGAAAAAAAGTGTATAGTTACGTAATGTGAAGTATATTCCCATTGTTGTGAAACAGATTCCAGAACTTTTTCGTCTTGCAAATCTGAAACTACCATTGAACAACTCCCCATTTCTCTTTCTCCCAGTTCCTGGTAACCATTCTTCTTTCTGTTTTTATGAGTTTGACTAGTTTAGATAACCCCAGTATAATAATACAGTATTTGTCTTTTTGTGACTGGCTTATTTTACTTAACGTAATGTCCTCAAGGATCATCTGTGGTATGGCATATGATGGAATTTCCTTGGGGAAAAAATCAGATTTTAAGGTAAGGTGGACCTGAATTGAATCCTAGCAGAGTGGCCAAGGTTAAGTTACTTAACCTCTTTTAACTTCAGTTTCCTTATTTCTAAAGAGGTGATGATAACATCTATCCCATAAAGTTGTTAGGAGGATTAAATGAAATAATATGTTTTAAAAGCTTAACCAGTATGGCATATAGTAATAGTTGTTTAGTAAATAGTTTCTCTCAGCTAGTGGCTAATTAAACTGGGCTTCTTGAAGAGACTGTGTCTTATTTTTCATTGTATCTGCAGAGCCTGAAACCTTGCCAGCCATTTGATACTCAGGAAATGGCTTGAATTCAAATACTATGTCCTCAGTCTAATTTATGTCTAGACTTACTCGCCAAGCAATCTCATGGCTTTAAAGAGTTCCAGAGTCAAATTGCCTAGGTTTGAAACCTGGCTCTGGTATTTACTTACTGTGTGTCTTTAGGCAAGTTACTTAATCTGTTTATGCCTAAGTTTATTCATTTGTAAAGTAAGTATCATAGGACCTGACCTTCCAAGGTTGTGGTGAGGACCAAGTGAGTTATACATATAAAGCACTTAAAATAGTGACTGAAACGTACTTCCTCAGCTGTAAGTACATTGCTTACTGCTGTAAAGATTAGCTTGTATTGTTATTAATAACTGCTCTATACTCTGAGGGATCCTAAGTTTCTGTTTCCATTCCTGTTTCTCCTTTTAGCTCTGGGTGGGTAGGTATATCCAGTTGCCTTCTCAGCATTTCCACTTTGATGTCTAATGGGCATCTCAAACTTAGTATATTGACAGCCAAAATCCTCTCCCTTTTCCACCAGACCTGATCTTCTCCATCTGCCTAAATGGGGCATAAGGAAAGCCTGGGTCATGACTACTGGCCACATGATTTATAATGGGTCAATTCTACTTGGATTTTAGTTTGCCTTATTTTCTTCCCTTCCTTTTGTTCTGCCCTCTGTCAAGGCAGTAAAATACGCTGGGGTGGTACTTTGGAGTTTACTGAGCCTTTTCATATTCATCAGCACATTTGATGCTTAATACAGATCAGATCTTATAAATCCTTTGCTTAAAACTCTCCAGCCTCATCTCATTGTGGTTGATAGAATCAATTCTGGATTCCTTACCATGGGCGTACAAGGCCCGGAATGATCAGTAGGAGTTGAAGGAAAGGACAGACTGAGTAAACCCTGGGCTCTAGGGTAGTGCAACTCACATTACAGGTCATGACCCACCATCCCTAGATACCCTTCAGTTTGGCAGTCTGGTGACAGACTGGGTTGTGGGATGCTGTTAAATTTCCCACATGCCAGTCATTGCTTCCTTTATGATTATTGGCATATCTAAATGCACCTGAGTGTTACTTTATATTTTTTTCTTTAGATTCACTGCCTCTTTTTTTTTTTTTTGAGATGGGGTCTTGCTCTGTCACCCAGGCTGGAGTGTAGTGCACGATCTCGGCTCACTGCAACTTCCGCTTCCCGGGTTCAAGTGATTCTCCTGCCTCAGCCTCCTGAGTAGCTGGGACTATAGGCGCGTGCTACCATGCCCGGCTAGTTTTTGTGTTTTTAGTAGAGACAAGGTTTCACCGTGCTGGCCAGGCTGGTCTCAAACTCATGACCTTGTGATCTGCCCACCACAGCCTCCTAAAATGCTGGGATTACAGACGTGAACTGCCACACCCAGCCAGATTCACTAGCTTTTTCATTAGGCACTACTTGTTTTTTTTTATTTTTTATTTTTTATTTTTTGAGACGGAGTGTTGCTCTGTCACCCAGGCTGGAGTGCAGTGGCGCGATCTCGGCTCACTGCAAGCTCCGCCTCCTGGGTTTATGCCATTCTCCTGCCTCAGCCTCCCGAGTAGCTGTGACTACAGGCACCGGCCACCTCGTCCGGCTAGTTTTTTGTATTTTTAGTAGAGACGGGGTTTCACCGTGTTAGTCAGGATGGTCTCGATCTCCTGACCTCGTGATCCGCCCGTCTCGGCCTCCCAAAGTACTGGGATTACAGGCATGAGCCACCGTGCCTGGCCTAATTGTTTTAGCCTCATTCTAAGCATTAGTATTTATGAAACCTAGGCATTTAAGTCAAATAAACCTTCCCTTGCTTTTCAAAGGTCATTTGATACTGAAAAACTGATTAGGATAAAGTCTCATTCATATACATGTATATATACACACACATATATATATGTATATATGTAGAGATATATATGTGCCATTCATTTCAATGGGAAGTTTTTGTATTCACAAGCCCTAAAATTTACTCCTAATTTTACTGAATCATACCATATTAAAGGAGACGCAAGTATTCAGTGGTTTACATGCATTGTCAAAATAACCCAACAAGGTATTTTATCTTCATTATCCTTTAAGGTATCTATTTAGACCGAGTGTGGTGGCTCACACCTGTAATTCTAGCACTTTGGGAGACCAAGCTAGACGGATTCTTTAAGCTCAGGAGTTCAAGACCAGCCTGGGCAAGATGGGTGGAACCCCATCTTTACTAAAAATACAAAAAATTATCCGGGCGTGGTGGTGCATGCCTGTAATCCCAGCTACTTGGTGGTGGGGGGGGGTGGGGGGGGGGTGGGGGGGGGGTGGGGGGCCAGGAGGGGGAAGGAGCCGGGCTGAGGTGGGAGGATCACTTGAGCCCAGGAGGCAGAGGTTGCAGTGAGATTGCACGAGACCCTTGCATTTAGTATGGCATTTTGAGGCATTAGATATCTTACACTTAGGATTAAAGAAACAAGATGCACATTTATCTTCATGGAATTTAGCCTTTAATTATTTTGAAAAACCGTATAATCAGTGGAAACTGTAAATGTCTAGAAATGTCACATTTGCTAAACAGCTTGACAGTTTAGAGGGTATGATGTAAGAGATTATCACTGCTGTCAGCTGTTAAACCACAAGTACTTCAGGAGAAAACCCATATGATACCTGCCAGTAATTCAACTGTGAAGATGACTGAATGGTGGCACTTTCATCACAGTGCCAAGCTGTTCACAAGGAAAGCAAAATTCTGATGATTTTTTTTTTTTTTTAAGACAGGGTCTTGCTTCTGTTGCCCAGGCTGGAGTGTAGTGGTGCAAACTTGGTTTACTGAAACCTCCACCTCCTGGGCTCAAGCAGTCCTCCCACCTCAGCCTCCGGAGTATCTGGGACTATAGGCACATGCCACCACATGCAGCTCATTTTTGTATTTTTCTGTAGGGATGGGATTCTGCCATGTTGCCCAGGCTGGTCTTAAAACTCCTGGGATCAAGCAATGGGCCTGCTTTGGCCTCCCGAGTGCTGGGATTATGAGCGTAAGCCACTGTGTCCAGCCCCAAATTATTCTTTTTAGATGAGAGTAAATGCCTTGTAAGACAATGCAGAAATAGTGAAGAAATTGCTTGTGAAGTCAAGTATTTGGACTGTGATTAGGTCTCTGAGTGTCATGAAGCTTGTAACAAAAGAAGAGCAGTGCACTGCCCGCTTTGCACCTCTAAGTTCCATACTCCCAATGCTGTTCAGTGTCCATACTTAGCTATTTCTTTTGCAAGAGAAGAATCCAGGAAACAGGAGAGCCAGTATTTCTAAATAACATCGTTATAAAGCTGTTTCTTTTCACTTTTAGATACTTCTATTTTCTTCGCTCTCGAAAAAGACTAGGATTTAATTCACACATTTGATTCCTTCTTACTCGTCTCCACTATTCTACCAGTGTAGTTATATCACAGTTTTGGCTGTCGTTAAGTATTTACATTATGATGTTAGCATTATTGTTTACAGCAGGGCCATATATTGTACAATTATATATGTTTTGTATAATTTTGTTTTTTTGTCATGTTAAAAACAGTCCTCTTCCATTTTTTAAATCGAAGGATAAATATACTTATACCCTGTATAGGCTTTTGACTTTCATTAGCATAATAGTGCATCCTTTATTTTACTGTTTTTAAATTTGTATTAATGGGGTACAAGTGAAATTTTGCTACATTGGTGTATTGCATGGTGGTGAAGTCAGGGAATAATGCAGTAATGCATCCTTTTAATTTGTTTGGCTTTCTGTATACCTTTTTTTTTTTTTTTTTTTTTTGAGACGGAGTCTTGCACTGTTCCCCAGCTGGAATGCAATGGCACGATCTTGGTTCCCTGCAACCTCTGCCTCCCAAGTAACTGGGATTATAGGTGCCCGCCACCATGTCTGGCTAATTTTTTTTTGTATTTTTAGTAGAGACAGGGTTTCACTATGTTGGCCAGGCTGGTCTCAAACTCCTGACCTCAGGTGATCCACCTGCCTCGGCCTCCCAAAGTGCTGGGATTACAGGTGTGAGCCACTGTGCCCACTTGCTTTCTGTATACTTACAATTTGTTCCTAAATTCTAAAACTTTTTAAAGAAATCATTTGAAGCCCTTCATTCTTCTACTGCAGTTTAGCAGTTTAGTTTAGTTACTAGGTCTGCTATACAGCTGAATTCTTGGGACTTCTCATCTCCAAATCCAGAATATTTTTCTTTGTTTTCTCATGTTTTAGACCCTGTTTCCTGAATTGTCTTTCTTTTTCCTGGAGCACATTGTCTGGTAGCCTCCCAAGAAAGAGTACCTGGGAGGTAACTTTTTTTTTTTTTTTTAAGCTTGCAGATCAGAAAATATCTTATTCTGACACTTGTATATTTAGTTTGGCTGGGTATAGAATTCTAAATTGGAAGTTATTTTCCTGTATTTTTTTTTTTTTTTTTTTTTTTGGAGATAGAGTCTCCCTGTGTCTCCCAGACTGGAGTGCAGTGGCGTGATCTCAGCTCTTTGCAACCTCCGCCTCCCAGGTTCAAGCGATTCTCCTGCCTCAGCCTCCCCTAGTAGCTGGATTACAGGCGCCCGCCATCATGCGCAGCTAATTTTTTTTTGGTGTTTTTAGTAGAGATGGGGTTTCACCATGTTGGTCAGGCTAGTCTTGAACTCTTGACCCCAGGTGATCCACCCACCTCGACCTCCCAAAGTGCTGGGATTACAGACGTGAGCCACTGTGCCTGGCCAAGAGTGTATTATAGTTTTCTTTGTAGCCGTCTTGCGTAACTTTGTTAGATTTATTCCTTAGCATTTTTAAAAGTGGTATTATAAGTAGTGTTTTTAAAACTACATTTAAAAATTGTAGCTGTTAATATAAAAATATGATAGATTTCTGGCCGGGCGCGGTGGCTCAAGCCTGTAATCCCAGCACTTTGGGAGGCCGAGACGGGCGGATCACGAGGTCAGGAGATCGAGACCATCCTGGCTAACACAATGAAACCCCGTCTCCACTAAAAAAAAAAAAACAAAAAAATTAGCCGGGCGTGGTGGCGGCGCCTGTAGTCCCAGCTACTCGGGAGGCTGAGGCAGGAGAATGGCGGGAACCCGGGAGGCGGAGCTTGCAGTGAGCCGAGATCGCGCCACTGCACTCCAGCCTGGGCGACAGAGTGAGACTCCGCCTCAAAAAAAAATAAAAAATAAAAATAAAAATATGATAGATTTTTATATTATTCCTTTATATTGCTGTAATAGTTGATAATTTACATTTAGATTCTTTCGGATTGTATACCTGTACAGTCGTCTGTGAATATTGTATCATCTGCAAATGAATTTTTTATCCTTAACAATCTTATGTCAGGCCGGGCGCGGTGGCTCAAGCCTGTAATCCCAGCACTTTGGGAGGCCGAGACAGGCGGATCACAAGGTCAGGAGATCGAGACCATCCTGGCTAACACGGTGAAACCCCGTCTCTACTAAAAAATACAAAAAACTAGCCGGGCGAGGTGGTGGGCGCCTATAGTCCCAGCTACTTGGGAGGCTGAGACAGGAGAATGGCGTGAACCCGGGAGGCGGAGCTTGCAGTGAGCTGAGATCCGGCCACTGCACTCCAGTCTGGGTGGCAGAGTGAGACTCCGTCTCAAAAAAAAAAAAAAAAAAAAAATCTTATGTCTTCTATATATCTTGCCTTACTCTGCTGCCTGAGACCTCCAGTATGATGAATAGAAGTAGCATGTTCCTGATCTAAGAGGGAAAAAACCTTAAACATTTTGTCATTAAGTGTGATGTTTGCAGTCGGTTTTCTGTGGATGCCTGTTAACATAAATTCATTTTTTTTTAGTTTGAGTTTATCATGAATGGATGTTGAATTTTATCAGATGCTTTTTCTGTATCAGTTGAGGTATTCGTATCATTATTCTCGTTTTTGTTATCAATATGTTGAATTGCATTGAATAAAATTTTCAAATATTAAACCAACTTTTAATTTCTGATACAAATTTTAAATTTAATTCAGTTTTTGAATTAGGGTTTTTTCCTTACATCGTCATTAGTGAAACTGGCCTGCAGTTTTCCTTTTGACAGGTTTTGGTATCAGGGTTATAGTGGTCACTAAGCATGCCTTAAGTTGTATCTCATCAGTTTGAATGTGTAGTATTTTCATTATCTTTCAGGATATTTTCATATATCCACTTTGATTTTTTCTTTGACTCGTGCATTTTTGAGAAGTATATTGTTTTCCAAACATGGGGATTTTATAATTATCTTTCTGATGTGGAACATAGTCTGTATTTCAGTTCATTTAAATGTATTGAATTTGCTGTATGGCCTACCAGCTGGTCATTTTGCAGATGTTCTCTTTATATTTGTAAAGGACATGTAGAGTGCATTTACTAGATATACTGCTCGAGGTGTGTCCGTTTTGTTTAATTGTATTAAAATATTCTATATTCTCACTAATTTTTGTCTGTCTGTGTCAGTTTTTGAAAAAGATATGTAAAATCTCCCATTACGATTATGGATTTCTTTATTTCTCCTTTTAGCCTTGTCAGTTTTTGCTTTATGTATGTTGAAGTTTTTATTAGATATTTTCAAATTTAGGACCATTAACATTATCCAGGTTGCCATTTTTATCCTTATTAAAGTGCCTGTCTCTGGTAGTACTTTTTTTTTTTTTTTTTTTTTTGAGATGGAGTCTCACTCTTGTCACCCAGGCTGGAGTGCAGTGGTGCATTCTCGGTTCACTGCAACCTCTACCTCCTGGGTTCAAGCAATTTTCCTGCCTCAGCCTCCTGAGTAACTGGAATTACAGGCCTGTGCCACCATGCCCAGCTAATTTTGCGTTTTTAGTAGAGACAGGGTTTCACCATGTTGGCCAGTCTGGTCTCGAACTCCTGACCTAAGTGATCTACCTGTCTTGGTCTCCCAAAGTGCTGGGATTAAAGGCATGAGCCACCACACCTGGCTTGGTAATGATTTTTCTTTGCTCTTACTGATTTTAATATAGTTATACTACCTTTTGGTATATGTTTACATTGTGTATTATTTCCCGTTCTTTTAGCTTTTCTGTTCTCTGGTAAGTGGCATACTTTGTTTTTATTTTATTTTTATTTTATTTTATTTTTTATTTATTTTTTGAGACAAGGTCTTATTCTGTCGCCTGGACTGGAGTATGGTACCAGATCACAGGTTACTGCAGTCTCGGCCTCCTAGCATCAAGGGATCCTCCTGCCTCAGCTGCCTAAGTAACTGGGATTACAGGCACACATTGCTGTGCCTAATTTTTTTTTTTCTTTGGTAGAGACAGAGTTTCCCTGTGTTGCCCAGGCTGGTCTTTAACTCCTGGGCTCAAGCGATCTGTCTGTCTCTGCCTCCCAAAGTGCTGCAGTAACATGCATGAGCCACTGCAACTGGCCCAAACTTTGTTTTTAATTGGAGCATTTAGCACAGTTAGATTTAATATAATAACTGACATTTTGGTGTTTAAATATACTTGCTTAATACAATATTTGCTTTTTAAATGTCCTATTCTTTATTCCCTTTTCTCTTCTTTTTAAAAATATTTCTTAAACAGCTTTATTGAGGCATAATTTATATACAATAAAATTTACCCATTATAAGTTTACAATTCGGCTGGGCGCAGTAGCTCAAGCCTGTAATCCCAGCACTTTGGGAGGCCGAGACGGGTGGATCACGAGGTCAGGAGATCGAGACTATCCTGGCTAACACGGTGAAACCCCGTCTCTACTAAAAAATACAAAAAACTAGCTGGGCGAGGTGGCAGGCCCCTGTAGTCCCAGCTACTCAGGAGGCTGAGGCAGGAGAATGGCATGAACCCAGGAGGCGGAGCTTGCAGTGAGCTGAGATCCGGCCACTGCACTCCAGCCTGGGCGGCAGAGCGAGACGCCGTCTCAAAAAAAAAAAAAAAAAAAAGTTTACAATTCAGTGATTTTCAGCAAATTGATGAAGTTATGCAACCATCACCACAATCTGGTTTTAGAACATTGTCACCCTAAAAAGTTCGCTTATGTTCATTTATTTATTTAGTTTTTGTAGCAGCTTTATTGAGATGTAATTCACATATTGCACATATTACCCTTTTAAAGTTTACAAATTGGTAAACCGAGGAGATAAAAGGGTTTAAAAAAAAACAAAAGAAAAATGAAATGTACAAGTCAGTGGTTTTTACTGTATGCACAAAGTTATGCATCTGTCAATCACAATCAATTTTAGAACATTTTATCACCCAAAGAAGAAACTTTGTATTCAGTAGCAATTACTCCCCAATTTCCCCATCCCCACAACCTTTGCCAAGCAGTAATCTTTCTGTCTCTGGATATGCTTATTCTGGACATTTTAAATTAATAGAATCAAACAATATGTGGCCTTTTGAGACTGGCTTCTTTTAGTTTCGTTTTTGTTTTTGTTTTTTTTTTAAAGATGGAGTCTCGCTTTGTTTTTGTTTCTGTTTCGAGACAAGGTCTGGCTTTATTGCCCAGACTGGAGTGCAGTGGCGCAATCTTGGCTCCCTGCAACCTCTGCCTGCCGGGCTCAAGCCATTTCTCCCACCTCAGCCTCCCGAGTAGCTGGTACTACAGGCATGTGCCACCGCACCCGGCTAATTTATGTGTGTGTGTGTGTATATGTGTGTGTGTGTGTGTGTGTGTATATATATATATGTATTTTTTTTTTGGCAGAGGTGGGGTTTCACCATGTTGCTCAGGCTGGTCTTGTACTCGTGAGCTCAAGGAATCTGTCCACCTTGGCCTCCCAAAGTGCTGGGATTACTTTGGCATCACAGGCATGAGACACTGTGCCCAGCTAGACACTGGCTTCTTTGGTTTAGCATAATGGTCTCAAGATTTATCCTTGTTATAGTTTCAGTACATCATTACTTTTTCTTGCCGAATAATATTCCATTGGATGGATATACTATATTTATTCATCAGTTGATGGACATTTGAATTGTTTCCACTCTTTGGTTATAATGATGTCTTTTTTTTTTTTTTTTTTGATCTCGCGCTGTCACCCGGGCTGGAGTGTAGTGGTGCTGTCATAGCTCACTGCAGCCTCATTCTCCCAAGCTCAAGTGATCTTCTCACCTCATCCTTCTGAGTAGCTGAGACCAGAGGTGTGCACCACCACCCTTGGCTAATTTTTTTGATTTTTAGTAGAGACGAGCTCTTGCTATGTTGCTCAGGCTGGTCTTGAACTCCTGAGCTCAAGCGATCCTCCTGCCTTGGCCTCCCAAAGTGCTAGGCAAATATCGGGGCAAAGAGTTTATAATACTCTTTTATCCTTCGAAGTCCATGGAGTCAGTAATAATAATTCCTCTTACTTATGGCATATTAGTAATTTGTGTTTCTGTCTTTTTTTCTTGATAAGCCTGGTTAGAGTTTATCAATTGTGTTAATCTTTTTAAAGGACTAACATTTGGTTTTGTTTTCTCTCTCGATTTTCTGTTTTCAATTTCAGTGATTTCTGCTCTCATTTTTATTTTTTTCTTCTGTTTGCTCTAGGCTTAAACTGCTCTTCTTTCTCTGGTTTACTAAGGTAGAAGCTTAGATTATTGACTATAGATATTTCTTCTTTTCTAATATATGCATTCAGTGATACAAACTTCTGGCTTATTACTGCTTTTGCTGCATCCCACAAATTTTGATAAGTTTTGTTTTCTTTTAGTTTAAAATATTTTAACTGTAAGAGTTGATTTGTCATTTTTTTGTCTGGCGGTTCTTTTAGGCAGTTTTTGCCTCATATTTTGACATGCTGTTGTTAGATGCATATATGTTAAGGATTGTTGTATCTTCTTGGAGAATTGACCCCTAATATTTTTGGAGTCATTTTTGGAGTCATATTCTTGGTGAATTGACCCCTAATAATTTGTCATAACGACAAATTATGAAATGACCCACTTTAGTTCTGATAATTTTTTTTATGAAGCCTGCTTTGTCTGAAATTAATATAACTACTCCATCTTTCTTTTTACACGATTTATCTTTCTCCATCCACTTATTTTTTTATTTTTTGAGACAGAGTCTTGCTCTGTCACCCAAGCTGGAGTGCAATGGCATCATCTTGGCTGACTGCAACCTCTGCCTCCTGAGTTCAAGCAGTTCTCCTGCCTCAGCCTCTCGAGTAGCTGGGATTACGGGCACTTCCCGCCGCACTCGGCTAATTTTTGTATTTTTAGTAGAGACGGGGTTTTATCATGTTGGCCAGGCTGGTCTCAAACTTCCTGACTTCAGGTGATCCACCTGCCCTGGCTTCACAGAGTGTTGGGATTATAGGTGTGAGCCACCGTGCTCGGCCTTTCCCCTTACTTTTAACGTATCTGTATGTATATTTAAGTGAGTTTCTTGTAGACAGCACATTGTTGGATCTTGGTTTTTTAAATCCATTCTTGTAGTCTCTGTCCTTTGTTTAGACCATTCATAGATATTTACAGCAATTATTGATATAGTTGGATTAATATATACCATGTTTGTTTTATTATACTTGTTATTTGTTTATCTTCTCCTCTTTTCCTGCCTTTTATGGGCTTAACTGTGCAGTTTATATGGTTCCATTATTTTTCATCTCTCAGCATATCAATTATTCTTCTTGTAAAAGTACTTTCAGCAGTTGCCCTAGAATTTCCAGTATATGTTTACTGTTAGTCTAAGTCCACTCTCAATGATATTGTGCTGTTTGTGAGTGGTACAAGAGTATTTCCAGTCCCTCCTTCTTACTACTTATAGTAATAGGCTGTTGGGGAGGTTTTGAAGATTTCTAGACAGAGGCCTTTTATAGTAGTGCTTAGAGAGAAATTTGTAACTGTCCTGGGTCGGTTTGGAAGTCAGCTGCTCTCCTTTGCCATATCAGCTATTATCAATAATACAATAATATGTTTTCTCTTTTTTTTTAACTCACAGTTCACTGAGACTTTTTTGACAGAGAGGGACAAACAATCCAAGTGGAGTGGAATTCCTCAGCTGCTCCTCAAGCTGCATGCCACCAGCCACCTCCACAGTGACTTCGCTGAGTGCCAAAACATCCTCAAGGTAACTCTTAAGGAACTTGGAGGGGCATATTCAGGGACTCTAGGTGACACAAGCTGTCTGCTTTTTTTCCCCTTCTGTTGGCTTTTAAAAATAGCCTCTTTTTACTGTGTAAGCTGTAGAAAATTTGAGAAATTCAGAAAAAGTACAAAGAAGAAAATAAACATCACCTATAATCCCATCATCCCAAGATAATCACCGTTAGGTTCCCTGTGTTATCCTTCTGGTCTCTATGTGTGTTTATTTTGTGGCAGGGCTTCCTTAATTTTGGGAGGTCAGCACTATCCTGCGATTCAGATGACATTCTTTTTGAAAACGGTTTAGAAGGCTGGGCGAGGTGGCTCACGCCTGTAATCCCAGTACTTTGGGAGGCTGAGGCGGGCGGATCATGAAGTCAGGAGATCGAGACTAAAAATACAAAAAAAATTAGCCGTGTGTGGTGGCAGGCACCTGTAGTCTCAGCTACTAGGGAGGCTGAGGCAGGAGAATGGCATGAACTTGGGAGGTGGAGCTTGCAGTGAGCCAAGATTGCGCCACTTCACTCCAGCCTGGGCAACAGAGCAAGACTCCAAAAAAAAAAAGTAGAAAAGGGTTTAGAAGATTCCATATTGCTGAAGGCTCATGGAAGAGGCCTTGTGGTTGTTGATTATTATTACTAACATAAGAAGATTGAAGGTCCCAGGTTTGATGATTGGGAAATGAGTGGAAAGAGCACAGAGACATTATGCTAGGATAATTGTTCTCAAACTGGAGTGTGTTTGTGAATCACCTGAAGAGCTTTTTAAAACAGAGTTCTGGGCCCCACCCCTGAAATTCTGATTCAGTAGGGCTGGAGTTATTTTATCAAACTTTAGCGGTAGTTTGGATCTAAATTTGAATTTAGAGCACCAGCTCTAATGCAGGTAAAACCCCTGTAAGTTGGGGGTCTGGTTCCAAGATGGCCGAATAGGAACAGCTCCAGTCTACGGCTCCCAGCATGAGCCATGCAGAAGACGGTGATTTCTGCATTTCCAACTGAGGTACTGGGTTCATCTCACTGGGGCTTGTCGGACAGTGGGTGCAGCCCACGGAGTGTTAGCTGAAGTAGGGTGGGGCATTGCCTCACCTGGGAAGTGCAAGAGGTCAGGGAATTCCCTTTCCCAGCCAAGGGAAGCCATGACAGACGGTACCGAGAAAATCAGGACACTCCCACCCTAATACTGCGCTTTTCCAATGGTCTTAGCAAATGGCACACAAGGAGATTATATCCTGTGCCTGTCTCTGAGGGTCCCACGCCCACGGAACCTCGCTCACTGCTAGCTCAGCAATCTCAGATTGAACTGCAAGGCGGCAGTGAGGCTGGGGGAGGGGCGTCCATCATTACTGAGGCTTGAGTAGGTAAGCAAAGCGGCCAGGAAGCTGGAACTGGGTGGAGCCCACTGCAGCTCAAGGAGGCCTACCTGCCTCTGTAGACTCCACCTCTGGGGACAGAGCATAACTGAACAAAAGGCAGCAGAAACTTCTGCAGACTTAAATGTCCCTGTCTGACAGCTTTGAAGAGAGTAGTGGTTCTCCCAGCACAGAATATGAGATCTGAGAACGGACAGACTGCCTCCTCAAGTGGGTCCCTGACCCCCGAGTAGCCTAACTGGGAGACACCTCCCAGTAGGGGCTGACTGACACCTCATACAGCTGGGTGCCCCTCTGAGACGAAGCTTCCAGAGGAAGGATCAGGCAGCAAAATTTGCCATTCTGCAATATTTGCTGTTCTGCATCCTCTGCTGGTAATACCCAGGCAAACAGGGTCTGGAGTGGACCTCCAGCAAACTCCAGCAGACCTGCAGCTGATGGTCCTGAATGTTAGAAGGAAAACTAACAAACAGAAAGGACATCCACACCAAAACCCCATCTGTACGTCACCATCATGAAAGACCAAAGGTAGATAAAACCACAAAGATGGGGAGAAACCAGAGCAGAAAAGCTGAAAATTCTAAAAATCAGAGCGCCTCTTCTCCAAAGGAACGCAGCTCTTGGCCAGCAACGGAACAAAGCTGGATGGAGAATGACTTTGACGAATTGAGAGAAGAAGTCTTCAGAAGATCGATAATAACAAACTTCTCCAAGCTAAAGTAGAATGTTCAAACCCATCACAAAGAAGCTAAAAACCTTGAAAAAAGATTAGATGAATGGCTAACTAGAATAAACAGCATAGAGAAGACCTTTAATGAGCTGATGGAGCTGAAAACCGTGGCACGAGAACTACGTGACAAATGTACAAGCTTCAGTAGCCAATTCGATCAAGTGGAAAAAAGGGTATCAGTGATTGAAGATCAAATGAATGAAATGAAGCAAGAAGAAAAGTTTAGAGAAAAAAGAGTAAAAAGAAACTAACAAAGCCTCCAAGACATATGGGACTGTGTGAAAAGACTAAATCTGTGTCTGATTGGTGTACCTGAAAGTGACGGGGAGAATGGAACCAAGTTGGAAAACGCTCTTCAGGATATTATCCAGGAGAACTTCCCCAACCTAGCAAGGCAGGCCAACATTCAAATGCAGGAAATACAGAGAACGCCACAAAGATACTCCTTGAGAAGAGCAACTCCAAGACACATAATTGTCAAATTCACCAAAGTTGAAATGAAGGAAAAAATTTTAAGGTCAACTGGAGAGAAAGATCGGGTTACCCACAAAGGGAAGCCCATCAGACTAACAGCGGATGTCTCATCAGAAACTCTACAAGTCAGAAGAGATTGGGGGCCGATATTCAACATTCTTAAAGAATTTTCAACTCAGAATTTCATATCCAGTCAAACTAAGCTTCACAAGTGAAAGAGAAATAAAATCCTTTACAGACAAGCAAATGCTGAGAGATTTTGTCACCACCAGGCCTGCCTTACAAGAGCTCCTGAAGGAAGCACTAAACGTGGACAGGAACAGCTGGTATCAGCCACTGCAAAATCATGCCGAATTGTAAAGACCATCGATGCTAGGAAGAAATTACATCAAATAATGAGCAAAATAAGCAGCTAACGTCATAATGACAGGATCAAATTCACACATAACACTAGTAACCTTAAATGTAAATGAGCTAAATGCTCCAATTAAAATACACAGACTGGCAAATTGGATAAAGAGTCAAGACCCATCAATGTGCTGTATTCAGGAAACCCATCTTACATGCAGAGACACACATAGGCTCAAAATAAAGGGATGGAGGAAAATCTACCAAGCAAATGGAAAACCAAAAAAAAGCCAGGGTTGCAATCCTAGTCTCTGATAAAACAGACTTTAAACCAACAAAGATCAAAAGAGACAAAGAAGGCCATTATCTAATGGTGAAGGGATCAATTCAACAAGAAGAGCTAACTATCCTAAATACATATGCACTCAATACAGGAGCACCAAAATTCATAAAGCAAGTCCTTAAGAGACCTACAAAGAGACTTAGACTCCCACACAATAATAATGGGAGACTTTAACACCCCACTGTCAACATTAGATCAAGGAGACAGAGGGTTAACAAGGATATCCAGGACTTGAACT
This sequence comes from Macaca nemestrina, assembly GCF_043159975.1. Classification (NCBI taxonomy): domain Eukaryota; kingdom Metazoa; phylum Chordata; class Mammalia; order Primates; family Cercopithecidae; genus Macaca; species Macaca nemestrina. The sequence goes on from NC_092139.1 coordinate 29,815,554, forward strand.
CAGCTCTGTACCAAGTGGACCTAATAGACATCTACAGAACTCTCTACCCCAAATCAACAGAATATACGTTCTTCTCAGCACCACATCGCACTTATTCCAAAATTGACCACATAGATGGAAGTAAAGCACTCCTCAGCAAATGTTTAAAAGAACAGAAATTATAACAGACTCTCTCTCAGACCACAGTGCAATCAAACTAGAACTCAGGATTAAGAAACTCGCTCAAAACCATTCAACCACGTGGAAACTGAACAACCTGTTCCTGAATGACTACTGGGCACGTAACAAATTGAAGGCAGAAATAAAGATGTTCTTTGAAACCAATGAAAACAAAGACAACATACTAGAATCTCTGGGACACATTTAAAGCAGTGTGTAGAGGGAAATTTATAGCACTAAATGCCTACAAGAGAAAGCAGGAAAGATCTAAAATTGACACCCTAACCACAATTTAAAAAACTAGAGAAGCAAGAGCAAACAAACTCAAAAGTTAGCAGAAGACAAAAAATAACTAAGATCAGAGCAGAAATGAAGGAGATAGAGGCACAAAAAACCCTTCAAAAAATCAATGAATCCAGGAGCTGGTTTTTTGAAAAGATCAACAAAATTGATAGACTGCTAGCAAGACTAATAAAGAAGAAAAGAGAGAAGAATCAAATAGATGCAGTAAAAAATGATAAAGGGGATATTACCACCAATCTCACAGAAATACAAACTACCATCAGAGAATACTATAAACACCTCTACGCAAATAAAGTAGAAAATATAGAAGAAATGGATAAATTCCTGGACACATACACCCTCCCAAGACTAAACCAGGAAGAAGTTGAATCCCTGAATAGACCAATGATAGGCTCTGAAATTGAGGCAATAATTAATAGCCTACCAACCAAGAAAAGTCCAGGACCAGATGAATTCACAACCAAATTCTACCAGAGGTACAAAGAGGAGCTGGTACCATTCCTTCTGAAACTATTCCAATCAATAGAAAAAGTGGGAATCCTCCCTAACTCATTTTATGAGTCCAGCATCATCATGATACCAAAGCCTGGCAGAGACACAACAAAGAATGAATTTTAGACCAATATCCCTGATGAGCATCGATGCAAAAGTTCTCAATAAAATACTGGCAAACCAAATCCAGCAGCACATCAAAAAGCTTATCCACCACGATCAAGTTGGCTTCATCCCTGGGATGCAAAGCTGGTTCAACATACACAAATCAATAAACATAATCCATCATATAAACAGAACCAAAGATAAAAACTACATGATTATCTCAATAGATGCAGAAAAGGCTTTTGACAAAGTTCAACAGCCCTTCATGCTAAAATATCTCAATAAACAAGTTATTGATGGTACATATCTCAGTAAGAACTATGACAGACCCACAGCTAATATCATACTGAATGGGCAAAAACTGGAAGCATTCCCTTTGAAAACTGGCACAAGACAGGGATGCCCTCTCTCACCACTCCTATTCAACATAGTGTTGGAAGTTCTGGCCAGGGCAATCAGGCAGGAGAAAGAAATAAAGGGTATTCAATTAGAAAGAGAGGAAATCAAATTGTCCCTGTTTGCAGATGAAATGATTGTATATTTAGAAAACACCATCGTCTCAGCCCAAAATCTCCTTAAGCTGATAAGCAACTTCAGCAAAGTCTCAGGAGACAAAATCAGTGTGCAAAAATCACAAGCATTCCTGTATACCAATTATAGATAAAGAGCCAAATCATGAGTGAACTCCCATTCACAATTGCTTCAGAGAATAAAATAGCTAGGAATCCGACTTAAAGGATTGTGAAGGACCTCTTCAAGGAGAACTGCAAACCACTGCTCAACGAAATAAAAGATGACACAAACAAATGAAGAACATCCCATGCTCATGTATAGGAAGAATCAATATCGTGAAAATGACCATACTGCCCAAGGTAATTTATAGATTCAATGCCATCCCCATCAAGCTACCAATGACTTTCTTCACAGAATTGGAAAAACTACTTTAAACTTCATAGGGAACCAAAAAAGAGCCTGCATTGCCAAGACAATCCTAAGCAAAAAGAACAAAGCTGGAGACATCATGCTACCTGACTTCAAACTATACTACAAGGCTACAGTAAACAAAACAGCATGTACTGGTACCAAAACAGAGATATAGACCAGTAGAACTGAACAGAGACCTCAGAAGTAATACCACACATCTACAACCATCTGATCTTTGACAAACCTGACAAAAACAAGAAATGGGGAAAGGATTCCCTATTTAATATATGGTGCTGGGAAAACTGGCTAGCCATATGTACAAAGCTGAAACTGGATCCTTTCCTTACACCTTATAAAAAAATTAATTCAAGATGGATTAAAGGCTTAAATGTTAGACATGAAACCATAAAGACCCTAGAAGAAAACCTAGGCAATACCATTCAGGCCATGGGCATGGGCAAGGACTTCATGATTAAAACACCGAAAGCAATGGCAACAAAAGCCAAAACAGACAAATGGAATCTAATTAAACTAAAGAGCTTCTGCACAGCAAAAGAAACTACCATCAGAGTAAACAGGCAACCTACAGAATGGGAGAAAATTTTTACAATCTACTCATCTGACAAAGAACTAGTATCCAGAATCTACAAAGAACTTAAACAAATATACAAGAAAAGATCAAACCCATCAGAAAGTGGGCAAAGGATATGAACAGACCCTTTTCAAAAGAAGATATTTATGCAGCCAACAGACATGTGAAAAAATGCTCATCATCACTGACTATCAGAGAAATACAAATCAGAACCACAATGAGATACCATCTCACACCAGTTAGAATGGTGATCATTAAAAAGTCAGGAAACAACAGGTTCTGGAGAGGATGCAATATGATATGGAGCAATATGAACACTTTTATGCTGTTGGTGGGACTGTAAACTAGTTCAACCATTGTGGAAGACAGTGTGGCGATTCATCAAGGATCTAGAACTAGAAATACCATTTGACCCAGCCATCCCATTACTGGGTATATGCCCAAAGGATTATAAATCATGCTGCTATAAAGACACATGCACACGTATGTTTATTGTGGCACTTTTCATAATAGCAAAGACTTGGAACCAAACCAAATGCCCATCAGTGACAGACTGGATTAAGAAAGTGTGGCATATGGCCAGGCACGATGGCTTACGCCTGTAATCCCAGCACTTTGGGAGGCTGAGGTGGGCGGATCACCTGAGGTCGGGAGTTTGAGACCAGCCTGACCCACCGGAGAAACCCCGTTTCTACTAAAAATAAAAAATTAGCTGGGCTTGGTGGCGCATGCCTATAATCCCAGCTACTCGGGAGGCTGAGGCGGGAGAATTGCTTGGACCTGGGAGGTGGAGGTTGTGGTGAGCCGAGATCACGCCATTGCACTCCAACCTGGGCAACAAGAGCGAAACTCTGTCTCAAAAAAAAAAAAAAAAAAGGAAAAGAAAATGTGGCATATATACACCATGGAATACTATGCAGCTATAAAAAAGGAGGAGTTCATGTCCTTTGTAGGGACATGGATGAAGCTGGAAACCATCATTCTGAGCAAACTGTCACAAGGACAGAAAACCAAACACCGCATGTTCTCACTCATAGGTGGGAATTGAACAATGAGAACACCGACACAGGGCAGGGAACATCACTCACCGGGGCCTGTCGTGGGGTGGGGGGCTGGGGGAGGGATAGCATTAGGAGATACACCTAATATAAATGATGAGTTAATGGGTGCAGCACACCAACATGGCACATGTATACATATGTAACAAACCTGCACGTTGTGCACATGTACCTTAGAACTTAAAGTATAATTAAAAAAAAAATTAAAAAAAAAAATCCATGTAAGTTATATTGAACGTAATTGAATGACAATGTTCTTCAGAGGTGAAGTTTTGATTATTATATCACATAGTTATTTTAAAATGTAATAGAAACTAAACATAGTCTTTACCTTTAAGAAGAGACATTTTCATATTTTTAATCTTCTCACAGTCTGATAGAAATAATTATAGCACCGGGCGCGGTGGCTCAAGCCTGTAATCCCAGCACTTTGGGAGGCCGAGACGGGCGGATCACGCGGTCAGGAGATCGAGACCATCCTGGCTAACATGGTGCACGGTGAAACCCCGTCTCTACTAAAAAATACAAAAAACTAGCCGGGCGAGGTGACAGGCGCCTGTAGTCCTAGCTACTCGGGAGGCTGAGGCAGGAGAATGGCATAAACCCGGGAGGCAGAGCTTGCAGTGAGCTGAGATCTGGCCACTGCACCCCAGCCTGGGCGACAGAGCGAGACTCCGTCTCAAAAAAAAAAAAAAAAAAAAAAAAAAATAATTATAACTTCTTACACTTGTTTAAAAATGCTTTTCAAAGAATTGCACATTATTTGCTTCCTGCAGAATCTCAGATGTGAGATTGAGGTGAAATTAAAGGGGAGAGAAATTAATATTTGTATATCTTTGTTGTGATCATCATTTCTTTATTCATTCAATAAATACTTATTTGAAACTTACTATGTTTTAGGTTTTCTTATAAGATTTTTTTTCCTCTTAGCTTTGTTCCAACAAAGGATTCTGTGGCCCTCAGTTTGGGAACTACTACCCTATGTGTACTATATCAAATACTGTGTCTTGGAATCTGTGGGGAATACAAAGTGGGATCTGTTTGTGTTGTCTTCAAGAAACATTTAGTCTAGGGAAGAAATAACAAAATAACATAGGTTTGTAAATAGGTGCAAAGTAAAAGTGCTAAATGTTATAATGAGTTGTAGATTGTTTGGGGGGTCTGAAGAGCATGCTTCTGGTTGGGGGAAATCAGGAAGACTTCCTGCAGGAGATGACATTTGAGCAGTGACTTGGTTATTGCTACAGAACTAGTCACCCTGAAACTTAGCAGCCGAAAGTAGCAAGCATCATTTATCTCTCAACAATTCTTGGTGATTGAGTGGCTCTTCTGCTTCATGTGCTGTTGGGTAGGGTGGTACTGAGATATCTGGAATGTCCAAAGTGGTCTCTCTCACATCCCTGGCAGGTTGGTGCTGCCTGTCAGCTGGAGATCAGCTAAGGATATTGGTCGTGGCCTCAGTTCTTATCCTCATGGCCTCCCCAGTTGTCTGTGGTGTTCCCATAGCATGATGTTTGGGTTCCAGGATGACAAGAGCCAAGTCTGTCAGGCTTTTTTTTTTTTTTTTTTTTTTTTTTTTTTTGAGACAGTCTCCCTCTGTTGCCCAGGCTGGAGTGCAGTGATTCTGTCTTGACTCACTGCAACCTCTGCCTCCCTGGCTCAAGTGATTCTTATGCCTCAGATTCCCGAGTAGCTGGGATTACGGGTGTGTAACACCACGCCTGGCTAATTTTTGTATATTTAGTAGAGATGGGGTTTTGCCATGTTGGCCAGACTGATCTCAAACTCCTGACCGCAAGTAATCCACCCACCTTAGCCTCCCAAAGTGCTGGGATTACAGGTGTGAGCCCGGCACCTGGCCTACCGGGCTTTCTTAAGGCTTATGCTGAAAGTGGCCTAGTGTCACTTCTACCACATTCTGTTAGTTGAGGTATGTCATACCAGCGCAGATTCAGTGTGAGAAAGGGCTTTACAGGGGTCTGAATACTAGGAAGTGTGGTTCATTGGGGACTGTCTTTGTGTTCATGGGAATTCAAGTTGGGACTAGAGCACAAACTGATGCTTTAGTGTCTGGCCTGTGTTGGTTACTAATACAATGTCTGTATGTACTTTTTTTAAAAAAACTAGGAAATTTCTCCTCTTCTCTCCATGGAGGCTATGGCATTTGTTACTGAAGAGAGGAAACTTACCCAAGAAACCACTTATCCAAATACTTATATTTTTGACTTGTTTGGAGGTGTTGATGTAAGTAGCTATTTATTATTACTACTGTTACTACCACTTAATGGTTTGAGAATTTAACTTTTGAAATGGGAGATAAGAAAGATTTCAGAATTTATAACATTTCAGATTTTAACTTTTAGAAGCTTAGTGGCATTTACATGTTGAAGCAGCGTTCTTTTACTTTAGAATAATTCATTTATTTAAATTGGTGTCTACCTTTTTAAAAAAATACAAAGTGAAAAGTACATCTCTCAATTTCCCAGTGTCCCCTCCTCAGAACCAGTTGTGATCACTAGTTTCTTGTGTGTCCTGCCAAAGATGTTCTGTTGTGGGTGTGTGTATGTGTGTGTGTGTGTGTGTGTGTGTAAATATTCCTCCACCTCCACCTTAGTTTATTTTCTCCCCACATAGAGTGATATACCATATACACGGTTACACTATCCTGTACCTTCTTTCTTCTGTCTCTTTTTTTTTTAATTAAAATTTTTAGCCCAGGCATGGTGGCTCACGCCTGTAATCCCAGCACTTTGGGAGGCCAAGGCGGGTGGATCATGAGGTCAGGAGTTCGAGACCAACCTGGCCAAGATGGTGAAACCCTGTCTCTACTAAAAATACAAAAATTAGCTGGGCGCGGTGGCGGGTGCTTGTAATCCCAGCTACCCGGGAGGCTGAGGCAGGAGAATTGCTTGAAGCCAGGAGGCTGAGGTTGCCGTGAGCCAAGATCATACCACTGCACTCTAGCCTGGGTGACAGAGCAAGACTCTCTCAAAAAAAAAAAAAAAGATTAAATAGCTAGTGTTCCCTGGTGTGATTGTGCCATAATACATTTACCCAGGCCCCAGTTGATTGGCATTTATAATTTTTCCACACCGTTTCTCTTACAGACAAGGTTGCAGTAAAGATCTTGTACATATTTTTGTACTCATGTGAGTATATACCTTTGGAACAAGAACATATGTTTTTTATTGTGTATAAATCTGAAGTTTACCTACCTAAGAAGTTTTGTCAGTTTATATCCCCAGTAACAAAGTATGAGTGTCTGTTTACCCATACCATCACCAACATACTGTGTTTATGTGTGTATTTTTATGGATGTTGTTACTGAAGTATAACCTTCATACAGAAAAGTACACCGATAATTACCACAAAATAAATTCACTTTTGCACTACCACCCAAATTAGGAAATAGAACATTACCAGTACCCAGAAGCCCCCTTCAGCAAACAGTATATTTTAAGTATTTACTAAGCAGATGTGAGAAAAAATGGTATTTTTCCATAGTTTTTTTAACCAGCTTTATTAAGATATGGTTCACATACCATACATTTCACCCATTTAAAGTACACAATTCAGTGGTTCTTAGTATATTTGCAGATATGTGCAGCCATCACCACTGTCAACTTTAGAGCATTTTCATCACCCCAAAAAAGAAACTCCATGTGTTTTATCTAGCACTGCCCTACCTCTGCCACCTCCTCCCCCTCTCTCCACACTAGTATACTTTTTGTCTTTATAGATTTCTCTGTTGTGGGCATTTTGTATAAATTCAGTTATATAATATGTGATCTTTTGTGACTGGCTTCTTTTCATTTAGCGTAATGATTTCTAGGTTCATCCGTATTGTAGCATGTATCAATACTCATTTTTATGGCCAAATGATGTTTCATTGTGTGAGTATGCTACATTTCTTATTTGTTGAGAGGCATTTGGATTGCCTCCGTCTTTTTGCTATTATGAGTAACAGTGCTATAAACATTCTTGTACAGGTTCATTGTGGACATATTTTCATTTCTCTTGGGCATATACATACCTAGGAATAGAGTTGCTGTGTCATATGGGGTAACTCTATGTTTAATTGGTTGAGGAATTGCCAGAATGTTTTCGCAGAGGCCCTACCATTTTACATTGCCACCAGCAATGTCTGAGGGTTTCAGTTTTTCTATATCATTGACAACACTTGTTATTATCTGTCATTTTGAAAGTGTTTTAAAATAAAAATAAAAAAATACTGAGATGGGGTCTTGTTTTGTTGCCCAGACTGGTCTCAAACTCCGGGGCTCAAACAGTCCCCCAGCCTTGGCCTCCCAAAGTGCTGGGATTACAGGCATGAGCCCCTGCTCCGGCCCTGTAATGATTATAGCCATTCTAGTGAGTGTGAAGAGACACCTCATTGTGGTCTTGATTTGCATTTCCTTGATGGCCAGTGATGACCATCTTTTCTTTTTTTTGAGACGGAGTCTCACGCTGTTGCCCAGGCTGGAGTGCAGTGGCGCGATCTCGGCTCACTGCAAGCTCCGCCTCCTGGGTTCACGCCATTCTCCTGCCTCTGCCTCCTGAGTAGCTGGGACTACAGGCGCCCGCCACCGCGCCCGGCTAATTTTTTGTATTTTTAGTAGAGACGGGGTTTCACTGTGGTCTCGATCTCCTGACCTTGTGATCCGCCCGCCTCGGCCTCCCAAAGTGCTGGGATTACAGGCTTGAGCCACCGTGCCCGGCCGACCATCTTTTCTTGAGTTTGTCATTTGTGTATCTTCCTTGGAGAAATTACTGTCTCCTCTTTCAGTTTCTTAGTTGAGATATATCTCTTTTGAATATTATGTTGTAAGAGTTCTTTATAAATTCTCTGCAGTTTTTAAAATTCATTCTATGACTGAGATTGGATATTTTTTCTTGTGTTTATAAGTAGTTCCTTTTCTGCCAGTTGTCTGTTTTTCACCTTTTTCTATTTATTTGTTCTTTTTCTTACCGATTTGTAAGTGCTTTTGATTTTTTAAAGCCCTTTGTCATTTGTGTTTTTTTTCCTATTTTGAGAATTAAATTTTGACGTTATTTTTAAATTAGATATGTTTAATTTTTAGATTGTCAGATTGATCAGTCTTTAATGGCTTCAGAGTTTTGGTTCATACCTTTCCCACTGTTGGATTTAAACTTACATACCTATTTCCTTCTAATATTTTACAGTTTTTAATTGTATATGTTTAAATTTTTGCACCATTTGAAATTTGTTTTGGTGTAATGAGTGAAGGGTTTGGATCTGACTTTTCTGCCCTAGATATTTGCCCATAACCCCATTACCTGAAGTGAACATGAAGGAGAGGGCATTTCCGGGTATTGTGGTTAGTCTTTATCTTGATCTGTGTGGTGATTGTACAGGAATGGTGTTCAGTGTGTAAAACTGTACATGTACAATTTGTACTCATGGCCAGGTGCAGTGACTCATGCCTGTAATCCCAGCACTTTGGGAGGCCGAAGCAGGCGGATTTGCATGAGTCGAGGAGTTAGAGACCAGCGTGGGCAACATGGCAAAAGTGCATCACTACTAAAAATGCAAAAAATTAGCCGATTGTGGTAGCACATGCCTGCAGCCCCAGTTGCTTGGAGGGCTAGGTGGGAGGATTGGTTGAGCCTGGGAGGTTGAGGCTACAGTGAGCCGAGATCACACCATGAACTGTAGCCTGGGTGACAGAGCAATACTCAGTCTCAAAAAAAAATTTTACTCTTTAAACGGTATCACGTTATACTTCAGTTATTAAAGTTTCCTTTTGTTTAAAGGTGCCATTTTCCACTGAAGTAAAGATTGAGTGTGACATCTGCATGCATGTCATCAGCCACAGCCTTTCTTCTTTAACTGCTGCTCGGCATTCCCTCTCCACAGCAGTGCCGGTGGTCCTAGAGCATTTACTTACTTGACCAGCACAAGAGACCCTTTAGTTTTGAGTTGTTTCATCAGGAAATCTACTCAGTAAGAACTGATGTATTTATGGGAGGAAATATAATAATGTAGGTCTCTAGCCTGGTGTCTATTTTCAGTGGAAATGTGGCTCTCTAGTAGGATCCTATCCCATCTTCAGACATCTTTGGATCAATTGTTCTTGATTTTGTGGGGGTTTTCTCTCCTGCTTTGAGTTAAGGCAGCTTCTCCAGGAATCCCAGTCATTTTATAAACATGGGCTCCTGCTTAAGTCATTATGCACCTCACTAACCTTCAGTTTGGGTGCATTTGTTAGTGAACTCTCTTGCTATCCTGCTGCTGGTAGTATTTTCCAAACAGAGCTTATTATTTCTTCCTCTGCTAATAACTAGCAAGAACCCAAAGTAAGTCTCTCTTGGGTCATGCTGCCCAAAGCTCAGTGGGATCACTCCTTGTCAACCTGACCCTATCTATAACATGACTGTGAAAAGTGTATCTTAGAGTATACAAAGCAGATGTGAAGTATGTAACTAAGTGGAGTGAAGCAGACCCAGAGCAAGCTTATCTGCATAAATTAAATGAGTATGAGGACTGTGGTGGACTAGGAGAGTGTGTGCCTGCTTTTATGGGGGAAATGACTCTTCTTCTCCCATTGACTGTTTCCCTGAGAGGTTATGGGAAATCTAGATTTGTAGGTAAAAATCTTCCAGCTTTTCAGTAGTTGTGGGCCAGGTGTAAGCCATTGCTTGGCATTCAGGAACTTTTATTCATTGACATAGTCTATCTTCCATTTGAAGTGAATTTATTTTAAATACATTCTATGCACTTGAGCATCTTACATATTGCTTGGATGAATGTGATCTCTTTTGAGAAGAATTTATGTAGTATACTTCAGAGCTTTAAACATTACTACTCATTTTGCCCTGTTGTTTCCATTTCTGTGACTCTCCTGAAGACATAAGTCAAAATGAGATAAAACTTGTATACCAAGACGGTTAGGTGTAACATTATTTGTAATGACTGTCTACCAGGAGAAGGTAATGGTTATTCTATTTTGCTGAATTTTATGAAGTTATTAATATAATGTTAAAATTATAATATGGGAAAATTCATGATGAAAACAGGCTATAAAATTGTTATATACTCTATAATAATTACTCCACCTTCTCTAGAGGATGACCTTAGGTCTCTATTATACAAAGCAAAGCAGGCCTACATTCAGGGCAACTTTCATTGTTGCCCCAAGTCGTGAGACATCTTGCTTTTCTCTCCTACAAGTGCAGTTGACATTAAATACAGATGTGCAGAAAGCTGAACCCAGTGCTTCTCTAGAATTGACAATCTGTGGTGTAGTAGTTTAGGATTTTTATTTTTAATCTGCTTCAAGCTAAAATAACACATCTCTCTTAATTCAGGATGTTGAATTATAGTGTCACATTCATGCCAGGAGCAATCTCATGGCATGTGGATTTACTTTCTAAAGATTTGTTGCTGGTTTGAGATGAACAGAGGCTTTCTCAGACCCTCAAGCTGAACTATCTAGTCTCAAAGATTTGCCTACTGGCTTTTTAATTTAAAAAATGCTATGGAATCTTCTTTCTTCATTTGGCTTGAGATGTCTTGGATATGCTGCCTCAGTATTGGCCTATAGCTAGAAGGGGCTAAGGAAGAATTTTTTTCTTTTTGTTCTAGGGTAACTCCTAGCTTGATTTAAACAATAATAAAAAATAAGTAAAATATGTATATACGGGATGTCTTTAAACGTACGGGCTTAGTCATATTCTCAGCATATAGATTATTTTAAATGCTTTAAGTGGAAATTGCACTTTTTTGGAAAACAAAGGTCCTCATTTTAAAAGGAAAAGGTGTTTGTCAAGGAAAATGTGAAAAACTATCTTAGGACTTGTCACCAACATTCAACCACTGTTGAGATTCAGGAGTATTCCTTTCTAACATTTTTTTTTTTTCTGTTTGTATTAACCTAGAATTTGTTTAACAGAATTTTTTTAAATAACAGCTTTTAAAACTTGTTATGATGATTTTAGAGGTAGAGTTGTACTCTGTCGCAGGCTGGAGTGCAGTGGTACAGTCCTGGCTCACTGCAGCCTCGAATCCCTGGGCTCTAGTGATTCTCCTGCCTCAGTCTCCCAAGTAGCTAGGACTACAGGCTCGTGCCACCATACCTGGATAATTTTTTTTAAATATTTGTTAGAGTTCTAGGGGTCTTGCTCTGTTCCTCAGGCACTCTCCAACTCCTGGTCTCAAATGACCTTCCTGCCTCACCTTCTTGAGTAGCTGGGATTATAGGCACGAGCCACCCTGCCTGCCCAGCAATAACAGCTTTATTGAAATATAATTTACATATCATAAAGTTAACTCTTGTAACCACCCATCAGTATTGTGCAGTGATAACCAGAACATTTTTATCATGCCAGAAAGAAATATTGTACCAGTTAGCAGTCACTCCCCATCTCCCCTTCTCCCCAGCTCTGGCAACCATTAATCTATTTTATGTCTGTATTATGCCTATTGTGAAATATCCATAATGTCCATAATATGCCTATTGTATCAGTCCGTTCTCATGCTGCAGTGAAGAAATACCTGTGACTGGGTAGTTTAATTGACTCACAGTTTAATTGACTCACAGTTCCATATGGCCGGGGAGGCCTCAGGAAACTCACAGTCATGGCAGAAGGCAAAGGACAAGCAGGCACCTTCTTCACAGGGCAGCAGGACAGAGTGAGTGCAAGCAGAGGAAATGCCAGACACTTACAAAACCATGAGATTTCGTGAGATTCCCTCATTATCACGAGAACAGCATGGGGGAACCGCCCCCATGATCCAGTTACCTCCACCTGGTCCCACCCTTGACACATGAGGATTGTTACAATTCAAGGTGAGATTTGGGTGAGGACAGAGCCAAACCATATCACCTGTTATGGATATTTCATATAACAGAATCATCCACCATGTGGCTTTTTATGTCTAGCTTTAACTGAGCATGAGGTGTTTTATTGTTTTAAATAATAGTTTTATTGAGATATTCATGTCATGCAAGTCACCCATTTAAAAGATGTATTACAAGATATAACTTGGTTTTTTAGTATAGTCAGAGTTATATACCACTATCACCACAATTGATTTTAAAACATTTTCATCACTCCAAAAAAGAAATACTATATTCTTCAGTAGCCACTCTCCATTTCCTCCCAAGGCCTCCCTCCCCCATCCTTAGGCAACCACTAATCTTTCTGTCTTTATAGATTTAATTATTCTGGACATTTCACATAAATGGAGTCATACAATACGTGGTCTTTTGTGACTGGCTTCTTTTGCTTAACATAATGTTCTCAGGGTTAATCCATGTTATAACATGTACCAATACTCCATTCCTTTTCATTGTCAAGAAATATTCCGTTGTATGGATAGACCACATCTTATTTATCCATTCATCAGTTGATGGACATTTGGGTTGTTCCCACTTTTGACTGTTATTAATAATCTGCTATGATTAATAATGCTGCCATGAACATTGGCATATAAATTTTTATATGGACATGTTTTCATTTTCTATTAGATTGTCTTATTAAAAAATTTCCCGCCGGGCGCGGTGGCTCAAGCCTGTAATCCCAGCACTTTGGGAGGCCTAGACTGGCGGATCACGAGGTCAGGAGATCGAGACCATCCTGGCTAACACAATGAAACCCCATCTCTACTAAAAATACAAAAAATTAGCCGGGCATGGTGGCGGGCGCCTGTAGTCCCAGCTGCTCGGGAGGCTGAGGCAGGAGAATGGCGGGAACCCGGGAGGCGGGGCTTGCAGTGAGCCGAGATCGCGCCACTGCACTTCAGCCTGGGTGGCAGAGCGAGACTCCCTCTCAAAAAAAAAAAAAAAAAAAAAAAAAAAATCCCTTGGTATATACCTAGTAGTGGAGTTGCTGGTAACTCTTTAATTTTTAAGGATCTGCCAGACTGCTTTCTGAAGCACTTGCACCATTTTACATGTTACCAGCAATGTATAAAGGTTCTAATTTCTCCACATCTTTGCTAATAGTTACTATTTGTAAACTTTTTCATTATAGCCATCCTAGTAGGTATGAAGAGGTATCTCATTGTGGTTTTGTTTTGCTTTTCCCTGATGACTAATGTTGATCATCTATTTATTGAACTTTTGGAGAAATGTGCATTCATCTGCTTTCTCCATTTCTTGATTGGGTTGTCTTTTTATTATTGAGTTGTATTAGTTTCTGGATACTAATTTCTTGTAATTTGCAAGTATTTTCCCCCATTAAGTAGCTGTCTTTTCACCTCTTTTTTTTTTTTTTTTTTTTTTTTTTTGAGACGGAGTCTCGCTCTGTCGCCCGGGCTGAAGTGCAGTGGCAGGATCTCAGCTCACTGCAAGCTCCGCCTCCCGGGTTTACGCCATTCTCCTGCCTCAGCCTCCCAAGTAACTGGGACTACAGGCGCCCGCCACCTCGCCGGGCTAGGTTTTTGTATTTTTTAGTAGAGACGGGGTTTCACCGTGTTAGCCAGGATGGTCTCGATCTCCTGACCTCGTGATCCGCCCGTCTCGGCCTCCCAAAGTGCTGGGATTACAGGCTTGAGCCACCGCGCCCGGCCTCTTTTCACCTCTTGATGGTGTCCTTTGAAACACAAAGTCTTTACTTTTGATGAAGTTCATTTTATCTTTTGTTGCTTGAGTATTGGTGTGCATCTAAGAAACCATTTCCTAATCCAAGGTCACAAAGATTTACCTGTGTATTCTTCTGAGAATTTTATATTTTTTATCTTACATTTAGATCTTTGATCTATTTGCATTGATTTTTGTTTATCATGTGAGGCAGGGGTCCAGTTTCATTATTTTGCATGTGACTATCCAGTTGTCACAGCACCACTTACTGAAAAAACTACTCTTTCATTATTGAATTGTCTTGGCAACCTTGTCAAAAATCAACTGATCGTATAGACACAGGGGTTTATTTTTGTATTTACAGATCAAGATTGTTTTGGCTGTTATGCATCTCTTGTATTTGCATGTGAATTTCAGGATCAGCTTGCCAATTTCTGCAAAGAAGCCAGCTGAGATTTTGATAGTGATTGCATTGAATTTGTAGGTCAATTTAGGGAGTATTATCATCTTAATATTAAATATTCTGATCCATGAACCACAAGATAGCTTCCCATTTTTTATTGTCTTTAATTTCTTTCAAAAATGTTTTGTTGTACAAGTCTTGCACTTGTTAAACTTATTTCTAAGTGTCTTTACTGTTATTGATGCTCTTTTAAATGGAATTGCTTTCATAATTCCAGTTTTGAATTGCTTCTTGCTACAATTGTAGAAATACAGTTGATTTATGTATATTGATCACCTATTGTGAAATCTTGCTGAACTCTTGCTTATTGGCACTAATAGTTTTTTTAGTGAATTCCTTAGGAATTTTCTATATTCTAGATTATGACATCTGTAAATAATTAGTTTTACTTATTCCTTTCCAATTTGGGTGCCATTAATTTCTTTTTTTATTTTTCCCTAATTGCCTTAGAACACTCAATACAATGTTAAACTGAAGTAGCGAGAGTGGACGTCTTTGTCTTTTTCCTCATCTTAATGGGAAAGCATTTAGTCTTCACTGTTAAGCATGATACTAGCTGTGGGTATTTTAATAAAAGCCCTTTATCAGGCTGAAGAAGTTGTCTTCTATTCCTTGTTGATTGTTTTTATCATGAAAGTGTGTGGGGTTTTTTCCAGATGCTTTTTCTGCATCTGTTGAGATGACTGTGTGGCTTTTGGATTTTGTCCTTTATTCTGTTGATATGGTGTATTATATTGATTTTCATATGTTGAACCAACTTTACATTCCTGGGATAAATTCCACTTCGTCATGGTGTATAATCTTTTTTTTTTTTTTTTTGAGACAGGGTCTCTCTGTCACCCAGGCTGGAATGCAGTGGTATGATCACAGCTCACTGCAGCTTCTCCTGGGCTCAAGCGATCCCCCCATCTCAGCCTCCTGAGTAGCTGGGACTACAGGTGCATGCTACCATGCTTGGTTAATTTTTTGTTTTAATTTTTGTAGAGACAGGGTCTCACTATGTTGCCCAGGCTGGTCTCATACTCTTGGGCTTAAGTAATCCTCCTGCCTTGACCTCTCAAAGTGCTGGGATTATAGGTGTAAGCCACCATGCGTGGACTATAATCCTTTTTATATGTGTCTGGATTTTGTTTGCTAGGGTTTTCAGAATTTTTATGTATATATGCATAAGAGATACTCATCTGTAGTTTTCTTGTTATGTCTTTGGTTTTGGTATCAGGGTAATACTGGTCTCAAAGAGTGAGTTGGGAAATGTTTCCTCCTCTTCTGTTTTTTGGAAGAGTTTGGGAAGAATTGGTGATTCTTTAAATGTCTTGTATTGTTCACCAGTGGAGGCATCATGTCCAGGGTTTTTCTTTATGGGTAGTTTTTTTGTTGTTGTTGTTGTTTTGTTTTGTTTTTTTAAATCACTAGGTCAATCTCTTTACTTGCTCTAGGGCTATTCAGATATTCTGTTTCGTCTTCTTTCTTTTTTTTAAACAGATGGAGTCTCGCCCTTCCATCCAGGCTGGAGTACATTGGCATGATCATAGCTCACTGCAGCCTCAATCTTCTGGGGTCAAGTAATCCTCCTGCCTCAGTCTCCCGAGTAGCTGGAACTATAGGCATACCACCACACCCAGCTAATTTATTTTATCTGTAGAGACATGGGGTCTTGCTATGTTGGCCAGGGTGATCTCAATCTTCTGGCTTCAATCAGTCCTCCCACCTCAGCCACCCAAAGTGTTGGGATTACAGGCAGGAACAACCATGCTCAGCCTCTGTTTCTTCTTAAGTCAGTTTTTATAGTTTTATGTCTTTCTAGGAATGTGTCCATTTCGTTTAGGTTATCTAATTTGTTGGCATACAGTTGTTCATAGTAGTTCCTTATAATGACTTTTGTTGCCATAAGGTTGGTGGTAATGCCCTCTCCTTTATTTCTGAGTATAGTAATCTGTATCCTCTCTCCTTTTTTCTTGGTTGGTCTAGCTAAGAATTTGCCAGTCTTTTCAAAGAGCCAGCTTTTGGTTTTGTTCATTTTTTGTTGTTTTCTGTTCTGTGTTTCATTTGTTTCAACTCTTATTCTCCCTTTTGCTTGCTTTGGGTTTAGTCTGCTCTTTTTCCAGTGTCTTAAGGCAGAAGATTAGGTTATTGATTAGAAACAAATTTATTTGGCCGGGTGCAGTGGCTCACGCCTGTAATCCCAACACTTTGGGAGGCCAAGGTGGGCGGATCACCTGAGGTCAGGAGTTTGAGACCAGCCTGGCCAATATGGCAGAACCTCGTCTCTACTAAAAATACATAACGTAGCCAGGAGTGGTGGTGGGCACCTGTAATTCCTTTTGCTCTGGAGGCTGAGGCAGGGTAATCGCTTGAACCCAGGAGGCGGAGGTTGCAGTGAGCCAAGATCGGGCTATTGCACTCCAGCCTGGGAGACAGAGAAAGACTGTCTCAAAAAAAAAAAAAAAAAAAGAAAAAGGAATTTTCTTTTAATGTAGGCATTTACAGCTATAAATTTTCCTCTGAGTACTCCATTAGCTACATCGTAAGTTTTGGTGTCTTCATCCATCTTGGATACTTTATACTTCCCCTTATGATTTCTTCTTTGGACCATTATTATTTAGGATGGGTTTTTTAAATTATCCACATAATTCATGAATTTCCCAAATTTCTTTTTTATTTCATTCCATTGTGGCCAGACAACATACTGTATATGATTTCAGTGCTTTTAAATTTATTGAGGCTTGTTTAGTGGCCTGAAATCTGATCCGTCCTGGAGAATGTCTCATGTCCACTTGAGTAGAATGTATGTTCTGTTCCGGCTGCATGGAGTGTTCTGTACATGTCTGTTAGGATGTATGTGTTCACTGTGTTCAAGTCTTCTAGTTCTTTGCTAGTCTGCCTAGTTGTCTATTATTGAAAGCAGAGTTATTAAAGTGTCCAACTTATATTTTTGAATTATCTCTTTGCTTCATTTCTGCCAGCTTTTGGTTCATGTATTTTTGGGCTCTGTTGTTAGGTACATATGTGTTTGTAGTTGTTATCTTTCTAATGGATTGATCCTTTTATCAACTATCCTTTCTCTCCATAGAATGAATTTTTAAATTCATGCTTATTTTAAACAGTTTGTGCAAAGTTGTATTAAAAGTATGTAAAATAAAAAATACATGCATACCCAACCCTGTAGAAATCAGCGTTAACAATTTATGGTGTATCTTCTGAGACCTTTTTAAATAAACTTACACTTACAATATGCCTTAAGCAGAAGAATCATAGTAATAATGTTCTGCAGCTTTTCAGAAATTAAAGCCTCATTAGATCACAGAGATTACTTACTCTAAAATACTTCTTTTCAAAAATGAGAAAACTGAGGCCCAGAGAAGGGCAAGTAGGTGGCCAAGCTGGAACTAGAACCTGGGTCTCCTGACTTGCTGCAGTGTTCCTTTTACTGAACCTTACTGCCTCCTGGAACAAAAGGGTCTTGTAATACTGTGACAGATATATGGGCAATGAATGGTTATGGCAAAATCATTTTATAAGTTATGCTTTGAATTAATTTTGAAGATTTTATCTAATTTTTTTTATAGCTTCTTGTAGAAATTCTTATGAGGCCTACGATCTCTATCCGGGGACAGAAACTGAAAAGTAAGTATACCTGTTAGCTGCTGGTCCTTGTTTTCCAACGTGCCAATATGGTGGCAGTTCCCAGCAGCTGCCTTCTTCCTTCCCTTCCTGACTCTTAATACTGAGGACATGTCTTACCTTCAGCTACAGGTTGCTCTCTCCTCCCCCAGCTAAGCAACTATCTTTATGCATTCTGTACTGCGTAGAAATTCAGATCTGGGTTAAAAGAATACATCTTTGTACTTTTAATAGTCCTGTGATCCAGCTTCTATGTTTCCTTGGGAAATTCTTATTTCTCATATATAACTAGCTGAGAGAGTAAGCAATAACCTGGTAAGATCACTCTTTTATTTTTTAAAAACCTATTTTTTGTTAGAAAGGTGATATATGCTCTTTATAAAAAGTTCAGTCATTACTAGAGTGTGAATGGTAAGAAGTCAGAGTGTTTTGGTATGCACTATTTCTTAAGCTGAGCGGTAGATATATGGGTAATATTCTATTATTATTTTTTATGACTTACACGTGTTACAAATATTCTTTTTAGGTATACAAAAAAAAATTTTTTTTTTTGAGACAGAATCTGGCTCTGTTGCCCAGGCTGGAGTGCAGTGACATGATCTTGGCTCACTGCAACCTCCACCTCCCAAGCTCAAGTGATTTTCCTGCCTCAGCCTCTCAAGTAGCTGGGATTACAGGCGCCCGCCAC
Source organism: Macaca nemestrina (assembly GCF_043159975.1). NCBI lineage: Eukaryota > Metazoa > Chordata > Mammalia > Primates > Cercopithecidae > Macaca > Macaca nemestrina. The sequence goes on from NC_092139.1 coordinate 29,834,503, forward strand.
CATACCCGGCTAATTTTTGTATTTTTTTTTTAGTAGAGATGGGGATTCACCATGTTGGCCAGGCTGGTCTCGAACTCCTGACCTCAAGTGATCTGCCCACCTCAGCCTCCCAAGTGCTGGGATTACAGGCATGAGCCACCACACCCAGCTTCAGTATTTAATTTAAAATAAAAAAGCGAATGCACTTTACTCTGGCGTTAAAAGCCAGAGATGACTTCAGTTAATGTTTGGTGAATGCCCTCCTACCAGCTTTGCATTTTTTTAATTTAAAAGGTTTTTTTTTTTTTTTTACCCCTAACCTATTAGGGGTCCTATACACTATATAAGGCCTAATTTGTGCATGCAGTAGTGGTTAAGAGGATTTATATTCATTTTTAATGTCTCAGCTGTGCATTCTGTCTAACTTGATCTTTCATGTTCTCTGTCTACCCTTATAGCAAGTAGCATATTGTAATTATTTGTTGGTGCACTTGTTTAGTCTCTCTTCCTCCCACTAGATTTATAGGTTCCATGAAGGCTGAGACTTTTTTTTCCCTCACCACTGTATCTGCTCTAGAGTTGATGCTGAATAATACTTGATGAATGAGTGAATCCTAATTCCTTTTAAAAGTGGAGGATCTAGAAATAGTGAGATATATAGTGAGACATACAGAGCAGTGTTTTACCCTGCTCTGAAGTCGTTAAATAAATCAATCACAGAGCCCCAGTAGGTTGAAAGGTGGTGATAAGGGATGCAGAGGGTCTACGTTGTCTCAGGATTATGTGAGGCAACCCGTCTAGTCAGGCTAGCTTAGTGGGGCTGCCCATTGGGATCTGAGAAGGAGACCTAGCATTTTAGCATTCCTGGCAGCTTAGGAGCAAATAGAAACAGTTTTTAAAAATAGAAGCAGTGCCAAATAAAACACTCTGTCCATGGTTCATACTCAGTTTCATCATCTGTTGGTTTTGGGCTTATGAAAATTAAGTTTCCTTTTTATGCTGCTTTCCTGTTCCTGCTCACAGGGAAGTAGTAGGTTCTTTATTAGAATTAGTAATAGATCAGACATTAAAAGCCATTTGCCCAATACAGATAACAGCAATAAAAAAAGAAATGCTCGGTTAGTGAGTCTGATAAAAATGGTATATTTATTTGTTGCTAATAGAACTTTCAATGGAAATTTATAACAAGAGCAATCGAGATGCTTATACTTTTAACTTTTAGCCAGGCGTGATGCGCGCGCATGCAGTCCTAGCCACTCGGGAGGGCAAGGAGGGAGAATTGCTTGAGCCTAGGAGTTCGAGACTACAGTGAGCTGTGATCTTGCCCCTGAGTGACAGAGTAAGACCTCATCTTTAAAAAACCAAAACAAATGAACAGAACAAAATGCTTATACTTTAGATTCTAGTAGTTCTGCTTTTGAAAATGTATCTTGAGGAACCAGTTTAATACAAGCATTAAAAGGATACACATATGTATTAAGTTGCTTATTTGTGGTCTATTTAAATAGCCAAAAAAAACCACCCCAAATCGTAGATATATCCTAAGCAAGACATTAAGGGAAAATGGCTTTATTAAATGATGGCACAACAACAGGTTGAAATTATGAAGACTTTGGGGCATAATAAGAAAACAACTGCTGTATCAAACCAAAAGCAATATGCAAATGGGCTTATAGATTCTGATGGACACTATGAAAATCTTTGGTAGACAGGGACTGGAAGGAGTATATTAAAAGAAAAATCATCGTCTTGGAGGGGGTTATAACAGTTCTTACGCTGAAAAAAAAATGTAACCGTTATACTGTCTTTTCAATGAGAAAAATAACCAGTCATTACCCTTTAACTTTCAGTAAGTGATGAAATGTCCAAGGACTGCTTGAGTATCCTGTATAATACCTGTGTCTGTGTAAGTACCCTGCCATTAGGGCTCCGTGTATCTCCCTACCAGATCTGCAAGGGTTAAGATGGGAATATTCGGGTGGGGTGGCAGATGTGAGAGCTGTCTTCAGATAGTGGGGGAATTGGGCTTATTTTATGTGTGCCTGAAAATCAGGACTAACGGGTAGAAATTATAGGGAGGCAGAATTTTGTAGCGGTTGTTAAGAGCCAGAACTGCTGCAGCAGCTAGTAAACTCCTTTGGCCTTGGAGCTTGGAGCTGTCTGAGTAGAAACTGAACACTTGTCAAAAGATGACAAGCTTTGGCAGACTGTGACCTTTAAGACTCATTTTAACTCCATTATGCCTATTTCTTCATTTTCCTTGTTAGAAAACAAAATGAGAACCAGAAGGGTTCCCCCCCCCCCCCCCCCCCGCCCCATATATTGAGCAGGACTCTCTACTAGGTTGACCATTGAGCCAGGAAGAATGGTGAATAAAGGAAGCAATTTAGTAGAAACAAAAGAGGATGGCACTTAGTGTTAGGACCTGATTTTGTGTTCTGGCCCTTGGCTTAGTACACCTCCCAAGCCGTAGCTTCTTACCAATAGAGTGCAGTTAGCAGTCATATTAACATCATAGATTTATTGTGAGAACTGAGATAGTAGATGTGAAAACACTTTGTAAAACAATATATAAATGTTAGTTTTTATAAGACACAGTACCTTTTAGAAACTTAAGATGAACTATGTAAACCGTGAATCATAATACATGGCAGAATGAAACAGTGTTATAGGTGTGAACCCTGTATGCTGTGGAAATAAAAAAGAAACACTGAGCTCCATTTCATTTCTTGCCTCATTCAAAATGAGATTTCTGGCATCTTGTGGGTGTATGCAAAATCTACCAAGATCACGAACTTAGAAGTAGGTAAGAAAGAAGAAGATAAATAAAACAAGGGTGGGGACATAACATGTAGCCAGGAATTGGGCTGATATAAAAATGAAGACCATAAAATCATCTGTATTATGGATGGGCACAAATTTGGCTTCAAGCTTCTTAGCAGCCAACACAAATAGAGGAATCTGTTTGAACACTTATATAATTCAGCATGTATAGTAGTGCTGTAAAATTGAAATATAATGCAAGCCACTTGGGTTATTTTAAATTTCCTCGTAGCCACATTTTTTTAAAGAAAAAAGTAGGAAGAAATAGTGAAGCTAATTTTAATGATAAATTCTATTTAACACAGTGTATCAAGAATATTGTCATTCTAACATGTAATAATTATTAATGAGATACTTACTTTTTTTGGTATTAAGCTCTCAAAATCCAATGTTTTTTTTTCTTTTCCTTCTCATTTGAACACCAGAGCACATCTCAGTTTGGCCTGGCCACCTTTCAAGTGCTCAGTAGCCATGTATAGCTAATGACAGAGATAGGCACAGGGAGATCTATAAGCTAAAAAACAAATTGTTCAGGAAATGCACAATTCTTGCAACTAAGGCCAAAAAGAAATTGTCCTTATAGAAGAAGATAGTGTATAAAATAATGACTCTATCATTGGCAACTTCCATATAGTCAGTAGTTTTATGAGGCTGTTTTAAAATCATGATACCTATTGTTAATCAGTGGCATTCCAATAAAATAGTTAAGTTAAAAAAAATGTATGAAGAGAAGTTGATTAATGGGTACAAGTATATGGGTTGATAAATAAGACCTAGTGTTAGGATAAATCAGTAAGGGTGACTTAGTTTATAATAATCTGTTTTACATTTCAAAATAGCTAGAAGAGAATTTGAATGGTTCTTAACATAAAAGACAAGTATTTAAGCTGATGGCTATCCCGAGTACATTGATTTGATCTTTATAAATTATATGAATGTATTAAATTATATGCTTCCTGAAATTATGTACCTTTATTATATATCAACTAAAAGTATTTTTAAATAAAATTTTAAAAAAATTTTAAGCAACATGGGATGATATGGTCCAATTATGTGCTATCTGGCTGAATTCCATGTTACATAGAGAAATTGGGGCTCTTAGGATTTCAAACACCAATGCCTCCAGGGATCAGGCAGAAAACAGGAAATGTTTGGAATTGCTGGTGTTGGAGAGGGGACTTGTGTAAACTGTGACTAAACTGGAGCAAGGGTGTCCTCTCTAAAGATGTTTGAATTCAAAAGTTTAAAAAGTACTTTTGACTGGGCATGGTGGCTCTCACCTGTAATCCCAGCAATTTGGGAGGCTGAGGTGGGTGGATCACCTGAAGTCAGGAGTTCCAAACCACCCTGGCCAACATGGTGAAACCCTATCTGTACTGAAAACACAAAAATTAGCCGGGCGTGGTGGTGCATGCCTGTAGTCCCAGCTACTTGGGAGGCTGAGGCAGGAGAATCACTTGAACCCAGGAGACAGAGGTTGCAGTGAGCTGAGATCGTACCACTCCACTCCAGCCTGGGTGACAGAATGAGACTCTCTTAAAAAATAAAATATAAAAAAAAAACAGTACTGCTCATCAGAAAAAGCTTGGCCTACCGGATGCTAGTTTGTAGCTCCTTGTTTAGATACTTGACAAATACTAGGTCAAGAGCTTAAGATTAGGCTGGGCGCAGTGGCTCACACCTATAATCTCAACACTTTGATAGCCCGAGGCAGGAGGATCATGTGTGTCCAGGAGTTCAAGACTAGCCTGGGCAACATAGCGAGAACCTGTCTCTACAAAAAAATAAAAAACTGGCGGGATGTGGTGGTGTATACCTATAGTCCCAGCTCCTCAGGAGGCTAAGGTGGGAGGATTGCATGAGCCTGAGAGGTCAGGGCTGCAGTAAGCCATGATTGTGCCAGTGCACTCACTCAGCCTGGGCTATAGAGTGAGACCCTGTCTTAAAAAAAAAAAAAAAAAACTACGATGAATATTATATGGAAAAAACTCTCCCCAGTAGTTGCATGCAACATTTTATATATCGTTTTAGTGCTTTTTGGCTTCAGTTAAGAACTTGTGATGTAGAGGAAAGGAAGGATTGTGATGGCCTTTTGGGTGGCCAGTCTTGACTTAGGAAGGCTTTCCAAGAGGAGTCATTTTAGCCAGTCTGTAAAAGGAGTAGTACTTTGATAAATTGAAGAGAGGAGAAAGGTGGGTAGTGAAGGGTAGCTAGTTAGAGCAGCAGGATTGTGTATTTGACAGCCTGGAGATAGAGAGAAAGTGATAAATTTATTTCTCTTTTTGTTCTGTTTCTTTGGATCTTCCAGAACTTTTGCTTGTCTCAGTAAAAGTAGAGTCAGTCCTGTTTCACATCTCATAGCCAGTGTAGGTACTGTATGTAGTTTGGGAATACAACCTTGTTTTTTTTTCTCTCTCTCTTTTTTTTTTTTTTTTTTAATGTGTCAGTGCTACAACTGAAGAACAGAGATGTATCAGTACAGACTGAGATTGCTTTCTTTAGTGTCCTATTTAATGGGATCGTTGAAGATTTATATACTTGGCACATCCTTATTGATGCCTTCACTTTGAAAATTAAATTGGCCAGGTGTGGTGGTGCACGCCTGTAGTCCCAGTGATTCAGGAGCCTGAGGTGGGGGGATCTGGCAATTCGGGAGGCTGAGGGTGGGGGGCTCGCTTGAGTCCAGGTGATTGAGGCTTCAGTGAGCTATATTCGTACTTGTGAATAGTCATGGCCTCAGCCTGGGCAACAGAGTGAGACCCTGTCTCTAAAATTGAAAGAAAATTAAATTTGCTGTGACATACCTCATTTCACTGATTCTGAAATGCTTCCTAACTTGGGGTTCGCATTTACCAAACTGTGTGTGTCTGTACACTTGATTATACTTTTTAGGGAGAGGTCAAGTTTATTGCAGTAAGCCTTGGAATTTTTTCAGTTTAAAGGCTGAAAAAAAAAAAAAAAAAGAAATATTAAAGCCACTAAGCTCTAGTTGCCTTAAGGCAGTAGGGGTGGGAGGTGTGTGTGTGTAAGCTAGCAGTATTGCAGTTTCTTTATTTTTAGAGAGAAGGTTTCACTCTGTCCGCATGCTGGAATGCAGTGGTGAGATTGTAGCTCACTGCGGCCTCACACTCCTGGCCTCAAGCTGTCCTCTCACCTCAGCCTCCTGGGTAGTTGGGATTACAGGTGTGAGCCACTGCACTTGACAGTACTGCAGTTTTCAGTCCAAACTCTTTTTTTTTTTTCTTTTTTTTTTTTTTTTGAGACGGAGTCTCGCTTTGTCGCCCAGGCTGGAGTGCAGTGGCCGGATCTCAGCTCACTGCAAGCTCCGCCTCCCGGGTTTACGCCATTCTCCTGCCTCAGCCTCCCGAGTAGCTGGGACTACAGGCGCCCACCACCTCGCCCGGCTAGTTTTTTGTATTTTTAGTAGAGACGGGGTTTCACCATATTAGCCAGGATGGTCTCGATCTCCTGACCTCGTGATCCGCCCGTCTCGGCCTCCCAAAGTGCTGGGATTACAGGCTTGAGCCACCGCGCCCGGCCCAGTCCAAACTCTTGAACCTAAGTTTTAAGGTCTTTAACCAGCTAGTTTCCTTACTTCCTTCATACTCCTTGGGGGTTTTGTTGTTGTTGTTGTTGTTGGGTTTTCTGTTTGTTATGAGTCAGGGTTTCCCTCTGTTGCCCAGGCTAGAGTGCATTTGCCTCGTCTCGGCTCACTGCGACCTCCACCTCCTGGGCTCAAGTGATCCTTTTACCTCAGCCTCCCGAGTAGCTAGGGCTACAGGCGTGCATTACCACACCCAGCTAATATTTGTGTTTTTATTAGAGACAGGATTTTGCCACATTGGCCAGGCTGGTCTCGAACTCCTGGCCTCAAGTGATCTGCCCACCTTGGCCTCTCAAAGTGCTGGGATTACAGGTGTGAGCCACCGTGCCTGGCCTCAAAGACTTTTAAGATGATCATTTTACTGATGAAAAAATGGAGTTCCAAAGGTGAGAAGTGATATGCTCAGGATCACATGGCTGGAATTAGAACATGGGTCTGACTCTTAAGTCCATGCTTCGGCACTGTTGGATTTCAGATTTAAGAATGGCCTTCAGAGGCCGGGCGCGGTGGCTCACGCCTGTAATCCCAGCACTTTGGGAGGCCGAGACGGGCGGATCACGAGGTCAGGAGATCGAGACCATCCTGGCTAGCACGGTGAAACCCCATCTCTACTAAAAAAAAATACAAAAAACTAGCCGGGCGAGGTGGCGGGCGCCTGTAGTCCCAGCTACTCGGGAGGCTGAGGCAGGAGAATGGCATAAACCTGGGAGGCGGAGCTTGCAGTGAGCTGAGATCCGGCCACTGCACTCCAGTCCGGCACTCCAGCCCGGGCGACAGAGCGAGACTCCGTCAAAAAAAAAAAAAAAAAAGAATGGCCTTCAGAACTCTGAGATAAGTTATCTTAGGAAATACCATCTCATTGTGTTATGTTCTCACATGTGGGCTCCCCTTGTGTAGCCTGAATGTCAGGAGGCTTTTTTCTTCCATGGCTGGGGAGTTAACGAATGTTTCCCACAGTTAAGTCGTGCCGTTCCCGTTTTGTTGACTCATGCCAGTTTTCAGAGGTGAAATTGCTTTTCACTGTCGGTAAAGGATGCCTTGCTCTACATAATTTATTTTGTACTTACAACTTATTCTGCCTTTTCTTCTTGTGACAGACGGAGGGAGTTACAAAGCGTTTGGCAGAAAAGAATGACTTTGTGATCTTCCTGTTTACACTGATGACAAGTAAGAAGACATTCTTACAAACAGCAACCCTCATCGAAGATATTTTGGGTGTTAAAAAGGTGAGCTGTGTCCTCCAGCTGACCAGATGGGGAAGGGTGTCTCAGACCATTGGATTCTCAAACCTGAATAATATATAAAGCTTTTTTAAAAGAAAGTGTTAAATTATGTCTTGTGTTACTTAGATATATTCAAGTGTAAACCTGGATTACCCTTTATACTAGTGGTTCTTTCATGACTGTAAAACCTAAACAAACATATACATTGAAAGCAAACTAATTCTAAAACTCAGAACTTCAGATTGACTCTGTGAATGTAGTGTGATGCCGCATGTTACTTTGCTGAAATCAAATTGCCCCTCACTCATTACCATGGGGCAAGTTCTTTGTAGCATGTCTGTGCTACTGTATGCTGTGCAGTGACTCCATTCTCTTATCACTTTTCTCTACCGCTATCTGAACTGCTGTGAAGCCTTCATTCATTACTACCAAGGGATATGTTCCTCTTGGTAGTAATGTTTGGCTTTCACTTATGAAGTCTGCCTCTATCGTTTCTCATTAGTCTTCAACAATTAAAGTTGGTTAATTGGCACCAGCACAGTAGGAGACAAATGGGAGCTCTGAAATCCTGCCACTTGGTCATAAGGTTGATAATCAGATGACCCATAACTTTTTTTAAAAAAACTATGATCAAAATGAAAACTAAATTAAACATTTCAAGAATTCACAGGTACCCAAAAATACATTCATAGACCTCTGTTAGAGACTCACTGTGTTACATTTTTGGTGTAATGCTTGTTAGGATCTGGAGCTCCCTCCTCAGTCCTAATCTGTCCTGAGCCTCCATGTTGTTTGCTGGTTGGCAGATTTCTTTCTCTTCCTGTTGAGCAGCCTCCTAGAGGTTGCTGTTGCAGGGAAGTGGGTGTTCACGTGCACTGTGGTGACCCCAGCTTTCATTTCTTCTTGCTGTGCTTTCCCCAGGCCTTGCTTGTCGTTGCCCAGCACAAGTGGCCTATTGTCTGCAGGAACACATTGGAGATGTGTGCAGGCCCCATACAGACCCTTTGTGCCCTTTGATAAAAGGCTTTGTTGTTATTCCAGTAATTGTGTGTTCCAGCCAGTGTGTGAAAGGGGGCCTCCAGAGTAGAAACTCCAGACTCCTTAGCAGTCTCAGCATAGGAGTCTAGAATTGCTCCTTCATGACTTTTCCCACTTGCCTCTCCCTTTCATTCTTTTTTGTGTACCCCAAAATGGTGACATGTTCTACCAAACATTATGGGTATCTTGGTGTAGTTTGAAAGAGGGTAGACACCATAAAGAAAGTGGAAACACCGTAAACTGGGAAAAGACATTTGCAATTCAGGTAACCAACAAAGGATTTGTATTCAGAATTTATGAAGAATTCTTACAGGCCAGGTGCGGTGGCTCATGCCTGTAATTCCAACACTTTGGGAGGCTGAGGCAGGCAGATCACTTGAGGTCAGGAGTTTAAGACCAGCCTGGCGCTGGGCGCGGTGGCTCAAGTCTGTAATCCCAGCACTTTGGGAGGCCGAGACGGGTGGATCACGAGGTCAGGAGATCGAGACCATCCTGGTTAATATGGTGAAACCTCATCTCTACTAAAAATACAAAAAACTAGCCAGGCGAGGTGGTGGGCGCCTGTAGTCCCAGCTACTCGGGAGGCTGAGGCAGGAGAATGGCGTGAACCCAGGAGGCGGAGCTTGCAGTGAGCTGAGATCCGGCCACTGCACTCCAGCCTGGGCGACAAAGCGAGACTCCGTCTCAAAAAAAAAAAAAAAAAAAAGACCAGCCTGGCCATCATGGTGAAACCCAGTCTCAGTGTCTACTAAAAAATATAAAAATTAGCCAGGCGTGGTGGCACACACCTGTCATCCCAGCTACTTGGGAGGCTAAGGCACGAGAATTGCTTGAACCTGGGAGGCAGAGGTTGCAGTGAGTCAAGATTGTGTCACTGCACTCCAGACTAGGCAACAGAGTAAGACTCCCTCTCCAAAAAAAAAAAAAGTAAAAAAAGAATTCTTACAAATCAGCATGAAAAAGACAAATAGCCCAGTAGACAAATGGGCAGTATTATGAACAAGCATTTCACAGATGAGAAAGAAATGGTCCATAAATATAAAAGAGAAGATGTGTAACTTCACTGGCAATCAAGGAAATGCACATCAATACCATAGTGAGGGGGAGAGTGGGCAAATGTTGGTGAGTATATGTATCAGTGGAAACATTTGCATACTACTGATAAATGTTTATCAGCAGAATATTCTCTTTTTTGTTTTGTAGTTGAACAGCCACATACCTTGTGCCCCAGCACCTAGGGAAGCTTTGCCCTGAGGGCTGAGGCATCAGTATTTTGCCATGGGTCACCTATAATCTGTGCCTGGACACACTTGTGAGGAAGCTCAGTCCTAGAACAGTGATTCTTAGGATTGAAACCCAGAAGGTTGTGAAATCAATCCATCGGGTCTGTCAGTCAGATAGAAAAGAGCAAACTGTATTGTGTAAGGGTATTATTTGAATAAGTTTTTGTTTGACATTTATATATACATTCCCATGTGTATGTTTACTAGTGGTCATTCCTGGTGATAGCTGAAAAGTTTGGAAGCCACTGCCCCAGCAAAACTTCTCCACCTGTGCATCAAGAAACACATAAGAACATTTGTAGCTTCGTTGTTTCAGAACAAAACACTGAAACCAAGTCTCTGATCCATCAATAGGAGAAGGGATGAATGTACTTTCTTCACACAGTGGAATATTATATAGTAGAAGAATGAACTGTTGCCATAAGCAACAACATAGCTGAGGAATTGAAATAATCGGGTGGTAGAAGCCAGTTGCAGAAAACTGTAGGTAGCATATCATTTTCATAAAGCTCAAAAAAGCAAATTGTTTATTGATAAAACTAGTTTTTAAATGGCAAGGCAATAATAATTAATGATAGTGGTTCCCAGAGGCAGAGAGATGCAATAGGAAAGGCACACACAGCTAGTCATTTTGTTATGCTGCATAATATGTGTTGTATGTATCAAAAATTAAAACATAAGAATTCTTGGCTGGCCACGGTGGCTCATGCCTGTAATCCCAGCACTTTGGGAGGCCGAGGTGGGCAGATCACTTGAGGTCAGGAGACCAGCCTGGCCAATATGGTGAAACCCTGTCTGTACTAAAAATATACAAAAATTAGCCAGGCATGGTGGTGCATGCCTGTAGTCCCAGCTACTTGGGAGGCTGGGCAGAAAAATTGCTTGAACCCACGAGGTAGAGGTTGCAGTGAGCAGAGATTGTGCCATTGTACTCCAGCCTGGGCATCACAGCGAGACTCTGCCTTAAAAAAAAAAAAAAAAAATCTTAAAATTTAAAACAACCATAAGAAGTGGGCTGGGGGGTGGTAGGACCTGTTTTGGGACCCATTTACTGAGTTAGACAGGGCTAGAGGAACTGGTGAGCTGAAAGTTACAGTTGCCAATAATAGCAGTAGCTGACATTTGTTTTGTACTAGGGAAAAGGAAAGGCGGAAGCAGCCATTCCCCAATGCCCCCTACACAGCAAATTCCTGTCTTCCTCCATTACTAGAAATAGAGGGGAGTGTGGGATTCATGAGAGCTTCTAGGAATCATGCACTTGTTTCGGGCACATTCACTGATACCGTTGCTACCAGGTCCTGTACATTGAGTCTCAGGAGAAAGAGTAGGATATATGCCTTCATCAAAGTATGGTCAGATTGTTTGGGAAATAGATGCAGGAACAGATTGTTAAAAGTTCATGTGATCTGTGCAGTGAGAGAAACACCCAATCCAGTGGAAGTAAATTAGTGGGATAAAGGATAGCAGGTGTTACCTGAGTAGCACAAGGATGGTTCAAAATGAGAAAAGCTCATGTAGTACATGACATTTACAGATTTTAAGGAGTAATAAATGAGAATAGAACCAAATAACAAGGCATTCCATAAAATTATCATTCCTAATAAAAGCTAGCAATGGAAGGAAAACTTAGAAACAATATATAGGGTATTTATTAAAATATAACAGCTATAGGGTATTTATTAAAAATTTACAGCAAATATTAAACTTAATTTAAATGTTTTGGAAATATTTCTAGTAAAGTCAAGAAAAAGACAATTCTTGCTCTCACTCTGGGTAAATGGTCACATATGTGTACACAGAGAGTACCTGTAGGAATGTTCATTGCAACATTGTTTAATGGTGAAAAACTGTAGTTTACCTAAATACGTGTTACAAGAAGAAAGGGTCAGGCACAGTGGCTCACGCCTGTAATGTCAGCACTTTAGGAGGCCAAGGTGGGAGGATTGCTTGAGTCTGGGAGTTCCAGCCTGGGCAACAATAGTGAGACACTTTCTCTATAAAAATGAAGTGCTGGCCGGGGGCAGTGGCTCATGCCTGTGATCCCAGCACTTTGGGAGGCCAAGGTGGATGGATCACCTGAGGTCAGGAGTTCAAGACCAGCCTGGTCAACATGGTGAAATCCCACCTCTACTAAAAAATACAAAAATTAGCCAGGCGTGGTGGTGGGCACCTGTAGTCCCTGCTACTTGGGAGGCTGAGGCAGGAGAATTGCTTGAACCCGGGAGGTGGAGTTTGCAGTGAGCCAGGATCACGCCACTGCACTCCAACCTGGGCGACAGATTGAGATGCCATCTCAAAAAAAAAAAAGAAAAAGTATTAAAATATTAGCCAGGTGTAATGGCACGCACCTGTAGTCCTAGCTACTTGGGAAGCTGAGGTGGGAGGATTGCTTGGGCCTAGGAGTTTGAGATTGTAGTAAGCTATGATGACACTACCGCACTCTAGCTTGAGCAACAGAGTGAGACCCTGTCTATTAAAGAAAAGAGAAATGATTAAACTGTGAGGTAAAACGGTGGGAAGTGATTGAATCAGCTGCTCGTATCAGTAGATAAACTTCAAAATGTTGGATGAAAAGTAAGGTATAGTATGGTATCATTCACACTGCATGCAGAGCAGTACCATGTATTTTAATGGAAATATTTGTAAGTATAAAAATATGCATGGGAATAATAAACACAAAGTCCAAAATAATGGCTACTTCTGCGAGGAGATAGGAAAATGCGACTGGATGGGGAGTACACAGAGGCCTTTAGCTATATTTGAAGTGTTTTATTTTTTTAAGAAGAAAATCTGTAGTAAGAATGGTAATTTATGATTTGCAAAACTTGAGTGGTAGGCATTTCCATTTTTTAAAAAAGTAGGCAAAATATACCACAAGAACAAGTGAAAACAGTGGTGATCAAAAGGTAAATTTAGTCCTCAGACTAATCCCATGAGGCAGGTTAGTCCCGTTTTACAGATGAACAAGCAAAGACTCGAAAGGTTTTTATAACTTAACTAAGGTTTCGGAGCTGCAAGTTACAGAGCTGGGATAGGAACCTAAGTGATCTAGCCACTGAGCCCCATATTTAGGGGGATGCAAAAGAGAGGCACATCCAATCTCTTGAGTGAATTGAGCATGGAGATTGTTTCATTTTTGTCTTCTGTAGGAAATGATCCGACTAGATGAAGTCCCCAATCTGAGTTCCTTAGTATCCAATTTTGATCAGCAGCAGCTCGCTAATTTCTGCCGGATTCTGGCTGTCACCATTTCAGAGATGGATACAGGGAACGATGACAAGCACACACTTCTTGCCAAAAATGCTCAACAGAAGAAGAGCTTGAGTTTGGGGCCTTCTGCAGCTGAAATCAATCAAGGTAAAGTCTCCAAGTTCTCAGAATTTTGGGATTATAGCTCTGAGGCCTTTCCTAAATCATCTAACTTTTTTTCTTATTTCTTTTTTTTTTTTTTTGAGATTGGAGCTCACTGTGTCACCCAGGCAGGAATGCAGTGGCACAATCATGGCTCACTGCAGCCTTGACCTCCCCGGGCTCAGGTGATCCTCCCACCTCAGCCACCCGAGTAGCTGGGACTGTAGGCGGGTGCCACCACACTGGGCTAATCTTTGTATTTTTTGTAGAGATGGGGTTTTGCCATGTTGCCCAGGCTGGTCTTGACCTCCTGGGCTCAAGTGATCCACCCACCTCATCCTTCCAAAGTGCTAGGATTACAGGTGTGAGCCACCACACCTGGCACCCCTTTTTAATATCTCTAGAGATGGATCCATGCGAAGGCTCCTAGTATGTAAATTTTGTGTATCTGTTCATTATTTTGGGAACCAAGTTCCATACCTTTCATTAGATTTGTTAATGGGTTCAGAACCACAAAAAAAGTTAAGAACTACTTTTTATCAGAATTACAAATGCATATACTTTTTGATCTAGTAAGTCTCTCCTGGGCCTTCATTTTATAGATAATGATGTATAGACACTAGTCCCTTCTTGTATGCAGTTTCACGTTGTGGTTTTAGTTACCTGTTCAACTGCAATCCGAAATATTAACTGGAAAATTCCAGAGAGAGACCACATTCATATAACTCTTATTACGGCATCTTGTTATAATTGTCCTGTTTTATCATTAGTTATTGTTGTTAATCTCTTAGTGTACCTAATTTATAAATTAAGCTTTATCATAGTTATGTATGTATATAAGAAAAAACATAGTATATATAGGGTTTGGTGCTATCTGCCATTTCAGGTATCCACTGTGGGGGTCTTGGCTAAGGGAGGACTACTGTACAAGATTATTCATTAAGGCTGGGCACGGTGGCTCACGCCTGTAATCCCAGCACTTTGGGAGGCTGAGGCAGGAGGATCACTTGAGGTTGAGAGTTTGAGACCAGCCTGGCCAACATGTCAAAACCCCGTTCTACTAGAAATATAAAAATTACCTGGGTGTGATGATGGTGCATGCCTGTAGTCCCAGCTACTCGGAAGGCTGAGGCAGGATAATTGCTTGAACCCAGGAGGCGGAGGTTGCTGTGAGCCCAGATCGCACCATTGCACTTCAGCCTGGGCAACAGAGTTAGACTCCGTCTCAAAAAAAAAAAAAAATTATTATTCATTGCAACATTGTAATAACAAAAGACTGAAAACAACCCAGATGTTCATTAACACTAGACTGCTTAATGTATTCAATATTTATATAATGGAAAATTATGTAGCTTTGAAAAAATGAAGATCTCTATGTACTGCTATAGAAAGAATCTCCAAGATATATTAATGATAAAGAGGAAAATACAGAACAGTGTGTATGATATGATAGTTTTTGTATTAAGTTGGGGGAGAATAAGACCATACGTTTGCTCACATATGGTATGCCTAAAGAAACTGAAAGGATACACAAGAAACCTAAAGTGGTTGTTAATAGGAAGTAGCTGGTAAGGGAAGGTAGTAGCAGTGGGAGTGGGACTTCTTACTGTATACATTCATATATTGTTTGATTTTAGAACCGTGTAAATATATTACTTTAAAAACAAAACACTATTCTAACCAACCTACCCCACCTATTTCTGTTCAGTAGCAAAAGAACTGTGTTCTTTCTAAAATGTTGTTGCCTGCACAGATTTTGGAGAAACTGGCATGTATGTGTTTTGGCCATAAGAGTGCAGATAATTCATATTTGAACTGAAACTTGTGTCTTAAAAGCTAGTTTTTCAGCGTTAACAGGCTAGAAATGTTGTTCATACAAAAGCCTTTGGTGTACCTTAGGGTACACCAAATAAACAAGGTAAAATAATACAAATGCATCATTAAAAAGCAGCAGTGGAAAACCACAGCCATCCAGAGGTAACCCTAATCATGCTCTGAAAACAGTTCTTTGTTTCTGAAGTCCAGTTGTGTGCATTCCCCAGGCTGGCTCTGCAGAGTTGTCAGGTGCTTCAGAGCAGCCTCCTCTCCTGAGGCTGAATATGAGCCCGCCATTCACTCTGTTATTGTCTAGTTTTAGTTAGGAATACGAGGTGGTCATAACTATACTTTGTAGGTTATTAGGGAATATAATTTTACATGTTGTGGTCATATGTAAAGGTAGAGGTTTGCGGACTCTGACCACAGTTTGTTTATTATCTCTTCAGGTTTGCTTTTCCTCCTGTGTCCCTAGATACAAGGTCTTCCTTGGTCTGTGTACAGTTTTCTTCCCACTCCTTTATGATTTGCGGGGAGTTCTCATTTTAGGAAATTGCCTTTTTAAAAAAATATGTGACTTTCATTATAACTGAATTATACCTCAGAACTGGTGTACACACCTCCATATACATTGACAAAAGGTAGTATTTGCTAAGCTCCTGATACATGGCAAACACTGAGCTAACTGCTTTACCTATAAGTGATTTTATTTAATCCTTCAAGTGCCCTGTGGAATAGAGATTAGTATCCCCATTGCACATGTGAGGAAACTGAGGACTAGAACGGTTCTGTATGGGATACCTGTGTATGCCGAGGCACTAAGTAACTTGCACCTTTTAGTTTCCCATTTAAGGAATCTATTCTGGCAGATGATTTTGATCCTGTTAGTATTGATTGCCTTCATATGTCTATTTGTAAACTGACTTAAGTAAAACCAGCATTACCCATTATTCTTGAGGAATGAACTGTTCTGGTCAGCTGGGCTTTTTCGATTAACTGAGAACCCAAAGCTCAGTTTTTGTTTTTGTTTTTTTATTTGGGAAGTTTTTTAAGTCTCTCTAAAATATCTAGATTCACTTTCATACCTGTGTGACTAACGTAGTAGACAGTCTGTATGTGATTCTGCTTGTAGCTTTTGGAACAAAGCTTAAATGTTGTAGGTTCCACACATGAGGTTGTGCAGGGTCTGAGTCCTCCAGACTCTGACGGTAATTCCTACTCCATTCCCTTACCCACATAATTTTCTCCATTCGAATGCCCTGGGAAGGCCAAGCCAGTGGACATAATTAAATCATGAGTGGGTGAGAAAAGTCTTAGTCCTCTGAATGTTGTCATTCTTGAATTGCACTCCAGTAGCGAATGCCTTTATCTCAGATGTGTGTGTCAGTCAGCTTGAGCTACCATAACAAGATACCATAGACTAGGTGACTTAACTAACAGACATTTATTTTTCTCACAGTTCTGGAGACTAGAAGTCCAAGATCAAGGTGCTGTCAGGATTGGTTCCTGGTGAGGCCTTTCTTCCTGGCTTGTAGAAGGCCACGTTTTTGTTGTATCCACATGTGACTTTTCCTCTGCGTCTGTGAGGAGAGACAGAGATCTCTGATGTCTCTTCCTCTTCTTAGAAGGACACCAGTCCTCTCCGTTTAGGGCCCCACACACTTGTAACCTCATTTAACCTTAATTACCTCCCTGTATTAGGCAGCAGTCTCCAGATCTGGAGACAGAAGCAGTAGGAATTATGAGGGGAGATTTGTTAGGGGAATTGGCTCACATGATCACAGAGGCGGAGGAGTCCCATGATGAGCCATCTGCAACAAAAATTAGTCAGTCGTGGTGACACGCCGGTATTCCCAGCTACTTGCAAGGCTGAGGCAGGAGAATTGCTTGAACCCAGGAGGCGGAGGTTGCAGTGAGCTGAGATTGCACCATTGCACTACAGCCTGGGCAACGAGTAAAACTCCATCTCCAAAAATAAAGAAAATAAAAGAGAAGCCGTCTGCAAGCTGGAGAACCTGAGAAGCCGTTAGCATGGCTCAGTCCAAGTCCAGAAAACTTAGAACCAGGAAAGCTGATGGTGTAGCTCCCTGGCTGGAGGACCCCGGAGACTGCTGGTGCGAGTCTCAGAGACCAAAAGCCTAAGATCCTGGAGTCTGATATCCAAGAGCAGTAGGAGAAAAACTTCCCGCTCCAGAAGGGGGAGAATCCCTTTTGGTTTTCCTCCATCGCCTCCCACTGCTCCCTTGCCAATTGGATGGTGCCTGCCCACATTGAGGGCAGATTTTCCCTTAGTTCACAGACTCATACACCAATCTCTTCTGGAATCACCGTCACAGACACGCCCAGAAACAGTGCTATGCCAGCCACGTTGGCATCCCACAGTATAGTCAAATTGACAGCTAAAATTAGCCGTCACACCACCACACTCCCTAAAGGGCCTATCTCAAAACGCAGTCATATTTGGGGCTAGAGCTTCAATATATGAATTTGCAGGGGCTGGAGGGATACAGTCCATAACTGTATGGAAAGCTGAAATATGTAGGATGTTGCCAAAAAGTTTTCATTTTGTTTTTAATAAACTGTGGCTGTGAGGTCATTTTCTTGCCCAGCAAAAATAATGATTTATGCGATCTTCCTGGAGGTCAGATAATTTACATTAGCATTATTTTTTGAGTCCTTTTTGGGATTCTCAGAACTACCAGTTGTTCCTTCTGTCGATTCAGAAGAGAACAACTGGTTTCCTTCTGGGGGAAAGTAACATCTTTCAAGATTTTTAGCAGAGATGCAAATGAAGCTATAGGCTAGATAATTGTCAATTTATAAGTGACACTTAGCTGAGAGGGGCTGAATTATGCAGCACATGAAGCTGGAAAGCAGGAGGGGAGACTACCGGAGTGTGTGGGGAATACTGATGTTTCAGCAGAAATTCCTTCAGAGGAGAGAAGAGGCCTGCTTCTGCAGAAATTCCCAGGAGTTGTGAGTGATTTAGTTGTCAGTTTACCATTAACCAGCCAGGTGTGGTAGCTACTGCTAAAGCTGTGAGAATTACAAGGACTGGATATGCTGGGGTGTCAGCCCATGAGATTGTGTATGAGTTGCTAGGTATGATTGGTCCAGCAAATTTCTTTCTAGGGAGACAGTCTGTAGCTTTCGTTAGCTTTTCAGGAGGTGAGTGACTCACAACAGCTCAAGAATCTCGGGTGGGAAGTCTGACTTATAACCCTGAGTGCTGGGCACTTCCCATCTGGAGGAGTGTGTGAATTCAGTGTGCAGGAATGGGGAAGACTAGCTCCTACTTGCTGTCCTGAGAGGAGCAGGTCAAGCAGCGGGAGCTACTTTTGCTGAGAACAGAAGTATAAGAATAAAAATCCAGCTTTGTGAAGATTTTCATGTAGAATACAAATTCTTTTTATTTCTTTTTTTTTTTTTTTTTTGCTTTGTTTTGTTTTGTTTTGAGACTGAGTCTGGCTATGTCGCCCAGGCTGGGCACAATCTTGGCTTACTGCATCCTCCGCTTTCTGGTTCAAGCGATTCTTGTGCCTCAGCCTCCCAAGTAGCTGGGACTACAGGCATGTGCCACCACACCCGACTAATTTTTTTGTCTTTTTAGTAGAAATGGGGTTTCACCATGTTGGCCAGGCTGGTCTTGAACTCCCAACCTCAGGTGATCCACCCACCTCGACCTCCCAAAGTGCTGGGATTACAGGCGTGAGCCACCACACCCAGCCTATTTATTTGTTTTTAGAAAAAATAATATACACCTAAGATTTTTTTAAAATGGTACAAAAAGTACAGCAGAGAGTTTGTCCCTCTCCCTGTGGTAACTTTTTACCAGTTTCTTAAATGTCCCTCCAGAGATCTTCTATCCATGCCCAGTCGTGGATGGGGGAAAGAGGGAGAGAGAGAGACTGACTCCTTCCTGTTTGTACAGATGGTAATGTAAATAGGTAATATAAAATAAGCACTGCTCTGTCTCTTTTTATTAAACTTACCTTGCCAAAAATTATACTCTAGCATATATAGAATTATATGATTCCTTTTTGTAATTATATAGTATTTTATTATATGGGCATACCATAATTTAATTAGTCCTTCATTAATGGAAATCGATGTGTTGACAAATTCACCTTCCAAAGAAATTACTTGTTCATCTTCCCACCCTGTTGCCTGTAGCCTTCCCAGTACAGAGCGTTATCAAACTTTTTTATATTTGCCAGGCTGATATGTTAAAAAAAAAAAAAAAAAAAAAAAAGGTGTCTCAAACAGGTATCTATTTCTGCGTAATTATTTTATGGAGATGGAAGTCACATAACATAAAATTAGCCATTTTAAAGTGAACAACTCAGCGGCATTTCATAAATTTACAGTGTTGTGCAGCTACCACGTCTATCCAGTTGCACATTTTCATCACCCCAAAAGGAAACCCCGTACACATTAAGCAGCTACTTCCCATTACCCTTTCTCCCCAACCGCTGGCAACCACCGTTCTGCTTTTTTCTCTGTGGATTTACCTATTCAGATTACTTCATATACAGTCATGTGTCACTTAGCAATCTCTATCCTTCTGAGAAATGCAGTGAGGCAATTTTGTCATTGTGTGAATGTCATAGGGTGTACTTGCACAAACCTAGCTGGTGTGGCCCATGATACACTTAGGCTGCAAACCTGTACAGCATGTTTCTGTACTACATACTGTAGGCAGTTGTACCATAATGGTATTTGTGTATCTAAACATAGAAAAAAGTTATAGTAAAAATATGGTATTATAATCTGATTGGACCACCGTCTTCTACATGGTCTGTCATTGACCGCAACAGCGTTAATGCCATGCATGACTGTGAACAGAATCATAGAGCATATGGCCTTCTGAATCTGGTTTCTTTCACTTGGCATAATGTTTTTGAGGTTCATTCATGTTGTATCATGTCAGTACTTCATTCCTTTATATGGCTGAATAATACTCATCATATGTAGATACCACAGTTTGTTTATCCCTTCAGTTAACGGACATTTGGAATGTTTTCATCTTATAGTGCTGCTATGAACGTGTGTGTACACATATTTGTGTGCGCACCTGTTTTCAGTTCTTTGGGGTATATATATAGGAGTGAAATATGCTGGGTCATACGGTAATTTTATGTTTGACTTTTTGAGGAACCTTAATGTAGTATAAGTAAGGTCAAACGTCATAGCCACTCACTAATTTATAGGGAGGGTGTGTGTGTGTGTGTGTGTGTGTGTGTAAATAGAGTATCACTCTTGCTCTGTGTGTGTGTGTGTGTGTGTGTGTAGATAGAGTATCACTCTTGCCTACACTGGAGTACAGTGGTGCGATCTCGGCTCACTGCAACCTCTGCATCCTAGGTTCAAGCAATTCTCATGTCTCAGCCTCCTGAGTAGCTGGGACTACAGGTGGCTGGCTGATTTTTGTATTATTGGTAGAGACGGAGTTCGCCATGTTGACAAGGCTGGTCTTAAACTCCTAGCTTCAAGTGATCCACCCACTTGGGCCTCCCAAAGTGCTAAGATTATAGGCATGAGCCGCTGCACTTAGCCTTGTCAATATAAAAAAATTTTTTAAATCATTTATTAAAAAAAAAAAAGGCCATGAGCAGTGGTTTAAGTCTGTAATCCCAGCACTTTGGGAGGCCACAGTGGGTGGATAGTTTGAGGCCAGGAGTTCAAGCCTGTCTTACTTTATCTCTACTCCCATTCACTATTCCCTACTTCACCTTGGGTTATTTTGAAGTAAACCCCAGACACACATTGTATAATTTCACCTGCATATATCTCAGTGTTTTTACAAGATAATGACTTTTAAGAAATGTAACTCTGTCATCATATCAAAAATTAATGGTAATTCCTTGATATCCTGAAATATCTAGTTATTTATTAATTTTTAATTAGGTGTAATATTCAAATGGTTCCAAAAAATCTGCGGATTCAAAAGTATTTATTGAAAAGTTTCCATTCCACTGTTATTCCCAGTGACCTAAATTCCCTTTTCCACTTGATGGACATTTTGGCTATTTCTATCTTATGGCCGTTTACTGTGGCAGCCACTGCTCTTGGCTTCTTTTCTGTCCTTCCAGAGAGATTTAATGCATATTCAGGCAAACATGAACAGGCATTAGTCTCATTTTAAAGAAGGTTAGATGACAGAGTCAGGATGTGAATCTGGATCTCCCCGCCTCCAAAGTTTATGATGTTCTACTATGCCGATCAGAGTTTCCACCTCACTCATTGTGAATAAAATGAGACTGGTGGAAAGAAAAATTGGGTGATTATTCAGTTTTTTTCTTTACCTTAAAAAAAAGTTTATCTTCTTTCATCCTGCCAGTAAATGTTATAGGAAAATTAGAAACTGTAGATGAGTAATTTTAAGAGAAATGTTTATATTCTCTCCTACTCAGGAACAGCCACAGCAAATCCCTTGGTATATATGTTTTCATTCCTTATTTGTGTATTTTAAAGAAGTAAATAGTTAAATTTTTGAAGAAAATGAACTTAATTAAACTCATATTGTTTAAATAATTTACTCTCTTTCTCTAACAAGTAAACAGCTGTTTTGAGTCACTGTATAAAGGTGTATGTGTCATCATTCTTAGTATCTATGCAGTGTTCCATTGTATAAATGTATCATTGTATTTAATCAGCTATTGATGAACATTTAGTTATCTTCACCTTTTTGCTGTTACAGAAACCACATCAGCGAACCTCCTTACACAGATATTCTCTTGTAATATGACTGGTTATTTCCCTGTGGTAAATCCCCAGAAATTGACCTCTTGGCTCAAAGACACACAAATTTAAGGCATTAAGATTATTCTAATATGCATTCCCAGTAGATTAAAAAGACTGTTTCCCTGTACCTGCTAAAAATTGAGCTTATGCCTATAACATAATTACTATTTACCTTGGCTTGACATTTCATTTTAAAAGAGTAGCTTTAGCTACTATCAGAGTAAGAATTATTCCTATCATGCAGATTGTTTGTCAGGGCTTTAGGGGTAGTTTTGCTGGTCTCTGTTTTGAAAATTTCCTCGCTTGTTCTTTCCCTGTCAGCGGCCCTTCTCAGCATCCCTGGCTTTGTTGAGCGGCTTTGCAAACTGGCGACTCGAAAGGTGTCAGAGTCAACGGGCACAGCCAGCTTCCTTCAGGAGTTGGAGGAGTGGTACACATGGCTAGACAATGCTTTGGTGCTAGATGCCCTGATGCGAGTGGCCAATGAGGAGTCAGAGCACAATCAAGGTATGGGAGGATGGGTCCCCTGAGCGATCGGGAGCTTTTCCATGGGCACCTGGGACCATTCTTGCTCTCCTTTCCAAGGAGGATTAATTGGAGATTTGCTCAAAGTAGTATTTTCCTTGAGGCAATTCTAGACCATGACTATTAAGACTCTTTTGATAGCTGGTTACAGAAACCTCACTGAACTCCCCAAAGTGGACTTGATTTCAGGGAAAAGGGCTTTGTTGCAGACCTGAGACAGCTGTGTCTCAGGGACTGACAAGAACCAGTAACCAGAACATTCTTAGGAACCTAGAAACTTCTCTCCTCATCTCTTTTTCTTTCTACAATGTTTCTTAGTCTTCTGTCTTACTGTGCCCTGTCTTTTCCTGGTCCCCTTGATGGGACTAGGCAGAAGACTGCCTATTAAATAAGAAGACTCCCAGTCTCAGCTGCAGCTTCCTGGTAAAGAACTCTGGCCCATCTTTGGTTAGGTGCCCATCCCTAAAGCATTCGATTCTGGCCAGCAGGTTCCGAATACACAAACCCAGGAATTCTCAGCTCCCAAACGAGGAATAGGTATCTCACTGGGAGTGGGAGGCCACCAGCTTTTCTTCTTCCCTCCAGCTCCAAATTGAAGAGGCTGAGTTCTCGGTAAGTATGGCAAAGAGGTCAGAGGCTTTCTTCCTCCACCCAACTCCATACTGCACTCACGGTATGGAAGCTCTATCCCACATACTTCCGGCCAAGAATTCTATGGCTGTGATCACCTTTGCCTAAGCTTGCTTGCTCATGTACAGAGGTTTTGCACTGGGAAAGGCAAGCCCAGAAGACTAGAGGCTACTGACCATGCTCTGAGAATTTGCCCACAGAGAAAGGCAGTTAGTAAGAACAGAGTCTAGGGAAGTTCATGCCTGAGATTTTGATGGTAAGCAAATAAAAAGAGACAGGTAGCTCTTCTTTTTTTTACTCTTTTATTTTTTGTATTTTCTCTTTTTTTGAATAGAGAAGGGTTTTGCCATGCTGGCCAGGCCAGTCTCAAACTCCTGGCCTTAGGTGATCCACCCTCTTTGGCCTCCCAGAGTGCCAGGTTTATAGGCATGAGCCACTATGCCCGGCCAGGTACCTCTTCTTAATTAAGAACAAGATGATGCACAGGCCAGCTAGTTCACCAGAGAACCAGGGAAGGAGACAGCTGAGAAGAACTCTCCTAAGGTCAGAACAAAGCTCAATTTCAAAAATCACCCCTTCCTGAATTTAATTGAATTAGACTTGGGAGCAGTGTATACTCCAGGGCATTGTCAAAAACAGTCGAGAATTCAGACAGCAGTTAATAGAGCCTAACAGCTGGATGTAATACCAGAAGAGGCAGAAAGCTTTAATGTTTCTTTTGATTAATATTTTCTAGTATAACATTATATCTCCTTCAATTATTTCTTCACCGTATTTCCCAAGTTACTTTCTTAGAAGTTGCTGGCTGGGTGCAGTGGCTCACACCTGTAATCCCAGCACTTTGGGAGGCCAAGGTGGGCGGATCACCTGAGGTCAGGAGTTCGAGACCAGCCTGACCAACATGGAGCAACCCCATCTCTACTAAAAATACAAAATTAGCCGGGCGTGGTGGCACATGCCTGTAATCCCAGTTACTCGGGAGGCTGAGGTAGGAGAATCGCTTGAACCTGGGAGGCGGAGGTTGTGGGGAGCCAAGATGGCATCATTGCACTCCAGCCTGAATAACAAGAGTGAAACTCCATATCAGGGGAAAAAAAAAAAAAAAAAGTTGCTTACCACATACATCTTAATATTTTTCAGATTTAAAAAAAATTTTTTTTGAGGAACAAAAAAACACACAAGACTACAGAAAACAAAAAAATGGCAGAAGTAAGTCCAGCTTTATCAGTAATAACATTAAATGTGAATCGATTTAACCATTCAAAAGACAGATTGTTATATTGGATCAGAAAACAAGATCCAGTTATATGCAACCTACAGAAAACACACTTTCAATTCAAAGATAAAATAGGACAGTAAAGGACAGAAAAAGATGTATCATGCAGGCAGCATCCACAAGAAAGCTGGAGAGGCTGTACTTTTAAAAAGTTGGAGAGAGTCTCACTCTGTCGCCCAGGCTGGGGTGCAATGGCACGATCAGCTGACTGCAACCTCCACCTCCTGGGTTCAAGCGATTCTCATGCCTCAGCCTCCCAAGTAGTTGAGATTACAGGCGTGGAGCCCACGCCCGGCTAATTTTTGTGTGTGTTTTTAGTAGAGATGGGGTTTCACCATGTTGGCCAGGTTGGTCTCAAATGGCCTCAGGTGATCCGCCTGCCTTGGCCTCCCAAAGTGCTGGGATTACAGGTGTGAGCCACCACCACCAAGCCAAAAGAGCTGGAGAGACTTTAAAACAAAAACTATTATCAGAGCAAAATAGGGATATTTTGTAATAACAGGGTGAAACCATCGAGAAGATATAACAGTTATAAACACGTATGCATCTAAAAACAGCCCCCAAAAAATACGTGAAGTAAAAACTAACAGATTGGAAGAAAGCAGTAGTTCAAAAACAACAGCTGGAGACCTTAACATACTACTTTTAATAATGGATAAAACTAAGCAGAAGATCAACAGGAAAACAGAAGACTTAAAACACTGTATACCAACAAGGACTAACAGCACTGTAGACCTCTCCACCCAACTACTACAGCATGCACATTCTTAAGTGCACATGAACATTCTCCAGGATAGACCATACACTAGGCTGTTAAAAAAGTTCAGCAAATTTTAAACGATTAAAATTGTACAAAAGTATGTCCTCAAATCCCAGTGGGGTGAGTTATAAATAAATAACAGAAACTTGGGAAATTAATAAATACATGCAAATTAAGCAGTATACTTCTAAATAACCAGTGGGTCAAACAGGAGATCACAAGCAAAATTAGGACATATCTTGAGGCTGGGCGCGGTGGCTCACGCCTATAATCCCAGCCCTTTGGGAGACCGAGGAGGTGGGTCACTTAAGGTCAGGAGGTCCAGGCAGGAAAATTGCTTGAACCCTGGAAGTGGAGGTTGCGGTGAGCTGAGATCACACCACAGCCTGGGTGACAGCGAGATTCTGTCTCAAAAAAAAAAAAAAAAAAAAAAAAAAACACGGAAATATTTTGAGAGAAATGAAAATGACACTATATATCACACGGGATGCAGCTAAAGTGTACTTAGAGGGAACTTTAGAGCTATAAACGCCTACGTTTTTAAATAAATCTAAATTGCCTGAACGTCTACCTTAAGTCATTGGGGAAAAAACATCTCAAGAGGAAAAGGAAGTAATAGGATTAGAGTGAAAACTGGTGAGATAGAGAATAGAAAAACAATAGAGAAAATCTACAAAACCAAAGATGATTTTTAAAGGTAATCTTTAAAAAGATCAACAAAGTTGACAAACTTTTAGCCACACTGACCAAAAAAGAAAGGCTTAAATTACTAAATTAGAAATGAAAGAAGGTACATTACAACCAACCTTAAGAAAGTAAAAGGACTCTAAGGGAATACTGTAAACCATGTAAGCCAATAAACTAAATAACCTGGATGAAATGAGCCAGTTAAAAGACACAAACTACCGCAGCTAACTCAGGAAGAAATAGAAAACCTGAAAGAACTGTAACAAGAAGATTGAATAAATAATGAAAAACTGCCCACAAAGAAAAGTCCTGGCCCACGTGGCTTCACTGGTTAATTCTACCAAGTGTTTCAAGAATTCACACCAATACTTTCCAGACTCTAATAGAAAATAAAAGAGGAAGGAACAGTTCCCAGCTTATTCTTTGAGATCATGTTATCATGATACCAAAACCAGATAAAGACATCACAAGACCAATATCTCTTATGATTATAGGTGCAAAAATCCTCAACAAAATACTAGCACACCAAGTATAGCAACATACAAGGATTGTATACCATGACCAAATGGATTTATACAAATTTGGTTCAACGTTTGAAAATCAGTTTATGTAATACACTGTATTAATAGAATAAAGGACAAAAACCACATGATCGTTTCCATAAAAGCATTTGAGAAAATCCAACACCCCTTCTAGTAAAAACAAAAACTCAGGAGAGAACTTCCTCAGCCTGTTAAAGGGCATCTACAGAAACCCATGGCTAACATCATACCTAATGGCAAAAAATGGAAGGCTTCTCCCACTAAGATCAGGACCAAGATGAGTTCCTGATTGTTTCTGGAAGTGGCAGTGCTGTTGCCGCTTCTCTTCAGCATTGTATTGGAGGTTCTGGCTAGGGCAGTTAGGCAAGAAAAAGAAATTAAAGGCATGCAAATTAGAAAAGTAGTGAAACTCTTTACAGATGGGATGATCTTATATGTAGAAAAACCTAAGGAACCTACTATAAAAACCAATAAACTAATAAACAGGTTCAACAAAGGTTCAGAAGGCTAATATTTAAAAATGAGTAGTATTTCTATACAGTAGCAATCAACAAACCAAAAATGAAATTAAGAAAACAACTTTATTTACAATAGGATCAAAAAAATAAAATACTTAGCAACTTAACAAGTGTAAAACTTACACTCTGAAAATTCTAAAACATCATTGAAAAATTAAACCCTAAATAAATGTAAAGATATCCCTTGTCTTTGAATCAGAAGATTAATATTGTTAAGATAACAGTATTCCCATACTGATCTACAGGTCAGCCTTGCAGATTCAACACAGTTTCTGTCAGAACTCTCAGCTGTCTACTTTGCAAAAATGGACTAGCTGATCCTAAAATTCATGTGGAAATGCAAGAGACTCAGATGAACAAAAACAGTCTTGAACTAGGCCGGGTACAGTGACTCATGCCTGTAATCCCAACACTTTGGGAGGCTGAGGCTGGAGGATCACTTGGCCTCAGGAGTTTGAGACCAGCGTGGGTAATATAGCGAGACCCCTATCTCCAAAAAATTTAAAAATTAGCCAAGCCTCGTGGCACCCACCTATAGTCCCAGCTACTCAAGAGGCTGAGGTGGGAGGTTAGCTTGAGCTCAGGAGTTTGAGGCTGCAATAACCTGTGATCGTGCCACTGTACTCCAGTCTGGGTGACAGTGAGACTCTGTCTTTAAAAAAAAAAAAAAAACCTAAGAGAACTCATGTCCTGACTTGAAAACTTACCACAAAGCTGCAGTCCACACTGTGCTGCCGGCCTGAGGGTAGACATTGATCAGAGTTGAGAGTTCAGAAATAAACCCTCATGCTTATTATGATCAATTGATTTTCAACGGGTACCAAGACCATTCGTTGGTGGAAACAGTAGTAGTCTTTTCAACAAATGGTACTGGGACCATTTGATGTCCACATGCAAAAGAATGAAGTTAGATCCTCTGCCTCATGTCATACACAAAATTAAAAGGGTCAAAGACCTAAATAAAAGAGCTAAACTTATAAAACCTTAGAAGAAAACATAAGGATAAAGCTTCATGACCTTGGATTTAACAGTTTAGATGTCATACACAGTGACATCTGAAGCACAGGCAACCAGGTAAATAATAGATTGGACTTCATCAAAGTTAAAACTTTTTGTGCTTCAAAAAACACTATCAGGAAAGTAAAAAGAGAACACACAGCATGGAAGAATGTTTTTGTGGGGAATACAGGGTTGGGACATTTTTGCAAATCATATATCTAATAAGGGATTTGTATCTAGAATGTATAAAGAACTCCTATAACTTAATAATAAAAAGACAACCCATTTCAAAATATAGACAAAGGATCTGAATAGACATCTCTCCAAAGAAGATATACAAATAATTATTAAGCACGTGAAAAATATTCATCATCATTAGCCATCAGGGAAATGCAAATCAAAACCATAGTGAGGCCAGGCACAGTGGCTGGCACCGTAATCCCAACACTTCGGGGGAGGCCAAGGCAGGAAGATTGTCCAAGACCAACTCGAACAGCAGAGCAAGACCTCATCTCTACAAAAAAAAAATGTTTTTTGGTTAGCCAGGCGTGGTGGCATGTGCCCATAGTAGTCCTGGCAACTTGGGAGGCTGAGGTGGGAGGATTGTTTAGGTCCAGAGTTCAAGGCTGCAGTGAGCTGTGGTCCTGCCACTGCACTTCAGTCTAGGTGATAGAGGAAAAAACAAACCCCACAATGATATAGTACTTCATAGTCACTCGAATGGCTATCAAAAAAGGTGGATAATAAGGGTTGGCAAGAATGGGGAGAAATCAGAACCCACATTCACTATTAGTGGGCATGTAGAATAGTGCAGCCATTCTACAGTCTAGCAGTTCCTCAGAAGGTTAACATACAGTTATGTCATAGGGCCCAGAAATCCTACTCCCAGGTATATACCCAAGATAAATGAAAATACGTGTTACTCAAAAACTTTTTCAGGAATGTTCATCACAGCATATTCGTAACAGCCAAAATAATGGAAACAACACAAATGACTGTCACCCGATGAATGAATAAACAGGATATGGTATATTCTTATTTATTTATTTTTTTTGGAGACAGGGTCTAGCTTTGTCGCCTAGGCTACAGTGCGGTGGTGTGATCACAGCTCGTTGCACTCATTGCAGCCCTGACCTCCCAGGCCCAGCCATCCTCACACCTCAGCCTCCCAAGTAGCTGGAAACACAGGTGCATGCCACCACACCCAGCTAATTTTTTTATTTTTTTGTAATAAAAAGAGACAGAGTCTTGCTGTGTTGCCCAAACTGGTCTCAAACTCCTGCGCTCAAACGATCTTCCCGTCTTGGTCTCCCAGAGTGCTGGAATCACAGGCGTGAGCCACTGTGCCAAGCCAGAATGTGGCATATTTATACTAGCGGGTGTTATTCAGCAGTTAAAAAAAGGGAATGCTGATCGGTGCCACGACATAGATAAACCCTGAAAACATTGTACTAGGTGAAAGAAGCAGTCACAAAAGACGGCATATTGCATGAGTGCATTAATATGAAGTGTCCTGAATAGGCAATTACCTAGAGACGGAAAACAGTTTCATGGTTGCCTAGAACTAAGGGGTTTGGTGGGAAATAGGAAGTGACTGGTAGTGAGTACAAGGCAGATTTCGGGGGGTGATGAAGATACTCTAAAATTGATTGTGGTAATGGCTGCACAACTCTATGAATATCCTAAAAATCATGATACGGTTAATTAAATGGATGAATTGCATGGTGTGTGAATTGTACCTCCAAGCTGTTAAAAAAAGAAAACAAATGAGTGTGCATGCCTGCAGAAAACGGAGTGCAGTGCCGACAGAGAGAGAGTGGTGACCGCTCCAATCGGCCTGGTAGAGCTGAAGAGACTCGGAGGGAAGCACAGGCCTCGTGAGCTGGTTTTCCCATCTTCATCCTTGGGATTGTCCTTGTTGCTAAGCTCTCCATTGCTTTGGAGACTGTTTCTTGAAAATATCCCAGAAAGTCTGTCAGGCCTGTACAAGCCAGGCACCAAAAGTTGGTGGTGACTTGGAGAGGCGTCAGGCTGCCCCGTCTCTTGCTTTGCAGATGTTTGTTTCTCAGTAGGACTTGTGTGCCCCACACTGTGCCCACTGCTTCCATAAACATCCTTCCCTGCAGGACTCTCTAGAGCACCATGGGCTGGGTGCTGAGGATGCCAAGCACACAAGGTCACACAGCAGTGCAAGACAGAGGCGGGATTGTGCGTGATAGTTCTTCAGGTTCACTTCACAGATTAGCCGACACTTAACTGTTCTGGAAGCTGGGCCAAGGAGTCCTAACATGGAAATTGAGTAACTATAGTTTTTTGCCCAAGGTACAGGAGAATAAATATGAGTAGATGGAATCTCTTAAATTAAAAATTTCTCCAGTAAATTTTTCCTGAGTCTTTGTCTCCTACCTGTTTAGTTCCCATTAAAAGCTTGAGGCCGGGCGCGGTGGCTCAAGCCTGTAATCCCAGCACTTTGGGAGGCCGAGACAGGCAGATCACGAGGTCGGGAGATCGAGACCATCCTGGCTAACATGGTGAAACCCCGTCTCTACTAAAAAAATACAAAAAACTAGCCGGGCGAGGTGGCGGGCGCCTGTAGTCCCAGCTACTCGGGAGGCTGAGGCAGGAGAATGGCGTAAACCCGGGAGGCGGAGCTTGCAGTGAGCTGAGATCCGGCCACTGCACTCCAGCCTGGGCGGCAGAGCGAGACTCCGTCTCAAAAAAAAAAAAAAAAAAAAGCTTGGAGATGAAAAAGAAGAATACAAAGTAGCAAGCAAGCATTAGCACATAAAAGTCAGTTTTCTGAGAACTTATATTTAGTTTCTAATTGTATGTTGCTTACTTCGGGCATTGTTTCAGGCACCTTCAATATATTCCCCTACTCCTTACGACGTTAAAGGGTGGGTATGGTTGTCAGTATTGCTGTTTTACAAAGGAGGATGGATACTGAAGCATGAGAGGTCCACTGATTTACTGAAGACCACCCAGTTAGTGATTGGGGTTCAAACCCGGTAGTCTGGCTTCAGGGTCTCTGCTCGTAACTACCGTGCCACGCTGTCTCTCAGTCACGCTTCATTCGGCAGCTTGTCGTCTTCCAGGGTTGTGATTTTAACATAACACAGCTGGGAAAAGTAGTTCCAAGTCTGTAGGATAGAGTAAGTTAGATTCTCTCTCTTTTTTTTTTGGAGACAGGGTTCAGCTCTGTTGTCCAGGCTGGAGTACAGTGGCACGATCTCTGTTGGTTCACTACAACCTTCACCTTCCAGGCTCAAGCAATCCTCCCACCTCTCCCTCTTCAGTAGCTGGGACTACAGGCACATGCCACCATGCCCAGCTAATTTTTAAAATTTTTTTATAGAGATGAGGTCTCACTGTATTGTCTAGGCTGGTCTCAAACTCCTAGGCTCAAGCAGTCCACCTGCCTTGGCCTCCTAAAGTCCTGGGATCATAGGCATGAGCCACCACACCTGGTCGGAATAAGTTAGGTTCTTCTGTCTTGATACTTTGCAGAGTATCACTGTGTTTTCTGTATGAGCCTTACCTGAATATATCTGATAACCACTCCTCTATACCACATAGAGGCCTCTAGGGAAACAGTTCCTATAGGAGCTTGAGAGGACCTTGGCAGTTGTTGATTCATCTTTTCACCTTAACAAGGAGGAAACTGAAGGGAAGTCACTCTGCTAGGATCACCTAGCCTCTCCTGACTCTTGACCGATGCCCTTTTAAAATAATAGGGATCTAGGCCGGGCACAGTGGCTCACCCCTGTAATCCCAGCACTTTGGGAGGCCAAGGTGGGCAGAGCACTTGAGGTCAGGAGTTCGAGACCAGCCCAGCCAACGTGGTGAAACCGCATCTCTACTAAAAATAGAAAAATTAGCTGGGCATGGTGGCATGCGCCTGTATTCCCAGCTACTCGGGAGGCTGAGGCAGGAGACTTGCTTAAAACCAGGAAGCGGAGGTTGCAGTGAGCCGGATCGCACAACTGCACTCCAGCCTGGGTGACACAGCCAGACTGTAAGTAAGTAAGTAAATAAATAAATACATAAATAAAGGATCTAGGAGTGAATGGGGGCTTCCTAAGAATCAGATGCTGGGCTTCTCTTATGTTCCCATTCAGTCTTCACAGTAACTCTAGCTGTCCGCTGCAGTAGTACAGAGCAGTCTAAGGCCTAGTGAGGAGGGGACTGGCCCAAAGTCATAAAACCAGCAAGTCTGACACATGTCAAGTGTCCAGTAAATATTACTTAGCTGCTGTTGATGTCAGCAGTAATGACATTGGATAAAATGAAAGTCTGCCTGTAGATAGTGTGTTCATCTGCATCAGTAGCATCAGGTGTGATACCCAGTCTGCTTTAGAAAGTTGAACCTTAGAAAAATTTAGATGGTTCTTTTGAAAAATTGGGAATTCTTCAAAAAGAATCCCTCTCGGGCTTCCGCAGTGTCCCTCATGGAATCTCAGTAGAACCAAGTAAGTAGGGCCATTTGCGACTTGAAGAGCAGTCCCCATAATTTGCTGTCAGACATCTGCCTGGGCACCTTCTGGGGGTCTGGTTGGTGGCAGGAGAAGGGGATAAGCAGGGAGGGATGGGTCATGTTACTGTGTTGGCTGTGTCCGAATATTTTTTCTTCGTGTAAAAGTAGATGAGATACAACTACTGCAGAGTCCATTTCTCTGAGTCTCTGAGCTTACCTGGCTCCTGGGGGTGTGGAGGGAGTTTTGCAGCTTTCAGGGTCTCTGTTCAGGCTCAAGGCCCAGCTGAATGGCTATGCTACAAGTCTGTTCAGAGCAGGTTCGAGGGACGGAAATGTGTTTCCTCACAAGCCGTGACTCAATCCTCTCTCCGGTGGCTGTGTCAGCCTCCATTGTGTTCCCTCCTCCAGGGGCTTCTGAGGAGAATGGCCTGCCTCACACGTCAGCCAGGACCCAGCTGCCCCAGTCAATGAAGATTATGCATGAGATCATGTACAAACTGGAAGTGCTCTATGTCCTCTGCGTGCTGCTGATGGGGCGTCAGCGAAACCAGGTGGGCCCCTCTCCAGCGTCTCAGGACACGGGGAGCAGGTGCTGCCCGGGCGCTCATGGTATGCCAGGTGCTCCACAGGGCCTTCTGTTGGAATGGCTCTTGCTCTAGGCTGGCAGAGCATAGGGGTATTTCTCCTACTGTTCTACCCATCAGGAAACCAGGCTGATTCCAGAACCGGAGTCTTTCCACGGTGCGTTGCTGTGTGGAGCGTTTCTAGGCATTCCTGGTTGGTGCTCAGGGCAGGAGCAGGCAGTTGCCTCTGTGAGGTGAAGATTAAAGGGTTGAAAACTGGCAAGACTGGCCCTGTGGATGTGCTGGAGGAGCTGCCAACCTGATGTGGGCTCAGGGCAGTGGGACAGAGCCCAGAGCTATGTCTGCTTAGGAAAACTGGGCAAGTACAGGGGCTCCAGATGTGCAGGGCTTCCCTGAGTCTTGAAGTAGTTCCAGGATGGAGGAGGAAGGGCCCATAACCTACAGTAGAGGAAAAAGGGCTTGGAAGAGTGCAGCCCTCCTCCTCAAGACTGTTGAGAAGTAGCCCGCAGACCACGCCCTTCTCCTAGGGAGGAAACCAGGCATGGGGGCAGGAAAGGCTGGGGTCTCAGCAGTCCTTCCACACCTTTCTGAGTCAGACACTGGACTGTCACAAGTCTGGGCAACAGCAGTGCAGTTACCCCCATTTTACAAGTGAGGATGAAAACGTCTGGAAGAGAATGAAAGAGTGTAGCAGGTGGGACAGGGCAGTGCCCTGGGGAGGAGTGTGTGTAGTCACTGGAACAGTGAGGCAGCTGGGGGGCGGCCTGGAGAAAACAGCCAGGAGAGGAAGGCTGAGGGCTCGCAGGGACCAGGTCACGTCAAGCTGTCACAGGCCATTTTAAAGACTGGTTTTTACTCCGAGTGAAGTGAGAAGTCATTCCTCTGACTGCTTTGGGAAAGACTGGAAACAGCAAGGAAGGGAATAGGGTGACCATTAGGGGCCCTCATAATAGGGCCAAGAGATGATAGCAGCTAGGACCAGCGTATTGGTGTTGGGACTGGTGGGAAGTGGTTGCATTCTGGATGCATTTGAATGTGAACTAAGCAAATAGGAGAATGGATTTGCCATGTATTGAGATGGTTAAGACCAGCAGGTAAGGGGTGGAGGAGCAGGCTTAGGAAGATGGGGAGCTGCGTTTTGTACAAGGTAGATTTGAGGTGTCTGATGGAATTGGCACTTGGATTGATTACCTACAGCTGCTACTGGGGAGATGGCAAGGCCAGAGGTGTCACTTTGGGAGTCCTCAGCATATGGTTGTATTTAAAACCAGGACACTGGATGAGATCCCACACTGATAGCCACAGCATTGGTGTCCCTTCTTTCAATATGGAACATGTTTTTTATAAAAAATAATTGTAGGGACAACTTTTATGGGTTGAGTGCTATTACTTTTTTGAGGCACTTTCACAGTTACTTATATTTTGAAATAATTGTAGGGACAGCTTCTATGTGTTGAGTGCTATTACTTTTTCGAGGCATTTTCACAGTTGTTTGAATTTTCAGGTATTTAGTAAGTTACACAACAGGTGGTGACTCTGTGTCCCCACACTCGATTCTTGAGAAAGCCAGGGCATAAACTAGGCTGTGCTCTCGGGGACAGGCCTGGATAGAGCCAGAATTTAAACTCTGCTGCCCTGCCTCCTCTGTCTGCCATCTCACAACAGTTCTCTGTTCCCTGAGCCTTCTTGTTTCCACATTGCTATGAGTCGTTGCAGTCTTGAGTTAAACTGTATGATTACAGCGCTGCTTCCTTGGGAAGGGACCATTAGTGACCTTGAAATCCTGGCCCCCCAAAATCACTTTCACTAGCATGTTCTCATTTGCACAGTCGGCATTTCCTGGGTTTCTGCTGTGTGCCGGGCACCATGAGGATATGGATTCCCAGATCCTGCCTACACTGGGTAGCAAGGGAAAGGATTTCCTTGGCCAGGCCTCACAGAAGGCTTCTTCCTTAAAGAGGCCTTCTTGTTAATGGGCAGTTGGGCCAAGTTCTCTGACCAATCTTGGCCAAATTGAAATCTCAAGACTGGAAAGGCTCCCCAAATGCTGTCAAGTTTCGTCCCTCTGGTGCTAATGAAAATCATCCATATAGCAGTCGTTTTTTTAGTCATTTCTTCAAGCCCTGAGTAGCTTCCACATTACCTCACTGAGCCTTTTCAACAGCTCCATCGTCCCCCATCGCCTTTTCTGTCAAGGGACTTGACCTCAAAGAATGTTGCCGAGGGTCACAAAGCTGTCTTATGAACCCAGGGCTTGCTGACTGCGAAGCCTGAGCTCTTACCCACTGCCTCCTCAGGTAGAGTGGCACTTCATCTCACCCACCTGCCTACCATCCTCCTATAGAGCAGGCCACGGGGCTGGACCTGAGAGTAGGAATAATGCATTCTACAAGTAAAATTTGTTTTACAAATTTTACACGTGAAGAAGCTGCTATTTTCTTTCTTTCTTTTTTTTTTTTTTTTTTTTTTTTTTCCTTTTTTTGAGGTAGTCTTGCTCTGCTACCCAGGCTGGAGCGGTGCAGTGGCGTGATCTCAGCTCACTGCAACCTCTGCCTCCCGGGCTCAAGCGATCCTCCTGCCTCAGCCCTCCAAGTAGCTGGGGTTACAGGCGCACACCACCATGCCTGGCTAATTTTTGTATTTTATTTTTGTTTTTGAGATGGAGTCTCCCTGTCACTCAGGCTGGAGCGCAATTTCTGCTCACTGCAACCTCTGCCTCCCGGGTTCAAGCAATTCTCCTGCCTCAGCTTCTTGACTAGCTGGGACTACAGGCATGCGCCAGCACACCCGGCTAATTTTTGTATTTTTAGTAGAGACGGGGTTTCACCATGTTGGCCAGGCTGGTCTGAAACTCCTGACCTCAAGTGATCCGCCCACCTTGTCCTCCCAAAGTGCTGGGATTACAGATGTAAGCCACCATGCCCGGCCCTAATTTCTGTATTTTTAGTAGAGACAGGGCTTCACCATATTGCCCAGGCTGGTCTCGAAATCCTGAGCTCAGGTGATCTGCCCATCTTGGCCTCCCAAAGTGCTGGGATTACAGGCGTGAGCCACCATGCCTGGCTATGAAGCTAGTATTGTTAAGAGAAAAGGGAAATGATGTAGGAGAAACCTCAAACCTAAATACTGGCCTGAACTTAGGAGACCCAGGGTCAGGTCCAAGTCTGCCTCAGAAGGCCCCTCTCTTCCCAGCTGTGTGACTCACCCCTAATCTCTTTAAGCTTGGGTTTCTAGTCTGTGCAGTGAGGCAGTTGCACTGGATGAATTTTTGTGGGCCATTGTTGCAACGTTTTATAGCTGTGTGACCTGGGCCTGGCTTAGGGCCCTTTGAGTGAGACAGGAAAGCACATGGCTTGGTAAACACCATAGATGTCAGCCGTACCTCCCCAACCCCAGTTAAGCAGGGCAAGGTAGACCCAGGCTGGGTTTTAGTAAAGGCCTGAGTGGCACAGCAGGTGTCATTTTACATCAGCCTCAGTCTTAACAGGTTCTGGGCTGCTTATGAGTCTAACACTGGCCATAATTTCTAGTAGAAATTATGTAGCAATTTCTAGTAGGCTGTGATTTCTAATAGAAAGAGAATAGTCACCTCTGTTACTTTCAGTGGCAAAACCCACAGTTACTTTTACACAACCTAATATGTTGAAGGGAGAGGTCCATTGGAATGGAGGCTGCCAGGGATGTCTTTGTCAGGTTCTGGTCTCCCAAGATAAATGCATACCTGTAGTGGGCTGGAAAGGGGCAGACTTTAGGATCAGAACACCTGAGTTAGGTGCTGTTGCAATCACTGACCTTGCCCAGGCTGGTCTTGCTGAACTTCTCCCCCTTGTAAAATGGCAATAAGCGAGCAGTGGTGCTGTGTGCAGAGCTTTACATGTGCTTTCTGACTTGATCGTTACAACAGTCCCGAGAAGGGCTAGTAATAGCCTTACGTTATATAAACAAATTTTAAAAGGGAAATCATTCCTGTAGTTCTGTTTTAAAAGATTTAAGTTAGTATCAATGAAGCCTGTTTCCCCTCTGATCATTGACATTCTGATGGTTCCATGAAGCAGCTAATTTTACCAGTTATTAGTATATCCTTCTAGAGACATTTTTATGCTTACAAAGGTGAATTGTATTCCTCTTTTTTTACACAGTCAGTAATATAGCATGAACGTACTTGCTTTCCCAGTATTATCTCTCGGCCGTTGTTAAGTTCACGACATACAAAACACCTTGATGTTTTTTTACTGGTGCCTTATATCCCATTGAGTGGCATACCATAATTTATTTTGCTAATCTCTGTTGATGGAAGTGTAGGTTATATCTATTTTGGGGCATTACAAATAATGCTGCAGTGAGTAGCATTGTAAATATGTGTCATTTAGTATTTATATGGATCTGAATGTAAATTCCTAAAGTGGAATTGCTGGTTAAAGGGATTATGGATTTGAAATTTTAGAGTTACTGCGAAACCCTCTTCCCTGTGCACGTCATAACAGTGTGCCCTCCCACCAACAGCGTGTGAATGTACCTGATGCCCAGGTCACCAACATGTTCTTTTAAAGCTTTGTCATCTTTCCCAGTCTGAAAGAGTGAAAAATCAGAGATGTTTGTAGGACTCCTTATAGAGGAATTTCTTTGCTTGTGGCATGAATTGCCAATGTCTGTTCTTTTTTTGTCATATTTGGCTTGTGACTTTGCTTATTTTGAGTTTTGCCATTCAGAATTTTAAAAGGTTTGGGTGGTTGATGTCAACAAGCTTCTTTTTGAGCTTCTAGGTTTAGTGTGATCCTTCAGAAAGGCTTTTCCAACTCTTAGATCATTTTTTTTAATTCTTTGCAAAGATTTTTCTGGATCTTAGAGTTTTTTAATAGTCGTATCTTACTTTCAGCTGAAATTTATCCTAGTGCAAAGCATGAGGGACATTTTCATGTTAATATGAGGAGACAAATCTTAAGGAATTTGTTTAAGGTTACCAAGTTTGCACATGGTAAAGCTAAGAGTCAAACCCAGGACTCTTGAATCCCAAAGGACTCTTGAATCATACGCAGGACTATCTGAATCCCAAACTCATGCTTCTGTGATAGGAACTATCATACATTATGACTTGTAGGATTATTGTGAGCATTAATGAGTAAAGTTAGAAAGTGTGTTTGTGTGTGGTAGGTGTAGGGGGTACATGGGTGTTTTCTTCAAACCCCAGCACTCCTTACTGACAGTTAGTTGCTTTCTTCGTCCTGAATGTCATTATCGTGTGTACTGAGCACGAGGTTTTGCTAGATTTTTCAAGCACATTTGTCTTAATTAATACTTTTTCCTTCCTATCCCGTCCAGGTTCACAGAATGATTGCAGAGTTCAAGCTGATCCCCGGACTTAATAATCTGTTTGACAAACTGATTTGGAGGAAGCATTCAGCATCTGCTCTTGTCCTCCATGGTCACAACCAGAACTGTGACTGTAGCCCGGTAAGCAGGAGACCCCTGGGGACAGACAGATGGTACCTCACTGGCTTGGAGTAGTTGTTTCAAGACCTGCTGCTGACCCTTTGACCTTTTTTCCTTTGGGAGTAGAGCAGAGACTAAAATTGTATTTTATAGTCCCCTAATTGGAAGCTACCTTGGAGTAGGATCTGAGTGAACCCCACTCCCCACCCCAGCCTATGCAGAAATCCCTTTTAAGATGTTCCTAGGCCGGGCACAGTGCACATGCCTGTAATCCCAGCACTTTGGGAGGCTGAGCGGGCAGATCACTTGAGGTCAAGAGTTACAGACCGGCCTGGCCAAGTATGGTGTTGGGTGCCTGTAATTGCAACTCTTTGGGAGGCTGAGGCACCAGAATTGCTTGAATCCAGGAGGCGGAGGTTGCACTG
Organism: Macaca nemestrina; assembly: GCF_043159975.1. NCBI lineage: Eukaryota > Metazoa > Chordata > Mammalia > Primates > Cercopithecidae > Macaca > Macaca nemestrina. The sequence goes on from NC_092139.1 coordinate 29,873,213, forward strand.
AGCTGAGATCATGCCATTGCACTCCAGCCTGGGCAACAGAGTGAGACTGTGTCTCAAAAAAAAAAAAAAAGAGTTCCTGCCTGAGGCCCTCTAGCCAACTTCCCCTTGTACACCTCTGTGATGGGGATCTCATTTCACTCCAGGCAGGGGGCTGCCCACTGCATGAGCTAGCAGCATGCTTTTCCTTATTTGCTGTTTTATCCTATTGTAATTTTCATCCACCTGTAGAACCGTGCTCCCGGGCGCGGTGGCTCACACCCGTAATCCCAGCACTTTGAGAGGCCGAGGCAGACGGATCACTTGAGGTCAGTGGGGCTAGTTTGCCCCGTGGGTACCTGTGTAGCCTCAGCCCTGGAGGCGTTTCTACAGGGCACTTTTGCTTTTGTCTGCCAGGTGTGTCAGGTACAGCTGTCCCAGGGCAGTTTTCATGTTTCATGTCTTGGCCCTGCTGCCCCAGTTGTGTGAGCTCAGGGTTTCTGCTGTTCTTGGGAGGGCTCCCTTCCCCCGCCAGCAGCACCCTGGCAGAGCCAGGCTCCCTGGGCTGGTGGGTCAGGCCTTTCTAACCCTTCTCTCACCAAGTGTACATGCTCCCCAGGCTTTACAGGAACCTGAGACCCTGTCTGGTCCCTGCAGGGCATTAAAACCCAAGCGTTAGTGTGACTAGGTCTTGTCGCCACCGCTCCACACTGCCCTCAGCTACTGAGTATCAGTTCCTTGGCTCACGACTCCAAACTCCTCGGTCCTTTCTTCATTTCTGATTCCGGTGGACTTCCCCCCCCCTCCCCACACGTTTTGTTTGTTTGTTTGTTTGTTTGTTTTTTGGGACAGAGTCTCCATCACCCAGGCTGGAGTGCAGTCAGTGGTGTGATCTCGGCTCACTGCAACCTCTACCTCCCAGCTTCAAGTGATTATCCTGCCTCAGCCTCCTGAGTAGCCAGAATTACAGGCGCAGCAACCATGCCTGGCTAATTTTTGTATTTTTAGTAGAGGCAGGGTTTGCCATGTTGCCCAGGCTGGTCTCAAGCTCCTGACCTCAAGCGGTGTGCCCGCCTCGGCCTCCCAAAGTGCTGTGATTACAGGTGTGAGCCACCATGCCCCACCTTATTTTTTTTTGAGTGTACTGGCATGTTTTTAGCAGGAAGGGGGCCACATTAGCTTAATCTGCTGTTGATCAGATGTGGAAGTGAACAGATGGTTTTCTAACTAAAGAAAGGTCCTCATGGTGCATGAGGACAGAGGCTCAGAGAAGCAGGCTCTCACCAGGGTGTCTGTTTGTGTTGTTTTGGAACTTGTGACTGTGGTCTTAACATTGAGGCTGTGCATGTGTTTCAGGACATCACCTTGAAGATACAGTTTTTGAGGCTTCTTCAGAGCTTCAGCGACCACCACGAGTAAGTACAAGTGTGTCCCTGCAAGGAGAGTTGTTGGACTGTCTTTTGAAGGCCTCAGTCTCTTTGGTCTGTGACCTCGGCTCGAGAGGAGGCCCTAGAGCTGGTGGAAGCCCGCTGTCCCCTCAGTGGTAGCAGGTGTGACACTGCAGTCGGACCTGCCATCTATCCAGCCTTTCTTATGGCAGGCACTGCCCCTGAGCTTGCTTCTAGCCCTCATAGCCACCCCAGGAACTGAGTATGGAAGTCATTGGCCCCTTATTACCTTTGGAATCAATGGATCTCTCAACCTACTGCCCCTCTGAAGCGAGAGTGGACAGCGTGGCTATTCCCAGGAGCCGGCAGGAACCTCAGACAGGCAAAGCCAGCTGCTTACTGAGCAGCTGGGGATTCTTCCCTCCACAAGGAGGTGTGCTCCCGTTTTTCTTGAAAGACATTCTGTGCTCATTTATTTTTTAACCTTCGATGGAGAATGTACGAGGAAAATTACTCTCTGCTGTAAGGAAAACAGTGCAGGAAGGGGGTGACTAGCAGCTGACCCTTGGCCTTGGCATTGGGGAGATGATGTGGGGACCTTAGTGAGCGAGAATTTCAGTGAGCTTAGCTCCAGCCAGCTGTGTGTGCACAGGAAACTGGGCCCACTGTTGCATAACTTCTGATTTTTTCGGCCAAGGAAAGCCAGAAATTAAGATTTATGTGAAAGGTCCTGATTTTAAATGTTGGTTTAAATTTTTTAAAAACCTTGCATTTGAGCTAACAGAACATGCCTGGAGACAGCTGTGGCCCCAGGGCACCGCCGTCATATGCACCCGTCCTCTTTGAGAGATTCTCTGGCTGAAAGCCATAGAAGGGCTCCAGGAAGCATGTTAACCTTCTGAAAATGGCACCACGTACGTTATGGAACTGTGCTGTTTTCCCTGGGGAAGTGAGTCTCCAGCTTTCATCGGACTCTTCAATCTGAGTACTGTGTGGGATATCAGGACGAAATGCAAACAGCCATGGCCCCTGCTCTCATGAAGGGCAGAGTCTGAAAACAAAGACAGTTGTTCATCCGAGGATTCCACCATTGAGCATTAGTGATGAGTGGAGATGGTATTCAGGAGGAGAGGAACGGGTCTGTGAGAGGACATTTGACAGGGTACAGAACTGGCCAGAGGATGCTCAGGAGCTCTCCCTTGCCGAAGTGGCTTGTCAGCCAAGACCTGAAGGGTCGGCTTGTAGTGAATTGAGTGAACAGGCATGTGAGAGAGTGAGTGTTCTAGCCAGAAGCCCCTGAACGAAGGAAGACCATTGTGGCCAGCTGATGGGAGTGATGTGGGCTTGGCTCTGGGCTGGCTGCACAGGGCCTTGTGGGTCACAGTCACAGGCCTGGATTTTATATACAGATGGTCCATCACTTAGAATTTTTCAACTGTACAATGGTGCAGAAGTCGAATTTTGGATTTTGATCTTTTCCTGCGCTCATGATCAACAGTTCAGTACTCTTGCAATGCTGGGCACTGAGCTGCAGCTGCAGCGCAAATGTATTTCAAGAAAAATGATGACCAGCTATGCGGTCACCAAGGTAGACAAGCAGTACTCTGTGCTGTGCCCGCCATGTTGCCAGTGTTTATGGCCAACTGTAGGCTGAAGTCAGTGTTCTGAGCACATTCCAGGTAGGCTGGGCTAAGCTAGGAGGTTCAGTAGGTTAGATACATTAAATGTGTTTTTTTTTTTTCTTTTTTTCAAGATGGTATCTTGCTCTGTTGCCGAGGCTGGAGTTCAGGGGCGTGATCTTGGCTCACTACAACCTCCACCTTCTGGTTTCAAGTGATTCTCCTAGCTCAGCCTCCTGAGCAGCTGGGATTATAGGCGTGCGCCACCACACCCAGCTAATTTTTTGTATTTTTAGTAGAGACGGGGTTTCCCCATGTTGACCAGGCTGGTCTAGAACTCCTGACCTTGTGATCTGCCCGCCTCGACCTTCCAGAGTGCTGGGATTACAGGCGTGAGCCACCACGTCCAGCCTCAGTATGTTTTCACCTTACGGTATTTTCAAATACGATGGGTTTATCAGGGCATAACCCCCTCCTAAGTCAGAAAATGTCTGTTCTAAATGCAGTGGGAGGCTGTGGAAGTATTTTCACCAGGAGTGACAGGAGTGACAGATCCTGATTCTGAAGATCACTTTTGGTGCTGTGTGATGACTCAGTTCCTGTGGGATACCTTTTAGGGAGCTGGTGTCCTGGGAGCGCAGGGAGCAGTGACAGGCCTGGATGGCAAGCAGGGGAAGTGTCACAGTTGACCAGGCCTCTGTGATGTCTGATTGTGGTGGTTGGTGGGACTGCTGCAGCAGGGCCAGGCTTGAGTGTGATTGGACATGTTGAGGTGCTGGTGCCTTTGAGGAAACAAGTAAAAGTGTAGGCAAAGAGAAAGGCCCGGAGCTGCTGAGGGAAGGGGCCTTGTCAGTGAATGTGGCAAGCAGGGGTTGGGGGTTGGGGGTGGGGCCAGGGAAAGATTCCATTGCCTGAGAGCCCAGAGTTCTCTCCTGCTGGCTGGAGTGAGAGGTGCTGGAGGAAAGTGCCTGGTGGCTTCTCAGATTCTCTCCGCAGGAAGTGGGCAGGAGACTCCCTGCAGTAGCCTGGTGCGGACCCAGCAGCCCCAGTTCCTGTCCTTTACCTCCTCCAACCCATTTTGTTTCAGGAACAAGTACCTGTTACTCAACAACCAGGAGCTGAACGAACTCAGTGCCATCTCTCTCAAGGCCAACATCCCTGAGGTGGAAGCTGTGCTCAACACCGACAGGTGAGTGCCGGGGTGCAGCGTTTCCCTCAGCCCATCCCGGCTGCTCGCCTTCCCTGGGGGCTCACTGGTGAGCACACCCAGGTATGCATGCGTGTCCTCTCTCACATGTAGCTACAGTGTCCTGAGGGCTCCTCTGTGCCAGGCACTGTATTCGTGTCACCTGCATTTTCTCATCGGAGCCTCACAGCAGCCCTAGGAGGGAAGCCCCATCCATACCTGCACTTTACAAATGAGGGGGCAGAGCCTCAGAGAGGTCACCTGCCAAAAGTCTTGTGTGCGCCGCACTGGCCCCCTTGCCTCGTGCATTCAGCCCCTTTGCTTATGTGCTCCTTTCTTGCCTGTTGGCATCTGCAGCCAAGCAGGACAGACAGAAGCCTCTTACCTGCTGCCACATGTTAAGCTGCATTACCTGGGTTAGGTTTGCCTCACCTGGAGCCAGGCAATGGGGAGCTAGTCTCACAGGCGTCAGAATGCAGTGGACTTTATCCAGCAAGAACTGTAATTTCCCAACCTTTTTTTGTTGGTTTTTGTTGTTGTTGTTGTTACTGTTGTTTTTTAGACACAGGGTCTTGTTCTTTCCCTCAGGCTGCAGAGCAGTGGTGTGATCGTAGCTCACTGCAGCCACAAACTTCTGGGCTCAAGTGATTCTCCTGCCTCAGCCTCCCAAGTAGCTGGGACTACAGGTGTGCGCCACCATGCCCAGCTAGTGTTTGTACTGTTTTTTGTAGAGATGGGATCTCACTATGTTGCCCAGGCTGGCCTCAAACTTCTGGCCTCAAGTGAGCCTCCCTAAGTCCTGGAATTACAGGTGTGAGCCACCATTCCTGGCCTCCCAACCTTTTTTTCCTAAGGCAGCAAGCAGAACTCTTCATTCAAATAAAATTGTACCCCGTCCTGCCCTGATATGTGTAGTGGATCACAGGAGAGCTGCTCTGTTGGAAGGGCCTGGACCCCGCATGCTTGGCCATCTTCCTTCCCCCATGATGGGGCCTGAGTCATTTCCTCATCTCCTGCCTTTGCTTCATAGACTGGGAAGCTGAGGCTTGGGGTTGTGGGTACTTGCCCAAGGCCAGCTGGAAGCGAACCTCAGGTCAGGAGTACGCTGGGCCCCACCCTGTTCGCACAGTCTTTCCGTATCTGGCAGACTGGCGTGCCTGTGTCAATACACTTTTGGTATAAACAGCTCTTCTCTGGCAGTTCTAAGCCATGTCTGATTCTGGATGTTTCTGGCCTGGGAAGGTAAGCTGGCCTGAGATGTGGTGGGAATGCACTTGGCGGGTTAATTCTGTGACTGCAGGGGTCTCCGGGGCTCTGGCCCCGGTTGGAGCAGGAAGGCATCCTGCAGACTTGGAAATGTCCCCATGGTTTTTCACTGCCTAAACCAGCAGAGCAACCCATCCCCAGGGCCCCCATCAGCCTCTCAGATCGGTCACCAGTGTCTCTCTTCTATTTCAGGAGTTTGGTGTGTGATGGGAAGAGGGGCTTGTTAACTCGTCTGCTGCAGGTCATGAAGAAGGAGCCAGCAGAGTCGTCTTTCAGGTGGGTCTGGGGACAAGTACCTGCCAATTCTGTGGGGCTGCAGAGCCAGGTGTTCCGCAGGAGGTTAGAAATACCTCCTTTAGTCACCAGCATCCATGCCTGAAGCACAGTTACTGTTGGGGAGAGGTGGTTTGACTGCCATCTTGCCTAGTGTTGACTTGGCAGGTATGTGGAACCTTCTTCCGCAACCCACAGTGACCGAGCATTCACCAAGCACCTGCTCTGGGCTGGTGCCGCATGGGTGGGAGAGAACTAGGATACGGGCCCTGCCATGAATTCCCTAGAGCCGAGCTGTTTCAATGCAGCATGGAAAGGAATGGAGCCAGTTGCCCGGCAGCTGTAGGAGCAAAGGAGAGCCTCCTGCTGCTAGGGCTGGGGGCTGGGTGAGTAGAGGAAGACCTTCTCTGAGGTCCTTAGACACATCTGAGATGAGTCTTGAAGTCAGTGGACAGGTAGAGTTCCATCAGGGCCGGGCATGAGCTGTCAGGAGGCTTCATGCCCACATGGGCCTTTGTCGCTTCAGTGCCTTATCCAAACTCCCTGTCATGGATCCCCGCTGTGCCTCTGGGTCCCTCAGTCAGCATAAGCCACTACTTTCCTAGGCCAGCCCGTCATCTGTGAGCCCAGCGGCCTGTCTGCACGTGTTCGTCAGCTTCCCACACACATTCCTGGCCCCTCAATTGCACGTCCTCCCATTCTTGTGAAAGGGCAAAGCCTAGAGTATGTTTCACGGGGGACTCGCAGGAGCCAGCCCTTCGATCCCAGATGTCACCTTCTTTGGGAAACAGCCCCTTCCAGACAGACCCAGATAGAAGAGTTCTGCGCTGAGCTGGCTCTCTGTGAGGATGGGGGCACTGCTGTGTCCCCAAGCCCAGGATGAAGCCTGATGCTTGGTAGATGTTCAGTAAATGCTGAGTACATGAAAAGGGAACAGACATCTCCCAACCCCTTGGAGAATTGAACACGGGCCAGAAGAGGGCAGCCTTAGCCACCTGAGCCAATATTTGGGTCGCAGGTTTTGGCAAGCTCGGGCTGTGGAGAGTTTCCTCCGAGGGACCACCTCCTATGCAGACCAGATGTTCCTGCTGAAGCGAGGCCTCCTGGAGGTATGGTCTGGAGCAGCCACTGTCTTGGGTTCCATCCCCGCCCAGCCCACGCATTGTGTCCTGTACCGAGCCCCAAACAGTTCATCAGGAGCCGACCAGATATCACGACTTCTGAATGCCAGTGCAGGTTGCCCTAGTTTTTGCCCTGGGTTTCCAACTGTGGGTTCCCCATGGGTGCTTAAGGGGTGACAGATTTAGGGGGTGGCCAGGCCATGCAGGAGGGTGAGAGTTTAGTTAGCAAGGCATTTTGACCGTGAAGATACTTTGATACTAAAAGTTAATTTTCCTTTATTGAATAATGGTCTTCAGAAAAAGTAAAACAAAGCAGAATGGCCACAGTTATAATTGGTATTTGAAATTTTTTGATATGGACAAGAAACTGACCCCTGAATTATAAAATCCATGTGGAAAAGAACTGACCAAATCAATGTAACTCCAAGAAAATGTAGAAAACTTTATAAAGGAGTAAATTGCCTTTATTCTCTTGATGAAAACTCAATATTTTGGTGTAAACTTTAAACAATTTTGCTCATAAACACAAAGATGAGCCGTGGGGTCAGAGTGTGTCCTTTGCTTTTCAGTTCTGTCCTTCATTTACTTGAATGACCTCAGTGCCTAGGCAGTGGCCATGTTTTAGACCTGGTGATGACAGCTCCCCTCACCTAGGAGCTGAGCGCCCCGGCCATCTTGGTGACCACAGTGCAGGTCACAGGCTTCAGCTGTACACCCTGGGCAGGGGAGAGATTGTGCTACATTCCCAGTCTGTTCTGCCTCCTGGTGAGGTCTGTCAGGCCTGGTCCTGTCCTTGGAGACACCAGCATTCTCAGACAAGAATCTAGACAGGGTTGCA